>NW_027649780.1:5640050-6943992 GCF_965287045.1 Carcharhinus amblyrhynchos | reverse complement strand
ATTTTGTTAATTGAATTTATGTCTTTATATGTCCTATTTTTGAACACAGCTCCTCGCTCGCCTGAAGAAAGAACAACATTCCAAAAGCCAATGGTGCCAAATAAACCTGTTGGACTTTAACCTGGTGTTGTGAGACTTCGGACTGTGCTGACCACAATGCAAAGCCTGCCGTGCCAATTACCAAGGCAACCCCTATGTTTTTGGCCTCTAGAGTAAGTCTTACAACTTCAAGTTTCTGTGTACTCTGCAATTAAAACATCTCAGCGTCAAACAAAAACACATTTTTAAAGAGATTGCACGTCCCCCGTCCCCCACCTTCCCCCCACTCTGCCTCCCGGTTTTCACAATTCTTTTTGATCTTTCTAAACATCTTTTACATCTTTACAAACTAAACTCCACAACGCGGGCATCATTAACATAGTCATCCGCGCTTTGTAGATGTGATAACTCAATAAGGATGCAGACCACAAGCAACAATCACAAACAGGCTAGAGCAGGCGGCAAGAGTGGCAGAGTTAAACACGGGTTACATCATTAATGATCAGTGGAAAAACTTACCGGGGACACCAACAATAGCCAGGATTGGATAGTAAAAATATCGGATGAATTTCAGTACATATTCAACACGCTTAGCTGTAGACAGCCAACCTTGAGAAAGTAAGTAAAGTATCGAGAATAAACTCCTCTCAGTTGTTGTAACATTCGGATCTGTGCCCCTCAGATGCTGATCCATTTTGGGAACATCCAGAACTACCTTTCCTGGATTGGATTGTCCATTGTAGTAAGCTTGCAGTTTCTTTCTCCCAATGTTGATCCCTCGACTCCCTCTTTCTGGAGCTGCTTATCACTGTGACACTCCCACTGATACTGTGCATAACACTGGGAGGACTCCTTTATGAAGCATGGACAGGAATGCTCCAAAGACACGATTAGTACCGGTTGAATTAATCCCAACATTAATTACAGTCACTGAACAAACAGGTTAATATTTTCCATCCAAAATATTTCCTGTAAATGCAGCACAAAAAAAGTCTGGCTCTGTGTGAGCGTTCCTGACGGAAGGAATTTTGGAAATATCGGAAGGGTTGACCAGTATCTTTCAATCCCGCTGGGAGATGGGATTGTGACAAAAAAGGAAAGCATTGTACAAAAGTATCCCCCCCCCCACCCACCTGTCCGTAAAGGGAGAACATTTTAAACCTGGAACTGTAGAGATACCAACATCGAATCGGTGAAAAAAATGGGGAAATTCTGAACCCAAAAACTTGGAGAAAATAACTTGTGAATTCTAACCCATGGCTGGCCCCACTGTGATTTGTCGTTGATATTAATGATTTGGATGAGAATTTAGGAGGCATGGTTAGTCAGTTTTCAGTTGACACCAAGATTGATGACATAGTGGATAGTGAAAAAAGGTTATCTCTGATTGTAACGGGACCTTGATCAATTGGGCCAGTGGGTTGATAAACGGCAGATGGAGTTTAATTTAGATAAATGTGAGGTGATGCATTTGATAAATCGATCCAGGACAGCACTTAGCTAATGCTGAGGTACTGGGGACAGTTAGAGAACCAAGAAATCTGGGAGGGTACAGGTTCATAGCTCCTTGAAAGTGGAGTCACAGGTGGGCAGAGTTGTGAAGAAGGCATTCGGCATACTTGGTTTCCTTGGTCAGAACAGCGTGTAAAGGAGTTGGGACACCTTGTTGAAGTTGTACAAGACATTGGTAAGGCCACACTGGGAATGCTCTGTCCAGTTCTAGTCACTCTGTTATAGGAAGGATATTATTAAATGACAAAGAGTGCCGAAAATATTTATGAAAAGGGTATCGGGACTTGGTTGTTTGTGTTTTAAGGAGAAACGTGATAGACTAGAACATTTTCCCTGGGGTGTAGGAAGCCTAGGGTTGATCTTATAGAGGTCTAGAAAATAAAGGGGGCACTGCTCAGCTAGATATTCAATATCATTTCCCAAAGGCAGGAGATACAAAAACTAGAGGGAATAGATTTAAGGGGAGTTGAAAAGATACGAAAGGGTCTGGGTGAGCAATTGTTTCTGGAACAAGCTGCCAGAGGGATAAGAGGTGGGTACAGTTTTGACAGTGAAAAAAAACAATAAGACAGTTCGATGGATAAGATAGATGAAAATGGGCCAAATGCCGGCAATTGGAGAGCTTAGTGGTCTATAAAAAAGGCAGCATGGACAGGTTGGGCCGAAGGGCCCGTTTCCATGCTGTAAAGCTCAATGACGCTGTGATTTTCTGGCCGTGTTTGTTCCAATGCCAGAAAATCCCGCCTGATGTCACCGGACTTTTATACGATCTGTGTCTCGCCTGCCATGAGAATCGTAATGGGCGGGATAGGACAATTCCATCCTGTGTTAATCAGTCGCAATACGTGTTTATGTCATAGAATCATAGAATTCCAACCGTGCAGGAGGAAGTTATTTGGCCCATCGGGTCTGCACCAGTCCAAATGGACCACAACAGTCTCAGCCAGACCCTATCCCATAATCCTCTGGAAGCCTCCTTCCCCCTCAGTCACCCACTCAGCCTCTTTCAATGTCAGACACCTCAACCAGCCCTGCCCACCCTCAGCACCCCAACCAAACCCGTCCCCCCCCCCACCCACAGACTCCTCACTCTCCCGCCCCATCCTCAAAACCCCACTCGCCTCTGTCTCCCTCAGATCGCCACACAGCCACCCCCACCCTCAGAACCCCACTCAACTCCCTCACCACTTAGGCAGTCCACTCAGTTCCACTCCCACCTCAGACACCCCTGTCAGCCCCCTCCCCCTACAAATTCCCCGTTACTCAGCCCCACTTCACGCCATGCGCCTTGGCAGTGTCCATGACACAGTCCACTTGTACTGACACCTGTATTTCGCGCCTTGCTCCTGCACGGAGAGTTGAGGAGGTTTATCTGCCTCGTGAGTTTGATATTGTCTGTAGTTAAAGGCAGTATTGGTCACTTCAAATTATCCCATAACACTAGTCACAATTTGGAAATTTGTAATCGATAATGTGCTTCTGTGAAATACACCTCAGTCTCTTTGCTTCACCTCATGGTTTGCATCACTGCTCTGTACGTGTTCTCTAACTAGCTTGTGGTATGTCTGCCTTGTAAGTATATCATCGGACAATGTACAGAGATATTCGTTCTGTTAATCCATGCTGCAGCGGCTCTGATAGTTTTTTTTAAGGGGCAGTGTAGAGGGAACTATTTCCTGCCTAGCTCTGTCCTGCATCGGCCTCTGATGAAGCAGAGCCTTTGCTGTTTAGAATTATCTGAAACTCGTCAGTGACAGACCACTTTATGAATGAAATCACCCTTGTCTCCTCATTGTTCACTCATTCTGTCTCTGGATTTTGTCATAAAAAGGCAGAGATGAAGTGGATCACTGGGTGGAGCAGTTACTCTTTCAGGGAAGGGCCTTGAGTTCAACCACATCCCATACATGACTGGGGGTACATGCCTGTCTGGGAAAGGGGGAGGTGGGGAAACTCTATAATAGGGGAATGGAGCGGAGTTCATGGGTTTTACAGAACGGAATTCAGCCAAGCCAGAGACGGTTAAATTTTTATTCAATGTTTATTTTAAAAATTCAGTGAATATTTTGCAACGATTTTTTTTAAAGTTAGAAAAGTGAATATAACGATTGAACATTACATTGAAAATACAGCACACGCACAGGCAATCCGTCAATATTTGGACATCTGTTACATATACCAGAAATAGAAAACAGGATATTAATAGGAAGAGGAATTAACAAATGTGAATAAGAAATAAAACAAGTTTCTTATTTATACATGAAATTTGAACTACGGGGAAACTGTTAACCGTAAGTACATTGTAACAAAACATTGTAACAATTTACACTGAAAACTGAAATAAAATCTAAGGTAGCCTCAGTTACAGATTCAGAATGATAAGCTGGGAGAATTTTACTGATACAATCACCGAGAGCTGATATTGTAGTTGAGCCATACACAGATCTTGATAATCAGCTGAGGGAAATCTTCAGCGTCCAAAGTTCAACCCGTCATTTGATCTGTAAGAGAAAGAGACAATATTGAAGCAGATGTTTCTGATGCGGGACTTAATGTTAGAGTTTTTAATCAGTGAAATATTGAGAGATTTTTCAAATCCATTCTGCCAGTTTGAAATGTGAGTGAATTGAATTAGCTCACCTTCACCAGAGTGACGGCAGTGCTGTAGGACATGCTCAGGAAGAACAGGACGATGAATGTGGAAGCGGTTGTCCAGATGTTGCTGTTATCATCCTCATTGTCTTCAATCCAGATGCGGTCGGTGGGGTCTGGAGGTTGGAGACCAGGAAATGAAATTAGATTGCTTAATTTATCCAGGAAATCATTTTGTTATTTTTCATCTCCCCGTTCTCCTTCATGAGTTGCTAATGTATTCTCTCTGTATAATTTTCAATATGTATCTACTGTTAAGTTCAGGACACCCAGTAACCGATCTCCGTAATTATTTTCACACTTGATATTTATGCACATTTCTTGGACAGTCCATGTCAGAAAGCATTGAAGATGTTTTCTTGAGTATCAGTTCATTTTTGATCCATTTGACACTATCCTTCATTGAAGAATATTATGACTGATATCGAGGAACGTTCACTGATCAATGATTGTTTTCACAGATGGTGACTGATCTGTAAACTGTGAATGCTGTTGTTTAAGAACTGGGATGTAATTTCTGATCTTTTCTTATTTGTGGTGGTAATGGTTAAAAGATCACTAGCTTAATTCATTTTCTCAACGTGGTTTTGGTGCAATGTACATTGAGCTAGTTGCGGGTAGATATGTCCATTAAAATTCATGTTTAAATTTTACTTTCATCATTTACCTACCATTTGTATTTAAGATTTTTCATTTGTGTGCGTGTGCATGAGCATCTCGTGCTCTGCATTAATCTTTTGCTCTGAGTTAATATATGTACAAGAGTGTTAATGTACGCGTTCATTTACCTGTGTTGATTTGTGTAGTTGTGTGTCTGTGTTTGTGTGTATATTTTATTCTTCTGTCATAGTGCATGTATGACTCTATTATTGTGTTAAGTCTATGTATATTTATTAATGCCAATCTTAATGGGTGCACATGTGTTTATGCCTATTGCTATGTGTTAATTTCTGTCCTTCTAGCAATGTTTGTTTCCCTTTCTGTGTGCGTCAGTTTCCCCATGTGCCTGCATGTGTACCTGTTAACATATATGTATATACGTGTTGATAGTTCTCTATAACGATGTCTTGAAGTTTTTGCTTTGATATTTCGTCATGTGTGCTATGGTGTTATGCGCAGTATGAACATGAGAATGTTTGTGTCTACATGTTTGCGTGCAAATGTTTTGCTGTCAGTTCATCTATATAAAGTCTGCTTATTTGTTTATTTTCATTTCCGTATATGTTTGTTAACGTGTATAACATTGTGTGTCTCTATATCCATATTCCTGTCAGCGTGAATGCGTGCTATTTGAGTATATGTTAGTGTTTGCGTATTTATGTGGATCTGCATCAATGTGTATCTGTCTGTGTTGTGCCTATGCATGTATGTGTTTGTGTTTGGGTCTGTGTACCGACTCACATAAATGTATGTACTTGTGTGATTTATGTGTATACGTGTGCGTGCGTTTGTATATACTTGATTGTGTGCGTATGTTGCTGTGTTAGTGCCTGTTTGTACAAACGCGAGTCTATATATTCCTGTGTGTGTGTATGTCTGTGTATGTGTGTGTGTTGGTGTGCGTGTGTGTGTTTCTGTGTGTGTGTGTGTTTGTATGTGTGTGTGCGTCTGTGTGTGTGTGAGAGAGAGAGTTAATATGTGTGTGTGTGCATGCCAATGTTTATTTGTGTGTGGATGTATTTGTGTTTGGGTGATTTTTTTGTGTGTGGGTGTATTTGTGTCTATTTGTGTAAGTGTGTATTTTTGTTTATGTATGTGTTGTCTATGAGTACATTTGTGTGCGCATTCATATTTCTCTGCATGTGAGTTCGTTTGTGCAAGTATTGCATGCATCTATGTTGTGTGAAATTGTATCGTTGCGTATGCATGTATCTGCGTGGTTATGTGCATGTGTATGTGTTGTGCATTTGTATGTTTCTGTGCATGTATTTGAATGCACCTTTCCGTATTTCTGTATTTGTGCATGGTTTTGTGTGTGCGTATTTGAATGTGTCTTTCTGTATTTGTGTACATATGCGTGAGTATATGTATTTGCGCATGTATTTATGCATTTGTGTTGATGTGTGTGTGTGTGTGTGTGTGTGTGTGTGTGTCTTGTGTGTGTGTGTGTGCGTGTGTGTTTGAGTTTGTACGCCTATGTCTGTATTTATAACTGTGACAGTTTTCGGCAGTATTGTCAGTGTGTGTATTTTCTAACTCTTGCTTCAATTTTCACCCTCAATCAATAACTGAACATGATCCAGTCAATACGAATAATGGAGCACATTTTCAATGTGTTGCTGTATAAATTTATTTTGTGTGAGTGGCACCGTGATATCAAGAGAAAGAATAAAATAATTCATTGATGCATCTCAGAAATCTTAGTGGCCGAACAGTGAAAACCGGGGAGGATTCTATTATTTGTTTAAATTTGTATTATGGGGAATCAATGCCAGCACATGAAAAAAAAGTTGAAGCATGTTGAAATCGTGTTGCGTAATGTTATATGTATTACAATGGTGAAGGTAATGATATTTAAATATCAGCAGCGAATAAACCGGAAGCTAATTTGCGCTGTTGGCCACAGGGTCCTTATGGTAGAGAGTTGGTCCCTTCCAAACGCGCTATTTAGGGAGAGGGAGGAGAGTGAGCTCAGAGTTTCCCCCTCTCTACCCGGTGATGCAATGTATCTGATCGTTCTAACCACTGAGGAGGTGTTGGTGCAGTGGATTAAATAATGACATTCCTCCTCTTTTCATTGAGGAAGTTGTGGTACAGGGGTTAGCTATTACTCCTCCCCTCTCTTTGTTGGGTTAGTAGGAATCCGGTATGTTAACACGTTCACTCTCCCTCTCTCTGATGGGAGGATTGTTGCTCCATGTTGCTGTGTGACCCTCACTTCAATTCCCATTCGGTGTGGTGTAGCAGCAGAAAGCTGACATCAATGGATAAAGGCATGGACTATGAGAGAAGCAGGAACTCAGAAATATACATGTTGTGTTTGTTTGTCAGAAATGTTGAAATTGTCGGATTTTTCCTCAGCGGGAGGAAAGTCAGTGAAGTTACTTTGCAGAATTCTGGAATGAATGTGCTTTACTCTGTTTCTAACCCAGGGTGTGTCTGCGCTGGGAGCACTGATTCAGCAAGATTTGGGCTCGGGACCCTAAAATATCTGACTCAAACCAAAGATATAATCGAAGTGAAACTGGACAAAAAAACAATTAAACAATTGGGTATTTCAGTTATCATTAGAGGGAAAATAGTTTATTCTTTTTATTGAGGTTTTTAATGTAAGTGAGTGATTCTCATTGACATGAATTAACAGTGTCCATCAGCGCAAGGGAAATGTTCACAAAACTGGGTTTACCGCTGGATTTGTCAACTGTTCTGTTGATGATCTTCGAGGGGATGGCTTCATGTCCCACCACACAGGAGTAAGAAGCGCCGCTGGACCATTCCTCTGCTGCAATGGATAACAGGCTGTACATGAAGAAGGAGCTATTGCCGCTCTCCGCCACCACCTCGGTGTTCCTGTAGTTCCCGGGATTCACCGGCTTGTCGTTGACGGTCCACTTGACGAAGATCTCTCGGGGGGAGAAACCTCTCACTAAGCAGCTGAGGGAAAGGAATCTCTGAGCGGAGACTTCTTCTGCCGAGGGCAGGAGGACAGAGACGAACGGTTGCCGCGGATTTGGATCTGCAGAAAATGTACAATAAAGTCAATAAACTGGAGGATTCTGGAGGCAATGAAACGGCTTGTTAGATACCAGGGAAGTGTGCTTCACTTTTGATTTTAAATGATTCCATTTATGACTTCCAGCTTGGAGGAGAGGTGAACACTCTTGTTTCCTCAAATAACTCAGGGGGGCGGACTGGAAAGTTTCCGAAAGTTTACAGCACAGAATCAGGCCATTCGGCCCAACTGATCTACTTTTTCTTTTTGGTTTTCTGTTTTTCATGCCCCACATCAGGCTCTTCTTATTCGATCTAAACTCAATAACATCGTCTTCAGTTCACTTTTCATTCATCAACACATCAAACTTCCCCGTAAAAATATCGATCGGCCCAAAGTTTTTCAGTTAGTAGAGTTTCCAGTTAGAAAAGACCATTAATGCACTGAATATTAAATATTGGCTAGTACAGTTCCACTGGAGATAGATACAGTGATGCAATTACATAGAAACATAGAACAGTACAACACGGTACAGGCCCTTCGGCTCTCAATGTTGTGCCGAGCTATGTCCAAACCCAAAATCAAGCTATCCCACTCCCTATCATTCTGGTTTCGTCCATGTGCCTATCCAATAACCGCTTGAAACTTCCTAAAGTGTCCGACTCCACTATCACAGCAGGCAGTGCATTCCATACCCCAACCACTCTCTGAGTGAATAATGTACCTCGGACATATCTCCCACCATGAACCTTAAATTTATGCCCCCGATAACAGCTGCATCCACCCAAGGAAATATCCTCTGCACCTCCACTCTATCTATCCCCCTCATCATCTTATAAACCGCTATTAAGTCGGCTTGGATCCTCCTCTGCTCTAAAGAGAAAAGCCCCAGTTCCCTCAACATTTCCTCATGAGACCTACCCTCCAAACCATACAGCATCCTGGTAAATCTCCTCCGCATTTTCTCCAATGCTTCCACATCCTTCTTATAGTGAGGTTATCAGAACTGCACACAATATTCCAAATGTGATCCGATATAGTTGCAGCATAACCCCACGGCTCTCAAATTCAAACCCCTTGTTAATAATCACTAACACACTATAAGCCTTCTTCACGGTTCTATCCACTTGAGTGGTAACCTTTAGAGGTCTGTTGATATGAACCCCAAGATCTTTCGGTTCCTCCACATTCCTCAGAACCCTGCCTACATTTTGACCCTACATTTATTGTTCCAATGTCTCAGCTCACCTGTTTCCTTGTGGATAGATGTTCTTAAAGGAGTCGGCAGATCCTGATGGCTCACCACGCAGTCAAACACAGCCCCACTCAGCCAGGCCTGTGTCGAGATATATAATTTGCTGATCACGCTGTCAGGATCCTCTCCAGCCTCTTTGGCAATCTCTGATTTCAAATACTTCCTGTCTCGGATCCAGGACACGTTGACTCCATGAGGAGCATTGGAAATGATGCAGGTTAAGGTCACGGTCGCCTCCAGTAAGACCTGTTCTATTGGTGGTGGCTTTATCTTCACTGTGGAATCATGGCACTGGTGAGAATCTGTGAATGAGAAATGAAAATGAACCCTAGTTCCCCTTCAGAAGCAGGACAGCAGTCTTCAGCATGAAGGAGATGAAGTTGCCTTCGAGGTATCAACCTTCAACTATCGCCTTCCAATTTCTATAGGCGATAGCAAACCAGCTTGTCCTATGAAATTCTTCCCTTTATTAAAGTATTGTAGCTGCTGTATCATTCTCATGAATCAGCATTGCAACTGATACCACCCTGAACTCAGGAACAAAGTACTGGCCGTTGGTTTATAAGGTTGAGATGCATTTTCCAATATTTTACCCCTGTGCTGTGACCTGTGAAACAGTTCGATACCGACTGTCTCTCCAAGTCTTACCGGCTGTCTCAAGAAAAAAGGTGACGTCAAGGCCACTTCACTCACTTCAAGACAGAAGGGAACATTATTTCAAAAGGAGACAGTGGCATGGTGTGTTGTCAATGGCGTTGTAACCTAGGGCGAAACTCTGGGGAAAGAGATTCGAATCTCACCACTGCAGATGGTGAAATGGGAATTTAATAAAAATCTGTGATTAAAAGTCAAATGATCATCATGAAGCCATTGTTGTAAAAGCCCACCTAGTTCACGAATGTTCTTTAGAAAAGTAAACCTGCTGTCTTTATCTGGCCTAGCATGCATGTGACTCCAGATTCACAGCAACGTGGTTGACACTTAAGTGCCCTCAGGGATGGAATATAAATGCACATCTCATGAAGGAATATCAAAAATTGCTGTTGTGATGAAATTCTGAGTAGCACTGTCCGAATGCAGCAAACTACATGACAATAACTTAGAAATTGTTCGATGCTTTGTACTAACTTTGGTAGATCCCTAATTCCAATTAACATCAGAATGGTATATTTTATCCACGATTTGAGTCTCTTACCCCGAGTCGAGCTGATGTTCTGACTCTGAGTGAATTCTTGATGAGTAACCTGGCAGGTATAGACTGCTTTGCTGAACCATTCCCCAGCGGAGACTGTCAGCCGGCTGCTGGCGGAGAAGTTCCCGTTCACTTTCCAGGCGGGAGAGGTGACAATTCCTGAATCCATGGGTTCCCCATTCTTCAGCCACTTCACCGTCATTGACTTTGGCTGGAAATCAATGATTGAACAGACGATGGTTGCAAATTTGCTGCTTGAGATTTCTTCACTGGTACTCACGGTGAGGATAACAGTTGGATGGAGAACTTTAGGACCTTCAGAAAAAAAAATTCGTCATTTCCTGCAGGAGATGTGGATCAATTAAACTTTTGTCTACATTAGTAACTCATTTGCAGTCAACAGACACTAGCTGGAACAATCCAGGGGTCTGGATTATGCACATCTATTTAACTGAGTTATAACCAAGGCCCTACATGTTAACCACAGTGTTTCTGTTTGATACAAGCTCCACAACACTTACATGGCATTTCAACGCTCTTGACTGAGCTTCTGTGTTGAACCTCACAGTCAATTCTGGGACATTCTCCTGCTGAGTCGCTGATAGTTAACTGGCTGCTCAGGGTGTAGGTTCCCTTCGTGTTTTGCACTGACGGGTAAGTCTTAAACCCAGTGGTGATCTGTTGCCCATTTTTCTTCCAGGTCAGTTTGGAGTCATCTGGAGAGTAGTCCATCGCCAAACATCCGTAGATGACGGAGCCGTCGGAGTTGTGTTGCTGACAGGAGGAGACCAGGCTGTAGAGAATGGGCGGAGATGGTGTCGCTGGGAAAGAATAGCCAATTGAACAAGTTAGACTCTTATTTGCGTTTATTAAGTCATCAAACATATTGATACAAACATGTTTCTATATCAGATATAGCTTTTGGTGTTGAAGGGATGAAAGGATATGTGTAGTAGGTATGATCAGGATATTGATGAGCTCTGACCAAAGTGAGTGAAGGTGAGGGATTGAATATAACTGAGTAAGTGAGGGGTGAGAGTGAGTGAGTCAGAGTGTGTTATTGAGGGTGGTGCGTGAAGGAGAATGAATGTGGATGGGTGGGAGAGTGAGGGTGAGTGAGTGAAGGTTTTGATGAGGACGAGTGATTGAGGATTTGTGAGTTAGGGTGCGTGAAGTTGAGTGATGACGAGTATGTGAGGGTGTGTGAGTGAAGGTAGGTGCGTGAGTTTGAGTGAGTTTGATTGGGTGGGGTGGTGTAAGTGAGAGGGAGAGAGGGTCATTGAGCTTGAGTCTGTGGGGGTGAGTCTGGGTGATTGAGGGTGGGTAGGTGAGTGAGTGAGTTTGAGTGAAAGTGAGTGAGACTGGTTGAGTGAGGGTGGGTAAGTGGGGTGAGTGAGTGTGAGAGAATGGGGTGAGTGAGTGAGGGTGAGTGAGACTGGGTGAGTGAGGGTGGATTAGTGGGATGAGTGAATGGTGAGTATGAATGTTGGTGACTGACTGAGGGTCTAAGTCAGTGAATGCGGTTTAGTGAGTGAGGTTGAGTGAGTGATGGTGTATGAGTGTGGGTGGCTGAGTGACAGTGAGTTAATGAAGGCGCGTGAGGGTGAGTGCGTGTGAGTGAGTGAATGTGGGTGCGTGACTGAGGGTATGAGGGTGAGTGAATGTGACTGAGTCAGTGAGGGTTGAGAATGAGTGAGTCACTGTGTGTGATTGAGGTTGAACGAGTGAGGTTGAATGAGGGTTTGTAGGTGAGTGTGGGTGAGTGAGTGAGGATGGATGAGAGTGAGTGAGCGAATATGTGTGACTGATCGTCAGTGAGCGAGTGTGTGAGGGTGTGATGATGAGTGAGTCAGGGCGTGTGTTTGAGTGAACAAGTGATGTTGAATGAGGGTGTGTGAGTGCTTGTGGGTGAGTGCGTGAGGATGGGTGAGAGAGGGTGAGCGAATATGAGTGAGTGAGTGAGTGACTCAGGGTGAATCAGGATCAGTGAGTTTCTGAGGTTGAGTGCGTGAGGGCCAGTGTGTGAGGGCAAGTGCGTGAGGGCGAGTGTGTGAGGGTGGATGATTGAGCAAAGGTGAGTGAGTGACCGTGAGTGAGTCAGCGTGAATGAGAATGAGTGAGTGATAGTGAGTGATTGTGGTTGAGTGAGTGAGGGTGAGTGAATGAGGGTGAGTGAGTGGGGATGAGTGATTGTGGTTGAGTGAGTGAGGGTGAGTGAATGAGGGAGAGTGAGTGAGAGTGTGTCAGTGAGAGAAGGTGGGTAAGTGAGGGTGAGTGAGGGAAGATATTTGAGTGAGGATGAGAGATTGAGGGTGAGTGAGTAAGTCTGCGTGAGGGTGAGAGAGTCAGTGAGCCACCTCCTCCTCTTCCTCTCCATCAATCTTTTCCCGATTCTCTCCATTGATCAGCTTTCAGTAACAGGGCTGTGTAAAGTCAGGAATCAGTGTAGATCACCGGGCAGCTGCTTTAATATCGGGGCCTTTCTTTCAGAAACACGGATCAGTGAACAAATAGACAGACTGAGGGAGCTGGAAGGGAAGCTTCCAGCAAAACTAGGGTCACACAGGAATCAAACACCAAGTTTACACCAGTATTGGGGAGCCAGGCGGCCTTATTCTCAGCCAGATCCCTTCTTATTGATTGTGTCTTTGTGTCTGGTGTAACACATGGAAATCCCTACTTCTGACCTCATGTTGGATGGAATGTGTCATTGATGAAGCAATAGAAGATTGTTGGTCCCAGAACAGTCCCCTGCCGAACTCCTGCAGTGATATCTCAACTTAGATGTTTGACCTTCAACAACCATTACCGTTTTGCTTTGTGCTAAATATGATTCCAAACAGAGAAGAATTTCCCACCGAAACTTATTCACATGAGTTTTACTCGGGCTCCTCAATCCCATCCTCATTCCAATGTTACCGGGGGGGGGGGGGGGGGGGGGGGGGTGGTGGTGGTGGGGCGGTTGCACCCTGGCACAGTGATTAGCGCTGCCATCTCACAGTTGAATTCTTGGTATGGGTCATTGTGTGTGGAGTTAGCAAGTTCACCCCGTGTCTGCTTGGGTTTCATCGGATGCTCATGTTTCCTCCCACAGTCCAAAGATGTGCGGGTTTGGGGATTGGTCGTGCTGAATTGCCCCTTAGTTTCAGGGGTACTAGTTGGGGTGAATACATGTGGTTATGGGGATAGGGCTTTGGTGGGATTCCTGTTGATGCAGACTCGATGGGCTGAATGGCGTCCTTCTGTACTGTAGGATCTTATGATTTTATTCTATGATGTAAATGACAGTCTCTCTGACGTATGTGAGGTGGGACGTGTGTGAGAGGGCATTTGGGTGTGTGTGCAAGAGAGAGAGAGAGGGTGAATGTGTGTATGAAGGTGCCTATGTGTGATAGATTGTGTTTGCACATGTGCGAGACAGTGGGCTGCGTTTGCAAGAGGGGACAGTGTGCCTATTGGAAAGCAAAATAATCTGTTCATGAGTGTGTGGAAGTGTGCATGGGATTGCGTGTGAGTGAGAAAGATGCGTGCGATGTGTGTGGGTGACAGAAGCAAAGTGTATGTGTGTGTGTGTATGTGTGTGTGTGTGTTTGTGTGTGACAGAGAATGTTTGCACGAGACTCTGCTTATGTGAGAGACTGTCTGTGTATAAGTTCGAGTGTGTGCATTGGTCTATGTTTGTGAGAGAGTGTTTGTGAGAGAGCTAGTGTGTGAGAGCAAGAATGTACAGGTGTGAGATAGTGCGTGCAAAAGGGAGAGAAATGTGTGTGTGACAGAGAGAGAAAGATGCTTGTGCAAGAGGAATTGAGAGAGTGTCTGTGTGCATAAATGTGAGACAACTTGAGTGTGTGTGACAGAGTGTGAGAGAGAGTGCGTGTGCGAGAGCGTGAGACTATGTGTGTGTGTGTGTGTGTCTGCGTGGAAGAGAGAATGTGTGTGGAGGTGTGTGCGTGTGAGTATTTTTGTGTATGAAGTGTGAGAGACTGATTGAGAGGGCGAGAGTATGTCTGTTTTTTGTATTTGAGACAGAGTATGTAGACCGTGAGAAAAAGAGAATGTGTGTGAGAGACATCGTATGAGAGAGAAAGTAAGTGTGTGTATGTACGTGTGTATGTGTGAGAGAATATGAGCATCTGTATGTGTCTATTTATGTGTGTGAGTGTGTGATGTGTGTAAGTCTCTATCTAGCTGATTTAGTCTGGAAAAGCACACTCACTCCACACATACTCACCCACTCACACAGTAAGTGGGATTGACAAGTGAGCACAACACGAACTGTGGGTCAAGTGTTGGAAAAACATTTAAATCTTTCACAAGTCAGTCGCAATTGAATAATTTCCTCTTTCCTCAAAGACAGAAACTTGTAAAACCTCACGCAATTTGACACAATCCAGGGCAAAGCCACCCACAAGATTACTCCCCCCCCATTCACCCTATTCACTCTCTCCATCACTAACAAGCAGTGTCAGCAGTGAGTATTATATACAACATGCACTGCAGCAACTCACCAAAGTTCCATAGAATACACTGCCCAAACCCGCTGCCTTTACATCCTAACAGGATAAGGGCAGCAGCCACATATGGACACATAAGAACATAAGAACATAAGAAATAGGAGCAGGAGTAGGCCATTTAGCCCCTCGAGCAAGCCCTGCCATTCAATAAGATCATGGCTGATCTGTCGTGTCTCAGTTCCACATTCCCGCCCTCTCCCCATAACCCTTAATCCCCTTGCCTATCAAAAACCTATCAACCCGCGTCTTAAATATATTTAGCGAGGCAGCCTCCACCACTTCAACGGGCAGAGAATTCCAGAGATTCACCACCCTTTGAGTGAAGGAGTTCCTCCTCAACTCTGTTCTAAACCGCCCCCCCCCCCTTTATCTTGAGGCTGTGCCCTCTAATCCTACAGTCCTTTCTGAGCGGGAAGAGCCTCTCCACCTCTATCCTATCCATCCCATTCATCATCTTATATGTCTCAATAAGATCTCCCCTCATTCTTCTAAACTCTAACGAGTACAAGCCTAGTTTATTCAGCCTCTCCTCATAGTTCAACCCCCTCAACTCCGGCATCAGCCTAGTAAACCTCCTCTGCACTCCCTCCAAGGCCAAAATATCCTTGCGTAAGTGCGGCGACCAAAACTACACACAGTACTCCAGCTGCGGCCTCACCAGTGCCCTGTACAGTTGCAGCAAGACCTCCCTACTTTTATATTCAATCCCCCTCGCTACGAAGACCAGCATCCCATTCGCCTTCCTGACCACCTGCTGCACCTGCAGGCTGGGTTTTTGCGACTCATGCACAAGGACCCCGAGGTCCCTCTGCACCGTCGCATGCTGCAGTTTTTCACCATGTAAGTAATAGTCCTTCCTACCATTCTTTCTACCAAAGTAGACAACTTCACACTTGCCAACATTAAATTCCATTTGCCAGCTCCTGGCCCATTCGCCCAGCCTATCTAGATCCTTCTGCAGACTCTCCACACCCTGTGGACACGACCACAGCAAGCTCCACTCTAAACACACACCATCCTGACTTGAAACAATATCTCAATTCATTCATAAGAACATAAGAACATAAGAAATAGGAGCAGGAGTAGGCCGTCTAGCCCTTCGAGCCTGCCCCGCCATTCAATAAGATCATGGCTGATCTGAAATGTCTCAGTTCCACTTTCCCACTCTGTCCCATAACCCTTAATTCCCTTGTCTGCCAAAAACCTATCGACCCGTGTCTTAAAAATATTTAGCGAGCTAGCCTCCACCACTTCAACGGGCAGAGAATTCCAGAGATTCACGACCCTTTGAGTGAAGAAGTTCCTCCTCAACTCCGTTCTAAACTGCCTCCCCCTCCCGCCTTTTCTTGAGGCTGTGCCTCCTAGTCCTGCTGTCCTTTCTGAGCGGGAAGAATCTCTCTCTCTCTACCCTATCCATCCCTTTCATTATCTTATGCGTCTCTATTCATAGTCGCTGGGTCAAAATCCTGGAGCTGCCTGCCTAACAGCAGAGCGGATGCCTGCAGCATACGGACTGCAGTTGTTCAAGGATGCTTCATATCAATACTTTGTGAAGGAACAATTAGGGAAGATTAAAAATTCTGGCCAAGCAAATGTCTCTAAAAACCGTTAGAAGATTAAAAATAATATGCAAGTGAATTTGACCCTTCAACTGTCATTCTAAACAGTTCAGTGGCTGCTGTAGTACGGAACACAAGATAGTACATCTCACTTTGTATTTGTTCATCGAATATTCCCAAGGCCGGTACATCACTGCTTAAAAATCACCCAATTCTCCCTCTACAGTCTGTCGTTTCTGCTTTTCCGATGGACACAATATGCTTCAGGGATTTAGTTTCTGATACGCCGAGTCAGACAGTCACATTTCTCACAGATACAAGTGTTTTGAAGAAGTAAGTCAAATTTCAGTATCCGAAATACAGCAGAAGGGGCCGGAAAATTTATAACCAGTCAGGCAGGCTCCTGGTCCCAACACAGTGACCACACGCTCAGAAACAGAACAGACACAAACGGTGCAACAGCCGAGTTTCCAGCAGAAAGATCTGTTAAATCTGTCAATTTCATTCAAACTTTTGGATTCTCATTGATCAATGGTCAACGTACCACAACAGAAAACCAATAACCTGTTTTAAATTAAACTGGTATTCATTTGAAAAAAAAATCCCTTGACTTCTAATTATTTATCTCTATCTGTATCACCTCTCGTAAAGATGTAATTTCGCTGAAAACGAGCAATCAAAAATATCAGTTTCAGGGCTGTTCAATGTCCCTAACAGAGATGCCATGACATTATAAGAATTAAACAAACATGGAAACATTAACATTGAAAATCATTACATGATTCGAACTAACTTCTTAATTAAATGTAGTCAACGGAATAATAAAGGCAAAATAATTTATCGAGCTGAGCAGAGCTGAGTAAAGAAATGTTTTGTTTCTGAATTCATTTCTGATACAATTAAGTATTCTTTAAAACAGATGATATGTTGTACACCAGTGCACTATTCAAGGTATTTTGTTTTGAATTAATTAGCACCAATATTATATTTTGTTATTGTTAATTGGCAGTTAGTTCTCCTGTTACTGGTTTGTACTCCGCAATAAAATCAGTTTTCAATCATTCAAAACTTGTCTTTGCCTGGAACATTGTGAAGTAATAAGGTTCCAATTAAATGTTAAACAATAAACTTCAAATTACAGAGTGGAAATATTCAGACATTTTGAAATTCATTTGCTTAAATCGAATCACATTGTAATGTTTTCATTTCCACTTTTACTCCCAACGCCTTATTATAACCTACAGACGTGTTAAAATGCATGCTTCTGTATTTGTATTTGCTGTAACGACCTGGCGGTTTGAGATCGATTAAACTGCTTCTTAGATTGAATAATTTGGATCATCCATATAATTTACTTACTGAAAATATTGATTAATTTAAGAAGATCTGAATTAAACAGTGAAAAAATCGATGAGGACAATTGACTCAAATCCTCTGCAACATTGAAACATGATGCACAAAATAAGTCGAGACTTTTTCTTCAGTATAATATTTAGTAAGATTTAAACATAATGTTCCAATAGAATCGATTCTTCGATCCTGTCATTTATTCATCTTTATTCAACATTTATTCTGTTTTCAGCAGTAATGGAGCCATGATGGTGTTATTAAGCGTAGAACAAATATTACTATCTTACAAATGTTACTAAATAATATTATAATATTTGTATATAAATTAATCTTTTTGAATTTCATGTATTAACTTATCAATCTCTATCCAGTTTCTGTTGACACAACAATTCAAACACCATTAATTGAACAATTGTTTACTGTTGGCGAATTCCACCTGTCAGAAAACTGTTCACTCTGTCAAGATTATTCAAAATGTGGGATTCTAAGTGGTCAATTGTCAAATTACAACAAAGAATCAATAACTTATTTTAAATTAAACTGATACTAATTTCAAAATTCCCTTCGACTTTTAACTACCTGTGCCTCTCTGTCTTAAATCTAGAAAATTGGGCGTAAAATACAATTTTTTTTCTGAAAATGAGCACTTCAAAGGTAACAGATTCAGGATAGTGTAATGTCCCGAACAGAGATATAGTGACGCAGTAAGAATTATAATTCATGTTTTGCTTTAATCTGCAACTATTAGTTAACATGAATAAAATGCACTGGCTTGCATTTTTTTTGATACTTGTTTGTTTTATCCTGAAAATAATTTTTAAACGTAGTTTGATGTTTTTGTTCATTTAGCTGGAAAAAGTGTAACCGCTCAGGATCACGGGGCTCAAAAAATACAGAAGCAATTGAGAAACAGCAAACCATTCCAAAATTTTTGAAATGGCATTAGTGACTAACTACCTTGACATCCAACTACAAATGAATTGGAAGAAATGCTGTGCCTCCACAGAAAGAATGTAATAATCGGACACAAAAATGCCAAATAGCCACGTCTTATCCACTAAAATTCGTATTTATGTGAAAGCGAACTTCATTGGTATATAACAACTAATGCAAAGTACCTTGATGAACTGAGCACTGCTGTGGAAACAGCTTATTATCATTGAAACAGTTTCCAGAATTATCACAACATATCTCCAGCCTAAAAACATTTCTGGTCATGTCAGTTGTGTGCAAAGCACAGCAGAACTATTAGGAGGGATTAATCAATAATGATATTAATATAAAATAATCCTTGGTGATTATGGAGTTATATTGCCGATTTAAAAATGTTTAATTTATTTTAATTTTACGAATAAATTTGTGAATGAGAAGTCTGTAGTTGCAGCAACGACTTACTGTCCGAATGAACGTTGTATGTCATGATTTATTTTAATTTCTAAATGTTAGTTAAAATTTATTTTTAAAAATGCTGTGATATGTTTATTTTTTTTCCCAAAACCTGCCCGTTTTCTCCCTGCAAAGATTTTCAAACTCTTAGTTTGTCTGCATTCAACAAGAAAACATGTAACCGCTCAGTGCCACCGAGTTTAAACAATGCAGATTCAATACCGAAACACCAAACCATTTCGCGCACTTTAACATTCGTAGTGACCCAACCACAGAACCTCCTCAGCAGAAACGCAGCAGAATACATCAATGAGGGAATGAATCCTTTTCACGGGGATGCAACTCAAATGTCATTCAACAAAATCAAAAATATCATTGCAAGAAAATATCAACATCCAATCCGGCAAACCAGATCATCACCAAATATATGAATGACTAAACTAAATAGAAATCTGGAATAAGAGCAATAGCATAGCGAGGAGGTTGAATATGTCCCACAAATTAACATTGAAACTTTACCACATTTTATTCATACTGGGTCATATTTCAAACAGATTTCAAACATATTAAACATTTGGATAGTAAAAGCTGCAGCTATCTGGTGCCACCGAGGTAAAACATTGCATGTATCCCGAATTGTGAATGCAGTGGCAAACTATGTTTTGGACGAGTGGCGTAAACAGTGGTTTGGTTTAACCAGCAATTATTTGTTACAATTTAATATAAAAGCCCCCCTGATTTCTGTGTGCAAACATACGTCAAATAGTTTAAAACCAGCAGACTTTGTATTCAATCACAAAGCGTATAACAGCTCAGTATCACGGAGTGTAAGCAATGCAGAATCGCCAAACCATTTCATAAATTTTACTTCAAAGTCACCCAAGCAGACAATCTCCTCACCAGAAAAATGCATCACCGAGGGACTGAACCCCGGTTCATGCAGAAGCAGCTCAATTCTACAAACAGTTTCAACAGAATCAAATTTCACATTGGCAGAAAATCTCAATTAAAAATCCAGCCAATCCGCCCATCACCAAAGTAACTAATAATTAAACTGAGCACAACAATAACATAACAAAACCAGCATTGTGATTATGCCGAACATGTTCATAACATTAATGCAGAAACTTTAACACATTTTGTTAAGATTAGGTTAGATTTCAAAAGCTTGTGGAGTAGATGGTGCAACTCACAACCACTAGATGTCACCGAGGTTAAACATTACAGAAACGCCGAACTTTTTAAAGAAAAGAAGGCATTTGAAGTCACCCATCTAAACACTGTCCTCAGCAGATAAACACCAAATCACAGCAAGAGACTGAATCACTCAGTATTACCTTTTGTCAATTAACAGTAGAATTATATAACCCCCATATTAAGTAAAATCACATGAAACATTGTAAAGATTTTCAGCACAGAATCCACCAAACCACATTTCAGTGAACAAGTGAATTAATAAAATCGAGAAAAAATATATAAAACAAAAACTCAAATAAAACACTGACTAAATAAATGCATGGTTCTTACCTGCAGCCACCGTCACCATGGTCCCCTGTCCCCAGTCCTCCATGATGTCACAGTGTCACATTCTCTAGGCTGGGCCATACAATCACCATCCCTGCACAAAATAGGCAAAAATTCACCAGTATTTTTTTTAAATCGCAAGCCAGAGCGAAAACAAGTCACTGCATTTTTCATGAAATTATTATTGCCCTGGTGAATACCGTTCGCTCTGCATAAATAACATTAATGATTTATATTTCACAGAGAATGACTGATCAAGTTGTTGAAAGCACTAACTGATGATCAAATTGTTATCATACATTTTCCATATTAATTCTCGCTATTTGTTTAGTGCTGGGATATAAATAATACAGCACTGTAAATAATGCTGGATTGTAAAACAAAGCACTGACCCAGCCTCGGTAAATTAGTGCTGAAGGGTTTTTGTATTGACAGTAACTGTTGTGCCATCTAGTTATCACAGTGGGACACAGCATGACACATACTGTGCCCGCCTACTAACTGTAAAATACAGAGATTTAATTTCACTGCTCTCTCAAATATCTGATTCCGCTTCATCCACGAGCGAATGAGTGAGCTATTTCAGCTTGATCTGGTCATTATATTTAGAAAGGGTATCGAATTGTTTTTAAACTCACCGTGTAGATTTAGCATGTCGGTCAATATAGATTTTACGGGAAGAGTTTTATACCTTTTTACAAACTAATAATACTTGCACGCATTATTCATTGAAGCCTCGTTTACTTTGAAAATTCTGCTGTGGTACTGATTACCAATTTGAACAATCTCTTTCCATGAGGTTTTTGTATGAGGATGTCGCTGTGATCAGCACTGTGACCCCCTGTGGTATCACAGTGACACACACCCGCACAAAAACTGCACTCACTCTCTGCTCAGTACTGCCGTTCAATATTTACTTCAAATAGACCCGTATTCCTGATGTAATTTACAACGTAGGCAGCAGTTTACAAAGCACAGTCTAGAAACACCTCCACCAAGTATCAGAAATAGTAAAACGAGCATTATACCAAGGTGTGTAATTGTTGAAACTGTTAACAGTAAATATAAAGTGAAAATCTCAGCCCATTATGCCTGTTCGTTTCCTTGGTTTAAAGTTTAATTTTCACTATGTTAGGTTTGTCAGAAGTGGTTTGTGTTTTGGTTCTGATCACTGTCGTTATTATTGTATTTTAAACAGATACTGACCTTCAGGTTATGATGGAAATTGCCCAATCCCTTTCGAGCAGTTCTTGTTCGGGTGCATCTCTGGTTCCTCTCGCTGTGGTCTCTTGCACAGTAATAGATGGCGGTGTCTTCGATCTTCAGCCTCGTCATCTCCAAAGAGAAGATATTGTTTGAAGTGTCTTTGGACGCAGTAAATCGATCTTTAATTGTTGTGGCGTAGTTGTTGCTGGATGAACTGCTGTAGTAAACCAGCCACTCCAGCCCCTGTCCGGGAACCCGTCGGACCCAGTGCATGTAAGCACCGCCAAGACTGAAGCCGCTGGTTTTACAGGTCAGTGTCAGGGAGCCTCCGGGATGCCCGGTCTCTGCCTCTGGCTGAGTCAACACAATCTCCGACTGGACACCTGTAAAAATAGATCAAAAACCCCGACGGTGAATCTTAGTGAAATGTTTGCTGACTCTGGAACATTCCAGAGATAGAGCAACATTGACACAGTTAACAGTGAGAGACATGGACAAAACTTATACTCACCAGATAAAAAAGTCAGCAACAAACTGAGAGAAATCGCCGAGCTCATCTTTCTGGTGATTTGGGGGAAATGTTTGTGTCAGGAACTCAGTGAAGAAACCAGCTCCCGGACTGTTGGATTCCGGTCCCAGAGAGCGGTATTTAAATACCCGGCAGAAGGGGGCGGCTTTCCAGGCGCCGCCTGTTGATTCCCTGCTGGAGGCGGTGACTGGATCCACGTCCCACCTTCCACACCCCCAACAGAATGGACTTCGAGGTTTACAATAGATTAATATTAAAATGGGCATTTTATCTGTATCGGGATATTAGTTTGGCTGAATCTGTTCATTGTATTGTCTCCATTATTTCTGATGGTGATATTACAGTTCATCATCTCTTTATTTAAACAAAAACTAAATCCATTGTAAATATGGTGCTAACAAGAAGACAAATCTAAAAATGATGAAATAACATATTTTGAAAATAAAGAGACCGTGAGACTATTTTGCAATAATTCCGGGTCTTTGTCACATTACAATAATAAAGCATCATTTATCAGAATGATTGTTCAATTTCTGTAACTAAATGCGGGGGATGAACAAAGTGATTCCATTTACAGTGTGGATGGCTATTACTGTGCAATTTGCTTTTGGAGATGAGAAGAAACTCTCAAACAATCCAATGTTTCTCTTTATATATGTCAAACATCCCCGATCTCGCAGGCAGTCCTTTGAAAATAATAAGAATCCCTCCCTCCTGATAATTAAATAGTGAGTTCACTGAGAAACGTAGCATTAACATCTACTTTTGACAGAGAAGTTAGTGAATCGGGACGGACATGGACATCATTGAAGTTCTCTTTCAGCGTTCAAGTATTTGCAGCTCACTCTATTGGTCACCAGCTGTCTAACATTCACCAGTATCACAGGATATCAGGACTTTGCTGCACACTGCACAGTATCACAAAAATAAATGTTTTATCTTCCATTGAATCAGGCTATGAACTGATCATTTCTCCATTCCTTGGCAGTTGTGAGAAAAAAACTCTTCAATAACGGAAATCAGATTGCACTGTGCAATAGAACAAGGTGCACATCAGGTACACGCAACGCTGCTGTTTAAATGCGATAGAGAACTTTCAGAACAATCCAGGAATCCCCGCTGTTCAAGTCAGTTTTCTGATGTTTTTTAATATTATTTCGATGCATTTTTTCCATTGTTCTGATTTCCATCGACTGGGGAATTGGGACCATCAACATCTCTGTCTCGCATTTCATGAAGTTGTCAGTAAACGGAATTTAATTATTGGAATGGTATTTGCTTGAAAGTTATACAAATGAAGCAGCATCAGGTCACTTTATTGTTTTGTGATACTACTTACTCACATAATGAACAGGACATTGAATGGAAATATTTGATTAGAATGATTACGAGTTAAAATGTGTCTTTGTCGTGGGAATGAAACATTTATTGTTTAAATGGCTGAATCCCATTTCGTCCATTCCGATTCACGCTAATCTGTCCCACACAGTATTTGGCAGCAATCCAGGTTGCTGTCAAATGCTCAGAGTTATTGACAGGAAGCATCTGGGGGTGTTTGTGCAGTAGATCAAAGATCTGTTTCCTTAGTACTGACCCCTTGGCTGCAAGCCAACTTAAAACCCTGCATGTTGTCAGTAAGGTCTATTTATAAACAAATCTACCGAGCAACAGTACTGGAGGCATTTAAATTTTTGGAAGTTATAAATCTAGATGATGTTTTCCCATCTCTAAAGAAAGGATTATTTTCCACCTTCTCTGGCACCCTATTAATAACAATGATGATTTTTCCAGCACATCAGGATATTGTGATGGACGGACAGAAATAATCACAGGCAGACTGAAAAATGGCTCAGAGGGACGATGCATGTTGTTATATTTGAGCATGCACATTTATATTTTATTTCCTTTTATCTTTCCATGGGATGTTTGTTTGGAAAGGCCGACACTCTTTACCTTCCCAAATTCCCTTAAATTGACTGGTTTTCTGGTACGCTTCTGAAGATATTAAAGAGTCAGCTAGCTTGCTTTCAGTCTGCAGTTATCTCCTTGTGAGACAATGTAGCGATGGCAGATTTCCTCCATTGGGGAATCAGAGCGGTTCCAATGATCACAATTAGTATCCATTCCAGATTTATCAATAGAATTCAAAATCTACCTGCGGCAATGGCCCGGCTTAAATCCCTGTCCTCACATCATTGTCCTGGGTCTCTGGATCACTGGATCAATTAAAATTATTGATGTCACCATCCACACAAACAATATATGTATGATTGTGTTGACGAAGGAATGAATGACATTTGAATGACTGATGGATGAATGACTGTTGGATGTCTGAATATTTTGATTGAGGAATTAGTGAATGGATTGGTGGATTCATTGATAAATGGTACTGAATGATGCTGTTCTACATTTCCATATTTGTGTTTGACGACTTCATAAATTGAAAGAACTCCTTTATTCAATGTGTGTCCGTCTAATACTTTCAATCCTTCCAGAGTGTCTGGGTGAAATACATTCCGAGTTTCTCGGGAGTAAGCAAGCTGATCCTCTTGAAGAGTAGGGGGAGATTTTCCTGCAGTTCGGATGGTACGTTACTCTGCTGATGCTGAATCTTCAAATCCAGGACAGAAAGAGAGCATGATTTGGTTGAGGAGGAATGATTGTACTCTATAAAATACTGGCTCTTTCATATACAACAAATCAATCAACAAACCCTCACCCAAATTAGTGAAGGCAACAGGGTGAAAAGTAAATAAGGTAGCAACAGAAATATTTCTGAAATTCACTGGAAAACGACAAGTGTCACATTATTTCCCAAAACAGTGTAATAATGAATGGGAATTTAAAGATTTAGTAACTTCACATGAAGTACAGGTTGTTTCATTTATATCATCACTTTGAAAATCATCACACACTCCAGCTATGTATCAGGACTTTCTGTGTGATGATGAGGTGATGCCTTGTCAATGAAGCGCTGAGGCTGCTGGGTAGCTGTTCATTATCCCCGGTCTGAATTAATTCCATTCCCCACTGAATTCTGGGACAGATTTTATTCCTTGGTGTCAAAAAAGCCAATATATTGTCAATAAATTTTAAAATCAATAAATTATACGAAGCAAAGTACAGTTATATATTAAATAGAATGAAATGCCGAAAATAAACAGAAAATACTGGAGAATCTAAGTAACATCTGTGGAGACAGAAAAGAGCCTTTGCTTCACATCTGGATGACCCTTCGGCAGAGTATTCCTGCTGCTTTGGAGAGATCATCACTGTTTCCTACAACGTGTCAGAAATGCTGCATAAATTTCCTGTGAGATGGGAATAACAGCAGTAATAGATACTATTTATATAGATGATCTGGAGGAGGGAACCGAGTGCAGGGTGTCGAAATTTGCTGATGACACCAAGATTGGGGGAAAGGCAAATTGTGCGGAGGGTGTGGAGAGTCTGCAGAAGGATCTAGATAGGCTGGGCGAATGGGCCAGGAAATGGCAAATGGAATTTAATGTTGGCAAGTGTGAGGTGGTCCACTTTGGTAGGAAGAATGGTAGGAAGGACTATTACTTACGTGGCGAAAAACTGCAGCAGGCGACGGTGCAGAGGGACCTCGGGGTCCTTGTGCATGAGTCGCAAAAACCCAGCTTGCAGGTGCAGCAGGTGGTCAGGAAGGCGAATGGGATGCTGGCCTTCATAGCGAGGGGGATTGAATATAAAAGTAGGGAGGTCTTGCTGCAGCTGTATAGGGCATTGGTGAGGCCGCAGCTGGAGTACTGTGTGCAGTTTTGGGCGCCGCACCTGCGCAAGGATATTTTGGCCCTGGAGGGAGTGCAGAGGAGGTTTACTAGGCTGATACCGGAGTTGAGGGGATTGAGCTATGAGGAGAGGCTGAATAAACTAGGCTTGTACTCGTTAGAGTTTAGAAGAATGAGGGGAGATCTCATTGAGACGTATAAGATGATGAATGGGATGGATAGGATAGAGGTGGAGAGACTCTTCCCGCTCAAAAAAGACAGTAGGACTAGGGGGCACAGCCTCAAGATAAAGGGGAGGCGGTTTAGAACGGAGTTGAGGAGGAACTTCTTCACTCAAAGGGTGGTGAATCTCTGGAATTCTCTGCCCGTTGAAGTGGTGGAGGCTGCCTCGCTAAATATTTTTAAGAAGCGGGTTGATGGGTTCTTGATAAGAGAGGGGATTAAGGGTTATGGGGAGAGGGCGGGAAAGTGGAACTGAGCCACAACAGATCAGCCATGATCTTATTGAATGGCGGGGCAGGCTCGAAGGGCTAGATGGCCTACTCCTGCTCCTATTTCTTATGTTCTTATGTTCTTATGTTCTTATTTCGAGCCACACACAAGCTGCATCAATTCACAGAGTGATCCTAAATATCATAACAAACTTCTTCATCCTAAACTAATCAACATCCCAATCACGAACTATAACCTAAAGAAAACCTAATCCCTATCCACCCACATCATTTCTCAATGTCATCACCCTCTTCAATTTCCTCCAAAAAAAAAACACACTGACTCGAAACGTTGGCTCTATTCTCTCTCCACAGATGCTATCAGACCTATTGAGATTTTCCAGCATTCATTTTTTTTTGTTTCCAGAATCTGTAGTATTTTGCTTTTATCAAACTGATGAACATAATTGGTGAACTAATTGTTTATCCGTATGAATTGATGATAACTGGGTAATTGGAACAACCCCGCCTGGAAATTCCTCTAAGACACTCACAAACCTCACTTGGACCACTCCTTCATTTGCGCTGCGTCGGAGCCCAGGAGCACCCTCCCTAAGAGCACTGTCGGTGTACCTACACTGCAGGTTCTGCAGCAATTGAATAAGGTGGCTCACCATCAGCTTACCAAATGCAATTAGCAATGGGGAATAAATGCGGGCCTAGACAACGTCGCCTTCCTGCCATAGAGTAATTTTAAATATACTTGTCATTATGTATGAATGAGAACTGGTGAATGAAATTATTACATTGAAAATGGATGGTAATTGGTGAAAATAATTACCACCTTTCTGAACTTTTTTTATATTCTCCTTATTTGGTCTAGTATCATTAATTACTCAGCACTGTCTCAGTTCATGTCTAAGAAGTTCCTATATCAGTAAAACTGTGCGAGACACTGCCTCAGTTTTGTTTTCCTTGACAATGTCATTTTTTTAAAAAAAATGTTTCTTTCGCGGGATATGGGTCTCATTGGAATTAGGCATTTGACCATCCCCACATCGCACTCGGCACTAAGTCATTACTATAAACTGTTACCTGTGTTGATTTTTTTTCTCTTTTACCCCGCAGGTGCGTCCGTCCACCTTGTTGTCTAACGAGGGGCACGCACAGGATAGGTCGTGCGTGGGCTGCTCTTGGATGTTTCAAGTGTAGCCTAGTACTTTGCGTCGTTTGTGTATGCTTAAATCTGGACCAGCAGATGGGCACCACGACAGCTCAGTGACTATCACTGTTTGCTGTGCAGATACATGGATTTGGGCCAGTGTCTGTGGGAGTTTGCGCATTCTCCCTATGGTTGCATGGCTTTCCTCCGGGTGCTCCGGTTTCCTCCCACACCCCAAAGATGTGGTCTTAGGCTGATTGGTGTAACATATTGTCCCTAAATTATTCTCCCCTTAACCAGGTTTCCAATGGGGGGACCATAAGCGTAGACATGGGTCAAGGGTGGAGGAGGAAAAACATATAGTTAAGATGGCGGCGCGGGCTCGTTGGGCCGAAGGGCCTGTTTCCCGTGTTGTGTTGTTCTTTGTTCTTTATTTTCATGAAGCAGGCCCCTGTTTATATTAAAATACAGCCTGGCTCTGTTAATACTCTGCTAGACCAGAGCTCAGTTTACATTGCACATGACATTCTCTCTGGTTATGTAATACTTGATACTCACCCTATATATATATTTCACTATGACAATTTTGTTCCTGCACTTAACTATGCCTCTCTTTGAATAATGTTTGTTTTACTCCACGGTTTTGTGAGAAGAAGAGATAATATGTTGGGATAAAAAAGATTGCTATCAGGCAAGATCCAGAAACGGGCAGTATTGGATTGCCAGTATTTTATTGTGCTGTAATTTTCTTTGATTTTTTGTTCTTCATTGACAGTGCATGCTACACAGGGCTTGGTATCTATTTTCAATGCAGTCAGCAGAAGTAGATTTCAGATATCGCTCCTTCTTTTCCACTGTCCAAAACCTCATAGAGTTTGCACTTGCAGAAAGATGCAGAGAATTGTTTTCTCCCAATCACTTTAATCATCACTGGCATTGACCAGTGCAGTAAAAACTGAGAGCATGTCAAATGCAATATAAACGTGGACATGGTCAATTGCAGAAATAAGACTGCACCTAGTTTGATACAGAGAGAGATCTAAATTAATATAAACAGAATTAACGTCTAGTTTAATATAAACAGAAACATAGTGACATATAATATAAGAAGGAACAGCGTCTAATTTAATACAGACAGATAATATATCCAATTTACTATAAGTAGAGACAGACAACATAAAATTCCACGAGCAAGATAGAAAGAGTTAGGGTCGAGTGGAAAATAAACAAAGGCGTGGCTCATAATACAAGCTGACACAGGGTAAATTTACTGTAATATAAAAAGACTGGTTCAATCCCCGTGAAATCTGTAGAGACGGCCGACTATCCCATCGGAAACTTACAGGACAGGAGTAACATGGGGTTAGCTGCAGAATGCAAAGTCCCCTCTGCACTGGCAAATTAATAACTCCCAAAGCAGGAACAACATGAGTCAGATGCAAAGTGAATCTCTCCCTACACTACCCAATTCAAACATTCTCAGAACAGTATACTGCCTACAAACAGAGTGAAACTCCATCTACAAATCTGTTCAAACAAAATTAAGGCAGAAAGAGCATGGACACTCTTCTGTGTAAAAACTCTCCTGCACTCTTCCTTCAGTGATTCAAGAGGCAGGTTTAAATTAGCGTTAGGTATAGGGGAAAGAGCCGTCTACACAGTTCCACAAAACACACCCAGGCCAGGTATTGCAGAGATTAGATATGGATTAAATCTTCCCTGACAAAGATATATCAACCATTCATAAGCCAGGAACAATGAGTTTAGACGCAGAGTAAATATTCCTCTACTCTGTCCAGCCAAATACTCCAAGGACAGGGACAGCACCGGCTAAATATAGGGAAAGATTCCACATTGAATCCTTATCACCAGGTGTAACCGAGGTTAGACACAGAAGAAAATGTATCAAGCATTTCAAGATCATTGATTTCTCAAGAGATCTTTTAGAGTAATTCCCAGTCATGGATTCCAATTTATTGAATTCCATTATTTTGGAAGCCTGTAACTCTGGCTGAGAGAACACATTGGGCAGACAATGACTTTATCTGTGGAGTGAAGACGATGAACGATCGTGGAGAGCCAAGACACAGAACCAGACAGGAGAAAGCCAGTGAAAGAGATGAAACACAGGAAATTTCCATGAACACATTTGCCGTGTCATTACATTTCGGGATCAGAGGGATTATTTCCTAATTCTGAGCTTAGATATCATCATGATGTTTTTCCTCACATCACTGATGAATAAATAATGTTGAAAAACAACCATTACTGGAATCCGTTGATTGATTTGCATGGTTCTGTCTATTTCTGTGCTGTGTTGGTGGGGAAATATTTGTTGTGCTTCTGTCAGTCGACAATCTAATTTGGAGTTTCTATTTTTGTATATATTTACATAAATAACTCACTGTTTACAACGAAATGTTCATGACAGCAAAACCAGATAAACCGTCACTTGTTGATCAGTTTCAACTCAAATTATTTTAAGAATAGTAATGGTTGGTTCAAAATGAATAGAAACTTTATGAACATTCATAACACCAGTTGCATTTAATTAAAAGAAAATGATACATTCCATTTCAGAATTAGTTCTAAAAGTTCTGAAGTCACAATTAAGAAAACATCTGTGAACAGGCTGATATTCCACTGAATGTTAATTTGATTGAGGATTTAATCTGTTTAAACTAGACAAACTCAATTTTTTAAAAAAAAATCTGATGTCTCAATATCCCTGTCACAAATAGTGATCACACTCACACGACAGGAGGATAAAAAAATCAAATATGGTTATCACTAAGAGATACGATTATTTTTGCTGCCTCGCAGGCGACAGGGAAACGGGTTCGATTTCAACCCTGGGTGAATGTGAGTGGTTTTCGCATTCTACCCATATCCATGTGAGTTCCCTCCGAATGCTCCAGTTTCCTTCCACAGTCCCAATATGTGCAGGTTAGGTGGATCGGCTATGATAAGTTGCCCCGAAGCGTTCAATGATGTGCAACGTAGAAACACGGAATCCCTACAGTGCAGAAGGAGACCGTTCTGTTCATCAAGTCTGCACCAGCTATCCAGCAGAGCATGCCTCACAAGGTGGAATGTCTATGCTAAATTTTCTGTTAGTGTTCAACGATGCGTAGATTCGGGGGATTAGCCTGTGAATATGTGTCGCTCTCGGGATAGGGTGAAGGCTGGGCCCAGGTAGGATGCTCTACTGGAGAGCCGCTGCAGACTTTTTGGACAGAATGGCCTCCATTTGAACTGTAGGGATTCTATGATTTGATGCTGCTATGATCAGGCAGAAGAATGAATGTATCCACAATAATCTCAGCACTTCCAGAAAATTACAACATTCATTTTGGTGGAACTTGCGTTTATGGAACATTTTACCCGACCTCATGTCCCAACGTTCTTACCGTTGACTAATGTACCTTTGCTGAATTTAATCACCGCTATAATGTTGGAAATACAGCAGGTAATGTACGTATAACATGCTCGAACAAACGGAGATATGATAAATGACCATCACTTTGCGATTTTATTTGAAAAATGAGGATTAGTGTCGGATATTGGGTATAACAGCCATGCTCTTTGTGGTTATATCGAGAGATTTTGCATCCTGGCATCAACCTTAAATGTGAATCTGCTTCCCTCTCTGCTGATGCCCATTGAGCTGCTGAGTAGCGTTTTTATTGTTTAGATTTCTGTAATCTGCAGCACTTTGCGCTGTTTTCATTGATCCTCTGGATGTGAGCATCACCGACAAAGCCAACATTAACTATCCCTGCTGAAAAGGCGATTGTGAACCACCTTGGTGAAAGTTGCCCTCTAGGTGATTTTATTGTTTGACTCTCCGTAAAAGCTTTGATACAACTGGGTGGCTTGCTCGGCAATTTCAGTGGTGGTGAAGGGTCATTGTCCTCACAGTGGAACTGGAGTCTATCTGGGACAGACAGAGTAAAGATAGGAATCTTCGGTTCTCGTGTTAATTCGAAAGAATGGTGTTGTTTGAAGTGTAAAAGTAAATTGCTTTGTATTCTAGAATTGAAACCAAAAGAATAAAAAAAGCTGGAAAATCTCAGCAGGCCTGGTAATATCTGTAAGGAAAGAAAAGAGCTGACATTTTGAGTCCAGATGACCTTTTGACAAAGCGTTGATGAAGGGTCATTGGACTCGAAAAGTCAGCTCTTCTCTCTCCTTACAGATGCTGCCAGACTTGCTGAGATTTTCCAGCGTTTTCTCTTGACTTTTTTTTAATGTGTCTTTGGGCGGAGTGAATTGATTCTGAATCCCTGGGACGGAGGAATTGTAGGTTGATCCAAGACTGTTGTACGGAAGGAGACACTATGAACATTGTCCAGGGACCTGTGGGGCCCAGGCCAAGCTTTTCTTGAAAGCTTGAGATGAAACTTGTAGCGTTGTCTTGTTCGAAAGCGATTGAAGAACATAATAAATGTATGTCACGTTGCACTGTAAATGGACACTAAAGGGCAACTGAGCATGGCCATTCCAACCACCCTGTACATTTTTGGAATGTAGAGGGAAAGCGGTAAACCTGGGGGAAACCCACGCACACACGGGGTGATTTTTCAAACACCATACAGTTACACAAGGCCGAAATGGAACCAGCGTCCGTAACAGTGTGAGGTTCCAGTGCTAACCACTGTGTAAATAATTCTTACTAACTTTAAAGACGATATGAGTAACATATTCAGTATTTACTTGCACATTCTATGTCTCAGTAAATACCTAAATGTAATGAATTGCCCGGGGCGCCCTTGAATGTGATGTACAGCTGACCATTCCGCTGCCAGTGCAATGCATCTTTCAAATGACTCACTGAACTTCTCTCCTATCTTTCTCTGCCTCAGACTGTACCTAAATCAGATAAATTTTATTCTCTCCCTCAGTCTCTATTAACTCACTTACACGGGTACCCAGGAAACGGATCCGGCTACTCGTTGAAAAAAAGTTTATTTTTTTGGTTACGACATCTTTTGGCTAAAAAGATGAAGCACAAAAGTCTCATCAGTGGAAAATTCAGTGTCGGAAACAAACCAGTTCATTCGCTTAAACCCCTCTCCTCAATTTCTCTCACACAGCACCTAACACACTTAAACTTCCTATTTTAAAACACCTCGGCGGGACAGAAATGTTGCTTTAATTTATCCTCTTTTCTCTCAGTGATAATCTTTAGTCCATTTTCCCTTCAATTAATCTATTTAAACCCCCTAATATGATCATTTCCTTGATTCATTAAAGTAGGAATGGAGGTGCGTAATTCTGAGACCGGCAGCAGTCTTTGTGACTGTTCTTGATGCTGTCAGAGTGAGTTCACCCTCACAGGCAGGAAGACTGTTCACGGTGATAACATCAAACTGGCACCGGTTGTTTCATTCTGAGGTAATACAACTTCCTGTTTCATGCTGCCGGTTCCAAACCACACATCTCACTTCTGAGCAGAAAATAAATCCAGGGACCACAATCTGGTGAGAACATCTGTCAGTGCGGCCTATATCTGTCCACAGAGTCAGGGCAGAGTCACACAGATCACATTGCGGTCACATTTACAAATGATTCTGTTGCGATCTGTTCAGAGTTTCCATTCCCGGACATTATCGGAATGGTCAGTGGATCAGTCACTGAACTCCCCTGGATTCCGTGAAGTGGGGGAATGATAGCTGTCATCTTTCCTTGTTTGATCATTTTCTCTCCATCTGTTATTTATTTTTGTTCCTCAGCTTTTATCAGGCAACACGCTGTTCGTCTTTCTCCCAAATCTCCCTTTGCCTCTCTCCATTTCCTTGTCGAACTTTTGAAGACTTTAATTCGAGTTCAAAATCGTGAAGTTGTGAGTGGGGTAATTAAAGAGAGAATGTTTCTTCTCGAAGGACGGTCGGTAACCAATGGGCAAAGATTTATTTTATTGAACAGGGCGAGAGAATTTTAATTGTTCACCTTGACACAACAGTTGTTATGAACTGGAATAAAGAACTTGAAAGGCTGATGGAATCAGATTTCACGATAACTTTGGAAAATTAATTAGATATATCCTTCATAGAGTTAAAACTTGAAGGATTTTCGAGAATAGGTCCATTGTAATGGCCCTTAGATATCATTGTCCAAGCAATGTGTCTCCCCCCCCACCCCGTCCTTCATTGAGCCTGAATAAAATGCAATATTCATACAGCTTTCATCTTGTGTTACTCTTATCTTTTGACAGCACTTGTGTTTGTGTGTATGTTTGTGTGTGTTTGTGTGCGTGCGTGGGGGAGGGGTGTTGGAGGGAGGGGTGGGGGCGGTGAGGTGGGCTATTCCGAAATTCAATTACTCAATTCTATATACAAGCCGTCACTTTGAACAAATGAGCATTGGATCGAACTTCTTTAGGAAAAGCACAACAATCCTTAACATTTATTGCACTGTTCTTTTTGCCTCCGATGATGTTTTCATATTTAGTTTTTTCAGTCTTCACGTGTCCTAATTTTGTCTGTAACTGTAGAACTATTTGTAAGAATGAGAAGGACCGGGTTATTCACAATTATTCACCATTATTGCCTCAGATAACAGGAAAATATGGAGTCTGCCATGACTGCGCCCCGCCCCCCCGCCCCCCACCCTTGGGAATAACAGCTCTTAGTCAGGTGGAGTCAGTCACTCCTGCGGTTGCCATAGGGTTTCCAATCCGTGTTTGCCACACAAATTCCTGCGTCACTCGTCATGACAACGACACCCGCGCTAAGGCCCGAGAAATGATTGCTTTTTCATATCAGGTCTCAGTCTGACTCCGGGCCCAGCTGTCTCTGTTAGTGCTACACTGGAGCTAGTCATTCAAATTATAATGTTCTAATTCCCTATGATTATTTTTTGGAAAGCGTTACCCAATCAGTTGTGAATTAGAACCTGTATCTGATTTCCTTCATTGGACACTTGTCGATTATTATTGGACAAATTACTTTTTCCAGAATTATCAAACGCACAAGAAATGTTTATTTAAATATGATATCATGCTCTGTCTCTCTTACTCTAGAGATCCCATACATTGCTTTACATGACTCTCTTGGTCAGTTTATGTCATAATTATGCGATAATATCTGTCTATATTAGATTCGATTCTGTCTCTGTTGTTACTGCAGCATTTTTAATCATTTATAGGATGTGGGGAGCACTGACACCTGTTGCCCTTCTCTAATTGCCCCTGACAAAGTGGTGATGAGCTGCTATCTTGAATCGCTGCAGTCAGCATCACGGCAACATCACCGTTTATATCACATAAGGTCTGGACACCCTTATGATACACCTGATCCTGATTCATTGTATTACCGAGATTGTACAACCTATAGACAGCAGAAAATATTTGGGATAGTTACGATGGAATTGATGAAGATAACAGTCAAATAAAAATATTGATCCTTCTCTGGAGAGCAGCAGATGTTTCAATCCTTAGCATTAATAGGAATAAGAAGTCTGAGAATTAGAGATGTAATTATGTCCTGTCGGCTATATATCCAGGGTCATTTTCGCCATCATTTTCACAAATCAGCGCACAGTTGAGTCGTATATCAGGAACTTCAGTGAGACACTGAGAAGATCAATTTCCGTAATCTCATCGTCATTCGAGATGTGATTTATCCATTTTCCAACAGATCTCTAAAGACAGGTAAGTCAACGCTGGGAATAAAATAGTGAGGCTGTAATCATTCTGTACGCAAGATCACACAAGAGAATGGTTGCCAATAATTAGTTACATGTAAAATGTTCTTCAGTTGAAACACAGGAACTGTTTGGTGTTTTCATGCATTCATGGAAGGCAGAGATGGGCTGAAGGTTATCACTGGGAAAACTGAAGGAGAATTGCTAAAAAAGATTATTTCACCAAAGGGGGTTGTTAGAAAATAGATAATTTAAAATAAATAAGCACGCAAATGTCTATGGTATTTCTTAGACATAGAACCATAGAATTCCTGCAGTTCAGAAAAAAGGCCATCTGGCCCACCGAGTCTGCGTCCCACCCAGGTCCTCCCCTCTGCCCTATCCCCTTCAGCCCCACACATTTACCATCGCTAATCCACATACTCTAAGGGAAAATAACGGACCATTTTGCATGGCCAATCCAACTCATATGATCTGTTGTAATATAAACGAGGGACGGGTTTTGTGCAGTAATACAGAGACAGGGCCGAATACACCAGATATCGATACAGCACCTGTACTAATATGAATACAGACTGGGCCCAGTTCAGTCATTACTGAGAGAGTGTATACAGTATATTACTAACCAGCGTGCTGTTTTCTCATATAAACAGAGACACGCCATACTCAGTTTTGATAAAGACACGGTCTATTCTAATATATGCAGAGACAATGAGCTCTGTAATTTAAACTGAGACTGGTTCCAGCGTACCAGCGCTATCAGAAAATGGGGACATGATCTAGTGTGATATAAACAGAGATGTGGCCCAGTGGAATAAAAAGTGAGGAAATGCAGAGTAAAGCAATAAATGAGAAAGGGGTAGTGTGTAAAATGAACAGATGTATGGTTTGGCGCACTAATAAAGGAGAGAGCATCCAGCGCAATAGTGTAATTTTGTCACCTAGTGTAATTTTGTCTGATTCTTGCCATTGTATAATACAAACTGTGACAAAACCGATGCAGTAATTTCAAACCAAACCTTTAGATTGATATAAGGTTTGACAGGGGCAATTGCAGCAACAAATAAATCAAGAAATAGAATAATAATTAGAGACAGGATATTATTCGGTATAAACAGGGAGGTGGACTGGTCAGCAGTGATTGAGATATTGTCAGTGTTTCTTTATACGTGGCAGGTTCCAGCAATGTAATAACTGAGCAGGGGACTCGTGGAATGCGAACAGTAACATGTCCTGGTGCATTATAAGGAGAGAGAGGGTCTGGTGAAGTAACAGCGGAGATATGGAGTTTCATGACATTAGACGAGAATTAATTCCGCGCTGTCATAACTGCCAGAATGAACGGTGTAATGTCAAATGAGGCTTGTTGCATGATAGTAACAACTGGGATTTTACTGAGTACAGAATCAACTGAGAATTATTGTCATATAATCAGAAATATGATTTCGTGTCATATAAACTGGGCCACATTTAGGATAGACAAAGACTGAGTCTATTACAGAAATAACAGACGGTCATCTGTATCGTGTCGTGCCAAAAAACATTGTTTCACTGCCATCTCCTGGTCTAGCTTTGCTATTGCAGGTGTTGTGAAATGCTGATTTCAGTTGCTGTTTCTCATTCTTCCACGGACTGTATACTCAGCTGGTAAGACAAGCATATGTTGACAATCGCTAATACTCTGAGTTTACTGGTTTTCTAGACCATCACAGAAGGCACGTAATCGACAAACACGTGTGCGCCTGCAGTCACCTCTGAGCCAAATTGGGAAATGATGGAAGGTTTCCTTTTTTTGCAGGGCATTAGAGAATCTGATATATTTCTTGCCATGGCCGCAATTACGCAAACGACCTTTAAATTCAAAATTGTAATTGTATTTTGAAACCTTTTGTAGTTGGATTTGAATAGATATCTTGAGAAATTTGCATACCCTCGGAATTACTGTCGCAGAGATATTATCATTATCTTCCTTTCAACATTGATAAAGAACTTACAACAGAGAAGAAGGCCAATTTGAAGCGTCATGCATATTTTGGCCCTCTAAAGGAGCAATTCGTCCAATAACAGTCTGTACCCCACAGTCCAGCATTTTGTTCATTTTCAGACAATTATCCAATCCCATCTTGAAACCATTAAGTGGTGCTGCCTGCAACAAGCTCTCAAACAGCACATTCCAGATCTGGATCATTCACTGTCTGAAAATGTTTTTCGTGATGTCTCCAGGCTTCTTTCACCAATATACTTCAACCCGGGCCCTCTGTGTCACGATCCTTCTGCAATTGAACAGTTTCTGTCTATCCATTCTGTTAAGAACCCTCAGGATTTTGAATGCCTCATTAAAATCACATCAGCAAATTCCTGTTAAGGAATTTATTCCGAACCTCTCCAAAATATTTTCGTCACTGAACTTTCTGATCTCTGGAATCTTTGTCGTGTTTTCCCCTGCATACAGCCTATTGACTTTACATTCTGCGTTCAGTTCGGTGGTCAGAATTGGACCCAATTTTTCGGTTGACTATTTTCCAAGTGTTTTCTACAAATTTAGCACAACTTCCTTGCTTCTGCATTCTTTCCCCCAATAGACAAAAACTATTCACTTTTTTATTTACCGCTGTCTCAATCTGCCTTGCACCATGAATGATCTATGCACATATTCACTCACGTCCCTTGGCGTCTATATTCACGTTCATAGCGTTTTCATCATTTCCATTTGTCTCTTCACATTCTGCTTAACAAAACTAATCATGTAACTTTTCTCTGCAATAAGTTAAATATCCAAATTAGTCGTCCATTCCACCAATTAGTTTTTTTTTGCGTTCTGAAATTCTGCATGATCTGCTGATGGTTGGCAATGTTGCCAAGTTTGGATCATTCACAGATTTTGAAAGTCTGGCCTCCATATGAAGCTGCGGTGCAGCCCTGTATCACATGACTTTTGAACGCCCATTAAGAGAAATACCCTCACAAACCATCTCTGTCACTCAGCATAAAACTCAGACAAGTTAATTAAAATCGATTTGACCTGAACAAATGCTTGAAGAACAGTAGAGCAAATCTGCCTGTCCGCAATGTTCAACTGCACTGTGTTGCTGCAGTTTGTGATGGTTAGACTGAGAGCCTATGTCATTTAATTCAGGAAGATAACCGTTATTTTCAATCTGATTGTGCGATTTATCCAGAACATCAAAATTTAAAAGTATTCGTCTCGCAAATATCTAAGGGAGTGATGATTTCTGCCCATTCATTAATGCACAATTTTCATCTTTCTTCGGATAATCTCAATCAATTGTACTCAGTAATAAATTACTGCGGATGGGAAAAGAGAAAATTCTGCAAAATCTCACAATGTCTGACAGCATCTGCAAGGTGTGTCATCGAGTCCTGATGACCCTTTATCAAAGCTCATTCAGTGTTTGTGCACGGTCTGCGTTTCAATATTTAACATCAGTGCAATATTTAACAAATAATTCTTTGTAATGATTTGAATATCTCTGAAGTTGAATATCACTGAATTGCAAACATAACTGATCAACAGAAGGAACCGTGTCAACACAGATCGCAGATTTGAGACTGAACATAGCCAGCTTTTGAACAAACTCAGCAACATTTAAATGGAAGAGATTTAAGAATGATCTCCTCGTGAAACTTGAGTCTTTTTTATTATGGGCGTGAAACATTCAGGTGCATAAATTCCGGCCCTTCACAGGAAAGTCCAACAGATCCGCACTGAGTCTGGATTCCCTCATCTGTCTGAGTGTTTTCCCCTTATTTCATTGTTATGAAGAACGAGTTTTAAAAATATAATCTTTTAGGCAATGAGCGCCATTTCCGATAACTCACTTACAAAATCACTTGTGTCAGTTTTTTCCAGCGCAGACTACTATTAGATATGTTTCAGATGGTGATTAACCATGTTAGTCTGGACTTATAAACCCATTACATTCTGTTGTAGACTGATCGAGATGGGAATATGTGCACGGTGTTAAAATCGAAAAGTCTCTTTTCCATCAGTGCGTCAACAAAAAAAAAATCAGCGTTGCTTATTTTACAGAAAACTTTGGCGGCCGATGTCACAGAAACGATAGTATGCCTGTAATATTGAGGTTCAGGTAATATTGAGGAACGAACTGACGTCATGTAATTTTCCCTCACTCGACATGAGAAAGCTTAATGAATGTTTCTGCCCGTTTCAAACCGGGGACTTTTCGCGTGCGGGCGAACATGATAACCATTACACTAGAGAAACAGTTGGAAGAATAGTACAGGAAATCAGCCCTGTCTGCAATGTTCAACTGAACTGTGTTGCTGCAGGTTCCGATGGTTAGATTGAGAGCCCATGTCCCTTAACTCAGGAAGATAACCGTTGCAAAGTCCAAAGATGCGCGGGTCAGGTTGATTGGCCATGCTAAGAAATTGCCCCTTCGTGTCTAGGGATGTGTAAATTAGAGGGATTAGTGGGTATAATGTGAGGGATATGGGGGTAGGGCTTGGGTGGGATTGTGGTTGGTGCAGGCTCGATGGGCTGAAGGGCCTCTTTCTGCACTGTAGGGTTCTATGATTCTATGTTGCTTTCAATCTGATTGTACGACTTACGCCGAACATCAAAATTTTAAAGCGTTCGTCTCGCAAATATCTAAGGGAGCAATGATTTCTGCCCATTCATTAATGCATCATTTTCATCTTTCTTCGAATAATCTCAATCAATTGTACTCGGTAATAAAAGCCAATCACTGCGGATGTTGGAATCGGAAATCAAAACAGAAAATGCTGCAAAATCTCACAATGTCTGACAGCACCTGTAAGGAGTGAAAACGGCGCACATTAAGAGTCCAAGTGACACTTTACCAAAGCTCATTGTACAATTGGACTCAGTATTTGTTTCAATATTTGGTTATCAAAGCATTATTTAACACATATGTCTTCATTACGAATTGAATATCTCTGAAATTGAACATCACTGAATTGCAAACATAACTGACCAACAGAACGAATCGAACCACCGGGAAATACAGATCTCAATTTGGAGATTGACTATGTCAGCTTTTAAACAAAGTCAACTACACTTAAGTGGAGGAGAATCAAGAATTATCCGTTCGTGACACTCAATCCTTTTTTATTATGGGCGTGAACATTCGGGCGCAGAAATTCCAGCCATTAATAGGAAAGTCCATTAGATCCGCACGGGCCTCGATTCCCTCATCTGTCTGAGTGTTTTTTCCCCTATTTCTTCTTTGTGAAAACCGATTTTAAAATAGAATCTTCTGGGAAATGAGCGCCATTTCCCATAGGTCACTTAGAATGTCACTTGTGTCAGTATTCTGGATTACAGACAACTATTAGATATGTTCCAGATGGTGATGAACCATGTTAGTCTGCACCAAAAAAACGTTAAATTTGTTGTAGCCTAAACGAGATGCGAATATGTGCACCGTGTCAAAGTCGAAACGTTCCTTTCCTGTTAATGCATCAAAACAACATCAGCATTAGGGGTAAGGGGTAAATTTTTCACTCAGAGGGTGGTGAGTGAGTGGAATCGGCTGCCGTCAGTGGTGGTGGAGGCGAACTCGCTGGGGTCTTTTAAAATACTTCTGGATGAGTACATGGGGTTTTATGGGATTGGGGGTTATAAATAGGTGTTGATGTGATCGGCGCAACTCGTGGGCCGAAGGGCCTGTTTGTGCTGTAGTGTTCTATGTTCTATGTTCTATTCCTTATTTTACAGAAATTTTTTGAGGCCGAGTTCAGAGCAAAGACAACACGGCTGTAATATCGAGATTCAGATAAAGTTCACCAAAGAACTGAAATGATACAGATTTCCCTCACCCTTAATGAGAAAGCTCAATGAATGTTTTTGCTTGGTTTTGAACCGGGGACTTATTGCATGTGTGGTGAACATAATAACCACTACATTACAGAAACAGCTGACGGCAGCCGATAGCAAATCGGCCTGCCTGCAATGTTCAACTGCGCTGTGGTGCTGCACGTTCAAATGGTTAGATTGAGAGCCCCCCTCTCCTACCGACCCCCCCCCCCCCACCACCACCCTGCAACCCCTTCACACCCCCTCCACCCCCCACCCATGCGACTTGTTTCGGAAAGATAAGCGTTGCTTTCAATCTGATTGCTCAACTTACATTGAACTTCAAAACTTAGAAGCGTTCGTCTGGCAAATATCTGGGGGAGCAATGATTTCTGCTCATTCACCCATGCATCACTCTCACCTTCCTTCGAATAATCTCAACCAATTGCACTCAGAAATAAAAATAATTTACCGTGGATGCTGGAATCTGAAACCAAAAGAGAAAATGCTGGAAAATCTCACAGAGATGGGCAACATCTGTAAGGAGTGAAAAGGGCTGACGTTTCGTGTCCAGATGGCATTCGTCAAACTCATTTTACAATTGTACGCAGTATTTGTTTCAATATTTAGTATTAGTGCATTATTTGACATAGATGTCTTCCTTATGAACTGAATATCTCTGAAATTGAAAGTCACTGAATTGCAAACATAACTGACCAACAGAAGGAAGCGAGTCACCAGGTAATGCAGATCGCAATTTTGACATTGATCATAGTCTACTGTTAGACAAAATAAGCCTTTAAATGGAAAAGATTGAAAAGCCATCTGTTGTTTGCACATGAGTCTTTTAATTATGGGCATGAAACATTCACGCGCATAAATTCCGGCCATCTTTAGTAAAGTCCAGTAGATCCGCACTGCGTCTTGTTTTCCTCATTTGGCTCAGTGTTGTTTCCTATTTCTTTGTTATGAAGAATGATTTCCAAAAACAATGTGGTGGGAAATGTGCGCCATTTCCTCTAATTCGCTTCCACTATCACTTGTGTCTGTCTGTTTGAGCATACACTGCAATTAGACATGATTAAGTATGTTCGTCTGCACCTATAAACCCATTAAATTCTGTTGTAGGTTGAAAGAGATGCTAATGTGTGCAGACTGTCAAAATCGACAATTTTCTGTCAGTGCGTCAAAGGAATCAGCATTTCTTATTTTACAGAAAACATTTGAGGCCGAGCTCAGAGCAAAGGTAAGATGGCTGTAACATTGAGATTTAGATGATGTTCAGCAACGATCTGAAATCATACAGATTTCCCTCACCCTACATGGGAAAATGGATGAATGTTCTGCCCGGTTGTGAAGCGGCGATCTTTCACGTGTTAGGCCAATGTGATAATGACGACACGACAGAATCAAGAGATTGCGCCACGCCGCCTATTGTCCCGACTACAATGTTGAACCACATTGTATTGCTGCAAGTTTTCATGTCCAAGTTGAGGGTCCATGTCACTTAATAGAAGAGCAAATCCGTTATTTTCAACCTGATATCTCAACTTAACTTGAACTTCAAAATTAAAAAGCGTTCGCCTGGAAAATATCTTAGGCGGCAACGATTTCTGTTCAATCATTAATACATCATTCTTATCTTCCGTCAAATAATTTCAAAGTTATATCAAATATTTGCAGTTATTCAAAATGTATTTTCAATACGTTTATTTAACACAAATGCCCTCATTCTGAATTGAATATCTCTGAAATATACAACATTGTCTTGCAAACATCGCTGACCAACAAAAGAAATAGAGTCACTGGGTAATACCCATACCATGATGTTTATTTGAGATTGATCACATTTATCCTTTAAAGTAAATAAAATGTAATTGAATCCCCTTTATTCTGTGTGTGAAGTATTCTGGCGCCTAAATCTTGTCCATCTATCGGAAGTCCAGGAGGTCCGCACTGAATCCCGATTTCCACATCTGTCTGAGTGGTTTTAACGAATTCTTCACTGTGAAGAGTAATTTTAGAAAGGTGCTTTACGAAATGCGCCCATTTCCTCTAGTTCAGTTGCAATTTCAATTGTCTGTCTTTATGAGCGCACAACACTATTCGATATATTTCAGATGGCGATTAACTACGTCAGTCTGCACCTCTAAACCCAGTAAATTCAGTTGTGGACTGCAACTGAGTTGCGAGTATGTGTACAAACAATGGAGTTCTTTATTCCCTGCGTCCTCAGAAATTGCATTTCTGACTTTCTTAAATACATTTGACGCCGAGATCAAAGCGTGAGATGACCATGGCACCGGATTTGCATGAGGTTGAGCTATGAAACATCACGCAGATTTCGCTCATACTTAATGACAGCGATCCAACAGTGTTTCTGCCTGATTTCGAACCGGGGACTTTTCGGGTGTGAGGCGAACATGATAACAAATGCACTTCAGGAATAGATGACAATGCCCACGTGCAGTTTCACTTGCATCTGTCTTTTCTGAGCACACATTACTACTAGACATGTTTCAGATGGTGATTAATTACGTTAGTCCGTCTTTCGCACCTCTGTACTCATTGCTTCATTTCAAACAACTTTCATTGAACACATGATCACCATGAGTAATGACAGGAAGCGCACATGTCAGGATTTGACCTTCATTTAAAAAATCCCATTCTTCCCCGGGGCCGGGAATAAAGTCTCAATGTTTGCAATCCTGTTGTTTATATTGACAGATAGTTATTCAGCCTGTGTTCCCGTATGTGTGCTCTCCAGGAGCCAGTCCACTGCTTCCACGCAAGGTCCTTTACCCCAAAATCTCTTTATATTTCTACTGTCTGTCCTCGTTTTTCATGTCAACAACGGCCGCGCACACTCTTATATTGTATCAGAGTTGTTAGAAGCCAACTGCAAGGAACAAAACTCAGCTCAGTTCAGTTCTGGCAGCTGCACATTGGAACCCACGCTTCCGGGGGAACTGGAGTCTTAACCCAGTGCCTTAGAGCGCTCGGCCACTCCACCACGTTAAAGCACCCTATCACCATGTTATTTGTTGATATTGTCACTGAAATTCATTCGAAGCAACCGGAGCTGGGAAAGGCCGTAAGGAGGCTTGAACCTGCTCCTTCATTGGATCAGCTAATCCTTAGCCGTGTGACAAGGAGAAATCATCTCCACTCAGAAATATAATGAGCTGCAGTAAAGGACTGGCACCATTTAAACTGTCCTTAACCTCGTCTGATTCACCAACTCCAGCTAGAAATGACACAAGAGCATCTTGTTGAATTTGCTCAGGGTCTTCACTTCAGGACAAGATTGTGGCAAGATTGTGTTTTGTATATTCGACCAGTCACTGACTGACATTTGTTTTCACAGATCTGCAATCAAAACAGCAGTGAAAGTGTTTCCATATCTCTGCTCCAGCTGTGATACAAGTTCATCCAGCTGGAAGATTAACATTGTTTCGCCGTTCACAGACGCTGTGAGGTGTGTTTTCATTAAATTACTAACACAACAAAAAGTTATTCACTCTGTGATTGAGAATCGAATCCAGGGCCAAGTGCTGAATCCTGATCAATGCATCCGCTGGGAAGCTAATGTGTGAGAGTTGTAACAAATTGATCTCTGTGCTCATTGTTTCATTTCTAATAACTTTCACTAGAGACGTGTTCATCATGAGCAATGATGGGAAACGTAAATGCCAGGAGTTGAACGTCAGTTATAGAATCCCAGTCCACCTACTGGGCCGGAAATATAGTCTCCATGTTTGCAATACTGTTGTTTATATCGTGAGATAATCTTTCAGCCTGTGTTCCCGTGTGTGCTCACTGTCGGAGCAACTCCTTCCACGCAATCTCCTTTACCCCAACAACTGTTTAGTTGGTACAGTCTCTTCTCATTGTTCCTGCCAAAAACGATCCTGCACACACTCACAAAGAATCTAAATGGTGGTGATGGCATCCAGGTCCTATTTTCACCCATTCTCCTCGTTGCTTGTTCCTGACTCTTCTATTCAACCACTCTGCTGGATGGATTTTCTTGCAAAGATCTTTTTTATTTGTAAAATATATGAAAGAACATTCTGGACAAAATGGCCATGCACGAATATTCGAGTGGTCTACAAAAATCGAGTTGCATTCTAAATATTTCAGTTAATTGTGACACATATAACATGAACTGTGTAGATTCTATATGAATCATCGGGTCCGATGGGGTCTTAACATTTCCCCACCCTCAAATCACGATGGCTGAAAGGACTTACACGGCATCCTTACCTTTTTGCACATCTGGGATGGACGCCTCAAGTTTCAGTGCATCCCTCAGCACGTAGTCCTGGACTCTGGAATGTGTCAGTCTGCAGCATTCAGTCAGGGACAACATTTTACACTGGAAAACCCCTTTTCCCCCCATTTATTTCACCTTAACTGCTCTATTGATTCAGTGGTTTATCTCTTTCTCCTTTTCTAAACATGGAACATGTACACCTCTCCCATGCTCTGGCACCACTCCCAAATCCAAGGAGGATTGAAATATTATGGTCAGTATATCCGATATTTCCACTATACCTGTCCTCAGTCAACCTCATACTTCGAACCCATACCAAGTAAATGTTTGATTTGTTTGTGATACAACATGTTTTGGATTGAAAGGAGTTAATTGCACTTGTTTGTTTATTGAGTGGAATAAATGGCAGCCTCCAAGGATCCAAACTGTGTCATTGGAGGGTTTCCCTCTTCTATTAATAAGGCATTCCTTTCAATGGGAGTGCAAACTGTGGCACTCACAGCTCGAGTGAGGGGGGAGGAGAGATCAGAATCTGAGAGTAGATTGGAACATTACAACAATGAATCAGAATCTGAGCACAATAGATTGGAATTTTTCAACAATCGATGAAGATTTCCTCTTGAACCTTGTCGAGTCCATTGATGTTCAGAGACCATGGGATTACCAGATCAACGATGTACTGATGCGTATTCAAGAGGGATATTATCCCGTCCTCGCTATTGTTGGTGTCCCTGGTAAGTTTCTGTATCCAGTTATTTATTCTAACTGTCTTGACTGCATTATTTTTTTCTGGTTATTTACCCTTTGGAAAGAATGAATTCATTCTCTTAAGCTCCAGTTACTCATTCCATTCCGTATCCCACTGTTCCACGCCCCTCTCTGGCTGCTATCAGAGGCTGCCCACAACCATCAATCTCCCTTTGACCCTGACTGGATTTCCAACCCCATATTCTCTCCATCCCAAGTCCTGTCCTCAACCACCTCAATAATATCACACATCCCCACTTCTGCCTCAGCCCAGCCCATCTATTGAATAATTCCTCATCTCCGTGTGAATATTCTCATTATTGGTTTCACTACTGCAACTAATCCCGTTCATCTGTCCATTCCCCAGATTCCTGCAAATCCTTCCCCTTCAGGATTTGTCCAATTCCCTGTTTGAAGCTAATTTCGCTCTCCCAGCTGTCTATGATATTCATATCCACATGGTCAACGGTGCCAGCTTACAAATGCTCCAAAGCAATAGAATGATGTGGGAAGCTCTCACGTTTACTTCTCGCTGTCTCCGGTGTGGTATTCACGTTGGAAGGGATGTTTTAACAGCTCTGACACATGTCTTTGTAACTTGGTCTGTACCTGCCCACTGGACTCCTGTGTTAGTGACTCTCAGCAGGACATGTGCTCAGCAACACGAGGAACGTCCCCTCAAATGTTATTTTTAAAATATATTTTCATTGAAGTTTTACGATTTTTACGAATAATACAACACACCCTCAAACCTGGCCCAGTACAGGTTTGATGATTTCCCCATATATTAACATGGAAAAGGGCAGGAGGAAGACTATAGTTCATTCAGTATGTTCCGTATGTGCAGCATATACATGTATACAAAACATACAAGAACAGACAAGATACAGCATGGATAAAAGAGGATGAACTCAGCAGCCACCGTGTGTACCATCTACAAGATGCATTGCAGTAATTCACCAAAGATCCTTTCACAGCACCTTCCAAACCCACGACCACTTCCATCCAGAAGGACATGGTCAGAGTGATTTGAAACGTTAACTCAGTTTCACTCTGCACAGGTGCTGCAAAAGCTCCAGTACTTTTCTTGTATTTTTTGTTTCCATTCTAAATTTTCAGCATCCGCACTGCTATTTTTGAGTATTGAGCTGGCCACTTAAAAGCCGCTATCGTATCTGCTTCCACTCCCTCCCCCGGCAGCGAGTTCCAAGCACCCACCACCCTCTGTGTAAAGAACATGCCTCATACATTTCTTTTAAACCTTGTCCCTCGTACATTAAATCTATGCCCCAGAGTAATTGACTCTTCCATGCTGGGAAAAAAAGCCTCTGACTATCCACTTTGTCTATGCCCCTCATAATCTTTAATCAGGTCACTCCTCAACCTCCATATTTCTAGTGACAACAAACCAAGTTTCTTCAACCTCTCCACATAGCTGGCTCCCTCCATACCAGATAACATCCTGGTAAATCTTTTCTGTACCGTCTCAAAAGCCTCCACATCCTTCTGGTGGAGTGGCAACCAGAATTGAACATTCTATTCCAAGTGCGGCCTAACTAAGATTCAATAAAGCTGCAACACGATTTGCAAATTTTCAAACTCAAAGCCTCATCCAATGAAGGCAAGCATGCTCTGTGCCTTCTTGACTACTTTCTCCGCCTGTGTTGCCACTTTCAGTGACCTGTGTACCTGTATACAGAAATCCCTCTGCCTATCCCTAAATTGTTCCTAAATTAGACCTCCCTTAATCTGGTGCACATATACGTCTCTAAATTTGCACACTTTTATTGTGGAGTCCAAGAGGCATAGACAAAGGTCATAGGTTGAAGCAGGATTGGAATGAGGTACTCATTGAATGTTAAAATGGCGGCGTGGGCTTGTCGGGCCGAAGGGCCTGTTTCTTGTGCTGTGTTTTTCATTGTTCTTCATCAATTCTCTGAAAGGGTTCTGCCATTTATTGTATATTTCCTATCTGAATTAGACCTGTGAAAATGCATTGCTTCACATTTGCCCGGAATAAACTCCATCTGCCATCTCTCTGCCCAAAGGGCCTGTTCCTGTGCTGCTATTTGGTCCAACCGATGTATATCCTGCAGTATCATCTGATGGTCCTCATCACTATCCTCATATAAACCAACCTTTGTGTCGTCTGCAAACTCACCAGTCAAACCAGTTACATTTTCCTTCAAATCATTTATATATATATATATTACTAACAGCAAAGGTCCTGGCACCAATACCCGCGGAACGTCACATGTCACAGCCCCCTATTCAGAAACGTACCCTTCGCTGCTACTTCTATGACCAACATGAGGTGAAGATGCCGGTGATGGATGGGGGTAAACACAGTAAGAAGTCTCACAACACCGGGTTAACATCCAACTGGCTTATTTGGTAGCAAAAGCTACTAGCTTTCGGAGTGCTCGCTGCTCCTTCATCAGGTGAGTGGGAGATGTGTTGACAAACAGGGCATATAAAGACACAAACTCAGTTTACAAAATAATGGTTGGAACGCGAGTCCTTACATGTAATCACGTCTCAAAGCTAAAGACAATGTGAGTGGAGAGAGAGTTAAGCACAGGTTAATGATTTGTGTATTGTCTCCAGACAGGAGAGTTAATGAGATTTTGCAAGCCCGGGCAAGTCATGGGGATTACAGATGGTGTGACATGAACCCAAGATCCCCGTTGAGGCCGTCCTCATGTGTACGGAACTTGGCTATCAGTCTCTGCTCAGCGACTCTGCGTTGTCGTGAAGGCCACCTTGGAGAACACTTACCCCAAGATCAGAGGCCGAATTCCCGTGACCACTGAAGTGCTCCCCAACAGGGAGAGAAGACTCGCCTGGTGATTGTCGAGCGGTGTTCATTCATCTGTTGTCGTTGTGTCTGCATGGTCTCCTCAATATACCAAGCCTCAGGACATCCTTTTCTGCAGTGTATTAGGTAGACAACGTTGGCCGAGTTGCAAGAGTATGTACCATGTACCTGATGGATGGTATTCTCACGTGAGATGATGGCATCCGTGTCGATGATCCGGCACGTCTTGCAGACGTTGCTGCAATAGGGCTGTGGGTGTCGTGATCACTGTTCTCCTGAAGGCAAGGTCGTTTGCTGCGGACAATGGTCTGTTTGAGGTTCTGTAGTTGTTTGAAGGCAAGAAATGGAGGTGTGGGGATGGCTTTGGCAAGATGTTCGCCTTCATCAATGACATGTTGAAGGCTCCGGAGACGATGTCATAGCTTCTCCGCTCCGGGAAAGTACAGGATGATGATGGATACTCTGTCCGGCGTGTCCCATGTTTATCTTCTGAGGAGATCGGTGCACTTTTTCACTGTGGTGTGTCGGAACCGTCGATCGATGAGTCGAGCTCTATATTCTGTTCTTATGAGGGCATCTTTCAGCGTCTGGAGGTGTCTGTTGCGATCCTCCTCATCTGAGCAGATCCTGTGTATATGGAGAGCTTATCCATAGGGGATGGCTTTTTCAAAGTGTTTAGGGTGGAAGCTGGAGAAGCGGAGCATCTTGAGGTTATCGTGGGCTGGCAGTACAGTGAGGTGCTGAGATGACCGTCCTTGATAGATTTGCGTGTGTCCAAGAATGCAACCATTTCCGTAGAGTAGTCCATGGTGAGTCTGATGGTGGGATGGAACTTGTTGACATCATCGTATAGTTGTTTCAGTGTTTGTTCACCATGAGTCCAAAGGAACAAAATGTCATCGATAGATCTAGTGTATAGTATGTTGAAGGTCCTGTGCGGTGAAGAAGTCTTCTTCGAGCCTATGCATGAAGATGTTGGCATTTTGAGGTGCGAAATTGGTCTCCATGGCTGTCCCATGTGTCTCGATAAAGAATTGGTTGTTGAAGGTGAAGACATGGTTGTCCAGGATGAAGCAGATGAGTTGCTAAACTGCATCTGGAAACTGGCAGTTGTCGACATTGAGTACTGAGGCAGTTGCAGCAATGCCATCGTCGTGGGGGCATCCCCCACATTATGCCAACATCTTCATGAACAGGTTCGAACAAGACCTCTGCATTGCACAGGACCTTCAATCGATGCTATAAACTAAATACATCGATGACATTTTTTTCCTTTGGACTCATGGTGAACAACCACTGAAACAACTATATGATGACACCAACAAGTTCCATCTCACGATCAGACTCACCATGGACTACTTTACGGAATCGGTTGCATTCTTGGACACACGCATCTCTATCAAGGACGGTCACCTCAGCTCTTCACTGTACCGCACGATACTCCACTTCTCCAGCTTCCACCCTAAACACGTTAAAGAAGACATCCCCTATGGACAAGCCCTCCATATACACAGGATTTGCTCAGATGAGGAGGATCGCAACAGACACCTCCAGACGCTGAATGATGCCCTCTTAAGAACAGAATCTGGCACTCGACTCATCGATCAACAGTTCTGACGCGTCACAGCGAGAAACCATATCGACCTCCTCAGAAGACAAACATGGGACAGAACGGACAGAGTACCCGTCATCGTCCAGTACTTCCTCAGAGTGGAGAAGCTACGACATCTTCTCCGGAGTGTTCAATATGTCATTGATGAACATCTTGCCAAGGCCATCCTCACACCCCCCGCTTCTTGCCTTCAAACAACTGCAGGAGAACAGTGACAACAACACCACAGAACCCTGCCATAGCAAAACGTGCCAGAGCATCAACACGGATGCCATCATCTCGCGTGAGAACACCATCCACCAGGTGCACAGTACATACTCTTGCAACTCGTACATTGTGGAGACCATGCAGATGCTACAAGAATGGATGAATGAACACTGCTCAACAATCACTAAGCAAGACTGTTCTCTTCCTGTTGGGGAACACTTCAGCGGTCACGGGCATTCGGCCTCTGATTTTCGTGTAAGCATTGTCCAAGGCTGCCTACATGACAGACGACAGCGCGGAGTCACTGAGCAGAGACTGATAGCCAAGTTCTGCACACATAAGGACGGTCTCAACTGAAGTATTGGGTTCATGTCACACTATCAGTAACCCCTATGACTTGCCTGGACTTGCAATATCTCACTGACTGTCCTGTCTAGAGGCAATACACATTCTATTTAATCTGCGCTTAACGCACTCTCTACTTACATTGCCTGTACCTTTGAGACTTGATTACCTGTAAAGACTCGCATTCCAACCATTATTTTGTAAATTGAGTTTGTTTCTTTATGTGCCCTGTTTGTTAACAGATCTCCCACTCACCTGAAGAAAGAGCAGTGAGTGCTCCGAAAGCTAGTGGCTTTTGCCAACAAATAAACTTATTGGACTTTAACCTGGTGTTGTGAGACTTCTTACTGTATTCTATGACCGAGCCAATTCTGCATCCATATTGCCATGTCGCCTCTTAGACCATGCAACTTCTCCTTCTGCACAAGTCTGCCATGAGGGACCTTGTCAAAGGCCTTACTGAAGTCCATTAACACAACATCCACTTCCCTACCCTTATCAATCATCTTCGTCACTTCCTCAAAAAAATTCGGCCAGTTAATGAGACACAAACACCCCTTCATAAAACTATGTTGTGTCTCGCTAATACATCCACTTATTTCCACGTGGGAGTAAATTCTCTCTCAAAGAATCCTCTCCCATAATTTCCTGATCACTGACGTACGGCTCACAGGCCTGTAATTAACTGGATTATTCTTGCTACCTTTCTCAAACAAGGGCACAACATTGGCTATTCTTCAATCCTCTGCGATCTCCTCGGTAGCCAGTGAGGATACAAAGATTTCTCTCAAGGCCCCAGCAATTTTCTCCATTACCTCTCTCAATATTCAGGGGTAAATCCCATTAAGCCCTGGGGACTTGTCTACCTTAGTGCTTCTCAAGACCCCCAATACTTTCTCCTTTTTTAATCTCAAAATGATTCAAACTATCTGCACACGCTTTCTCAGACTCATCATGCACCAAGTCCTTCTCTTTGGTGAATGCTGATGTAAAGTAACACCTCGCCCCTTTCCTCTGGCTCCACGCATAGATTCTCTCCCCTGTCCTTGATTTGGGCCAACCCTTTCCATTGCTACCTTCTTGCTCTTTCTATATGTATAAAAAGCCTTGGGATTTTCCTTAATCCTGCTGGTCAATGATTTTCCTTGATCCCTTTTAGCCCTCCTTACTCCTCGCTAATGTGGCTTTCCACTTTCCTTGTATTCCACACTTGTTTTGTGTTTTCCCAGCCTTCTAGCCTTGACAAATTCTTGTTTTTTTTTTCTCTCTTTGATTATGCTCACAATATCTCTCGTTGTCCAAATTGACCAAAACTTGCTATTCTTATCCTTCATCCTTACAGGAATGTGCCAGTCCTGAATCCCTATCAACTTACATTTGAAAGCCTCCAACATGCCAAGTGTTGTTTTGCCCTCAAATATCTACCCCAGTCGACATTCTTCAGTTCCTGCCGAATATTGTCGTAATTAGCCTTCCCCCAATTTATCACTTTAACTTGAGGACCACACTTATCCAAATCCATCAGTACTGAAATCTTACTCAATTGTGGTCACTGTTCCCGAACTACTCCCCTACTGAAACGTTGACTAGCTGGCTGGGTTAATTCCCCAATACAAAGTCCAGTACGGCACCTTCCCTAGTTGGACTATCTAAATACTGTTTCACGAAGCCCCCCCCCCCCCCCCCAGATGACCCTTATAACCTTGTCCTATCCACGACATTAGCACTGAGTCCCAGTCAACATAGGATGTGTTAAAATCTCCCACCACAACAACCGTGCCAAATTTTTCCTACATATTTGTCCTTCGGTCTCCCGTTGGCTGTTGGGAGCCCTATAGTAAATCCCAACATTGTGACTACACCCTTCCTATTCCTGAAATCTACCCATATTGCCTCACTGCATGGGCCTCTTAGCTGTCCTCCTGCTGTACACTTGTGAGTTTCTCCTTGATTCTTAACTGCTTCACCACTTTGACTTCTCCCTCTAACAAGCCTGATACTTCAATATGCTCAACATCAAGCTGCCAATCCTGTCCTTCCCTTAACCAAATCTCTGAAATAGCAACAACACCATAATTCCAAATACTAATCCAAGCCCTAAATTAATCTGCTTTACCTGTTACACGTCTTGCATTGAAACAAATGTTCATCAGTCCACCAGACCCTCTTTCATTAGCAATCACATCCTGCCTGCTCTTTCTCTGAGGCTTACTGGCCCTACTCTCCAGTTCCCCTATAGTTAATTCACATTTGTTTTTGTTCCCACTCCCCTGCCAAACTAGTTGAAATCCTCACGTGTGACATGAGCAAACCTCCAGGCCAGAATATTTATGCCAGTTCAGTTTAGATGCATCCCAGCCCTCTTATAGAGGTCCCAGAAGTGATCCCAATAGTGCAGATATCTGAAACCCCACATCCTACACCAGCTGTTCAGCCACGTGTTGAGCTGTGCTATCTTCCGACTTCTAGCCTCACCTGGCAAGTGGCACAGGGAGTAATCCTGAGATTACAACACAAGAGGTACAGTTTTTCAACATGCTACTAAACTCCCAAACTGTTGCTGCAGGACCTCAATACAAATATGTACCACAACCATTGGCTTTTAACCCTCTCTCTTCAGAATGAGTTCTGCCCATTCAGAGACATCCTGGACCCTGGTACCAGGGAGGCAACATATCATGCTGGAGTCTCTTTCACGTCCAAATGAAAATCATTTAAAAATCGTTTCAAATCATTTGGAAAACACATAAATTGTCAACATCCCTCCTCTGTCTCTAACAGGCCCATCTCCCGTGGTTCCTCCCAGTAACCCGAACGCCTCATCACTCTTGAGTTCTGCATCATCCTGCATCCCACCACGATGCCCAGGACCCCGATCACTCTCGACTCTCCATTGCCTCTGGCTCCCTGAGTCATTCCTGCCTCACCTTTTTTTCTGCACACCCTGATTTTATTTCATCTATGATTCCTTCCATTGTGTCACAGACGTTCCCATTTGTTCTATCAGATCTGATTACTTTAATACATTTCAGTATGCAGTTACACATCTCAATAACTCCTCAATCAAATGGTCATTTTGCCAAATGCATGATGTGTGATTGCATTGTTTATTTCCCTTCCTCACAGTGAACTTATTCACCATTGTGATCCTCATTCGCAAAAACTGTGGTCTCTCCAGATGTGTCACTCGTTACCTGGTGGCCATGTTATTGGCAGATCTACTGGTTATTATCCTCGACCTGATATTAAGACACATTCCGATTGTTTTTGATGAACTGTTTTATTTCCTGAAATTCGTCCCGTTGTGTAATATCCACGCCGTCCTGCTTTATGCAGCCACTGATTGTTCTGTCTGGTTCACTGTCACTTTCACCTTTGATCGATTTGTGGCCATTTGTTGCCAGAAGCTGAAAAATAAATATTGCAGCAAGAAAATGGCATCTGTGGTTCTGGGAACAGTGACTGTGCTGAGCTGCTTAAAGAATATTTTCTGGTATTTTATGGTAACACGTCAGTATGTATTGATAAACGACCCTTGGTTTTGTAATTACTCATCTGATGTCCTGTTTTCTCCAGTCTGGGGAGCAATTGTGTTCCTCCATTACATTCTAACACCATGTATTCCATTTGTTCTGATTCTGCTGCTCAACGTTCTCACTGTCAGGCACATTTTAGTGATGAGCAGAGCCCGCAGGAGACTACGGGCTCACTGCAAAGGGGAGAGTCTCAGGGACCCAGAAATGGAAAGTCGAAGGAACTCCATCATCTTACTCTTCGTTATTTCAGCCAATTTCATCCTGTTATGGTCAACGATAATGATTGATACTTTATCTTTCCAGATATTCTGGCTAGGGTATCCATCTCCATACAGTGCCGTTTTTGTTCAAGGATTGGGCTTCATGTTTCAGCTCCTGAGTTGCAGCACAAACACTTTTATTTATGCGGTCACCCAAACTAAGTTCAGGGAGCAGTTGAAGAATGCGATGAAATATCCATTCACTCAAAGACATTAAGAGAGGAACTGAATCAGTCAGAGTTTCCAGATTTTTCATTATCTTTTACGTTTCCTGAAAAGGGAGGTTACAAACACGATAGGGTCACCATCGATTCATACAGTTGTAAAGTGCAGAAAAAGTTCCTCAGTCCATCAAATCAGCGCCCACACTAACTACCACCCAAATCGCATTACTTGCATGCTCTTGCACTTGTCCCATATTCTTGAATGTTATGATGTTTCAAGTCCTCATCCAAATACTTGTTAAGGTTTGTAAGGTTTTCAACTCCATTATCTTTGCAGGCAGAGCATTCCAGATTCTCACCATTTGCAGAGATTTTTTCCAAATCCTCTCTGAATCTCCTGCCACTGCCTCAAATGCTACACCTCCTTGTGATTGATCCTCAACCAGGAGGAATATCTGCTTCCCATTCAGCCTGTCCATACCCCTCATAATCTTATATACCTCAATCATGTCTCCTCAGCCACCTCTGTTCTTGAACAAAATAACTATCTAAGCCTATCCAGTCTCCCTTTATAGCTCAAATGTTCTATTCTAGGCAGAAGTGTGGTGAATATCCTCTCTACCAGTGGAATCACATCCTTTCTTCTGTGAGATGACCCAAACTGTATGCAGTACGCCTGCTGTGGCTTAACCAGTGTTCTGTACAGCTCCAACATTATCCTCGTTCTTCTACTCTATGCCACAACTGTTAAAAACAAGTGTCTATATGCATTCCTAAATATGATAGTCACCTGCTCTGCTGCCTTCAAGGATTTATGAGTATTTACCCCAAGAACCCTCTGTTCCTCTGAGCCTCCTCATGTCCTGTCATTCATTAAATACTCCCTTGTCTTGTTACTTCTCCCAAAGTGCATCAGCACGCACTTAGTAGGATTAAATACCGCCTGCCACTGCTTTGCCACCTGGCCAACTCATCTATATCTTCCTGACAACTACAGCCTTTTTCTTTACTCTTAACCACCCTACCAACCTTGCTTAGCATTCCTCTACATTTCATCCTATAATTTGTGTAGATAATAAACAAGAAGTGTCTCTGCACTGATCTTTGTGACATGCCACTAGACACTGGCTTCCAGCCACTCAAACAGCGTTCTATGATGATATTTTGTTTATGATTACGAAGCCAGTTTTGGATCTGCATTGCAAAGTTTCCCTGAATTCTGTGGTTCATCCTTGTCAATCAGTTCTCCCATGTGGGTCCTTGTCAAAAGCTTTGCTAAAATCCATATAAACTACATGAATTGGACCCTCCCATTGGCTCGGTCAACTGTCCAATATCCAACTACCTTGCTCTGACTTGACAGCAATACAATGACAATGATATAATCTCCTCTCCGATTCACCCTTCCAGCTGCCCATTATCCCGCTACTTCACTCTGATTGGACAGCAGTCATCCAAACATCACCCTCTTGGTAAGTGGTTCTACAATTCCCACAGTGCACCGCTGGGGGTGGCCTGAGGAATTGAGGTCACAGAGAGGGCATGAGGTAACCAAAGGAAGGTGAGGTCACAGAGGGCACCTGCATAAACACTTGGGTTAAGAGTTAAGTGTTGCATTGTCAATTTGGAGTCAAGTGGGACAGGAGATTGAAGGGGAAACAGAAGGGTCATTAGGCTCCAGAATCAGTCTCAGCGAGAAAGAGGGAGGGAGGGAGAGCTATCTTGCATTGAAATAAAACAATAGGATCAGACACCGAGAGAGAGAGAGAGTGAGCTAGGGCGAGAGGGGCAGTGCGAGAAAGGGGGGGAGAGGGGGCAGGGAGGGCTGCAGAGAGGCAGAAAGGGAACAGAGAAGGGCAGAGGTAGAGAGAAAGAGCGGGCAGAGAGAACAGGGGCGTAAATTGAGCAGCAGAAGAGATAGTGTGGAAAATAGACACAGGGAAGAGAAAGAGAGTCAGAGAGGTAGGGGAGGGGAAGGTGGCGAACGTTAGTGAGAGAGAGAGATGGAGAGAAAGCAACGATAATGAAAAATAATGCTAGAGTTATATACAATAATATTTCAACTCAACAAATAAAGTATGTTTACTATTTTAAAAATGGAAGGAGACAACAGTAGTTGAGAATGCAGAGCCAAACACTCCCAGGAATGGCTTCAGGGTCTCCCTCTGAATATCGAACACCTCACTGTGCTCACTGATGGAGCCAAACGGGCCATCTGAAATGGCGTTTTATAAAGCACTCTGGGACAATTGGGCAAGAAACTAAACAGTCAGGCTGCAGTTTAAAGACAGAGACAGAGGGTATGGATCATCTCCAGGATGAAAGAGACTTTCTGGTCACACTGAGTTGTGTACCAGACATAAGGGCACTGTGACCCCTTAGTTAGGAGGGAGGTATGTGACCTATGTGACTACAACACCTACACACATGGCCGTTGGGGGCACACGCAGAGATTGTTGTGGTAGCACCTGATTGGAGTCGTATCAATCAGGGCTATCAAGACCTGATCAATTGATTGGCAATGGCCAAAAAGGGGCGTGAAAGCAAACGGGGCGTAAAGAGTGCTGCACAACCAGGAATCTCTCTCTCTCTCTGACCCCACGAACGACCTACAACAATGGTGAACAATGCCAGCAAGAGGAGAGCCTCCACACCCGACAAGGAAGGAAGAAGGCCAGAGTCAGAATGCCAGACCAGACCAAGGGACCAGACTACGCAGACGACTACCAAGACCAGCACACAGAGGAAGGCCAATATCTGCTTGAGTACTTGCCAGTCACGCAAAGTTAAGTCAAGGTCTTGTATTAGACTTGAATTCTAGTATTTTCTGTGAGATAACTTATTGTTGGTCGGGTGGGTGATTATTGATTGCGTAGGTTTAAATAAAAACTGGTTGTAGTAACAAGACGTCTACTCATAGTCATTTGTCCACCGTATAAGGGTTAAAACACACAGTGCAGGAGGCAACACTGAAAAAGTAATTGTAAAACTATCCAAAGAATGATTCCCATCTCCGACATTGACAAAGGGGCCGAAGGACTATTTTATTTCAGAAATGTTGGATGCTAATTTTCAAGACAGAATTGTGCATTCTGTGTCTCCACTTGAAATATACAAGGACAAGTGTTAAAAGCTAGCCTAGCCAGCTGTCCACGGCTGATGTCTGACAGTCTGTCAGTCTGCATGGATTGTGTGTGTGTGTGCCCTGTGAGCAAACTAGCTGGAAGTTTGCCACATTGAAAACGATACAGTAACTGGAGCATTACTCCTACAAAAAGACCCAGCTTTTGTAGGAATATCTAAAGATCCCTCCCTGGCTATGCAAGCCAATCATCCAGCAGAACAATTGCAGCTGGAAAAGTATCTGGAATCTCTCTACTGACCAACAGGACACTTGAGCTGAAGAATCAATTACTGGAAACAACCTGTATCGGTCACTGCGTCAGCATCTACTCCTCAGCACTCAAGGACACTTCCAAACAACATTTCATTTATATTTACTTGCTATTAAACACAGTTGTCATTTCTAATCTGTGTGAATGCATATGTTTACTATTACAATTTTAGGAAGAAATAAACACCCTGGTTGGAATTTTACGACCTCATTAAGTATGATTTGCCACGGAAAAATGATATGAAATGGGGCATAGAGAGGATAACATGAATGACATCCGTTTTCGCATCTGTAGCGACATTACAACACCCGGATTTCCAGTGCAGTCAGTCTCCCTATGGAAATGGGCGAGTGGTTGATTAGTTTATTTCATTTTATGGAAGTGCTGATTTCTGTTTGTTCTTTCCTCCAATGCCTCTCTACTTTCCTTGACTTTATGTTTGTTTTTGAACCATTACATCTCTAAATTCTTAGATTTGGATAAAAGTATAGCGACTTGAAACATTCAGTCTCTTTCCCTCTGCACAGACGCTGTTTGTCCTGCTGAGTATTTCCAGCATTTTATGTTTTGAGGTGGGATTTGCAGCAACTACAGTATCTTGTTTTTGGGAAACAACAGAACAGGATTCTCTGAATGAACATTACCTGTTTAAATTATTAAAGGGCTGGGGTTTTAAATAATAATACACCCGGACATGTCACCCTGTTTCACATGAAATTAGATAAAATGAGAATCAATAATTTGATAAAATATTATTAGAGCAATATATATTTCGTTGTCTATGTCAGCATTTGTTGGCCATCCCTATTTCCCCTTGAAATGCATATTTTGCTGGGCCATTTCATAGCACAGTTAACAGTCAAAAACATTGCTGTGGATCTGAACTCTCATATCGACCAGACTCGGTAAGGATGGCAGATTTCCTTCTGTAAGGGACCAGATGAGTATTCACCACAATCAGGAAAGAAACGTCATGATTGAGACTAAATGGCACTTCAATTTAAGTTATAGCCTGTGGTGGGATCTGGACCTGTGTCCCTGGATATCGGGATTCATGTTTCAATGACGTTACCATTATGTCACCATCTTCCCAGACGTATACAAGTGCAAATCCTCCACGTGGAATCAAACCGGGTAATTTCGCATTGAAACAAACAATCTGACCCATAAACTTGGAAATCAGTGTCAGGCACCCTTGATACGGTGGAATTGAGGAGACATCTCTTGCTTTCAATCAAATACAGAAAAATGTGGTGAATCCTCAGCGGGACAGATCCAATCTGTAGCGGGAAAAGCAGTGAACGGTTCAGATAACTGAACTCCTGTCATCACTGGAAAGAAGTTAGCCATGTTACAGATTTCATCAAGGTTCATAGACAGGGAAAGAGGTTGTGGTTCGAAAGGAAGTTAAGTTTTCGATCATGTGGAAGACAGAACGGATTTAATAACAATAAGTATGAGGCTGAAAGGGGACAGTGGCGGGAATTGGAGATGTTAAGGAACTAAAGTTGAGCCATTCATTATCTATCATCTGTTTCTGTTCTGATTGAAAATGCGCTGCGCTGTTAGCTGTTGACGTAGTTGGACAGGTTTCAGTTGGAGCGAGAATGTTATCATGTCTCTCCAACAGAAAAAGGTGTTTGTTCTGACAAGGCCGTGTTCTCGGCATTTTATCAGGAGCAGGTCACCGTCGCAGTTTAATGTCTTTGTGAAATGAAGCGATGGCAGTAATCTCCCCCTCAATGTCAGTAAATCGAAGGAGCTAGTCGTCAACTTCAGGAAACTATGGCAGAACATATCCCTGGGGACATCAATGATAATGAAGTGGAGATTGTCGAGGGCTTCAATTTTCCACATGTTATGACCAGCAACAATCAGTCCTGGTCCCTCCATGCCGATGCGATAGTTTGGAAAGCTCACCAGTGTCTCCACTTTCTCGGGGAGCTGAAAAATTCAAGTTGTCCACTGCGACTCACCATTTTTTTTCCACATGCGCCATAGAAACCAATCTTTCTGAATTTATTGCAGTTTGGTATGGCTCCTGCTCTGACCACGATTGCATGAGGTTGTGAACGTAGCCGAGTCGATTACACGAACCAGTCTCTCATGCATTGGTTCCGTCTACACTTCCCACTCCCTCAGAAAAGCACCCAGCATAATCAAGTTCCCCATGTATCCCAGACATTCCCTATTCCAGCTTCTTCCATGGGGAAAAAAAGATGCAAGAGTCTGAAAACACGCAACAAAAGACTCAAGAACGGCTTCTTCCCTGTTTGCATCAGACTTTTGAATGGCCCTATCCTATATTCAGCGTTTCACAGAGCTAAGACTGTAACAGTATATTCTGCAATCTCTCCTTTTCATTTCCCCCCCTTTCACCACGAACGGTATGATTGACTGTATAGCACAAGAAACATTGGAAGCTTTAACATTGGAAGCAGGACACTACTTCTGGGCTACGTTTCCACAAAGGTTCATGAGGAATTAATTTATCCCGCAAAGGGAGTCCCTGAGGTGGCAGACTCCTTTGTTTTTTCATATATCAAAGCCAACCCCATTGAGTCAGCGATCTTCATCTGGTTTACCTTTCCAGGAGAAAGTGTAACCATCAACTTTTTTTCTGAGCTGGCCTTGCCCTGCCCACCAGGCCTCACTTAGGGCAGTTATGTCAATGTCGAAATGCCTGAGCTCTCTGCCAATGATAACATTACACCATTATGGTCTGTCCCTGTTGAGGTTGTCCATGAAGGCCCTGACATTCCAGATCCAAAATTGCGTTTGCTTTTTGCGAAAAAATACTTTATTTGTTAAATATCTGGTCGAGCATTACAAACATATTGAAATGGCCACAAAGTGCAGGATTATACAATTTTTCTATATATATCGTGTTGCATTCTAAGGTGATTCAATACAGTCAAAGAAACATCGTAGACATTGCAAAATGGTCGTTACCAGTGGTAAAAAGATATTTCTGTTCTTTACACTCGGCTCTAGATGATGGTGATGGCCTCTGGGTCCCGTTTTCACCCCTTTCGCAAGATGGAGGTTCCTGTCTCTTCTATTTTTAGGTGTTTTTCGTGCCAAGGTTCCTTCATTTGTAAAATACATTGAAAAATATGCTGAACAAAATGGTCATCACATAAAGTACACAAATATTCAAGTAGTCTGCACAGATCGAGATGCATTCTGAAGTGCTTCAATCCAAATGTGACACATGTAATATGAACCGTGTACATTCACCGTGGATCATAATGCCCGAGTTGTTCTATAACGTTCCCTATCCTTCAATTCACAATGGCTGAAAGGTCTTCCACAGCAACCTTCCCATTTTGCGCATCTGTGATGGATGCCCCTTTCTTTGCTGCATCCCTCAGCAAGTAATCCTGGCCTTCGGAATGTGTCAGTCTGTAACATTCGTTCGGGGACAACATTTGACACTGAGAAAACACTTTTCACCCGCTCAATTCACATTGATTGCTCTATTGTTCTATGGTTTGTCTATTTTTCCTTTATTTACAGCTGTCCTGTGCCCTGGCACCACTCCCATTTCCAAGGAGATTTGAAAGATTATGATCAGCATATCCACTGTTCCCACCTTCCCTGTCCTCAGTCAACCTCATTCATCCCACAGATACGAGTAAATGTTTGACTTGATTCTGATACAAAATGTTTTGGATTGAAAAGGGTTAACTGAACTTGTTTGTTCAGTGAGTGTAATAAATGTTAGCCTCCATGGATCCCAACTGTGTCACTGGAGGTTTTCTCACTTGTATTAATAAGGGATTCTTTTCAATGGAGCATAAACTCAGGAACTCACAGCTCGGGTGAGAGGGAGAGAAGAGATTAGCATCTGAGAATAGATTATAATGTTAGAACAATGGCGCAGAATCTAAGATTACGCAATTTGAATACTACAACAATGGATCAGAATCTGAGAGCAATAGACTGGAATCTTCCAACAGATGGTGGAGATTATTTCTTGAGCATCGTCGAGTCCATTGACATTCAGAGATCATGGGATGACCAGATCAACGATGTATTGAAATGCATTCAAGAGGGATATTATCCCGTCCTGGCTATAGTTGGCGTCCCTGGTAAGTTTCTCCATCCAGTTATTTATTCCATAAACTGTGATGAACTGAATTATTTTTCTGGTTATTTAGACTTTGAATGGCATAAGTTCGTTCTCTTCAGCTCCAGTCGCTCATTCCATTCTGAATCCCATGGCTCCACGCCGCTCTCTAGTTGCCAGGGATTTCATCCCTTTTCCCAGACTCATCATCCACCAAGTCCTTCTCTTTGGTGAATACTGACACAAAGTACCCATTTAATACTTCAGAATTTCCTCTGGCTCCACACATAGATTCCCTCTCCTGTCCTTGATGGGGCCAACCATTTCCACTTCTACCCTCTTGTTCTTTATATATGTATAAAAACACCTGGGATTTTTCTTAATCCTGTTGGCCAATGATTTAGCCCTCCCTACTCCTTGCTTAACTTTCTTTCCACTTTCCTTGTATTGCAGACTTGCTTCGTGTGTTCCCAGCCTCCTATCCTGGATAAATTCTTGCTTTTTCTCTTTGACAACGCTCACAATATCTCTCATTACCCAAAGTCACCAAAATTTGCCATTCTTATCATTCATCCTTACAGGAATGTGTCAGTCCTGAATCCCCTTCAACTTACATATGAAAGCCTCCCACATGCCAGGTATTGATTTGCCTTCAAATATCCGCCTCCAAACTACATTTTTCAGTTCCTGCTCAATATTGTTGTAATTAGCCTTCCCCCAATTTAGCATCTCAACTTGAGGACTACACTGATCTTGATCCATCAGTGCCCGAATGCATACTGAATTGTGGTCACTGTTCCCAAACTGCTCCCCTACTGCGACATCGACTGCCTGGCCGGGCTCATTCTACTTGAGCTCTCTACATACTTTTTCAAGAAGCCCTCCTGGATGCTCCTTTTAAACCCTGCCTCATCCACACCCTTAGCACCAAATGAATACCAGTCAATATAGGGTGTATTAAAATCTCCAACCACAATAACCGTGTTACTTTTACACTTTGTCAAAATCTACCTGCATATTTGTTCCTCTATCTCCTGCTGGCTGTTGGACGCCCTATAGTAAACCCAAACATTGTGATTGCACCCTTCCTATTCCTGAGCTCTACCCATATTGCCTCACTGTATGAGCCTCTGAGCTGTCGCCCCGCCGTACAGCTGTGAGCTTCTCCTTTACCTGTTACACTGCTTGCACTGAAACAAACGCACTTCAGTCCACCAGACTGTCTTTCATTAGAAACCACACTCTGCCTGCTCTTTTTCTCAGCCTTAGTGGCCTACTCTCCGGTTTCCGTTCTGTTAATTCACTTTGCTTTTGTTCCCACTCCCCTCCAAACTAGTTTAAATCTCCCTGTGTGACACGAGCGATCCTCCTGCAGAATATTTATACCCTTCCAATTTAGATGTACCCCACCGTTCTTGTGGAGTTCTCACCTGCCCCAGAAGCGATCCCAATGGTCCAGATATCTGCAACCCCACATCCTACACCAGCTGTTCAGCCACTTGTTGAACTGTGCTATCTTCCCATTTCCAGTCTCACTGGCACGTAGCACAGAGAGTAATCCTGAGATTATAACCCGAGAGGTACTGCTTTTTAAACTTTCTATCAAACTCCCTAACTGCTGCTGCAGCACCTCATCACTCTTCCTACCTATGTCATCAGTACGAATATATACCTCAGAAACTGGCTGTTCACCCTCTCCCTTCACAGTGCTTTCTGTCCATTCAGAGGCATGCTGGACCCTGCCACCAGAGAGGCAACATACTATGCAGACGTATCTTTCATGTACAAATCAAAATAATTTAAAATCGTTTTAAATCATTTGGAAAATGCATAAATTGTCAACATCTGTCCTCTGCCCCTAACAGGCCCCTCACCCGTGTCTCCTCCCAGTAACCCCAACACCCCATCACTCCTGAGTCCTACATCATCCCTGCATCCCACCTCAATCACCAGGACCCTCTGTCACCCTACATGCTCTCCATCACCTCTGGCTCCCTGTGTCGTTCCTGCCTCACATTTTTCAGCACATCCTGATTTTGATATGATTCCTCACATTGTGTCACAGACGCTCCCATTGTTCTATCAGGTCTGATTATTTTAATACATTATAGTAAGCAGTAGCACGTCTCAATAACTCCTCAATCAAAGTGATAATTTTGCCAAATGCATGATGTGTGATTTCATTGTTTATTTCCCTTCCTCACAGTGAACTTAGTCACCATTGTGGTCCTCATTCGCAAAAACTGTGGTCTCTCCAGATGTGTCACTCGTTACCTGGTGGCCATGTCATTGGCAGATCTATTGGTTATTATCCTTGACCTGATATTGAGACAGATTCCAATTGTTTTTGATGAACAGTTTTATTTCCTGAAATTTATCCCATTGTGTAATATCCATGCTGTCCTGCTTTATGCAGCCACTGATTGTTCTGTCTGGTTCACCATCACGTTCACTTTTGATCGATTTGTGGCCATTTGTTGCCAGAAGCTGAAAAATAAATATTGCATCGAGAAAGTGGCATCTGTGGTTCTGGGAACAGTGACTGTGCTGAGCTGCTTAAAGAATATTTTCTGGTATTTTATGGTAACACGTCAGTATGTATTGATGAACGACCCTTGGTTTTGTAATTACTCTTTTGATGTCATGCTTTCTCCAATCTGGGGAACAATTGTGTTTCTCCATTACATTCTAACCCCATGTATCCCATTTATTCTGATTGTGCTGCTCAATTTTCTCACCGTCAGACACATTTTAGTGATGAGCCGGGCCCGCAGGCGACTCCGGGCTCATTGTAATGGAGAGAGTGTCAGAGACCCAGAAATGGAAAGCCGAAGGAACTCCATCATTTTACTCTTTGTTATTTCAGCCAATTTCATCCTGTTATGGTCAACATTAATGATTGATACTTTATCTTTCCAGATGTTCTGGTTGGGGTATCCATCTCCATACAGTGCGATTTTTGTTGGGCAATTGGGCTTCATGTTGCAGCTCCTGAGTTGCTGCACAAACACTTTTATTTATGCGGTCACCCAGACTAAGTTCAGGGAGCAGTTGAAGAATGCGTTGAAATATCCCTTTACTCAAAGTCATTAAGGGAAGTACTGAATCACTGAGAGTTTCCAGATTTTTGTTTTCATTTTCTTTTACATTTCTTGAAAAGGGAGGGTACAAACACGACAGGATCTCCATCGATTCATACAGTTGCACTGTGCAGAAAAGGTTCCTATGTCCATCCAGTCTGCACCCACAATAACTACCACTCAAGTTGCATTACTTATATGTTCTAGCACTTGTCTCATATCCTTGAATGTTATGATGTTTCAAGTTCTCACCCAGATACTTTTTAAAAGTTGCAAGGTTTTCCACCTCCATGACCTTCGCAGGCAGTGCATTCCAGATTCTCATCATCCACTTAGTATCTTTTTCCAAATCCCCTCTGAATCCCCTGCCCTGTTCCCAAAAATTATGTCCCTTTGTGATTGATCTTCAACCAAGGGGAATAGCTGCTTCCAATTCAACATGTCGATACCACTCATAATCTTATGTACCTCAAACATGTCCCTTCGGGCACCTCTGTTCTACAACAAAATAACAATCTAAGTCTACCCAGTCTCCCTTCATTGCTCAAAAGCTCCATTCTAGGCGAACTCTTCGTGAATATCCTCTGTACTAGTGGAATCATATCCTTCCTATAGTGAGGTGACCAGAACTGTACGCAGTATGCCTGCTGTGACCTAACCAGTGTTCTGTACAAGTCCAACGTTACCAACTTGATCTTCTACCCTATGCCACAATTGCTAAAAACAAGTGTCCATATGAGTTCCTAAATAACATATTTGTCCTTCCAAGTAACTATGAATAATTACCCGAAAAAAAACCTCTGTTCTTCTGAGCCTCCTCGTCTCCTGCTATTCATTAAATTCTCCCTTATCTTGTTAATTCTCCCAAAGTGCATCAGCTCGCACTTATCAGGGTTAAATAACATCTGTCACTGTCTGCCATCTGGCCAACCCATCTATATAGTCCTGACAGCTACAACTTTTTTTTTCTTTGCTCCTAACCACCCTACCAACCTTGCTTATCATTCCTCTACATTATCATCCTATCATTTGTATAGATAACAAACAATAAATGTCCCTGCAATGATCTTTATGGTATGCCACTCGACACTGGCTTCCAGCCATTCAAGCAGCCTTCGATGATGATGTTTTGTTTACAATTAAAAGACCATTTTGGGTCTGCATTGCAATGTTTCCCTGAATTCCATGTGTGTCAACCTTGTCAATCAGTTCTCCTATGTGGTTCCTTGTCAAAAGCTTTGCTAAAATCCATATAAACTACATCAATTGGATCCTCAATTGGCAAAGTCAACTATTCAATATCCAACTACCTTGGTCTGACTTGATAGCAAAACAATGATAATGATATATCACCTCACCGATTCACCCTTCCAGCAGCCCATTCTCCTGCTGCTTCACTCTGATTGGACAGCAATCATTCAAACATCACTCTTGGAAAGTGGTTCTACAATTCCCACAGTGCTCTGATGGAGATGGCCTGAAAAATTGAGGTCACATGGAGGGCATGAGGTAACCAAAAGGAAGTGAGGTCACAGAGGCCACATACATAAACAGCTGGGGTTAAGAGTTAAGTGTCGCATTGTCAATTCGCAGTCAAAATGGGATAGGCGATTGAAGGGGAACAGAAGTGTTATTAGGCTCCAGAATCAGCCTCAGCGAGAGGGAGGGAGGGAGCAATATCTAGCATTGAATCAAACATCAGGATCAGACACCCTGAGAGTGAAAAAGAAGGGGAGAGGATGAGACAGAGCAACAGGGGAAATGCGAGGGAGATGTAAGACAGGACAGAGCGGGTTGCAGGGAGAGAGAAAGGGGGCAGAGAAGGAGGCAAATAGAGAGAGGGTGCAGTGAGAGAAAGAGGGCGCAGAGAGTGTGGCGACAGAGACAAAGGGGGCAGAGGGAGAGTGAGCACAGACAGAGAGAGAGACAGGTGCACTGACAGCGTGGGGCAGTGAGAGAGGTAGAGGGAGAAGATGGGACAGTGAAAGCAGTGGAGCAGACAGCATGGAGCTGTCTGTAGAGACAGCATGTAGAGTGAGAGTGGCAGAGAGAGAGGGGTTGAGAGAGATAGTGGCACATGGAAAGAGGGGACAGAGAGACCAGGGACATAAGGAGAGAAGTGGCAGAGATAGTGGGAAAAAATAGATACAGGGAAGAGAAAGAGACAGAAATGTGTGTGTGTGGGAGGGTGGGGACGAACTTCAGTGTGAGAGAGACCTGGAGACAAAGCCACGAAAATGGAGAATAATGCTGGTATTATATGCAGCAATATTTCCACTTCACAAATGAATGAAGTTTAATATTTTAAAAATGGACAGAGACAACCCAAATCGCTGAGAATGCACAGCTAAACACTGACAGGAATGGCTGCAGGGTGAGTGTCTGAACATTGAACACCTCCCTCTGCTTACTGAAAAAAGTAATTGTAAAACTGTACAAAGACTGAATCTCATCCCCGGTATTGACAAAAGGACATAACAACTATCTTATGTCAGATACATTGGATGCTAATTTCATAGAGAACATAGAACATAGAAAAATTACAGCACAAACTGGCCCTTCGGCCCACAAGTTGCGCCGATCATATCGCTACCTACTAAGCTTACCTATAACCCTCAATCCTATTAAGTCCCATGTTCTCATCCAGAAGTCTCTTAAAAGATCCTAACGAATTCGCCTCCACCGCCACCGACGGCAGCCGATTCCACTCACCCACCACCCTCTGAGTGAAAAACTTACCCCTGACATCTCCTCTGTACCTACTCCCCACCACCTTAAACCTGTGTCCTCCCGTAGCAAACATTTCAGCCCTGGGAAAAAGTCTCTGAGAATCCACTCAATCAATACCTCTCAACATCTTATACACCTCTGTCAGGTCACCTCTCACCCTTCGTCTATCCAAAGAGGAAAGACCGAGCTCCCTCAACCTATTCTCAAAAGGCATGCCACCCAATCCAGGCAACGTCCTTGTAAATCTCCTCTGCACCCTTTCAATAGCTTCCACAACCCTCCTGTAATGAGGCGACCAGAACTGAGCACAGTATTCTAATTGGGGTCTGACTAATGTGTTATAAAGCTGCAGCATTATCTCCCGACTCCTAAACTCAACCCCTCGATTGATGAAGGCCAGTAAACCATACGCCTTCTTAACCACATTCTCTACCTGCGAGGCCAATTTAAGATTCCTATGGACCCAGACCCAAGATCCTTCTGATCCTTCACACTGCTAAGGGTCTTACCCTTGACATTATGCTCCTTCATCCCATTTGACCTGCTAAAATGGACACATTTATCCGGGTTGAAGTCCATCTGCCACTTCCCCGCCCAGTCTTGCATCTTATCTCTGTCACACTGCAACCTCTGGCATCCCTCCAAACTATCCACAACACCTCCAACCTTCGTGTCGTTGGCAAACTTACCAACCCATCCTTCCACTCCCTCATCCAGGTCATTTATCAAAATGACAAACAGCAAGGGTCCCAGAACAGATCCCTGGGGCACTCCACTGGTGACCGACCTCCATGCAGAAAACGACCCATCTACACCCACTCTCTGCCTTCTGCGGGCAAGCCAGTTCTGGATCCACAAAGCAACGTCCCCTTGGATCTCATGCCCCTTCACTTTCTCAATAAGTCTGGCATGGGGGACCTTATCGAACGTCTTGCTGAAGTCCATATAAACCACATCCGCCGCTCTTCCTTTGTCAATGTGTTTAGTCATATTTTCAAAAACTCAACCAGGCTCACAACACACGATCTGCCTTTGATAAAGCCGTGCTGACTATTTTTGATCATACTATACTCCTCTAAATATTCATAAATCCTGTCTCTCAGGATCTTTTCCATCAACTACTGAGGTTAGACTCACCGGTCGATAATTTCCTGGGCTATCTCTATTCCCTTTCTTGAATATAGTAACCACACCTGCAATCCTCCAATCCTCCGGAGCCTCTCCCACCTCCATCGATGATGCAAAGATCATAGCCAGAGGCTCTGCAATCTCTCCCCTTTCTGAACCATCAGAACTGGAAGGAGAGTCAGAGAAAAATGTTCTGTAGAGTTTGAGTGAGTATAGAATTGTGAAGGGGAAGGGCAAATGTAACACAGTATAAGATGCAGTACTTGGTTAATATTCAACAATAAACGTGAATTATTGTTCTTTCCCTCACTCTGAGTTTAATAGTATGTTTCTGCTCGCATTCCAACCAGGAATCTTTCGTTAGGTAAATGAGGTAATCACTACATTACAGAAACGATGCGTTCCCCCCACCCTGGAAGACTTGGATGAACATATGTTTGAGGTCGTCCCTGCAGGTGTTGAAGCACTTTTCTCGAAGTTCAACCCAGGGAGAGCGATGAGCCCGGATGGGGTACCCGGACGAGCACTCAGATCATACACAGATCAGTAGGGCAGGGGTATTCGCAGACAACTTCAGCCTCTCCTTACAACAATCAACCACCATTCCAGTACCAAAGAAAAACCAAGCAGCGTGCCTTAATGATGATCATTCAGCGGCTCTGACATCAATCATTCTGAAGTGCTTTGAAAAGCTCGTCATGGCATGAATCAATTACAACCGCCCAAACTGTCTGGATCCTCTAAACTTCCCCTACCGCCGCAACAGGTCCACAGCAGAGACCATCCCCCTGGCCCTGGACTCAACCCTGGAACACTGAGATAACAAAGATACCTATGTCAGAATCTTATTTATTGACAAAAGCTCAGCCCTCAACACCATGATTCCTATGTAACTCATCTCCAAATTCAGTGGCCTGGGCGGCGGCTCCTCCCTCTGTGACTGTATCCTGAACTTCCTAACCTGCAATAAACAATCTGTAAGGATAAGCAACAGCACCTCCTCCACGATCATCCTCAACACCGGTAACCCACAAGGTTGCGTTCTCAGCCCCCAACTATACTCCTTATAGATCTATGACTGTGCGGCTAAATTCCCTTCCAATTAGTTTTTCCAGTTTGCTGACGACACCACCGCAGTGCATCTGATCTTAAGCAATTATGAGACAGAGCTCAGGAATGAGATAGAGAATCTGGTGAACTGGTGCGGCGGCAATAATCTCCCTCTCAATGTCAAAAAAACGAAAGAGATTGTCATCGACTTCAAGAAGCGTAGAGGAGAACATGCCCCTGTCTACATCAACGGGGACGAAACAGGAAGGATCAAGAACTTCAGGTTTTTTGCTTTCCAGATCACCAACAATGTATCCTGGTCCTCTCATGCTGACACTATATTTAAGACAGCCCATCTACGCCTCTACTGTCTCAGAAATCTAAGAATATTTGGTATGTTAGTTACGACTGTCACCAACTTTTACAGATAAACCATAGAGATTATTCTCTCTGGTTGTATCACAGCTTGGTATGGCCCCTGTTCTGTCAAGGATCGCAAGAAACTACAAAGGGTCGTGAATGTCGTCCAGTCCATCACGCAAACCAGCCTCCCATCCATTGACTCTGGCTACACTTCCCGCTGCCTCGGCAAAGCAGCCAGAATAATTAAGAATCCCACGCATCCTGGACATACCCGCATCCAAGTTCTTCCGTCGGGAAAAAAATACAAAACTCTGAGGTCACGTACCAACCGACTCAAAGAACAGCTTCTTCCCTGCTGCCATCAGACTTTTAAATGGACCTACCTCGCACAAAGTTGGTCTTTCTTGAACCTTAGCTATGACTTTAACATTAGATTGTGCAATCGTCCCTGTCCTTCTCTATGTACAATACGCTTTTTCTGTACAGCCCAAGCAACAATACTTTTCACTGCATACTAATACACGTGACAATAATATATCAAATCAAATCTACCCGAGGTTCTGCTTCCCTGGATGAGATACTTAACCTTCATCTAGATCGCGCGCTCTGATGCAAAGTTAAAATATCCCATGGTCGCCATTTCAGGAATGAATAATGAACATTCTCCCCCCCGTTTCTGAGCCACAGTGTATAACTCACTTAGCACAGTTGGAACACGTGTGTTTTTTTTTAACCTTTACCTCAAAGTTGCCTTGCTCTGCACAAACTGGTCTTGGACAGGAGTGTTATTGGAATGGCATTTTTGATCATGAACCTCTCTAAATAATGGTCAGCTCACACAGGGTGAAACTAATAGCAATTCCGCCTCACTCTGGGCCACTGGGGAAGAAGACGCCACAAATATCCCCAAAATAAAACATTTAAAAAATAATTTTACCGAGCTTGCCTAGTAAAGCACTTATGGCACTTTCCTAGTCTCCTTTGGTGGCGGTAGTGTTGGAACGGCATTGTTCCAGTCAAGCTGATCTTAAGAAACTCCAGCTGTGAGTTGCGATGGGAGTTTCACTGTCTTGCGATTAAAATAATACAATGTCACCATCTGCTGGTGGCTTTTATTTACTGCAAGCGCTGGCCATTGCGTGACACAGAAATTCAGTCAGTCGTTGGCTGGACCTGGAACCGGGTTGCTAAAGTGTGCATATTGAACAACACTGTCAGGGATGGAAATTTTCAGCAGGAGGTCGGGTGGCGCACTTGCCCTTTGTCACCATCCACCCTCTGTGAACTTTGTTCCCCATTACCCATAGGAGATATTGTTTGGAGACTGCAGTTTGGGATTAATGTATAGTTATCAGATGTTAATTCCATCCACACTTGTAGCAGGTGAACGTTGCTGCTTTTTGATTTATCAAGCTCTTTGGAAATTAAATTGATCATGATATCTGGATCTGGATCTGGATACTATTAGAGAGCAAAAAAAACTGACCGATTAATTTTTTTTCAATTATTTTTATCGAAATCAATCTCTGTTTGCGTTGACCCGTGCAAAATAAATGATTTTGGTAAAAACATTTTGCCAACGCCAACAAGGAATTACAGGATTCTCACATTGATGAATTATTATGCCATCAACTGATTATTATTATGTCGAATAACATATGCTTCATTTCAGGTAACTATAAAGAAGGAATAAATACTATCCTTGCTTTAATTCTTGATAGTTAATTCTGTTTATTCAATGTGCACGCCATAAAGAATGAATGAAACGTATTCACATCAGCATGAAACTTTGCAGAGTGCAACTGTTAAACTGTTACTGTGCTGCACGCAGATAGAAAATATTTTGTCCCGTTCTTCCCTAAACTAAGCATTTTGTTCTAACCTTTCCATTTTCAAACTTACCTGTGAAATGCGGAAATATTTTTGCTACTATTAACAGAGTATTTTTAAGGGGAATTTTTGAAATGACATTCTCAGACCAGTTAGATTTTCTAAACTCTGCATTTTCATGACACTTCGAAAAGAACGGCAGGACGATAGAGACAGAGACCAGAAGAAAGAAGGTGGAACCCTGAAGATGTCAGAAAAAGAGAAACAGTGAGACTAAACAATTCTCTCTGACTCTCATTTATTGGTGCGCCACTTCGATCGGTACTGACAGAACTTCCAGGCATATCCCTGAAAAACGACCTCAGTTTCTGAGTAAATGAAGCCAGTTTCTGATCTGGGTTACACTGTATATTAGATTGGAAGAATCAACACATCGAGAATAACCTGTATTTTCTGTCGAACTCGAAAGAATTACCATGTATTCCCCTTATTCCTCACTGATAATAATGTTCTTGCTGTGTGTTGAGTCTCTGTACAGTCAGAGTGTTATTTAGGAGTTGTGTTTAATTTCTGACTTTTGGAATACTCTGTACTTGTGTTTTAGGAACCAATAGTTATGATTCGTTGTCCAGGCTCCTTCTGAATTAACAGTTAAGGAAGGACAGAGCGCAAAACCGGGCTGTGGTTACTCAACAACCTACCGTGACCCAACTCTGTTCTGGTACATCCAGGTCCTTTATACTCAATAAGAATGCAGTGCGGATACTTATCTCAAGATTTGCCGGACTTTCTACTGTTTGCACAAAGGAAACAAAACTGCTCTTTTAAATATTCTGGGGCTCTTCTCTCTGGCAACGCTGTGTATTTCTGGACCACTGCTGTCGAGATTGAGCCGTTCCCGGACAAAACCCCAGACTGGGAGTTCCAGCAAGCTGCCACCAGAGGGAGCTCTCACACCGATGAACAGATTCACCTTCCTCTGAGAGAATCACATGTGCCTTCCTAAAACATCAGTGCAGAACACAACCTCAACAAGAGGAAAGGGACATTTGACGAATTATATTACTTAATTTCAACGCAGTTGAGCTCGCTGATCTTCTTATATTTTTATGTTCTCGTTTGTTTAGCAGTTGTCTTTTGATCCAGTTTCCGTGCCTGTCAAGTATTCAGCAACACTATCTCCATCAGGTTCTGAAGTCTTTTTACCACGGCTTGTTCTCTGGGTTTATTTGATCCGAGAGTTTTGCTACTTCAGAGAAAGTGTATACACAACGAGGAAATTTCGCACGGAAGTGACTATGACCTTTAAAATATGATGTGAAGAAACAGGTCATATACAGACACAAACTCAATTTACAAGATAATAGTTGGAATGCAATCTTCACATGTAATCAAGTCTTAAAGGTACAGGCAGTGTGAGTGGAGAGAGGGCCAAACACAAGTTAAAGAGGTGTGTATTGTCTCCAGCCAGGATAGTTAGTGAGATTTTGCAAGCCCAGGCAAGTCGTGGGAGTTACAGATAGTATGACATGGACCAAGATCCCGGTTGTGTCCTCATGTGTGCGGAATTTGGCTATCAGTTTCTGTTCAGCGATTCTATGTTGTCGTGTGTCGTGGAGGCCACCTTGGAGAACGCTTACCAGAAGATCAGAGGCTGAATGCCCGTGACTGTTAAAGTGTTCACCAACAGGAAGGGAACACTCCTGCCTGGTGATTATCGAGCGGTGTACATTCGTTGTCGTAGCGTCTGCATGGCCTCCCCACTGGTGTTGAGAGACTTCTTATTACCTTTAAAATATATATTGAGAATAGAATTCCCCCAATAAACTTCAGAATGTTTCCTTAATGCTGGAACGTTTGTGTTGCTATGAGTAACCCAGGATTTGCAGCTGCTAATTTACAGAGCAGGTTTCATTCCTGCAACCCCATCTGGAAAAGTGCACCCGTTCCCCTATCGAGATGCTGAAAGCAGCCCAGCTCGAGTTGTTTTCTTTCAATATCAGCCAGTTCACTACTGAGAGATCTCACAGACTCATAGAGACATAATGGCTGACGTACCAGGAAACTGGACACACTTGGGTTGATCCCAGGTTAATAAGACCTCTTGTGTGACTGACAGTCACAATGCTGTTGCATCTGCCCGCGATGTTGTGCAACCCGCAGCAAACAGGGGTTCAACTATATTTAAATGCTGTCTTTGTACAACAGTCAGACTGCTTTCCATCACTGTGAGTCCCAGCGATAGCACAGCGCCAATCAGCTACATACCCAAGATCGTCAAATTGATGAATTTACTCGGTGCCTGAAACTCTCCAAAGAAACGGATATATCTTCACAAAATATCGCGTTTTTCCTCAATATAAACAGGGGCTGTGTATCTGGATGTTGCCGGTACCAGTATAAATTGTACTTGCTTATTGTTACATTATAAGTACAAATAAAGTCACTGTTTCTCCTTCCGCCTCTAATTCTGAGGATAGCGACTAAGTGATAGAATCGCCATGACTCAGATCTGAAAAATAAATGTCCGAACGGAAATAGATCAGACAGACTGAATATTTAGTTCAGTTTTAAACCATGTTTATATAATGAAAGTCAATATGAAATGTGTTTGATTCACCGTTCCACGTTAGGAATATTCCCCGAACAACCCAAATGCCGCATTGTCACTCTGCATAAGGGGGAGTTGGATATTTGAAGACACAATTTCCAAACTTCATCCTGTGTATTTTGCTGCCTGCCGTGTCTCGGGAGGTTCTCACTGCATTTCCCTGTCTCCGGGGTGGTGCTGTGGGGTTAGTAGTTGGTGAGCTGGCTGCCAGTGAATGGATTCACCCTGAGCTGGGTTCACTCAGTGTTCTGATTGGACGAAATGGTTTCCTAGGTAGACAAGTGGGACGAGATTTGTAACCGGAAACATGGGGTTACTGATAGGGTTTATTTATTCCGGCTTCAATTCTCTATGTCAGATTCCAGTAGAATCGATATCCGTGAGCGAGTCTCAGCTTCTTTCATCAGCTCGACAGAGGGACGCCTCAGTTGTAATTGGAGCGCGTTTGTGCATCCTTATTAATTCTTGTGATTAGATCCACATCCTAATTCTACACTGAACTCCCTACACAATTGCTTCAGCAGAAGTTTCATGTGATCTGTAAAATGCTCCGAATTTACAGATTCTCTTTGCTGTTTTTCACTCTGACCTGCACTGGGGTGACTGGAGCAGATGAGGTGACGCAGCTCCCTCGGCGGAAGGTTGTGAGTGAAGGGGGAACCGTATCCATGAACTGTACCACAGCCACTGCTTTTAGCATCTTGTATTGGTACAGACAGTCCCCGAATCAGCCACCGCAGTATCTGGTGATGGCCACAAGAGAATCCGATGAAAGCCAGAGGATCACTGCCTCAATCGGCGGAGGCAACAAATTCAGCGCCCTGACTGTGAGAGACGCCGGAGTTACAGACACCGCCACCTATCTCTGTGCCGTGAGGCACAATGTGACAAACACAGGGAGGTCCCATACAAAAACCTGCACCGACTGCGAGAGACATCCTGGAGTATCGGTAGAGTGGTGGAATTATAAAATAAACCCATTAACAAACGAAATGAACGCAACGCAAAATAAAATATAGAATCTACTGATTAACATTCCGTCAGAAATGAAGGTAGATGAAAACAGAGGTGGAGAAGGGAGAAGGGACACGTAAGCCGGAATGAGTGAGCAGCAATTGGAATTAGAAAAGTTGAATCTTCATAGAGAAGTGGACAGAAAATGAGGAAACTATTGAAAAAGAAGTGGAAGACATTGAAAAAGAAAACACTTAGCGTGATAGATTAAAGGTCAGATAAATAAAGAGAGACTTCAACAAAGTAGATTGTGATTTTTGTTTAACATTACTAATATTTACTTGTTATTTAAATGGTTCAATTTTCTGAAACATGTCACCGAAAGAGCAACCATTGGAAAACGCTCTATTGATAAATTTGGGCTTTGCTCATGATCCCGGCTAAGGCATTTTCAAATAAACTTCATTGCAGTGTTAATGTAATCCTTCCTGTAAAACCGATAAATAAACATTAAAACAAAAAAAACATGGAGAACAAGCTACAGATGGTATTAAACAGATACAGACTCCGAGGTTTATTTACAAGAAGCAGGTTTCAGAACACAAGGGGTCACATGTAAGCCTGCACACATTATTGTCGACAACACAGTTCAAACACACATGGATCCGTTCAGTGACTCTTCATACCTTTAGCGTTAACCTCAGTGATAGTGTTTAAGAGAGACTGGGAAAGATGGTGAGGGAATGAGAGAGCGTTATACTCAGCGGAGAATTGAGCAAATGGGAGTATTTTCTGTGGGGCAGCAATTCTGTTCAGAAGTGATTGTCAGACTTGTATCCAATCAAGGCAGGTTTGGAAAAGGTTGAAAAGGAGCAGAGACAATCGGCTCGCCCCTCAATGCGTGACTGGATGGCGGCATTTCTCCTGATCTTTATGCAGTGGAGGGAGCGATTAGCAGACTGCGTTTTGAGCAGTCGATTGTTAGAGGATGCGATGGTTCATGCCAAACTGTAATGTGGATAATCTATAAGTAATTTTCAGAAACAAGTGGATAAATATTTGACCAGCAAATGGAATTTTTAAGAATATAAGATACATTGAATGCAAGTGCCGATAAAGAATAAGTGGATAACCCATCAACCGAGAGAGTACGTGAGCAATGGGCCGAATGGTCTCTGTTAGTGTTACAACAATTTACGGTTCCAAGATTATGAACGGCTCTTTTCAATTAGAAAGGCGCCAGAGCACAATTCTTGCAAAACAATTTACTTTGTTGCTACAGAGAGGAAGGAGATGTTCGGAAGCAGTGACGGTTCAAGTGGTTTCTGGTTTGAGAAACAGCCAATTGCTGAGTGGCATCGTGAGAAACGTCAGATACCGATATCCCATAATTATCCAATCGGTGACAGTGTGGCCCTTCAGTCTCACATTGAATGGGGGAATGTAAAGCTCTCGCCTCTCCTCTCCCTCCCCGCCATTCAGAGTCTGGGCCTCGGCTGCAAGTCCCAGTTTAGAAAGTAGATCCTGATTGATGCTCTTGTACATCTTCATCACCATGAAGAGGAATCCCCGCAAAGAGCTACTTCCAGTTGGAGCTCTGATGCTGCTGATATTGTGTGAGTTTATTGATTTACTCAGACGGATTATTTTAACAATCTCTTCATACCGTGTAGTTAGAGATTGATTTTCTTCTGTTCACAGACGTTCAGTGTGAGGATCAGAGCTCCCATCCTGAGAAGGTCGTATCTCGGGAAGGGGAGCGGGTTGAACTCAGGTGTCGGCTCTCTGTTGCTCCAGGCGATGCAATAGCCTGGTACAGACAAACACTGACAGGACCTCCGACATTTATCGCCTCCGTTTACCAGGGGAATTTGACCAAAGGAAGTTACACACTGTCCTTTGACCGAGTAAAGAATTCCTACACCATTTCTATAGATAAGACGACGGTTCTGTTCTCCGGAATGTATCTCTGTGCGAAGCAGACACAGTGAGACAAAGAGCGGATCCCCCTGTACAATATCCTGTTCACTGCTGTGTCTCCGCTGCACTTTTAAGTTTTCTGCAAATCAGAAATGCCGTTGATGTTCTTGAATGTTACTTTCCCACATTTAATGTTCTATCTAGATAGCGTTCTAACATCCTAAAGTTGTCATTAAAGATGCAGATTATCGAAGCATATTAAGTTTTTTAAAAAAAACTTTTGTTGTTCCACAAGCAAATTAAAGAGACAGGCAGAAAAATCTGCCTGTCAAATATCTAAATAAATATTCTAGAAAAAGATAGGTAAATAGACAGATTGATAAGAGGTAGAGATGTTCAGAGTCAGATGCAGACAGATAAGTGGCTAGACTGATAGTTAACTTTCTTTTGCCAGTATGCGTAAGAACTTTATTTAATTATCCCTGTATGTATCTTTATATTAATTTTGTTCTTGTTTTCACAGCTGTATCTTGTCACTCGAAGACCTTTCAGATGTCGATGTATCGGGTAAATCAAGGACAGACCATCTCTCTTCATCACAATATTACTGTTACTGGGAATGAGTTTGTATTTTGGTACCGACAATTCACTGATCAAGCTCCAGAGTATCTCGTTTCCACATTCAGAGATGAAACAGCTGAGGTTTAAAGTACCTGTGGACAATGAGAAAGGATCCACTGGTCTCACTGTTAACACGGTCGAACTGTGTGATGCTGCGGTGGATACAGTGCAGTGAGACACAGTGAAACAGAGAGATGCAAAGCCTGTACAATAACTCACTCGACATGGGCACTGTGGAACCAAACATCCCATGGCCTTTAGAAGAGAGCATGTTTCAAGCCATATCGATAGAAAATGTTCTTCTTGTGAGCTATGTGATGGAATTAAAACACTATAGTTTATTGCTTCTAACAATAGAACTTGCAGAAAAACCCACATTAGAAATATACAAATTACTCCTTGACTCATGAGAAAACTGAGACAAGTGATCTTGTATCAATATCAAGCAGCAAATGGAAAAAAAACAATAACAAAGGTATCAGATATAGAAGTACTAGCATCGAAGTAATAAAACCCGTAATAAACTGCTGCAATATAAACCCAGCGATATCATACAACATCATTCGAGAACAACATAGAGGATCATTGCTTCACTGATGACGTCCTCTTTCGCTAAACCTTGTAGAACCGTCAGTTCCCCCCGTAACAGGTGACAGCTGGAGTTACAGGAAATTTCTGTGCGTCTTCACACCACAAACCGCAGTGTATTTAGAGCAAGAGCTTGTAAGTGAATTACGGAAGACCGGGCACTGAAGGTCTTCTGGACAAGAAGTTCTGGGTTCGAAACCGCTTTGCAGCCTTTTGGCTACTGAGATGTGTTCTTCACCTCGCCACCAAATGTTGAATATCAGGGTCTGAATTCTTCCATTATTCTTAATGACAGGCAGTGAGAACAGGAGAGTTTCCTGCTCACACATACTACAGGAGGTAATGAAAGCCACTGCAGTAATTTGTCAGGCAGAATCATGGAGCAATCTAATGGAAATCTGTGGTCACCTAGCGCCACGTCAGGGCATGATGCCCGGAGGAATGAAGGGGGTGGGGGGTGGTGGTGGGGGGTTGGGGGGGGGGGCGGACAGGCGATTAGAGATGGAACTCTATAGAGCATTGTATTCTAATATCACTCGGTAGTCTGAGTACGACGCTTAGGACAATATGGATCCTCAATATGGCTCCTCAATGTGGCAGAAAGAGAAAGAGCGAGGATGGGTGAAAAGAGAAAGAGGGAAAGGTGTCCATTATTTGGTTCAAATTTGTGACAAGTTCAATGTAACCGGCACATACTTAAATTCCCCATTCCCTTTACTCCAGGGTTAGAGTGACGAGAATTTCTGATTGAGAATTAAACATTCCCACTGCCTCCGGCAGTGATGAAGTTTGTAACATCACCACAACAACTATAATGAAAATGAAATTCTTTAGGTTCGCAAGTCCCATTTGACCTCTGGAGTCTGTGAAAGGCGCTACATCAGCAAAAGTACGATCTCTTTTTTCGAGGGATACCTGTTTGTACAGGTTGCGTTCATTGTCTTTCTGTTTCCACGGGAACCGATAATGTTTATTTTTAATTTCATTTTCGTTATTTCAGTTTATTTTTTTTTCCAGAATAGGTTAATGAATGGTCACCACGCACTGGGACTTCTCGGATTCTTTCTTCAGTCCCTTCACAGATTCTTTCCACTCCAGGAGAAACTGGCAATCTATCCGGAACAACACTCAGGGAACTTACCGAGGAGACAGTGCAGTGCTTAGAAATGCTGCACTGTCAGAGCTGTCAGCCTCTCGATGACCTGTTAAATCTGGGGTACCGTCATCCCTCTCAAGTGGAGGTGCCACATGGTCACTGTTTCCAAAAAGAGCAAGAGAAACATTCTGTTCGGTATGTGTTCACCAATCACAATTACTGAGACAGCCAGAGCACTACAATATTACTGAATGAAATAATATCATTATGAGTCCAAAAATAGCTGCTGTGTTTATTACATAAAACACTTCGGGACATTAAAATTTACAAAAATATTCTCAAGCTCATTCTTTTAAGTGTCCCGGTGTTTTAATTTTGCAATATACTTGTTATTCATAAAAATATTCTCAGTTAAAAAATGAGAAATCACCACGATTTCAGGTTCCATTTCAGACTCACTCTGATCCAATGTTTGCCTCACGCTCCGTTACGTTGCGTGAGGCTCTGAGAGTTTTTGTACAGGTTCAGCCCAGCTCTGTGTCTCTGTGGGTCTCAGTGCGCAGTAATACACCCCGGAGTCTGTCAGCTCTGTTTTAGACACTTTCAGCGGGACGGTGCGGGTTGTATCATTGAGCTTCGCTGAAAACCGGTCCCCTGGGGATGCCTCTGTGTTGTATCTGTCTCTCCTCAGCAGAAATTCCATGGACCCGCTGGAATACTGTCGGTACCAGAATAAATAAGCAATGCTACCACTTGTAACTGTGTAATTACAGAGTAACTGAACAACATCTCCTTCAGTGACGGTGACTGCAGCCGGTGTCTGTGAAACAGAATCTCCTCCACAATGTCCTGTGAGGAAGCAAAGAAATATTAAACTAAACAATGCGACTTTACTCTGTCTCCCCCACCTACCCGCACCCCCCACTAGAATATGCCGTATTCTTGAGCAATAATCTCAAAAAGAAATCGCAAAGCACCACAAAAATATATTTCACAGTTCAGCGGATGGGAAGGGGAGGTGGTTGTGGCGATTAAATAAAGCTTCTACCATAAATATTCTGCTCTTTCTAACGAGATCAGTTCATCGCCTTCAGTTCTTGTAACTGGAAACAGCTCACGGTCTGTCTGTTTGAAGTGTGGTATTTGCCAAAGTTATTCACTGGTATCAGACGAGCTTCAACCTGAGACCAACTCATTCTCTCTCATTCCATGGGGGAATTGTGCCTAATCCCAACAGTGTTCAGTACTGAGACCAGCGAGATCCTGATAATTTTTCAATGTTGAGATCAATCTATTCCCTGACCACTCACCCCTGCCCCTCGCACTGAGCGAAGCGCAGGATAGAATGTAGTGCATGGCAAAGATGTGTAGCACAGCGTGGATCCATTTGTGAACCTACCGGTTAAAAGCGCTGTCGCTGTGAGGAATAAAGGCAGAGTAAAATGAGACATGTTTGTAGAGAGCTCGCGGCGGATTTGACCAGAACGGGTTGAAGCTGAAGTTTTTTTTAGTCAAGAGTGGAAAAGATCGAGTCATATCCGGGCCCCTGTTGATTGGTTTACTGCTGAAAATGTCATCAGGTGACGTCCAATCAGCTTCAACTTTCTATGTACTTCAATGCAACCAATGATCTCATAGCTCCTTCATTTACAATTCATACAATTGGCCGAGAGATGAAAGGAATAAAGTGAATTTGGTCATCCGACGACAGGGGATTACTTTCCCCTTCAACTGTCATTTCAGGAACCGACTAGTCCCCTGAGCGTTGATGGTTTTGTTCTAACATGGAGAATGACAATATCCATCCTCACAACAACATAACAAGGAGTTTGTTTTGAATCCTGTTTGGGAAAGCAGTTATGGTGGGGAAGGATTTTTTTTCTAAGTTGAGACATCTACTTCATTAGAAGTGATAGAATAATGAATGGCCTGAGATATTTCCACACGATGCTCCCTCAATTTCTAACTTTGCAGTGTGTGAAATCCTGTTTCAGAGTGGGAATATAGCTTGCCTCCCCATGACTGCTGATCAAAAGAGTGCCAAGCAGGGGAAAGCAGAAAAGATCAATATCTCCAATAAAAGCTCTAATAAAACAACGCAGGTGAGACGGATCAGGGTGAGAAGAGCACAGGAAATCTGTGGGCGGGGCTACCATAGATAGTGTAGTCACAGGTAGACTTAGTCTGGAGAGAATTGAACTCAATAATAACGTCACATTGGAATTCTATAATTTTGCCTCTCTGTAACAGCGGTAGCCAAATGTTCATTCCATATTGCGCACCAGTAGACTCGGACCAGGAGTGTCAGTGTTCGTAAATGATTCAATACTTTGCAAAATCTTTATCAGTGATGCGGATGGGAAGCTGAACAGCTGTATTAGAGAAGCTCTGAATTAATGCACAAGGTCACAGAAAAAGCTTTAAATGTTTACGTTAGAGACTGGGAAAGGGAAATGCGCACAATTTCCATAAATTAGGAAAGGCAAGAACAGTTAGGAGCAAATGGGCAGAGAAACGCATTGAAAATCAAAACAAGAGAGTTACGGAATCTCAGACCGATTTGTCAATGTTGTATCCGTTGCAAATGTAAGTTAAAATCATTAACTAATGTAACTGTGAAACTGTACCACATCAGTTGTTGTTTTTGAGTGTTGTGTTTTGCTGTAATTTGATGAATCTCTGGCACTCTCACTGTGGAATCTGAATTAGGGGCGCGTGTGCGCGCCCTGCTGGCAACTAACTGGAACTGCCAATGTGGGGTTTTTGTACGGCATGCGTTATATTTCTGTAGCAGTATTGGCTTCATGGCAATACATGACGCTATCGGAGATCACGGTATAACTGATCGTTAGCTTGGTAGTCTTGTTATTTTTATCAAATTTACAAGAAAACTTATCTTTGAGGTCACTGCCCCTTTGTACATTCTCTCCAATAAGAAGAACTACGTACACTGGAGCTTTCCAGGCCTGCTGACGGTATCAGTGCAGTAAGAATTCTTACAACACCAGGCTAAAGTCCAACCAGTTTATTTGATAGTAAACCCACAAGCTTTCGGAAACGCTGATCCTTCGTCAGGTGTGTGGAAAGTTCTGATCAGAGAAGAGCATATAAAGACACACACAGTTTACAGAATACTGATTAGAATGCGAGTCTTTACAGCTAACCTGCTATTCAAGTCTTAAATGTGCAGGCAATGTCAGTGGAGATATCATTAAGCACAGGTTAAAGAGATGTGTATTGTCTCCAGGCAGGACAGTAAGTGGGATGTTGCAAGTTCAGGCAAGTCAAGGGGGTTACAGATAATGCAACATGAACCCAAAATCCCGGTTGAGGTCGTCCTCATGTGTGCGGAACTTGGCTATCAGTCTCTGCTCAGCGACTCTGCACTGTCGTGTGTCGCGAAGACCGCTTGGGAGAACGCTTACCCGAAGATCAGGGTCCGAATGCCCGTGACCGCTGAAGTGTTCGCCAACAGGAAGGGAACAGTCTTGCCTCGTGATTGTTGAGCGATGTTCATTCATCCATTGTCGTAGCGTCTGCATGGTCTTCCCACTGTGCCATGCCTCAGGACATCCCTTCTTGCAAAGTATCAGGTAGACAACACTGGCCGAGTTGCAAGAGTATGTACCGTGTATCTGGTGGATGGCGTTCTCAATTTTGGCATGCTGAAAATGAAAGAAGGTTAATATGTAAATGGCGAGCGATCACGAAATTCTGAGGTATAAATGAATTTGGCTGTCCTCGTCCAGAAATCACAAGGGGTTAATGTACAAGTACAGCAATTAATTAGAAAATATCATAAAACGTTATCACTTATTATGAGGGAATGTATTGCAAAAATAGGTAGGGTATGTTTCCATTGTACTGGGCATTTGTGAGACCATATTTGGAGCATTGTGTACAATACTTGCCTCCTTATCTAAAGAAAGGTGGGAATGCTTGAGAGAATGTTCGTATAAGGTTTGTAAAACTATTACCAGAATGAGCAAGTTATTTTACGAAGAAAGAATGGTGATGCTGGGTTTGCATCCACTGGAGTTTAGAAGAGAAAGAGGCAACTTGATTGAAACCTTTCAAACCGTAAGAGCTGTTAACAGGGTGGATGTGGTGTGGATGTTTCCTCTTACCCAGAATTGTAGCTGTTACTGGATATTTCTGTGTCTCTATATTTCTCGGAGTGTATCTGTCTGGGGTTTTGGTTCTGTGTCTGTTTCTGATGCGGTTGTACTGTCCACGGGAGGGCGTTCTGTGATCACTTACAAAACATCACGGCCTCCTTCTTCAGAAAGTTTCTATTGACCGGTATAAAATGGGAGGGGAAATAAAACCCAGCCAATGGTATTGCATACTCCTTCTCTTTCAAATTCTCACATTCCAAGTCGGTTACAGCCACAAATCAGTGTTTCTGTTCCTGGAATTCAGACTGGAACCATGGGGGTGAAAATATTTCTAACTCTGGTTATTGCCCTGATCACAGGTCAGTGAAACTGGAACATTCCTAAAATATATCACAATCCTTGTGTAATTTCCTTTTCCCACCTCTGTCTGATTATTGTCTTCCTCGTAATCCTAATCCATTGTGTGTCTGCTGTTTATCTCAGAGATGAGTAACGGAGACTCAGTGATCCAGTTAGAACCAAGAGTTGGAGCAGCAGAGGGTGAAGATTCAGCAATATCCTGCAATTACTCTGTATCAGCTACAAGCTATGACCTATTCTGGTATCGCCAGTATCCACACCGAGCTCCTCAGTATCTGCTCAGAGCCGATAGTTATGGGTTTAACGAGACGGCTCCCGGCTTTGAGCATTTCAGCGGGAATCTCAGCCTGAAACAAAACACTTTTCACTTGTCCATGAAAAATTTGAAGACGACAGACAGCGCCGTCTATTACTGTGCCCTGAGACCCACAGTGAATAAGGCTCCCACGGACCTCATACAAAAACCGGTGTAAGTTCATCATCAGTGGTTCTGTATAAAAAAGTGTTGCATCTTATCGACATATACAGAGAATTAAGCCCACAACACAGCCCGGTCTGAATTGTATTCCCTCGCTGATGTTAATGATCGTCACTGTTGAGAAATGTGACATTTGGCGCTCAGATTACTCCCGGATCAAACTCAATTACTTTCTGATCCAATACACACAAACACGCAGGTCTCCGGGGTGAATAACTTCATCAATCTGTACTCATCATCGTTCTGGATCAGGTACCTAGCCGTAAGGCGACACATTTCCAAAGCGTCCTATTGTGAAATTCAGCTTCAGTGTTGTCCCATTCTAAAGTCCCTAGAGTAGCAATAATGACTGAAATCTGCCCTTTCCAGGGACAAGAGTAACTCCGGTGAAACCGGATCTCAATGTGGAGTTCCGAGACTACTTATCCCATATTCATAAAACGCCCAATTATTATTTATTCTCATGCACTAGATGCACTCATTAATACATGTTCATCAGATCGATGATAGATTATTTAACTTTCTGCATTAATTAGAAAGAAAAATCTATCCAAAGAAAGATTTCCCCATTGAGTTCGGAGGAAAACGAGTTAAACCCAAGAACATGCAGAATGAGGGAAAATGTGAGAGGGAGAAAGAGGGAGGAAGTGTAGACACCCACAGCCAGGGACGGAATGTGACTGGTGAGTGTCAGCCCTATTAAACCTTTCACTAACAGCGATTGGTCCACTGCTGACATCAGAGCTGAGACACCAGCCAATGGCAGCACTGATAAGCGGCCCCCAGTTTCCCAATGATTGAAACTGCCCCTGACCTGAGTTTACTCTGTGATACAACACGAGAAACAGCAACACATTTCAAACAGTGTCGCCTTTTTCTTCCAGTCAGGATCCATGTGTTCCCTGTGTGCTTTACTGATAATAATGGTCATGTTGCCCGGTGGGTCTGAGCGCAAATCCTCAGTGTGCGTTTCATGGGTTATTTTTATTCACAGATTTCTCATACATTCTATATGTTGTTGCAGGAACCAGTGGCCAAGATTCAGTTTCCCAGGAGCCGCCTGAATTAACGGTTCAGGAAGGACAGACGGTAATATTGAACTGCAGTTACGAAGCAAAATATACAGACAATTATCTTTTCTGGTACATCCAATATCCTGGGGAAGCTCCGAGATATTTATTGAAGAAATATGGCACGGGTGGCGGAGAAAGGTCTTCAGATTTCCCTGACCGGTTTTCTGCTGATTTGGACAAAGTCAAGAAAACTGCTCCATTAAATATCACCGGGGTCCGTATCTCTGACTCTGCCATGTATTACTGTGCGCTGAGCCCCACACTGTTGCAGAGGTACAGTCAGCCTGTACAAAAACCGGCAAAGACACTCTCACCTCCTCTCACTGAATCAGATCTGTGACCTGGATCATGAACTGTTCATATGACTAGAACACATTAAAAAGACCAACTTGCCCGGACGCTTTATTTCTGCGATGCTGAATGTATCATTCTCTGTAAAATCCGTCTTTATAGTAGTTTCCCGGGTCTCCGAGCAGCCCTTTAACTGGGAAATCGTGGTGAGGCCATAAAGTATCTGCTGCAAACAAATAAATTCACCGAGGACGCAGGGAAATCCCCAGGGGATCGTTTCTCAGCGGAGCTGAATGATACAACACAGGCCGTCCCGTTGAAAGTGTCTAAAACAGAGCTGACAGACTCCGGGATGTACTACTGTGCACTGAGTCCCACATGGACACAGAGCTGGGCTGAACCTGTACAAAAACTGTCAGAGCCTCACTCAACATAACAGAGCGTTAGGCAAACATTGTGATCAGAATGAGTCTGAAACGGAACCTAAAATCCTGGTGAATTCTCAAACTATTAATTACAATAAATGGTTTATTACTAAAAAATATATCACCAAAAAAGCAACGTGGCAGTTTAGAGAATGAATATGAGAATATTTATAGAGTTTGATGACCCAAACTCTTTCGCCGTCACTGTAGAAAACAAAGCAGACAATTTGGACTCAGCAAAACATTTCAGTTAGTAATACGGTAGGTGCCATGGACCAGGTACCATGCCCTGAGGTGGCGCCAGATAACCAGAGATTCCCATTAGGTTGCTCCGTGATTATACCTGACAAAGTTCGGCAGTTGTTTCCATTTCCTCCTGCAATAAGGCTGGCCAGGAAACTCCCCTGTTCTTTTCACTTGTCATTCGGCTCATTGGAAGAATTTACAAGCAGATCATCAACCCGTGTGACCGGGTAAGGAACACATCCTCTGTCGCCATGAAGTCGAGATGGATCTCAGAGTTTCTGGTCCAAAAGACCTGTTTCTGTTCTACAGCTTCCGTAATTCACACATCACCTCTTGCACTAAATGCGCTGTGGTTTATGGTGGTTTCAAGACGCGCAGATATTTGAAGTTAAGTTTATTAGTCACAAGTAAGGCTTACATTCACAATGTAATTAAGTTACTGTGAAAATTCCCTAGCCGCCACACCACGGCGCTTATTCGGGTACACTGAGGGAGAATTTAGCATGGCAAATGCAGCTAACATCCTTCGGACTGTGGGAAGAAACCGGAGCACATGGAGGAAACCCACGCAGATACTGGGAGGACGTGCAAACTCCACACGGACAGTGACCCAAGCCAGGAATCGAACCCGGGTCCCTGGCGCTGTGAGGTAACAGTGTTAACCACTGTGCCGTTTCCTGTAACTCCAGCTGTCACCTGTGACAGGGGAAACTGACGGTTCTACAAGTTTTAGCGAAAGATGAGGTCTTGGGGCATTATCTGTGAAAGAGCGACTTTCAATTTTATGTTGCTGCATCGGATTGCGGGTTTTTATTGTTGCAGTTTATCACATGTTTTATTAATTTGATGTTATTACTACAACAACTGCTGCCTTTGTCATTTTGATTTTGCAACACTCTGCAATGCTGAGACTGGGGAGAGGAGTGAACAACAGGAAGCAGCATTGCAGCTTCTCTCCCCCCATTGAAATTGGGATTGTTGCTCCATCTGCTGCACCATCCCCACCACATCCACTGGGGGCAATCTGGACAATGGGCTGCAGGCAGACCTCACTGCGCCTGCGCCACAATCACACCCTTCGCCCGCGGCCATCTTGCGTTGCCAGGGGAGACGGCCAGCGGCCATCTTGCGTTGCCAGGGGAGAAGTCCAGCCGCCATCTTGCGTTGCCAGGGGAGACGGCGTCCCGCGCGCTGCACTCTGGTTGAAATCCCCTCCCGCACATGCGCCCAGGGAGTTGCATTTTAATCTTTTAATATTTTGAATCTTGATGATTATTATTCACATCTCACCCGTCAGACTTTCGGTTCCTTCTCCATTCGGGAACATCGTTTCTGTTTTTATTGCGTCTGTTTTTTAATCACCCCCGCGCGGTGCGCTCTGGGAAAATACTACAGCACATGCGCGGTTCCGCCATCTGTCTCTTCATAAAAATATGTATTTTATTTAATTTCAATTCCGCTCATGGCGGGATTTCTGGGCGGGAATTTCTCTCATTTTCTACATTTCTGAACCGTCGCTTTTTCCTCGACGGGGGGAGGGGCTGATGGTGACATCACGGCAATATGGCGGCTGGCCCCGCCTCTCTTCAGGTCCCGGATGTTCCGCCAACGAGCAGCGGCTGGGCCGGTGTGGGCAAGAGGTGACACTGGGCGGAGCAGCGCCTGGGCGTATTACAGCGACCCCTGGTGGCCAGGAAGGGAAATAGCAGCAGGACAGTCTCTGCCCAAAGGCTTCCCCAGTTCAGCTGCTCAGAGACACTGGGAACCTCTTCAACTGGAAACTTCAGCTTCTCACATTCACCCCCTGTGTTCAGTCATTGTTTAATAGGCAACCTCTGTAGTGAAATCAGAAACAACTTGTTCACATTAAAGGGGATGGGGATCTGAACCATTCTGCTCATAAAGCTCTGCTTGCCTTGGAATTTCAATTGAAATGTTCAAGATGAGAATTTATAGATGTAAGTCATGTTGCATGTGGAACGCAAATGGATCCACTCTGTGCTACACAACTTTGCCATAAACTACATCCTGTCCTGCGCTTCGCTCAGTGCGAGGGGTAAGGAGTGAGTGGTCAGGGAATGGATTGATCTCAACATCGACAAATGATCAGGATCTCGCTGGTCTCAGTACTGAACACTGTTGGGATTAGGCACAATTCCCCCATGGAATGAGAGAGAATAAATTGGGCTCCGGTTGAAACTCCTCTGATACCAGTGAATAACTTTGGCAAACACCACACTTCAAACAGACAGACCGAGAGCAGTTTCCAATTACAGGAACTGAAGGCGAGGAACTGATCTCGTTAGAAAGAACAGAATAATAATTGGTGGAAGCTTTATTTAATCGCCACAACCACCTTCCCTTTCCAGCCGCTGAACTGTGAATATATTTTTGTTGTGCTGTGTGATTTCTTTCTGAGATTATTACAGGTATCGCAGGTAGAAAAAAAAGTTCATTTTTAAACATCTATTCTCAAGATACCAATCTTATCCCCACATAATCATCTATGTAATTTATATAAATGACGAAGAATGGGACAGCCGGCATAGGTACTTGTGAAACGCCATTGGACGCTGGCTTCCAGCCCCAAAGGCAGCCTTCTGCCATCACCCATGTTAGTTCCCCGGGCCCCATGAACGTGTCTTGTTTATACCATATATTCATTTGGGGTGATTGAATTGAAATGCCCTTTACCAAATCAATCATCTGCGTTGAGAAATTAAAGAAAGGTTCTACTGAGATTTGAACTCGGATCACTGGATTCAGAGTCCTCACCATTACACCACAGAACCGAACACACCACAGAAACCTGCAAGTGATCATGCAATACTTCTGCCAGTTTGAATCAGTCCCATTCCGCAATCGTGTCAATTACCCACAACAATTCATATTTAAAGTGTCTATGCTGGTTCCCCCATAATACTGAGTACATTACCTCCTACTGCATTAAGTTTCATTGTAGCTCATCACATTCAAAGAGAACTGTTGGCATCCTCCTATATAAACCTTACTGTAGTAAAGCCGCGGAACAACACCAGCTTATCACAACTCTCAAGTACTATTAAACTTCATAACTGAATGCGAATCTTAAACCCAAATCTGGAAATTATGTGTGTAAGTGGAAAAAGTAAATCTACTCCACTATTAGCCAGGTTTGCGTTGAGTTGAAGATGTCATGTTCAGATCGTCAAGAACAGTAAAAGGACATTGATAGGTTGCAAAACTCTGACGATGGAGATGATGATACGGGGTAAAATCTGGCTAATAATGGAGTAGATTTTATTTTTTCCACTCACACAAATATTTTCCAATTTGGGTTCAAATCTGGTGCTAAATGATTTTTAAAAAACTGTCCACTGAATTAAGCACAAAACTGTCCGACTTCCAAAGGACTGGAGGCACCTTTCATTCAGAAAATAGTGATTGAGATATTAACAAAGCAAGATTGTGAACGACTCATTTTAAGCGGTGACATTCTGGAGAAATGGAATTCTCCCAATAAAGTTTTAGAATAATGGCGCCCAACGTGGGGCTCGAACCCACGACCCTGACATTAAGAGTCTCATGCTCTACCGACTGAGCTAGTCAGGCACATTACATCAACCCTACTTCAAGTCCTAAAATAGGCAGATAGCAAATGTGCATTTCCAAATGGCATCTCGTTATTCTGATTTCAAAGTGTAAAATGTACTCGATCGAAAAAATCGCCAAGGTTCCAATGCATTCCTGTCAATCATCATTAACATCATTCACATCTTCCGCTTCTTTGCCGCAGCTCCTTCTAAGCATAACAGACTCCTCTTACATCTTTCATCTTTATTATTTTTATCGGAAACATTTTGACATGACCTTCTGAACTAGTGTGTATCAGGTTTGTGTTGGAAAAACCAGCTTGTTCACATCGGTGAGCTGAGTCACTTTAGCAAACACAGAGAGTGGGAGAGGCCTCAGGAGAAACAAGCACGACTCAAAGAGCAAACCAGTTGGAAATTTGGCAGAGGCCGCATCACCACAGATTCTAGAACCTGAAATTATAAGATCATCCAGCCACACTGACTCATTCACATCACCATAACCATTGCCTTGACCGCACTGATTAGAATATGGGAAATAAGGTCATAAGGGGGCCATTTGGTCCCTCGAGCATTCTCAGTTGCTCAATAAGAATATCCTCAACTTTTAAACTGTTCTGTTTACTTTTCTGTAGCATCTTAATCTGGTGAATATACAAATAAGGTGAATATCCCTGGAGGATGATGGTTTAAATCTGAAACGTTAACTCTGTTTTTCTCCAGACTTGTTGAGTTGATCCAGCATTTTTTTGTTTTAATTTCAGATTTCAATACCCGCAATGTTATTCTTTTATTATCTGAAGAATAAATAACAACATTTGTTCATCTGGGACTATGGTGACTTTATTTGCCTTGATCTTATTAAATGGTGGAGCAGGATGAATGGGATCTATGACTTTGTCTTACTCTATTTATTCTGTTTCCTGGCAACACCAGATATGACGCCAATTGCTTCCTCTGGCAGCGCTGATGACAAGTTTATGTCACTAAATTCAGCATGGCAAATAACTGTGGGAGAGTGTCTTCGAATCACACCACTGCCAGATGTTAATTCGTTTTAAAGGTCATGGAATACATTTCGTTGTTCAAATAAACAAAAGAAAAATGCAATAGAATGTATCATTGCTCATTTTAACAGGAGGAAGGAGCAGAGGTAATGTGGACACAGATTGATGTGGACAAGAGACAGGTTTGTGGAACTAATCTAATTTCTCCTCCAGGAGGCCGAATTTGTTTCGAGTCGGGCTATCGCCGTGTATCCATAATATACTGATTATCATGCCCATCTCCAAATGCTTTGAATTTCAAAACCATTCGGATTTCAGGATTTGCCACCAACATTAACTGACCTTTGGAGAATTTTCTGGATCATCTGATTCTAAACTTAGGAATCACTCGGCAAAAAATTCTCGAGAAGGAAGAGCGACATCTAGTTTCTTCTTGAAAACACACAACGTTTTGGCCTCAACTACTTTCCTGTGGTAGTGAATTCCATGACTTCGCTACTCTCTGGGTGAAGAAATCTCTGCTCACCTCAGTCCCAAAAGGTTTAAACCTAACCCTCAAACTGCCACTCTTAGTTCTGGATTCCCCCATCATCGGGAAAATTCTTTCTGGATCTATTCTCTCTAATCCCCGAGAGGGAGCACAGCGAAGATTTAACAAAGAACAAAGAACAATAACAGCCCGGGAAACAGGCCCTTCGGCCCAACGAGCCCGGCCGCCATTTTAACATTACCAGTCCCCCCCTCCACCCATGACCCTTATCTTTTGTTTTATGGCAATACACATTGAGGGAAACTAATTTAGGGACAATTTATTACTTCCTATCAGCCTAATAGCACAGGCTGATTTCTGGGATGGCAGGTTTGTCATAGGAAGAGAAACTAAATCGGTTAGGATTGTATTCACCGGAGTTTCGAAGAGTGAGAGGGGGTCGCATTGAGACTTGTAAAATTCTAACATAGTTAAGCAGTGTAGATTCAGAAAGAATGTTCCGAGTGATGAAGGAATCCAGAACTCGGCATTGTAGCAAAGTAGGTAGCACTGTCTGTGTGGAGTTTGCACATTCTCCTCCTGTCTGCGTGGGTTTCCTCCGGGTGCTCCGGTTTCCTCCCACAGTCCAAAAATGCGCGGGTTAGGTTGATTGGCCATGCTAAAAAATTGCCCTTTGCGTCCTGAGATGCGTACTTGGAGGGATTAGTGGGTAAATGTTAGGGATATGGGGATAGGGCCTGGGTGGGGTTGTAGTCGGTGCAGACTCGATGGGCCGAATGGCCTTTTCTGTACATTAGGGTTTCTATGATTCTAACTAGGGGTCATAGTTTGAAGAAAAAGGGGTAAGCCTATTAGAACTGAGATGGGAAGAAATTTCTTCATCCAAAGGGTGGTGAATGTATAGAATTCACTACCACAGAATGTATTTGAGGCCAAAACGTTTTCAGATTTCAAGAAGAAATTAGATCTAGCTCTTGGGACTGAAGGGATCAAAGCATATGAGAGGAAAGAGGAATCAGGATATTAAATTTGATGATCAACCATGTTCAAAATGAATGGCGGAGCAGGCTCGATGGGCTGAATGGCGTATTCCTGCTTCTATGTGTCTATGTGATTCCCCCTGGAATTTTATTAGTTTCTATACGATCTCCTCTCACTCTTTTGAACTCTAATAAATATAATTCTAACTGATTTGTTGTCTACTGAAATGACAAAACTAACATCCCAAGAAACAGCCTGGTAAACCTTCTCTGCAATCCCTCTGTAGCGAGGACATCCTTTCTCGGATGAGGACGTCAAAGCTACACGTCAAAGCTCCGAGTGTGGCCCCAAAAATGCCCGATAGAATTGCAGCAAAACATCCCTATTCCTGTACTCAAATCCTCTTGCTATGAAGGTTAGCATATCATTTTCCTTCTTTACTGCCTGCTGCAACTACATGTTTACTTCCAGCGACTCACACGCGAGGACATCAGGCTCTTGCTGAGTATCCATCTCGCTCATGCTCTGTCACTTTGGGGTATAACAAACTTTAAGCCCAAATTTTGAGATCAAAGTTTAGTAAAGTCATCCCTCAAAGTTTAAAGTCATCCCTTCTACTTCTACCTGAACTTTTGAAGATAGAGATGGAGCGACACAATATCCATAATCCGCTCTGAAAAGATTGTTGGAACATCTGACGATCAATGATTTGCAACAATGAAAATCAGATTAAATATCACCAGGCGCATTCAAAAAGAAGAGAAATTAAAAATATATTTCATCCTGAGGAGAATGTATGATCAGCAGTTGTTGGAATCAGAAGTAAAATAGGCTGTTTTAAAGTTATATAGTGTAGTGCTCTTTTTCCACAGGAGAGGGCAGAAGGACATTGCATTAAATTCATTATCGGAGCGAGTGTCTTTATTGAAGAAAATCTGATTGAGGGAAGAAATGTAGAAATATAATTTTAACACTGATAACAATCTCTTTTTTTGAAATATTCTTATTCGTTTTCAATGTTGCTATTCCTATAGTTATGTAACAAATGTTCGATGGGTAGACCAGTTCCCATTACACAAGTTCCCAACTTATCGAACGATACTTTAGGACTAACATCAGGACCTTGTCATACCGGGACTGTTCACAGTCTGGAATGAAACTTTAGAAAGAACGAGAGAGCAAAATGCACTGCAATTGTTGGAAAGTAGAACAAAAGGAAAATTATAAGCTTTCCCGCAATAAAAGAGCTATAACAAGGAGGAAACAGCTGTTGTCATTTATAACTATCTTGTGATTGTCATCCAGCTCACTCTGTCTCTGTTTACTGTCTGTTATCTCACCACTTGGGTGTTTCGCAGCACCACTGGGGGCAGAAGGTACAGCGCTGAGAACATCTGTAGACAGGAAGCTGATGATAAGGATTAGACTTGATGAAATCAAACACCCAGCTCCCCTTCTACAGAGTGGACAGCGGCAATGTGGTTGCTCGGTGTGTGGGTAATGTGGGCACCATTCCTGATAGGTAATTACGTGCAAAATACATTGACCGTTTGTCATGTTTCCCAAACATGGTTCCAGATCCGCCCATGATCCGCCCGCCTGAACATTTTCTATTTTGTTAATTTCAGATCTGATTCATGGAGATTCTGTCACCCAGTCGCTCTCATCAGATGTTAAGGCAGAAGGCGAGATCGTGACTTTAACCTGTAACTATCAAACCACGGAGAGCGACTATAGGCTGTACTGGTACCGACAATTTCCAGACACGCAGCCCGTGTTTATTCTGCGGAAAGATCCTGATGGTTATGAACATAAAGCAGATGTTTTTAAAAGTCGGTTCTATGTGGATCTCCAGGCCGCGAACAAATTCATCAGTTTAAATATATTCGACCTAAGCCTGGCTGATGCTGCCACTTACTACTGCGTGTTCAGACGCACAGTGATAGAAAGAAGGCCCACCTTCGTGCAAGAACCTGCTTATATTGGAGTAATGCATTTGAGGATTGCTTAATGGTCAGATGTTAACTGAGCTGTCAGCCTCTCAAACACACACACACAGAGGAAACCAAGATAACGTCAGGTGAAACCACCACCTAACTGTTCCCAGCAGCAGTGGAAAAAACAAACTGCAGAGTCCAATCTGTCAGGCCGATCCAGCACAGAACAAGACTCGACACATTCTTCCAAAAGACAACCATGCCACTTTTGCCGTCTTGCTCTACCAGTCAGTGGAGAGCTGGAAGCCAGTGAATGGAAATACATCGAGCTGCGATACAATTAACGTCATGGTAATGTGAATATACCCGTTGTTTGCGACCGCCGTTTGGAATTAATTTTTCACTACAGCAAACTGTTGTAAATTTCACTCCAGTCAAAGTGAATGGTCATTCAAATCTCGCATCTGTCCGTTCCTCCATCCACCCTACTGTCCGTCCGTTCATCCATCCACCCTCTATTATCCACTTAAAGGCCCCATAGTTCACCCTTCTTTACACATACATCCCTCCTTCAATAGTTTTGTTACAAAAGTTCGTTCTATTTCAAGCTAACGGACTCACCGATCTTCAGAACAAGAATCAAAACGAGGGCCCATAAATTCTTTCACAGTTTTGTTCCCTCAAAATTGAAATTCCCACAGACTTTGAACGGTTCCGGATGTCAAGCTAGAATCGAACTGTTAGAAACCACCTAAGCATCCCGCTGTTTCGCAGTTAATATCTGTGTTGTGGGTTTGATTTCATTTGATCCTATCAGTCGCTATTTGACTCTGGCTAATAAGGAGTGTAAGCTGAGTCAGCTGCTCTGAATAAAACAGGAAGTACAATTAGTAGGCCAGTGAAGCTGTGCTTCTTACTCAGACAAAGAAGGTGGTTCTAAAATTGGACACTGAGATTCCAATTTACAGGATTGAATATAAAAGTAGGGAGGTCTTGCTGCAACTGTACGGGGCACTGGTGAGGCCGCAGCTGGAGTACTGTGTGCAGTTTTGATCGCCGCACTTGCGCAAAGATATTTTGGCCTTGGAGGGAGTGCAGAGGAGGTTCACTAGGCTGATATCGGAGTTGAGGGGGTTGAGCTATGAGGAGAGGCTGAATAGACTGGGCTTGTACTCGTTAGAGTTTAGCAGGATGAAGGGGGATCTTATTGAGACGTATAAGATGATGAAAGGGATGGATAGGGTAGAGGTGGAGAGGTTCTTCCCGCTCAGAAAGGATAGCAGGACTAGAGGGCACAGCCTCATGATAAGGGGGGGGCAGTTTAGAACAGAGTTGAGGAGGAGCTTCTTCACTCAAAGGGTGGTGAATCTCTTGAATTCTCTGCCCGTTGACGTGGTGGAGGCTACCTCGCTAAATATATTTAAGACGCGGGTAGATAGGTTTTTGGTAGGCAAGGGGATTAAGGGTTATGGGGAGAAAGCAGGAAAGTGGAACTGAGCCACTTCAGATCAGCCATGATCTTATTGAATGGCGGGGCAGGCTCGAAGGGCTGGATGGCCTACTCCTGCTCCTATTTCTTATGTTCTTATGTAGGACGTCGCACTCAGGACAAAGCAGCCCCGTTTGATTCGTGCTGCTTGCACCAATATTTACTCACTCCACAAACGATGTATAGTGGCAAACTTCCAGACCATACCTACGATGAAGTGCAGGAACTCACCAAACCTCCTTTAGCACCACATTTCGGACACAAAACAGATACAATTTAGAAGGCTATGCGAACACTACCACTATCCGGACTTGGAAATATCCTCCGTGCCTTCACTGTCCCGCGGTCTCGATAAATATACTGGAATTTCCTCCCTAATAGCGCAGTGGGTGTACTTACACTGCAGGGAAAGTAACCGTTCAAGAAGGCAGTTTACCATCATCTTATCAAGGGCAGTTAGGGATTGGTAATGTCTGCTGCCATCGCCAGCCAAGGTACACCCCTGGAATTAATAACAAAAAATAATCTACTCGACAGCAAGTAGACCAAGGCATTCACTGCTGTGGGTCGTGGGGTGAGTCTCTGTGTTCTGGCTGCCGAGGAGTTTCGACCGAAAGTTCAAAGTTGTGTTCACCATTTAAATTCTTGAATTTAATTTGAAGGATGGGCGTGGCCTAATTTACCAATCCTCGGGTCAGAAGCATTTCAATTCAGCTCTGAGCTCCAGTCTCCCAGAGCAGTCCAACTCTGCAGTCTCAGCTCCCCGTCATATAAACCTCAGTTCCAGGCAGCAGAGCAATGAGAATCCTTTTTCTTTTCACCGTGTGTGCCTATTTACCCCGTGAGTACCGATCAAACTAACCCACATTGTGTGGATTGGACATAACGCTGCCCCAATTCCATCTCAGTTACAGACAGTGTGTGGGGTTTTAGCCCCGTTGTGCGGTTCGGCTCTGCTGGCCCATTAAACTCTCTGTGTTTAATTTGCAGGATTTTTTAGTCAGTCAGTGACACAAAGCCCGGCAGCGGTGACCAGGAAGGAGTGTCAGTCTCTCACCATCACCTGTGTCTTCAGTGGTGTTTATGAGTTACAAAATGGCCATTTCTTCAGACAAACCCAGACCGGGACAGAGCGGGAGCGGATCTCCAGCGGAGGGAGATTTATTGTGTTGGTGAATAAAGCAGAAAAGACATTTTCGCTGGAAATTAGGGATATGAGAATTGAAGACACCGCCACCTATTACTGTAAAGCTCAGCACTGGTACTACACACATGGAACACCACAGTGGAAGAGAGGAGAACAAATACTTCAATATTTCTGAATAAACGAAACAATAATTTCCAGGACACGGACCATAGGTTGCGAGTTCTTGTTCCTATCGTTGCAACATGGTTGAATTTCGTTGAAGTTTCCTCCATTCAGTTATCTTCCTTTAACTTTTTATTCTATTTATACGAAGTGTCCATCTCCGCTCTGTTCTTGGGCCATTTTGCCAAGAGTTCAGAATGTCCCAAGGAACAGTTTGTTTAAATGGGAGATATAAAACAATCATTCTTCATTATTGATCTATAAACCCTGAATAATTGATAAACGCTAATTATTCAGTATTTTTTTCCCAGTAGTTTACATTGCAAGTCATTCTTGTACTGGGCTAAGTGACAGCGCTGACACTGTGGGGAGAATGGAGATTTACAGATGGGTCTGGGACGGTGGTGACTGTCTCAGCTGGTAAGTGACTCCAAATCCGCCAGTGTTGCAGGCGATCCAGGTTAGTTTTCACAGTCAGCTCATTCTTGTAATCTGATCACTTCAATCCTCTGTGACTACAAGAGCAACGTGGGGGAAGGGGGTTCCTGTGGAAGATTTTCAACTGCAGCTTTAGATTTGGGAGCAGAGTAGGAAACTGGAGTCGGGGTCGAGTATGGGACCAGATTGAAGAGGCGTGTGACCACTAAAGGTGAGACATCGTACGGGGAAGGCAATGTCATTGACCCCATAATGACATTTAATGATTTAGTGGTAGTATCGGATAATACTAATAACATCCTGGGCTTTCTGTCTCCCAAGTGGTTTCACATGGCGCACATTATGAACACTACGGCTGTCTTCTCTCGCCATAGATGCTGTCAGACCTGTTGAGGTTTGCCAACATGTTTCTGTTTTTGATGTTGATGTAAATCTTTAGCATTATATCATAGGTTCATTAATGTACGTGTGGAGAAAATGATTCAAATTAAAGAAATGTTGAATATGATGCTACTGAGATAAAAGAAAGAGAAATTAGGAAGAATGTGGAATGCGCTGCCACATGGCGTGGTTGCAGTAAATGGCGTAAGGACTTTTTATGACGGTGTGAAAAATCGAGCAGGGAGGAGGACACAGTGCTCAGTGTACAAAAGTTTCGTTAGGGTTGGAGTTTGAGGGGAGTAGGCACTTGTGCAGTGCAGACAAGCGTACTGTGAGCCGAATGACCTATTTATGTTCTGTAGAATCTATAGAATATAAAATGCAGAGGGGATTCTGACTGCAAAGCATGGGGAACAATCAACCAATGCATGGAAGGAATTGAAAATCTCAGGCACATTGAAAAGGCAATTTCCACAGTAACTAATAGTGAGCAAGTCAATCGGGGAAACTGAGCACGCTAATCTCAACTGATAGTGGAGAGTGTCTGGGACAGGTTCTCATGTTGGCAAGAATTCGCAAGCAGCAGGAAGAGAACAACTCAGATTTAGAAATCCACTGGTATTAACTGTAAATCATTCTAAAAATATAAATTATAGAATTGATGGACGAAACTGTGCAAAGAGTTAAACTGTATCAAAGTTTGATCTTTGACACATGTATGCAATATCAGTTTCATTTAATCAGTTTCGCTGGGCGAGTATGGCTGTCTTCGCCTGAATCTTGATGTGACCCAGGATATAGAAAGGCAGGGTTACTGTCAGTCAATCAACTCTGGACAGCAATCGTTATGGTGAGAAGAGTGAACTTTCATATAATTCCCTCAGGTTTGTAAATCCTCAAGAAGCAGACGCTAAATAGACAGCATAAAGTGAGATATCTGAGAAGGACATCATTCTGGCCAAGTGGCTATTCTTTGCGGGTGCTGCTGAACTTTACCTATTTTACTTTCCTGCTCTTCAAAACCCCCGGAATTCTAATCTGATTCTGGAGATTTCTTCCATTTGCCGTTTTAAAATGACTACTGAATACGTTTCCAATATCACATCTCCAAATGATCCAACTGAGCAAAATTCGCTGTGTGATAAAATAAAAATCATCTAAATATTTGCCCCTCGCTCTTTTGCCATTTTTTTCAATTCATTTTAGGGATGTGGGTGTCCCTAATTGCATCTGAACTGGGTGGCTTGTGAAGCCCATTTTAGAGGGTACTTGAAAGGCAACCACATTGTTGTGGATCTCATGGAATCATAGAAACCTACAGTGCAGAAAGAGGCCATTCGGCCCATCGAGTCTGCACTGAACACAACCCCACCCAGGCCCTACCCCCATATCCCTACATATTGTACGCACTAATCCCTCTAACCTACACCTCCCTGGACACCAAGGGACAATTTCTTAGCATGGCCAATCAACCTAACCCGCACATCTTTTGTCTGTGGGAGGAACCTGGAGTACCCGGAGGAAGCCCACGCAGACGCGAGGAGAATGTGCAAACTCCATACAGACAGTGACCCGAGCCGGGAATTGAACCCAGGACCATGTGATCTGGAGTCACATGTGGACCACGCAAGATAAGAATGTCAGATTTTCTTCCCTGAAGGACCTTAGTGAAATAGATGTGGTTTTGACGACAGGTGACAATGATTTCATGGTCATCATTAGACTTTGATTCAACATTGTTTTTATGGAATTCAATTCAAGATTGAACTGAAATTCACATTTCACCATCCGCCGTGGCACCATTCGTACCTGCGTCCCCAGGGTATCCCGTGGATTACTAAATCTCTGGATTAATTAATCCAGTGCATACCACTATGCCACAGTCTCCCCAATTAAAGTTAATAAATGTCGAACACACTTCAATGAAACAATTGCGACAAAATGGCCAATTATTGACGCGATGTTTCCCCCGGCAAACTAACATGCAACGTGGGTAATGGCATCATAGAAATATTGTGCATTATTTTATAGGTTCTGCAGAATCCAATTCATCTGTGTCACAGACTCCGTCTCTCCAAACCTGTGCTGCTGGCGACACCGTTACTTTAACCTGCGAATATCCGGGATTTTGCCAACACACGCTCTACTGGTACCGTCACTCTCCGGGCCAGAGCCTAAAATACCTGTTTAAGGGATACACATCAGGCGAGGAGAACAAAGAAAACGCTGCCGGGGCGAGAATTTCTGCTTTTATCGATCCAGTCGAAAAAATCAGCCGGTTAAAGATCTCCAAGCTGCAACTGAGCGACTCCACTGTGTATTACTGTGCACTGAGCGGGCGCAGAGCACAGTGATGCAGAAAAGGGAGAGAGCTGTACAAAAACCTAGACATGGTGAGGATTTCAGAGACAGAGATACAGAACAAGGAGGGAGCTGTACAAAAACCTAGACATGGTGTGGATTTCAGAGACAGTGATACAGGTCAAGGAGAGAGCTGTACAAAAACCTAGACATGGTGAGGATTTCAGAGACAGTGATACAGATCAAGGAGAGAGCTTAGCAAAAACCCGATATGGCGAGGATTACAGACACAGTGATACATAAAAAGGAGAAGCTGTACGAAAACTTGGACATGGTCAGGTTTTCAGACAGTGATGCAGACCACGGAGAGAGCGGTACAGAAATCTGAACATGGTGAGGATTTCAGACACAGTGATACAGAACACGGAGAGAGTTGTACAATAACCTGAACGTGATGAGGATTGTAGACACAGTGATGCAGAACACGGAGAGAGTTGTACAATAACCTGAATATGGTGAGCATTACAAGAATCTGTAATTTATGTTCAGGCTTTTATTCAGCTCTCTGTGTTCTGTATTACTATGTCTGTAATCCTCACAAAGTTCAGGTCTCCGTCTTGCCTGTAAACTTCACCATATTCCAGGTTATGTACAGCTCTTTCGTGTTCTGTGTCACTGTGCTGCGCGCCAACTCATTTCACAGTCAGAAACAGCAGAGTTGCTCAATTGAAGTTTGGAGACCTTTAACCGGCTGATTCAGACTGAAGATTGGATAGAAGCAGAAATTCTCCCCCTGACAGCATTGGCTTTATTCTCCTCTCCTAAAGTGTGTGGCTGAAGCACACATTTCGGAGCCTGTCCTCGGGTCTGACGGTACCATTGTATTGTGTACTGACAGAGACCTGAATATTCATAGCTTAAAATAAACGTGTCATCGGCAGCACAGGTTTGTACAAGGGAACGTGGTGACACAAGTGAGCTGGCATCTGCACTGTAGAAATAAAATGGATTGTTTGTTTAGTCACTGTTTATCCCGGAAACTTGTCAATCGGGTGAATACCTATCGGTTGCAGCAATATGTTTAATTGAATTTAGGGGCGGCACAGTGACGCAGTTGCCAATGTTGCCTCACAGCGCCAGGGACCCAGGTTCAACTGCAGACTCGGGGCACTGTTTGCACGTTCTCTCCGTGTCCGTGTGGGTTTCCTCCAAGTGCGCTGGCTTCCTCCCACAAGCCCAAAGCTGTGCAGATTTCGTTGATTGACATTGACCCCAGTGTGAGAGGGAGATTAGAAGGGTTTATGGGACAATGGACTGGAATTGGGTGGCCTGTGGTCTGTTTCTGTACTGTAAGGATTCTATGAATTTATTTCAAAATGCATTGATTATTGGAGGACAAAAAGAAGCGTGGCAGATATTCCAACTTTTTTTCACGGAGAATTGCGGAAGGGGTGGTGCTGGGAACAGGATTAGCATTAATTTTAAAATGGTAATTGAGGGGGAGAAACTTCTGGGACAGGACAGGATTCCAGTGGGGACCAAAGAAGAGCGAATGGGTACATTGGCAGCGCCTTCAAATTCTGCCATTATTGACAGAATTGTGCTATTTTTTGCTGAGTATGATTCTATTTTTATTAAATATCTACGAATCAATATATTGGTGAAGTGCGAACCAGAGAACTAAATCGTAAATTTCACTCTTCTCTTCAATGAATCAATTGCTGTCTAGATTTAATTGCCCGCAGGAAAATCAGCAGTCTTGTGACCCTGTAAATATCAAGTTTCAGCACAGAACAGAGATTTTCATCCGCACCTATTATACCAAAATAACAATGTATACCTGTGGGTCAAAAATTGACCTTTGGCCTCAGTTCAACACTGTCTGCCGTTGGGCTATTTACCTCTTTGAATCCATCAATTCTACCTATTTGCAAGTTGATTTCATTTTATTTCTATATCTGAGTTGTTTTCTGTCTGTTCATGGCGGTTTCTAACCGTCATGAAAACTTGCCCTAATTCCTCTCAGTTGTCGGTTGGTTCAGACTGTTCAGTTTCCGCAGTGGTTTTACTGTTACTCACTGGGAACTGCCTTCAGGGTATGTGAGAATTTCATTCTCTTTAGTCTATTGGCTGGTTGTTCCTGTCCTCTCCAAACAGAATAGTTCACAACATTCTACTCTTCCCACTTAACACCAATAGGCCACTAGGTCCAGCTGGTCGAAGCTCGTCCTCGTACACCCCTTCTCCACTGGAATCCGAAATAACCATTTACACCCTGAATTCTATTTCTACTTATTCCTCTCTCCCGCCCGTATTTTTCAAACTGTGCCATAAATTCATCACGCTGTTTCTCCAAAGATCGAGTTTCACATTCTGAAGTGTTTCCGTGTAAGTACAGCCGAATGTTTCTACCTCTTCTGATAGACATTTCACATTTCATATTTAATGCCTAATTCTGCCAGAGACCAGGGATCCTGGTTCGAATCCCGCCTTGGAAGTTGATGGAAATTGACTTCAAATTTAAAAACATTATATCAGATCTAAACATACCTGAATTGCACAGCGAGTCCCCAAGGTGGATTAGTCTACCATATTTAATTTAAAAATTTAAAAATTTGAAGTTAGGTATCTGCTGGTGACTGTGAAACCATTTCCGATTTTTAGAAAAATGTGATAGACAGTAATGTGATTGACTCTCAACTGCCCTTAAAAATGGCCTAGGCAGCCATTGATTTGAAGGGTGATCAGGGATACACAGTAAATGATGGCCAGCCAGCGACGCCATGTCACACGAATGATTTAAAGGAAAAAAATCAGCTCTCTCACCGAAGGACTAGTTTGTGCAATGGAGCTTCTTGGAACTACAACACAATGTTCAGTGTTTCTTTGCCGTTTTTCATGTCTTACCGGCCTTCGAGAGCCAAAAGTCAAAGTTTTTCCAAACTTTCGATATCCATACACATTATAGATTATTTATAGTCTCGGGCGTGTAATAAACTCATGCTGATAAAAAGCAGATAAGAAGTAAATGTCAATGAGGTACTGGGACAGGCAATCCAAAATTGCAGCGCAGATCAATACCTGCAGTGACAGGAAAACGGGTACATGACACAAATAGCTTCAAGGTTTAATTTTGTAGTTGTAGGTGACATAAGATAGAAATATGGTAGACTAGTCCACCTTGGGGACCCGCTGTGCAATTCAGGTATGTTTGGATCTGATCATCTATCTAATGTTTTTGAAATCGTTAAAAAACGTAATGCAAAATGATTTGTCCACCATCAGCGATCAATATGTGGAAGAGAATGCAATTCAAACTTTTTGCAATTCTGCTAAAATGATTGTTTATAGGAAGGAAATAAAACTCAGGTAGGTTACAATTATTTTTAGTCACTGGTTGCACATGAAATGTCACCTACAACTATAAAATTAGCTCTTGAAGCTATTTGTGTCATGTTCCCGTTTTCCTGTCACTGCAGATATTGGATCTGCACTGCAATTTTGCATTGCCTGTCCCGGTACCTTATTGACATTTCCTGGGGCAGAGATAAATCCTGTTCTCAGTGGCCTCGCCCTCTCCCAGCGGAGAGCAGGTAGCATGGTTCGGAGTGTCCACAATGCATTTTTATTAATTGATGTGACATAGGCGTCGTTGCTGGCTTGCTGCCTATTCTAAGTTAGTAAGTATTCTAAGTTACCCAGTGCAGTTGAGAGTCAACCATATTGCTGTGGGTCTGCTATAACATGTAGGTGAAACCAGGCAAGGACGGCAGATTTCCTTCCCTGAAGGACATTAGTTAACCAAATGGGTTTTTCTGACAGCCGACAATAGCTTCATGATCATCAGTAGATTGTTAATTCCAGATACGTTTATTGAGTAGAAATTCCACCACTTGCCCTGGTGGGTGACAATAAAACCTGTCTGTTTCCTGCCTGCAGTCATGCGTCAAGCAGTTGCAAACCCACAGAATGTTGGTATTCAATAACAAAGCGTGGAACAGCTCAGTGTCACTGAGTTCAAAAAATGCAGAAACGCGAAATTAATTCACAAAGTTTACGTATTTAAAGTCATCCAGATACATAATGTTCTCACCAGAAAAAAGAACGCATCACTGAGAGACTGAACCCCTCTTCATACAGAAGCAGCACAGTTCTGCAAATGTAACATTTACAGAAATGGTGAAAATAAATTCAAGCCAATTCGCAATTCACCAAAGTAATTAACGTTTACAATAACCCGAAAATATTGCATAGCAGCACCAGCATTGTGAGTGAGTGGAATGTTTTCATTGGATAAATTTAGAAATTTTAGAACTTTATTAAAAAATATTGCATTGGATTTCAAACACTTTTGCGGTAGATAGTACAAACCGCAGCCACTAGATGTCGCCGAGATTAAACATTGCAGGAACTCTGAATTGTTGAACCAACGTTCAGTTTTTAAAGTAAGCCACACAGTAACCTCAACAGACAAACACAAAATCACAACAACTTGGGATTGAATCCCTCAGCAGCCCCTAAAATCTGAATAAAGGGCATAAACAAAATCGTGATAGAATTCATGACCGTAAATTGTTAAACACAAACGTGAGTCCTCAAGACTGACAGGTGGTAGAATGCGGCACTTTATAGTGAAACATCGCCGCCAGCAGAGGGAAGTGTCGAGCCGAATTCCAGACTCGCAACAGCAAATAGCAACAATATTCATAGACTCACAGAATCATAGAATCCTTAGAGTACAGAAGAAGGATATTCGGCCCATCGAGTCTGTACCGGTCATAATCCCATCCAGGCCCTATTCCCATAACCGCACGCATCCATCTCGCTAATGCCCCTGACACTAGGGCAATTTAGCTTGGCCAATGAACTAAATGAAAAAAAATAAGTAAAAGGACAAATGTCGAAACAGATATAGTAGATTAGCATTGATAGCAAACGTATGTAGTTTCAAAACAGATGTTACGAGTTGCCAAAGCTGGTATTGCTGTTGGAATGCTAAAGATATTCACACTCATTGAACTTGGCCCTCCGCATTGTTTGTGTCTTGTCGCGGGTAATATGTGGACTTTATTCACAAAAGCGCCCAGTACCAAACGTCGAGTTAGAGTGCACTTTCCCACAGTTTTCTTCCATCTTATAAGAAAAAGGCAATTAGATTTTCCCCGATGTGCTGACTATTTTGTGAAGCGTATATCCACAGTCATACTTTATTCACTTGAACAATTATTTATTAGTGTCACATGTAGGCTTACATTAACATCTGCAAATACGCCAGTGCGTAAATCCCCTTGTCACCAGACTCAGGCGCCTTTTCGGATACACTGAGGGAGAATTTGGCACGGCCAATGTACCGAACCAGCTTGTCTTTCCGACTGGTGGAGGAAACCAGAGCAGCCAGTGGAAGCCCACGGAGACACGGGGGGAACGTGCAGCCTTTGAACAGGGAGTGACCCAAGCCGGGAATCGAACTCTGGTCTGTGGCACTGTGAGGCAGCAGTTTTACTGGGAAATAGCTATTTGAATTTTTCGTATTTTGTCTTTCCTTAACTACAGTTCCTCAGGATCCATTCAATCTGTAAAGGGATTGACAGAGTTCGACGACTGGCTATTTCTTTCAGTCAAGATGACAAAGGGATGTGGTTCCCGTCACTTTCCCTCACCGGGAAGGGAAGTCGCGACTACTCTTTAGACAATTCATATGTTCAAATACGAACCACCGGTAAAATGAGAAGCTATGGATAAAGGCTGCACTTACATCAGATCAATAATATCCATTTCCTGGAAATGCAAGGGCGGCAAAACTACATGAGCTGGATTTGTGTGGGCGTCACTGACATAAATCAGCCGATATTTCAATGTTCCCTCCCCATTCACTTCCTTCTGCTGTGAACTGTGTGCGGGTTTCTTATTGAGATTTCAAATGCAATGATGTACTGCATTGTGCAATTATATCTATTGTCTCTCATTCTGGTGATGCTAACATGTACGGACAGGAGTTGGACCCAATAACAAAAACTGATTGTTAATTTTATTTTCATGTTTCTTCAATGATTCATCATGTGAATTTTATTCCAGGTCCATGTCTCTCGGACCGTGTGCTTCAATCCCCCGCTTGGAAAAGTGTCCAGAGAGGGGATTCCGTGCAGTTAGATTGTAGCTACGAGGTATCCAGCTTTTATGCGATGCATTGGTACAAACAGAAAGCCGGTGAGGGACTGGAATGGATTATAAGGGAGTCGTCTGGCACAGGCCGAAGTGGTCGTTTTGAACTGAATCTTGATACCACTGCGAAACGCGGCCATTTGATCATTGTAAGCACGGAGAACGAGGATGCTGCAGTTTATTACTGTGTGATTGAGCCGCACACTGAGACAAAACACGATAGTCGCTGTACAAAAACCTCGCCCCAAGTTGCAGTTCCGGAACAGCTGCAGCAACCACTCCAATAACGCAAGACAAGCCAGGAGGCACAAACGGAACCTGAAGTGTCTGCATCCGTAATTCTCATTAGATGGGCGCTTTGACCAGAGAGACTGGCGGGCACAACATTCACTATGCTCATTTTTCAAATGGCTATCAGAGGCTAGGAACCGTGCGATGAGTAACTCACCTCCTAAGTCCCCAAAAACAAGGGCCAAATTAAGTGTATGATGAAACAGTCCCCACTTGCCTGGATGGGTCCAGCTCCAACAACACTCAAGAAGCTTGACACCATCCAGGACAAACAACCCACTTGATTGGCACCACATCTGTAAACATCCAGTTCATCCTCTGCCGTCGATCAGTAGCAGCAATTTGTATGTCCTACATACAAGATGCACTGCAGCAATTCAACAAACATCCTTAAAACAGCATTTTCCAAATCCACGGTCACTTCCATCTAGAAGGACAAGGGCAGCAGCTAGATGGGAATGCCAACACCTGCAATCTCCCCTCGAAGCCATTCACCATGCTGACTTGGAAATGTATCACTGTTCCTTCGCAGTTACTGGCTCAAAATCCTGGAATTCCCCCTTAACGGTATTGTAGGTCAACCCACAGCACATGCACTGCTACGATCCAGAAGGTAGCTAACCACCACCTTCTCGAGGGCAACTAGAGTTGGGCAAGAAACATTGGCCAGCCAGCGACGCCCATGCCCCACGAATGAATTAAAAATAATGATAGCATCCTCTACCCTATGGGATAGAGAATTCCAAAGATTCACAAAGCTTTCTGTGGAGCAAGTCCTCCTCATTTCAGTCCGAAATGATCAGCTCCTTACCCTGAGATTGTGTCCCCTTGTTTTAAATTCCCCGAGAGAGAAAATGATATCTCTGAATGCATCTGATTAAATTCATTCATTGCTGGTTAGGTTTCCATGAGATCACATTTCATTCTGCCAGACGTCAGAGAATTTCTGCGCAATTTACCCAGCCTCTCATCTTGGGACAATGCCTTCATCGCAGGAAATAATCTAGTGAACCTTAGCTATAACCTCCCCAATGGAAGTATATCCTGTCATCAATGTGGAACCCCAAAATTGCGCACAGTATTCCAAATGAGGCTTCGGCAATACCCTGAGCAACAGCAGCAAGCCTTCAATGATGACAAAACTTAAATCTATACTCAAGATTGGAAGGGAAATGTGACTGTGGATAATTGACATTGTACAAATTCCTTTAATCGGTATCTGGGGGAATCTGGAAGATGAGGTCGTGGTATTTCTTTACCCTGTCATCTGTAAACTCCACTTCTTCCCAATACCTTATGTCCGACACTCCTTGATCCTCCTGTCCAGGTAATGCTCGGGTTCACCAATTCTCTGTGTCACTGGCAGATGAAACTAGAACTCGGTGACACCAGCTAATTGATCCTGGGAGCTGGACGGTCAGAGGCAGCTGGAGCAGAGGCAGCAACAGAAACAGAAAGAAATGTGACATGAAAGTGTTTAAAATAGGACCTGTGTCAATTCCTTTCAGTGACGGATGTCTGCTTTGTGTTGCCGTGACCTTTCACATGAGTTGCAGTGATGAAGCCGCTGAGGCTTGGAAATTGAAAGTTGTACATCAACAACTTTCTAGTTAACAACATCCGTGTTTTATTGGTTAAGAAGTCAATTTTTCTCATGCCAAAGGATGACAATTTGAAACAGAATCCTGTTTCTGGTGTAAAGCAATATCTGAAATGAAAAATAAAACGCAAAGGTTTCATACTTCATAATTTGAAACTAGTCACAGTAACTTCCCTGGTGGCCTACTGGCTTGCGGTCAGTACTCTTTATTCCTGCGGCCTGGGATCGATTCTCGGTCAGGGAATTAAAAACTTATTGTTATGCAAAAACTATTACTTAATTAGTTGTCTGTACCAGTAAGGCAGATATACCATTTTGCGTTGAGTTGAAAACGTCATGTTCAGATAATCAAGAACAGTAAAAGGACATTGATAGGTTGCAAAACTCTGACAATAGAGCTGATGATACAAGGTAAAATCTGGCTAATAGTGGAGTAGATTTTTTTTCCCACTTACACAAATAATTTCCAGATTTGGGTTCAAATGATTAAAAAAAACTTCTCACTGCATTAAGAATAAAACTGTCCGACTTCCACAGGAATAGAGGCGCCTTGCATTCAGGAAACAGTGATTCAGGTATTAACAAAGCAACATTGAGAACGATTCATTTTAAGCGGTAACATTCTGGAGAAATGGAGTTCACCCAGAAAAGCTTTAGAACAACGACGCCCAGCGTGTGACTCGAACCCACGACCCTGAGATTAAGAGTCTCATGCTCTACCGACTGAGCCAGCCGGGCACATGGCACCAACACTCCTTCAAGTCCTAAAATAGGCGGACAACAAATGTGCATTTCCAAATGGCATCTCGTTATTCTGATTTCAAAGTGTAAAAGGCACTCATAAGAACATAAGAAATAGGAGCAGGAGTAGGCCATCTAGCCCTTCGAGCCTGCCCCGCCATTCAAAAAGATCATGGCTGATCTGTCGTGGCTCAGTTCCACATTCCCGCCCTCTCCCCATAACCCTTAATCCCCTCTCTTCTCAAAAACCCATCAACCCGCGTCTTAAAAATATTTAGCGAGGTAGCCTCCACCACTTCAACGGGCAGAGAATTCCAGAGATTCACCACCCTTTGAGTGAAGGAGTTCCTCCTCAACTCCGTTCTAAACCGCTCCCACTTTATCTTGAGGCTGTGCCCCCTAGTCCTACTATCCTTTCTGAGCGGGAAGACTCTCTCCACCTCTATCCTATCCATCCCATTCATCATCTTATCCGTCTCAATGAGATCTCCCTCATTCTTCTAAACTCTAACGAGTACAAGCCTAATTTATTCAGCCTCTCCTCATAGCTGAACCCCCTCAACTCCGGCATCAGCCTAGTAAACCTCCTCTGCACTCCGTCCAAGGCCAAAATATCCTTGCGTAAGTACGGCGCCCAAAACTGCACATTGGCCATGCTCGGAATCGGAATCGGAATCGCGCCAGGGATTAATTTGTATCTTTTGTTTATAAGCAAGAAGGTATCAAAGCGACTTAATTGATGTGTTCAGAATGTTCCATTTTCAGGGAGTAGAATGTCGTGTTACAGATACATTGTGAAGCCACCGCTTCTCCTTCTGTCTGAATTGCTGAGGATACCGGCTGAGTGACAGGAGCCCCATGAGCCAGGTCTGGAAAAAGTTTCCTTCTGTCTGGAGGAGGGCGGCTCATAAGAAAAGATTCTCCTCTCCAGGTGCAGTCTAAAATCTGAATAAGGGGCATCAACAAAATCGTGATAGAATTCATGACCGTAAATTGTTAAAAACAAACTTGAGTCCTGAAGACTGACAGGTGGTAGAATGCGGCATTTTAGAGTGAAACATCGCCGCCAGCAGAGGGAAGTGTCGAGCCGAATTCCAGACTCGCAACAGCAACCAGCAACAATATTCATAGACTCACAGAATCATAGAATCCTTAGAGTACAGAAGAAGGATATTAGGCCCATCGAGTCTGTACCGGTCATAATCCCATCCAGGCCCTATTCCCATAACCGCACGCATCCATCTCGCTAATGCCCCTGACACTAGGGCAATTTAGCATGGCCAATGAACTAAATTGAAAAAAAATAATTAAAAGGACAAATGTCGAAACAGAAATAGTATCTTAGCATTGATAGCAAACGTATGTCGTTTCAAAACAGATGTTACGAGTTGTCAAAGCTGGTATTACTGTTGGAATGCTAAAAATATTCACATTCATTGAACTTGGCCCTCCGCATTGTTTGTGTCTTGTAGCGGGTAATATGTGGACTTTATTCACAAAAGCGCCCAGTTCCAAACGTCGAGTTAGAGTGCACTTTCCCACAGTTTTCTTCCATCTTATAAGAAAAAGGCAATTAGATTTTCCCCGATGTGCTGACTATTTTGTGAAGCGTATATCCACAGTCATACTTTATTCACTTTAATAATTATTTATTAGTGTCACATGTAGGCTTACATTAACATCTGCAAATACGCGAGTGCGTAAATCCCCTAGTCGCCAGACTCAGGCGCCAGTTCGGATACACTGAGGGAGAATTTGGCACGACCAATGTACCGAACCAGCTTGTCTTTCCAACTGGTGGAGGAAACCAGAGCAGCCAGTGGAAACCCACGGAGACACGGGGAAAACGTGCAGACTCTGAACAGGCAGTGACCCAAGCCGGGAATCGAACTCTGGTCTGTGGCACTGTGAGGCAGCAGTTTTACTGGGAAATAGCTATTTGAATTTTCCGTATTTTGCCTTCCCTTAACTACAGTTCCTCAGGATCCATTCACTGTGTAAAGGGATTGACAGAGTTCGACTACTGGCTATTTCTCTCAGTCAAGATGACAAAGGGATGTGGTTCCCGTCACTTTCCCTCACCGGGAAGGGAAGACGCGACTACTCTTTAGACAATTCATATCTTCAAATATGGACCACCGGTAAAATGCGTAGCTATGGAGATCAGATCAATAATATCCGTTTCCGGGAAATGCAAGGGCGGCAAAACTACATGAGCTAGATTTGTGTGGGCGTCACTGACATAAATCAGCCGACATTTCAATGTTCCCTCCCCATTCACTTCCTTCTGCTGTGAACTGTGTGCGGGTTTCTTATTGAGATTTCAAATACAATGATGTACTGCATTGTGCAATTATATCTATTGCCTCTCATTCTGGTGATGCTACCATGTACGGACAGGAGTTGGACCCAATAACAAAAACTGATTGTTAATTTTATTTTCATGTTTTTTCAATGATTCATCATGTGAATTTTATTCCAGGTCCATGTCTCTCGGACCGTGTGCTTCAATCCCCCGCTTGGAAAAGTGTCCAGAGAGGGGATTCCGTGCAGTTAGATTGTAGTTACGAGGCATCCAGCTCCTATGCCATGAGTTGGTACAAACAGAAACCCGGTGAGGGACTGGAGTGGATTATAAGGGAGACGTCTGGCAGAGGCCGAAGTGGTCGTTTTGAACTGAATCTCGATACCACTGCGAAACGCGGCCAGTTGCTCATTGTAAGCACAGAGAACGCGGATGCTGCAGTTTATTACTGTGCGATTGATCCGCACACTGAGACAAAACACGATAGTCGCTGTACAAAAACCTCGCTCCAAGTTGCAGTTCCGGAACAGCTGCAGCAACCACCCCAATGACACAAGACAGGCCAGGAGGCACAAACGGAACCTGAACTGTCTGCATCCATAATTCTCATTAGATGGGCGCTTTGACCAGAGACACTGGCGGGCACAACATTCACTGTGCTCATTTTCCAAGTGGCTATCGGAGGCTAGGAACCCTGCGATGAGTAACTCACCTCCTAAGTCCCCAAAAGCAAGGGCCAAATTAAGTGTATGATGAAATAGTCCCCACTTGCCTGGATGGGTCCAGCTCAGACAACAGAAGCTTGACACCATCCAGGAGAAAACAACCCACTTGATTGGCACCACATCTACAAACATCCAATCCCTTCTCTAACGTCGATCAGTAGCAGCAGTTTGTATGTCCTATATGCAAGATGCACTGCAGCAATTCAACAAACATCCTTAAAGCAGCACTTTCCAAATCCACTGTCACTTCCATCTAGAAGCACAAGGGCAGCAGCTAGATGGGAATGCCAACACCTGCAATCTGCCCTCTAAGCCATTCACCATGCTGACTTGGAAATATATCACTGTTCCTTCGCAGTTCCTGGCTCAAAATCCTGGAACTCCCCCCTTAACGGTATTGTGGATCAACCCACAGAACATGGCCCGCAACGATTCAGAAGGTAGCTAACCACCACCCTCTCAAGGGCAACTAGAGTTGGGCAAGAAACATTGGCCAGCCAGCGACGCCCATGCCCCGCGAATGAATTAAAAATAATGATAGCATCCTCTACCCTGTGGGATAGAGAATTCCAAAGATTCACAAAGCTTTCTGTGGAGCAATTTCTCCTCATTTCAGTCCGAAATGATCAGCCCCTTATCCTGAGATTGTGTCCCCTTGTTTTAAATTCCCTGAGAGAGAAAATGATATTTCTGAATGCATCTGATTCAATTCATTCATTGCTGGTTAGGTTTCCATGAGATCACATTCCATTCTGCCAGACGTCAGAGAATTTCTGCGCAATTTACCCAGCCGCTCATCTTGGGACAATGCCTTCATCACAGGGAATAATCTAGTGAACATTAGCTATAACCTCTCCAATGGAAGGATATCCTGTCGTCAATGTGGAACCCCAAAATTGCACACAGTATTCCAAATGAGGCTTCGGCAATACCCTGAGCAACAGCAGCAAGCCTTCAAAGATGACAAAACTAAAATCTACGCTTAAGATCGGAAGGGAAGTGTGACTGTGGGCAAGAGACAGGTTTGTGGAACGAGGTTAATTTCTCCTCCAGGAGGCCGAATTTGCTTCGAGTCATGCTATTGCCGCGTATCCATAACGTACTGATTATCATCCCCATCTCCAAATGCTTTGAATTTCGAAGCCATTCGGATTTCAGGATTTGCCACCAACATTATCTGACCTTTGGAGAATTTTCTGCATCATCTGATTCTAAACTTAGGAATCACTCGGCAAAAATTCTCGAGAAGGAAGAGCGACATCTAGTTTCTTCTTGAAAATACACAACGTTTTGGCCTCAACTACTTTCCTGTGGTAGTGAATTCCATGACTTCGCTACTCTCTGGGTGAAGAAATCTCTGCTCACCTCAGTCCCAAAAGGTTTAAACCTTACCCTCAAACTGCCAGTCTTAGTTCTGGACTCCCCCATCATTGGGAAAATTCTTTCTGGATCTATTCTCTCTAATCCTCGAGAGGTAGCACAGCGAAGATTTAACAGACTGATTTCTGGGATGGCAGGTTTGTCATATGAAGACTGACTAAATCGGTTAGGATTGTATTCAGCGGAGTTTCGAAGAGTGAAAGGTGATCTTATTGAGACTTGTAAAATTCTAGCACAGTTAAGCAGTGTAGATTCAGAAACAATGTTTCGAGTGATGAAGGAGTCCAGAACTCGGCGTGGTAGCAAAGTGGTTGGCCCTGTCTATGTGGAGTTTGCACATTTTCCTCCTGTCTGCGTGGGTTTCCTCCGGGTGCTCCGGTTTTCTCCCACAGTCCAAAGATGTGCGGGTTCGGTTGATTGGCCATGTTAAAAAATTGCCCTGAGTGTGCTGAGTTGCGTAGTTAGAGTGATTAGTGGGTAGATATTAGGAATATGGGGGTAGGGCCTGGGTGGGGTTGTAGTCGGTGCAAACTCGATGGGCCGAATGGCCTTTTTCTGTACCGTAGGGTTTCTATAATTCTAACTAGGGGTCATAGTTTGAAGAAAAAGGGGTAAGCCTATTAGAACTGAGATGGGAAGAAATTTCTTCAGCCAAAGGGTGGTGAATGTATAGAATTCACGAACACAGAATGTATGTGAGACTAAAACGTTTTCTGATTTCAAGAAGAAAATAGATAAATCTCTTGGGACTGAAGGGATCAAAGCATATGAGAGGAAAGAGGAATCAGGATATTAAATTTGATGATCAACCATGTTCAAAATGAATGGCGGAGCTGGCTCGATGGGCTGAATGGCGTATTCCTGTTTCTATGTGTCTATGTCATCCTCCTGGAATTTTATTAGTTTCTATGAGAACTCCTCTCACTCTTTTGAGCTCTAATAAATATAATTCTAACTGTTCTATTCTCTACTGAAATGACAAAACTAACATCCCAAGAAACAGCCTGGTAAACCTTCTGTGCAACCCCTCTGTAGCGAGGACATCCTTTCTCGGATGAGGACGTCAAAGCTACACACAATATTCCAGGTGTGGCCCGAACAATGCCCGATAGAATTGCAGCAAAACATCCCTATTCCTATACTCAAATCCTCTTGCTATGAAGGTTAGCATATCATTTTTCTTCTTTACTGCCCGCTGTAACTGCACGTTTACTTTCAGCGACTCACACGCGAGGACATCAGGCTCTCGCTGAGTATCCATCTCTCACATGCTTTATCACTTTGGGGGGATAACAAACTTCAAGCCCAAACTTTGACATCAAAGTTTAGTAAAACTACCAAGATCACTGAGGTAATGATTACCAAATTCCTGATCTCCGACACCGCTGTGTATTTCAATGCCATGAGTCCCCACACTGCTGCAGAGATGGAGCGGGACCCAGTCAAAATTCCACAGCGACAGCTCCAGAGACTAAGCAGCAGAGGGCGCTCTCACACCGGTGAAGAGCAGCAATAATTCACTCAGCGGTTGAGAGCCAGAGGGATCTTTCTCAACCTGCAAATAATACAAAACACAACAATAGATTGTGAGGTCCACTCGCAGAACTATATTACTTTATGATTTCAATTCGCAACATATTAAAAATAGACTCCACAAGTACATCTGTGGAACCTTAATTGTTGACATGTTAATTGTCCTTTTTTCTTTCAATTTATTTTCCCACTCTGTCCCTTCCTGCCTTCAGTTTCCACTTTAACCTATAATTGTTTTACTTTTTTTCCCAATATTTAGTTCAACGATTCAGAACCTAACTTTCTGCTCGGCATCTTAAATCAGTCCGGCAAAACTACACTGAGCCACAAAAGGAAACTCTCAGGCGAGACCAGTGAATAACCAAAGACTCTCTCCCCTTCTGTCCACCGCCATTGGAACATTTCTCTGAATAGGCAGCAATGGCGATCCTGGTGCTGCTGCCTCACAGCCTCTGGTCACTGCCTGTGTGGAGTTTGCACGTTCTCGTCTGGGTTCTCCGGTTTCCTTCCACAGTCCAAAGTTAGGTTGATCGGCCATACTAAATTGCCCCTTAGTGTTAGGGAAACTAGTAGGGACGATGAGGACAAGCCGTCAGTGGGATTGCGAAGGATGCAGACTTGATGGGCCAAATAGCCTCCTTCTGCACTGTTTGCAATGATAATTTAAATGCTTGAACCCAATTTGCTTCAATGTCTTGAAGAAGATGAAGAGGTCAATAGTCATTACAAAAACACTCGCATTGTAGCAGGATTGGAGCCTGATATTGATCAGAGGCCAGAGCGATTGACAGAACGAGTGTCTGATGTGGGAAAGGATATGAAAATGTGAATGAAAACCCATTTTGAGAGCTGGTTCCTGAATTATTACACTGTAATCATTTCAGCACCATATTCATTTCTTTTATGAATGGAAGTGACACTGAAAAGGTTTTCCTAGCCGGCTGGTATTGAATTGTAGGTAATGAGGACAAGCTTTACATATCCTCAGGGGACTGTATATCTGCTGTCTGAACTTTGCTCTCGTGTTTTGAACACACGATTATCGAGTTACTGGAAGTGCTGACATTATTATCTCTTAAACAAATTCCAAACTCCGAGGGTCATGGCTCATTGAATACACGATAACTAACCCGATTGAAGTTGATAATTTTAAACAGAGGTGCCATTGAGAGACGTTACATTAGTGGAAATGTTTATACTTCAAGATTGTTCCACGGAATGTACAGTGACAGCCAGTACCTTTGCTCCAAAGCGGCAGGTATACTTTTTAAGCATATGGTCACAAACACATGTCCCTTCCTTTGAACTATGTTGGGAAGGATTCCATAACTGATTACCAGACCCGCTGAACGGCGGTAGAGCCGCTCCTTCCTTCACCAACAAATGCTCGCTTTACCCTTGAATTGGGAATTTCTCTTCGAACGGCAGGGACGCTGACAATGTGATGAGTCAATCAACCACTCGGACATAAAATGCAATAACTGTTCAATAATTATCTCAGTGTTGCATGAGGGAAATCTCGCAATCATGTCTGAGCCGATGGTAAGGCTTAAACGGACTGATCCTGAATGAACCAAATCCTGGAGCAAGCCTGAGTTTGACGGTCACAATAATCAGAATCGGGTTTAACTGTCACCATCTGCTGTGTAAAACGGAAATATTCCTTCCATAAAGCACTGACTGTTCCCCGGCTCTGAGTGTTTCCAATCATTGGCAGCCAGCTCACCAGCCTGCCTATTCTCAATGTCACTGGGAACATCAGGAAGTGAAGTGAAAACATCCTGAGACTCACAGCAGATTACTGAGGGCGGGGTTTAGAACATGTCTTCAAAATCCCCAACTCCTCTTCTACAGAGCAGACAGAGACAATGCGGCTGCTCAGCATCTGGGTTGTGTGGGCAATATTTCTGACAGGTAAATGTGGACCAAACACATTTCAACTTTGTTTTTTCACATTTTTGAAACATGGTGTAAAACAAAATTTTCAACAGTCGCCCGATCAGATGTTTTTTATATTTGTTTTTCAGATCTGATTCATGGAGATTCTGTCACTCAGTCGCCTTCCTCAGATGTTAGGACAGAAGGAGAAGCGGTGACTTTAAATTGTAAATATGATACTGAACAGAGCTTCTACTATCTATACTGGTACCGGCAGCACCCAGACTCACAGCCTGAGTTTATATTGTGGAAACACTCGGGAGGCAGTGAAGATAAAGCCGATTTTGCCAAAAGCCGTTTCTCTGTTGAGCTCCAGACTGAGAATAAATTCACCAGTTTAACTATCCGGGGTCTGAAGCTGGCTGACGCCGCCGTGTATTACTGCGCTATCAGACTCACAGCGACAGAAAACAAGCTCAGCCCTGTACAAAAACTGTTCTTTTTACTGCAGAATGCAGTTCCTGTCTGTTGTCGCTTCTGTAAAATCGCGGTCGATGTCGCCACAATGCACAGAGAAAGGAAACCAAAGCAACTTCGAATGAAACTGTTCCCAGGAGCAGCTACACAAACAAACTGCCGATTTCAGTCCGACAAACAGATCAGCACAGAGTCAGATTTGAAGATACTAATCCCCGCCTTTAATAATTTGTTCTCTGCCCTCAGGATGTTCATGCCTCAGTTCCGTGTGTGTCTCTAGTTCTGTGAGACCACTTGGTGGCGATCTGGTGCTGACATGGAAAGAAAAGGGTCCGAGCATGGCTACAGTCATGTCTTGATAGGGGAACGGCCGCAGTCTCAGAGACTGGGGGAGGTGGAAAAGGTGGTCGGGGAAAGTAACCCTGATCTGTGTATTATCATCAGAAAAATTTGCATTGTTAGTGCTGACAGAAACCACAGCAGCCTCCAGGAAACATTCTGAAGCTCAGTGGGCACGAGGGAAAATCCACTTGGGGTTGATGTAAAGATCACAGTCACCGCTTTGCGAAATCTGTTCAACGCGTATAAGTTTTCTCTTATTCGGCAACACACTCTGTTTAAATAATCTGTGTGAGCAGGCCGCGGTCAAAAGCTCCAGAAAACTGGGAGGGGATATGGAGAGAGGGTTGTTCAATGTTACAGTCACAGAAAACACATCGAAAGGAAAAAAGCACATTGAAGTAATGAAATTTCTGAAGGTTGCTGTCAGTATAACTGTACACTGGAGTTAACTAGTACCATTCCGCAAATGTTCTTGATGTTGTTTTAGTTTTGAGGCTGCCGGTGACCCAGACTTTCGAGGCGGAACTTTTGATTTGGTTTCGCAACGCGAGCGCTGTTTGGAACTCCCAGTGTGGGGGTTTTTGTCCTGAATCTGTTACTTCTCTGCTGGCTGTGTAGCTCAGAAATGCAGTATCAGAGAAAACATCTCCGTGATATTTCAAGGCACGGTTTTGTACCTTTTGTGAAAATCAGCAGAGATTTTGTCTTGTACGTTTGGAGTCATTTTTCAGCCCTCAGAAAAGGAGAGAGTCTGGAGAATGTATCCACAAGATAGATCCCATCAGACCCGAACAGAGGAGTTAGATGTGAGGCTCACTTCAACTGAGCAATTGGATGCAACCCTTTAACGTTTATTTGATAAACCAACAATTTTAACATACACTAAATTTGGAAGTTTCACCTATTCAATTTCTTAGTATTTCCCCGCTCTGTTTGATCTGTCTCTATCACAGGAAAAATCTTAGATCATCTTCCCCATTGATCCCCGTCTCAAATTCAGTCTGATTAATGACAGTGACTCAAATACTCGGAACATCTTCATCCACATTCAACACTTGCATTTCCTTCTTCAAAGCGATTTCTTTCAGGTCAATCGAAGGTAAAACAATGTCTCTTAGCTCAATTAGGATCAATCCAGCTGTGTTTACTCGCCTCGCTTTGAACAACAGAGTGTATGGTCAATGTCTCAGTTCCCTGTAATCAACAATTGTGTTGAAGTCAATGAGGGGCTAACCCGAAAGCTAGTGAATTTACTATCAAATAAATTGGTTGGACTGAAACCTGGTGTTGTCAGAATTTTGACTGTAGTCAATGACGTCAGACCAATCAGATCCAGTGATTTCAGCTCTACCTGCCATACGTCCTGTAGGAAGTGACATCAGACCAGCCTCAGCCAATGGTCTCAGCCTTGTCTTGTTCGATATTCTGAGCTTTCGGAGACACAAGAGTCCCTGGAATCCAGGAACAGCAGCAATGCGGCGCTCGGTCCTCACTGTGATCTGGGTGACATTCATTGTCGGTAAGTTTCACTCTTTAAAAAGGAATGTAACTTCTATAGGAATAAATTTGAAAAGCAGGACGCTCCAGTTAACCAGACATCGGGCCTGCCTTAGAGCACTTGAGTCTTTGCTCTTGGCTTTTCCTTACAGGAATATCGGCTGGCAAAACTCACAGCAAACCTGATACCAGAATTGGGAGATGGCATCTATCAGAATGCAATCTAAACATTATGGTTAATTTATCTTCTGGCAGAATATTAAAGAGTAACCTGATTGATGTATTTACAATGATGAAGACGTTCAGTACGGTGGACGGGGAAAGGATGATTCCACTCGGGGAGGATTCCAAATCGATATCCCATAAATCTGAGTGAAACGAAAAGATCAACTGGAAATTACAACGAATCTCCTTTCGAGGGAGTTCTGTAGAAAGTGACTCACATGAACACAATGAACACTTGAAGAGAGGAATAAAGACACAGTTGGGATGGGGAAAGATCAGCCGCTGAGGGGGTAAGGGACAGAGGCATTGAGATGGCGGATTTTTCTGGGGATTCTGAACGGGAACGTAGATCAATTGGGGCGAATTTGATGTTATTTAATGTCTATTTTTATATTACATCGTCTGCGAATTTTCACCCTCAATTCAGCTGAATGTTTTTTATTTCTTTTACCGTGTTTTCCAGATCTGAGCAATGGAGATTCTGTTCCTCAGCAGGAATCCTCACTCACACGGACAGAGGGAGAAAGTGTCACTTTAAGCTGCACCTATACCGACGATGCATATTATTTATTCTGGTACCGTCAATACGCAGACAGACAGCTTGTGTCTGCGGTCCAGAGGAGTACGAGCGGCCGTGCTGAATGGAAGGCGGATTTCGCTCAGATCCGGTTTTCTGATACAATCGAGAAATCAGAAAAGTTGTACCGATTGACCATCTCGGAGCTGCTGCTGTCTGACACCGCGGTCTATTACTGTGCACAGAGTCTCACAGTGATGAAAACGAGTGAAATCCTCGTACAAAAACTGCCGCAGGTTTCTGGGTCACAGCTGCTGTCTGCTGAGGGCTGTTTATAACAGCGGTTCTGACACTGACACGTGAATGTATTCCCGTGAACACAAACCCCGAGAACAACCCACATAAACACCATTCAAAACCGCTCACATCGAAGGCAGACTCCTGCTGATTCTTAGATTCGCTGTACGAGGGAAGAATTGGCTGCTCTTTATTTGGGGGTCACTCGGCACTAACGTTGAAAATACAAGTGAAGTATCATTCAATAGTGTAAACTGAAACCTGCCAGCTGGGCAAATCCCAATAACTAACCGTAACTAAACACCTCTCATTTAAATTCACTTACAGACTGAGAATTATTACCATGAGGAATACAAAAGGATTGTTCCAGTCATGATTAGGAGCTGATAAACGATTAATAGAATTAATGATTTCAAGCGGAAGAATTGGTATGGCCTCAGCAGTGGAACAGATGATATGAAAACAGGCTAAATACAGTCACCAGTTTTTGAGTGAAAAACTGCTTCCACTTCACTGGAGGTCGGAGAGTTTACTGTTTAATTCAATGAAAGTATTTCTTGTCATTGAGCCCGAGATTTGGACCCAGATCTGAGAAATATTTGTGTCAGCAGAAACAATAAAAATTACCCCATTAAAAAAACCATATCCTAACCCGCATCACCATTTCTATCGTCAGCGCTTTGGAGCCTATCGCTCTCTTCTCTTCTGTTCTTTACAGGTGATATTTCCAATTCAGACGCAAAAGAGGAAATCTCAGTGATACTGATTCACACAAGACCTGTGGTGACCAGGAATTAACGCAGTGTCGTTACACAGAAATGAGTCTACATTACCGACCAAGAATCGAACTGTGGTTATAGCAATGAAAGTGCTGAATCCTAAGCACTAGACCATCAGGGAAGTTGATGCAAGCGCTTTAAAAAAGAACTAGCTTATCCATGAACCATCTGCCTTCCATTTTTTTACTTCAGACATTTGATTCACCAAAAACAAGCTTTTCCTTTCAATTGTCATGTCTAGATGGAACACAAGGGACTGTATCAGCCAATATAAACAGCGTTTCCTGTTCGCTAGAACATGAAATCGACAGTGAGGTGAAATAATCCCGCAAGCTGCTCATGTGACACCTTCAATTTCCAAAACCCACCAAACTCATCACTGTGGCTTCTGTGAAACATACAAGGTAACACACGGCAGGCATTCATCACGGAGAGCAACTGGTACAATCATTTACCAAACGCTATCATATCGCTTCTCTTCCTGTTTCTGTCGCTGCCTCTCATCCAGCTCCCTCTGGCTGTCCAGCTCCCAGAGCCAATTAGCTGTTTGATAGAAGCACAGACAGTTGGTGAACCCGAGCTTTACCTGGAAAGCAGGGAAAGCGAATAAATGACACACGGCATTGAGAGGAGATGGAGTTTAGAGGTGACAGTACAAAGAGGCAGAGGTATCTCATCTTCCTGATCCAGTTACTGATGACAGGAATGTACACACTGCGAATTATCCACTGTCAAACTCTCCGTCCAGTCTTGAGCACGGAGTTAAGTTTTGAAGTGTTTGAAGTCTTGTTACAGTTATTCAGGGTTTTGTTGAGACCACATTTGGAATAGTGTGTGCAGTTTGGATCCCCGCTTTTTAGACAGAATAAAAGCAAAATCTGAGGATGCTGGAATCTGAATCAAAAACAGAAAGTTCTGGAAATTCTCAACAGCTTTCAGGAGAAGGAATAGATAGCATTGAAAAACTGAAGAGGTTCTATGATTCTGTGAGTTTGGTAGGGTGGAGGCTGAGACATTATTTCCCCTGATCCGGGAATATAAAACACGGGGCACAATCTCAGAATAAGGCGCTGATAATTCAGGACAGCGATCAGGAGAAATTGCTTCACTCAAAGGGGAGTGAATCTTTCAAATTCTCTATGCCAGAGGGTTGTAATGCTCCATTATTGAACACATTTCAGTTTGGGTTCGACAGATTTATGATCTATAGAATAATGAATGGAAGCAGGGATATGGAATTAGAACAAATGCTCGGTAACAAATTCATGTCTGGATTCTAATTGTTAAGTTTAATGGTATGATGGAAGCATGTATACAATGCTGTATGTAAGATTCGGCAGTCAATAGTCATGAAATAATGTTGGTGAGAACAGATAACAGTGCAGCCGGTAACACTTGAGAGCTGTTTTTTATTGATGCCCACGGAACCCATTGCCAACCCGCAACGGTTCGCTTATGAATGGTGAGAAAATAGTGCAAGTTCCGTCCCTGGGTGGGCTCGAACCACCAACTTTTCGGTTAACAGCCGAACGCGCTGACCTATTGCGCCACAGAGACTGAAACAGCAGCTGGTGCAGATATTCTAAACAAGGATGTCAATGACCACAATTCTATTTCTGCAAAATTTTGTTCCAGAACTGCAGCATGACAGCACAGTGTACAATTCTGTACCAGTCTCTTTGGTTATGTTGATCCCGCAACATTGCTGTAGTGTGTTGGTCATTCCCTTTCTCCTATGAATGTGCAGGTAAAATGAATCCATGGGTCTTATCGCAGGGAGAAATTCAATGGGACGGAAGGGAACTGACAACCAGAAGCCCAAGGATCCAATACTTTCCACTCAATCATCAACAACACCATTCCCAGCTGTAACTCCTTCCAAATATTGTGATCCATTTCCCTCAGGATCAGTCCCAAGATTTAATATTTCCCTTCTTTTCTCCTCATTTTGAAATGAGATTCGCTTCAATACCCAACATAAATTAAATTGCAAACCTGAGGGCTAACCGTGGGAAACAAGTCTCTGAGTAAAACAGATGCTCATTTCCAGATTCACAGCACTCAGCGTTTCACGCAAATGAAGGAAGTTAACACTGAAAAGTTTTGGAAACTTGGTGTGAATATTGACTGTGCCTCACTCAGGCAATGCGTAAATGCTGCTCGATGGTTCAGTGAGAGGGACATAATCTATGTACGTTTTGCTGAGCTTGTGTTCGGTGTACTGGGAGGCTTCAACCGGGTTGAATTTTGTGTCCCAGAGATATGCAGTAATCCACTGATTGAAGCTGCAGTCGCCGCTTTTTGCTGGCAGCAGCAGTGGGTGACTGGGGGATGTGGGCTAAAATCCTGCTGCTTGTCCCTGTCTCACTCACTGTGGAGACACGGAAGAGAGAATCATTGATGGGTTTGTTTCCCCAAGTGAAATGTTGCTCTGCGTGACTGTTAACGGAGGTAACGCCGCAGGAGCTATTAATAATCTGACACAAAACAATAGTGCACAGTGCTCCAGTGGCGCAATCGGTTAGCGCGGTAAGATGTGCGTTCAAGGCTCAGATGAAGCAGATGTGTTTGGTGAGGCAATGGCTTACTGGTATTACCGCTCGAACAGGTAATATTCTGGGGACCGCCATGACAGCTGGTAGAATTTGAATACAATAAATAAGATTGGAATTAAGAATCCACTGATGACCATGAAGCCAATGCCCATTGACCCATAATTCACTCACGTCCTTTAGGGAAGGTTCTTATCTGGTTTGACCTACACGTGACTCCAGAACCACAGCAAAGTTGTCGTCTCTCAACTAGGAACGGGCAATAAACGAACAGAAGGTAGAGCCCCAACATACAGGGTTGGGAGAAGCTTTCTGAACCGTCAGTGCTGGGAAAAGGGAGTCATTGAAAAATTTTGGGTTTGAGAATGCACAGAGATCTGAAGGAAAATGTGGAGGCCCGATTAGTAAGTTTGCAGATGAGACGAAGATTGCTGTCTCTGACTCTGGAGATCGTCATAAAAAAGCAGAGGTAAAGGTGTCCTTTCACGGATGAGACACTTGGTGGCGCAGTGACTCCTCCACTGAAGGACATTTTACTCAAATACAGTCCAGGCAAGACGTGGGGAAAATACCTGTCTGGGAAAGGGGGAAAAGCGTGTAATAAAAAATGGAACAGTGTCGAAGGGCTTTGGAGAAAGGAGTTCAGCAAATTCATAATTTGCTCATTTTTCATTCAAAATTTATTAAAGGTTTTAGAGAATATTTTACAGAAACGTTTATTTTCACGATAACAAAAGAGAATATAGCAATTGATCTTCACATTCGCTCTGAACTGCCCAATATATGTACAACTGTAACAGACTCAAGAAAGAATAAGCAGGAGCTCAACACATTGGGCAATGAACAACTGTGAATAAGAAAAGAGAAAGGGTACTTATTTATACATGAAATTGAAACTACGGGGAAACTAGTAACTACAATTAACATTGCAACAAAAATTACCTCGTTCATTTCACACTGAAAACTGAAACACCGTCCACGATTGTGTCAGTTGCAGATTTAGAATGATAAACAGAGAGAATTTTACTTTTCCAGTCGACAAGTGCAGGTATTGCATTTGTGTTATAGAGAGATCCTGCATTAGCTGAAGGAAATCTACAGCATCCAAAATTCAGCCCGTCTCTTGATCTGTAAAAAGAGGTAAAATAATGAAGAACATGTTTTTGATCTGGGACATTAATGTTAGTGTTTTTAATCAGTGAAACATTTAGTCATTTTTCAAACCGTTTCTGTCAAACAGTTCACTGTGAGTGGATTGAATCATCTCACCTTCACCAGAGTGACTGCGGTGCTGTAGAAAATGCTCCGGAAGTACAGGACGATGAATGTGGAAGCAGTTACCCAGATGTTACCGTTATCATCTTCATTGTCTTCAACCCAGATCCGGTCGGTGGAGACCAGGGAATGTAGACAAGAAAACAGAATTAAATGGTTTTATTTATCAGGGAATCCTTTTTTTTAATATTCCACTTCCTCCTTCTTTGGCCATTAGTTTATTTTTCTAATGTAATTTTCAAAGGATAGCCACTGTTAAGTTCGGATCACTCAGCAGCCGATCTCCGTAGTTATCATTACAGCTTTCCTTCCTTTACTTCTCTCGAGCAGGCTGTGTCAGAATGCAAGACTGATACAGCTGCTGCTTGGGAGCTCGAAAGCGACTGGAGTCTACGCTGGGGATGTCTATGCAAGCGTGCCAGGTAATTGTTCCATCCAATGTTGGTGAGTGTTTATCACAGATGGATATGAGTAGTGGGTCGATGAACAGGGTTTTTTGATCGATTGCCGTGGACTGTGAAACAGTGCTGTAATAAATGAGGAATGGCATACCATGACATAGAAAGAGGCATGAGATAAGTCAACAGTCCATGAGAAACTGCTCAGTTTTGTTTCATCATTGAATACAGGCAGACACTTAGCTTATGCATCAAGAGGAAGCTCGCACATCTGTGCAGGTACATTGTGCAACATTTCTTGTCATTCAGTGATCTAAATTTCACTATTTCATAACCTTTCTTGTTTTGTCATTAACTGCTTTCTTTTTTTCCCTTGTCTATTCATTGTTGCCTTTTAATTTGATATTATTTCTTTTTTTTCGCCTCATTCTCTTCAGAATCCCCAATTTCCCTATATACTTCTTTCCTTGGTAACAGTGAGCAGTTCTCACTTAGTGTGTGTGTATCCTTGAGTTTCATTAGGTTCCAGACATAAATTTCTTCCCACCTGTTCTATCTTGTGTTCATTCCCTCAACCTCATCTTCATCACTCCCTTTGTCAGCCGGAGATATCCCCTACCGTCCCGCCCCCTTTTCTATCGTCCCATTCCCGGGTTAAATCTCACAGCTCCGGAATCCATGAGCTGCTGTGAGGCAGCTTTGAAACATTTTTAAGTCTGAGGAACCTTTATTTGGTGAAACTCTTCTTCCCAGACAAGCCTGAATTGAAGAAAATAACATTTGGAAACGAAACATAAACTCTTTAACTGGTATCTGCTTTCTCTCTCTCTCTCTCTTTCTCTCTTTCGCTGATCAACCTTTCAGTCTGATGGGATTCTGCTGTATGTTGTCTCAGCCGATCCTGGATTAAATTGGGTGACAGTTTGATCCGAGGTTAATGTGGTTTCCTCGGGGTGTGTGTCTGAGCGGCTGACAGCGCCGCTGCTCAATCTGACTGTTACTTTCTGCGATTCTCCACACAAACCTCAACAGACTGGAGCACCCAATGATAGGTGTAAAGCAGTTTTTGTACGGGGGTGAGACTGCTTTCTATCACTGTGAGACTGAAAGCGCAGTAATAGCGGCCAGCGTCAGTCAGCTGCAGGTTCGAGATGGTTAAAGTAGTTAATTTAGCCGAGGTCTGGAGTTCAGCAGAGAAACGGGATCCAAAACCCTCCCCTCTCTCTTGTGCACCCCCGGATCTTTTCCATATAATGAACTGCAAATCCTTCTGTGGCTGCTTTCTGTACCAACATAAGAAATAGTCGCTTGCTGTAGTGCTGTAGGTACATCGGATAGTCACCGTTTCACCTTCTCTCCCCTCTGAAGACTGGGGCTGAGAAACAGAATCTCCATCACTCGGATCTGTAACATGTGTTCAAAAAGAAGAAAAAAAATCTAAGTGTTGGAGTGCTGCTGAAATAATATTAACACTTTATATTCACCGCGACATAACTGGAGTTATGAAATAAAAACAAATGATGGTGGAAATACACAGCAGGGGCAAGAACCACCACTGGGGAGAAGCAGAGCTAAAGGTTCAGATCGCGATAACATTTAACCAGATTGGAGTCATCCTTACTGATAAGAAACAGCCCGAACACAATGCAGACAGTGAGGAACTCCATGGCGGCTGCAGAGCCCGGGGCTGTGACTACCTTTAAAACTCCAAGCACTGCCGGAACAGAATCTGTTTTTATAGTCACTTTCTGATCTCAAACTTCCCGTCCAATCAACAATTTGCAATCTACCCGTCATAGATTGAGATAAGATTTCAATGAGTTTCAGTGATCAGCTGAAGCTCTTTGACCTTCACTATTACATATCTGAGACTCAGTGACTGAGTGGGTACAGTGTGTGGTGAGAGGGAAGAATCAGCTTCACTGACAAGGCCATAAGAGATAGGAGCAGAATTAAGCCATTCGGCCCATTCGTGCCTATTCCACCATTCAATCATGGCCGATATGTTTAAAATCCCGCAGAATCAGAGAATCCCTACAGTGCACAAGGAGGCCATTCGGCCCATCTAGTCTGAACCGGCCACAATCCTGAACCGAACACTCCAAGGATGTTGATTAGGTTAATTAGCCACGGTAAATTGCACCTTAATGTCAGGGGGATTAGAAGGTAAAAGTATGGGGTTAGGGGGACAGCACAGGACCTGGGTGGGATTGTTGTCAGTGCAGGCTCGATGGGTCAAATGTCCTCCTCCTGCACTGTAGGGATGGTATTCTATGATTCAATCCCACTCAGGCCCATTACTGTAACGCCACATATTTACCATGCCATCCCCCTGACACTAGGGTCAATTTGTCATGGGCAATCAATCTAACCCGCGTATCGTTGGACTGTGGGAGGAAACAGGAACATCCGGAGGAGACCTACACAGACACGGGGAGAACGTGCAGACTCCACACATTCACCCGAGGCTGAAATCGAACCCGGGTCCCTGGCGCTGTGGGGCAGCAGTGGTAATCATTGTGCCATAATGCCGCTCCTGTGGGATTTCTCGACCCCAATTTCGTACCCCGATCCCATAATCTTTGGTCCGTTTCCCAAGCAGAAACCCATCTATCTCTGACTTAAACATAATGACCTGTCCTCTATTTCTTAGATATCCATGGCTGATTATCTCTTTTTCTACAGTCGTTCCTTATCACTGGTATATACTTTTGCTGAGCAGTGTGAAAGATCACTTTGAAAGTCCTCCACTGTTCCTCAATTGTCCCACTATAAAGTTTTTGTTCCCAGTCTACCTTCACCAATTCCTCCCTCTTCCCTTTGTCGTCTCCTTGTTTGAGCAAAAAAATAATGGTTTTGGATTTAACCTTCTCATGCTTCATCTGTATTTTAAATTCAACCGTTAGGAGATCACTTCATCCAGGAGGACCCCTAACTGCAAGATCATTAATTGTTCCATCTCATTTACAGGACCAGATCTAGGATAGCTTGCTCCCTTGTAGGTTCCATTGAATACTGTTCAAGGAAGCTATTGCAGATCCATTCTATGAACGCCTCCTCGTGGCTGCCTTGACTGGCCTGGTTTGACCAATTGATATGTAGATTAAAATCCCCCATGATAAGTGCTGTACCATTTTTACATGCATCAGTTATTTCTTCGTTTAATACTCGCCCCACTATGATGTCATTATTTGGCAGCGTATAGACTACGCCTAGCAATGACCTTTTCTCTTCACTATTTCTAATCTCCACTCAAATGGATTCAATCTTTTCTCCATAAAACCTATGTTATTTCTCACTACTGTCCTGATGTCATTCTTAAAATTCAGGTACAGCACCTCATTTACCTTTCTGTCGGTCCCTTTGAACAGCCTGAATCCCCTGGATATTTAACTCCCAGTTGTGACCATCCTGCAACCACGCCTCTGTAATGGCCAACAAATCATACTTGTTCGCAATGATTTGTGCTGTCAACTCACTTACCTTGTTTCGAATGCTACGAGCATTCAGATAAAGTGGCTTTATGCTAGTTTTTATAGTTTCTTTTTGAATTCTAACACTTCCATTAATAACATCTCCTGAGTTCTCCTTCCTCTTAACCTTGTTCCTGATTATTGACGTAGTTGAATCATTCTCCCCACATTTTGTACTTTCTCCCTCCTTCTCGGATTCCTTACATAGGTTCCTGTCCTCCTGACTGACTGCTCAGTGTTTTCAGGGATTATCCCACTCTCCTTTTTATAATCCAGCTGGAAAATTAACAACCTCATATCCTCTGCCAGTAGTCCCATATCCAAGGAGTATTGAAAGATTATCGTCAGCACACCCACTATTTCCACTATTTCTGCCCTCAGTGACCATCATATATCCCACACCAGTGAAGAAATCTTTGACTTGATTGTGATATAAAATGTTTTGGATTGAAATGTGTTAACAGAACTTGTTTGTTCTGTGGCTGTAATTAATGTCAGTCTCCATGGATCCCAAATGTGCCACTGGAGGGTTTCCCTTTTTCATTAATAAGGGCCTCCTTTCAGAGTGATACCCCATAATGTTAGCAGCAGGATCAACTCTGGTACTGATAAGAACCAACAGTTCCAGTAAGAGGGGGAAGTACGATTGGAGTCTGAGAACAAGAGATTGGAATCTTCCAACAGTGTATCAGAATCTGAGAACAAGAGATTGGAAGCTTCCAATAATGGATCAGAATCTGAGAACAATGGATTGGAATGTTACAACGATGGATCAGAATCTGAGAACAATAGAACGGAATGTTACAACAGTGAATCAGAATCTGAGAACAAAAGATTGGAATGTCCCACCAATGGACAGGGGTTTATCCCAGGCACTGTTATATCTTTCTGAATATAGTGATTGGCTGTCCTTAGCACTGCGGATCTACTTTATACTTCACATTATTCAAGCAGGTTACTATCCCACCCTGGCTATTGTTGGTGTCCCTGGTAAGTATCCCCTATCTCTTATTTATTGGGCAAACTATTTAACTTCATGCCTATTCTTGCCGTTTACTTTGTTGAAGATGGAAGCCATTGTTTTCTGTTCCCATCACAAGCTCTGTTCCCGGCCCACCTGACTTCACTGCCGCCCCCCAGCCCATATCGGATTTGGGATGAGCCCATACACATGATTTTAGGTGGCATGGTGGCAGAGTGGTTAGCAGTGTTGCCTCACAGAGCAGGGACCCGGGTTCCATTCCCAGTTTGGGTCATTGTCTGTGTGGGGATTGCATGCTCTCCCCGTGTCTGCGTGAGTCTCCTCCAGTTTCGTTCCACAGTCCAAGGATATGCGGGTTAGCTACATTGGCTGTGCAAATTTCTCCCTAACTTTCCCAGGATTCGTAGGTTAGAGGGATTAGCGGGATAAATAAGAGGGCTTACTGGGATACGGCCTGGGTGGAATTCTGGGCCTGCAGACTCGATGGGCCGAATGGCCTCCTTCTGCACTGTATGATTTCTATCTGTAAGCCCTTTTGATTTGAAGGGATTTCTGTCTCCATATTCTCTCCATCTCCAATCCAGTTCACAGCCATCTCCACCACAGTAGACATTTCCATCTCTGCATCAGACCAGCTACTGAATAAATCCTTGCCTGTATCATAGGTAAATCCCGACTAGATTATTCCACCGTTCACATAGCTCTTGTTACAATGCTGCAAAAACATCACATCATCTGAAATCCTGTTTGCCATCCCCTAACTCTCACCGTGCTGCATTCACCCATTATCACTGTCCTACATCTGTCCCCGTTCTGGCAGAAGCTCCATTTTAATATTCTCATTATTAAGTTTGGATCCTTCCATGGTCTCACTCCACCAATTAATCCAATTTCCCTGTCCATTTCCCATATCCCTGTAAAAGGTTCCCATTCAGTTACTTATCCAATTCCCTCTTTAAAGTCAATATGTTTCACTCTCTATCTCTCCCTGCCGATGGAGCAGGATTTATAATACTTAAAACCACAAAACAGTGCGGGGCATGCAGTTATTTATTGCCTAAAATAGAATCTCTTGGATAGAAGTTTGAGAACAGGAAACAAGACGCAGGAATAAATGGGCCAAAGAATCATAGAATCTACAGCATGGAGACAGGCCCTTGGCCCAAACTGCTCCACGCCGGCCAAAATGTCCATCTAAGTTAACCCCATTTGCCTGTATTTGGCCCATATCCCTTTAAACATAAGAACAGAAGAATTAGGAGCAGGAGTCGGCCATTTGGCCCCTTGAGCCTGCTCCGCCATTTAATGAGATCATGGCTGATCTTTTCGTGGACTCAGTTCCATTTATCAGCCCTCCCACCACAATCCTTAATTTCTTTACAGTTCAAAGATTTATCGATCCTCGCCTTAAAAGCATTAAATGAGGTGGCCTCAACTGCTTTACTGATCGATGAATTCTACTTCTCGTATCGATATATCTGTCCAAATGCCTTTTAAATTTTGTCAGTGTCCTGCCTCAACCACTTACTCTGGCAGCTCATTCCACATACGTATCACCCTCTGTTTAAAAAAAATGTTCCAAAAGTTCCCATTAATTATTTCCCCTCTTAGGTTAAACCTGTGCCGGTTAGTTCTCGAATCTCCAACCCGGGGGAAACTTTGAGTGCATTCACCCAATCCATGCCTCTCGTGATTTTATACTCATCTATAAGATCACCTCTCAGTCTCCTATGCTACAAAGAGAGAAGTTCTAGTTTGTCCAATCTCTCCATATAACTCAGTCTTTTGAGTCCTGGCAACATCCTTGTAAATCTCTTGTGTGCTGTCTCCAGTTTAATAACATTTTTCCTATAGCAAGATGACCAGAACTGAACACAATACTCCAGGTGCGGTCTCACCAACACCCTGTACAACTGCAACATAACTTCCCAACTTCTATACTCAATGCCCTGTCTGATGAAGCTCAGCATGCCAAAATCCTTCTTCACTGCCTTATCTACCTTTAGACAACAGTGCACCTGAACTCCAGGGTTCCTCTGTTCCAAAATATTCCCGAAGATCCTACCATTTACTCTGAAAGTCGAACCTTGATTTGACTTTCCAAAATGTAACGCCTCACACTTATCTGTATTGATCCCCATTTGCCATTTCTCGGTAGACTTCCCCAGATGATCAAAGTCCTGCTGCAATTTTTGATAACGTTCCTCGCTGTCCACAATAGGACCCATTTTATTGTAATTTTCTAATTTTGTAATGTGACGAGTAGTGCACCACAGGGATCGTCGAAAAGAGGGATCTTGGAGGTCAGATGTACTGTTCTCTGAAGGTGAAGTCACAGTTAGATAGGGCAATGAAGAAGGCTTCTGGCATGCTGGCCTTCATCGGTCAGCGCATTGAGTACAGAAGTTGGGAAGTTATGTTGCTGTTGCACAGGACATTGGTGAGACCGCACCTGGAGTATTCTGCTCGCCTTGTTATAGGAAGAATGTTATTAAACTGGAGACAGTGCAGAAGGCATTTACAAGGGTGTTGCCAGGACTCAAAGGACGGAGTTCTAGGGAAAGATTGGACAGGCTAGGACCTATTTCATTGGAGCGTAGGAGACTGAGGGGTGATCTTGTAGAGGTGTATGCGATCATGACAACCATGGATAGGGTAAATGCGCTTAATGTTTTTCCTAGGGACCAGTGCTGGAGCCTCGACTTTTTGCAATTTATATGAATGACTTGGATGAAGGGACTGAAGGTACGGTTGCTAAATTTGCTGACAACAATAGAGAGGAATTAAATTGTGAAGTGGATGTGAGGAGGCGACAAATTGAAGTAGATAGGTTAAATGAGTGGGAAAACTGTGGAAATTGGAACCAAAAAACAAAATGCTGGAAAATCTCAGCAGGTCTGGCTGTATCTGTAAGGAGAGAAAACAGCTGATGTTTCATGGCCAGATAACCCTTTGGACGCAAAACATCAGCTCTATTCTCTTCCGATAGATGCTGCCAGACTTGTTGAGATTTTTCAGCATTTTCTCTTTTGATTTCAGATTCCAGCATCCGCAGTAATTTATTTACTGTCCTCAACAACTGATGAGAAATATTCATTTAGGATCTCACTCATCTTTTGTGGATCCGCACATAGATGACCTTGTTGATCCTTAACAGAGCCTATTCTCTCCCTTATTACTCTTTTATTCTTTATGTATTTGTAGAAGCTCTTTGGATTCTCCTTTGCCTCATCTGCCAAAACAATTTCATGTTCCCTTTTTTCCCTCCTGATTTCTCTCTTAACACCAGTCCTACACCCCCTATAATCTTCAAGAGATTCACTTGATCCCAGCTGTCTATGTACGTCAAATGCCTCTTTCTCTTCTTGACCAGGGCCTCAATATCTCGAGTCATCCAGGGTTCCCTGCTTCTGCCAGGCTTGCTCTTCACTCTAAGAGGAATGTATTTACCCTGAACCCTGATTAACACACCTTTGAAAGCATACCACTTACCAGATGTCCCTCTGCTTTCCCACAGACTTCCTCAATTAACTTTTGAAAGTTCCTGCCTGATATAATCAAAATTGGCCTTGCCCCAATTTGGAATTTTAACTTTGGGACAGACCAATCATTGTCCATAGCTATCTTAAAACCAAGAGAATTATGGTCATTTGTCCCAAAGTGATTCCCCACTCACACTTCTGTCACCTGCCCTTCCTTATTTCCCAAGCGGAGGTCAAGTTTTGCCCCCTGTCTAGTTGAGCCATCCACAAACTGAATGAGAAACTCCTCCTGAATACATTCAATAAAATACTTCAGATTAAGCTCCTCACAAAGATTAAATTTAAAGTGTAAGTCATGGCAAGAGAACTCAAATCCATCGTGCGAACAAAGAACAAAGATACAGCGCAGGAACAGAAGTTTGGGCCCTCCAAGTTGTCACTGAACATGCTGGCCGACTGAACTAAAACCCTTCCAGGGACCATGTCCCTCTACTCCCATCCCATTCATGTATTTGCTCACACGCTCCTTAAAAGTTGCTAGCTTTTCTGCTTCCACTATCTCCCTTCGCAGTGAGTTCCAGGCACCCATCACCCTCCGTATAAAAAAACATGCCTCGTATATCTCCTTTAAACTTTGTCTCTTACACCGCAAACCTATGCCCCCAGTAATTGACTCTTCCACTCTGAGAAAAAAGCTTCTCACTATCCATTCTGTCCATGTCCCTCGTAATCTTATAGACTTCTGTCAGTTCGCCTCTCAACCTGCGTCATTCGAGTGAGAACAAATTAAGTTTGGTCTCTCCTCTCGTAGCAAATTCTCCCAGGCAAGGCAACATTCCGATAGATCTTTTCTGTACCCTCTCCAAAGCGTCCACACCCTTCTGGCAGTCTGGAAACCAGAATTGAACACTATCTTCCAAGTATGGCTTTGCATGCTACCTGTGTTCCATATGGGAAAGCGGGGACATAGCCAGTGCGTGGGCCTAGCATGGGTGCATGAAGTGTCTTCAGCTGCGCTCTTTCCACAATCGTTCACTTCCTCCACTGCCAACAAACAGTGACCATCGTCAAGATGCCCCACATCAACTCAATAAGGCTCTTGGAAGTTCAGGTTTTGGCACTGGAGCGGCAACTGGCGATGCTGTGGAGTATCTGTGAAGCAAGAATATCGTGGCTAGCACGGTAAGAGAGGTAGTCACACCACACGGTAAGATTCCACAGACAGGAAGGGAATGGATGACAGTCAGGCAGAGAAAGAGGATAACAGTCAGGCAGAGAAAGAGGAGAACAATTCCCTACTCAATAGATGTACTATTTTTGATCCCTGCTGAGAGGAAAGGTCTCTCAAGGGAAAGCAGCAAAGCCAAATATCATTGAACTGGAGTCAGTTCTGCGGCAGAATGAAATAGGAAAAATTGTGGGAATGCAACAATTATGGGGGATTCATTTGTAACAGATAGTTGTTTCTGTGTCGCAAACGAGACTCCAGTATGTTGCCTCCTTGATGCCAGGGTCAAGGATGTTTTAGAGCGGTTGCAGGATATGCTGGAGGGGGACGGTGAACAGCCAATGTTATGGTACATATTGGTACAAATGACAGCGGTAAATAAAAAGTGGTGAGGTCCTTAAAGCAGAATATAGGGAGTTCGGAAGAAAGTTGAAAAGCAGAACCTGAAATGTGGCGATCTCAAGAATACTACCAGTGCAATGTGCTGCTCAGAATAGAATTAGCAGGATATCAGGGATGAACTTCCAACAGAGGAAATTCTCAGAGCAGTGACTCAGTCACTTCGACTGTACTGTGGGTATTCACAGAACCCTCCAGTGACAAGCTGGAGGAAGACACAGAGAATACAGTCGGATGTAGATAGACTGGAAAATTGGGCGGAAAAATGGAACTTAATCCAGACAAATGCGAGGTGAAGCATTTTGGTAGATCCATTTCAGGTGGGAGATACAAAATAAATGGCAGAACCATCAGGAGCATAGATACACAGAGAGGTCTGGGGGTAGATGTCCACAGATCCATTAAAGTAGAAGCACAAGTGGAAAAGGTGGTGAAGAAAGCATGTGTCAAGCTTGCCTTCACCGGACCATGCATCGAGTATAAAGGTTGGCAAATTATTTTACAGTTGTATAAAACATTGGTTAGGCCTCATTTGGAATACTGCATCCAATTCTGGTTCACCACACTATCAGAAGGATGTGGAGGCTTTGGGGAGGGTGCAGAAAAAGATTTGCCAGGGTGTTTCCTGATGTGGAGGGTATTAACTATAAGGAAAAATTGAAAAAAAACTGGGATTGTTTTTTCTGGAAAGGCGGAGGCTGAGGGGGGACCTGATGGAAATTTATGCAATTAAGTGAGGCAGAGATAGCGTGAACAGTTGGAAGCTTTTTTTCTCCCCAGGACTGAAATGACAATTACAAGGAGGCACAAGTTCAAGATAAGGGGGGAAAGGTTCCGTGAAGATGTGTAGGGAAGTTTTTTATACAGAGGGTGGTGGAGGCCTGGAGTTTGAGGTGGTTGAGGCCGTTAGTGAGCCACATTGAAGAGTCATCTTGATAGGCATATGAACAAACAATAGAGAGTTACAAGCGGTTGGTTTATGTCGGAAAATGCGATTGGCACAGGTTTGGAGGGCCGAAGAGCCTGTCCTGTGCTGTACTGTCCTTTGTTTTTTTGTTTGAGATCATTTAGCAGAGGCAGCAGAAGACGATTCTAACGTTCAGTGTCTCCTTGTGTGTTCTTTCCTCCGGTCAAACTAATTTAAACTCTTCCCAATCTCACGCGTAAACCTATTCACAAGGACTTTGGCCCTAGTGTGGTTCAGGTGCAGGCCGTCGCTTTTGTACGCGTCCTAACTCACCTAGAAACGGTTCCAGAGATCTAGGAATCTAAAACCTTAACGCTTGCACCAACTCTTGAGTCCTATGGAGATGAAATAGGATGTTTATCTGTCCTATTTTCGTATTTCTGTACTCGTTAGCATGTGGCACTTGGAGTAATTCAGGGATTACAACCTTCTGAAGTCTTGCTTTTTAATCCACTGCTGAGCTCACTGTATTCTTGACGCAACGCCTCATTCTTCAGTTTGATTGTTAGATTGCTGGTACCGACAAGTACCACGCCCCCTAACTCATCACAATCCCTTTCAAGATACCCTGCAGCCATTCGTTCATATCCCTGGCCCTGGCACCAGGGAGGCAGCACACAAGCCTGGAGTCATGTCTTCGGCCACAGAAATTCTGAATGCGCTCATCTAAGGGACCAGCGTCCTTATCAGCATCCGAATGGAATACCCATTAGTAACCTGGGAAGGCTCCTGCATTACCTGCCTGTTCTTTCTCGATTGTCTGGTGGTTACCCATTCCCTTCTTCCCTCCAGTCCCTTGCTCTGTGGTGTGACGACTTCTCAAAACGGACTATCCATGTAAATCCCAGCCTCATCAATGCACCCCAATATATTGAACCGTCGCCGAAACTTTGAAACCCTGAGCTCCAGTTTGTACCGCTGGGAGCACTTCTTGAACATGTGGTCATCTGGTCATCTCATAAGAACATAAGAACATAAGAAATCGGAGCAGGAGTAGGCCATCTAGCCCTTCGAGCCTGCCCCACCATTCAATAAGATCATGGCTGATCTAAAGTGGATCAGTTCCACTTTTCTGCTCTCTCCCCATAACCCTTAATTCCCTTGTCTATCAGAAACCTATCCACCCGTGACTTAAATATATTTAGCGAGGTAGCCTCCACCACTTCAATGGGCAGAGAATTCCAGAGATTCACCACCCTTTGAGTGAAGAAGTTCCTCCTCAACTCCGATCTAAACTGCCCCCCCCCCCCCCCCCCCGCCTTATCTTGAGGCTGTGCCCTCTAGTTCTGCTATCCTTTCTAAGCGGGAAGAATCTCTCTACCTCTATCCTATCCATCCTCTTCATTATCTTATACGTCTCCTTCTAAACTCCAACGAGTACAGACCCAGTCTATTTAATCTCTCTTCATAGTCCAACCCTTCATCTCTGGTATCAGCCTAGTGAACCTTCTCTGCACTCCCTCCAAGGCCAATATATCCTTCCGCAAGCGCAGCGACCAAAACTGCACACAGTACTCCAGCTACGACCTCACCAGTACCCTGCACAATTGCAGCAAAACCTCCCTACTTTGATATTCTATCCTCCTTGCTGTAAAGGCCAAATCTCAGACATTGTCAGCATCCAGGACATATGACAAGCTGCAGATTCCTTTTGGCTGCCCTCACCTGTCATGTCTTAAATGTAAAATTTACATGTAAGACCAGAACAAATCTAGATACAGATCAAAATAATACTTTTCGCAATAAATAATACATTTATTTTCACAGAACCACAGAACACTACAGGGCAGAAGAGGCTTTTCCGCGCAACGAGTCTCCACCGATGCATGAAAGCCCCAACTTTCCCACCTCATCTCACTTGCCAGCACTTGACCCATAGCCATGAATGTTATAACATACCAAGTACTCATCCAGGTACTTTTTAAATGATGTGAGACATCCCACTTCCAGAATCCCCCAAGGCAGCACTTTCCAGACCGTCACCACCCTCTGTGTAAAATTTCTTGAAATCCCCTCTGTACCTCCCACCCTTCACTTTTAATTCGTGTCCCTCATAACTAACCCTTCAACTAAAGACAACAGTTGCTCCCTATCCGTTTTGTACATACCCCTCATGATCTTGCACACTTCATTCAGTCGCCCCTCAGTCTTCTCTGCTCTAATGAAAACAACTAAAGCCTACAACATCTCTTCATAATTTAAATGTTCCATCTCAGGCAGCATCCTGGTACATCTCCTGTGCATCCACTCCAGAGCGCTCTTTTTAGGTTCAGCTATTTAAACACTGGTCCTGCTATCAGTTCTCATGAACTAATCAGCTTACATTTTCCTGAGGCGTCACTCCTGGATTTTTTTCAAACTCAGCATGTTGTCTATGGCTAACCCTTGCAGGTCCAAAGGTATATGAGGGCCTCGAACCTCACTGTCTACATAACTGTCCTGGTGAAGTGTGTGCCTCGCAGGTCTGGTGCTCTCTGCTGCATGAATCGTATGATCCCTACAGAAGGAATGAGGTAATTAGGCCCATCGAGCCTGCACTGACAACAATCACACCCAGGCCCTATTCACATAACACCAAATATTTATCATCCTAATCCCCCTGACACTGGGGTTAATTTACCATAGCTGGTCAACTTAACCCGCACATCTTTGGTCTGTGGGAGGAAAGCGGAGCACCCGGAGGAAACCCAGGCAGACACAGGGAGAACATGTAATCTTCATACAGACAATGATCTGAGGCCGGAATTTAACCCACATCCCTGGGGTTGTGAGGAAGCATTGCTAACCACTGAGCCATCATGACAACTTCAGGTGAGGCTTCAAACCTCACACTTTCTATACCACTGCCTCCCAGTGAAATAAATCCCTCAAAGGTCCGATGCTGTCCACTGCCCAAAGGTGAGTGAGGGCATTGATCCTCGCACTCTCTTCAAACACTGTCCCGGTGAAACATACCCCTCCTATCCGGTGCTTTGCCCTGCCCAAGGGTGAGTGAAAGCCTTAACCCTCACACTCTCCATATCACTGACCGATGGAGCTCGTCTCTCACAGGTTCAGTACTCTCCGCTGCCTGAAGCTGTTTGATAGCCTCGAACTGCACGCTGTCTTATGTCGCTGTCCTGGTGAATGGTAGGTGCAGGAAGGATGTTCCCAATAGTGGGGGCGTCCAGAACCAGGGGCTATCATCTAAAGATACTGGGTAAACCTTTTAGGAGTGAGATGAGGGGAAATTGTTTCAGGGAGTGGTAAGCCTGTGGAATTCATTACCATGGAAAGCAGTTGAGGCCAAAACATTGTGTGTTTTCGAACAGGAGTTAGACATAACTCTTGGTGCGAAGGGGATCAAAGGAAAGAGGGAATGGCAGGATCAAGCTACTGAGTTGGATGATCAGCCATGATCATAATCAATGGAGAAGCAGGCTCAAAGAGCCAAATGGCCTACTCGTGCTCCGAGTATCTATGTTTCTATGATCAATGTCTCTGCTGAGCACCCCATCACCCTGCACTGCCAGTTACCACTATTGCCTCCTGCCCTTTCTCTTCTCCAGTTTTTGGCGTTAAATATTTCCTTCCAGTGTCGCATAGACCATCCCATTGGTTTTTCCAGGCTCATTGACTTCAATTCATCAAAAAATACATTAACACATCAGAAAATCTCAAAATCTCCTCATTCAAACTTACTTTGTTTCCGGCCTGATGCATGAATTAATTATTTATTTCCCTTCTTTACAGTGAACATCGTAACGATTGTTATCCTCATCCGTAAAAACTGTGGTCTCTCCAGATGTGTCACTTCTTACCTGGTGGCCATGGCTTTGGCAGATCTACTGGTTATCATTCTCGACTTGATAATGAGACAGATTCCGATTGTTTTTGAGGAGCATTTTCTTTTCCTGTGGTATATCCATGTGTGTAACATCCACGCCGTCCTGCTTTATGCAGCCACTGACTGTTCTGTCTGGTTCACTGTCAGTTTCACCTTTGATCGATTTGTGGCCATTTGCTGCCAGAAACTGAAAAAGAAATATTGCAGTGAGAAAACGGCAGTGGTGGTTCTGGGAACAGTGACGATGCTGAGCTGTTTAAAGAACATTTTCTGGTGCTTTATGTTATTGGGTGGGTATGTGCTCTTGAATGACCCCTGGTTTTGTGAGGTAACAGGCACTGTTCTGTTATCCCCAGTCTGGGGCACAGTCGAGTTCGCCCACAACATTCTAACCCCGTGTGTCCCATTTGTCCTGATTCTGTTGTTCAATGTTTTCACTGTCAGGCACATTTTAGTGAGCAGCAGAGCCCGCAGGAGACTCCGGGCTCACAGCAGTGGGGAGAGTCCCAAAGACACAGAGATGGAAAGTCGAAGGAAATCCATCATTTTGCTATTTGTTATCTCAGCCAATTTCATCCTGTTATGGTCAGTGTTAATGTTTTATTCGGTATGGAAGCGTATGTTCAATTTGGGATATAAAGCGGTATTTCTCGATGGCTTTGTGATGGAACTGGCCTTCATGCTGCAGCTCCTGAGTTGCTGCACCAACACTGGAATATATGCCGTCACCCAGACGAAGTTCAGGCAACAGTTGAAGAATGTGCTGATGAATTCATTTACTCCAATTCTCCATTTGATTAAAAGATAAGAAGAATGGTGTCACTCACATCTTCCAGAAATTTCTAATTTCATTCTGCATTACAAGGAGGGGATTGGGGGAAAATCCCTTTGCATCCTCCCCTCCTATTGCCAGGACAACTTTACTCCTAAACAGGATGACGGAGTGTGTCATGCAAATTAAAGACCAGACCAAAAACTGGAACAAAATATTGAATTTCACACCGAAGAACCAAGACTTCAGTATGAAGCTGGAAGATGGAAGAGGGGCTCTCGGGGAGTTAATTCATCCACAAAGTTTACTGTCCCATGAATAATACAAGTGCATGTTTAGCTCAAATTATATAAAAATGTGTCGACAGCCAACACTCTTGGCAGCTGTGTTCAAATGCATGTCAAATAAGCCCAGGCTTTTCTGGGAAAATATCTTTGAAAATGACTTTTCTCCAGTCTGTATGTTCTGCTAAATGAAAAAAAATCAATATGTATGATCACGGGAGCTCGAGACAGGCTAAGACCCAACACAGAAAATTGGTGCAAGGGACTGTGTACAGTCCACAACCCACGAGCTCAGAGTGGAAGCTTTGTTTAAGCGAGTCATTTGGAAAATCTGGTCTGGATTTCAAAATGCAAGCCACTCATGGAAAGCATTATTGTGAAAGGAGATTGTAAAGCATGCTTTTTTGGGGAGTGGAGTTTGGAAACTCTTACGTGACAATGGTCTGCGGGAGGGAGGGGGTTGAATTCTGAGGAGACATCCACTTGAAGTTCAGAGCGGACACCACAGCCATCTTCTGTGTTTATAGGGGATTGTGTTACAGAGAACCATTGTCGGTTAAAGATTATACTTTATCATCCAAGTTAACCTTAAAATCAGTGTAACTTTGGCTGAAGATTACAATTGCTTTTAAAAATACAGCTAACATTCATTTTAAAATCGGAAAATTCATGTTTAAATCAGAATTGTTTGTTTAAATCTCTGAATTACAAGTAAATCAAAATTACTTGTTTAAATCTCTTACTGCATTCACATATAGACTGTTCCCTTGTCAGCCCCACATTGGGCGCCATTGTTTTTGAACTTTGCTGCTTTTCTGGGTGAACTCCAGCTCCCCATTCCTCCGGCAGCGTCACTGCTCAAACTGAGTCTTTCTCCAACCCGCGCCGCTAATCTCACAGTTACTGTTTCTGAGTGAAAACCGCCTCCACTTCACTGGCGTTGGGAGAGTTTACTGCTTAATTCAATTGAACTTTTTCTTGTCACTGAGCCCGAGATTTGGACCCAGATCAGAGAGATATTTGTGTCAGTAGAAACAATAAAATTTACCCCATTAACAGCCAGATTTTAACCCGCATCAGCATGTTGTATCATCAGCGCTTTGCAGCCGATTGCTCTCTTCTTTTTTGTTCTTTACATGTGACATTTCCAAGTCAGACGCTAAAGAGGAAATCGCTCTGATACTGATTCCGACAGAACTGGAAGTAACGCAGGATTGTTGTACAGCAATAAATCTACATTCCCTGACCGGGAATCGAACCCGGGCTGTGGTGGTAAGAGCGCCGAAGCCTAACCACTAGACCACCAGAGAATGTGATCCAACCCATTTAAAATATTAATTTATCCACGAATCACCTGCTTTTTACTTTATTTCGGGTTTTTTATTCACCAAATGCAAGTTTATCCTTCAAATTGTCATGTTTATATCACACACAAGTGATTGCTTCAGCCAATGAAAGCAGCGAATCCTCTTAGCTGGAACATGAGATAGACAGTGAGCTGCTCATGTGACACTTGCAGTTTCCAAACCCCCAACAAACTCATCTCTGGTTCTTCTGTGAAACTTACAGGGTAACACACTGCAGGCATTCATCACAGAGAGCAACTGACACAAGTCATTACGAAACACTATCATGTCACTTCTCTTTCTGTTTCTGTCGCTTCCTCTCATTCAGCTCCCTCTGGCTGTCCACCTCCCAGGGTCAATTAGCTGCTTGATACAGACACAGACAGTTGGTGAACCCGAGCTTTGCCTGGAAAGCAGGGAAATCGAATATATGACACACGGCATTGAGAGGAGATGGAGTTTAGAGATGACAGTACAAAGAGACACAGATATCCCATCTTCCTGATCCAGTTACTGATTACAGGAAAGTACACGGTGCGAATTATCCACTGTCACATTCTCCTTCCAGCCATGAGCACGGAGTTAAGTTTTGAAGTGTTTGAAATCTTGCTACAGTAATTCAGGGTTTTGTTGAGACCACATTTGGAATAGTGTGTGCAGTTTGGATCCGCATTTTAGACAGAATAAAAGCAAAATCTGAGGATGATCATCATTTCTTGTCATTCAGCTATCTAAATTTTACTATTTCATAACTTTTCTTGTTTTGCCATTAACTGCTTTCTTTTTCCCCTGTTGCCTTCTCTGTTCATTGTTACCTCTTTATTTGATGTTATTTCCTATTTTTTTTCGCCTCATTCTCTTCAGAATCCCCAGATTCCCTATCTGTCGGGTTCCTTGCAAACAGTGAGCAGCCCTCAGTTTGTGTGTGTATATCCTTGAGTTTCATTAAGTTTTAGTCTTCCATTCTGTGTATCCGTGTAAATTTCTGGCATTCAAGCTTTGTTTTTAAGGCCGAATTATTTCATGAGGAAAGGTTAGAGAGACAAAGTTATAGCCGCTGGAATTCAGAGTAAGAGTAGGCTACTTGATTGATATGTATAAAATACAAAGGGGTCTTGACAAGGCGGATGTGAAGAGGATAGTTCGTCTTCTGGGTGAATCTATAACTAGGTATCACTGTTTCAAAGTAGGGATTCGCCCATTTAAAGTACTACTGCACCACAGCCTCCTCTAATGTATGTTTGTATTTATAAATACTCATCTGCAGCAATGTCCTTCCTTGGTGTGTCTCTGTATCATTCACTGCTCTCAGGCCGCATTCATCTTTGTCCCTCAGTAGGATTGTCTCCGTATCATTCCGCTCAATCTCACCCTTGCCTATGTCAATGACTTTTATAGCTCTCTCAAAGTGTATAGGTGCATTGGGTGATATAGGAAGTGTACAGCTTAGGGGGTAAGGATATACTTGCCTGCATAGCACGGTTGGTCAAACGTTTAGACATGGAGAGTTAGCGAGCACTGAGCCGATGCTCTGCTGAGGTCTCATTCAGCCACCTAGCCTTTGAAATTTCGTAGATACTAAGCAGAAGGTCCAGACAGTAACAGGGCTGATTCACTAAAGAATCCCTAAAACAGCTCCATGGCTAAACGTCTCAGATACTGCAGCATTGAATACAGGAAGCCATTGAGCTGATGTACAGCCTGGGCCACACTCACCTGCATAGGTACATTGCTCAGGTTTTTAACAGGAAGTATGCATAGGGATAGGAAAACATACCTTTCAAGTTATCTCCAGTTTACACTTGTATATTGCTCAGACCGTACCTTACAGTCACATTCTTCGACCTGCTGCATTATTTTGATCGCTGCTTGTTTCTCGGTTCTCAGATTGAACTGTTTTTAGACATACATTTCTTCCCACCTGTTCTATCTTGTGTTCACTCCCTCAACCTCATCTTCATCACTCCTTTTGTCAGCCGGAGATATCCCCTACCGTCCCGCCCCCTTTTCTATCGTCCCATTCCCGGGTTAAATCTCACAGCTCCGGAATCCATGGGCTGCTATCAGGCAGCTTTGAAACATTTTAAAGTCTGAGGAACCTTCATTTGGTGAAACTGATCTTCCCAGACAAGTCTGGATTGAAACAAATAACAATGGGAAACGAAACACAAACTCTTTAACTGGCAGCTGCTCTCTCTCTCTCTCTCTCTCTTTCGCTGATTAACCTTTCACTCTGATGGGATTCTGCTATGTGTTGTCTCAGCCGATCCTGGATTGAATTGAGTGACAGTTTGATCCGCGGTTAATGTGGTTTCCTCGGGGTGTGTGTCTGAGCGGCTGACAGCGCCGCTGTTCAATCGGACTGTTACTTTCTGCGATTCTCCACACAAACCGCAACAGACTGGAGCACCCAATGATAGCTGCAAAACAGTTTTTGTACGGGGCTGAGACTGTTTTCTATCACTGTGAGTCTGAGAGCGCAGTAATAGCGGCCAGCGTCAGTCAGCTGCAGGCTCGAGATGGTTAAAATAGTTAATTTAGCCGAGGTCTGGAGATCAATAGAGAAATTGGGTCCAAAACCTTCCTCTCTTTCTTGATCACTCCAGGTGGGTTTCAATATAATGGACTGCAAGTCTTTCTGTAGCTGCTTTCTGTACCAGTATAAGGCATAGCTGTTTGCTGTAGTGCTGTAGGTACGTCGAATAGTCACCGTTTCACCTTCTCTCCCCTCTACAGACTGCGGCTGAGAAACAAAATCTCCATCACTCGGATCTGTTACATGTTCAAGAAGAAGAAAAAAATCTAAGTGTTGGACGTGCTGCTGAAATAATATTAATACTTTATATTCACCGCGACATAACTGGAGTTATGAAATAAAAACAAATGATGGTGAAAATACACAGCAGGGTCAAGAACCACCACTGGGGAGAGGCAGAGCTAAAGGTTCAGATCGCGATAACATTTAACCAGATTGGAGTCATCCTTACTGATTAGAAACAGCCCGAACACAATGCAGACAGTGAGGAACTCCATGGCGGCTGCAGAGCCCGGGGCTGTGACTACCTTTAAAACTCCAAGCACTGCCGGAACAGAATCTGTTTTTACAGTCACTTTCTGATCTCAAATTTCCCGTCCAATCAACAATTTGCAATCTACCCGTCATAGATTGAGATAAGATTTCAATGAGTTTCAGTGATCAGCTGAAGCTCTTTGACCTTCACTATTACATATCTGAGACTCAGTGACTGAGTGGGTACAGTGTGTGGTGAGAGGGAAGAATCAGCTTCACTGACAAGGCCATAAGAGATAGGAGCAGAATTAAGCCATTCGGCCCATTCGTGCCTATTCCACCATTCAATCATGGCCGATATGTTTAAAATCCCTACAAAATCAGAGAATCCCTACAGTGCCCAAGGGGACCATACGGCCCATCTAGTCTGAACCGGCCACAATCCTGAACCGAACACTCCAAGGATGTTGATTAGGTTGATTAGCCACGGTAAATTGCCCCTTAATATCAGGGGGATTAGAAGGTAAAAGTATGGGGTTACGGGGATAGCGCAGGACCTGGGTGGGATTGTTGTCGGTGCAGGCTCGATGGGCCAAATGGTCTCCTCCTGCACTGTAGGGATTGTATTCTATGATTCAATCCCACCCAAGCCTATTCCTGTAACGCCACATATTTACTATGCCATCCCCCTGACACTAGGGTCAATTTGTCATGGGCAATCAATCTAACCCGCGTATCTTTGGACTTTGGGAGGAAACAGGAACATCCGGAGGAGACCCACACAGACACGGGGAGAACGTGCGGACTCCACATAGTCAGACACCCGAGGCTGAAATCGAACCCGGACCCCTGGCTCTGTGAGGCAGCAATGTGAGTGCCTCAATGTCGCTCCTGTGGGGTTTCTCTATCCCAATTTCGTAGCTCGATCCTATAATCTTTGGTCCCTTCCCCAAGCAGGAACCTATCTATCTCTGTCTTAAATTCACCCAATGATCTGTCCTCCACAGCTTTCTGTGGAAAGGAATTCCATAGATTCACCACCATCTCTCCCTGAAGAAATTCCTCTATATCTCGAGTCTAATAGACGTCCCTTTACTCTGAGGCGGTGCGCTCGGATCCCTGCCTCCCCTATTAATGGAGACATCTTCTCCACGTCCACTCTATCCAGGCCTTTCAGTATTTTGTAATTTTCAAAGAGATTCCCCACACCCCTCTAAACAGCGTCGAGCACAGACCCAGAGGCTTCAGATGATGGCAGTTTTATTTGATCGGTTTCAATCACTCATGTTGAATTTTAATCTCATTGTAATGTGCGTGACTTGTTCACACTGAACGCTTCGTTCTGAACGGTAGATTTCGTCGTGTTGTTACTTTAAATAAAAGATTAAACAGATTGTACAACAGCTGATTTAGGTGCAGATCCCCTGAGAGAAACAAATGCAGCAACCCGAAACATCCAAGCTAACAAATGAAGATAAACGAATAGAAAGGCAGTGAGTGAATCAAAGGCCGATACAATGATCGAAGGAGAGAGATGAGTAGAGAGGAACAGCTGGAGAGGCGGAGAGATAAGCAGGAGAATAGGGAATGATAGAAATGACGTTGTGACAGGGTGAGAAATAGCGGGACAGACATTGAGATAAGTGAGGGAGAGACGGGAAGGAAATATATGATGATACGGTGAAGGGAACAGTCGCAGATATGTAGAGATAATACAGAGGGAGACACAAAGAGAAGCAAACGAACTGATGACAAGAGAAACAGAGATAGACAGTGACAGAAACAATTGTGTCCAACTTGAAAATCAATGGCCTAAATCCAATCAGAATTCCAGAAAGGGAAAGAAAAATAGCTTAATTTAGAACGTGATGCCAGCAGGGAGATTTCCGAGAACCCCCAAAACACCCTCAGAATGAAACCAGTATCACTATTACATTGTGATCCTTCTCCTGCCCCTGCAGTAAACACGCACATGCAGTGAGGCACCTCCATCTGGCGGCGATCTGACGTAATTTATTATTTTCTGGAAAACCACCGAATTCTCAGAATATGGAAGGACGTTACTGCATTAGTTTTAAGCCTATGTTTGTTTATTAGTGTCACAAGTCTGGGCTAATAAATTCTGAGTTTCACTTTCTCCTTGTTCCTCTCTGGTTCTCCGGCTGTCTCGTCGTTTGGGACTTATGTACCTTGTTCAGTCATTCCGCCTCGGTTTCTCTATCTCCCTTTGCTCTGCTTCTGACCGTCTCTGTCTTCACACATGCTCTACCTTTTTCGCTTTCTCCCCTTTTTCCTAAAGTTTAGGGTTGTGACAATCCAATTTCTCCCACTCTCCCATTTCAAAGAGTCCACCAAATTACTCATTATATTGGAGTAGCAATCATTGACAAAGTTAACAACATCTCCAATAAAAATGACAAGTGAGAAGGGTCGGTGTGAGAACAGCACAGGACAGTCTGGGTAGCGTTGTCACAAGTAGGATTTATCTACAAGGAACTGAACTCAGAAACAAAGCAACATTGAAAAATTACATAACGTTGCCTCTCTGTAGCAAGTGTCGCTAATCTTTATTCCATTCTGCCGACCAATAGGCTCGTACCAACTTTGTTAGAGGCAGAAAATTATTCAATACTAAACGGAATCTTCATCAAGCGCCCCACAAAAATATTGCTTTGATTTTCCCGCTTATATTTCTTTGAGATCCAGCTGCCTACACTCAGAAACCTTACGCTCTGATGAGTAGGATATGGCATTCACGCTTGCGTTCCCCTATATAAACACGTAGCCCTGGTTAAGAAACATCAGGGTGGTGAGAGGCAACTCCCACAGCTCCATCCGTGTGATATCCTGAGGAAGTGACATCAGAACTGTGGCTGCTCTGAGTCTGTGTTGTCCTGCAGGAGGTGACATTAGCTCTTTTGCAATTCTCTATACTGCACCTTTCTGACACAGCAGCAGCGATGCGGATCCCCATTCTCGCTGTGCTCTGGGCAGGTTTCTGTGCCGGTAAGAAATTTAAAACTTTTAAATGAAGATTAATTTCAGAGAATTAGATTTGAAAAGTAAATAGTCTATTTAATACTGGTATCGAAACTTGGTCAGACCACATGAGGAGTGTTAGGAAATAATGTAAGGACACAGGAGAAAATGAGAAAGAATCTTTAAGAAGGTGATATGGCAATTGGCGTGAGCTTGCTATCAGAAATTATTGTGCTGGCTGAGATTATTTTATCTCGCAAAGCGAGGCTGGAGGGACAGCCTGCCAGATGTGATTGAAAGGGGGTTAATGTGATTGAAGGTGATTCAAATGTGATTGAAAGGTGGTTAATAGGTTAGTGCTGCCGAGTTCTTTTCACTTCTGGATCATTGATTATGATAAATGCAATGATGCAAAGAGATGCAAAAGGGCTTTGTGGATAGACCTCCATACACAAAGTGTCTTTATATTCTGTAACTACCACAAGGGAAGCTAAATAAAGGGATGTTGGAGAAAGAAATGGATGAAAGTTCTGAGAGATTGAGACGAAGTAAGGTGAATTGCCCTCTCTAGGATGTAAAACAGACTGGTCAATTTTGTAGAAATTTTTTTTCCTTAAGGTCTGTACTCCAACTTTTTGTATGTAATACTAACTACTAACAGTCACATTTCAGTTCAGTTGATCATTTCACTTTTTTAACTGTGTATTCCAGATCACAGCGGTGGAGACTCTGTTACTCAGCGGGAATCCTCACTCACACCGCCAGAGGGAAAATATGTCACATTAAGCTGCACCTTTACCGCCGATGCCGATTATTTATTCTGGTACCGTCAGTACCCAGGCAGACAGCCTGAGTTTGCCGTCCGCCGGGACCCGAGCGACAGTTATGAATTCAAGGCCGATTTCGCTCGGACCCGGTTTTCAGATAGAGTCCAGCAGTCAGACAGACTGTACCGATTGAGAATCTCGGAGCTGCGGTTGTCTGACACCGCGGTCTATTACTGTGCGCAGAGTCTCACAGTGATGAGAACGAGTGAAATTCTCGTACAAAAACTGCCGCAGGTTTCTGGGTCACAGCTGCTGTCTGCTGAGGACTGTTTACAACAGCCAGTCACACACTGACACTGGAATAGGCTCCTGTGCACAAAGACCCAGAGAACAATTAGCAGAAATGCCATCAGAAACGGCACAAACCGAACATTCTTTCTGCCTGATTATTGCATTCACGTCGTGGCTGCAAAACTGGCTGCCCGCCAGTCACAACACAAACTCCCGTTAGTTTGCTGAAACTAGCTCTGTCGATGCAGTGAAATAGGGTAAACGGAAAGTAACACTGTTTAAAATATCAGTCTGCAATGGAAACAGGCTTACGCCAGGTGAAAATGTTGATAATTATATGAAACGTGTTAATTGTCCCTCACTGTTACAGAGGTGTGGAAATATTAACCAAACATACCGCTAAAAAGCAGTAAGTTCTGAGCCTTGCTGCCACCTTGTGGGAGAGTTCAGAATTTCTACCTGTAATGTTCAGTTCCATTCAGAACAGAATTGCTCAGGAATTATTTTTACAAGCAATTCAACAGATTACACAAAACTATCTTGTCTGTAAATATTGCGTTGTTCGGTGTAAATGATGTACTGAACTTTATGCTCTATTTTCCTGTTGTAATTTATGTTTCATGTATTCATTTATGAAACAATCTCCTTGTTTCGATTACAGCAGGCCCTGCCTTGCTGAACCAAGAAATCCCCCGAGTACTGATTCCGACAGAACTGGAAGTAACGCAGGATTGTTGTACAGCAATAAATCTACATTCCCTGACCGGGAATCGAACCCAGGCCACGGTGGTGAAAGCGCCGAATCCTAACCACTAGACCACCAGGGAAACTGACCAGCCCGCTTTAAGATATTAATTTATCCATGAATTACCTGCTTTTCATAATGTTTCGGATTTTTTATTCACCAAATGCAACTTTATCCTTCAAATTGTCATGTTTATATCACACACAAGTGACTGCTTCAGCCAATGAAAGCAGCGAATCCTCTGAGCTGGAACATGAAATAGACAGTGAGCTGCTCATGTGACACTTGCAGTTTCCAAACTCCCAACAAGCTCATCACCGTGGTCTCTGTGAAACATACAAGGGAACACACTGCAGGCATTCATCACGGAAAGCAACTGACACAAGTCATTTATGAAACACTATCATGTCACTTCTCTTTCTGTTTCTGTCGCTGCCTCTCATCTGGGAGCTGTCCAGCTCCCAGTGTCAATTAGCTGCTTGATAAGACACAAACAGTTGGTGAACCCGAGCTTTGCCTGGAAAGCAGGGAAAGCGAATATATGACACAGGGCATTGAGAGGAGATGGAGTTTAAAGATGACAGTACAAAGAGACAGAAATATATCACCTTCCTGATCCAGTTACTGATTACAGAAATGTACTCCGTGCGAATTATCCACTGTCACACTCTCTTTCCAGCCATGAGCACGGAGTTAAGTTTTGAAGTGTTTGAAATCTTGCTACAGTAATTCAGGGTTTTGTTGAGACCACATTTGGAATAGTGTGTGTAGTTTGCATCCCCGCATTTTAGACAGAATAAAATCTGACAACGCTGGAATCTGAATCAAAAGCAGAAAACGCTGGAAAATCTCAACAGCTTAACGAGAAAGAATAGACAACATTGAAAAGCTGAGACATTATTTTTCCTGATCCGGGAATCTAAAACATGGGGGCACAATCTCAAGATAAAGCGCTAATGATTTCGGACTGCGATGAGGAAAAATTCCTTCACTCAAAGGCTGGTGAATCTTCGGTATTCTCTACTCCAGGGGGTTGCAGATGCTCCATCATTGAACACAATTCAGTTTGGGTTAGACAGATTTATGATCTATCCAGGAATGAATGGAAACAGGGATATGGAATTGGAGCAAATGCTCAGCCACAGGTTCATGTTTCGATTGTAATTGTTAAGTTTAGTGGTATAATGGAAGCGTGTATACAATGTTATATGTAATATGTTTGAAGTCGTTCATCATTAAATAATGTTGGTAACAGTAGACAACGGTATCAATTGAGAGCATTATTTTATTGACGCCCACAGACCCATTGACAACCCGCAACTGTTTGCCTATGAATGCTGATGGTGAAAAGATAGTCAAATTCCGTCTGTGGGTGGGTTCCCACACGGAATATGATAAATGCGGGAAACCAAATGTTCCCTCTGGCGGGATTGTTCAGGCAGGTGAATGAGTGCAATACTGTAACTAACAGACATACAACTCAGTTCATGTACAGTGAAAATGCTGCGGCTGTTTAACCCATAGCAAAACAAAAACTAGAGGAAATGAGCAAGAAAATAAGAAGTAATTATTATTTTATTGAATCAAAAGAGAGAAAGAACTCGGGTCAGAAGGAGAAGAAGCTGCCAATGACATTAAACATATCAATAATCAAATATTTACTCACAACACAGATTTCAGAAAGCAAGGCTACAAGTCTAACGCTGAACACATCATTGTTGCGAATACAGTTCGGAACACTTAGATCAGGTTAGTGATTCTTCGTTCGTTTCGTGTTAACCTCAGAGACAGTGTGTGAGAGAGATTGGGAAAGATAGAGTTGGGATGAGAATGTGCAGTGCTGAGCGGAAGACTCTTTCCTCTTTCAGTGTTGACCTGACAGACAGTGTGTGAGACACTGGAAAACGTGGAGTTGGGATAAGGAAGCACAGTGTTGAGGGGAGTGGCACTTGATCAACTGGGGCATTTTCACCCCCACACCGGACAGAGCAGAATCTCTGTTCAGAAGTGGTTGGCAGACTTCTACCCAATCAATTCAAGTTTGGAAAAGGTTAAAAAGAAACAGAGTTAATCCGGCTGGTCTCGCAGGGGGTGAATGGATGGCAGCATTTCAGGCTAACTCTATGAAAGTGGAGGGAGCGATTAGAAGACTTGTGTTTTGAGCAGACGCTGTTAGAAATTGCGATGATCCATGCCAATCTGTAATGGAGACATAATGTAGAAGTAATTTACTAAGATATTTAATATTTGGGCAGTAAACGGAATGAGAAATATATATATAATCAATATTGAAAGCAAGCTGTTGGTTAGGAATAAGTGGATACCCTTCAGCAGAGACAGTACGCGAGCACTGGGCCGAATGGCGTCTGTTTGTTCTTTAAGACTCTATAATTCTCAGATGATGAACTGCTCTGTTCATTTCGAAAGATACAGAGCACAGCCGTTGTGAAACAATATACTCTGCTGCTGCACACAGGGTGCAGAGAGGGCCGGGGGGTCATTGACGGTTCAAGTGGAGTATGGTTTGAGAAACAGCCAATCTCTCGGTGGCACCGTGAGCAACGTCAGAGACCGACATCCCATAATAGTCCAATCGGTGACAATGTGGACCCTCAGTCTCACATTGAAGGGGTGAATGGAAAGCTCTCGCCTCTCCTTTCCCTTCCCACATTTCAGAGTCCAGGCCCCGGCTGCAAGTCCCAGTCTGAAAATCAGACCCGGATTGATCTTCTTGTGCACCTTTATTATCATGAAGCAACCCCCTCCTACTGCCCCCCTCCCAACCAAATACCTGTTTCCTCTTGGAGCTCTGACCCTGCTGCTATTGTGTGAGTTGATTTTTCTAATCAGATCTGTTGTTTTTAACAATTTCTTCACACCATGTAGTTTGTGAGTGATCTTTGTTCATAGCCGGTCAGTGTCATAGAACATAGAACATTACAGCGCAGTACAGGCCCTTCTACCCTCGATGTTGCACCGACCAGTGGAACCAATCTAATGACCCTCTAACATAAACTATTCCAAAGTTACCCATATGCCTATCCACTGACCATTTGAACGCCCTTAATGTTGGCAAGTCCACAACTGCTGCAGGCAGGGCATTCCACACCCTTACTACCCTCTGAGTAAAGAACTACCCCCAGAGTAAAGAGTGTCAGAGTTCCCAACATGAGCAGGCTGGTTCGCGAGAAGGGGACCGGGTTGAACCTAAAAGTCGGCGCTCCGTTTTTACAAACGACATCATATCCTGGTACAGACAGAACTCCCATTCGCCTGATAAAGGGGCAGCGCTCCGAAAGCTAGTGGTTTGTGCTACCAAATAAATCTGTTGGACTTTAATTTGGTGTTATGAGACTTCTTACAGACAAACACTAACAGGGACTACATCGTTGTGTATCGATATTGCTATATCAAACAATATCGACGTAAAATGTTCTGGTTGCAAGTAACATGATTGACTTAAAACACATTTTATTATTTATCACAATGAAACTTGCAGATTAATCAGTTGTTGAATGGGGAGGCAAGATATATTTCCCTGTCTGAAAGAGGATTTCATAAACTACAAAGTTACAAAGTGAGGGAACATGAAATGGAAATATCGCAGCCCATTCATTATTCCATCCCCTGTTGTGAAGTAGATGTTTCAGCTAAACATTCATCCTCCCCCGCGTCATAGCTGCTATCCCAAATATGATTGAAAACAAACCATTACGTTGCTGTAAGGATGAATGCTGTCATTCTTCATGAGGAAACGGAGCCATCAAGACTCAGGGAACCGGTCGCTGTCTGAAATGACCGCTGAAGAGGAATGTAATCCTTTGTACTGGGATGACCAAAATCACTTTTGTGCTATTGTCGCTCCGCCAAGAGGCCGAATTGGAAATGAAGGAACTGTGAGCTCATTGCTTGAATTGGAGATCAAAGGAGCTTGAAGCCAATTGGATGTTATCTGATGATGTTTTCAGTAGTGAACCAATCAACGTGGGCCCGGATATGACTCAACCTCTTCCCAGCTCTTGACTAAAACACTTCAACCCATTCTGGTCAAATCCGCTTCCAGCTCTCTGCAAACATGTCTCCTGTTACTTTGTATGTATTCATCATAGCGACAGCTCTTTTAACCGGTAGGTTCACAAGTTGTTCAATTGTGTGATATACATCACTACCACATAATATATTCTGTCAGGCGGTTCGCTCAATGCAAGGAGGAGTGGGTGGGTGATCAGGGAATGGATTGATCACAACATCGGAAAATTATCAGGATCTCGCTGGTCTCAACACTGAGCATTGTTGGGATTAGGCACAATTCCCCCTTGGAATGAGAATGAGTTGGGCTCAGATTGAAGCTCCTCTGATACCAATGAATGAGTTTGGCAAACGCCACATTTCAAACAGACAGACCGAGAGCAGTTTCCAGTTACAGGGACTGAAGGCGAGGAACTGATCTCTTTAGAAAGAACAGAAGGTTTATGGTGGAAGTTTTATTTAAACGCTACAAACACCTCTTTCCAGCGGCTGAACTGTGAAATATATGTTTTGTTGTGCTGTGTGATTTCTCTCTGAGATTATTGTTTAAGAATACGGCAGATTCTGGGGGTGAGGGGTGGGGGGGTGTGGGGTTCGGGGTGGGGTTGGGGGCAGAGTGAAATCGCATTGTTTAGTTTAATATTTCTTTGCGTTCTTACAGGACATTGTGGAGGAGATTCTGTTTCACAGACACCGGCTGCAGTCACCGTCACTGAAGGAGATGTTGTTCAGTTACTCTGTAATTACACAGTTACAAGTGGTAGCACTCCTTATTTATTCTGGTACCGACAGCATTCCAACGGGTCCATGGAGTTTCTGCTGAAGAGAACTAGATACAGCGGCAACACAGAGACATCCCCAGGGGACCGGTTTTCAGCGAAGCTCAATGATACAACCCGCACCGTCCCGCTGCAAGTGTCTAAAACAGAGCTGACAGACTCCGGGGTGTATTACTGCGCACTGAGACCCACAGAGACTCAGAGCTGGGCTGAACCTGTACAAAAACTCTCAGAGTCTCACGCAACGTAACGGAGCGTGAGGCAAACATTGGATCAGAGTGAGTCTGAAATGGAACCTGAAATCGTGGTGATTTCTCATTTTTTACTGAGAGTATTTTTATGAATAACGAATATATTGCAAAATTAAAACACCGGGACACTTAAAAGAATGAGCTTGAGAATATTTTTGTAAATCTGAATGTCCCGAAATGTTTTATGTAATAAACACAGCAGCTATTTTTGGGCTCATAATGATATTATTTCATTCAGTAATATTGTAGTGCTCTGGCTGTGTCAGTCATTGTGATTGGTGAACACATTCCGAACAGGATGTTTCTCTTGCTCTTTTTGGAAACAGTGACCATGTGGCACCTCCACCTGAGAGGGAAGACGGTACCCCAGATTTAACAGGTCATCGAGAGGCTGACAGCTCTGACGGTGCAGCATTTCTAAGCACTGCACTGACTTCTCGGTAAGTTCCCGGAGTGTTGTTCCGGATAGACTGCCGGTGTCCTCTGGAGTGGAAAGAATCTCTGAAGGGACTGAAGAAAGAATCCGGGAAGTCCCAGTGCGTGGTGGCCACTCATTAACCTATTCTGGAAAAAAAACAAACTGAAATAACGAAAATGAAATTAAAAATAAACATTATCGGTTCCCGTGGAGACAGGCAGACAATGAACGCAACCTGTACAAACAGGTATCCCTCGAAAAAAGAGATCGTACTTTTACTGATGTAGCGCCTTTCACAGACTCCAGAGGTCAAATGGGACTTGCGAACCTCAGGAATTTCATTTTCATTATAGTTGTTGTGGTGATGTTACAAATTTTATCATCGCAGGAGGCAGTGGGAATGTTTAATTCTCAATCAGAAATCCTCGTCACTCTGACCCTGGAGTAAAGGGATTGGGGAATTTAAATATGTGCTGGTTACATTGAACTTGTCACAAATTTGAACCAAATAATAGACACCTTTCCCTCTCTCTCTTTTCACCCATCCTCTCTCTTTCTCTTTCTGCTACATTGAGGAGCCATATTGAGGATCCATACTGTCCTAAACGTCGTACTCAGACTACCGAGTGATATTAGAATACAATGCTCTATAGAGAGCACTCTCTAATCTCCCGTCCGCACCACGCCCCCCGCGCCCCCCCCCCCCCCCCCCACACAAGTTCATTCCTCCAGACATCATGCCCTGACGTGGCGCTAGGTGACCACAGACTTCCATTAGATTGCTCCATGATTCTGCCTGACAAATTACTGCAGTGGCTTTCATTACCTCCTGCAGTATGTGTGAGCAGGAAACTCTCCTGTTCTCACTGCCTGTCATTAAGCATAATGGAAGAATTCAGACCCTGATGTTCAACATTTGGTGACGAGGTGAAGAACACACCTCAGTAGCCAAAAGGCTGCAAAGCGGTTTCAAACTCAAAACTTCTTGTCCAGAAGACCTTCAGTGCCCGGTCTTCCGTAATTCACTTACAAGCTCTTGCTCTAAATACACTGCGGTTTGTGGTGAGAAGACGCACAGATATTTCCTGTAACTCCAGCTGTCACCTGTTGCAGGGGGAACTGACGGTTCTACAAGGTTTAGCGAAAGGGGACGTCATCAGTGAAGCAATGATCCTCTATGTTGTTCTCCAATATTGTGACATGATATCGCTGGGTTTATATTGCAGCAGTTTATTATGGGTTTTATTACATCAATGTTACTTTTCTATATCTGATACCTTTATTATTGTTTTTAGTTTTCTCCATTTGTTGCTTGATATTGATACAAGACCATTTGTCTCAGTTTTCTGATGAGTCAAGGAGTAATTTGTATATTTCCAATGTGGGTTTTTCTGCAAGTTCTATTGTTAGAAGCAATAAACTATATTGTTTTAATTCCATCATATAACTCACAAGAAGAACATTTTCTATCGATATGGCTTGAAACATACTCTCTTCTAAAGGCCACGGGATGGTTGGCTCCACAGTCCCCGTATCGAGTGAGTTACTGTACAGGCTTTGCATCTCTCTGTTTCACTGTGTCTCACTGCACTGTATTCACCGCAGCATCACACAGTTCGACCGTGTTAACAGTGAGACTGGTGGATCCTTTCTCACTGCCCACAGGTACTTTAAATCTTCCCTCAGTTGTTTCATCTCTGAATATGGAAACGAGATACGCTGGAGCTTGATCAGAGAATTGTCGGTACCAAAATTCAAACTCATTCCCAGTAACAGTAATATTGTGATGAAGAGAGATGGCCTGTCCTTGATTTACCCGATACATCGACATCTGAAATGTCTTCGAGTGACAAGATACAGCTGTGAAAACAAGAACAAAATTAATATAAAGATACATACTGGGATAATTAAATAAAGTTCTTACGCATACTGGCGAAACAAAGTTAACTATCAGTCTATCCACCTGTCTGTCTGCATCTGACTCTGAACATCTCTACCTCTTATCAATCTGTCTATTTACCTATCTTTTTCTAGAATATTGATTTAGATAATTGACAGAGTTTTCTGCCTGTCTCTTTAATTTGCTTTTGGAACAACGAAACAGTTTTTTTAAAAAAATACTTAACATGCTTCGATAATCTGCATCTTTAATGACAACTTTAGGATGTTAGAACACTATCTAGATAGAACATTAAATGTGGGAAAGTAACATTCAAGAACATCAACGGCATTTCTGATTTGCAGAAAACTTAAAAGTGCAGCGGAGACACAGCAGTGAACAGGATATTGTACAGGGGGGTCCGCTCTTTGTCTCACTGTGTCTGCTTCGCACAGAGATACATTCCGGAAAACAGAACCGTCGTCTCATCAATAGAAATGGTGTTGGAATTCTTTACTCGGTCAAAGGACAGTGTGTAACTTCCTTTGGTCAAATTCCCCTGGTAAATGGAGGCGATAAATGTCGGAGGTCCTGTCAGTGTTTGTCTGTACCAGGCTACTGTATCGCCTGTAGCAACAGAGAGCCGACACCTGAGTTCAACCCGCTCCCTTTCCCGAGACACGACATGCTGAGGATGGGAGCTCTGATCCTCACACTGAACAGCTGTGAACAGAAGAAAATCACTCATAAACTATACGTTACGAAGAGATTGTTGAAATAATCCGTCTGAGTAAATTAATAAACTCACACAATGTCAGCAGCATCAGAGCTCCAACTGGAAATAGCTCTTTGCGGGGATTTCTCTTCATGATTGATGAAGATGCACAAGAGCATCAATCAGGATCTACTTTCTAAACTGGGACTTGCAGCCGAGGCCCAGACTCTGAATGTTGGGGAGGGAGAGGAGAAGCGAGAGCTTCACATTCCCCCATTCAATGTGAGACTGAAGGGCCACACTGTCACCGATTGGATAATTATGGGATATCGGTATCTGACGTTTCTCACGATGCCACTCAGCAATTGGCTGTTTCTCAAACCAGAAACCACTTGAACCGTCACTGCTTCCGAACATCTCCTTCCTCTCTGTAGCAACAAAGTAAATTCTTTTGCAAGAATTGTGCTAATTGAAAAGAGCGGTTCATAATCTTGAAATTGTAAACTGTTATAGCACTAACAGACCTCTCGGCCCATTGCTCACGTACTCTCTCGGTTGATGGGTTATCCACTTATTCTTTATCGGCACTTGCATTCAATGTATCTTGTATTCTTAAAAATTCCATTTGCTGGTCAAATATTTATCCACTTGTCTCTGAAAATTACTTATAGATTATCCACATTACAGTTTGGCAAGAACCATCGCATCCTGTAACAGTCGACTGCTCAAACCGCAGTCTGCTAATCGCTCCCTCCACTGCATAAAGGTCAGGAGAAATGCCGCCATCCAGTCACGCATTGAGGGGCGAGCCGATTGTCTCTGCTCCTTTTCAACCTTTTCCAAACCTGCCTTGATTGGATACAAGTCTGAAAATCACTTCTGAACAGAATTGCTGCTCCACAGGAAGTACCCCCATTTGCTCAATTCTCCGCTGAGTATAATGCTCTCTCATTCCCTCACCATCTTTCCCAGTCTCTCTTAAATACTATCACTGAGGTTAACGCTAAAGGTTTGAAGAGTCACTGAACGGATCCACGTGTGTTTGAACTGTGTTGTCGACAATGATGTATGCAGGCTTACATGTACCGCCTTGTGTTCTGAAACCTGCTTCTTGTAAATAAACCTCGGAGTCTGTATCTGTTTAATACCATCTGTAGCTTCTTCTCCATGTTCTTTTTGTTTTAATGTTTATTTATCGGTGTTACAAGAAGGATTACATTAACACTGCAATGAAGTTTATTTGAAAATGCCTTAGGCGGGATCATGAGCAAAGCCCAAATTTACCAATACAGCGATTTCCAATGGTTGCTCTTTCGGTGACATGTTTCAGAAAATTGAACTATTTAAATAACAAGTAAATATTAGTAATGTTAAACAAAAATCACAATCTACTTTGTTAAAGTTTCTCTTTATTTATCTGACCTTTAATCTATCACGCTAAGTGCTTTCTTTTTCAATGTCTTCCACTTCTTTTTCAATAATTTCCTCATTTTCTGTCCACTTCCCTATGAAGATTCAACTTTTCTAATTCCAATTGCTGCTCACTCATTCCGGCTTACGTGTTCCTTCTCCCTTCTCCATCTCTGTTTTCATCTATCTTCATTTCTGACGGAATGTTAATCAGTAGATTCTATATTTTATTTTGCGTTGCTCTCATTTCGTTTGTTAATGGACTTTTTATTATAATTCCACCACTCTACCGATACTCCAGGATGTCTCTCGCAGTCGGTGCAGGTTTTTGTATGGGACCTCCCTATGTTTGTCACATTGTGCCTCACGGCACAGAGATAGGTGGCGGTGTCTGTAACTCCGGCGTCTCTCACAGTCAGGGCGCTGAATTTGTTGCCTCCGCCGATTGAGGCAGTGATCCTCTGGCTTTCATCGGATTCTTTTCTGGCCGTCACCAGATACTGCGGTGGCTGATTCGGGGACTGTCTGTACCAATACAAGATGTAAAAAGCAGTGGTCGTGGTACAGTTCATGGACATGGTTCCCCCTTCACTCACAACCTTCTGGCGAGGGAGCTGCGTCATCTCATCTGCTCCAGTCACCCCAGTGCAGGTCAGAGTGAAAAACAGCAAAGAGAATCTGTAAATTCGGAGCATTTTACAGATCACATGAAACTTCTGCTGAAACAATTGTGCAGGGAGTTCAGTGTAGAATTAGGATATGGATCTAATCACAAGAATTAATAATGATTCACAAAAGCGCTCCAGTTACAACTGTGGCCCCTCTCTGTCGAGCTGATGAAAGAAGCTGAGACTCGAGCTTTATCCGCTCACGGATGTCGATTCTACTGGAATCCGACATAGAGAATTGAAGCCGGAATAAATAAACCCCATCAGTAACCCCATGTTTCCGGTGACAAATCTCGTCCCACGTGTCTACCTAGGAAACTATTTCGTCCAATCAGAATACTGACTGAACCCAGCTCAGGGTGAATCCATTCACTGGCAGCCAGCTCACCAACTACTAACCCCACAGAACCACCCCGGAGACAGGGAAATGCAGTGTGAACCTCCCGAGACACGGCAGGCAGCAAAATACACAGGATGAAGTTTGGAAATTGTGTCTTCAAATATCCAACTCCCCCGATGTAGAGTGACAATGCGGCATTTGGGTTGTTCGGGGAATATTCCTAACGGGTAATCGTGAACCAAACACATTTCATACTTACTTTCATTTCATAAACATGGTTTAACACCGAGTTTAAGTATTCAGTCTGTCTGATCTACTTCCGTTCGGACATTTTTTTTTCAGATCTGAGTCATGGCGATTTATCAGTCTCTATCCTCAGAATTAAAGGCGGAAAGAGAAACAGTGACTTTAATTATACTTATAATGCAACAATGGGCGAATACAATTTATACTGGTACCGGCAATATCCAGATACACAGCCCGTGTTTATATTGAGGAAAAACTTGATATTTGATGAAGATATTGTTGTCGGGGCATGTTCGTTGAGCCTAATGGCCTCATTCTGCGTTGTAGGAATTCAGCAGCCTAATGTACAGGTTTTAATGAGTAACATTCATGACTTAACATAATTAATAGTTAATGCTGTAAATATCTCGGGGATAATTAGTCACTCAACTCTGCACCAGGAAATATTTCATAGACTCAAAACATAGAAACTAGAAGCACGAGCCTTCTCCGCCATTCATCGTGATCATGGCTGATCTTGGAATTCAATGTCCTGATCCTGCTTCCCCCTCGCCTATATCCCTGGACCCCTTTAACCCCTAGAGCTATATCAAATTTCTTCTTGAAATCAGACCTCATTTTGGCCTCAACTACATTTGGTGGGATTGAATTCCATATATTTAACACTCTCTGGATGAAGGAATTTCCCTTCACCTCACTTTATCCCTTATCTTCAAAAGATGATCCCCTAGTTCCGGACTCCCCCACCATTGGGAACAATCTTCTGAGTCCACCCTGTTAGAATTTTATAAGTTTCTATAAGATCCCCTCTCACTCTTCGAAACTCCAGTAAATATAATCCTAATGGATTTAATCTTTCTTCATATGTCAGACCTGCCATCCCACGAATCAGCATGGTAAATCTTCGCTGTACCCCTCTATAACAAGGATATCATTCCTCAAATAGTAAAGCTCTGACTTCAATCAGTCATTATTTCTGCTCCAAGGACTTTACAATGAAACAATTCTGAGATTGCATTTGATAATAGGTCACTTTTAAAATGTGCCGCCTGGCAGATAGAAAAATTCCGGATTAGGTGCCTAAGTACAGATTAAGGAAATTATTCATCTGGGATAATCTAGATTTTGTGCGGTTGGGATGGGAGAATGGTTGGATTTGATCCCGGAATAATAGGACGGCAAATGTGACATTTCACAACACTGACAATGGCTGAGCTCAGCAGGGAATATCATTCAGCTGGGACTGTATTGTGACCTTCATTTTCTGCGCATTTCCGTAGAGATCTGACTCTTTTTCTCTGATCCCGAAGCAACGGTTGTCGACTTGGGTCACTTTTTGTATGAGGCCCGCGGGAGCCTCTCTCACTGTGGGTCTCAGCGCACAGTAATACACTGCGCTGTCTCTCACCTTCAAATCTTTCATGGACAAGTGAAACGTGCTTTGTGTCTGGTTGAGATTTCCGCTGAAGTGTCCAAAACCGGGAGCTGTATCGCTAAACCCATAACTACTGGCTTTGAGCAGATACTGAGGAGTTTGGTGTGGATACTGGCGATACCAGAACAGGTCATGTTGTGCAGCTGAACTCGGCACTGAGTAACTGCAGGGTATTGCTGAATTTTCACCCTCTGTTGCTTCAACTCTTGGTTCTGACTGAGACACTGACTCTCCATTACTCACCTCTGAAAATAAATAGCAGAGACACAGTGCGTTAGGAATCAGAGGAAGACAATTGTTACACAGAGTTGGGAAAGGGAACTTCCACAAGTTTTGCAATATACAATATGTGATCAGAATCACTGACCCGTGATCAGTGCAATAACTAGAATCAGGAACATTTTTACTCTCAGCGTTCCAGTCTGAGCTCCAGAAACGGAAACAATGATCTCTGTCTGTCCTGAACCTGGAATGTGAGAAATTGAAAGAGTCAAAAAAGACGTGATGCGATTGGCTGGACTTTATTTCCCCACCCATTTTTAGTCACTCTCTGCAGAAGGCGACAGTGATGTTCGGTAAGTGATCAGAGAGCGCCCTCCTGTGGACAATACAACTGCACTGGGAATAGGTGGAGAAAAAAGAGCCCAGATATATACGCTCCGAGAAATATAAAGATCCAGAAATATCCAGTGCAGCTACAACATGGGCACGAGGAAATATCCGCTCCACATCCATACAGTTAATTTCCCTTATAGTTTAAACACTTTCAATGAAGATATCTCTTCAAAACTCCAGTAGATACAAACCTAACATCAATATTCTTATTGCTGATACAGATAACCCGCACGTACCTGGATACTATTATAGCAAACCTTCTCTAGACGTTTTTTTAACGCATTACCATCTTTCTTTACATAAGGAATTTCGTGTAGTCCAGAAAGACTCACAACTCTCTGAAAAAAAATTGCTCCTCTTTGTTTTCAATTACCGCTTGTTTACTCTGAGACAATGTCCCCAGACTGTCCCACGAGGGGAAACATCCTCTCAGCATTTTGTCAATTGAGTTTGTGTCTATATATGCCCTGTTTGTGAACACAACAACCTGATGAAGGGGCAGCGCTCCGAAAGCTTGTGGCGTGTACTACCAAACAAACCTGTTGGAATTTAACCTGGTGTTGTGAGACTTCTTACGTCGATTGATAAATGCAAGTGCCCCTTATGCCTTTTTCATCATCTTACTAACATGCCCTTACGATTTCAGAGATCAATGACCAAAGCCACCAAGGTCCCTTTGTTCCGCAGAACAAAGACTTCAAAACTTGATGGTCACGTTCTTAACCTGGTCGAACATGTTGATTATCAGCCTGTAAATGCTTTCAGTATTGCTGATGGCTGGTGATGGGGACGGAGCAGATTCCTGGTCAACAATAGTGCAGAAGTCAATGGCAATCCACTGGAGAACTTTGAAATGATCAATCACTGAATGATCTAATGGACGTCTATAGTCACCAAATCCCTCTTAGGGCATGGTAAGTGGAAGAGGAGGAGGTGGATGTCACAAGAGGCTTAGAAAGTGGACACTATAAACTAGTGTATTCCAATGTCAATGGGTAGTTTGGATAACAATGTTTGTATAACGTTTCTCATCAATAAAAAAAATCTGATTAAAAATAACGGCGGCCACAGTTCCTTATTTATTAACCAGCAATTTTCCATTAGAAGTTATTGTACACACTTGAAGCGGAATATATCAATCCGTCAAGCCTGGTTCGACAGCACCTTGCGAATTTCTTCCAGCTACAAGGGATAAGAGGAACAGCTGCATGAGAACACCATACTTTGCGGGCACCCCTTCAATCCGCACACCATCCTCATTTTGAACAATATCGCCACTCCCTTGCGTCAAAATTCTGGAATTCATTTTCTGTTTAGGATTACGGGCACAGGACAACAGATTAGATAAGTATGGAAGGAGAATTGAAGGAAAATGAGACATTACGAGTGCTAAATACAAAGCCAAATGATGCGGGAAGGACGGAAAGGAAGAGATTCAGAAATGATCCAGAATGCATTTTTCTTTCAAATTACTCACATTTCCCTAGCGTCTATTTATATAGTTGAATTATTTGAAAACACGTCTCTCAATAAAAGACGGCTGGGGACTGCCCATAGACAACCTTTCACTTGCGGACAGTATCACGCACCCTGAGTCACCGTCAGAGGGCGCAGTTGTTATATATTTCTCCCAACTTGAAATGATGGTGACGCAACCTATGGTTCCATTCACATCGCGTTGCTGTTGGCAGGAACATCCGCAGTCCGATTTTTCTGCTCCCCCCGCCCCCCTCTCTCTGGCTCACCCCATGTGCCCTGCATTACCAAATGAACGGAAAGATGGCGCAGTAGTTAGCACTCCTGCCTCATAGCAAAGGGGGACCAGGTTCAATTTCGGCCTTGGGTATCTGTCTGTGTGGAGTTTTCACGTTACACCCGTGCGTTTTCTCCTGTTTCCTCCCAAAGTCCAGAAATGTGCAGATTAGGTGGATTAGTCATGCGAAATTGTCCCTTAGTGTTAGGGTGATTAGGAGAGTAAACACATGGGGTTATGAGGAGAGGGTCTTCGTAGGACTGTTGTCGCTGCAGGTTTAATGGGCCGAATGGCCTCCTTCTGCACTACAGGGACTCTATGATTCTATGAAAACAGTTCTGTCGATTTGCTTGTTTGGCACTGGTTGCATCAGGAATGCGGGCGGAGCTACGGCGTTGTGGGGTCTGAATCTGTATCTCCACTGCGGGAGAATATTTCCTGAATTGCAGCGTTACAGATTCGGGAGAAGGAAGCAAAAGGACAGCGGACCTCTTCTGGTCAATATATCACTTTTTCACTTTGCGTTTCCCTCCCAATTAAAAGTAAAGAATATGCTGTTCTCCTGACTGCTGTAATTTAGGATTACTATTAGTCAAATGATGACGACACTTATTAAAAAATATATTAACTGGGCGCCTGTCACAAGACCAAGATTTTGTCGATCACTAATTATCCTCGAAACGGGCTGGGCTATTTGAGAGTTAGTTATATTCTTGTCACATGCAGGCCAGGCCAGGCTACGAAGGCAGATTTCCTTCCACAAAGTGGATTAGTGAATAAGGTGGATTTGCAGTGACAGATTTCGAGCACCATCAGTGCGACTAGCTTTTCATATCAATTCATCACATTTAAATTTAACAAGCTGCAGGAGTAGAATTTTGAATACTTTTCTCCAAAATTGAATTTAAATCTAACCACTTTATATGATGGGATTGAACTGCTTTTCTCAAAGCATCATCCTGGGTCCATGAACTACTTTTCCAGTGACCCCATGTTGATAATGATTAAGAAGAAAGAGTGGAAGTTCTTGAAGTTGACTCTTCTCAGTATATTATATGACAGGGGGCCACAACTACAAAGTGCATCTTGTTGTCCCTGAGTGGACCTTTGAAGAAAAGGCGATGTCATAATTAGCTGCATCATAACAATTTGATATCCTAACCCTACTGATTTCAGTCATGGTCAGCTTTCAGTACAGCATCCATAGTACACGTTTTACATTATCTCAGGAATAATAAGCAGGCAACTAGAGTTCACTGATCGATTTCCCTCTTCCTTTAGTAAAGAAACGAAGATTGCAAAGTATGTCACATTCCATCCACCGATATCTGAACATTCGAACATAAAAATTAAGCTCCTGCAAATCTGATCTACCATTCAGTCAGATTGCAGTTTAACTGATCTTCCTTTCAAATCTACTTTTCTGCCTCGATCCTCATGAACCGTGACATAAATTTTAGTTAAAATGTTTGTTAAACTCAGCTTTAAAATTATTCTGTGACCCACAGCCTCCACCGTTGTCTAGACTCTCACTGCGGGTCAGGCACTAGTGCTTGAATGCTAAAGCTAAGAGAACGTGCATAGAACATTGATTGAAAATCCACCAAATCCATCAAAACTCCTTACTCCGCCGTTCCAATGACAAAATGAAGGGGTTTTTTTCTTGACATCCCATTTCCAAAGCGGAACAATTCTCCCAACAGGGACACCGAATAGAGTAGAAGTTGGAGAGCTTCCATTCACTGACAGTCATCTGAGCAATTACCAATCACACGGTGCCACTGTTCCGAGACACGGAACTGACGCATGAACATCCTGAGACACGTCATCAGATTATTAAGGGTGGGGATTAGAATGGGTGTCTTCAAATACCCGATTCCCCCTTTCCAGAGCGGACAGAGACAATGCGGGTACTCATCATCTGGATTGTATGGGGAGCATTTCTAACAGGTATTTCTGGACATGACCTTTGTTTTCTTATTTCTAGGACTTGGTTGAATCTCACTATTGAGAACACATCACTCTATTCTTCATCTATTTGAACATATTTTCCAGATCTGACCCATGGAGATTCTGTCACTCAGCCGCTGCCCTCAGATGTTAAGACAGAAGGAGACGCGGTGACATTAAACTGCAACTATGAAACTGCAGAAACTGTCTATAATTTATTCTGGTATCGACAGCATCCAGACTCCCAGCCCGAATACATTCTGTGGAAGTACTCGGGGGGTGGTGAATATAAAGCAGATTTTGCTAAAAACCGTTTCTCGGCTAATCTCCAAACCTGGAAGAAATCCATCAGTTTGACTATCTGGGATCTGCAGTTGTCTGACGCGGCCATGTATTACTGCGCTTTCAGCCTCACAGTGATGGAAAACAGTCTGACTGCTGTACAAAAACTGTCTCAACAAGATAAGTGAGAGCTCCTCGCTGCTGTACAGAACCTCTGGCAGATGCAGCCACAATGAGCAGCGGCGCTGTCAGCCGCTCAAACACAAACCGACAGGAAACCATATTCACCTCGGATCAACTGTCACCCAATTGTTTCCAGGAGAGGCCGAGAAAACAAACTGCAAAACCAGGTTTTTTTCCTGCTCCAGCTCCGCAGCAGTGTGTGTTCCATCGCACAGAAGTGCACGGCAGCAATCGACAGAAGGCCCCTGGCGATATTTAAAGGATGCTTTTTTACCCTTCCGCAAATCTGCAGAGGACCTCTCTGCTAACTTTGGGGATCTTTCTTAACATCCTAATCTATATTTATTCAGCAAATGTTTCGGAGTTTCCCCCGAATACTGCATGTACCAGAGTAGAGATGGGGCAGTGCAGGTTAACAAGTAACAGCAGTCCAGTTCACACTGTCCTTCCCGAATTGTTAATTGGAAATGAGCAGGAACACTGAATTTTCACGGCTCATTTCTGTCACACCAATACAAATTGGCTCAAAAGTCAGGGTTTAAAAATAACCATTGGTTGACATGGTTACCATGTAATACTGGACTCGCCGGGCAGCAGGGTAATTATTATCAGTGAGGAGCATGGAGAACAGTTGGTTACATCTTGATAAAAAGTAACAGAATGCTCTAATTCTGCCCATGATTCCAAACTAGTGTAAAGGGTAACCCCAGTGAAATCTGGTTTAATTTTTGAGAAACTGGGGGGGCATTTCCCAGGGACAGGATTGGCTACTCTGCCGGAACTGATGGATGTTCCCCGCCAATAAATGAGAGCTGTAAAGAATCGCGTTTTCTGTTTAGTTTTGCGTCTCATGTGACTTTCTACATAACCCTGTCTCATTGCCTCTGTCTCTCTGATATACCAACCTCTCCTTTTTGTAAACATCCTTATCGCTGTAAAATGACTGGAAATTAATTCAAATATTTCAAGGGTTCATGAGAGTTTGACAAACTCGACAAACAGTTACCCGAAACAGCCAGCAGGTGCCGCGACCAACATTGCGGAGTTTTCTCATTGCTACCCGACAATCAATGTGCCCTGTCTATTTGTCTCATTTAATGAAACGGTCATTACTAGAGATAATGAGAAAGGCGGTGTAAATAAAAAAAAGCTAGATTTAACGACATACATTTAAGGTCACGTGTGTTCTGCGCACTTGGATTGGTTGGAAATGGATCATGTTCACCAGATTTAAGCAGCGATCCTTCCTTGTAGATCAGGCCCACTTCCTGCCATCAGCAATTGCTGAAGCAATTGATTCCACTGCTGCCTGTACCCGGGCAAATACCGTGAAAGCAAAAGTAGCGGAGCAGATCATGGCTGCATTTCGCGTTTCATTGACAGTCATCCAGTGGAGCAGTACCATCTTGCCTTCACTGCTCACATCCGCACAGGGAAATGTGTAAACCACCAAGGAAATTCTGTAAATCCATAATATTTGCAGATCATGCGATGGGCCCTTCAACCCATCGTGCGTGCTTGGCTGTCATTAAGTGGTATAGTGGTGTCACAGTGATTAGCACTGCTGCCTCATAATTCCAGGTATCCGGGTTCAGTTCCAGGCTACGTGGAGTTTGCAGATGCTCTCAGTGTCTGGGTGGGGTGTCCCCTTTGCTCCGACTGTCCAATGATGCGGAGGTTAGGTGCATTGAGCATGCCAACTTGCTCAGAAATTTGTGGGTTAGAATAAATAACCAGGATAAATCTTTGGGGTGACAGTGAGGAGGGGAGCGGACCTGGGAAATATACTCTCCCAGAGAGTCACTGCAGAGTCGGAGGGTCTGATTGCCTCCTTCTGCACTGTACGGATTCTAAGACAATTGTTGATCTTTTCATCAACTGCATTCGCTAACCTCCATATGCCTTGTGCAAACATAATTGGAGCAGCACTGGTAAACTTACTCCCAGCAATGTAGCTCAAACATACGTGACAGTTTCTTTATTGAATTTTCTGTCATCTACCTGAATCACTCAAACATTCTGGTTCACTGCTACCATTCAGTACACATGTTACTGAATCAAGTCGCTAGTTGTTTTCCGTCTAGCATTTATTCATCTCGAACCTCTTAATGAGTAAGTATGATCTGTGTTGCCGAATATTCCCCTCCAGTTATTTCTCTAATCTCATCTGCTTTCTTCCAGATTACAAGATACAATAGCAAATCTTCCCATGTTGGTATTTTTTCCAGCATTTTGGATTATATCAGCATCTGAAATTAATCGTAGGAAGCTATTCGGTTGCAGCCTTTACCGACGTCTTGCATGGAATGAATACGAGACAATAAAAATCTCCTTTACTATCATTGCATAATTTGTCTGCATATTTCTCCCACTATCTGCCTTCCCGGTATAGGGACATGGTGAGGGACACCATAAGTTCAGAGATAGGGTTGGCGAGGTGAAGAGCTGTAGGGTGACACCAAGAAATACAGAGTCAGAAAGATACTGAGAAAGAAACTCCTGATATTGAGTTTGATGTTATGGTTAAAACTGCACTCAGTGTAAACGTTTCCATTCCATCTTCTGATTCGGATTCGCACTCTGTCTCTCAAGGGTAATAAAGAAAGACTTCCATTTATATACCGCCGTTCATGACATCAGGACTTCACGAAGAGCTTTACAGCCAAAGGAATCTTTGAGTTTTCATCACTGACTTAATACAGGAGACGGGGAAGTTAATTGGCCCGTATCAAACTCCACAAAGAACAAAGTGATGATCAAGTCACTGATTTTAGTGATTTTGATTGGAGGGCTGATGGAAAGTGACATCTGTCAGAAAACCTGTCATTCTGTCATCTAAGTTGCCATTTCCGCTCATCGGTCGCACAGATATACATTCAAGTTCACATTTCAGGTTTTGGTTCATTTAGTCCCACTGTTGAGTTGGAGGGTGGGTGGTGCAGGATTTATAAACCTATTACTCAGGGTCTGAACCTGTGTTGCTGCTGTGTTCTGTATTCTGATATCATGCAGCATTTTCTCTGTTTGACATCGATATTCATCCTTCTTATTCAGGCCAGTGAGGAAATGGAGGCAGTGTTTCAGGATCCACCGAGTATCAGAGTGAGTTACGGAGAGAGTGTGAAGCTAAACTGCAATTATTCGACATCACATCCTTCTCCTGTTTTCTTCTGGTATATTCAGCACCCAGAGCAACATCCTCAATATCTATTGGAAAAAACGAGTACTGGAAACAATGTGACTGCCTTTGGGAAGCGGCTGCTTTATGCTACTTTAGATAACACAGCAAGAACTGTTCCTTTAACCATTCGCTATGCGCAGTTCTCTGACAGTGCGGTGTATTACTGTGTACTGGGATACACAGTGTTACCAGGTCAGTAGAGACCCGTACAAAAAGTGCTCCTTCTTTCTGATATGAGGTTCTGACTCCACACAAGTTGTGATATTTTGCAACCGCCGAGCAATGTGATGTACATTCTATTAAACACATCCAACGGTTACAGTGTCTGTATCTGCTTCAGTATCTCTTCGGTTAGGCTTTCTCCAGCTGCTCAGACTCTTTCAGGAGAGCAAGCCGTTGAGCACCGAATTCCATCCAGCTGAGAGAACAACAGAGTGAAAATCGAGAGGCAGAACTGGAGAAAACCCATACGCAGAAAGAATAGAAAGTGAAAGTGGGACATACAGACACAACACACACACACACACACAACACATACAGACACAACACACACACACACACACAACACATACAAACACAACACACACACAACACACACACACAACACAACACACACACATACACACACAACACAACACACACGCAACACCACACACAAACACACACACACGACACAACACAAACACACACACACATACACACACACACAACACAAACACAACACACACACAACACAACACATACACAACACACATAAACACACACACACACAACACAACACACACAAACAGATGCACACACAACACTACACATACACAACACACACAAACACACACACGCAACACAACACACACAAACAGATGCACACACAACACTACACACATGCGCTCGCACGTGCGCGCGCACACAATACAACACACACAATAATCCAGCTCTGTTTGTGTTCAATGCCAATCCAGAAGATGATAATATTCGGGGATAATTAACACCGTTGCATATCAACGTGAGTTGAGACCGAATTCAATGCGTTTGATGGGGGCGGTCAAAACGGGAGTGTGAGAAATAAAAACTGAGAATGAAGGAGCGAGTGAGGAAGAGAGAAAGACAAACAGCAGTCAGGCATACAGGAACCACATAACGATATTCGCTGAAAGAGTCAGTAATGTGAATCTTTTTAATATCATCAACACAACTGAATTCCTTTTGAAGTGGTCTCCCTTTGTCTCTCCACCACCTTCTCCTCCCCATAAATGCTCATGGAGGAGAAATTCATGACCTTTGTCACTACGATTGAGAGAATCTGCTGCTTCCCTCCCTTCCTCTAACCCACTGGAACAAACCCCCTTTAATTCTCCCCTTTGTCTGAACTCATCTCTTTCTCCAGTTTCTCTCTTGCCTCCCCTCATATCCTCTTGAGCTCATCTTATCCATGAGACTCACAACCTGATCCCTCAATCCTATTCCCACTGAACTACTGACAGCACGACTTCTTCATATTAGCTGCAAAAATCCCTCCACACTCGGATCAGATGAATGGTCTTTCCCCAGTATGGGTTCGCTGGTGTCTCATCAGGTAGGATGGCCGAGTGAAACTCTTCCCACACTCACAGCAGGTGAATGGCCTTTCCCCAGTATTAATGTGCTGGTGTGACACCAGGTTGGATGATCCAGTGAATCCCTTCCCGTACTAAGAGCAGGTGAATGGCCTCTCCCTGGTGTGAACTCGCTGATGTAACACTAGGCTGAATGACTGAGTGAATCCCTTTCCACACTCGGAACAGGTGAACGGTCTCTCCACAGTGTGAACTTGCTGGTATAACACCAGGCTGGATGACTGGGTAAATCCCTTTCAACAATCGGAACAGATGAATGGCCTCTCTCCAGTGTGAACTCACCGATGAGTTTCCAGCTGGGATGGGTAACTGAACTCCTTCCCACTGTTCACACATTTCTGCAGTTTTCCTCATGGAGTGATTGCACTTATGTTTCCACAGGGCAGGCGACCAGCTGAACCTTGTCCACATCCAGAGCCCATGTATGGCTTCTCTCCACTGTGAACGGTGCATTTGCCTTCCATGTTCAGAATTCAGTCATGATAAATTGGGTGACTCTGTCAGATTCTGATATGATATTTATTTACAGTTTTCTGACATCAAATCGTCTCCTGTGAAATTGAGTTGAAACAGGGAAAAAAGGGGATTGAGAGAGAGCTCAGAGACAGGTTATAAATATAATTCAGACTGAGGCAACAATAAAAAAGACCCACACAGGAGGCCAGGGACCGAATTCTGCATCCAACATGCAGCCCGATTCAAACCTGCTCCTAACTAGTCAGCCTGTTTCTCTAATCTCAGAACAATAAAACAGAAACAAAACTCTGTCCAGATTGTATCTGAAATAAAGAGAATAAACCCTGGAAATAAACAGCATGTCAGGCAGCCTTTGGGGAGTGACAAACGGAATTGAGGGCTCAGGTTGCTGTCTTGTCCTCAGTTTACAATGAAACATTTAGGATCAGGCACTGACTAATGGCAGTCACAATTCCCACAATGCTCTGTGCCCCAGAAACCCCTCTATTCAAAAGTTGTTGCCCGTAATTCACTAATCATAGAGTCTTTACGGTGCAGAAGGAGGCCATTTGACCCATTCAGCATGTACTGATCCTGCGATAGAGCATCTTTCTCAGGCATATCCCCTAAACCTATAAGCACATGCATTTACTCTGCTAATCCCCCTGTTGTTATTGATGTGGATCATTCAGAAACAATGGACTCTGATGATGTCATCCAGTCCTGCTGAGATGATGTCATAGAGACTATTACATCACAGTGGAGCCTTAGTGATGAAAACAGTTTTGTTCCAGATGCAGCAAGTCCATTACTGATAGATCTGGAAATAGAAATTACTGGGTCACAGAGCAAAATATTAGGATGGATGGCCAAAACCTTGTTTGGAGAGGCAGATCTTAACAAACACCTTTAATCTGGACAGTTAGGGAGGGAGCTTCAGAATCTCATATCCAGGCCTTGTTACATTCACTCAAAATATTTTACAGAAATTATAAGTTATAATGATCACGAAGGTTTGAAAAGAATTCATCTCTTCTCTTTGGAACAATGTTGACCCCATTTTCTGTCTCAATCTGTTTCTCTTTGTCTCAGTTTACGAACCTCCATCCCATTCACTCTCACAGTCTCTGTTCCTATTTTACTTTGGTCTCTGTCTGCAATAATCACAATGGCTGCTGGTGATTCTCTGACTACAATCAGATAAGAAATTAATCCAAAGTGTGCAGTCCCACCCAGCTGGACAACAATGGTCAGGCAATGGAGGAAGATGGTTTGGTCAATGGTGTCAATAACTGCAGACTGGCTGAGAAGGACAGTGACAGAAAACTTACCTCAGTCATATTCACAGTGTAATTTGTGACTTTGGTAAGAGCTGGTTTAATACTGTGTGACAGACAAATGTAATCAGAGGGATTCACACAGGGAATTTCAGGACACATGGGCAGAGATTTGGGAGATGGCAGGGATTTTGAAAGTCGTAATGAGAGATGGGCAGGAAGGGAACAAAAACACTGGGGTCAAGAATGGGCTCGTGGGAGGAAGGAAAGCAACAGAGGCAGCTTTTTATGAGCTTTTTATAACCTCATAAGAGGTTATTGCAGAAGGTCAGGGGACTTGGAGTCGGGGGTAGGGTGTTAGCGTGGATAGAGGATTGGTTGTCAAATAGGAGGCAGAGAGTGGGGGTCAACGGGTGCTATTCGGATTGGCGGATGGTGACTAGTGGAGTGCCCCAGGGGTCGGTGCTGGGGCCTCAGCTATTTACCATTTATATAGATGATCTGGAGGAGGGAACTGAGTGTAGGGTGTCGAAATTTGCGGATGACACCAAGATTGGGGGAACGGCAAATTGTGCGGAGGGTGTGGAGAGTCTGCAGAAGGATCTAGATAGGCTGGGCGAATGGGCCAGGAAATGGCAAATGGAATTTAATGTTGGCAAGTGTGAGGTGGTCCACTTTGGTAGGAAGAATGGTAGGAAGGACTATTACTTACGGGGCGAAAAACTGCAGCAGGCGACGGTGCAGAGGGACCTTGGGGTCCTTGTGCATGAGTCGCAAAAACCCAGCTTGCAGGTGCAGCAGGTGGTCAGGAAGGCGAATGGGATGCTGGCCTTCATAGCGAGGGGGATTGAATATAAAAGTAGGGAGGTCTTGCTGCAGCTGTATAGGGCATGGGTGAGGCCGCAGCTGGAGTACTGTGTGCAGTTTTGGGCGCCGCACCTGCGCAACGATATTTTGGCCTTGGAGGGAGTGCAGAGGAGGTTTACTAGGCTGATACCGGAGTTGAGGGGGTTGAACTATGAGGAGAGGCTGAATAAACTAGGCTTGTACTCGTTGGAGTTTAGAAGAATGAGGGGAGATCTCATTGAGACGTATAAGATGATGAATGGGATGGATAGGATAGAGGTGGAGAGACTCTTCCCACTGAAAAAAGACAGTAGGACTAGGGGGCACAGCCTCAAGATAAAGGGGGGGCATTTTAGAACGGAGTTGAGGAGGAACTCCTTCACTCAAAGGGTGGTGAATCTCTGGAATTCTCTACCCATTGAAGTGGTGGAGGCTGCCTCGCTAAATATTTTCAAGAAGCGGGTTGATGGGTTTTTGATAAGAGAGGGGATTAAGGGTTATGGGGAGAGGGCCGGAAAGTGGAACTGAGCCACGACAGATCAGCCATGATCTTATTGAATGGCGGGGCAGGCTCAAAGGGCCAGATGGCCTACTCCTGCTCCTATTTCTTATGTTCTTATGTTTATTCATTTTTCATTTGTGGGGCATGGATGTTGTTGCATGGCCAGCATTTATTGCAAGTTGCCCTTGAGAAGCTGGTGGTGAGCTGCCTTCTTGAACAACTGAGTGGCTTGCTTGGCCATTTTTGAGTCAACCACATTGCCGTGGCTCTGAAGTCTCATGTAGGCCAGATCATGGCAAAGATGGCAGATCTCCTCCCCTTAAAGGACATCATTGAACCAGATGGATTTTTGTGACAATTGTTTCATGATCGTCAGTTTCTAGATTTTTTTTTACTGAATTCAAATTTCACCATCTGCCCTGGTGGGATTCAAACCTGGGTACCCAGAACATTAGCTGAGTTTCTGGATTAAGCGTCTAGTGTTAATACCACTAGGCCATCACCTCCCCTCACTCTTAGTGACAAAGAAGCTCCATGTACTCCTGACACTTGTTGTTGGAGGTGAGGATGGAGAAGACAGGGGAGAGGAAGAGCCCTTCAAATGGATCCAAAGTGACTTACAGACAATAAATAGATGCAACACAGTTTGTTCAATATAAAAATGGTAATATAAAACTGATTTATTTGACTTTTAGCCACAATATTCACCCAACTAACTGGCTGGAGCTTATTAACATCAACCAAAAGACCCCAACAAGCATAATCCTGGATGTCATTGACTGCAAAATCCAATCATTGTAATTGCCTGTGAGCTTGTTGGTGTCTCATCAGTACAGAAAAATAAGCAAATCCCTTCCCACATTCAGCACATATAAATGGCTTCTCCCCAGTGTGAACTCGCTGGTGTGTCAGCAGGTTCGATGACTGAGTGAAACCCTTCCCACACACAGAGCAGGTGAACGGTCTCTCCCCACTGTGAACGTGCTGGTGCATCAGAAGTTTGGACGAGGAAGGGAATCCCTTCCCACACTCAGAGCAGGTGAATGGTTTCCCCCCAGTTTGAACACACTGGTGTGTCAGAAGGATGGATGGCTGAGTAAATCCCTTGCCACACTCAGGGCTGGTGAACAGCCTCTCCCCAGTGTGAATTTGCTGGTGTACAGTGAGATGAGACGATCGCTTGAACGCAGTCCCACAGTGAGAGCATCTGAACGGTCTCTCATCAGTGTGAACAGGTTGATGCTGCATCAAGTCCTGGGAACTTTTAAAGCGCTTTCCACAGTCTGGACACGTAAAAGGTCTCTCATCAGTGTGAACTCGCTGGTGCGTCTGCAGTTTGTATTGCTGAGTAAATCCTTTCCCACACATGGAACAGGTGAATGGCCTCTCATTGCTGTGAGCATGTTGATGGCGCATCAGTTCCCCAGAACATTTGTAACACTTCCCACAGTCTGAGCATTTAAATGGTCTCTCCTCAGTGTGAACTCGCTGGTGATTCAACAGGGTGGATGACTGAATGAATCCCTTCCCACACACAGAACAGGTGAACGGCCTTTCCCCAGTGTGAAGTCGCTGATGTATCAGAAGGTAGGATTGACGAGTGAATCCCTTTCCACACTTGAAGCAGGTGAATGGTTTCTCCCCAGTGTGACTGAGCCAATGACTTTCCAGGCCAGATGGGGATTTGAATCCCTTCCCACAATCCCTGCATTTCCATGGTTTCTTCCTGGATTGACTGCATTTGTGTTTCAACAGGTCAGATGATTGGCTGAAGCCTTGTCCACACAAAGAGCATGTGTACGGTTTCTCCCCATTGTAAATGGTGCTTTCTTCTTCCATGTTCAAAATCAAATGATATTCAAGTTACGATAAATTGGAAAACTCTACCAGATTCTGATGTGATGTTCCATTTCAGTTTCCCAACTGCAAATCCTGCTCTTCTAAAACCCTGTATAACTGTTTCAAAACAGAAAAAAAAGGAGTGAGAGAGAACTCATAAAAACACAGGCAGTTTGTGAAATTGAGCTGAATTAATCTGGTCATTTGTACGTCCATCCCTGAGAAAAAGTGACAATGAAAACTGTTGGATTGTTGTAAAAACGCAACTTTTTCACTAATATTCTTTGGGGAAAGGGAACCTGCCACACGGTCTGGGCCTACAGAAGACTGTCTCCACAAATTTCAAAACTGTCCCTGAACACCAAGGTCTGGGTCATTTGTATATATTAGGAAGAGCAAGGTGTTAACACTAGCTCCTGAGGAAATCCCAAACATCCATTAATCAGTATTTCATGTGTTTCCTGTCCCATGGACAATTTTGTGTCAATGTTGTTACTGTCCCTTTCATTCCATGAGTCATAACTTTGTTCCTAAGTTTTTGTGCAGGAATTTTTTTAATGCCTTGTGGAGGTCCATGCCTCAACACTGGTGTCTGTAACCTCATCAAAAAACTTAAGCAGGTTAGATCCCTTAACAACTCCATGCTGGCTTTCCTTATTAACCCACATTTACTCAGGTGACTATTAAATTTGTCCTCAATTATTATTTCAGGAATTTTCCCTATCACCAAGATTGAACTGACTGACCTATAGTTTCTGGGATTATCTTCACACCAGTTATTGACCACCCACCTAACCTGCACATCTTTAGACTGTGGGGGGAAATATGGGGAGAACATGCAAACTCCACACAATCACCCGAGACTGGAATCGAACCCGAGTCCCTGACGTCGTGTTGCAGTACTGCTAACCACTAGGCCAGCCCAAAAATCTGAAATCATTCCCGACAGACAGAACATACAAACCTTTGACCTTTCACATTCAAAAGCAGATGGTACTCAAATTCTAAAGAACAAAATGGCTGCCAGATATGATGTGATCTTCGGTTTGAATTTTCCAATTGTCTTATTCTGTAAATAGAGATTACAAAACAAAAATCACTGTTAATCCAGGACAGAAAGTCATAAGAGACAAACATTTCTCTTGGGTTGGGTTTTCTGTGTGTAAATCCTCCCCTCTAACTCCCTGTAAAAGGAGTTTCCAAAGTCCATCACTGTCAGTCCAGGATAGATATTCACAACATTCTCTCCTCCTGCTGGCAGGGAGCACCACGCATGCGCATCTCTGCCCAAACCCAAGTCTTACCGAACGAAGCGGCGCGGAGCAGCTGCTGCCTCAGAGATACAAATGCGGTGACCCTTAGCACCCTATGCTGCTTGCAGAGCTATTACGGGTGCCTATGAAGCTTCCCCATCCACCCACCAGCTCAATTTCTCCGGCCACGCCGCAAACTCACCGTCTACGAATCGGCCAAAGCTCATCCACACTGCGCATGTTCCCCATGCTGTGATTGACGGCAGGTCCCGACCAATAGGAAGAGGGGGCGGGGCTGGAGGACCGAACTGGAGTGTCTGGTCCTCCAACCAATCAGAGTGAACGAGAGGCGGGGCTGAGCCCGGATCTCCCTCATTGGCTGAAACTCTGCATCATTGTGAAAGCTGCTTTGTGTCAAACTCCAGGAGAAAAACTGGGCCTTTCTGTTTGTGACTTTAAACAGATGGAGCCCTGTGGGTGTGGAGAAAACAGCTCAACATTTGTCACTGAGATGTGGGAACATGAAACAATTCACAAACAATTCAAGAGCTAAAGTAAAGGAATAACCGTGGGACAGGTTAAAACAAGGAAGAGAGTCCCTGGTTTCAATAAATGACAACGCCGGCATACCCACATCATGTCTTCAATAAATGAACCAACAGCAGATTTAGGACAGGTTAGAGAGAAGTCAGGAACGACTGAATTCAAAGACAGTCTCTTTGGGTGGCAGGGGAGGGAGAAGGGGATGTATGAATTCAAAGTGGCTGAAAGATGCAAGTTTTCTACATTGGACAATCATATTAAAATCTAACAGAGGCGAGTGTGAAATGGTGTTAGCTGAGAAGAGCTTGATCAGTTTATTGCACCAGGGAGCCTTAAAATCAGAGTGATTTGTGTTTCACAAATGATTTTGGATGGCACAGTGGCACAGTAGTTAGTACTGCTGCTCACAGCATTAGGGACCTGGGTTCCATTCCTGGTTTAGGTCACTCTCTGTGTAGAGTCTGCACATTCTCCCCATACCTCTGTGGGTTTCCTCTGGATGCTCTGGTTTCCTTGTGCTTGTTAGGTGCATTGGTTATGCTAAATTCTCCTTCAGAGTACCTGAATAGGTGCCGGAGTGTGGCAGCTAGGTAATTTTCACAGTAACTTCATTGTAGTGCTAATGTAAGCCTACTTGTGACACGAATAAAAAAAACTTTAAAACTAATATTCCTGCTGGATAGTCACATGAGAAAGTCTTATCTAACACCTCAAGTGCACAAAACAAAGAATGATCCCAAATGTAAGAAACTGTCCAATCATTTGTAAATATATTTTATATGTTGACATTTCAACAGTCAGCTTCCATCACACTGAAGTCAATGGAAGGTGAGAAATGGTTCAAGATTCTATATAGAAATGTAACTTGATGTGTTCAAGATTATGAGGGGCATGGACAGGGCGTATAGGGAGCAGCTGTTCCCCTTAGATGAACAGTCAGTTACGTGGGGACAAAAGATAAAAGTGGAGGGGTTGGAAGATTTGAGGAAAAACTTTACCCAGAGGGTGGTGACGGTCTGGAATGCACTGCCTGGGAGGGTGGTGGAGGCAGGATGCCTCATATTCCTTCCAAAAGTACCTGGATGAGTACTTGGCACGCCAGAACATTCATAACACAGGCCAAGTGCTGGCAAGTGAGATCAGGTGAGCAGGTCAGGGCCTTTCATGCACTAGTGCAGACTCGATTGGCCAAAGAGCCTCTTCTGCATTATAGTAATCTGTGATTCTGTTACCATTACCTTACATTTGGTAGATTCAGAAATGTTACGTTAACATTTTAAAACCTAAACCTGCCATTTTACTCAGTCAGGAACAGATCCCAGTTTTACACCAATCTGATTTTACAGCCAGTTTCCATTATTCACTGTTGATCACCCTGACTCTAAACACATTGTAAAAGAGTTTCTGTTCCATGTGTAGAACCTCAGAGTCACAGAAGAGAGCGGCTGCGACACATTTCTCACACACCTCAGGATTAACCCACAGGGGTGTTTGCTGTCAATGAAGAGAGATGAGATAAAGTGGGGGGTGGGCCCACTTGTGTTTCAGGAGGGGGGGGCGGATGAACAAATTAATTCCTTCCTACAGTCCCCACATTTCCATGGTTTCCCCCAGCTTGACTGTGCTCTTATCTTGTGTTCCCTCATAATTGACTGTTCAACTAGGGGAACAGCTGCTCCCTGTGCACCCTGTCCATGTCCCTCATTTCTTCAGCCAGAGAATGGTGGATCTATGGATCTCTTTGCCATAGAGGCTGTGGGTGCCACGTAATTTAGTGCCTTTAAGACAGAGATGGATAGGTTCTTGATTAATAAGGGGATCGGGGTTATGGGGAAAAGCCAGGAGAATGGGGATTAGAAAAGTATCAGCCATGATTGAATGGCGGAGCAGACTCAATGGACCGAGTGGCCTAATCCTACTCCTATGTCGTATGGTCTTATGGAAAGACCAAAGTGCTGTTTGTCCCTCTCAGTGTGACCCTGGAGGACTGTGACCAGGCTGAAGTTCTCTTCCTGCCATATGATCCTCCCCTAGATTACCCTTTCTGAGTTCCAACCAGGTAATGTCAAACATTCAGGTGGGAAAGATAAAAATACACAACAACTTTAAACAAAGCTCAGTTACTTGACAGTAGCTGTTCCAGTTGTAGGGATTATTAATATCAGAGGAACAAATTCCAACTGTCAGAATGAATATGGTTCAGTCCTGGATGTGATTAACAGCAGTATTTACAGCAGAATCCCTGACTAAGTGACAAAGAAGCTTCATGAGTCTTCAGACTTGTGTTGAGGTGACGATGGAGGACACAGTGAAGTGGGGAAGCCCTTCAAAACTAACCTAGGTTAGAGAAATTATAAACATTCATCAAACCATATTTCACACATCGCTGGTTTATTTGACTTTTAACCCACAATATAAACTCTACAACTGTGCTAGGGCTTATTAACATCAGCTGAAACAAGTGCCAATGAGAATGGTTCAGTCCTGCATGTGATTAACAGCAAATCCAGTCACTCATGAACTTGCTGGTGTTCCACAGGTGAGATAACAGAGTAAATCCCTTTCCACACAGAGCAGGTTAACAGCCTCTCCCCAGTGTGAACCTCGCTGGGTGTTTCAGTAGGGTAGATAACTGAGTGAATCCCTTCCCACGCTTGGAACAGATAAACAGCCTCTTCCGGTTATGAATTTGTTGGTGCTTCAGCAAGTTGGATCAATGAATTCTTTTCCACACTCAGAGCAGGTAAAAGCTCTCTCCCCAGTGTGAACTCACTGGTCATTCAGCAGGATAGATGAACTAGTGAATTCCTTCCCACAATCAGGCCATGTGAATGGCCTGTCCCCTGTGTGAACACACTGGTGTGTCAAGAAGATGGATAAGGCAATAAATCCCTTTGCAGATTTATGGCAGGAAGAAGGCCTCTCCCCAGTGTGAGCCCACTTGTGTTTTAGCAGGGGTTGGGGTTGGGGTTGGGCGGGGGGGGTGGTGATGAACAAATGAATCTCTTCCCACAGCCCCCACATTTCCATGGTTTCCCCCTAATTTGAATGCGTTTGTGTCTTGACAGGCCAGTTGACTGGCTGAATCCTTGTCCACTCACAGAACACATGTTTGGTTTCTCTCCACTGCTAACTGTGCTTTCCCCTTCCATGTTCAAATTACAATAATATTCAGATCACAATAATTTAGGCAATAGTGTCAGATGCTGCTGCGATGATTTGTTTGAGTTTTTTGCCTCCCACCACTCAGCTTCTGAAGTCCTGTGAAAAAAATGTCCAATGTTAAAGATTGATCAAAGACAAATATTTTTCTTGGTTTGGGTTTAGTATTGTGTAAATCCTCCCCCTCTAAGCCTATTTGAAAGAAGTTTCTAAAATCCATCACACTGAGTCCAGGGTAGAAACTCACAACATTCCCTCACGGACACAGTGACGATCATTAACTGAAAAACATAAGAGCCAGGAGCAGGGGTCAGTAATTCAGCCCCTCAAGCCTGCTCCACCATTCAATCTGATCATGGCTGATCTCACCTCTGTCTCAATTCCACTTGGGAATGTCCACCTGATGTTCCAGGCGGATTGGAAGAAACAGATTTTATAATAACTAATTGGAAATGAGGGAATGAAGCATAATATTTGTCACCAGGGAGATCAGTATAAGCTATGCAAATAGAAAAGGTCAGATAACTGGATGGAGAATAAATGCTGTGTTTGATTTTATCCAACAGGAACAAAGTGTGGACAGTCACTGTGTTCCCAGACTGTGTCCAGGCTGAAGTTCTGTTCCTCCTGTATGATCCTCCCCCAGATTGTCCTTTTTGAGCCCCAGACAGGTGATATTAAACACTCAGGTGGGAAAGATAAAAATCTAAAACAATAAATTCAAAACAAGCTGATTTATTGGACATATAACCAGAATATAAAACTTCAATTATTTTCAGCAGAAGGGAATGCCAACTGTCAGAATGAACATGGTTCAGTTCTGGATGTGATTAACAGCAGAATCTAATCCCTGCAGTCATTTGTGAACCTGCTGGTGTCTCACCAGGTGGGATGACTGAGTGAATCCCTTCCCGCACTTGGAGCAGTTAAACAACTTCTCCCCAGTGTGAACTCGCTGGTGTCTCAGGAGGTGGGATGAATGGATGAATGCTTTCCCACACTCAGAGCAGGTGAACGGCTTTTCCCCAGTGTGAACTCGCTGGTGTGCCAGCAGGTGGGCTGACTGACTGAATCTCTTCCCACAGTCAGAGCAGGTGAATGGCCTCTCTCCAGTGTGAACTCGCTGGTGTATCCTAAGATCGGATGATTGAATAAATGCCTTTTCACACGTGGAGCAGGTGAATGGTCTTTCCTCACTGTGAGTGGTTTGGTGTCTCAGAAGGTCGGATGACCGAGTGAATCCCTTCCCGCACATGGAGCAGAGGAAGGGTCTCTCCCCAGTGTGAGTGTGTCGATGATATTCCAACCGAGATTGGTATTTGAATCCCTTCCCACAGTCCCCACACATCCATGCTTTCTCCATGGTGCCAGTGTCATTGTCTCTCTCCAGGTTGGATGATCAGTTGAAGCCTCGACCACACATAATGTACAGTTTCTCCTCGCTGTGAATGGTGTGATTTTTTTTCAGGCTGTGTAACTGGTTAAAGCTCTTTCCACAGTCAGTTCACTGGAACACTCTCACTCGGGGGTGTGTGTGCGCGTGCGTGTGTGTCTCGGTGCTTTTCCAGTCACACCGATGTTAGAACAGAAAGGCATTTTTCCTTCCACATTAAACAGCCGATGATATTCAGGTCTTGATGAATTATGTCACTCTGAAGATCTTAAAAATTTTCTTTTTTCCTATCAGTAAATCCTCCTCTTCAAACATCCTGTGGAAACAGTTTACATAGAATTATACAAAATATACAGAACAGAAACTGGCCATTTAGCCCAGTCAGTCTCTGCTGGTGTTGATTCTCCACAAGCATCTCCTTCCATTCCATCTCCCTCAGCTCAGTCTTTCATTTTCTTGTTCTATTCTTTTCCCTCTCATCCATTCATCTTGTTTCATTTTGAAAGGCTTTTTGCCACAAATATTTCCTGTAGTAGTGAGCTCCACAGCATAGCTGCTCTGATAAACACAATTTCTCCTTATTTCCCCTATTGGATTTGTCTGTGACTATCTTACATTTCTGGCCCCTGATTTTGGATTATTCTACTTATTTATTATTTGTGTCACAAGTAGGCTTACATTAACATTGCAATGAAGTTACTGCGAAAATCACCTAGTCACCACACTCCGGTGCCTGTTCGGGTACACTGAGGGAGAATTTAGCATGGCTAACGCACCTAACCAGCACATCTTTCAGACTGTGGGAGGAAACCCACGGAGAGCGTGCAGACTCCAAACAGGCAGTGACCCAAGCCGGGAATTGAACCCAGGTCTCTGGCGCTGTCAGCCAGCAGTGCTAACCACTGTGCCGCCCATTCTCTCACACAAGGAAACATTCTATCCACATCTACAAGTTCCCACATGACAGACTGGACAGAAACATCAAATCTCAAGAGATCCAAGAGCAAGTTACATTTTGGAGACAAAATTGCCTCAATTGCAGGAAATACTAAATGATAGTTAATGGGTATTTTTTGTGATGGAAGATGGTGACACTGTGGTAATATCACAGGACTAGTAATCCAAAGGCCCAGGCTAATGCTCTGGGGACCCTAAAACCATCCAAAACCTCCATGGGCTGCAGTGGTTAGGGAAGGCAGATTGTCGTCACCTTCTCAAAAGTATTCAGCAATGTTAATAAATGCCAGTGACACCTGCATACTGTAATAAGTGAAAATGAAAAGAGCTGCAGCCCGTTTCCAGTAATTCAGTTGTATTAGTGTGTGCTAACATGACTAAAATGTTTGATCTGAGTCATACACAGTCCTGACAGTTACTCACTGATAGGGAGTGACCAACTGACTCCTATGATTGCAGGAGTTGGTTTCTGCAGTTCTTGCTGCTGCTTTGTGAACTCTTGATTCTCCACCAATTCGCACTTTCCTTTTTTCTATGGAGGATCTATGCACTTGAATTTACATATTATTTGGTTGCTAACTTCATTTATTCGCCTTGCCACCCTAATCCCCACATAGCAGAAAAACAAATTTGGACGGTAAATGGTGGGGACTTTACCCAGAGTTCTTCGCGGCGGTGGCTGTCCTCAGCCAGATCAGTGCGCAAGCGCAATAATGACTTGTATTGGAGCATGCGCAGCAATGGCCACGGAGTGTTGTCTGTCAGTCGTATCTCCAAACGGGTAAGGATATGGTGACCCAGAGGGAACATTAGTGCTAACCTTGGAACGGGCAATGTTTCGAAACACGTGGTGAAAGCCTCAAACCCCAAATACTGACCTGTAGGTCCCGTGTCTGCATCTCCATGTCTGTTTCCCTGGACAAAGCCACAGTTAACGGCCGCCATCTTACTCCAACGGGGAATGGGGCGCATGCGTGTCCACTTTGATGACGCAATAGAGGGCGGAGCTTGAGTGTCTGTTTCCCTTGAGGTCCTAGTGCCCGCAGCCCCGACGATCACATTTTGATTTGATGTGTCTTAAGTTTCCTTTGTACTTTTGTTTTTGTTCGGGCTGTTCCCCTTCCTTTTGGGGAGCTGCCCCTTTTACTTTGTCCTAATTTACTTTGAGTTTGTCTATTTGGTTTGACTTAAAAGACACCTAGTGCCCGCCGAGTCACTGTTACCAATACAAAGTATTAACGTTTATTTATTAATGTCACAAGTAGGCTTACATCAACACTGCAATGAGTTACTGTGAAAATCCCCTAGTCACCACAATCCGGCGCTTGTTCGGGTACACTGAGCGAGAATTTAGCATGGCCAATGCAGCCTAATCAGCACGTCTTTCAGACTGTGGGAGGAAACCAGAGCACCTGGAGGAAACCCATGCAGACACGGGGAGAATGTGCAAACTCCATACAGACAATGACCTAAGCTGGGAAAGCAACAAGGGTCCCTGACGCTGTGAGGCAACAGTGCTAACCACTGTGCTGCCCAGAGGAGTTTGTGGATCATTAATAGTTAAGCTTTATTTATTACTGTCGCAAGTAGGATAATTTAACACTGAAATGAAGTTACTGTAAAAATCCGCTAGTCGCCACACTCGGCACCTGTTCAGGCACACTGATAGCAATCTGGATGGCCCCTTTTGGCAAGTCATGTGCCACAGGAATCACTGCTGGGAATTGAACTGTTTACAATTTATAGCAATGACTTTGATGAAGGAATTGCAGCGATGATTGCCAAATTTGATGATCGCACAAGATAAACCGTAGAAGCATTGAATCTGTACAGTGGAGAAGGAGGCCATTTAGCCCATAAGGACTGCCCTGACTTTCCAAAAAAGCATGTTACCCAGGCCCACTGCCAGGCCTATCCCAATAATGCCACACATTTCATCATGGTTAGTCTGTCTAACCTACACATCTTTGGACACTAAGCATTGCCAATCTACTATAAGCAGGAAAATAAGTCATAAAGATGACATAAGAGACTACTATATATAGATAGGATAAGTGAGTGGGCAAAAAACTGGTAAATGCAGTAGAATTGGGCAATTGTGAAATGTCCACTTTGGCAGGAAGAATAGAAGATAGATTTATCTAAATGGTGAGAGATTGCAGAGCTCTGAAGAGCAGAGAGACCTTTGTGTCCTAGTGCATGAATCACGAAGGCTCTGATACAGGCAAGGCAAGTAATCAGGAAAGCTAATACCATGTTACCATTTATTGTGAGGGAGTTGATTGCAAAAGTAGCAAGGTTATGCTTCAGTTGTGCAGGGCATTGGTAAGACCACATTTGGAGTATCGTGTACAGTATTGGTTTCATTTTTAAATGAAGGATGTCAGTATGTTGGAAGCAGTTCAGAGAAGGTTTAACAGACTAATAGCAGCAATGGGTGTATTGTCCTGTAAGGAAAGGTTGAACACACTTAGCTTGTATCCACTGGAGTTTAGAATACCAAGAGGAGATTTGACTAAACCATATTAAGATCCTGAGATGTCTTGACAAGGTGGTTGTGAAGACGCTGTTTCCTCCTCTGAGAAAACTTAGAACTAGGGGTCACTGTTTAAAAATAAGGGGTCACCCGTGTAAAACAAAGGTCAGGAGAAATTCTTTCACTCAGAGGATTGTGAGTCCTTGAAACTCTCTTTCTGAAAAAGTAGTGGAAGCAGAAGCTTTGAATATTTTTAAGGCAGAGGTGGATAGATCCTTGGTAAGCAAGCGGGTGATAGATTATCAGAGGTAAACATGATGTCGATTTGAGGTTACCATCAAATCAGCCACAGTCTTAATAAATGGTGGCGGGGCTGAATGGCCTACTTCAGCTCCTTGTTCATATGTTCATAAAAAACATTCCAGTTTAGTTAAGTACATTCCCTTTCTTTGGTGAGGACTTTGTTGCTGATTTTAGCTTATTTTAGTTTGATTGGATCACATATTTGGAAGAACAGAGGGTGGGAATGTTGTACAGAAACTAGATACTTCTGTTCTGAATTTCTGTCCTGGTCTGAGTGATACTGACACTGTCAATTCTTTTTACAGGGGATTAGTAGGAGATGATCTGAAGATAGGAAAACATTTCTTTGCGATCAGTCAAAATCAATGAATTCATCAAGAGCTAAATATCATCAACCTTTCACTGTGGAAGGAGAAATATGTCTCTCTCTTCTGCCTGTTGGGAAAGATTTCAAGCATCGGTGTGACTGGAAAAGAACCAAGACATACACACACCCAAGTGAGAGTGTTCCAGTGAACTGACTGTGGAAAGAGTTTTAACCAGTTACACAGTCTGAAAAAAAAACAGACCATTCCCAGTGGTGAGAAACCATACAGGTATTCCATGTTTGGACAAGGCTTCAACTGATCATCCATTCTGGAGAGACATAAGGATACCAGCACCATGGATAAACCATGGAAATGTGGGGACTGTGGGAAGGGTTTCAGTTACCCATCCCAGCTGGAAACGCATCGACGCACTCACACTGGAGAGAGACCGTTCACCTGCTTCACATGTGGGAAGGCATTCACAAAGTCATCCAGCCTCGGGTCACATCAGAGAGTTCACAGTGATGAGAGACCTTATAAATGCTTTTACTGTGGGGATTGCTTTAAAACCTCTCCAGATCTAGTGAAACACCAGCTTGTTCACACTGACAAGAGACCATTTAGCTGTCCTCACTGTGAAAAGAGATTCAGACAATCATCTCATCTTATCCAACACCAGCGAGTTCACACTGGGGAAAGAATGTTCCGGTGCTCTGTGTGTGGGAAGCAGTTCACTCAATCATCCAATCTCCAGACACACCAGCACACTCACAGCGGGGAGAGGCCATTCACCTGCTCTGAGTGTGGGAAGGGATTCAATCGGTCATCCAATCTGCTGAGACACCAGCGAGTTCATGTGTAACTGCAGGGGTTGAATGCTGTTGTTAATCACATCCATTTTTAATTTCTCCTGTAACTGGACAGGAGTTTGATGTTCTTCACAGGGCAGGTGGTGTGACTGAACTGCAGCACGTGGCAGTTTGTGGAGAACATCTCAAACCTGAACAATCATATCTGTGGCGAGTGTCTGCAGTTGCTGGAATCTGTGTTCAGGATTATTGAGCTGGAGTCTCAGCTGCTGTCATTGTGGGGCATCGAAGAGGGGAAAAGTCACCTGGACACATTCCTCCCCAAGGTTCAGTAGCTATTTACAGTTAATCAATGGTCAGGATATATCAGAATATATAAAATAAATTAGTTTTATTGTCTGTGTCTCACCGGAGCCGATTACAATGACACAGAGTGAAGGAGATTTGGTGAGTATTAATTACAGCTTTTCAAGCTCAGTTTATTCATATTCCTTACAGCTGTACCATCAGGTCCAGGATAAAGCTCCCAACTTCTTGATCTACATCCCTAATTACGGGAGTGTTTTCAGAGCAGAGGGTGCAGGGACTCAATTTTCTGCATCACTCGACAGTTTGAAAAGTGAGGAACCATCCGTGAGCTGTTGTCTGACAGTGTGGTGAATTACTGCGGGCTGAGACACAGTGATAGGAACCAGAGGGAATCGCGTACAAAAATGAAACAATGTGAATGGAGTGGTGTGCTGTGCAGGGAGATATGCTGAGTTGAGTATTTTATTGAAAATACCATCCAGACAATGTGTCCACAAGACAGCTCCCATTGTCTCCAGTTAGAGAAGTCAGATTCCATTCACTTCCCATGTATTTTCCTGCTCTATTTGATATGTCAGTAACAGGATGATAAGACAAAATCTTCCCTTTGTGTGTCCTCAGTGGAAGGTTCAGCCTGATTCGTGAGAGTGAGCAAAATAAACTGAATTTATATTCAATACCTGTATTCTTTCCTTATGGCGACTTATTTCAAATTAGTTAAAGATCAAGCTGTCTCTCGTCAATGAGATCACTGTCATTATATCATTGACATCACTAGGTTACATCACTGAAATTGTGATTCTAATCAACCTTGGCACAGTGGTTAGCGCGCAACTGCCTCTCAGCACCAGGGACCTGGGTTTGATTCCCAGCTTGGTTCTCTGTCTGTGTGGAGGCTGCACGTTCTCCCCATGTCTGCATGGGTTTCCTCTGAGTGCTCCGGTTTCCTCTCACAGTCCGATAGATATGCTGGTTAAGTGCATTGGCTATGCTAAATTCTCCCTCAGTGTACCCAAACAGGTGCCGGACTGTGAGAACTGGGGGATTTTCACAGTAACTTCATTGCAGTGTTAATGAAAGTTGACTTATGACTAATATAAACTTTACTTTCACTAATATATGCAAATTGTCCAACCTTCAGTTCTCATACCTGGAGGAAGCTACAGTGTTATATTGTTCTATCCCTTGTAACTTTTTGGAAGGGTCAGCTGTTCGAGGCAGAATGTAAAATCTTGCAGAAATGTGAAATAAAAACAGAAAATGATAGATAACATCAGCAGGTCTGGCAGTATCTGTGGAGAAACCCATTAACATTGGATTCGTTTTGGTTGCAGAATGAGAAGGATAATCTGTCCTTTAGGTTTTATTGACATTTTATACGGTGTAAGACGTTTTCGTGAGGAATTAAGGAAGCAATATTTTAAGTCTGATCGTGAGCGGTGTCCATCTTTGTGCGGGGCAAAGGCGCTGCGTTTAGCCTGAAGAGTGGATCGAGTGGGAGCTGATGTGCCCCTAATAAACATAGCGGAGCCGTAGGGGGCGGGGAAGTGGGCGGAGCAAGCAGTACGCTGAGGCTGTTGGGATTGCACATGCGCATTGCAGCGGTGTGGTTTGTTGACGGAAGTGAGCGGGTTGTTCCCTGGATCAGGATCGGATTTGAAAGAGGGGACGGTTAACGGTCGGCGGCGTTGCCATGTCTACAGGGGCGGGGCTTGCCAACAGCGCGCGCTGGCACAAGTGGACCCTCGAGCTCAACCTGAGCGGCAGCAGCAGGTGCGGAGGCCGCGCGGGAAGCCGGGGGCTCGAGTAGGAGGCAAACCGGGCCAGCCCGCCTCTCCCGCGGTGAGGCCACCGCACCCTGACCCGGGGATACGGCACCAACCCAAAACTTCCCAGTCCCGAGTTTTTCACGCTTCTTTTACTCCTCACCGAGCTTCTCAGCACAAAGCAGCCCCTCAAATCCCCCAGAAATCACTCAGACCCAACTTAGCATCTTTTCCCCAGGTCATGACCCTGAGATGCCATCTTGGTTTCAGCCCCTCCACCTGATCAGGTGCCAACTGCAGCAGTGGTTGGCAGAACGATTGCTCATTTCCAGGGCCGGGTGCTGAACTGGGTCACTCAATGTCCCACAGTGTTTGTTTTTAACTTGGTACATCTGGTAATTTGTCGCTATTGATCCTTAATGGAGGGTAAAGGGATTGGCACCCTGATTATCAATTGACACTAATCCACTTCTGCCATCCTCCATTCCCATGGTAGTTTGGTACACGCAATGGTAGTGTGTGTCTGAGGTTTGCCCAAGCTTTAGTTCATGCTGGCAATATTGCCACCACGTTGGTATCCTCCATAGAGAGACTCTCTTTAAAAATGGTCTTGAAAGAGTGACCAATTTGTGTTTTCTGTTTCTCACAGGAGCCGTAATCAACAGTGTGGCCAGAGAGACTCCATGTGCCCAGTCGCATATTCAGACAAACAGTTACCTGACATCTGTGTCCAAGAAACAGACCGGATCCTGGTCGAGAAAGTAAGTTGGATTTGAAGTGTCCTTGATGTGTGGCTGACAATGCCTGGTTTGTCTGTGGTGGTGAAGGGCCTTGATGAACCAGAGCAGCCTGTTTGATAAAGGGGCTTATTGTGTTATCCAGGCCTGGGTATAAGATCAGTATGTGGCCTCCCCAGATTGATTCCCCTTACTGATACCTTGCTTGCTTTCTGTTTTCAGCGCTGCTGGGACATCGCCTTGGGCCCGCTGAAACAGCTGCCCATGAATCTGTTCATCATGTACATGGCTGGCAACACCATCTCCATCCTCCCTATCATGATGGTATGCATGATGGCTTGGAGACCCATACAGGCCCTGATCTCCATGTCAGCAAGTGAGTATTGTATTGAATGTACTGCTCAGAAACAGCTCTGAATCTTGAGCTGCTTAGAGTAGAATTCTGGGAGTTGGGTAATTGAGGGAGTTAGAGAAGGAAAGAAAAGATGTGTTGTTTTGCTTTCTAACTTTCTCAGGCTTTAGGAAATGATCTTAATCTTCTACAGGAGAAGAAGTGACTAGATTTTTGGTGAGTATCTGCTAAATAACTAAGGTTTATTCTGTTCCTAAGGATCAAAATAGTATAGCAACAGGTGGTAAGGTTAATAAAATACGTAAAAACAGCAATGAAATATAACATTGGATAAAATAAATAGTTTATTAGTACATATTAAAGATGGGAGGACAGGTGATGTGTCACAGCTGCAGCATTTGGGAGTTTCTAGGTGTCAGTTTGATCCAAGGCAAACACATCTCTCATGGCGGTTTACAGCAAGGAAATGGGCCCTTCGGCCCAACTTGTTCATGCTGCCCTTTCTTTTCTTAAGCCCCAGAGCTAGTCACAATTGCCCGCATTTGGCCCATATCCCTCTATACCCATCTTACCCATGTAACTGAGTAAACATTTCTTAAAAGACAAAATTGTACGACTACCTCTGGCAGTTTGTTCCAGACACTCACCACTCTCTGTGTGGAAAAAGTTGCCCCTCTGGAACTTTGTGTCTTCCCCTCTCACCTTCAACCTATGCCCTCTAGTTTTAGGCTCCCCTACCTTTGGGAAAAGATATTGATCTATGCCCCTCATTATTTATGAACCTCTATTAGATCACCCCTCAGCCTCCTAAGCTCCAGAGAAAAAAGTTCTGGTCTATCCAGCCTCTTATAACTCAAGCCATCATGACCCGGTAGCATCCTAGTAAATCTCTTCTGCACCCTTTCTAGCTTAGTAATTTCCTTTCTATAATAGGGTGAACAGGACTGTACACAGTATTCCAAGCCTCCCACTGTGTCCTGGAATACGTTTCATCAGGTCCTGGGGATTTATCTATATTGATGCGCTTTAAGACTTCCAGCACCACTTTCTCTGTAATATGTACCGAGTCTGCCGTAAGTGTTAGAAGTTTGAGCAGCTTCGGCTCAGTTTATGAGTTGGAGGCTGAACTACTGACAGTACAATGCATCAGGGAGGGGGAAAATTACCTGGAATTTTTGTTCCAGTAGACAGTCACACCTCTTGGGACAGAGTCTGCTGATTTGGTCACTGGTCAGGGACAGGAGATTGACTGAGAGAGAGGCAGGTAAGGGGATTCAGAGGGTAGGAATCTTAGCCTTCAGGATTGTCCAACTGGTTTGAGATTTTTTCAGCTCGTTTGGGCTGCAGAGTGGATGAGCAAACTGACCTTGGCACCATAGTCCTGGAAGCCATTCAAGTTAGAGGAGAAAAAAAGAAATATAGGGGTAACATGGGATGGTTTAGTCAGAAGGATTCACACTGCTCTCTGCAGCAAAGAGCATGAGTCTAGATGGCTGTGTTACTTGCCTTGTGCCAGGGTTCAGGACATCTGCTCAGGGCTGAAGAGGAACTTACAGTATTGTATCGGATCTACAGCTCAAAAGCAGCTGCACAGGGGGAGGACCCAGTCATTGTAGTCCATGTAGCTACCAGTGACATAGGCAGGACAAAGAAGGAGGTTTTGCATGGTAGTATGAGGACCTAGGTACCAAATTAAGAAGCAGGATCTCAAAGTTCATAATCTGGATTATTACCTGAACCACTTGCTAATTGACTTAGGACAAATCAGATCAGGGAGTTGAATGCGTGATTCAAAGATTGGTGTGGGAGGTGGATTCTGGTTCATGGGGCACTGACACCAGCACTGGGGAAAACATTTAAAACCAAATAGTGGACAGAGAATCAAATTTGTGGCAAGGAATCAAACAGTTATAGAAATAACTGGATGAAGGGATGGTTGACAAATTTGCCGATGACACAAAGATAAGTGGGAAAATAAGTTGTGACAAGGACATACGAGGGCGGGTTCAAAAAGCCAGAAAGGTTAAGTGAGTGGACAAATATCTGGTAATTGGATAGAATGTGGGCAAATGGGAAATTGACCATTTCGGCAGGAAGAATGAAAAATAAGCACTTTGTCTAAACGGTGAGAGATTGCAGAGCTCAGAGATTCAGAGGCATTCTGGGTGTTTTATTACATAAATCACAAAAGGCTAATATGCAGGTACAGCAAGTAATTAGGATAATGGAACGTTATCATTCATTCTGAATGGAATTAAAACAGAATTAGGGAGGTTCTGCTTCAGTTGTACAGGTCACTAGTGAGACCACATCTGACTACTGTGTACAGTGTTTATCTCCTTGATTAAGGAAGGGTGTAAGTATGCTGGAGACAGTTCAGGAAAGGTTTACCAGACCAGTACCTGAAATGGATGAGCTGTGTTACGAAGAAAAGTTGGACAGGCTAAGCATCTATCTGCTGGAACTAAGAAGAATAAGTGGCGACTTGAGCCTGTGGGGCCTTGACAGGATGAGGTAAAGAGGGATAATCTAAAACTAGGGATCACTGTTTAAAATTAAAGGATCACCCAATTAAACTAGGGATGAGGAGAATGTTTTTTTCCTGAGTGTCATAAGTCTTTGGAACTCTCTTCCTGAAAAGGTGGTGAAAGCAGTCTTTGATAATTTTAAGGCAGAGGTGGTTAGATTTTTGGTATGTTGGGGCAGGGGGGGCAGTGATAGGTAATTGGGAGTCAGTGGGATGAAGGTTTGAAGTTACTATCAGGTCAGAGAGTAAAGGGCCGTTCTGCTCAATCCCTCCTCGTTGACAGTCCAGATATCCCAGGAAACAGTCTAGTGAACCCTTGTTACTCTCCTTCTGGGCAATTTTCTGGATAAGAAGACCCAAACTCTGCTGAGTGTTCTAAGTGTGGTTTCACCAAAACTCGATACAATTGCAGAAACATTTCCTCATTCTGAAACTCCATCCCTAGGGAATAAAGGCTAACAGACCATGTGCATCCTAATTTCCTGCTGTGCCTACGTGCTGACTCTCTGTGATTTGAGGACAATGATTCCCCATAAAACATTAGACAAGGGTCGTGGGTGGAGAGGGGGACTGGTGGTGTTGAGATGGTGGCGTGGGCTCGTTGGGCCGAAGGGCCTGTTTCCCAGGCTGTTTTTGTTTTTCTTTGATTCTCTCTGAACATTTCTCAGTCTCTGACCTGTTCCTGAACTTCCTACTTTTCCATTCTTGCTCTCAGTCTTTAGGGTCCTGGGGAATTCGAATCAGCACTGGCTGCAGCCTCTGGTCTATTTCATTGGCAACCTGCTGGGGTTGGCTCTGGCCATCTACAAGTGCCAGGCGATGGGGCTGCTGCCCACACACGCCTCTGACTGGCTGGCATTCATCCAGCCGCCCAAGGTGAGATCCACACTTGGTCTGTGAGGGGGAGCCAGGAAAATAGGAAGAGGAAACCATTCAGGGCTGTGGAGCTTGAGGGGTCGAGTGGACTGGACCCAATTTTTTTTATTCATTCATGGGACATATTTATTGCCCATCCCTCGTTGCCCTTGGAAAGCAGTTGAGAGTCAACCACAGGAAATCTGCCACCCTTACCTGGTGTGGCCTACATGTGACTCCAGAGCCACAGCAATGTGGTTGACTCTCAACTGGCCTCAGGCAACTAGGGATGGGCAATAAATGCTGGCCAGCCAGAGATGCCCATATCCCACGAATGAAGAAAAATAAATTTGAGTGATGGGGGAGGAGTGCAGAGAAAGTGGAGATATCTTTGGGAATTGAGGGATGGGGGAAGTGTGCGGGGAAAATGGGAATATCTTTGAGAATTGAGGGATAGTGGGGAGATTGTGAGGAAAGAGGGGAAATCTTTGGAAATTGAGGAATGGGGAGGAGTGTGGGGAAAGCGGAGATGAAGTTGATGATGAATTGTGGAGCAGGCTCAACAGAAGCTATTCCCACTCCGATCCTTACTATCTTCTCCTTTCACACAGAGAGTGGAGTACACGGGCGGGGGCCTGGTCCTGTGATGATCCCACTGTCCTCCTATCGCTCACTGAGACACGGCCCGAGGACGATCGACACCTGCTGCCATCTGGCTCACCTGGGACCAGGCTTTCTGTAGGTAACATGCCCTCCCATCACTGGCCCCTCACACACACACACACACACACACACACAGAGACAGACACGTGGCCCATGTGCCTGTGACCAATGTCGGAATGGCTGGAGATATTGACAGCAGGGAGTGTGTATTTTTTCACTGGGCATTCAGTTGTTTATCATGTTGACCCCCTTTGCTGATCCTCGGCTGAGGAAGCTGTTGGGGTTGACAGTCAGACTGGAGGTTCCTGGATCAGTCATTCCAGGTCAGGAGGTCACACTTTCCTGAAACATTTTCCTGAGAATCAAGCTGCTGTAACAGGTTCTCCCAGGAGTCCCTGAAACCATCTCTGAAATTAGGTTCCCAGACCATGCGTTGCCTCATTCATACCTTATGGGATCTTGCTGTGCACACGGAAGTCATCATCTCTTCCCACAGAACGGCAGGGACTGCGCTACGGGAGTGACCAATCGAAAGGGAGGAATGGTCTAGCTCCTCTGCCCTTTCAGGCTGTCCCAAAGTGCTCTGAATCAACACGGCAACTTCCTGTTTCCGAAACACAGTCACTGCTGTTCACCTGGGAAACTCAGCAAATTCCACAAACTGTTGGGTAACCACCAAATGTTCGGCTGTTTGAAGGACTGGCCCTCGAAAACCAGCAGGAGCTCTCCTTCTGTCCATCCAGTAGCGGATAAATCCTAGAAGCTCTACAGAGTAGAATAGCCATTCAGCCCATCTGGCCTACACCAACAAAAATCCCACCCATGTCCTATCCTGTAACCCCACATATTTACCCTGCTAATCTCCCTGACACTAAGGCAATTGAGTCTGGTCAATCCACCTAACCTGCACGTCTTCGGACTCTGGGAGGAAACCAGAGCACCTGGAGGAAACCCACACAGACATGAGGAGAATGCACAATCAGTCACCTGAAGCCAGATTTGAACCAAGTACCTGGTGCTGTGAGGCAACAATGCTAACCACCAGCCTCCCCTGTGTCTGTGTGGAGTTTGCACCTTCTCCCCGTGTCCATGTGAGTTTCCTCTGGGAGGAAAGTGGAGTACCCGAACTCCCAAAGCATGCTGGTCAGGTGGATTTGCTATGCTAAGTTGCCACTTAATGTCACAAAATATGTAGATTGGGGTAATTAGTGGGGTAAATATATTGGGTTATGGGGATAGGATGGGTGAGAGGGCCTGGGTAAGATGGTCAGATAGTCAGTGCAGATTCAAAGAGCTGAGTGGTCTTTCTTGTACTATAGGATTCTACTATTTTATAGATGCACGCTTACATCTGTGGGTGCATGTTTGTGTGGGTGCACACACATTTCAGTTCATGTGCACCTGTGTGCAAGCACATACATGTTTGTGTGTGTGAATGTGTTGTCTGCTTTCACTTCATTTAATGATTGTGTTTGAGTTGTTCCTCTGTGTGTGTTTGTGGGAGGGGCGGGGGAGAGGTGTCAATAATCTCTCTCCGCCCCCCCCCCCACCCCCACCCCCACCCCCACCCCCACCATTCTGAGCTTACACCCGATGCCAGGAGTGGACTGAGAAGGCTGGAGGCAAATCGATAACCTCGAGGTGAGTGGAGAAACAATCAGTGTGAGTTTGACACTGCTGTGAAGAATGTGCAATGTCTTTTCATGTCTGTAGCTGTGGAAATAAAGAGTTTCAGTGAAACGGGGCCTCTGTGAAATGACAGCAGACAAAAATGAGAGTCAGATTTCACTGACTCCACCAGCTTAAAGCTCTCCTGTTCCACTTTAAATTCTGCAACACTCTCACCTTTTCTCTCCCACAATATTCAGCCTTCAGTAACCTGAGCTGGTGGAAATATAATCATTCTCTATTTGCTGACTCATTTCACCATCACTCCTGTTCTTCCAGCACAATCCTGATCCCCACTTCCACTGCTGAAGAACACTAACAGACATCCCTCCCTCCGTGTTCGAGTCTTCAATGTGTTCACCTTTTCAGTTGGGTAGGATTTCAGTTGAGAATCATAACACATCCCATTTCCATCTCCTCATGGTGTCTGGGCCAGATCAGGTAAATTTTTCTTTAAAAGATCTGTTTAACCCTTCTCCCCAAAGTCCAGCATCTACAAGGCACAGCTCTTGTGTCCAATTGAATAAGCTCCAATTTTCTGAATTAGTGCAGCTCCAACAACTCAGGAAGCTCAACACCATTCAAGACAAAGCAGCCAGATTGGCAATCCTTCTACAAACTCCAACACTAACTCACATGGTAGCTGTATGTACCACCTTCAAGATGCACTGCAAGCACTCAGCAAGGCTTCTTTGACAGCATCTTGCAAACCCACAACCTCTAGCACCTTGGACAAGGGCAGGAAATGCATAGGAACATCATCGCCTGCAAGTTCCCCTCCAAGTCACTCACCATCTATACTCAGAGATTGATGACAATGTGAAATTCAGTGCCGCAGGAACTAGCTGGACAATTCATTCTTATAGTTCAAAAAGAAAACGTGATGAGTACATGAGGGAAGGGAGATTAGAAAGATGAGCTGAAAGGCTGAAATGAGGGAGATGGAATGGGAGTTGTCTTGTGTGAAATATAAACATCAGCACAGACTCGTTAAACCGAACAGTTGCCTTCCAGACTGGATATTCTCTATAATTCAATGTAATCTCTGATCAGCACGTTCCACCATTTGCACTGCACATGTTCAGAGTATAACTTGGTGCTGAGAAATCACACTGAGCTCCTGTACTCATTAATGTCCACAGAGATTCTGTCATGTGTAAAATTATGAATTGTAACATTGTCATTGAAATCGATGAGCAGAAATTTTCATCAACCAGATCCACTCTCAAAAAATATAATTCCAAAAAATGAAGCAGCTTAACTAATAACAGCTGAACAGTATTTAAAAGTGAAAGGAAACAACTTTAATTTCTACCTTCGCACAATTTTAGTTCCAATATGCAACATTCCTCAGATGTAACTCCCACTTTGATTACAGTTAAAAACCATAAATATACTTGCTATAATGAGTATAGACTGTCCTGAAGCTTTCAGAGAGAAGATGAGTCTTAGAGCAGCTTGTAGAAACCCTCCATCTTCAAGCAGTCCCCAGTGTACTTCCAGCTCTGATGGTAACTGAAACTCTCCTCACAGTCTGCACATTCTCATGGTTTCTCCCTAATTTGAAATTCAATCACAATAGTTAGTTGTGAATTCGCTGGTGTGTCAGAAGATTTGATGAGGTAACGTATCCCTTCCCACACTGCAAGCAGGTGAACGGCCTCTCTCCAGTATGAACCCGCTGATGTATTGCTAGTTTAGACGACTGATTGAATCCCCTTTCACACACAGAACAAATGAAGGGCCTGTCCTTTGTGTGGATTCGCTGGTGTATTGCTAGGTTGGATGAGTGATTGAATCCTTTCCCACACACAGAGCAGATGAATGGTTTCTCCCCAGTGTGAACTCGCTGGTGTGTCAGCAGAGTTGATGACCGACTGAATCCTTTCCCACACACAGAGCAGGTGAATGGCTTCTCTCCAGTGTGAATTTGCTGGTGTGTGAACAAGGTGGCTGACTGAGCAAATCCCTTTCCACACTGGGAACAGGTGAATGGCCTCTCCCCAGTGTGAACTCGCTGGTGTTTCAACAAAGTAGATGAGTCAGCAAATCCCTTCCCACACTGGGAGCAAGTGAATGGCCTCTCCTGAGTGTGAGCTCGCTGGTGTATCAGCAGAGTGGATGAGTGAGAAAATCCCTTCCCACATTCAGGGCAGGTGAACGGTTTCTCCCCAGTATGAACTCGCTGGTGTATTGCTAGATTGGATGACTGATTGAATCCCTTCCCACATTGGGAGCAGGTGAACGGTCTCTCCTCAGCATGAGTCCTCTGATGTATATTTAAGCTGGATAACTGAGTGAATCCCTTCCCACACTGAGAGCAGGTAAATGGCCTCTCACCAGTGTGACTGCGTCGATGAGTTTCCAGCAGGGAAGGGTAATTGAATTCCTTTCCACAATCCTCACACTTCCATGCCATCTCCCTGTTGTGACTGCAATTATGTTCCTAAAGGCCAGATGATTGGTTGCAGTCTTGTCCACAAACAGAACACGTGTACAGTTTCTCTCCACTGTGAATGGTGCTTTTTCCTTCCTGTTTCAAAATACAATGATATTCAGGTTACGATAAATGGCCGACTCATCAGATTCTGATATCATGTTTTGTTTCAGTTTCTCAACTGCAAATCTTCTTCTTGTAAACCCCTGTGAAATTGATTTAAAACAGAAAAAAATTGAGTGAGAAAGAACCCACAAAAACACAGAGGTGGGTTGTGAAATTGAACTGAATAAATCTGATAATTTGTGGAGCCCTCGTGAGGAAAGGGTAACCAAGAAAGCTGCTGGATTGTCATACAAACCCAACTGGTTTGCTGATGTCCTTCAGGGAATGAAACCTGTCACACGGTCTGGGTCCGCACAAGACTTTGGGAGGAGACAGAGAGACGGAGGAGGAGCCAGGGGTGAAGGCAAGGGATTTTATACATCTACAATTTGACCAGAACTTTGACAGAATCTCACAAACCCTCAACTCCATTAGAAGGACCAAGATAGCAAGTGAATATAAACAGCATCACCTCTGAGTTCCTCCAACCACACACCGTTCTGACTTATCTGACATCCAGTACTAAAAGAACAGAAATTTCTTTCATATAAATACTGGAAAGACAACCCATTGTCTTCAGTCCACCCTCCAAACTCCACTCCATCACCAGCAATTCAATCCCTCTTCCTGGGAACATATCTGACCTGAACCAGGCTGTTCACAACTCTGGTGAAATATTTCACCCCAAGATGAGCTTCCAGCCACACATCATCATCATCAAGACCACCTATTTCCACCTCAGTAAGCTCGCCCAATTCCACCCCAGTCTCAGTTCATCTGGAATTCTCATCCATTCCACTGTGATGTGAAACTCAGGGGAATGGGAATATTGAGGGGGAATGGGATTGTCTGAATTGCTCCAAAGAGGGTTGGCATGGATTTGAGTTGCCAGATGGATTCCTCCTATGTTGTAATGTCTCCATCAGTGGAAATAGGTAACGTTGACACAGTGCCTTTTCAAGACAAGGAATAGGGAATCATAAATAACATGACGCGTACATATAACTACATTAAACAAATCTCTGTCCCAAGCGAATTTACAGTTCATTTAAATAGCCTTCTCCTGGGAAAACTCCCCCTTTAATTGTGAACGTTAGTTAAGAGGTTATCTTGTTAACCAGATAAATAAAGGCGACAACCTGAGGGAGCTAAAAGATGTCAATATCTTTGAGAGAGAGAAAGATACCTGGGCCAAGTCCTGTTCCTAATTCCGATGTTCGTCTATAATCGTTCCAGAGCCTGCAGCCTCCCTGAATTAACTTCCTTTCCCTTCAGTTGCTGCAAATCCCCAATTTCCCCCAGAATGGGAAAAGAAATGGAAAGGGGGAAACATTGATTTCCTCCCAGATGTTGCACAGAGGAGGAAGTTTCAGCCTGAAAATCATCGACAAACTTCCGCATTGTGACATCCCAATGGAGGCCTGCCTATATCAGCCAATAGAAATCAATCTGCTCCGCGGTGACGTCCTAGGGGTTCCATTGTGCAGGCCTTGCGCGCTGACCCTGGAGCCCCGCCCCCACCCACTGTTCCCCTCCTCGAGCCAAGGTTTCCAGACAAGCGGCTGGCGGCTCCGGCCAGAGCGAGAAGCCGCTCGGTGATCTCCCCCTCCCCCCTCCGGCTGCTCCAAAAAGACATCGAGAGCGACCGCTGGCGGCAGCCGCACTGCGCCTGCTCCGGACAGCTCGGCTCAGCAGCGCTCTCTGCGCCTGCGTGCTGGGCTGCCAGCTGAGAGAGTGGGAGAGGGGACTTTGCAAAATCTCTTCCCATCAGTTTCTTCCAAATCCCGCAGGTTGATTTGAAACAGCAGCTTCTGTTTTTAGCTTCACACACAGACTCAAAACTTCCTCCTCTGGCCAACATCTGTGAATAAAACATTTATTTCTCCTCCGGGAAATATAGAGAGTTGTGGAACTTTGTAACTAACCTGGTGTTGTCAGACTTTTTACTGGAATTAGAGCCAGAGGAGGAGTAATCCAGGGTAATGATTTGGGGATAAAGCAAAATCCTGCAAATGTTGGAATTTTGAATGAAACAGACCCGCTGAGCTTACCCAGCATTTTCTGTTTTTATTATAATGATTTTGGGACCTGGGTTTGAATCCTACCACGTTTCAATAAAAATATTGATGAACATGAATTAATTGTTGTAGAAACACATCTGGTTCTGTAATGACCTTTAAGTACAGAAATCTGCCGTCCTGATCCTACATATGACTAAATTCACAAACTCAGTAAACAGGGAATGTCACCATCAGAAAAACAGAGCTCCTGGACGGCAGAAGGGTTGTGACAGATTATGGAGAAGGTCATTGAAAACAACACAGACTTTAATGGAACAACTGGTCCCAAACACAATCTCTTGTGGTTAGTGTGGCAGGGTGTGGTGAATCAGGTTTTAAAAGAGTCAAATTATATATGTTTTCTAGCTTGGACAACCACATTTAAGTCTGGGACTCAGATGAGGATATGAATTGGTGTTTGGTGGTTAAGACCGGAATCTATGTATTATGTCAGGAAGCCTTAAATCCAGAGTGAGAATATTTCAGAACCAGGGTTCAAAATAAATGACTCTGGGTGGTGAATTCATCCTCAAAAGAAGAAAACGACAGCACAGGAACAGGCCCTTCAAGCCTGCGCCAACCATGCTGCCCGACTGAACTAAAACCCCCTACCCTTCCAGGGACCATATCCCTCCATTCCCATCCTATTCATGGATTTGTCAAGTCACCCCTTAATAGTCACTATCATATCTGCTTCCACTACCTCTCCTGGCAGTGAGTTCCAGGCACCCACCACCCTCTGTGTAAAAAACTTGCCTCATGCATCTCTTTTAATTCTTGCCCCTCACACCATAAATCTATGCCCCAAGTAACTGACTCTTCCACCCGGGAAAATATTCTATCCATGCTCCTCAATCTTATCGACTTTTCTCAGATCGTGCCTCAACTTCAGTCATTTCAGTGAGAACAAACTAAATTTCTCCAACCTCTCCTCATAGTTAATGGCCTCCATGCTAGGCAGCATACTGGTAAATCTTTTCTGTACCTTCTCCAAAGCCTCCATATGCTTCTGGTAATGTGGCGACCAGAGTTGAACACTGTATCCCAAGTGTGGCCTAAGGTTCCATAAAAAACTGCAACATGATTTGCCAAAAGGACCGTGAAAATTCTGTCATGGGAGGAACTACTGGAAGAAAAATCACCCTGTACATGGGAGAGACAGAAACGATGAGGACCATCTCCTCCAATCACAGATTCTGTCTTTCCTGATGTTGCTAAATCTGCAGAGGCAGATCTCAAATTGGAGGAACAGCTTTGCTACCTATTTTGAGAAAGGAAGTTCACTGACTCAGCAGCCCATCTGTGATGTGTAGAGGAGTTGTGTCTTCCTGCTACAGAACAAGTTTCATAGCAGTGTGAGCCTCAAAAGGAGCGATCCAGCCATCGGCAGAGCTTTCCCCATTCTGCTGAACAAGTCTCGATTATTTTTATATATCACAGGAGGTGGGGTGGACAGCACAGGAATTTGAGTAACTAGATATTGTGAACATACCAATCACTTGGGTCGTCACATTAAAACTTGAGGTACGTTCATCCAGGTTCATATTCTAAATTGCTATTATTTACAGTTTAATGCTAACAGACGACACACAGAAGCCCCGGTCAGAGTTGATCTCAGCTGCTGTAGTGAGGTTATTGATGGGTTATTAATGCAAATCCATATACAATGAAGATCAGAATTGGGAGAGTTTTTTCCTGCTCCACAGTCTGAACCAATAAACATCTGCCCCGATTCAATTGCCTTGTGTCAAACAGTTAGAATTGTCATTTAGAAAGAGAGTATGAGTGTATTTTTAAAATAAATTCAAAATATCATTTACAGATTCCAATTTAAAAGATTTAATATATACATAAATACCGAAGACTATCTTACAAAGAAGTAAACTAACACAAAAGGTAATGTTACTATGTGACTCCATCACTAATAAAGGAGTTACTGAGAATGGAAAACAATCCCCTGGAAACCAAAAAATAGCCCTTAAAAATCAAAGAGTAGCTTTCGAGAAGATCTCAATACAAGCACTGAAAATAAATACTTTGTGCCCTGCAGATGGATCTTTCAGAGAATGAATTGTAGATTTTGCCCCAGAGATCAAATTAGAACTGAAGCAAAAGTTGCCAGGGGTAGTAGTAGAGGCGGGTACAATTTTATCTTTTAAAAAGCATTTAGATAGTTACATGGGTATGATGGGTATAGAGGAATATGGGTCAAATGCAGGCAATTGGAATTAGCTTAGGGGTTTAAAAAAAGGGGAGGCATGGACAAGTTGGACTGAAGGGCCTGTTTCCATGCTGTAAACCTCTATGACTCTGAAAGTTCTTAATGTTATTCTAAACAGGTTCCTGTTGAGAGTTCTTCAGTTAAGAGGGAAGATCACAGGTGTTACTTTTAAAAAGTGACATTGCAGTCCCGAAAATCAGTGACACTTCCAGAATATTAAATTCCAGCGAGTTACAAGGTTTGCTAACGTCAGCAGAAATAAAATATTGTCAGACTATCAATACTGAACAGCAGCAAAAACAGCAGAATCCAACCCCTGCAGTCATTTGTGAACTTGCTGATGTCTCAGGAGCCATTGTGACCGAGTGAATCCCTTCCCACACACAGAGCAGTTAAATGGCCTCTTACTGTGAGTGCGTTGGTGAGCCAGCAGGTTGAAAGACTTTGCGAATCCCTTCCCACACATGGAGCAAGTGAATGGCCTCTCCCCTGTGTGAACTCGCTGGTGAGCAGAGAGGTTGAATGACCGATTGAATCCCTTCCCACACACGGAGCATGTGAATGGTCTCTCTGCAGTGTGAGTGCGTCGGTGCGCAGTGAGGTTGGACGACTGCCTGAAATTCTTTCCACAGTCAATGCAGCTGAATGGCTTCTCTTTAGTGTGAATTTTCTGGTGTCTCAGCAGGGTGGGTAAAGCTGTGAATCCCTTTCCACATACAAAGCAAGTAAATGGTCTCTCCCCAGTGTGAATTCTCTGGTGTGCAATGAGGGAGGATGCCTGTCTGAAACTCCGTCCACAGTCAGTGCAGCTGAATGGTTTGTCCTCAATGTAAACTCGCTGGTGTGACAGTAAGTGGGATGACCCAGTGAATCCCTTCCCACAGTCGGAGCAGGTGAACGGCCTCTCCCCAGAATGAACTCGCTGGTGTGACAGGAGGTGGAATGACTGAGTGAATCCCTTCCCACACACAGAGCAGATGAATGGTCTCTCCCCGGTGTGAGTGCGTTGGTGCACAGTGAGTGCTGAAGAATGCCTGAACCTCTTCCCACAGGAGGTGCAGGTGAATGGCTTTTCCTCAGTGTGAATTCTCTGGTGAGACCAAAGGCCAGATGATTGAATGAATCCCTCCCCACAGACAGAGCAGGTGAATGGTCTCTCCCCAGTGTGACTGCGCCGATGATTTTCCAGCAGGGAAGGGTAACTGAATCTTTTCCCACAGTCCCCACATTTCCACGGTTTCTCCATGGTGTGGTGTCCTTATGTCTCTCCGGGTTAAACGATCAGTTGAAGCCTCATCCACACATAGAACACATGTACAGTTTTTCCTTGCTGTGAATGGTGTGATGTTTTTTAAGGCTGTGTAACTGGATAAAGCTCTTTCCACAGTCAATTCACTGAAACACTCTCACTCGGGTGTGTGTGTACCTTGGTGCTTTTTCAGTCACACTGATGTTTGAAATCTTCTCCTCCAGGCTGAAGACAAACATTTCTCCTTCCACGTTCAAAGTCTTAGGATATTCAATTCCTATTGAATCGAGACTCTGTCTGATTTTGATGTGATGTTTCCTCACCTCACCTGTAAAAGGAATTTACAAAATTAATCACTGTCAGTCCAGGATAGAAATTTTGAACAGGCAATTCGAATTCTCTTGAACATTTCTTCCTCTCTTGTTCCCCAAATCAAAAAAACCCCATCCCAAACACTCTCCCTCCTCTCTGGGCTGAAATCCAAACCCATCTCATCATCTGCAGGATTTCTTTCCTCCACTCCCAGTTTTCTCCCTCCCTCTCCTCTGTCTGGGTTCAGTTCGACAACACCAGGTTTAAGTCCAACTGACTTATTTGATAGTAAACTCACTAGCTTTCGAGGTTTCCCTCTTCTTCAGGTGAATGGAGAGTTCTGGCCTCAGACAGAGCATATAAAGCACAGACAGTTTACAGATTACTGATTAGAATGCGAATCTTTACACCTAACCTGCTGTTCAAGTCCTAAAGTGGCCGACAATGTGAGTGGAAGGAGCACTGATCACAGGTTAAAGAGATGCGTATTGTCTCCAGACAGTACAGTAAGTGAGGTTTTGCAAACCCAGGCAAGTCACGGGGGTTACAGATAGTGCGACATGAACCCAAGATCCCTGTTGAAACCAGGTGTTGACAGACTTTTTACTGTGTTTACCCCAGTCCAACGCCGGCATATCCACATCATGGGTTCAGTTCTCCAGCTTCTGTCTGCAGGCTGACAATAAAACCAATGGATCTTATTGGGGATGTTGGGGCCTCCAGCGGGTATTTGTGAATCCTCCCCGCCCACCTCCCAGGGTTTCCTTCCTTCCCAGAGATCAGAGTCCTCATTGATTTGAGGCCAAAGTGTAACCTGTTATTTACTGTCCCCCTCCCCCATCCTCTGATGTGAACCATCCTCCAGTGTCTGAGCCAGGATGGGGCCGTTAATCTGGGAGGGAGAAGCCCCGCAGCTACAAACCAGGGAGCTGACAATGATTCTGAAGGGTTTGCGGATGCACAAAGTGTTTCCAAATCCTCCCAGCCACCGCCTAACGCTGACTCCGCTTCTCCGGGACCATAAGGTCCATAAATACATGCACCTTGCTGCCTAACGCCCCCCACAAAGATGGCGACCTTACACGTGCCGTGCTGCCCAAATGCTCCCTACAAAGATGGCGACTGCACATGCGCCCTGCTGCCCACTGATCCCAATAAAGATGGCGGCCGCGCTGCCCATTGTTCTGTAAAGATGTTGATTGTAAAATCAATCACCTTCGGGCTTCTTATTTGCGGTTTGAGGCCCGCACCCAGTTTCTATGAATTTCCCTTTCCTACACAGGATGTTTATGAAGCCTCCTTTCTCACCCGCCGGTTATATTTAACTTCACTCACCCGCTGTCTCCAATTAATCTCTGCTCTCCCTGAGGCTCACCCGGTCCGGCCACTGTCAACACCAGCACTGCGCATGCTCCAGTCAGAGCGGCACTGCCTACTGAAGATAGAGCGTGTTCTCACTCTCGGTGCATGCTGGGCACCAGCACCACCATTGACCAGTGATATTTTCTGCTCCAATCACAACGGAGTCATCGAGTCATTGGGCGGCATGGTGGCAAAATGGTTAGCACTGCTGTCTCACAGCTTCAGGAACCTGGTTTCGATTCCTGACTTAAGTCCATGTCTATGTGGAGTTTGCATGTTTTCCCCATGTAGGCATGGGTTTCCTCCCACAGTCCAAAGATGTGTGGGTTAGATTGATTGGACATGGTAAATGAACCTTGAGTGTCCCAGGGTGTGATAGGTTAGAGGGATTAGCAGGGTAACGAAGCGGGGACAGGGCCTGGGTGGGATTGTTGTCGGTGCATTCGATGGGTCAAATAATCTCCTTCTGCACTGTAGCAATTCTATGATGATATGTCAGGAAATTAAGTTAGCGACAAGCATCCAAGTGTGTGGGATCTTCTCCATAGTTCCATTTTGGATTTTATTAAAAGCAAAAAAAATCCTAAACGTCAGGTGTTAAGTTACTGGAATCTCAGCAGGTGGTGTGAACAACTGTCTTTTTTCCCTCAAAGAGAACATTGAAACAGCTCCTGAGCACAAAGAATGTACTGAGCGAATATCAATTGCTTTGAATTTTCAGAGCTGGAATGATAACAGGTTGAAAAACTAAACCCTTTTGCAGACAATGTATCTGAACGGTTTCCCCCAAAATAATTGTTGTTATGTCAGTAAATGGGATCATCAAGTTTTCTTTTATTCATTCATGAGACATGGGTGTCGCTGGCATTCCAGCATTTACTCCCCATCCAGAGTTACCCTTGAACTGAATGCCTTGCTCGGCCATTTCAGAGGACCCTCTGCAGCTCTGGAGGCCAAACCAGGTAAGGATGGCAGATTTCCTTCCCAAAGGACATTAGTGAACTAGATGGGTTTTTGAGACAATTGGGAACAGTTTCATGGTCATCAGTCAATTCTTAATTTCAGATATTTTTATTGAATTCAAATTCCACCATCACCATTCGTGACAGAACATTTGATTTGATATGATTTATTATTGTCACATATATTGAGATACAGTAAAAAATATTGTTTCTTGTACACTATACAGACAAAACATACTGTTCATAGAGTACTTGGGAGAAGGAAAGGAGAGTGTGCAGAATATAGTGTTACAGTCATACCAAGGGTGTAGGGAAAGATCAGTTTAATATATGGTAAGTCTATTCAAAAGTCTGATGGCAGTAGCTGATCTTGAGTCAGTTGGTATGTGACTTTTGTATCATTTTCCTGACAAAAGAAGGTGAAAGAGAGTACGTGCGGGGTGCGTGGAGTCCTTGATTATGCTGGCTGCTTGTTTGAGGCAGAGGGAAATGTAGACGAAGTCAATGGATAGGAGGCTGGTTTGCATGATGGATTGGGCAACATTCATATTTCGTAGTTTCTTGCCATCTTAGTCAGAGCAGGAGGCTAATGAAGCTGTGATACATCCAGAAATGATCCTTTCTATGGTACATCTGTAAAAACTGGTGAGAGTCATAGCAGACATGCCAGATTTTGTTAGCCTCCTGAGAAAGTAGGGGCTTTCTTAACTCTGCAGTGTGGAGGGACCAGGACAAGTTGTTGGTGATCTGGACATCTAGGAATTTGAAGCCCTGATTCATTTCAACTTCACCCCTGTTGATGTAGACAGGGGCATGGTCTTGACTATGCTTCCTAATGTTGATGACTATCTTCATGGGCAATGTTGGTCTGAGGAATGAGGTGATCGCTGATAGGACTGTTTTGTGTCAGTGGACTGATCAATATTTAAGAACTCAGCAATCAACTGGGATGAGTACCACAGTAACAAACATTATTAGTAATAATAGAAGCATAGAAGACTGTGTGCCTAAGAAGAAAACCCATTTGTTCCTCAACTGGAAACCATAGATGAACAGGGATATCCACTGATGCTGAAGTCCACGCGTGAGGTGTTCAAGTCATGTGACCTTGACCCATATAAGAAATCCAGATACAGTCTACAGAGAACCATCAAAGACATCAAGAGTCAATATAGGACCAAGCTAGAGTCTCAGGCTAGCCACACGGGCTCCCATCAACTTTGGTAGGTCTGCAAGATGTGACAGGCTACAAAATGAAGGTATATAGAATCACAGGCACCAATGCATCCTCCCTAATGAGCTCAATGCAATCCTGCAGAAGGTAACAGAGTGGCAAAACTATTGGTGTGAAAATCTGTATCTTTGTCCAAATCAGCCTTTCCAGAAAGGGTCGTGAACAAGACACCCTCCAATTTTCAATGGAACACAACCATCCAGCAGAGGGAAGCAGAGTAGTAAAGCTGATTGACTGTCGGCATGGAAATCTGCATCTTTAGCCAAATTTGTTTCAATCTTCCTTTTGTTGTGATATCCGAATTTACTAAAGATACTTTTACTCTCATTTGAAACATATCAAAGTCTGACCATGCTTTGTAAGCATCCAGTAGATCATCTATCTTGTCAATCTCATCATTGAACCTGAACAAAAGATCCAAGACTTCATCTGTATTGAACTGATGGACATCCAGATCACAAAATATTTTGTTTATGATTTTCTTTTTGATAGTAAGTGACAAGGCCAAGACTAGATCTTGTTTCCTCCTTCGTGGGGGTGTTACCCATGTCCACATCGCCACTTCATTCTTCCACTGGTTGTATGGTTCAGATTTTGAGAACATTGGCAGGTCATCAGACCCTGACAATTCCCACTCGCTTTCAGCCATTTCTCACAAAAGCTCCTGGAATTGTAATCTTCTGTCTGAAATATACTTTCCTTTAGTTTTCAAACTTCACTATGAGACAAACATTCTCTGTTTCCGTCTTATAATCCTGACAGGTGAAGAAACTGGAGCCAGTCTTTACTTGGAATAGTTTTAGAATGAAACATTGCAGGTATTTAACTCCTAACTCCACTCTATGTCAGCAAGTTATTTGCACTCAAAATCATCCAATCAATGTCCTCCATCTATATATTTTTAACCACAAATGATACAGGTAACACCCAGATTTGGAACAGATAATAGATTTAATTGGAGTGACTGCTGTGATGTTTCAACATGAGTTGGATCATTCAGGGAATCTCCCACAATCAGGGCAGACGAATGATCTTTGTGTAAATTTGTTGGTGTGTAGGCAGCCAAGATGACTCAGTGAATCCCTTCCCACACTCGGAGCAGGTGAACAGCCTCTCCCTGATGTGAGCTTCCTGGTGTCAGCAGGTCAGATGATTGAGTGAATCCCTTTCCACACAGAGCAAGTGAGATGTCTCCCCTCACTGCAAACCTGCTGGTGGTTGCACAGTATGGATGATCAACTAAATCCCTTCCCACAGTCAGAGCAGGTAAATGGCCTATCTCCCATATGAAATCTGTGGTGTCTCTGCAGAGTGGATAACTGAATGAACTGGTGTATGGCCTCTCTCCAGTGTGAATTTGCTGCTCTTCCTGCAGAATGGATGAGTGAGTGAACCTCATACCAGAGTCAGCACAAGTGAATGGCCTCTCCTCAGTGTGACTGCATTGATGGGTTTCCAGTGCAAATGGATAATTGAATCCCTTCCCACAGTCCCATTTCCATGATTTCGCCATGATGCCAGTGTCCTTGTGTCTCTCCAGGTTGGATGATCAGTTGAAGTCTCATCCACACACAGAACACGTGTATGGTTTCTCCCCGCTGTGAATGGTGTGATGTTTTCTCAGCCTGTGTAACCGGTCCACAGAGGGACAAATGGGCTTGAGGAACTGAATGAATTCCTTCTGTGCCGTAATGACATTGATTCAAAGATACAGCGTAGCTACATGTATTATGATACTAAATTAGTAAAAAAGAAATCCACTGAATTAGAAAACAATAAAAAAGGCTGAACAGGTAACTGAATCTCTCCTCACAGTCTCTAGATTTCCATTGTTTCTCCTCAATGTGACTGTGGTTGTGAACAGTGCTGTTTCTTTCATGTTCAAAGTTCCCTGCTTTTCAATTTACTATAAATTGTGCAGTTCCATCCAAACCTGATTTGATGTTTTGTGTGAGCTTCCTGACCCCAGATCCTCCCCTTCTAAGACCAGTTGTATTAACATCTATAACAAAGCTGGAGTTTTTTTTTCAATTCAGCAGAAACAGCCCAAATAAACATGGTTCAATCTGAATATTAACAGCAAAAATCCAATCACAATACTTAATTGTGAACTCACTGGTGTCTCAGCAGATTGGCTGAAATGACAAATCCCTTTCCCAACAGGAAGTAGGTGACGGCTTCTCCCTAGTGTGAATTCGCTGGTGCCTTGCTAGGTGGGATGGCGTACTGAATCCCTTCCCACACTGGGAGCAGATGAAAGGTCTCTCTCCAGTGTGAATACGCTGGTGTGTCAGCAGATGGGATGACTGAGTGAATCCCTTCCCACACTGAGAGCAGGTGAATGGTCTCTCCCCGATGTGAACTCGCTGGTGTATCAGCAGATAAGATTGGTTAATGAATCCCTTCCCACACTGGGAGCAAGTAAACGGTGTCTCCCCAGTGTGGATTCGCTCATGTCTCAGTAAATTGGCTGAGTCAGCAAACCCCTTCCCACACTGGGAGCAGGTGAACGGTTTCTCTCCAGAGTGAATTCGCTGGTGCATTGCTAGGTGGGATGGCCGATTGAATCCCTTTCCACAATGGGAGCAGGTGAATGGCTTCTCCCCAGTATGAACACGCTGGTGTATCAGCAGGTTGGATGACTGAGTGAATCTCTTACCACACACAGAACAGGTGAAAGGCCTCTCCCCAGTGTGATCTCGCTGGTGTATCAGCAGTTTGGCTGAGCGAGTGAATCCCTTCCCACGCTCGGAGCAGGTAAACGGTCTCTCCCCAGTGTGAACCCGCTGGTGTAACAGCAGAGTGGATAACTGAGCGAATCCTTTCCCACACTGGGAACAGATGAAAGGCCTCTCCCCAGTGTGAACTCGCTGGTGCGTCAGCAGATAAGATTGGTTAGTGAATCCCTTCCCACACTGGGAGCAGGTGAACGGCCTCTCTCCAGTGTGAACTCGCTCATGTCTCAGCAGATTGGATGAGTCAGCAAATCCCTTCCCACATTGGGAGCAGATGAACGGTTTCTCCCCAGTGTGAACTCGCAAATGCATTGCTAGCTGGGATGGTCTATTGAATCCCTTCCCACACTCGGAGCATGTGAATAGTTTCTCCCCAGTGTGAATTTGCTGATGTCTTGCTAGGTGGGATGGCCTATCAAATCCCTTGCAACACTGGGAGCAGGTGAATGGCTTCTCTTCAGTGTGACTGCACCGATGAATCTCCAGTTGGGATGAGAAATCGAATCCTTTCCCACAGTCCCCACATGTCCATGCTAAATCCCTGTTGTGACTGCAATTATGTGCTGAAAGAGCAGATGATTGGTTGAAGTCTTGTCCACACACAGAGCACATGTATGGTTTCTCTCCAAGGTGAATGGTGCTTTTTTCTTCCATGTTCAAAGTGCAATGCCATTCAGGTTACAATAAATTGGCTGTCTCCATCAGATTCTGATATGATGTTTGGTTTCAGTTTCCAAACTCCAAATCCTCTCCTAAAACCCTGTGAAATTGATTTAAAACAGAAAAAAGGGAGTGAGAGAGAACCCACAAAAACACAAAGGTAGCTTGTGAAATTGAGCTGAATGAATTTGGGAATTTGTGGGGCTGGCACTGCTGGCTTGTCATAAAAACTCAACTAGCTCACTAATGTTCTTCAGGGATCGAAACCTGCCACCCAGTCTGGATCTACACAAGACTGTGGACACTGTGGGGGGACACAAAGAGAAATAGGAGAGAGCAGGGATGAAGGAGAGGGATTTTATACATTTACAACTCAACAAGAACTTTGACAGAATCTCCCAAACCCTCAACCTCCATGACCAAGGAACAGTGTAGTGGGTTAGAAAGGAATGCCATCAACTTCAAGTTCTCCTATAACTCACATCCTGACTTGTGTGACATCCTGTATTAAAAGAGCATGAACTTTTTTTTATATAACTAATGGGAAGACTGAATCCATTATGCTCAGTCCCCACTGCAAACTCCACTCCCTTGCCAGCAACTCTATCCCTCTTCCTGGCAACTGTCTGAGGCTGAACCAGGCAGTTCACAACTGGGTGAAATATTTCACCTCAGTTTGAGCTTCCAACCACATATCCACATCATCAAGGCTGCCTATTTCCAAAGAGACATAGGTTCAAGGTGAGAGGGGGAAAGTTTCAGGGAGAATTGAGTGGGCAAGTTTTTCACGTAGAGAATGGGGGGTGTCTGGAATGCGTGCCAGAGAGGGAGAGGGGAAAAGGTGCACTAGCAACATTTAAGAGGCATCTGGATGGATGCAAGAATAGGGAGGGAATCGAGAGATCCATACCGAGTAAGGGCGGAAGTTTATTTTAAAGTTTAGTGAGGTCATCATGGTCAGCACAGGCTTGGCGGATCGAAGGGCCTGTTCCTGTTCTTTGTTCTTCCACCTCAGGGACATCCCCCAGTCTCAGCTCATCTGGAACCCTCACCCATTCCATTGTGACGTAACCTCTCACCCAATCCATTGTGACGTAACCTCACACCCATTCCATTGTGACGTCTAGAACGTCCGAGCACTCCTTCATTGCGCATGCTCCAGACCGTCCTCAGAAAACATGGCGGCGACTTACACGGGCCTGTCTCGGGGAAAAGCCTGAGCAGCTTCCCCCGCTACAAACGCCGCATAGGAGCTTCGGCCTACAACTACCCGTCGGCTCCAGCCCTCCCTCATGATCCATCCCACGGTATCTCACCGGCTAAGAATTTCCACAACCGCCCCGATCGTGAGTTCTCATCGGCACTGCGCATGTTGTCAATCACAACAGGAGTATTGGGGTCTAGACCCGCCCCTTTTTCATTCCGATTGGCTGGAGGATCAACCCCTGCTCGGTCCTCCAGTCCCGCCCCTCATTCATTCCGATTGGCTGGAGGACCGACAGTTGTGCCCCTTGTTCACTCCAATTGGAGGACGGAGCAGAGGTTGGTCCTCCAGCCGCGCACCCTTTTTCTATTGGTTCAAAGCTGCCGTCAATCACTCCGCGGGCATTGTGAGCTGGAGCACGCGCACTGCCGATGCTAGGCTCAGGCTGCAAAGCCGCAGGAACAAAGTCTCAGAGATTGAAATCAATGGGTTGTTGTAAAACGGGAGGTCAAGGGTTACAGTGAACAACAACTTCTATTTATTTAAAATTTTTAAACCAGAAATCATCCCAGTGCACTTCACAGGAATATCCAGATACATCAGGATATATTAGCACAGATGACCAAGAGATTGGACAAAGAGGTGAGTTTTAAAGAGAGTCTTAAGGGATTTGATTTATCATTGTCACATTTGATTGATTTGATTTATTATTGTCACAAGTATTACTATGAAATGAGAAGTATTGTTATTGTGCTAGACAGACAAAAATATACCATTCATAGAATGTATAGGGGAGAAGGAAAGGAGAGTGTGCAGAATGTAGCGTTACAGTCACAGCTAGGGTGTATAAGGTAGGTCCACTCAGAAGTCTGATGACAGCAAGGAAGAAGCTGTGAAAGTAGAGGCATTGGTGGGCTTTCTTAACTATAGCGTTAGCGTGGCAAAACCAGGACAGACTGTTGGTGATTTGAACACCTAGAAACTTGAAGCTGTTGGCCATTTCCACTTCATCTCCATTGATGTAGACAGGGACATGTCCTCCACTACACTCCTTGAAATCGATGACTATCTCCTTCCTTTTGACATTGAGGGAGAGATTATTGTTGCTGCACCAGTTCACCAGATTCTCTATCACTTTCCTGTACTCCGTCTCATCATTGTTTGAGATTCAATCCACCACGGTGGTGTCATCAGCAAACTTGGAAATTGAGTTGGAAGGGAATTTCTTCACACAGTCATAGTTGCATAAGGACTATATTAAAGGGCTGAGGACAGAGCCTTGTGGGGCATCGGTGTTGAAGATGATTGTGGAGGAGGTCTTGTTGCCTATTTTTATGGATTGTGGTCAGTGGGTTAGAAAGTCATCCAGTCATAGAGGGAGGAGCTGAGCCCCAGGCCACACAGTTTGGAGATGAGTTCTGTCAGAATAATGGTGGTGAAGGCTGAGTTGTAATCAATGAATAGGAGCCTGACATAAGTGTCTTTGTTACTCAGGTATTCTAGGTGTTGAGTGTAGGGCCAAGGAGATGATGTCTGCTGTGGACCTGTTGTGGTGATAGACAATCTGGGAGGTTGAAATTAATTTGAGCCATGACTCACCTTTTGAAACACTTCATACTGATGGATGTCAGAGCTACCAGGCAATAGTCATTAAGGCACGCTGCCTGGCTTTTCTTTGGTATCGGGATGATGTTTGCCTTCTTGAAGCAGATAAGGACCTCAGATTGATGTGAAAAAAGGTTAAAGATGTCTACAAATACCACTGTGAACTGGTCCACACAAGATCTGAATGCTTGTCTGCATAGTCCATCCGGGCTAGTGACTTACCATAGGTTGACTTTTGAGAAGGCTGCTCTGATGTAGGCGATGGTGAGCTCAAATACAGGCTTGTCAGAGCTTCCGGGTTGGACGACGTGCTCTCACTGACCTCCTGCTCAAAATGGACATAGAATGTATTGAGCTCATCAGGGAGAGATGCATTGGAGGCAGTGACTTTACCTGCCTGGAGGGGGTTGTTTACTGTTGAAAGCCAGCTGGGAGTATATTAGAATAACTTGGTCTAGAGGTAACAAAGGAATGGATGATGGTTTTTGCAGTGGATAAACTGAGGCTAACGTGTAATTGGGTAATGTTACTAAGGTGAAAATAGGCGATTTTGATGCTGATGTCGAACAGTTTGGAAGATCATCTTGGAGTGAAATATTTCACCATGGCTGCAAACCTCCTGCTTCAGTCTCAGACATTTGGCGGGGACTGGGATGGAGTTGATGGCTCGAGAACTGAAGGAAATGAACTCAGTCTTGTCAATATTTAAATGGAGGACATTTCTGCTCATCTAATCTTGGATGTCAGACAAGTTCAGATGGTATAAGCTCAGAGGGGAAATTAGAGGTAATGGATTTGAAATACTCCTGCTGCCCTGGACAATCCAGATGGTGGAGGTTGAGGGCTTAGGAGGTTTTATCAAATTGTGGTTCAGTTCTAGGTGTATAAAAATGCCTCCCATTTGCCACCCTCTCTCCCTGTCTCTTTCACTACTTTCTCTCTGTTTTGCTTTCTCTCTCTTCTAAGAACATAAGAAATAGGAGCAGGAGTAGGCCATCTAGCCCTTGGAGCCTGCCCCGCCATTCAATAAGATCATGGCTGATCTGAAGTGGATCAGTTTCCCGCTTTCTCCCCATAACCCTTAACTCCCTTGTCTATCAGAAATCTATCTACCTGTGATTTAAATATATTCAGCAAGGTAGCCTCCACCACTTCAATGGGCAGAGAATTCCAGAGACTCACCACCCTTTGAGTGAAGAAATTCCTCCTCAACTCTGTTCTAAACTGTCCCCCCGCCCCTTATTTTGAGGCTGTGTCCTCTAGTTTTGCTATCCTTTCTAAGCGGGAAGAATCTCTCTACCTCTATCCTATCTAGCCCCTTCATTATCTTATATGTCTCTATAAGATCCCCCCTCAGCCTTTTAAACTCCATGTGACATAGATTTCTCTAGCCCAGAGGGTTCCATCACTGAATATATTTAAGGCTGAGATGGTGAGATGTGTGTTGAATGACAGAGCAGCCTCGACAGGCCGAATGGCCTACTCATGCTCCAATTTCTTGTGTTCTTGCAGGAGCCAGAGCCTTGTGAGGACTCAGACCGGAGACAGACTTTCTTCCCTGAAGGACATTAGTGACCATTTCACTTCTGCCAAAAGATCAAACAGATTTCATGGTCACTTTTTCCTGGTGCCAGCCCCACAGTTTTACCAGATTCATTCAACTCAATTTCACAACGTGCCTTTGTGAGTTCTTTCTCATCCCTTTTTTTCTGTTTAAAATCAATTTCACAGATTATCTGAAGGGGAGGATTTCCAATCAGAGAACTCAAACCCAACATCAGGATCAGATTGGAGTCACCCAATTTATTGTAAGCTGAATATTTGTGAATTTTGAACATGGAAGGAAAAAGCACCATTCACAGTGGGGAGAAACAGTGGGAATGTGGGGAGGGATTAGGATCCCCATCAGAACTGGAAACTCATCAGCCCAGACACATCGGGGAGAGGTCATTCACTTGCTCCAAATGTGGGAAGGGATTCTCTCGCTCATCCAGCCTGTTGCAACACCAGCGAGTTCACACTGGAGAGAGACCTTTCAACTGTTCCAACTGTGGGAAGGGATTCGCTCAGTCAGGCAACCTGCTGAGACACCAGCGTGTTCACACTGGGAAGAGACCATTCAGATGTTCAGAGTGTGGGAAGGGATTTGCTCGATCATCTGACTTGATGGCACACCAGCAAGTACACACTGACAAGAGACCATTTAAATGTCCAGACTGTGGGAAATGCTATAAAAGTTCCCGGGATCTGATACTCCATCAACGTGCTCACAGTGACGATAGGCCATTTAGGTGCTCTCACTGTGGGTCTGAGTTCAAACAATCATCTCAACTCACTGAGCACCAGCGTAGTCACACTGGGGAGAGGCCATTCACCTGCTCCGTGTGTGGGCATGGGTTCAGTAGGTCATCTAACCTGCGGTCACACCAGAGAATTCACACTGGGGAGAGACCGTTCACCTGTTCTGAGTGTGGGAAGGGATTCACTCAGTTATCCACTCTGCTGAATCACCAGAGTGTTCACAATGAGAAGAGACCATTTCAATGCCCAGACTGCAGGAAGTGCTACAAAAGTTCCCGGCAACTGCTCCACCATCAACGTGTTCACACTGAGGAGAGACCTTTTAAATGCCTGGAATGTGGAAAGTGCTTTAAAAGTTCTGGGGAACTGATGCGCCATCAACGTCTCCACACTGACGAGAAACCGTTCAGGTGCTCTCACTGTGAGACTGGGTTCAAGACATCATCTGACCTCACTGTACATCAGCGAGTTCACACTGGGGAGAAACCGTACACCTGCTCTCAGTGTGGGAGGGGATTCACTCAGTCATCCTCCCTGCTGACACACCAGCGAGTTCACACCAGGGAGAGGCCGTTCACTTGTCCCAAGTGTGGGAAGAGATTCACTCAGTCATCCAACCTTCTGAGACACCAGCGAATTCACAAGTCATTTCAATAAATTAGCTTTGTGTTAACAGTGTTTGATCTTTTAACACCTCTAACATATGGTATTTCCTTTTGAAGAGTTCTCACACTCCCCGTCTCTTCCATCCTCACCTCCAAGTGTGAGGAGCTCATGGAGCTTCTTGGTAAGATTGGGACAATTTGATCAGCTGCCTCTGCTATTTCCCTCCCTTCCCACTGGGACAAACCATGTCGAGAGTTCCGTCTTGCCCAAGCCCAGAACCTACAGCTTCCTCCGGTTTCTCTACCTCCCTTCATGACCTCTGCATCTTGTCCATGAGACCCACCTTCTGCTTCATCAATCCTATTCTCCTTAAACTACTGGTCATCCACCTTCCACACATTAGGTGATATTGTTGACGGTTCTCTCTATCCTCTGGCACTGTCCCCCACCTTTCAAATCCACTGTCATCACCTGTCCTAAAAGAACACTCCACCCCACAGTCTTTACCAACTACCGTCCCATCTCCAATCTCCCTTTCCGCTCCAAAGCCTCTGAACTGGGTGTCCCCCAAGGATCTATCTCTTGCCCCTCCTATTTCCCATCTACAGATACAAAATATACAGTAAATGGCAGAACCTTAAAGAGTATTGATAGGCAAAGGGATCTTGGGTGTACAGGTACACAGGTCACTGAAAGTGGCAATGCAGGTGGAGAAGGTAGTTAAGAAGGCATACGGCATGCTTGCCTTCATCGGTCGGGACACTGAATTTAAAAATTGGCAAGTCATGTTGCAGCTTTACAGAACTTTAGTTAGGCCGCACTTGCAATATAGTGTTCAATTCTGGTCGCCACACTACCAGAAGGATGTAGAGGCTTTAGAGAGGGTACAGAAAAAATTTACCAAGATGTTGCCTGGTACAGAGGGTATTAGCTATGAGGAGAACTTGGAGAAACTTGGTGTGTTCTCACTGGAATGACGGAGGCTGAGGGGCTACTGATAGAAGTCTACAAGATTATGAGGGGCAGAGTGGATAGTCAGAAGCTTTTTCCCAGGGTGGAAGAGTCAATTACTAGGGGCGCAGGTTTAAGGTGCGAGGGGCAAGGTTTAAAGGAGATGTATGAGGCAGATTTTTTACACAGTGAGTATTGGGGCTGGAACTTGTTGCCGGGGGAGGTAGTGGAAGCCGATACAGTAGTGACTTTTAAGGGGCATCTTGACAAATACATGAATAGGATGGGAATAGAAGGATATGGTCCCCAGAAGGGTAGGGGTTTTTAGTTCAGTCAGGCAGCATGGTTGGTGCAGGCTTGGAGGGGCCAAAGGACCTGTTCCTGAGCTGTAATTTTCTTTGTTCTTTGTACATGTTGCCACTGGCTGACACCATCCAAAAGCACCATGTTAGCTTTCACATGTACACTGACAACACCCAGCTCTACCTCACACCCATCCCTCTCCATTACTCCACTGTTACTAAATTATCAAATTGCTTATCCCACATGCAGTCCAGGATGAGCAGAAATTTCCCCCAATTAGAAACTGAGTGACCAAAGCCACTGTCTTCAGTCACCATGACAAATTCACCCTAACTACTGAATCCATCCCTTTCCCTGGAAACTGTCTGAGGCTGAACCACACCCTTCACAATCTCTGTGTCAGATTTACTGATGAGGTGATTTTCTAACCACGTGTCCACACCATCACTAATTCCAGATATTTCAATCTCCACCCCACCCCAGCTCATTGGCTACTAATCAGCAGCCCAATGTGGAGGCAGTGTGCCAGTTCCATTGGCCTGAGCATGTGTGGTGCTGGCAGGTGATCTGTTTATTTAAAGGGACACTCCCTCTGTGCTGTCGTCATTTGAAAGGACAGAAGTATTGTAAGAGGGGCCCATTTCAACAAAGAGGAGGGAGAACAGGATTTAGGCGAATAAAAAAACGTAAAGTTATAAAACTGTCCACTCTGAAATTGTCCATTACTTTTTCTTTACAGTAATTACTAATATAAATAGTTAAATGGACAGGAAGCTCAGATCAGGCATCACATCAATCTAACCGAGACACTCGATTCATCAGGACTGAATGTCATTGGCAACGTGGAAGGGGAGAGCAGCAGTCACAGCACAGACAAACTGTACACATGTTCCACATGTGGATCTGGATTCAATCAATTGACTGATATGGGAAGACACAAGTGTAACCGAAACAGGGAGAGCCAATGTGGACAGTGTGGGAATACTGGGAATGTATTCCATTATCCCTTGATCAGGAAATTCATCAATGCAGTCACGCTACAGCGAGTCCGTGTGGACAATGTGGGAATATCGGGAAGGGATTCTGGGGGGAGTCTGTGTGGACCATGTGGGAATATCGGGAAGGGATTCTGGGGGGAGTCCGTGTGCACAATGTGGGAATATCGGGAAGGGATTCGTTTATTCCTCTGATCAGGAAATTCATCGATGCCGTCACACTGGACTGAGTCCATTCACCTGCCCTCTGTGTGAAAAGGGATTCACTCGATTTTCAAACATGCTGCGACACCAGCAGGTTCACACCGGGGAGAAACCCTTCACCTGCTCCCAGTGCGGAAAGGGATTCACTCAGTCATCCCACCTGCTGACACACCAGCGAGTTCATACTAGAGAGAGACCATTTACCTGCTCAATGTGTGGGAAGGGATTCACTCAATCATCCAATCTTGTGAGACACCAGCGGGTTCACAACTGCACTGTTCTAATCCTGCAGTTATTACTGCTGTTAATCAGATTCAGGGGTGAACCTTGTTCATTATGAAACAGGGGAGTGCTGATGCTGTTGCTGATAATCACAGCAACTGGGCTGCAGTTGGAAGAATTTTCATCTATATAGTGCCTTTCACAACCTCAGAGTATCTCTATGTGCAGTAAGCCTCCACAAACAGAAATGTGATGCTGATCAGAGATCATCTGTTCATAGTGAGGTTGGCTGAGAGTGAAATACACAATAAATTTATAATAGAATTTTACACTAAGTTTGAGAACAATGTTACTCAATCTGAAACCAGGATCTTAAATCTAAACAGAGGTAATCATGAAGTTACGAGGAGGCAACTTGTTTGTTGTGCATTGGGAAAATATTAAAAATCTGTGGATCTATTATCAACAAATGTATTTCCACAAACAAAACTGATAAATGACTGAGTCAATCTCTTCCCACACACAGAAGCACCATCATCGAGAAGGAAAGGACAGCAGACACATGGGAACACCACCTTCTGGAAAATCCCCTCCAAGTCACCCGTCATTGTGACTTGGAAATATATCACCGTTCCTTCACTGTCACTGGATCAAAATCCTGCAATTCCCTCCCTAACAACACTGTGGATGTACCTACACCACATGGACTGAAGTGGTTCAGAAAGGCAGCTCACCACCACTCAGTAAATTTATGCAGAAGTCTGAAAACATGTACCAAATGACTCAAGAACAACGTCCCACTTTTGAATGGTCCTATCATATATTAAGCTGATATTTCTCTTCACCCTACCTGTACCTGCAATACTGTATTCTGTACCTAGCCTTTCCTTCTTCCTGTGTACTCTATGAAAGATATGTTTTGTCCGTATAGCACGCAAGGAAAAAATACTTTTCACCATATCCCAATATATTTGACAATAATAAATCAAATTGAAATTTAATGCACATGTTCTGAAGTGGAAATCATGCAGGGCAGGTACAACATTTGAGAGGAGCAGTGCAAGGCTCCCTCTACATTTTCCCAAACACTCCCAAGGTATGTACAACCCATCTATGGTACAGAAGAAAGCTCTCTCTAAATCATCCTGTGAAAAACTCCCAGAGGAAGCACTGCCCAAGCTAGATACAAAGGAAAACTCCCATTACATGCCACACCAAACAGTGTCAGTGAGTAGGAAAACTCCATCTGCGCTGCCCCATCAAACACTCCCAGCCCATAATGAGCTGGGTTCCAGGAGGTTAGTTACCAGGCAATGAAATTATGTCATAAAGCAACACCATTTAATCCAGTTGGTCCTCTCTTTGATCTTTTAAAGATTGAGAACTGGGACATTCTGTTCACACTGAGAATCCCAGGGTGGGGAACTGAGACATCTTGTCTCCAAACACATCCCACCCTGTTTGCACCAGGAATCCCAGGGTGGAGATCTGGGACTAGGCAGGATACATGCAGGAAGGATATTCCTGATGGTGGGGGTGCCCAGAACCACAGACTGATGATGCAGAGTAGACTGTTTAGGGCAGAGATAAGCAGAAATTTCTTCACCCAGAGAGTGGTCAGCCTATGGAATTTACTACCACAGGGATTAGTTGAGGTCAAAACATTGTATGTTTTCAAGCAACAGTTCGATATAGCACATGAGGTGAAGGGATATGGGGAGAGGTGGGATCAGGCAATTGAACTGGATGATCATAATGAATGGTGGAGCATGTTCAATAGGCCTAATGGCCCCCTCCTGCTCCTATTTTCTATGTTTCAGACATATATCCTCCCTGTTCACACTGAGAATCTCAGGGTGCAAAGTGTGGTGTGTTTGGGACAAATTGCTATTTGAAAGGTGAAGGTATATCAGCAGCAGGAGTTAGTGAAGAGAGCGATGGTAATAACCAGGCAGATTCACTCACCAGGAAAGCTGCTGCAAAGGAGATTCCATGGGATCCACTCAAAACATAATTGTTGCCACTCTGACCCAATGAAAATTCATCACAGTCAGTACGGGATAGAAATTCAGAACAGACAATTCTAGTTGCCATGGAACATTCTTTCCTCTCACATTCCCCAAAAGTAAATCCCCATCCCACACACTCCCTCCATTCTCACTCTGCTGTATCTAATATTCACCCTCCCAATTCTCCTGAAGGTGCTGATTGACAGATCCATGCTCACTGCTTCCTGTCCTGGACACAGAGAGCTGAAAGTCTCCATGCAGGCTGCCAGACAGATATCTGTCTATCTGACTGGACTGACAATGTGTGGAATGTACAGACTGGATTCACTTCCTTTTCCTTCATTTGCTGCAAGTCCCCAGTTTCTCTAAGAATGAGAAAAGAAATAGAAAGATGGAGAAAAGGAAGTGTTTTACTCACAGAGACGGGGGAAGTTTGAGTCTGTCTGACGCTCAATCGTCAGCCTCACAAAGCCCGCGCTCTGATTGGCTGGAAGACCTGAGTCCTTCCGGTCCTCCAACTCTTCCCATTGGTCAACAGCTCAGTATGATGGTCGGGGGCGGAAACACCTCCTGCACATGCGCAACTTCCCATCTCCCTTGGCCATGCGCAGTCCCGGGCCTCCTGCCCGCGCGGCTGATAGAGCGAATTCCTTAGCGCTAGGGATTGTGGGAGTCGCAGCTGCCATTACTCATCCGGAGCCCAGTCTCCAAACACCCGAGACTGGGATGGAAAGTGGGGGTAAAGGCGCAGTAACCCCAGCCTGACACAAAGTACATGTTCCAAAAAAGACGACAAGGTATTCTAGACCATCAAGGACAATAACTGAGAGATTTCTGTGCCTCAGACAGTGCTTACAGCAGAAAACTATATTTTAAATTTCAAACATCAGCATTCTATCACACCGCATTCCCTTATCACACAGGAGAGGTGGGGGGGGCGGTGCGAGAGGAAGCTTCTATTGGTCCTGGTTTTGGAGACACCTGCTGCCTTGGTGGCACAGTGGTTAGCACGGCCATCTTACAGTGCCAGGCGCCTGGTTCCAATGCTGGCCTTGGGTGACTGTCTATGTGGAGTTTGCATGTCCTCCCCATTTCTACGTGGTTTTCCTCTGGGTGCTGCAGTTTCCTTCCACAGTCCAATGATCTGCTGGTTAAGAAGATTGGTGATGCTAAATTGTCCCTTACTGCCCCAAGAAGTGTAGGTTTAGGGAATTAGCTATGGTAAAGGTGAGGGGCTATAGGGAGAGAGAGTAAGATACTCTGCCAGAGACATGATGCAGATTTGATTACCTGAATGGGCACCTGCTGCACTGCAAGGATTCACAAAAGCTGATGAAGTAGATTTTTTTTATCTTCATAGTAAATAGTGTTTTCCCCCACTACAGGTAGATCTAAAATAAATCCAGAAAGAACTGGGAAAAAAATCATCTGGGCTGTCAAAATCTGTAGAGAAAGAATCAGAATTAAACTTTAACCATGGGACATAAGGAGTAGGAACAGGAGGAGGCCATTCAGCCCTTCGAGCCTGCTCTGAGATCATGGCTGATCTAACCTCACTAAGTCCACTTTCCTGCCTTATCTCTGTTACCATTAATTTCCTTGCTGATTAAAAACTTATTACTGTCAGATTGAGTCAGAATCACAGAATTGTAATGATTCAGAGCGAGGCCATTTGGCCCATCATGTCTGCACCAGTTCTTCAAGTAAGAAGTCTCACAACACCAGGTTTAAGTCCAACCAGTTTATTTGATAGTAATCCCACAAGCTTCCGGAAACGGTGTTCCTTCGTCACACACACACCAGTTCTCCAAACCAGCATCATGACTTAATGCCATTTCCCTGCCTTTTCCCTGTAGCCTGCATATTCAAGTAGTAATTTAATGCCCTCTTGACATAACTAGTCTGTAACAATATTTTTAAAAATGTAAGAATAGATTGAGGTTTTTCTGGCCCTTTACCTGGTCAGTAGTGTGAGGAGTCAGCCTTAGAGATGAGGGAGCAGTGATTCAGATGGATAGTCTCCGTATTGCAGGCAGCATTGCGGGAGGGCAGTTCATTCGCTTTCAGAAAACACAGAAAATAGGATCGGGAGGAGGCCATTCGCGGGTCTTCGAGCCTGCCGGAATAATGTCTCCTTTTATGGGCAGTATGCAAATAAGCACGGCAGTCTATATCAATGCAACCTTTTCTCAAGTGACACAGTCCAACATGTTACTGCCATTATTGGGAAGAATTGAGTTGTTCCGTCGACAACAAATCTGAACAGGGCGATATTATGAGTGAAAGTTGTGTCTGTGTGACTGTGAGGGGTAGTGTTTGATGTGGGGTGACAATGTGTGAGATTAATTAAATATACTTACCTGGTAGGGGAGAGTAAACGATCAGGCAGGTTGATGTCCTAGAATGAGGCTATCCCATTGTCCTCTGGGTGTGTGGAAGCCTGCGTTGTCCCCACGTGCTGGATACTCGACTGCAGAATTTGTGGAAGTGGGTGACTGTGTTCGCGCTTTCCCCTGATTTGCAAATGAAAATTAGAGCTTTCAATTTACGTTATTGACTGCGTAGAGTCTATTTTTCTGTCAATTAACTTTGTTCCCAATCGGTCGTTCACTGATTATTATGCAAGGATTAATTAATACCCCACCCACCAGCTTGCAATCTTCACGTATGCTCCATTGCAGCTACAATATTATCAAGACAGCCTCACAACTCTCCATCCACTTCGCAAAGCTCAGTTACACGCTGAAGGCCCAAACTCTGAAGTGACGCTCTATCACAAAGACTTCCACAGACTCGTATCTCTTTTCTCTCACGTTTACACACTCTCCTCCCTCCTCCTCTCTTGGATATACACCCACACACAGAATCTCTCTCCATCTCTCACACTTGCCCATCCAGACAAAATCACTCTCCTCTCTCACTCACAGCTCCTTTTCTCTATCTCACACACACACATACGTTCCCCCCTCCCCCATCTTACACACACACCATAACCTCTTTCTCTCAAACACGCGCATTCTGACTCCACTCTTTCTCAACCACACACAAACAATCGTGGGCTCCTCATTTTATCCCACAGACATACACACCATAGCTCTAGTTCTTTCTTGCACACACAGTATTGACTCCTCTCTCTCTCACACGTCCATTCACCCTCACATATACACACACACACAATGCGCACACAAATGAACACACACACACAAACATGAGTACCCTCCCCATGTTTGACTCGCAACACGGACACCCCTTGACCCAGCTCACAGCATGGACACCTAAGTCCCAACTCATTGCTGTGTTCTGTTTAAGTTTTGGTATGATGCTGCCTGTCTACTATGGCTTATACCAGCTGGAGCTCTTTCCTAACTTCCTGAGAGCTATAGCTGCCACTAACACAAGCAAGGTGAATCTTCCAGCCTTGTTTCATAATTCTCAGGAATTTGTGAACAAGATTCAACAAAGGAGCAGAAGTAAGTCATTGAGTATGCTCCCACCATTTATTTAGATCACGGCTGATCTGTCTGTGTTGCATTCCACATTCTCATTCTACACTTGATACTTTAGATTCCCTTATCTAACAAGAACTGGTTTCAAGGCAAAATTCTGATGTTGATGGAATCTGAAACATGAGCAGAAAATGCTGGGCAATCTCAGCAAGTCTGACAGCATCTATAATAAGAATAGAAACAACATGTTGAGTCAGGATGACCCTTTGACAGCTAAAGACAAGGAAAATCGGATAAAAGTTATACTGTGAGGGTCAAGAATTGGGAAGCAATCTATTAAATCTCTGAATCACTTTCAATGCATTTGTATTATTTCTTTAAAGAAAACTGCACCCAGTATTCAAGATACAGTCTCAGCAACACCCTGTATAACTGAAGTACAAATCTTTACTTCAATGTTCAATTTCTCTCATAATAAAGGATAGCATTGCATTTGTAAGAAACTTGATTTATTAATGGGGGTTCTCTTGTTTACAATAACCCCCCAATCGTAAATCAGTGCAGGTTCCAGTGTCTTAACCATATAGCAAGAAAGAACACTTTAAATGGTGAATTCAGAAAGTTTGTTAACCATTAAAAATGTAGCAAGTCAGAAAGATAAAAAGCAAAGTGTCGATTAACAGTGAATAGAGAAAGCTTAACTTTAACAATCGAATGGCTTTCTCTTCGTCCCTCTCAGACCAGTAAATGAAGTGACGGCTCTGAAAATGTAAATATTTTGTAAAACCAACAGCTCTCAACAACACTCTGTAAATATCTCTCTTTCCACCTCTCTCTACCAAGTTGGCTTCTCAAGACCACATTTTATACTTTAAAAATGTTGAAAGCCCACCTTCACCAATAGTTGGAAAGCAGCTAATATGTCTATAACTTGTTAGCAATGAAATTGGTTTAAATCTTAATGAAACTAGTTTTCACTTGGTGAAACATCACATGTGCTTTGCAACATCAATAATCAAAATGAACTCCTTAAGTGTGTTTGTGGTTCTGTTTTTAAGCTTCCAGAAATGCCTTTAATTAAAGACTCAAGATAAAGTTAATTACCCAGAAAGATAAACATTAACAAATGTAGTCCAAAACACTGACAAAATACATTTACAAACATCCACATAAAGCAGACAAAACATACAGATTCTCACAGTTCATAAATTCCAAACAATGAATCCTCAGCATTCTCTCTCGCAGCTATAGCTTCTTAAAGCAACAGAGCACTCCAAGCTCACAACTCCTTGATTAAAATAAGATGCAAGATCCTTTATTCTCCTTCATTATAACTTAACCTTTTTTTAATCCAACTTCCAAGGCCTGATTTTAGAGGCAACATCTAGTCTTTGTTGATTTAAAATCCCAAACATGTTACCACCTACAAAAACTTTGTTAATTGTATTGTCACATGTATTAGCATACAGTGAAAAATATTGTTTCTTACGTGCTACGCAGACAAAACATACTGTTCAAGGAAATGAGAGTGCAGAAGGTAGTGTTGCAGTCACAGCTGGGATATAGAGAAAGATCAACTTAGTGTGAGGTAGGTCCATTCAAAAGTCTGACAGCAGCAGGCGTTATCTGGCGTTGAGGTGACAATGCAATAAAAATCTCACAGTTATTCCAAATTCCTCCAAATTTCCACATTTAACTGGTTCTCATTAAATCCTCAATCATAAACTAAAATAGATATGCATTTTCGGGTGATTTAAAAACAAATCAACTGTCTGCTGAAAGGATGAACTTTTCGACAGAACCTAAAGAGATGGGGAGTGAGCAGAGAAAATTTGACACACAATTACATCACTTTACATAATTAAAAAAAAGTCTCTAACAACCAAATAAACTTGATTTGAAACCTCATTTTTTTGTTATATTCCTCAACCTAATTATTTTAATTTGATCAGTTTTTGTTAGGGATGGGTAACTTCTGTTCTTTATAAACTGTAGAAACTCATTTTGTTAATTCTACATGGGCTTGGAGAATCAGAACCCAGACCTTATCATCCTTATCCTTTTTCTCCTTCAGTCACCACTCCCTCAGTTCTGAGGAAGGGTTGTGGGGATTCCAATCAGACTGAATCTTTTTATCACAAAAGTAAAATACTGCAGATACTGGAATCTGAAACAAAAACAGAAAATGCTGGAAAAACTCAACAGCTCTGACAGCATCTGTGGAGAGAGAATAGAGTCAACATTTTGAGTTTGGATGACCCTTCATAAGAGTTCTTACAAAGTGTCATCCAGACTCAAAATGATGGCTTAATTCTCTAATCATTTTATCAATAACTTTCTTGTTCTTAGTTTCCAAATGGTAGGTAAGAGACCTGTCCAATGCCCACTCAAGTTCTGATTTTTCACTGGCCACGCTTGGGTCAGATTATAACAATTAAAATCTACTCTCAGAGGGTCTGCTTTTCAGTCCAGTGCTACTTGGAGTATACTGTGACTTCACTGACTATCAGGTCACAAGTCCCTCACAGTTTTTATCACAAATGTATGATAAAATAATTTTAAAAATGCCTGAGAATGCTTTTTAATTTCTTAACCAACTACCTACCACTGTTTGTTGATTGGTCGGACCCCCCTTTTTACAGATTCGGGTATCTCAGCTGCTGAACACCAGCCAGTCCTGGGATAAGCTTAATTCCAACTCATTCCGAGTAAATATTCTCACAGGTCCTCTGTCAGGGCCCTGCTAAACAGCTTTAATGGTCCATAATTGCAGAAACTGAGCAGTCACAGGAATGTGGTCAAGATCGTCCAGTCCCATCATGCCTCACATTCAATTTGCAGTCCTTCAATTATAACAGAATATGTGGCTGTATGTAGCTGCCTCGGCCACAGTCAACCCCAACACTGCCATCTTGAACTGCTACAATGCCTGAGGTGCAAGTACAGCCACAGTATAATACATCCACAGTGCTATTAGGGAGAGATTTCCAGCTACACATTCCAGACTTTCACTTGACTGTAGGTGGATACCAGATTGATATATTCCATTCACCCACTCCCAAGGTGAGTTTTTCCAATTCCTTTAATGTCCAGGACAATATATTCACAATATTTTTAAAACAGAAATTCAACATTCCCATTTGATTTCAGGTATTAACATATTCTGTTAGTTTGTTCTTTATTGTCAATGTCAGGCTGGGGTTGTTCCCCTTGGAGCAAAGGAGGTTGAGGGGAGATTTGATAGAGGTGGACAAGATTCTGACAGGTTTAGATAAGGTGAGCAAAGAAAAGTTGTTCCCATTCACTGATGGAACAAGGACGAGGAGGACACAGATTTAAAGTTTTGGGTCAGAGATGCAGGGGGAGGAATGTGAGGAAGGATATTTTGATGCAGCAAATAGTAATGAACTGGAACTCACTGCCTATGAGGGTGGAGGAAATGGAGATAATAAACAATTACAAAGGAAATTGGATGGGCATTTGGGGGTGTTTCAAACAGAAATACTGACTAAATATCTCTGAACTTCCTAACACCTTGTCACTGTGATTCTTGTGAAATTTAAAACAAGGTACTTACAGAATGACTCAAACAGCACCAGCCCATTGGAGGCTGAGACCAGCCAGTCCAGCAGAAAGAAACCCTCTGACCCTCCCCATTGACTAACTGTGAGAATGAACAAAATGCAGTCCTGGGCGTAATTGAGAGCAGAAACAATAACAGCAGAATCCAACCCCTGTGAACTTGTTGGTGCCTCAGCAGCTGTGATGAAATTCTGAACCCTTTTCACACACTGAGCAGGTTTCTCCCCAGTGTAACCTCACTGATGTCTCAGCAGGTGGGATAACTGAGTGAATTCCTTCCCACACTGAGAGCAGGTGAATGGCCTCTCCCCATATGAACTCGCTGGTGTCTCCGCAGGTTGGATAACTGACTGAAACCCTTCCCACACTGAGAGCAGGTAAACAGCTTCTCCCCAGTGTGAACTAGCTGGTGTCTCTGCAGGTGGAATTGTCCAGTGAATCCCTTCCCACACTGAGAGCAGGTGAACGGCTTCTCCCCAGTATGAACACGCTGGTGTCTCTGCAGGCTGGACAATTGAGTGAATCCCTTCCCACACTGAGAGCAGATGAACAGCCTCTCCCCAGTATGAACACGCTGGTGTCTCCGCAGGCTGGAAAATTGAGTGAATCCCTTCCCACACTGAGAGCAGATGAACAGCTTCTCATCAGTGTGAATTTGTTTGTGCTTCTGCATGTCAGATGACCGAGTGAATCCCTTCCCACACTGAGAGCAGGTGAACGGCCTCTCCCCAGTGTGAATGCGCTGATGTGCCTGCAGGTCGGATAACCGAGTGAATCTCTTCTCACACTGAGAGCAGGTGAATGGCCTCTCCCCAGTGTGAATTCGCTGGTGTGTCTGCAAATTGGGTAACTGGTTGAATCGCTTCCCACACTCAGAGCAGGTGAATGGCCTCTCCCCAGTGTGAATTCGCTGGTGTCTCTGCAAAGTGGATAACACAGTGAATCCTTTTCCACACTGAGAGCAGGTGAATGGTCTCTCTCCAGTGTGAACTCGCTTGTGCGACTGCAGGTGGGAGAGTCGAATGAATCCCTCCCCACATTGAGAGCAGATGAATGGCCTCTCCCCAGTGTGGCTGCGCCGATGAGCTTCCAGCTCCGATGGGGCTCTGTATCCCTTCCCACAGTCCACACACTTCCATGGTTTCTCCATGGTGCAGGTATTCTTGCCTTTCCCTTGGGTGGACTATCAGTTGAAGCCTCGATCACCCACAGAACACGTGTACAGTCTCTCCCTGCTGTGAATGGTGTGATATTTATTCAGGCTGTGTAACTGGTTAAAGCTCTTCAGTCAGTGCTCTGGAACACCCTCACTTGAATTTGGCAGTGTGTTGATGCTTTTCCAGTCACACTGATGTTTGAAATCTTTTCAAATCTCCTTCCAGATTCAATGCCGATGATATTCAGTTCCCGAGGAACACGACTCTGCCAGATCTCGACCTGATGTTTGAGATTTCAGCCTGTGATTCCTGTAAAACAAGTTGACACAAGTCATCAGTGTCAGTACAAATTCTCATTTCTATGGAACATTCTTTCCTCCCTTATTCCCCAAAAGCTGTGAATCCCCATTCCACACACTCTCCCTCCATTCTCACTCTGCTGTATCTAATATTCACCCTCCCAATTCTGCTCAAGGTGCTGATTCACAGATCCATGCTCAATCAGCCTCACTGCTTCCTGTCCTGGAGATACACAGCTGAAAATCTCCATGCAGGCTGCCAGACAAAGCTATGCCCGTATGACTGGACTAAAAATATGTGGAACATACAGAATGGATTCACTTCCTTTTCCTTCAGTTGCTGCAAGCCCCCAATTTCCCCCAGAATGAGAAAAGAAATGGAAAGGGGGAAACATTGATTTCCTGCCAAATGTTGCACAGAGGAGGGAGTTTCACTCTGAACTTCATTGGCCAACTTCCTCATTATGACTCTCTCTCTCTCTCAAAGACATTGACATCCTTTGCTCCCTCAGCTTGACACATTTACTCGCCTGGTGAAAAGGATGGTCTCTTTCCTAATGTTCACAATTAAAGGGCTGGTTTCCCTCAGAGATGGCTGACATTTAAGAGAACAATAAATTATTAGAGGACAGAGATATAAGAACATAAGAAATAGGAGCAGGAGTAGGCCATCTAGCCCTTCGAGCCTGCCCCGCCATTCAATAAGATCATGGCTGATCTGTCGTGGCTCAGTTCCACATTCCCGCCCTCTCCCCATAACCCTTAATCCCCTCTCTTATCAAAAAGCCATCAACCCGCGTCTTAAAAATATTTAGCGAGGTAGCCTCCACCACTTCAATGGGCAGAGAATTCCAGAGATTCACCACCCTTTGAGTGAAGAAGTTCTTCCTCAACTCCGTTCTAAACCGCCCCCCCTTTATCTTGAGGCTCTCTGCCACTCTCTGCCTCCTATTTGACAACCAATCCTCTATCCACGCTAACACCCTACCCCCAACTCCATGTCCCCTGACCTTCTGCAGTAACCTCTTGTGAGGTACCTTGTCAAACGCCTTCTGAAAACCAAGGAAGACCACATCCATTGGCTCTCCTCTATCCACCGCCCTCGACACATCCTCATAGAACTCCAGTAAATTTGTCAGACACGACTTCCCCTTAACGAAACCGTGCTGCGTCTGCTCTATCAAGCAATTCCCCTCAAGATGCCTTGCTATTTCCTCCTTGATGACGGATTCTAACATTTTACCTACAACAGACGTTAAACTAACCGGCCTATAATTCCCTGCCTTTTGCCTGGCACCCTTCTTAAACAACGGCGTAACATTAGCCGTTTTCCAATCTTCCGGCACTTCCCCGGAATCCAGCAACGTTTGGAAGATAACCACCAAGGCATCCACTATCACCTCCGCCATTTCTTTCAGAACCCTCGGATGCATTCCATCCGGTCCTGGGGACTTGTCCACAATTAGTCCCTCCAGTCTGTCGAGCTGCCGAGTGTTGTTATATTGTGGATCTGATAGATTATTTATGGTTCTGTAACAAAGTACATTTATTATTTCTCGTCTTGTAATGAGGCACTGTAACTCTGTTATATATTTCCACTCATGGAGTCATTACAGCACAGAAGGAATCCATTCAGTAACTCAAGTCCATGCTGACTTCTGTTGAACAATCCAGTCAGTCCCATTCCCCTTCTATATTCCCTTTCCCCTGCAAGTTTATTTCCTTCATGTGCCCATCTCATTTCTGAAATATATTAAAAGGGGACAGTATACTAATATAGGACAGAGACGTGTCTGATATTGTTACATGTTAGAGATTAGATATATTATTTACGGCTCTGTAATAATATGCACTTATCTGGTTGTGTAACATTGGACTGTAGTTACATTATATATTTGGACAAATCTCTTCCCTCAGAGAATTGTTAGTATCTGGCTTCCTCTCCATGGGGACCAGTGGAGGGATTGAATATCTTCAAGGATGAGTTAGACAGGTTTTGAATGGCAAGGAAGTCAAGGCTTATTGGAACAGGCTGGGAAATGGAGAGAAAGCTCAGATGAGGAAGGATTTCTTCACTCAAGGATGTGGTGAAGTTTTGGATCCCTTTTTCGGAAATTGCATCCCTTTTTTGCAAATCCTTCCATGACATTATTGTTTCCTATTTCCAGTCACACCAGTGTTTGGATCTTTTTCTACAGACACACTTACATTCAGGTTCTGTCAGGTTTTGATCTGCTGTCTGGTTTGAGTTTCCCTTTGAAGTTTGTCGTCAAATTTCCTGAAAAAAAATCATCACCTTCAGTCAAGAATAGAAATTAAGCGAGAAACGTTTCTCTTGGGTTGAGTTTTCTGTGTGTAAATCCTCCCCTCTAACTCCCTGTAAAAGGAGTTTCCAAAGTCCATCAGTCAGTCCAGGATAGAAATTCACAACATTCTCTCCTCCTGCTGACAGGGAGCACCGCGCATGCGCCCTGCTGCTCAACGCCCCGGTAAAGATGGCTGCCGTTAACTCGGGGCCTCCAACTCAGGCATCTGTGGTCGAGGCCCCGAATGTTACGAACGCGGCACCGAGCACTTCGGGTTTTCCTGAATCCATTGGGTGCTTATAAAGCCTCCCCACCCACCCCGCCGCCTCCATTACCCTCCAGAATAAGCCGTTTCCCTGAAAACACGGAGCCGATAAAACCACCTTGCTGCCACTGCAGCAGCAACACCCACTGCGCATGCACTTTAGGTCTACAGTACGCATGCGCAAAGTCTGTTGCGAGGCTGGATCATATTCTGATTCACTGTGAATGCTGGGTAAGATAGCCACCATTGAAGTATGTTACTGCATAATCAACATCCTGATCAATCTTTTCTATTTCCTCTCCAAAGCCTCCACATCCTTCTGGTAGTGTGGCAACCAGAATTGAACACTATATTCCAAGTGCGACCTAAGTTGGGATCTTCCTCTGTTCTGTCCACTCGATGACTTTCTTCTGTGAATATCTAGCTGGAATATTGGACCCTGGTGTGTTTCCTTGTTCATCTTGTTGACTCTAAATATTGAATCTTGTGGTTTCAGACACCAGATAATCAAACTCCCAACCACAGATTATATTTTGCTGACTGTATTAATAGCACTGCAATACTACAGAGTATAGTTACCCCATCCAGAGAAAGGGAGAATGTTGGGGTAGAGATTATTTCTGAGCTGAATGTGAAAATGGATTCATTCAGTCTTTCCATTTACTGATCGAGATCACAATTACACCAGAGGAAGACTACTCAAGCACTTAACGTTTGCAAAGGGATTTCCTGAGCGGTTAGTACTAACTTTAAAATTTCAAAGCATTTGATCCAATTTCAACATTATTATTGGTGAGGGCAATTTAACTGTTCTATCTAGGAGTACATAAATCACTTGTTCACCCCAACAAATTCACACCTATCTGTGGTTGTTTGTCATGTTGTCAGTCACACCCAGGACAGCACTCTGGTAGAAGGCCTTTGCTGCTTAGTTGCTATATGAATTGATTTAACACACTTGATCCTTGACCCAATGGTATCAATCATAATCAGGTTGCAAATCGTACTTTCGATTGAACAATATAGGTTTAAATGGCGAGGTGATTACCCAACACTCTCTGCGAGTGAGAATGTGTCCTTGCCACATTACTGCAACTGTTGCGCAGGCGCGGTACCAGTCTGACTGGGACATGCGCAGTTTCTGACGCCGTCCGGAGCATGCGCATTCCGGGCTGTGACTGGCGCTGCGAGGAGCCGGAGAGAAACAATGGAGTGAGGTTTAGTAATGGAGCCGCTGGGTGACCGGGGAGGGATAGAAGCAGCGGAGTGGGCTGGGAGGCTTCACAAACACCTTGTGGGTGCCTCAATCCAGATAATATGTTCCCGGTACCGTTTCAATCGGCACCGAATAGAGTCGGAGCTGAGCGGCTCCAGGCCCGGGTTACCGGCCGCCATCTTTATAGGAACAATGTACAAGAGGGCGCATGCGCTGTGAGCCTGGACTAGTTACCAACTCTCCCGGATTGGACTGGAGTCTCCAGGAATTTTTTCATTTGTCCATGGGATGTGGGAGTCACTGGCTGGGCCAGAATTTATTGTCCATCCCTAATTATCCTTCAGATGAGTGGTTTGCTAGGCCATCTCAGAGGGCATTTTAAGAGTCAACCACATTGCTCTTGATATGCAGTTAGACCAGACTGGAGAAGGATGGCAGATATTTTTCCTAATTCATTCACACTGTGGGTGTCACTGGCTGGGCCAGCATTCATCACCCATTCCTATTTGCTCTTGAACTGAGTTTCAGAGGACATTTTAAGAGTCAACCACATTGCTGTGGATCTGGTGTCACACATAGATTAGACCAGGTAAGGAGAGCAGATTTCCCTCCCTCAAAGACATTAGTGAACGAGATGGGACGTTTCATGGTCATCAGTAGGCTTTTAGTTCCAGATTTTAATTATGTTCAAAATTTACCATACCATAGGATCATAGAATGCCTACAGTGCAGAATTTTCCCCATCAAGTATGCACTGACTCTCCAACAGAGTAGCTTCCCAGGCCCACCAGCCAGCCCTATCCCTGTAACCATGTGCATTTCGCATGGCTAATCCGCCTAACCTACACATCTTTGGACTGTGGGATTCAAACCTGAATTTCTGGAAAATTGTCTGGACATTAAAATATATACTTTTTTGTAATTGTTCTTTGAATATTTCTTTTCACTGGCTATTAAAGTATTGACAACAGATGAAGGTTGTTTGGTTGACCGTCAGTCATTATCCTGTAAAAGTGATGAGTCTTTTTGCTTTCCAGTTGGCCTAGGAAAGCAGTGTGGGATTGATGTGTTGACTGATTAGTGGTTGAAGATGGGGGCAATATAAAAGATGTGATAAAACATCCAGGAACTCATTGAATCACAGTTGGTGATTATAGAGGAGAGAATGTTGTGAATTTCTATCCTGGACTGACAGTGATGGTTTCTGTAAATTTACAGAGTGCTGGAAGTGGAGAATTGACAGACGGGAAACACAAATCAAACATCACATCGTGATCTGACTGAGTCATTCAACACAACAGGACCTGAATGTCAGCAGAGTCTGAATGTGGAATGTTACAGGTTTGTTCATTCTGTCAGAGAGAAAATTTCAGGTCTTACTGTGACTGGAAAAGCCCTGAGATTCACAAATCCTGGTTAAGAAGCACCTCTACTCAGGATGGTAAAGGTTTGGAACTCTGTCCTACAGAAGGCAATTGATGCTAAATGAGTTGCTACCTTTAAATCTTGAGACAGATAAATTTTTGTCAAATCCCCCTCAGCCCTGTACTCCCCTCACTGCCCAAACACTCCTCATTGCCCAAACCCTCTTCAATTCCCCTCCAAAATCCCTCTCAGCTCCATACACCCCCCACTACCCAATCCCTCCTCAATCCCCCTCCAAATCCCTCTTAGCCCCAGACCCCCCCTCACTGCCCAAACCCTCCTCACTGTCCAAACCCTCGTCAATTCCCCTCCAAAATCCCTCTCAGCCCCATACCCCCCACTGCCCAAACCCTCTTCAATCCCCCTCCAAATCCCTTTCAACCGTACAAAATAAAACCTCACAATCAAAAGAGAAATGAGAGAGGGAGAGCAGGAAAATCCACACTCCCATCCTGAAGTGGCTGCTGCACATTTTTTTGAACCATTGAATCCAGCCACTTAAACCCTGTTGGGGAATGCAAAAGGACTCCTGAGAATTAGGCCTTGAAGTGAGGCCTAGTCACAGAGGCTGCATTATATCTCAGCTGGAAAGAACAAATCTCCCTCTCCCCAGTTAACCAGAACAATCCTCTCCTTCCACACCCACAAATCCCAGCGCCCTGTCTAAAAACACAAGCATGACTCTGGGATTGAGACCAAGCCTTTTCCCCCAGGCTCAGGAATTTGAATTTCTGCTCCCTCTCCCTCCCGAGTGCTTTACAGTGAGAGAGAGACTGAGAATGTTACAATCCGGATCCCACAGGGAATCCCACACTGCAGGAGGACACCCCCACCCCAACAGCCTCTGTCTCTGTCCCCAACCCCTGTTCACTGAGCCCCCGACACTCCCCACCCCTTCTCCATTCACCCTGCTTCTCTCTGCTACCCCACCCTCCTTCTTACCCTCCATCTTTTTTACATTTAAATTGTGGGGCACAGTCACAGTGTGAGGAATATGGTGGGGGGGAGAAACACAGAGCATGAGTGCGCAGCAAGATCCCACATACGCACAGCCTGAACAGGGCCAGGTAGAAAGTGATATTGTCAGGATTGGGGTCAAGTGAGTGGGAAATAAGGGAATCAGCCATCTTCCTCTCTCTCCCTCTCCACATGAGACCCCACCCCCAGATTCTGTGTCTCTTCTCACCCCCTCACCGCAACCCCCACAAACATAAGAACATAAGAAATAGGAGCAGGAGTAGGCCATCCAGCCCTTCGAGCCTGCCCCGCCATTCAATAAGATCATGGCTGATCTGTCGTGGCTCAGTTCCACATTCCCGCCCTCTCCCCATAACCCTTAATCCCCTCGCTTATCAAAAACCCATCAACCCGCTTCTTAAAAATATTTAGCGAGGCAGCCTCACCTGCTGTCTTTTCCTATTTTCCCCTCACTCTGCCCCCACTTCTTCCCATGTCTCTTTCTCTCTCTCTCTCCCCACCTGTCTGTGTCTCTCCTCCCCCCTTCTCTCCCCCTCCTCTCCCCCCATCGAATATTGTAATGAAGTTGCATATATTAGGTAAAAAATGTGGTGTTTACCCAATATAAATATTGAAAAGAAATGCTGAGAAAACTAAAATAAATCATCCAGTGTTGAGTCTTTCAAAAGCCTGTGTCTTTGTGCTTGGGATTTTAAACTGCAGAAAGCAGGCTGCAGAAGACAACTTTACAACATTTGTGTCCAAAGCAGCAGCCAGAATCCCAGCAGAGTAAAACAGGCTTTGAATTGGACAAATGGTTTTAAAACAAACTCTCAAACACACACAACCAATAGACAGTTTCATTTTACAGATATTTAATTTACTCTTTGCCACCCACCAAAGGGTTAACATGTTTGTGACTAATTACAAAGCCAGGCTATTTTAACCCCAGGGTTTCTGGCTCCAGGCCTCCCCACCCCACAATCTATCCAGAACCTCATCTGAGAGCCAGGGGAAAGGACAGAGTCTGGAAACCCTGGAAAGAGCTAAACTCCCCTGTTTAACCTGGTAACAAGCTGTGTCCATCCCCTTAGGGAGAGACTTTCTAAAATCACCCTCTAAGCATTGATTTATTTTTATCAATCAGTCACACCATTGTGGGCTTCCTGAGACTTTTCTCCAGAGACTGGGAACTGGGCACTGACTCCACATGAGAGACCACTCCCACCTCCTCCCCTCTCCCCCCCCAGATCCTGTGTCTCTTCCCACCCCCTCACTGTCACACCCCACAAACTTCACTTCTTGTTGTCTTTTGCTCATTCTCAGTGGGGAATGAGAGAGGAAAAAATGTCCTTAGAAAATAGAATTGTCTGTTCTGAATTTCTATCCTGTACTGACACTGATGACTTGTGTCAACTTGTTTTACAGGATATTGAAAGAGGAATCACAGGCTGAAATCTCAAACGTCAGGTCTAGACCTGGCAGAGTCATATTCCTTGTGATCTGAATATCATTGGCCATTGAATCTGGAAGGAGATTTGAAAAGATGTCAAACATCAGTGTGACTGGAAAAGCATCAACACACTTCCACATTCAAGTGAGTGTGTTCCAGAGCACTGACTGAAGAGTTTTAACCAGTTACACAGCCTGAATAAATATCACACCATTCACAGCGGGGAGAGACTGTACACGTGTTGTGTGAGTGGACAAGGCTTCAACTGATTGTCTACCCAAGGCAAGGACACCTGTAGCATGGAGAAACCATGGAAATGTGCAGACTGTGGAAAAAGATACAGTGCCCCATCAGAGCTGGAAGCTCATCGGCGTAACCACACTGGGGAGAGGCCGTTCACCTGCTGTCAGTGTGGGAAGGGATTCATTCGGTTTTCCCAATTGCAGAGACACCAGCGAGTTCACACTGGAGAGAGACCTTTCACCTGCTCTCACTGTGGAAAGGGATTCACTGCGTTATCCACTTTGCAGACACACCAGCGAACTCACACTGGGGAGAGGCCATTCACCTGCTCTCAGTGTGGAAAGGGATTCATTGACTCATCCAACCTGCAGACACACCAGCAAATTCACACTGGGGAGAGGCCATTCACTTGCTCTCAGTGTGGAAAGGGATTCACTCAGTTATCCCACATGCAGACGCATCAGCGAGTTCACAGTGGGGAGAGGCCGTTCATCTGCTCTCAGTGTGGAAAGGGATTCACGCGGTTATCCCACCTGCAGACACACCAGCGAGTTCACACTGGGGAGAAGCCATTCACCTGTTCTCAGTGTGAGAAGAGATTCACTGATTCATACAGCCTGCAGTCACACCAGCGAGTTCACACTGGAGAGAGACCATTCACCTGCTGTCAATGTGGGAAGGCATTCACTGTGTTATCCACTTTGCAGAGACACCAGCGAGTTCACACAGGAGAGAGGCCATTCACCTGCTCTCAGTGTGGAAAGAGATTCAACCAGTTATCCAATCTGCGGACACATCAGCGAATTCACACTGGGGAGAGGCCATTCATCTGCTCTCAGTGTGGGGAGGGATTCACTCAGTTATCCACCTTGCAGAGACACCAGCAATTTCACACTGGGGAGAGGGCGTTCACCTGCTCTCAGTGTGGGAAGCAATTCACTCAGGCATCCAGCCTGCGGACACACCAGCGAGTTCACACTGGGGACAGGCCATTCACCTGCTCTCAGTGTGGGAAAGGATTCACTCGAATATCCGACCTGGAGATACACCAGCGAGTTCACACTGGGGAGAGGCCGTTCACCTGCTCTCAGTGTGGGGAGGGATTCACTCAGTCATCCCAATTGCAGAGACACCAGCGAACTCACACTGGGGAGAGGCCGTTCAGCTGCTCTGCTTGTGGGAAGAGATTCAACCAGTTATCCAGCCTGCAGAGACACCAGCGAGTTCATACTGGGGACAGGCCGTTCACCTGCTCTCAGTGTGGGAAGGGATTCACTCAGTCATCCACCCTGCGGACACACCAGCGAGTTCACACTGGGGAGAGGCCGTTCACCTGCTTTCAGTGTGGGAAGGGATTCAGAATTTCATCCCAGCTTCTGAGACACCAACAAGTTCACGAGTGATATTCAGGGTTGGATTCTGCTGTTACTCTTTCAGCTCTCAGTTACATCCAGGACTGCATTTTGTTCATTCTCACAGTTGGTGAATGGGGAGGGACAGAGTATTTCTTACACTGGGGAGACCATGCAGACCGCTACATCAACGGATGAATGAAAACCGCTTAACAATCACCAGGCAAGACTGTTCTCTTCCTGTTGGGGAACACTTCAGCAGTCATGGGCATTCGGCCTCTGGTCTTCGGGTAAGCGTTCTCCAAGGCGTCCTTCACAACGCATGACAGCGCAGAGTCGCTGAGCAGAGACTGATCGCCAAGTTCCGTGCACATGAGGATGGCCTCAACTGGAATCTTGGGTTCATGTCACACTATCTGTAACCCCCATGACTTGCCTGGATTGCATAATTTCACTAACACTCCTGTCTGGAGATAATACACATCTATTTAACTTGTGCTCAATGCTCTCTCCACTTACATTGTCTGTACCTTTAAGACTTGTTTAGCTGTAAAGTCTGGTGTTTCAATCACTATCCTGTGATTGAGTTTGTGTCTTTATACGCTCTGGGAGATCTTTTCACAAACAATCACCTGACGAAGGAGCAGCAAGCGCTCGAAAGCTAATGGTGTTTGCTACTAAATAAACCTGGTGGACTTTAACCAGGTGTTGTAAGACTTCTTACTATTGTAATATTTGATGCCTTGGCTAAAGAAGATAAGTATCCTATATCCCTTCTTAACCACTTTATCAGTCTGGTCCTGTCTTCAGGGTCCGATGGACATGCACCCCAAGATCCCTCTGGTCCTCTACTTCCTGGTGTCCTATTGTTCATTGTGTATTCCCTTGTTAGTCCTTCCAAAATGCATCACCTCAGACATTTTGGGGTTAAATTACATTTGCCACTGTTCTGCCCATCTAACCAGCCAGTCATATTGTCCTGTAATCTAAGGCTTTCCTCCTCGCTATTTACCACAACACTAATTTTTATATCATCAGCAAACTTACTGATCGAACCCCCACATTCATGTCCACAGGAAGCTCCGCGCGGCCATTGATACAAGACTCTGATTGGCTGGAGGACCAGCGCCATCCGGTCCTCCACGCGTTGCCATTGGTCAATCTCCCGCATGTGGGCACTGAGGAGGCGGAACCCGAACCCACGTGGGGGTGGGCGGGTCTTTGACCGCCACCGCACTGAGCTGGTGTCCAATCCGCAGTGTTTTGCTTCTGTTACCTTGGCTCGAGGGGTTGGGGGGGGAAATGGGAGAAAAAGCGTGGGGGCGGGGCTCCTGAGTTCGTGTGCCCGGGCGTGCGCACTGAAATCCTAGGACGTCACCGCAGAGCAGAGTGATTCCTATTGGCTGATTCAGGCAGTGCTCGATTGTGACGTAACAATGCGGAAGTTGGCCAATGAGCTTTAGAAGAAACTTCCTCCTCTGTGCGACCTCTGGGAGGAAATCAATGTTTCCCCCTTTCCATTTCTTTCCTCATTCTGGGGGAAATTGGGGACTTGCAACAACTGATGGGTAAGGAAGTGAATCCAGTCTGTATATTCCGCACGTTTTTAGTCCAGTCATATCTGTGTGGCAGCCTGCATGGAGATTTTCAGCTAGTGACGTTTGCTACCAAATAAACCTGTTGGACTTTAACCTGGTGTTGTAAGACTTCTTACTGTGTTTACCCCAGTCCAAAGCCGACATCTCCACATCCAGGACAGGAAGCAGTGAGTATGAATCTGTCAATCAGCCTCAATCATCAACTTCAGGAGAATTGGGAGGGTGAATATTAGATACAACAGAGTGAGAATGGAGGGAGCGTGTGTGGGATGGAGATTTACAGCTTTTGGGGAATGAGAGAGAAAGAATGTTTCATAGAAACTTCTGAATTTCGATCCTGTACTGACACTGATGACTTGTGTCAACTTGTTTTACAGGATATTGAAAGAGGAATCACAGACTGAAATTTCAAATGTCAGGTCTAGATCTGGCAGAGTCATATTCCTTGGAACCTGAATATCATCGACCATTGAATCTGGAAGGAGATTTGAAAAGATTTCAAACATCAGTGTGACTGGAAAAGCATCAACACACTTCCACATTCAAGTGAGAGTGTTCCAGAGCACTGACTGAAGAGCTTTAACCAGTTACACAGCCTGAATAAATATCACACCATTCACAGTGGGGAGAGACTGTACATGTGTTTTGTGTGTGTGGACGAGTCTTCAAATAATTGTCCACCCGAGGCAGAGGCAAGGACACCTGCACCATGGAGAAACCATGGAAATGTGCAGACTGTGGAAAGAGATACAGATACCCCTATCTGCTGGATGCTCATCGGCGCAGCCACACTGGCGAGAGGCCGTTCATCTGCTCTCAGTGTGGGGAGGGATTCATTCGACTCCCCCACCTGCAGTCGCACAAGCGAGTTCACACTGGAGAGAGGCCATTCACCTGCTCTCAGTGTGGAAAAGGATTCACTGTGTTATCCACTTTGCAGAGACACCAGCGAATTCACACTGGGGAGAGGCCGTTCACCTGCTCTCAGTGCGGGAAGGGATTCAACCAGTTATCCAATCTGCGGACACACCAGCGAGTTCACAGTGGGGAGAGGCCATTCACCTGCTCTCAGTGTGGGAAGAGATTCACTCGGTTATCCGACTTGCAGGCACATCAGCGCATTCACACTGGGGAGAGGCCGTTCACCTGCTCTCAGTGTGGGAAGGGATTCACTGTGTCATCCACCTTGCAGAGGCACAAACGAATTCACAGTGGGGAGAGGCCGTTCATCTGCTCTCAGTGTGGGAAGGGATTCATTCAATTGTCCAGCCTGCAGACACACCAGCGAGTTCACACTGGGGAGAGTTTGTTCATCTGCTCTCAGTGTGGGAAGGGATTCACACAGTTCTCCAGCCTGCAGACACACCAGCGTGTTCACACTGGGGAGAGACCGTTCACCTGCTCTCAGTGTGGGAAGGGATTCACTCGACAATTCCACCTGCGGACACACCAGCGAGTTCACACTGGGGAGAAGCCATTTACCTGCTCTGTGTGTGGGAAGGGTTTCAGTCAGTTATCCAACCTGCAGAGACACCAGCGAGTTCACACGGTGGGAGGCCATTCACCTGCTCTCAGTGTGGGAAGAGATTCACTAAGTTATCCAACCTGCTGAGACATCAGTGAGGTTACACTGGGGAGGAACCTGCTCAGTGTATAAAAAAGAGTTCAGAATTTCATCACAGCTGCTGAGGCACCAACAAGCTCACAGGGGTTGGATTCTGCTGTTATTGTTTCTGTTCTCACATCCAGGACTGCATTTTGTTCATTCTCACAGTTGGTCAATGGGGAGGGTCGGAGGGTTTCTTTCTGCTGGACTGGCTGGTCTCAGCCTCCAGTGGGCTGATGCTCTTTGAGTCTTTTTGTGAATACCTTGTTTTAGATTTCACAAGGATCACAGAGCGACAGGGTGTTAGGAAGTTCAGAGATAATTAGTCAGTATTTCTGTTTGAAACCCCCTCAAATCCCCATCCAATTTCCTTTGTAATTGTTCAGTGTCTCCATTTCCTCCACCCTCGTAGGCAGCAAGTTCCAAGTCATTACCATTCGCTGCGCCAAAATATTCTTCCTCACATTCCACCCCCCGCATCTCTGACCCAAAACTTTAAATCTCTGACCCCCTCGTCCTTGTCCCATCAGCTAATGGGAACAGATTTTCTTTGTCCATCTTATCTAAATCTGTCAGAATCTTAACCATCTCTTTCAAATCTCCCCTCAACCTCCTTTGCTCCAAGGGGAACAACCCCAGTCTGACGTTGACAATAAAGAACAAACTAACAGAATATGTTAATACCTGAAATCAAATGGGAATGTTTAATTTCTGTTTTAAAGATATTGTGAATATATTGTCCTGGACAATAATGAAATTGGGATAACTCACCTTGGGTGTGGTTGAATGGAATATATCAATCTGGTATCCACCTTTTAATTAGTGAAAGTCTGGAATGTGTAGCTTCAAATCCCTAATAGCACTGTGGATGTATTTACAGGCATTGTAGCAGTTCAAGAAGGCAGTGTTGGGGCTGACCGTGGCCGAGGCAGCTACATACAGACACATATTCTGTTATAATTGAAGGACTGCAGATTGAATGTGAGGCATTATGGGACTGGACTATCTTGACCACATTCCTGTGACAGCTCAGTTTCTGCAATTACGGACCATTGAAGCTGCTTAGCAGGGTCCTGACAGAGGACCTGGTGAGTATATTTACTGGGAATGAGTTGGAATTAAACTTATCCCAGGACTGGCTGGTGTTCAGCGGCTGAGATACCCGAATCTGTGAAAAAGGGGGTCTGACCAATCAACAAACAGTGGTGGGTAGTTGGTTAAGAAATTAAGAAGCATTGTTTAAATTAATTTATCTTAAATTTGTGATAAAAACGGTGACTGATTTGTGACCCGATTGTCAGTGAAGTGAAGATATACTCCAAGTAGCACTGGACTGAAAAGCGGACCCTCTGAGAGTAGATCTGAATGGTTATTATCTTACCCCCATCATGGCCAGTGAAAAATCAGAGCTCGAGTGGGGACCGGACAGGTCTCTTACCTGCCATTTGGAAACTAAGAACACAAAACCTATCGATAAAATCGTTCAAGAATAGAGCCATTTCGAGTCTGGATGACACTTCATAAGAGCTCTGATAAAGGGTCATCCAGACTCGAGACATTGACTCTATTCTCTCTCCACAGATGCTGTCAGACCTGCTGAGATTTTCCAGTATTTTGTGCTTTTGTTTCAGATTCCAGCATCCACAGAATTTCACTTTTATGATAAAATGAGATTTGGAATCCCCTCGATCCTCCCCCAAAACAGAGGGAGTGGTGGGAGAGGAAAAAAAGGATAAGAATGAAGAAGTCTGGCTTCTGATTCTCCGAGCCCATGTAGAATTAACAAAATGAGTGAATCAGTTTATAAAGCACAAAAGTTACCATCCCTAACTATAACTGATCAAATTACAATTAGGGTGAGGAATGTAACAAAAAACTGAATAGATGAAGTTTAAAATCAAGTCTGTTTTGTTGTTAGAAAAGTTTTAAAAATTATGTAAAGTGCCATAATTATGTGCAAGTTTTTTCTGCTCACTCCCTACGTCTTTAGGCTCTGTAGAAAAGTTAATCCTTTCAGCAATCATTTGATTTGTTTTTAAATCACTCAGAAACTCATGTCTGTTTTAATTTATAATTGTGGATTTATTCAAACCAGTTAAATCTGGAAATTTTAAATGTAGCCTGGAGGAATAACTGAGAATTCTCTTGTTGTCACCTCAAACCCAGATAAAGAACAAAAATTTTACAGGTGGTAATGGTAATTCAATAATCTGTTTGTCGATGGAATCAGGCTTGAGTGTTGAATGATTCTTCTGAGTTCATTGCCCCCAACACACTGGGTACATTACCACTGGAGAGCAGGTATTGCCAAAACCTTCAGACAATACAAAGACTCACGAAAGCCAGTGTCCCAGTTTAAAGACTTGTCTTTTATTTGACCAACGATCGAAGGGAAACATTATTGGACAGTGTAATACCTCTCTAGAAGAGAAGTATCCTGATCTCTGCAATAACTTTGACGTAAAATGCTTAGGATAGATCAATTATACATTCTTCACGTCAAATTCTCCCGCCTTTCATTAGGTGTGAACCAATCATTTTCCATACAAAAAAAATAATACTTTAATCATTAATTGCATTTTACCCTCTGACATTCTATGTCATTTAACTTAATGCTGGTAGTGTCTGAAATGCCTAATGCTTTAAAATTTCTCAAATTTATCAGGAATTTTCTCCAACAGCTTGCCATTGTGGAGCTCGGAGTACAGCACTTGTTTCGGGAGTCTTGTGTGGGGCTTGAGGACAACGTGGCCTGCCCACCGCAGCTGGTCTAGTGTGACCAGTGCCTCGCTACTGGGGATATTGGCCCGGGAAAGGACACTCACATTGGTATGCCTTTCCTGCCAGTGGATTTGCAGGATTTTGTGGAGGCAACATTGGTGACATCTCTCCAGGGATTTGAGGTGTCTGCTGTTCCCTGTCCATGTTTCTGATGGATACAGGAGGGCGGGGACCACAGCTGCTCTGTAGACCATGAGCTTGGTGCTGGATTTGAGGTTTCGGGCTTCGAACACTCTGTTCCTCATGTGCCCAAAGCCTGCACTGGCGCATTGGAGTCACTGCTGGATTTCATCGCCGATGTCTGCCTGTGCCAACAGGAGGCTCCCAAGGTGTGAGAAATGATCCACATTGTCCAGGAGCTCACCGTGGATTTTGGTGGTCGGGAAGGGGAGCAGGAGTGGGCTGGGAGAGAGCCTTTGTTTCCCGGATGTTTAGTCTGAGGCCCATTCTCTCACAGGCCTCACTGGAAGCATCAACGATAGTTTGTAGATAAGTTTAAACTTGTTTATTGCTGTCACAAATAGGCTTACGTTAATGCTACAATAAAGTTACTGTGAAAATCCCCTAAATCAACCACTGAGTGTGCGCACAGACACACTCAGATTGTGAACAAAGCCCAATCCCTCACTCAAACCAGTCTCCCACTGCCTTGGAAAAGCAGTCATCATTATTAAGTACCCCATGCACCCCGGACATTCTCGCTTCCATCTTCGTCCATTGAGAAAAAGAGACAAAAGTCTGAGGACATGTATCAACCGACTCAAAAACAGCTTCTTGCGTGCTGTCAGCAGACTTTTGAGTGGACCTAACACATACACCGATGACTGTAACATTCTGCACTCTCTCCTTCCCTTTGTACAGTATGCTCTGTCTGTATAGCGTAAGAAACAATACTTTTCACTGTAAACTAATACACGTGACAATAATAAATCAAATCAAATAGGCATTTTTAAATTTAATTTGTGGGACATGGGCATCGCTGGCTGGCCAGCATTTATTGCCCATCCCTAGTTGCCTGAGGGCATTTGAGAGTTAACCACATCACTGTGGCTCTGGAGTCACATGTAGGCCAGACCAATGAAGGACAGCAGATTCCCTTCTCTAAAGGACATTAATGAATCAGATGGGTTTTTCCAACAATTGACAATGATTTCATGGTCATCAGTAGGTTCTTAATTTTTTTTATTGAATTCAAGTTCCACCATCGGCTGTGGTGGAATTCGAACCCGGGTCTCCAGAACATTTGCTGGATTAATAGTCTAGTGATAATACTACTAGGCCATCACTTACCCCCCAGAGCCAGCGTACTGCAGCCTGATGACTGAGATTGGGCTGGTCTTGGTTCTGGCCTGGTGGGGTGGGACATTGAAAGCTTCCCACTGGTCCAGTTGGTTAGCTCGACTCCAGCGGGAGTTTCATGGCACTGGGGCGGTGTGTTGCTGCGGGGAAGGTGGGGATGAAGGTTGGCGCGATGATGCAGCTCTGTTTAACCCCAGTTTGCACTCGTACCGATTCTCTCACTGTAGTAAGGATGTGATTGTGCTGGAGGGGGTTCAGAGGAGGTTCACCGAGATGTTGCCTGGGATGGAGCAGCTGAGCTATAAGGAGAGACTCGATAGGGTTGGATTGTTTTCTTTAGAGCAGAGAAGGCTGAGGGGAGGCATGATTGAGGCGTATAAGATTATGAGGGGAATGGACAGGGAGGATAGGAAGCAGCTGTATCCCTTATTTGAAGGATCAATAATGAGGTGGGATCATTTTAAGGTGAGAGACAGGAGGTTTTGGGAGATTTGAAGAAAAATGTTTTCACCCAGAGGGTGATGGGAGTCTGGAATTCACTGTCTGGGAGGGTAGTAGAGGCAGGAAACCTCACAACCTTTAAAAAGCACATGGATGAGCACTGGAATGTTTTGACAGTTCAAACACCATCAGCCAAGTGCTGGAAAATAGATTAGTGCAAATTTAGTATAGTTTTGTCAGTGCAGACTCGATGGGCTGAAAGGCCCTTTCTGTACTGTATGACTCTATGACTCGTGAACTCGCTGGTGTTTCTGCAGTCGGGATGACTGAGTGAATCCCTTCCCACACACGGTGCAGGTGAACGGTCTCTCCCCAGTGTGAACTCGCTGGTGTGTCCGCAGGGCAGATGATGATCTGAATCTCTTTGTGCAGTGAGAGCAGCTGAACGGTCTCTCCTCAGTGTGAATGCGCTGGTGGGACATCATTAGCTGAGAGCTTTTGAAATCCTTCCCACAGTCAGAGCATTTAAAGGGTCTGTCCTGGGTGTGAATGACATTGTGCCTCAGCAAGTAGGGCAACTGACTGAAATCTTTCCCACACACTGGGCAAGTAAATGGCCTCTCCCCAGTGTGAACTAACTGGTGTCTCCGCAGACCTGATGCCACACTGAATCCTTTCCCACACACAGAGCAAGTGAACGGCCTCTCCCCAGTATGAACTCGCTGATGGCTCTGCAAATCAATTAACTGAGTGAATCCCTTCCCACACACAGAGCAGATGAAAGGTCTCTCCCCAGTGTGAAATCGCTGGTGTCTCTGCAGACTGGATAACCGAGTGAATCCTTTCCCACACTCAGAGCAACTGAATGGCCTCTCCCCAGTGTGAACTCGCTGGTGTCTCTGTAAATCAATTATCTGAGTGTATCCCTTCCCACACACAGAGCAGGTGAACGGCCTCTCCCCAGAGTGACTGCGCCGATGAATTTCCAGCTGAGATGGAAAACTGAATCCTTTCCCACAGTCCCTACATTTCCACGGTTTCTCCATGGTGTGGGTGTCCTTGTAATTCTCCAGGTTAAACAATCAGTTAAATCTCACACAGAACACGGGTACAGTCTCTCCCCGCTGTGAATGGTGTGATTTTTTTTCAGGTTGTGTAACTGGTTAAAGTTCTTTCTGTACTCAGTGCACTGGAACGCTCTCACTCAGCTGTGTGCGTGTCTCGCTGCTTTTTCAGTCACACTGATGCTTAAAATCTCTTTAAACAGATAGAATGGAGAAACCTTTCTCCTTCTAGATTCAAAAGTCGATGATATTGAGGTCCCGACGAATTAAGTGACTCTGTCAGATGTTGATGTGATGTTTGGTTTGAGATTTCTGTCTGTAAATCCTCACCTTCTGATATCCTGTAAAACAAATTTACAAAAGTCATCAGTGTCAGGACAGAAATTTGGAACAGACAATTCTAGTGTCCATGGCACATTCTTTCCTCTCTCATTCTCCAAAAGCTGTAAATCTCCATCCCACACACTCTCCCTCCATTCTCACTCTGCTGTATCTAATATTCACCCTCCCAATTCTCCTGAAGGTGCTGGTTGAGGCTGATTGACAGATTCATGCTCACTGCTTCCTGTCCTGGACACAGAGCTGAAAATCTTCATGCAGGCTACCAAACAGATGTCTATAAATTGGATAAAAGTGTAATATACAGGACATTACTTGAGTAGTGGTACAGCAGGGATTTGAGGAAGATTTATACTAAGGTAGGGGGGAGCACAAGGTCTGGAGCTCACTAACTATGAGGATGGTGGAACAGAAGTTGTTCAATCATTCCAAAATGAAATTGTGTTGGCACTTGAGGGAAATAAAACTTACAGAGGAATGTTGATAGAGAGATAGAAAAAAAACTGATTGGTTTGTTCTACAGAGAATCAATCTGCAGTCTATAAGGTGATGTAGAGATGTTGGCGTTGGACTGGGGTGGGCACACAACATCAGGAAGGAGCAGCGCTCCAAAAGCTCGTATTATCAAATAAACCTGTTGGATTTTAATCTGGTGTTGTGAGATCTTACTGTCTATAAAATGTACAAATTAGGTTGATTAGCCATGATCAATTGCCACTTAGTGTCCCAGGATGTGTGGGTTGGGGAGATTCGTGGGGTAAATCCCTCATACTACAGGGAGAGGGCCTGGGAAGAATGCTCTGTTGGACAGTCAGTGCAAACTTGATGGACCGAAAGGCCTCCTTCTGCACTGTAGGAATTCTATGACCCGAGTTACCCAATAGACTCCTGTGCTGCAATGACTTTATGACTGGAATGTAGCTTCAGTAATATGTAACAAAACTAGAAACAATAAGAAATGGAAAGGGGGGTAAAAGAAAGTGTTTTACTCACAGATGGTGGCGACAGGGGGAAGGTTGAATCTGTCTGAAGCTCAATCTTCATTCACACAAAGCCCGCCCTGTGATTGGCTGGAGGATCAGAGTCCTTCCGGTCCTCCAACTCTTCCCATTGGTCAACAGCTCCGCGTGAAGGTCAGGGGGTGGGATCACCGCCGCGCGGACCTGGGAGCCCCGCCCTCACCCATTGTTCCCCTCCCCCTCCCGGGGGCCCCGCCCCCACGCATTGTTCCCCCGCCCCTCCTCGAGCCAAGGTTTCCAGACAAGCGGCTGGCGGCCCCGGCCAGAGCGAGAAGCCGCTCGGTGATCTCCCCTCCCCCCCGGCCCGGGACAGAGCATGTCCAAGAGACGGGAGCAGCTGCGCATGTGCAGGGATCGCCCGCCCCCCACCTTGGCCGACATGCTGAGGTATTGACCAATGGAAAAGTTGGATGACCGGAAGGACCCTTGTCCTCCAGCCAATCACATTTCCTCCATTGTCTGAATGCGGAAGTTAGCCGATGAGGTTCAAAACTTCCTCCTCTGTGCAACATCTGGGAGGAAATCCAAAGGTGTTCTTTCACCATGTGAAGGACAGGAGGTGACCAGAGAAAGAATAGGGTACATTAGGGAGCAATGTGGTCATGTGTACGTGGAGTGGGAGACATTGGTGGGGTTTTAAATTAATACCTTGTGTCTGTATTCATTGTGGGGAGGGTGATGTAGTTATAGAAAGCATAGTAACAAGTCTCACAACACCAGGATAAAGTCCAATAGGTTTATTTGGAATCACGAGCTTTTGGTTCCTTGTTTGAGACTGCACCTTCATCAGGTGAGTCATTTAGATACCAGGGAGCAGCTTTGTGATTTCAACAACTTAACATCAAGAGACAGGAGGTATTAACGGTTTTAACTGGGCCTAAAATTATATAAATCCCCAGCTCCAGATGAGGTGTATCCCAGGCTGCTGTGGGAGGCAGGAGATTGCAGCGACTCTGACAACAATTTTCAAATCTTCTTTGGCCACAGGAAAGGTCGTACAACACCAGGTTAAAGTCCAACAGGTTTATTTGGTAGCACAAGCCATTAGCTTTCGGAGTATTGCACCTTCATCAGATGAGTGGGAGTTCATTAGGGTGAGTTGTTGGGGGCGACAATATACCCGTGTTCTGTGTGAGATTTAACTGACTGTTTAACCTAGACGATCACAAGGAAATCCACACCATGGAGAAACCGTGGAAATGTGGCGACTGTGAGAAGCAATTCAGAGCTCCATCTGATTTGGAAATTCATCGACGCAGTCACACTGGGGAGAGGCCATTCACCTGCTCGGTGTGTGGGAAGGGATTCACTCAGTTATCCAACCTGCTGAATCACAAATTGACTCATACCAAGAAGACCCCCTTTAAATGCTCTGATTGTGGGAGTGGATTCAAAAGCTCTGGTGAACTGGTGTCCCACCAACGCATTCACACTGAGGAGAGACCGTTTAGTTGCTCTCACTGCACAAAGCGATTTAAATGGTCATCCAACCTGCGGACACACCAGCGAGTTCACACTGGGGAGAAACCATTCACCTGCTCTCAGTGTGGGAAGAGATTCAGTCATTCATCCACCCTGCAGACACACCAGCGAGTTCACACTGGGAAGAGGCCATTCACCTGCTCTGCATGTGAGAAGGGTTTCACTCGGTTATCATACCTGCGGACACACCAGCGAGTTCACACTGGGGAGAGGCTATTCACCTGCTCTCAGTGTGGGAAGGGATTCGTTGCATTACCCAGCCTGCAGAGACATCAGCGAGTTCACACCGGGGAGAAACCATTCAGCTGCTCTGAGTGTGGGGAGGGATTCACTCAGTTATCCAACCTGCAGACACACCAGCGAGTTCACACAGGGGAGAAACCATTTACCTGCTCTCAGTGTGAGAAGGGATTCACTCAATTGTCCAGCCTGCAAACACACCAGCGAGTTCACACTGGGGAGAGGCCGTTCACCTGCTCTCAGTGTGGGAAGGGATTCACTGACTCATCCGGCCTGCGGAGACACCAGCGAGTTCACACTGGGGAGAGGCCATTCACCTGCTCTCAGTGTGGAAAAGGATTTAGAGTTTCATCCCAGCTCCTGAAACACCAACAAGTTCACGAGTGATTCCAGGGGTTGGATTCTGCAGTTATTGTTTCTGCTCTCAATTACATCCAGAACTGGATTTTGTTCATTTTCGCAGTTGGTCAATGAGGAGGGTCTGAGGGTTTTTTTCTGCTGGACTGGCCGGTCTCACAACTTTGCCTCCAGTGGGCTGATGCTCTTTGAGTCTTGTTTCAAATACCTGGTTTCAAATTTCACAAGGATCACAGAGTGACAGCGCGTTAGGAAGTTCAGAGATATTTAGTCAGCATTTCTGTTTGAAACCCTTCAAACGCCCATCTAATTTTCTTTGTAATTGTTTATTGTCTCCACTTCTTCTACTCTCGTAGGAAGTGAGTTCCAGGTCAATACCATTCCCTGTATCAAAATATTCTTCCTCACATCCCCCGTTACATCTCTGATCCAAAACCTTAAATCTGTGTCCCCCTCATCCTTGTCCCATCAGCAAATGGGAACAACTTTTCTTTGTCCACCTCATCTAAACCTGTCAGAATCCTGTCCACCTCATTCAAATCTCCCCTCAACCTTCTTTGCTCCAAGGGGAACAACCCCAGCCTGACATTGACAATAAAGAACAAACTAACAGAATATTTTCATGCCTGAAATCAAATGTTGAATTTATGTTTTAAAGATATTGAGAATATAGTGTCCTGGACAATGAAGGAATTGAGATATCTCAGGTAAACAAACACAAAAAGAGGCTGGAATCTGAAACAAAAACAGAAAATGGTGGAAAATCTCAGCAGGTCTGACGCATCTGTGGAGAGAGATTAGAGCCAACATTTCGAGTTTTCTCGACTGCTGAGATTTTATGCACTTATTTTATAATTGAGGATTTATATAGGAACAAGTTAAATGTGGAAATTTTAAGCCTGGAGGAATTTGGAATAACTGTGAAAATTTTATCCTGTTGTCACCTCAACTCCAAATAAAGAACAAAGATTTTGCAGTTGGTAACGTGTTTGGGATTTTAAAGCAATAAAGACTAGATATTGCCAATAAAATCAGGCCCAGGAAATTGGCTTAAAAAAGGTTGTTATAATGAAGGATCCTGTATCTTACTGTACACAAGGATTTTTGCGCTTGTAGTGCTCTGTCACTTTAAGAAGCTATAGCTGCAAGAGAGAATGAGATGATCACAAAACCCCATAATGCCCAGATACTAATTTCATTGGATATATAATTAATGTAATCTATAACCATTCTGATTGGATTGTGTCCAGCTGGGATGGGCTCAGTAACTACATAAGAATTGATGATTTTCTTTGTTGGGTGGAGTTGCACATGGTCAGTCCCTGTAGCTTCTCCCCGCTGGCGTAACTCAATAAACTGTTTATCGATTGAATCAGGCTTGAGCATTGAATGATTCTTCTGAGTTCATTCCCTCCAACACACTGGGTACATTACCACTTCATCCTTGGGAGTGGCCTGATAGGCCGTGGTCCAGACTACAAATGGACTTTGGGGGACCTTTCACGAATCATGTGTTTGGTCGTTGTAAATGTGCATTCAAAATGGTTGGAAGCACAGATCATGAGTAATATTCCAGCTCCTGTGACAATAGAGAAGCTCTGTCAAATTTTCACTAGCCCTGGGTTAGCAGATCCGCTTGTTTCCGATAACGACACTCTGTTTACAAGTGAGATGTTTCAGGAATTCATGTAAAGGAATGGTATACGCCATGTGTGTGCTGCACCATTTCAACTGGCTACAAATGGTCCAGCAGAAAGAGCTGTTCACACTCTGAAGGAGGGATTGAGAAGAATGGAAAGCGATACTTTCAGAACAAGCTCTCAAGATTTTTGTTTGCTTTGTATCACACCACAATCCACAACCGAACTCTCTCCTATTATTTTTAGGTAGAGGGCTGAAGTCTCATCTGGATCTGCTTCATCCAGATCTCAGAGCAAAAGTGAGCAGGAGACAAGAGGAGTAGAAGGAGAGTCACGACTACAGCACCAAAGAGAGGCAGTTCAAACCGGGCGATCGGGTTTACATCAGAAACTTTAGGGGTAACCAAAGGTGGTTACCGGGAATAATTTTAAACCAAAGTGGTCCAGTATCTTGGATGGTGAAACAGTAAAACGGACGAGTTATTCACAGACACCAAGACCATATTCACTTGTGGTGTGACCCCGAGTCAGGAACAGTTTCAGAGTCAGCAATCATTACTGAGAACATGGCAGAGGGTCATGCTGCTGTGGATGTTCACCAGGAAATGGTTCCAGCTTTGCCAGTTGACTCTGCTGTGGGAGTGGAAGAGGAACATTCATGTACAGATTCTCAAATTACCCCTTCATCTCCCATTCCAGAAACACCATTACAAGATTTACCAGTGGTATTGTACAGGTCACAATGAATCACAAAGCTCCTGACAGACTTCCGTGTGTTAAAGACATTACTTTGTTGTATTTCTGTCCTGATGGGGGATTGAAATTTAAGGGGAGAAGTGTTATAGAGTGTTCTTCTCAACCCCTCTCTGTTCTGAGCACGTGTAGGCTTTGGGAAGGGTGTCATCTGCAAGTCCAGGCTGGTTCCAGTGCTCCTGTTTCCTTTAGTTCACTGCTGTTTTTTAAAACTTTGTTATTTATTTATATAAAGATCTGCTGCTTTTAACAATGCATTTGACTACCTTATTTGTGGACTGAAGTTCCCACAATTGTAAAGCAGCCAGATTAGTTAAATAGACAGCTTGAATTGTAAGACAATTAAAGAATAAATGATTCATTAATACAGTTGTTAGAAAGGTTAGAATGTAAATTTGAACACAAAAGTTTTTAACTTTTAGAATTATAAACAGAGTAAGAATGGTTAAAATGCTATGGGAATTATAAGATATTGCCTTCTGACAGCAACAGAATAGAAAAAACATAAGACTTGTTAGGGTGGCCCAGTGGCACATTGGTTAGCATTGCTGCTTCACAGTGTCAGGGACCTGGGTTTGATTCCCGGCTTGGGTGAATCTGTGAACTTTGCACATTGTTCCTGTGACTGCTGGTCTTCTTCTGGCTGCTCTGATTTCCTCCCACAGTCCAAAAGATGTGCTGGTTAGGTGCATTGACCATGCTGTATTCTCCATCAGTGTACCTGAACAGATACCAGAGTGCGGCGACTAGGGGATTTTCCCAGGAACTTCATGTATTAGTGTCACAAGTTGGCTTACATTAATATTGCAATGAAGTTTCTCTGAAAATCCCCGAGTCACCACACTCAGGAGCCTGTTCGGGTACACTGAGGGAGAATTTAGCATGGCCAATGCATCTAACCAGCATGTCTTTTGGATGTAGGAGGAACTCGGAGCACCCGGAGGAAACCCACACAAACACAGGGAGAATGTGTAAAATCTGCAGACTGTGACCCAACTGGGAGTCAAACCCAGGCCCCTGGCACTATGAGATAGCAGTGCAAACCACTGTGCCCTACGGGGAGGTGTTGGGAGCTGTTGATTTTACAAGTTATCCATGTTTTCGAAGCCGTCATGTCCTGGTCTGAAAAGGATAGCGAGAAGTCTGTTCATAAGATCGTGGAACAGAATTAGGCCATTTGGCCCATCAAGTCTGCTCTGTCATTCGATCCTGGCTGATGTGCTCCTCATTCCCATGTTCCTGCCTTCTCCCCATAACATTTCATAAGTTCGTATGTTCAATTGTTAAAGCTAAGCTTTCTCCTTTTACTGTTAATCGATACTTTCCTTTTTTATCTTTGACTTGTTACATTTTTAATGGTTAATAAACTTACTGAATTCACCATTTCAAGTATTCTTTCTAGCCATATGGTTAAGTCACTGGAACCTGGTGTGATTTACAGTTATGGAGTTATTGTAAACAAGAGAATCCCATAAATCTTAGTTCAAATAAATCAACATTCTCACAAATGGAATGCTATCCTTTATTACGAGAGAAATTGAACATTGAAATAAAGATATTATGCTTCAGTTATACAGGGCATTGCTAGACTGCATCTTGAACACTGGGTGCAGTTTTTGTCTCTTATTAAACAAAGGATCATAGAATCCCTGCAGTACACCTAGAGGCCATTCTGCCCATCGAGTCTGTACCCAACACCATCCACCCAGGTCCTCTTCCCATAATCCCACACATTTATCCTGCTAATCCCCCTAACACAAATTTAACATAGCCAATCAACCTAACCCACATCTCTTTGGACTCTGGGAGGAAACCGGAGCACCTGGATGAAACCCACACAGACATGGGGAGAATGTGCAAACTCCACACAGACAGTGACCTGGGCTGGAATTGAACCTGGATCCCTGGTGTTGTGATGCAGCAGTGCACTGTGCTGTCCCATTTTATAAACACCATGGAAGCAGTTCAGAGGAGGTTTACTAGATTGATTCTCAATCTTGTAGTGCAAAATATTAACTCTGTTTCTCTCTCCACAGATGCTGCCAGACCTGCTGCGTTTTTCCAGTTCTTTCTGTATTTATTTCAGATCTATCTGTGGTGATAGGAAAAACATTATTTACTATCCAGGATAAAATAAATGTCCTTCATCAGCTTTTGTGGGTCATTTCAGTGGAAACGTGCTCTCCCAGGCTGAAAGAGCATCAGCCCACTGGAAGCAAAGTCATGAGACCAGCCAGTCCAGCAGAAAGAAACCCTCTGACCCTCCCATTTCACCAACTATCAGAATGAACATGGTTCAGTCCTGGATGTGATTAACAGCAAAATAACAGCAGAATCCAACACCAGTTATCACTTGTGAACTTGCTGGTGTCTTCGCATACTGGATGACTGAGTGAATCCCTTCCCACACACACAGCAGATGAACGGTCTCTCCCCAGTGTGAACTCGCTGGTGTTGCTGCAGATTGGATGAGGTTTTGAACGTCTTTGTGCAGAGAGAGCAGCTGAACAGTCTCTCCTCAGCGTGAGTGCGCTGGTGGATCATCAGATCCCGAGAACGTTTGAAACCACGCCCACAATCAGAGCATTTAAAAGGTCTGTCCTGGGTGTGAGTGAGATTGTGGCTCAGCAGGCTGGATGAATGAGTGAATCCTTTCCCACACACAGAGCAGGTGAATGGTCTCTCTCTGGTGTGAATTCTCTGGTGCTCCCGCAGGTGGGATGACGTCCTAAATCTCTTTGTGCAGTGACAGCAGCTGAACGGTCTCTCCCCAGTGTGAATGCGCTGGTGGATCATCAGTTCCCGAGAGCTTTTGAAACCACTCTCACAGTGAGAGCATTTAAAGGGTCTCTCATTGCTGTGAGTGATTTTGTGTTTCGAGAGGTTGGATAACTGCATAAATCCTTTCCCACACTCTGAGCAGGTGAATGGTCTCTCTCCAGTGTGAACACGCTGGTGTCTCTGCAGACTGGGTAAATTAGCGAATCCGTCCCCACACTCAAAGCAGATGAATGCTCTTTCTCCAGTGTGAACCAGTCGATGTCGCTGCAGATGAGATAACCGAGTGAACCCCTTCCCACACACAGAGCAGGTGTACGGCTTCTCTCCAGTGTGAATACGTCGATGAGTTTGCAGCTCAGAGGGGCTTTTGCAACCCTTCCCACAGTCCCCACATTTCCACGGTTTCTCCATGTTGGAGGTGTCTTTGTGTTGCTCCAGGTTTGACTATCAGTTGAAGTCTCACACAGAACAAGATTATGGTGCCCTGCTGTGATGGTGCAACAGTTTTTACGGCTGTGTAACTGAGAAGCTCTTTCCACAGTCAATGCATGGGAGTGTGTGTGTGTGTGTGTGTGTGTGTGTGTGTGTGGGGGGGGGGGGGGGGGCGCTTGTCTGTGGGTGTGTGTGGGGAGGGGGGGGAGTGTGTGTGTATGTGTTTGGGGGCGTGTGTGGGGTGTGTGTGTATGTATGTGGGGGGATTGTGTGTGTGTGGGGGAGTCTGTGTGTGGGTGAATGTATGTGTGAGTGTGTGGGTGAGTATTTGTGTGAGTGTGTGTGGGAGTGTGTGTGTGTGGGGGAGTGAGTGTGTGTGTGTGTCTGGGAGAGTGTGCGCGTGTGTGTGGAGGAGTGTGTGTGAGTGTGGGAGCGTGAGTGTGTGGGAGTGTGTGCGTGTTGTACCAGTCACACTGATGTTTCAAGAGTGCAAAAGCAGACAGAACAGAGAAACATTTCTCTTTCTCCTTCTAGATTCAAAGGCCAATAGCATTCAGATCCCAATGAATTGAGTAACTCTGTCAGATGTTGACGTGATGTTTGATTTGAGATTTCTGTCTGTAAATTCCTCACCTTCTGATATCCTGTAAAAGGAATTTACAAAATTCATCACTTTCAATACCGCACAGAAATTCAGAACAGACAATTCTAGTTTCTATGGAACATTCTTTCCTCTCTCATTCCCCAAAAGCTGTAAATCTCCATCCCGCACACTCTCCCTCCATTCTCATTCTGCTGTGTCTAATATTCACTCTCTCAATTCTCCTGAAGGGGCTGATCGAGGCTGATTGATAGATCCATGCTCCCTGCTGCCTGTCCTGGACACAGAGAGCTGAAAATCTTCAAGCCCACAGGCACGTTTTACTTTGGATATAAATGAACAGAGTGATGATGTGTGTAATACACTGTATTACCTGGTTACAAATACATGAAGAATCTGAGGATTTTTATTTAGTAAAAAGTCTGACAACACCAGGTTTTAGTCTAACCTATTTATTTGATAATATTATCAAATTATTATCAAATAAATATATTATCAAATAAATAGGTTGGACTAAAACCTGGTGTTGTCAGACTTTTTACTGTGTTTACGCCAGTCCAACGCCGGCATACCCACATCATGATTTTTATTTAGTCAGCGAGTGTGACCTGGAAGTTCAAAATTGAAGCCCAAAATAAAAATGGAAAGCGGGAGAAAAGAAAGTGTTTTACTTACAGATGGTGAAGACAGGAGGAAGTTTGAGTCTGAAGCTCAATCTTCATTCAGAGAGAGCAGCAGCAGCAACTTTGCTGGGCAGGAATGAGCGCATTGTCCAACTCCGCATTCAGACAATGAGGGAGCTCTGATTGGTCGGAGGACCAGAGTCCTTCCGGTCCTCCAACTCTTCCCATTGGTCAATCCCTCAGCGTGAGGGTCAGGGGGCGGGCGCTCCCCTGCACTTGCGCAGTTTCCCCTCTCCCTTGGACATGCGCTGTCTTGGGCCGGGGGGGGGGGGAGACTACCGAGCGGCTTCTCGCTCTGGCCGGAGCCGCCAGCCGCTTGTCTGGAAACCTTGGCTCGAGGAGGGGGCGGGGGGAGGGGAACAATGGGTGGGGGCGGGGCTCCCGGGTCCGCGCGTCTGGGCCTGCGACGTCATCGCGGAACAGAGTGATTCCTATTGGCAGGGTTACATTGTGACGTCACAATGCGGAAGTCCGCGAATGAGTTTCAGAGTGAAACTTCCTCCTCGGTGCAACATCTGGGAGGAAATCAATGTTTCCCCCTTTCCATTTCTTTTCTCATTCTGGGGGAAATTGGGGACTTGCAGCAACTGAAGAGAAAGGAAGTGAATCCAGGGAGGTTGCAGACTCTGGAAAGTTTACAGACGAACATCGGAATGAGGAGCAGGACGAGATCCAGGTATCTGTTTCTCTCAAAGGCACTGACATCACTGAGCTCGGTTTGACACATTTATTCGTTTGGTTAATAGGATGGCCTCTTATCTAATGTTCACAATTAAAGCGGAAGTTTCCCAGGAGAGGGCTGATACTCATGTGAACAGTAAATTCGAATGGGATAGAGATATATTTAATATAGTTGTTTGGTATTTCCTGTGTTGTTTATGATTCTCTACTTCTTGTCTTGAAATATATAGCAGTATATCAATGTTATGTATTTCCAGCCATGGAGACATTACAACATGGGAAGAATCCATTCGGCAACTCAAATCCATGCCAACCCCCTGTGGAACAATTCAGTCAACATTCCCCGTCCATTATCCATATTCTCCTGAGTTTCACATCACGATGTAATAGATGAGAGTTCCAGATGAGCTGAGACTGGGGTGGAGATGAGCAATGTTACTGAGGTGGAAATAGGCAGTCTTGATGATGATGTGGACATGTGGTTGGAAGCTTGTCTTGGGGTGAAATATTTCACCATGGTTGTGAATAGCCAGGTTCAGCTTCAGACAGTTGCCAGGAAGATAGAGTTGGTGGTGAGGGGTGGAGTTTGTAGTGGGGATTGAAGACAATGGGTTCAGTCTTCCCAGTATTTATATTAGAGAAATTTCTGTTCTTTTAGCACTGAATGTCAGACAAAACAGGGTGGTGTGTAAGTTGGAGGGGAACTCAGAGGTGATGATGTTCACATCCACCTGCTACCTTGGTCCTTCCTGGTGGTGGAAGTCGGGGGTTTGGAAGATTCTGTCAAAAGTTCTCGTCGAGTTGTAGATGTATAAAATCCCTCTCCTTCACCCTGGCCTCTCCTACTTCTGTCTCCTCCCACAGTGCCCAGAGTCTTGTGTAGAACCAGACCGGGTGGCAAGTTTCCTTCCCTGTAGTTCATCAATAAATCAGTTTGGTTTTCATGGCAAGTTGTCATCAGTTTGTCATAGAATCCCTACAGTACAGATATAGGCCATTCGGGTCATTGAGTCTGTACCAACCACAATCCCACCCAGACCCTATTCCCAGAACCCCATGCATTTATCCTGCTAAGCCCCCTGAGACCAAGGGGCAATTTACCATGGCCAATCCACCTAACCTGCACATCCTTGGACTGTGGGAAGAAACTGGAGCACCCTGAGGAAGCGCATACAGACACAGGGAGAACGTGCAGACTCCACGCAGACAGTGACCCCAGCCAGAATTGAACCTGGGACCCTGGTGCCATGAGGTAGAAGTGCTAACCATTGTGCCACCGTGTCGCCCAATTAAAGATTGCATTTTGAAATCTTTAATTGCCTTCACTACTACCAGATCTGTGGGCACCCAGTTCCAGATCATGACCACTTGCTGCACCCACCATATCTCCAACCAGGTAATGAGTGCTGCATAATGCACACATTTGAACAGGAAGTGATGAGCATTGATTCATTAACCAACACGAATTGGCACCTTTAGGAGAATTGGGAGGCTGTTTATTGGGATACAGCAGGGTAAGAATAGTGGGGAAAAGTGAAGCATTTTCTGTAAAAACTAGACTTGTCTTTTCTGAATTTCTAAGTTGCACTGACAGTGATGAATTTTGGAAATTCATGTTACAGGATATCAGAAGAGGATTTCCAGACAGAAATCTCAAAATAAATACTCGTGGTGATCTGACAGATTAAGTCCATTCATTGGGGCCTGGACAACATCAGCCTTTGGAATCTACAAAGAGAAATACTTATCTGTTCTGCCTGCTTCAAGAGATTTCAACCATAAGTGTGATTGGAAAAGCATGGAGTCACACAAATCCGAGTGAGAGTGTTCCAGTGAACTGCCTGTGGAAAAAACTCCAACACAGCTTGAAAAGACATCACCAGTCACATTGGGGTGAGACCGTTCAGGTGTTTTGTTGTGGATGAGGTTTCAGCTGACTGTCAAACTGCGAGAGACACATGGACACCAGCACCATGGAGAAGCCATGGAAATGTGGAGACTGTGGTAAAGGATTCAATTTCCCACACCAACTGGAAACTCATCGATGTAACCACACTGGGGACAGGCCGTTCACTTGCTTGGAGTGTGGGAAGGGATTTGCTCATTCATCCTCCCTGCAGACACACAAACGAATTCACACAGGGGACTGGCCATTCACCTGCCTCGAGTGTGGGAAAGGATTCAAAAGTTCATCCCACCTGCAGAAACACAATCGGGTTCACAGCGGGGAGAAGCCATTCACCTGCTCCGATTGTGGGAAGGGATTCAGTGAATCATCCAACTTGCTGATGCACCAGCGAGTTCACACTGGGGAGAAATGGTTCACGTGCTCAGCGTGTGGGAAGGGATTCACTCAGTTATCCCACCTGCAGACACACGAGCGAGTTCACACCGGGGAGAGGCCATTCCTCTGCTCTGAGTGTGGGAAGGGATTCAGTAATTCATCCAATCTGCAGAGGCACCAGCGAATTCACACCAGGGAGAGACCGTTCAGCTGCTCCGAATGTGGGAAGGGATTCACTGATTCATCCTATCTGCTGATACATCAGCGAGTTCACACTGGGGAGAGGCCGTTCATCTGCTCTAAGTGTGGGAAGCGTTTCCCTTATGCATCAAATCTGCAAAAACACCGACGATTGCACACTGGGGAGAGACCATTCACCTGCTCCGACTGTGGGAAAACATTCACTCAGTCATCCCACCTGCAGACACACCAGCGAGTTCACACCGGAGACAGACCATTCACCTGCTCTCAATGTGGGAAAGGATTCAGTAATTCATCCAACCTGCGGACACACCAGCGAGTTCACACTGGGGAGAGACCATTTACCTGCTCTGACTGTGGGAAAGGATTCACTAAATCATCACAACTGTTGAGACATCAGCGAATTCATAAGTGATGACAGGGGTTGGATTCTGCTGTTATTGCTGCTGTTAATCACATCCGGGACTGAACCATGTTCATTCTGACAGTGGGTGAAGTGAGAGGGTCGGAGGGGTTCTTTCTGCTGGACCGGCTGGTCTCACGACTTTGCTTCCAGTGGGCTGATGTTCTTTGAATCTAGGAGAGCGCATTTCCACTGAAATGATCCATAAAAGCTGATCCTGGATAGTAAATAGAGGTTTTTCCACCATGACAGGTAGATGTACAATAATTACATTTGTCTCTGTTCCATTGAGTCTACAGCACAGGGCCAGGTCAGTCGGCTCAATTGGTCTGTGTCAATATTTATGTTCCACATGAACCTCCACCCACCCCTCTTCATCTCCCCCCATCAGCATATCCTTCTATTCCTTTCTCCCTATGTATGTATCTAGCTTCCCCTTCAATGTATTCATGCTGTTGACCTCAACCGCTCACTGTGGTAGTGAGTTCCACATTCTCACCACTCACTGGGTAAAGAGGTTTCTCATCAAATCCCTGTTGGATTATTGAACCCCTTCATAATCTTAGAGACTTCCACCAGGTCACCCTTCAGTCTTCTCGTTTCTAGAGAAAAGCAGCCCATCATTCAAAATGTGTCAAATTTAGACTAAGCCTTTAACAATGATTTTGATGCAAGGACTGAGTGTGATATATCCAACATTGTGGAGAATAAGAAAAAATTGAATTTCTATAGCACCTCTCACAACCACAAGGTGTCAGCTGAACATGTGAATCAGGAGTCTGTTCTGCCATTCAACATGATCATGGCTGATCTGATTGAAACCTCAACTCCACATTCCCACCTACCCTAATACCTTTCAGCACCTTGTTTATCTGGAATCTATCTAACTCTGCCTTTGTCCTGAAGCATTGTACAGTGAATGAAGTTCTGTGAATTGTAGTGACTGTTGTAATGGAGGAAACTGTAGGCCTGGGTAATCAAATTTAGTTTTAAAATTCAATCACTTCCATACCATATTCATTGCTATAAGTAACAGGTCAGGGAAGCCATTTTAAACTGGAACATGTGGCTTCTCACAGTCTATTCACCTTCTGTCACTTGTCTTTATTCACTACAAATTGATTCGATATTAAAAGCCAGTCATGAAACAGATTCAGTATTGAACTTTGATTAAGATATCGTTAATGACTCAATATAATAGACAATTATATCGTAAAGACGAGATCTTTATTTTAAAATATTAACGCTGAATAACCTGAAATATTTCCAGAAACTGCAGACCCATCAGACATTGTTGAAAGGAAGAAATTATTTTCTAATTTTAATAAACTACAGGATATCATATTCTTCCAAAGTCCAGCTGAAGAATAAGGTTCATTGTTCAGTCTGGTCAAGATTAATAAGGAAGAAAGCTGTTAACTGTCTTTTTGAACCAGTCTATCTTGTATTGACAAGCATTTAAGATTACTGTATTAATTACCTAGCAATCAGTAATAAATAATTGTAGTAGTAGAGAGATTTAGTTGGGTTACAATTAATAAATAAAGAATCAATCGCTATTTTTAAGTTTATTTATTAGTGTCACATGTAAGCTTATAGTAAAAAACCTGAGTTTTATTTGCTGTAAAAAGGTATGATCTGAATTACTGTGCATATAAAGAATGTCAGTGACAGTGTGAATGACAGTGTTGTTGACCTGAAACTCTCTGCCTTCTAGCTTGTTTGAAGCAGAAGAGGTGAATAATTTCAGAATTAAATTGAAGGGGCTCTTCAAGGAAATAAACGTGTAGGGGGAATGGGGATGTACGGAAGATATGGGAGTGACTAGATTGTCCTACAGAGTGTTAGCGTGAGCCCAAGTTACTGAATGGACATTTTGTGTCATAATGACTCTGACTGGAAATGCATATTGTAGCTACAGTAGGATAATACAAGATTAGACATAATTACTGTATTTTATTACAAATAAAGATCTAATCTGTACCATATTACAAGACTAGACATCTCTGGCCTATCTTAATTTACTGTCCCCTTAAAAGTCAGCCAACTCCTGGAGAAACCATCTCTTTAATTGTGAACATTAGGAAAGAGATCATCCTTTTACCTAGACAAATAAATGTGTCAAACTGAGGGAGCGAAAGAATGTCAATGTCTTTGATAGAGAGAGACCTGGGCCAACCTTTCCAGAGTCTGCAGCCTCCCTGGATTCACTTCTTTTCCCTTCAGTTGCTGCAAGTCCCCAGTTTCCCTTAGAATGAGAAAAGAAAGTGTTTTACTCACAAATGAAGGCGACAGGAGGAGGTTTTAGTCTGTTGTGGACCTCAATCTGAGTGTCACAAAGACCTGATTGGCTGGAGGACCAGAGTCCTTCCGGTCCTCCAACTTTTCCCATTGGTCAACACCCCAGCACGAAGGTCAGGAGGCGGGCTAACCCGCACATGCGCAGCCTCCCCTCGCCCTTGGACATTCTCTGTCCCGGCCGGGGGGGAGGGGGAGACCACCGAGCGGCTTCTCGCTCTGGCCGGAGCCGCCAGCCGCTTGTCCGGAAACGTTGGCTCGAGGCGGGGCAAGGGGAGGGGAACAATGGGTGGGGGCGGGGCTCCCGGGTCTGCGCGCCTGCGCACCGAAACTCCATGATGTAATCGCAGAAGAGACTGATTCTTATTGAGCGATTCAGACAGGCTCCATTGTTGACGTCACAATACGGAAGTTCAATTGATTCAGATTTCAGATTCAGACTCCCTCCTCTGTGCAACATCTGGGAGGAAATCAATGTCTCCCCCTTTTCATTTCTTTTCTCATTCTGGGGGAAATTGGGGACTTGCAGCAACTGAAGGGTAAGGAAGTGAATCCAGGGAGGTTGCAGACTCTGGAAAGGTTGGCCCAGGTTTCTCTCTCTCTCTTAAAGGCATTGGCATCCTTTGTAGTGTTCCACAGGGACTAGAAATGACTGTTCTGAATTTCCATCTTGTTCTGACAGTGATGACTTTTGTAAATTCTTTTTACAGGAAATTAGAAGGAGACGATTTGCTGCCAGAAATGTCAAGATCAAACAATCACTCAATTCATGGGAACTGAATGTCATCGGTTTTGAATCTGGAACAAGAAACTTTTTGAATTGGGTGAACTATTTGGTGTGAACAGTAAAGCATCGAGGCACGTGCAACCCAAGTGACAGTGTTCCAGTGCACATTTTGTGAAAACTGCAGGAGAGACAGAAAGACACTCAGATCATGGAAAAACCATGGCAGTGTGGCGACTGTGAAAAGTCATTCCGTTCCCCATCGGTGCTGGAAATTCATCGACGCATTCACACTGGGGAGAGGCCATTCACCTGCTCCAGTTGTGGGAAAGGGTTCACTCGGTTATCGATCTTGCTGACACACCAGCGAGTTCACACAGGGGAGAGGCCGTTCACCTGCTCTGATTGTGGGAAGGGATTCACTCAGTCATCACACTTGCTGATACACCAGCGAGTTCACAATGGAGAGAAGCCATTCACTTGCCCCGTGTGTGAGAAGGGATTCAGCGATTCATCCACCCTGCAGACACACCAGAGAGTTCACACTGGGGAGAGGCCATTCATCTGCTCCATGTGTGGTAAAGGATTTGCTCAGTCATCCAACCTGTATTCACACCAGCGAGTTCACACCGGCGAAAGACCATTCCCCTGCTCTGTGTGTGGGAAGGGATTCACTAACTCCGCCAACCTGCTGAGACACCAGCAACTTCACACTGGGGAGGCTTCCTTCACCTGCTTTGAGTGTGGTAAAGGATTCAGTGATTCATCTAATCTGTTTTCACACCAGCGAACTCACAGTGGGGAGAGGCCATTCACCTGCTTTCTGTGTGGGAAGGGATTTAGTCAGGCATCCAGCCTGCAGACACACCAGCGAGTTCACACTGGGGAGAGGCCGTTCACCTGCTCAGTGTGCGGCAAGGGATTCAGTGATTCGTCCAACCTGATTTCACACCAGCGAGTTCACACTGGGGAAAGGCCATTTAACTGCTTTGTGTGTCAGAAGGGATTCAGTCGATTATCCAACCTGCTGACACACCAGCGACTTCACACTGGGGAGCGACCATTTACCTGCACTGAATGTGGAAGGGGATTCACACGATCATCCCACCTGCTGAGACACCAGCGAGTTCATAAGCGATTACAAGCATTGGATTCTGCTGTTAATCACACCCAGGACTGAACCACATCCATTCTGACAGTTGGTAAAGTGGGAGGGTCGGAGGGTTTCTTTCTGCTGGACTGGCCAGTCTCATGACTTTGTTTCCAGTGGGCTGTTGCTCTTTGAGGCTGGGAGAGCACATTTCCACTGAAATGATCCACAAAAACTTGTGAAGAATGTTTATTTTATCCTAGATCATAAATAGTGTTTTCCCTACCACCACAGGTAGATCTAAGATAAATACATTTTATCTCTGTTCCAGTAAGTCTACAGCACGGGGCCAGGTCAGTCAGCTGAATTGGTTTGTGTCAGTATTTATGTTCCACATGAGCCTCCACCCTCTTCATCTCCCCTCATCAGCATATCCTTCTATTCCTTTCTCCCTCATGTATGTATCTCGCTTCCCCTTCAGTGTATTCATGCTGTTCACCTCAACCACTCGCTATGGTAGTGAGTTCCACATTCTCACCGCCCGCTGGGTAAAGAGGTTTCTCATTAAATCCCTATTAGATAATTAAATCTCTGAAAATGTACTCTGCATTTATAACAAAAAGAATGAATTGTCAGCGTGGGTAGAGATAAATATTTGTGTCCTGACAGACATTGGAGAGATTTGGTTGAAAGGTGACCAAGGCTGGGATCTAAATATTGACGGGTATTTGACATAACAGAATGGCAGGAAGCTCAGAAAAGTGACAGGATCTCTCCCATTAATTAACAATGGCATTAGTTCAGTTCAGAAAGACCATCTTAGTCTGAAAGATCAGGATGAAGAATCAGTTTGGGTCGAGATAAGAAATAGAAAAGATATGAGGTCTCTTGTGGGAGTAGTTAATGGTCCCTTACCTAAGTTACACTGAATTGATTCATTTATATTGAACATGAAATTATCATAGTATATTTATTTATTAGTGTCACAAACTGGCTTTCAGAATATTCACAAAATCTTATTCATATCATCTACTGTTGAGATTTTCCAAATGACTTCTGAACCACTTATTCACTACTCCCCTAATCTCTTATGTTTCCAGTGTTTTAAGTAATATTCCAAGTCAATTGTATCAAAATCTGTGTAAGATCAGTAAAAACCTGTATCGTAAATGTATTTTTATCCACAGCATTTGTCGTTCCCTCCACAAATTCCATCAGTGATAATGAGAGACTGACTTGATCTGACTATTACACACTGAGTTACATTGAGTAATGGAATTATCAGATCATTTAGCAAATAACTTTTCTTGTCTTTGAAAAATGAGAAAAATGAAGACACTCTCCTGTAATTAGCATATTCATGATTGTCACCAGCTTTATACCATGGAGTAACTTTGTCTATTTTCATTTTGCAAGGAAATAGCCCAGTTTGAAAAAACTGGTTGCAAATATAAGTCAATGATTTTACTCCACAATCAATAATCTGCTTAATGATTGACATTTCAGTATTGTTTGAATTGGTAGTCTTTTATTTTTATAGTATTTAACAATATCAATGATCTCCTTTCCATCAACACTCCTAAAACGTGGGATGGGATGAACCAGTGGATCACTTTCTCTTGGAACTTTTAACATCCTTGTCCATGAATTCTGTTTAAAAGAAAGCCCGGCGACTGTATGAAATATCAGCACCATAACAGGAGGAGATAAGAAAGACAGACACATTGATCTTTTCATTAACACCTCTGAGAGTTAAGAATGTGTGACATGGTTTTGGGATACCGGTGTGAGTGTGCAGAGGTGATTTATTGTATGGGAAAAATAGCAAGCCTAAATTCGTGATGAGATGGAGCGAAGAGCGGGTCCCAAACACACACAGCCACTTGAGACACAGCAGGAAATGAAATGGTTAATGTGGCCAGAGGATTAAGACCCAACAATGGGACAAAATCAAGGTATTGACACACACTCCAGAGAGAAACTGAGTTCAAATCAAACGGAATCCAATTAAACACAAAGTGAGGAAAATTGAAGTAAAATAGATAATATAGCTTGGAACAATTCAATTCTTAGGAGAAATAATACTGATTACAAAGTGTCAACAAGTTGGATCAGTGTAGACAGAGCTGGGGAATCTTTTATATCCATGCTTGATCTGTTGCTTAAAGCATCTGTCCTTATGTACGAGTAACCTAGAACTCACAGCGCTCCTTCAGGAGTAGAAAGAATCGAGTAGATATTACCCCCATGCGGGACCAGAACAGAACTGGAAAATAACGGAGTGAAATTGAGTGAGGGGTCAGAGAGAAAGTTCTCTCAAGCTGTAGACTGTAAGAATCCTGGGGGACCCCCTACTTAAGGTTTTTTTACTAATTAGTGAACAATAAATTAAATTCTCTGGCTGTGCATTGATTTTGAATTTAATTGTTACACTTCTCCTGTTTTTATTCCTGTTGTGATTACACTCTGAATAAGGATGGTGACAGGATGGGAAATTGTGGTTTGGGTCTTCATTGACCAAATGTTTTATTGATCTGAAAGGTGTAAAAGGGGCCAATCTTCAGCAGGAATCTCTCAGAGCTGAGAACAGACCACTTGTATGACCAAGGGAGAGGGGAAGCTGCGCATGTGCATGGGGGGCCCACCCCCTGACCTTCTGAGTGATTGACCAATGGAAAGAATTGGAGGACCGGAAGGAGCTGGTCCTCCAGCCAATCAGAGTGCGGGCTTTGTGTGAACGAATATTGAGCTTCAGACAGACTCAAACTTCCTCCTGTCTGCAACATCTGTGAGTAAAACACTTTCTTTTCTCCCTCTTTCCATTTCTTTTCTCATTCTGGGGAAACTGGGGACTTGCAGCAACTGAAGGGAAAGGAAGTGAGTCCAGTGTGTATATTCCACACATTGCTAGTCCAGTCAGATAGACAGATACCTGTCTGGCAGCCTGCATGGAGATTTTCAGCTCTCTGTGACCAGGACAGGAAGCAGTGAGCATGGATCTGTCAATCAGCCTCAATCAGCACCTTCAGGAGAATTGGGAGGGTGAATATTAGATACAGCAGACTGAGAATGGAGGGAGAGTGTGAGATGGAGATTTACAGCTTTTGGGGAATTATATCAGGTAAGTATACCTGGAAAAAAGTTTTTTAAAAAAAAACATGCTGCTTATAGATTGAGTGATGTCATTACAGGGTGGAGCTAAACTGTGGCAGTCAGGTGATCGGAGTTTTTTCCTTTAGGCTTTTAAGAACGTAAGAAGTAGGAGCAGGAGTCGGCCATCTAGCCCTTCGAGTCTGCCCCTCCATTCAATAAGATCACGGCTGATCTGAAGTGGATCAGTTCCACAAGTTTCATTTTGGAAAGCAGTTTAGAACATAGAACCCTACAGTGCAGAAACAGGCCCTTCAGCCCATCGAGTCTGCACCGACCGCAATCCCACCCAGGCCCTATCCTCATATCCCTACACGTTAACCCACTAATCCCTCTAACCCACACATCCCAGGACACTAAGGGGCAATATTAGCATAGCCAACCAACCTAACCCGCACATCTTTGGATCTGTGGGAGGAAACCGGAGCACCCGGAGGAAACCCGCGCAGACACGAGGAGAATGTGCAAACTCCACACAGTGACCCGAGCCGGGAATCAGGGATAACACAGTGAATCCCTTTCCACACTGAGAGCAGGTGAATGGCCTCTCCCCACTGTGAACTCGCTGGTGTCTCTGCAGGCTGGATGAGTCAGTGAATCTCTTCTCAAACTGAGAGCAGGGGAATGTTCTCTCCCCAGTGTGAACTCGCTGGTGTCTCTGCATAATGGATAACAGAGTGAATCCCTCCCCACACTGAGAGCAGGTGAATGGCGTCTCCCCATGTGAACTCGTTGGTGTCTCCGCAGGTTGGATAATTGACTGAAACCCTTCCCACACTGAGAGCAGGTAAATGGCCTCTCCCCAGTGTGAACTCGCTGGTGTGTCCACAGGTAGGATCGTCGAGTGAATCCCTTCCCACACTGAGAACAGGTGAACGGTCTCTCCCCAGTGTGAACGTGCTGATGTGTCTGCAGGTCGGATAACTGGTTGAATCCCTTCCTGCAATGAGAGCAGATGAATGGCTTTTCCCCACTGTGAATTCGCTGGTGTTTCTGGAAGGTGGATGACACAGCAAATCCCTTTCCACACTCAGAGCAGGTGAATGGCCTCTCCCCAGTGTGAACTCGCTGGTGTATCTGCAGGTCGGATAACCGAGTGAATCCCTTCCCACACTGAGAGCAGGTGAATGGCCTCTCTCCAGTGTGAACTCGCTGGTGTGTCCGCAGGTTGGATAACTGGTTGAATCCCTTCCCACACTGAGATCAGGTGAATGGCCTCTCTCCAGTGTGAACTCGCTGGTGTCTCTGTAAGGTGGATGACATAGTGAATCCCTTTCCACACTGAGGGCAGGTGAATGGTTTCTGCCCGGTGTGAACTCGCTGGTGTGTCCGCAGGTGGGAAAACCGAATGAATCCCTCCCCACACTGAGAGCAGACAAACGGCCTCTCCCCAGTGTGGCTGCGCCGATGAGCATCCAATTCAGATGGGAATCTGTATCTCTTTCCACAGTCTGCACATTTCCATGGTTTCTCCATGGTGCAGGTGTCCTTACCTCTCTCTTGTGTGGACAATTAGTTGAAGCCTCGCCCACACACAGAACACAATACAGTCTCTCCCTGCTGTGAATGATATGATATTTATTCAGTCTGTATAACTGGTTAAAGCTCTTTAGTCAGTGCACTGGAACACTCTCACTTGAGTGTGGCAGCGTGTTGTTGCTTTTCCAGTCACATTGATGTTTGAAATCTTTTCAAATCGACAAACCGGACAACAATTTCTCTTTCCAGATTCAATGGCCAATGATATTCAGGTCCCAAACAGTATGCTTCTGCCAGAACGAGACGTGATGTTTGTGATTTTAGCCTGTGATTCTTTTTTCAATATTCTGTAAAACAAATTGGCACATGTCATCAGTGTCAGTACAGGATCGAAATTCAGAACAATTCTACTTTCCATGCAATTTTTTTACTCTCTCATTCTCCAAAAGCTGTAAATCTCCATCCCATATTCTCTCCCTCCATTCTCTGCTGTATCACTCGCCCAATTCTCCTGAAGGTGCTGATTGAAGCTGATTGACAGATCCATACTCACTGCTTCCTGTCCTGGGCACAGAGCTGAAAATCTCCATGCAGGCTGTCAGACAGATCTATGTCCATATGTCTGGATTAAAAATGTGTGGAATATACAGACTGGATTCACTTCCTTACCCTTCAGTTGCTGCAAGTCCCCAATTTCCCCCAGAATGAGAAAAGAAATGGAAAGGGGGAAACATTGATTTCCTCCCAGATGTTGCACAGAGGCGGAAGTTTCACTCTGAAGCTCATTGGGCAACTTCCGCACTATGACGTCACAATAGAGCCCCGCCTGAATCAGCCAATAGGAATCAATCTGCTCCGCAGTGAGGTGTCCGGATTCCAGTGCGCAGGCCCGGGCGCGCTGACCCGGGAGCCCCGCCCCCACCCATTGCTCCCCTCCCCCTGCCCCTCCTCGAGTCAAGGTTTCCAGACAAGCGGCTGGCGGCTCCGGCCAGAGCGAGAAGCCGTTCCGTTGTCTCCCCCTCCCCCCCCGGACATGGACTGCGCATGTCCAAGGGAGAGGGGAAGCTGCGCCTGTGCGGGGTAGTGCCCACCCATTGGCCCGCATGCTGAGATACTGGCCAATGGGAAGCGTCGGAGGACCGGAAGGATTTTGGTCCGCCAGCCAATCAGAGCCCCCAGAGTCTGAATGCGGAAATGGGACAATGAATTTGTTTTCTTGCTCATTCCTGGCCAGCAAAGCTGCTGCTGCTCTCTCTCTGAATGAAGATTGAGCTTCAGACAGACTCAGACTTCCTCTTTGTCTCCAACATCTGTGAGTAAAACACTTTCTTTTCTCCTCTTTCCTTTTCTGATTCTGAAGGGAAAGGAGGTGAATCCAGGAAGGATGCAGACTCTGGAAAGGTTGGGTCAGGTCTATCTTTCTCTTAAAGACATTGACATTCTTTGCTCCCTCAGCTTGACACATTGATTTGTCTGGCTAAAAGTGTCCCTTTTCTAATGTTCACAATTAAATGGCTGGTTTCCCCAGGAGATGGCTGACGTTTAAAAGAATAATCAATTAATATAGGACAGAGATATGCCAAGTGTTGTTATATTGTAGTTTTGATTTATTTATGGTTCTGTAACAAAGTAAATTTATTATTTCTCATCTCGTAATGTAGCACTGAAACTATGTTATATGTTTCCACTCATCGAGTCATTACAGCACAGAAGGAGCCATCAGTAACTTGAGTCCATGCCAACTCTTTGTAGACAATCCAGTCAGTCCTATTCCACTTCTTTATTCCCTTTCTCCCGCAAGGTTAATGTTCCATAACTGTTTTTAATGAATGCTCCATAGGAACTGGAAATGTAGGTTTGAATTTTGATCTATTCTGAATTGTGATTTTTTTTCTAAATTGACTTACAGGATATTAAATAAGGAGAAATCAGACAGAAATCTCCAACGTCACATCTCGATCTGACAAAGTGACTCAATTTCTTGCAATCTGAATATCATCAGCCTTTGACCCTTGCCGGAGAAATTTTTGTTTGGCCTCTTGGCTTCAAAAGATTGTAAACATCGCTGTGACTAGAAATGCACTGAGATACACACACCTGAGTGAGAGTGTTCCAGTGCACTGAGTGTGGAAAGAGCTTTAACCAGTTACACAGCCTGAAAATACATCGCAGCATTCACAGCGGGGAGAGACTGTACCCGTGTTCTGTGTGAGATTTAACTGATTGTTTAACCTGGAGAATCACAAGGACCCGCGCCATGGAGAAACCTTGGAAGTGTGGGGACTGTGGGAAGGGATTCAGTTTCCCATCTGAGCTGGAAATTCATCAACGCCGTCACACTGGGGAGAGGCCATTCACTTGCTCTGTGTGTAGGAAGGGATTCGCTCACTTAACTAATCTGCAGAGACACCAACGAGTTCACACTGGGGAAAGGCCATTCAGCTGTACTCACTGCACAAAGAAATTTAGAACATCATCCAACCTGCAGATACACCAGCGAGTTCACACTGGGGAGAGACCGTACATCTGCACTTTGTGTGGGAAGGGATTCAATCAGTCATCCACTCTGAAGACACACCAAGTCACTCACACCAATGAGAGACCCTTTAAATGTTCTGACTGTGGGAATGCCTTCAAATGTTCTGGAGATCTGGTGTCCCACCAGCGCATTCACACTGAGGAGAGACCGTTCAGCTGCTCTCACTGCTCAAAGAGGTTTAGAACATCATACAACCTGCAGATACATCAGCGAGTTCACACCGGGGAAAAGCCATTCACCTGCTTGGTGTGTGGGAAGGGATTCACTCATTCATCGAACCTGCGCACACACAATCTCACTCACACCAATGAGAGACCATTTAAATGCTCTGACTGTGGGAGCAGATTCAAAAGCTCTCGGGAACTGGAATACCACCAGCGCGTTCACACTGAGGAGAGACCGTTCAGCTGCTCTCACTGCACAAAGAGGTTTAAAACGTCATCCAGCCTGCGGATACACCAGCGCACTCACACTGAGGAGAGACCATTCACCTGCTCTGTGTGTGGGAAGGGATTCATTCATTCATCCAGCCTGCTGAGACACAAAGCCACTCACTCCAAGGAGAGCCCCTTTAAATGCTCTGCCCGAGAGGCCAGCTCTAAGGAGCTGATGATCCCTTAGCACATTCACAGCGGGGAGAGGCCGATCAGCTGCTCTCTCTGTTCAAGGAGGTTTAGAATATCATCAACACTGCTGAAACACCAGTGAGTTCACACGGGGGCGAAACCATTCACCTGCTCGGTGTGTGTGAAAGGATTTACTCGGTTATCCAGCCTGCCCAAACACAACATCATCACACCCAGGAGAGACCCTTTAAATGTGGGCCTGGCTTCAAAAGCTCTCAGGAACTAATGTCCCACCAGTGAGTTCACACCAGGCAGAGGCTGGTCACCTGCTCTGGGAAAGGTTTCACTCAGTCAACAAATTTGGTGAAACATCAGTGAGTTCAGAAGTGATTACAGTTCTGGGATTATTCTTGTCAATCTGTCTTGCCCTTTCTCCAGGGACTCTATTTCCTTTTTCTAGATGGAGATCACGAATAGAGCGTAGAACAGTACAGGAGCCTTTAACCAAGAGAATGTTAATAATCTTGTTCAGGACACCAGTGCCAGGCACAGGAGGATCCCAGGAAAAACGGAACATTTAATTTCTGTCTGTTTCACAACTCTAAATGACTGATTCTTTAACAAAGGAATGTTTAAAAACAGCATTGTGATATTCCAAGGTCAACTGTGTCTGGGAAAGGGGCAGACTGATGTGTCTTTATTTTAATCAGGGGGATCCATTGAAGAGCAGCTCTGGACGATACGAGCACCTCCTGACCTACTTTCAATTCATTTCAAATCACCCATCACTTTCTGTGGAATATTCTTTATTCTTTCCTGGGAATGTGGACACTGCTGGCAAAGCCCCAGCACACGTTGCTCATCTCCTAATTGCCCTTGAATGGAGTGACTTGCTCAGCCATTTCAGAGGGGCAGTTAAGAGTCACCCACATCACTGTGTAGGTCTGGATTTACTTGTAGGCCAGATCAGGTGAGGATGGCAGATTTCCTTCCCCAATAGGGTTATTAATAGGGTGAACTGGATGGGTTTTTCCAACAATCGATAGTTTCACGGTTACCATTTCTAAGACTAACTTTATATAATTCCAGATTGATTCACTGGATTCAAATCCCACCAGCTGCCTGTCCCCGGATCCTTTGCTGGGTCTCTGTATTACTCGGCCAGCGACATTCCCACCACCTCCCACTGAATGGAATATTCCACACAACCCTTAGTTAAACAGGAAGGAGAAAAGAGAGGCTGTGACCTTTGGATGACCTCATCACGAACTACTGAAGCCTTAAAGCTGACCATTCTGTAAAAGTTTAAAAACTTTACTTTTATAAAATACAGAGTAAGCAACGGGTGAAAAATAATGATGGACATTCTGACTGACATCAGAAACATCCATTGACTGGATATATGCTCACTACGTCACAGAGCAACAGTTTCGACTTCCCATTTGAGCCTGGGGCACCTTTCTGTCTCTCTATTGCTTGTGTCAATTACAGCCAAGCAAGGGAGTTGAGGACTGAATTTAGCTCCAAATAACGGGGGCCTGTGCCCCAGTTGGGAAACTGCCATGGACATCGCACTAATAGAGAGACAGGAAGGTGCTGGAGGACTGACTGGGAAATGGGCCTCCAAACAATCGGGGCTCAGGCAGAGGTGACTGGGTCTGATGGTAACGTGACCCCCGGGGTTCAGTGTCCCTGTGTCCAAAGCGGGGAGTCACAGGAACAGGGTACAGAGGAGCTGAAGAGAAACCATTTGTGTCCAGAACATTGTGAACATCCTTTTACTCTGGTTGTTTTTGAGCCTCAAGTCATTTTCTGTTTATTTTAACAATGTTCTGTTTCATTAATAAACTTTAATCAGTAAAAATATTTGATTGTTCTGGACTTTTCGTGATGAGATTGATGCACTTTAGGGAAAGTGGGTGAGAGGGGTTGGCAGGCTCTTTAACAGAAAGTGAGTCTCTCTAAGGTAATTGGCAAAGGAGCCAGAGGGGGAGATGAGATTTTATTTTTGACACAGTGATGTTAGAAAATGGGGTTCAGGGAGTCAATTAACCCTTTCTCCCCTTTTCCCAATCTCCGAAATGATTCCCAGTGATAATCCTTATTGGTGACAGTGGTTAGGTAGATTTTATTCAGTATCAATAAGAGCTGACACAGGCTAATGTCTGAGCAGTAGTATCAAAGTGCAGCAGCATTACCATTACACTCTGGGTAGAAGCAGCATCTCCATGGAAATGCTCCCTGCTCTGCCCCAGATACCACGGCACCAGCCAATGCAAAATGTAAAACCTCAACAAATCTCTGTGCTCAGGGAATCCCTTTTTTGACTTTTTTACATCAAAAAGTCCATGGAGACTGATTTAACCCAATCACTGCCGAGCTAACATTTGAACAGACCAATTACAAAACCTGTCACTGAACCATCTGTACCCACCCAAGCCACGTCAAACTCTCAATTATCTTTCCACACTGTGTCCCTGATAGAGGGAGTCAGCATTCCCGTGCCAAGCAGTGAAAACATGGTGACCTTGACACACAGGTGTCATCCAGGATTCAAGGCATTCTTGTTCTTTCTGTCCTCTGGGAGCTGTTTAACTCCCTGTTCCCACACAGCAAGTTGTCTGTTCTCAGCTCTGCCAGATTTCTGATGATGTTTTGTCCCTTTTACACTTTTCAGATCAATAAAACATTTGGTCAGTGAAGATCCAAACCACAATTTCCCATCCTGTCACCTGTCAACCATCCTTACCCAAAGCGTAATCACAACAGGAATAAAAACAGGAGAAGTGTAACAATCAAATTCAAAATCAATGCACAGCCAGTCAGAGAATTTAATTTAATGTTCACTAATTAGCAAGAAAACCTGAAGTCCAGGGTCCCCCAGGATTCTTACATTCCACACCTCGAGGGGGAGGAGAACTCTCTCTCTGATCCCTCACTCAATTTCACTCTGTTATTTTCCACTTCTGTTTTGGCCCTGCCTCGGGTAACATCTGCTCAATCTTCTGAAGGAGCGCTGTGAGTTCTAGGTTACTCGAACATAAGGACACATGCTTCAAGCAACAGATCAAGTCTGATGTAAAAGATTCTCCAGCTCTCTCTTCACCCCTATCTAACACGTGGACAGTTCTTACTCAGTGTTATTTCTCCCAAACCATTAATTGCCCCACTCCAATTCTCAACTTTTTTCATTCATATGATGTGGGCATCGCTGGCTAAGCTGGAATTTATTGTCTATTCCTGATTATCCTTAAGGTGTAGGTGAGCTGCCTTCTTCAACCGTTGGCAGTCCATGTGGTGCAGGTACACCCATAGTGCTGGTGGTGAGGGAGTTCTGGGTCACAGTGACAGTGAAGGGACAGCGACATGTTTCCAAGTCAGGCTGGTCTGTAGCTTGGAGGGGAACTTCCAGGTGGTAGTGTGCCCATGTTTCTGCTGCCCTTGTCCCTCTAGATGGTACAAGTCACAGGATGTGAAGGTGCTGTCTAAGCAGCCTCATTGAATTCCTGCAGTACATTTTATAGATGGCACACACTGCTGCCCCTGTGCATCGGTGGTAGAAGGAGAGAATGTTTGTGAATGGGGTGCTGATCAAGTGAGCTGGTTGATGGCGAGCTTCTCGAGTATTGCTGGAGTTGCATTCACCCAGGCAAGTGGACAGTATTCTATCACATTCCTGACTTGTAAATGGTGGGCAGGCTCTCAGGAGTCAAGAGGTGAGTTACTGGCTGCAGCCTCTGACATCTCTTGAAGCCATTGTATTAATATGGCTGGTTCCTTTCAGTTTGGTCAATGTAATCCCCAACCTGTTGATAGTTAGGGAATTCAGAATAGCAATGTCATTGAATGTAAAGGGGCAATGGTTCGATTCTCTCATGCTGGAGACACTCATTGTGTGGCACTTGTACAGTATGAATATTACTGACAGGACTGCAGAGCTCAGATCTGATCCATTGATAGAGTTGAATGATCGCACTATCGCTTGCTGTTAATGTTTGGTACTGTAGAATTTTATTCCTTATAGTCTTTCTAGTGATTTGATACGAATGAGTGACTTGCTAGGCCATTTCAGAAGACATTTCAAAGTGAACCACATTGCTGTGGCTCTGGAGTCACATATAGACCAGACCAGGACAGCACATTTCTTTACCGAAAGGACATCAGTGAACCAGATGGGTATTTCTGACAACTGACAATGGTTTCACGGTCACTGTTAGACATTTAGTTCCAGATTCTTATTGATTGATCTACTATGGTGGGATTTAACCTGTGACGGCTGGGCATTAACTTCGGTCTCTGGATTGCCATTCCAGTGACAATATCACTCCAGTACTGCATTCCTTACATACTCACCCTTAATTGTCTAGATCATATCTTTTAATGTAGTGTCCCAGTCGATCACAGCTAATTTAGACTCAAAGCTTTGCAGTTTCCTTCTGTGAGACACAGCCAGAGAAATTAAACAGAAGAACATTCAAACCACCACAGCTCATCTCCACGGAAACCTGGCATGATTTCAGGAGTTCCAAACAGTTTTGAACAAATATCTTTGACATTCCAAACACTATTTAACTCTGCAATGCAAATAAAATATGAAAGTAGATACTTGCAACAATTCTCAAAAACCGACAGGAAGTAAAGTTGTGAGACTGGTCAGTCCAGCAGAAAGAACCTTCCGACTCCTCCAACAATCAGAATGAACCTGGTTCAGTGGAGGATGTGATTAACAGCAGCAGGAGCAGCAAAATCCATCATCACTTGTGATCTTTCTGGTGTCTCCGCAGGCTGGATAACTGAGTGTATCCCTTCCCACACACTGAGCAGGGAAAAGGCTTCTCCCCTGTGTGAACATGTTGGTGTGTCAGTAGGTTGGATGATTTAGTGAACCCCATCCCACACTCTGAGCAGGTGAATGGCCTCTCGTCCTTGTGAACTCGCTGGTGTATTAACAGGGTGAATGATTCACTGAATCCCTTCCCACACATGCTGCAGATGAACGGCCTCTCCCCAGTGTGAACTCGCTGGTGTGACAGTAGGTGGGATAACTGAGCGAATCCCTTCTCACACTCAGAGCAGGTGAATGGTTTTTCCCCGGTGTGAACTCGTTGGTGTGTCTGCAGGCTGCACAACCGACTGAACCCTTTCCCACATGCACAGCAGGTGAATGGCTTCTCCCCAGTGTGAATTCGCTGGTGTGTCAGCAGGTTCCATGAAGTAGTGAATGTTTTTCCACACTCCTTGCAGGAGAAGGGCCTCTCCCTGGTATGAACTCGCTGGTGCCTCAGAAGGTGGGATAACTGAGAGAATCCTTTCCCGCACTGAGAGCAGGAGAACGGTTTCTCCCCAGTGTGAACTCGCTTGTGTGTGTGGAGGTGGGTTAAATGAGTGAATCCCTTTCCACAGTCAGAACAGGTGAATGGCCTCTCCCCGGTGTGAACTCGCTGATGTGTCTGCAGGTTGCATGAATGAGCAAATTCCTTCCCACAGTCTAAGCAGGTAAACGGCCTCTCTCCAGTGTGAACGCGTCGATGAATTTCCAGCTCAGATGGGAACTGCCATTTCTTCCCACAGTCCTCACATTGCCACGGTTTCTCCATGGTGCTCTCAAAGTTTAACGATTAGTTGAAGACTTGTCCACACACACGACACGTGCACGGTCTCCCTGTTCTAAATTGTGCAAAGCTTTTTCCAGGCTGTGCAACAAGTGAAAGATCTTTCCACAATCAGTGCACTGGAACACTCTCACTTGGATGTGTGTGTATATCTCGGTGCTTTTCCAATCACACTGATGTTTCAACCCTTTTGGGGCAAACAGAAGAAACAGACATTTCTCCTTCTAGATTCCAAAAGCGGTGATTATCAGCTCCTGATGAATTCAGTGGTCTTGATGTCAGATCTTGACGTGACGTTTGATTTGAGATTTTTGACTGTAGATTCTCAACTTCTAATATCCTGTGAAAGGAGTTTACAAAATCAGTACCAGGGTGAAATTCAGAACAGACAATTCTCTTTTTTTCATTCTTTTATGGATGTGGGCATCGCTGGTTGGGCCCTTCGAAAGCTGGTGGTGCAATGCCTTTTGAACATCAGGAACAGGAGTAAGTCAATAGTAAGAGTGGCACAAGGTCAGCATGGTGGCACTGTGGTTAGCACTGCTGCCTCACAGCACCAGGGACCCGGGTTCAATTCCAGTCTTGGGTCACTGCCTACGTGGAGTCTGCATGTTCTTTGTGTGGGTTTCCTCCAGATGCTTCGATTTCCTCCCAAATCCAAAGATTTGTGGGTTAAGCAGATTCGCCATGCTAAATTGCCCCTTTGTGTCCCAATAGATATAGATTAGGGGGATTAGTGGAGTAAAAATGTGGGGTTATGGGATAGGACCTGGGAAAGATGCTGTATTCAAGAGTCAGTGCAGACTAGATGGGCCAAATGGCCTCCTTCTGCACTCTAGGGATTCTATGATTTCCAAAAGGCATTTGACAAGGTGGTGCATAAGAGGCTGGTACATTAAGTAAAGGCCCATGAAATTGGTGGAAGTGTATTAGTATGGATTAAAAACTGGCCGTCACATAGAAAACAGAGTTGGAATAAATGGGTCATTTTCAGAGTGGAAAGATATAACTAGTGGAGTACGACAAGGATCAGTTCTTGGCTCGCAATTGTTCATGATTTAATTAATGACTGGGAGGGAGGAACAGAATGTAATGTTTCCAAATGATACATTGATAGGTGGAAGAACATGTTGTAATGAGAATATAGATAGATTGAGTGATGAAAATCTGGCAAATTAAGTTTAATATGGGGAAATGTGAGCTCATAAAGTTAAAGTAATTTCACTGCAGCATTAATGTTACTTGTTTATTAGTCACAAGTAACATTAACGCCACAATAAAATTACTGTGAAATTCTCCTAGTCATCACAGTCCGGCGCCTGTTTAGACCAATGCATCTAACCAGCACGTCTTTCAGACTGTGGGAGGAAACCTTAGCACCCGGCGGAAACCCACGCAGACACAGGGAGAATATGCAAACTCCAACCAGTCAGTGACCCAAGCTGGGAATCGAACACAGATCCCTGGCATTGTCAGCCAGCAGTGCTAACCACTGTACCACCACGCCGCCTATTTATTTCAGTAGGAGGAATCAAAAAGGAGATTATCCAAATGGAGAGGTGTTGCAGATGAGTGAAGTACAGAGGGATCTGGGTGTTCTGGTGCATGATTCACAAAAAGCTAGCAGGCAGGTCCCACAATAGGTAAGAGGGAAATGGAATTTTGATCTTTATTGCAAAGGGTTGGATTTAAAAGCAGGGAGGTTTTGTGGCAACTGCACAGGGTGTCGATGAGGTCTAAACTGGAACACAGTTTTGATTCCCTTTCTTAAACAAGAATTTTGTAACATTGGCAGTAGTCCAAAGGAGAATCACCAGCCTAATTCCTGGGATGAGAGGACAAGAGAGAATAAATTGTCTAGGTCTGCATTCCTTGAAGTTTAGAAGACAAAGGGGTGAGTTTATTGAAATATACAAGATCCTGTCGGGGGGCTTGATAGGGTAGATAGTGAAATATTTTCAGGAGCGGAAGAATCACAAACAAGCTACAAGATAAAGGGTCGGTCATTTAAAACTGAAGTGCATAGAAATTTATTTTTGCAGAGGATGGTGAATCTCTGGAATTCTCTGCCCCAAAGAACATAAGAAATAGGAGCAGGAGTAGGCCATCCGGCCCTTCGAGCCTGCCCCGCCATTCAATAAGATCATGGCTGATCTGTCGTGGCTCAGTTCCACTTTCCCGCCCTCTCCCCATAACCCTTAATCCCCTCTCCTATCAAAAACCCATCAACCCGCATCTTAAAAATATTTAGCGAGGCAGCCTCCACCGCAGAGAATTCCAGAGATCCACCACCCTTTGAGTGAAGAAGTTCCTCCTCAACTCTGTTCTAAACCGCCCCCCTTTTATCTTGAGGCTGTGCCCCCTAGTCCTACTGTCCTTTTTGAGCGGGAAGAGCCTCTCCACCTCTATCCTATCCATCCCATTCATCATCTTATACGTCTCAATGAGATCTCCCCTCATTCTTCTAAACTCTAACGAGTACAAGCCCAGTTTATTCAGTCTCTCCTCATAGCTCAACCCCCTCAACTCCGGTATCAGCCTAGTAAACCTCCTCTGCACTCCCTCCAAGGCCAAAATATCTTTGCGCAGGTGCGGTGCCCAAAACTGCACACAGTACTCCAGCTGCGGCCTCACCAATGCCCTATACAGCTGCAGCAAGACCTCCCTACTTTTATATTCAATCCCCCTCGCTATGAAGGCCAGCATCCCATTTGCCTTCCTGACCACCTGCTGCACCTGCAAGCTGGGTTTTTGCGACTCATGCACAAGGACCCCGAGGTCCCTCTCCACCGTCGCCTGCTGCATTTTTTCGCCCCATAAGTAATAGTCCTTCCTACCATTCTTCCTACCAAAGTGGACCACCTCACACTTGCCAACATTAAATTCCATTTGCCATTTCCTGGCCCATTCGCCCAGCCTATCTAGATCCTTCTGTAGACTCTCCACACCCTCCGCACAATTTGCCGTTCCCCCAATCTTGGTGTCATCAGCAAATTTCGACACTCTACACTCGGTTCCCTCCTCCAGATCATCTATATAAATGGTAAAAAGTTGAGGCCCCAGCACCGACCCCTGGGGCACTCCACTAGTCACCATCCGCCAATCCGAATAGCACCCGTTGACCCCCACTCTCTGCCTCCTATTTGACAACCAATTCTCTATCCACGCTAACACCCTACCCCCAACTCCATGTCCCTCGACCTTCTGCAATAACCTCTTGTGAGGTACTTTGTCAAACGCCTTCTGAAAATCTAGAAAGACCACATCCACCGGCTCTCCTCTATCCACCGCCCTAGACACATCCTCATAGAACTCCAGTAAATTTGTCAGACACGACTTCCCTTTAATAAAACCGTGCTGCGTCTGCTCTATCAAGCAATTCCCTTCAAGATGCCTCGCAATTTCCTCCTTAATGACAGATTCTAACATTTTACCTACGACAGACGTTAAACTAACCGGCCTATAATTCCCTGCCTTTTGCCTGGCACCCTTCTTAAACAACGGCGTAACATTAGCCGTTTTCCAATCATCCGGCACTTCCCCGGAATCCAGCGACGTCTGGAAAATAACCACCAAGGCATCCACTATCACCTCCGCCATTTCTTTCAGAACCCTCGGATGCATTCCATCCAGTCCTGGGGACTTGTCCACAATCAGCCCCTCCAGTCTGTCGAGCACCGCCTCTCTAGTAACAGTAATGTCATTAAGACCCTCCAGTCCTACCACCTTTCCATCGCAAACACCCGGCAAATTATTCACGTGGTGGAGACTGGATGATTAGAAGTATTTAAAGTGAGGCGGATAAATATTTAATAGATGGAGGGATAGAGGGCTATGGGAAGTGGCACAGTAAAGGACTTGAGGCCGGAATAGATTAGATATGATTGCACTGAATGGCGGGACAGGCTTGAAGGGCCTGGTGGCCACTCCTGCTTCTATTCCGCGTCATCAGTTGCTGCAAGTCAACAATTTCCCCCAGAATAAGAAAAGAAATAGAAAGGGGGAGAACAGAAAGTGTTTTACTCACAGATGTGGGAGACCGGAGGAAGTTTGAGTCTGTCTGAAGCGCAATCTTCATTCACACAAAGCCCGAGCTGTGATTGGCTGGAGGACCAGTGTCGTTCCGGTCCTCCAACGCTTCCCATTGGTCAACAGCTCAGCGTGGAGGTCAGAGGGGTGGAGACTCCGTCTCGCGGACCCGGGAGCCCCGCCCCCACCCATTGTTCCCCTCCCCCTCCTCGAGCCAAGGTTTCCAGACAAGCGGCTGGCGTCTCCGGCCAGAGCGAGAAGCCGCTCGGTGGTCTCCCCCCTCCCCCCGGGCCGGGATTGCGCATGTCCAAGGGAGAGGGGCACCTGCGCATGTGCGGGGCTCTCCCCGCTCGGCTGTCAGACTGAGGTATTGACCAATAGAAAAGATTGGAGGACCGGAAGTACTCTGGTCCTCCAGCCAATCACATTTCCTCCATGATGTGACTGCTGAAGTTGTTGGATGAGCTTCAGGCCAAAACTTCCGCCTCTGTGAGGAAATCCAAAGATGGTCTTTCATCATGTGAAGGACAGGAGATGACCAGGGAAAGAATAGGGTCCACTAGGGAGTAATGTGGTAATTTGTACGTGGAGCTGGGAGATATTTGTGGGGTTTTAAATTAATACTTTGCATCTGTATTCACTGTGGGGAGGGATGATGTAGGTATAGAAAACACAGTAAGAAGTCTCACAACATCAGGGTAAAGTCCAACAGGTTTATTTGGAATCATGGACTTTCAGAGCACTGCACCTTCATCAGGTGAGTCGTATAGATACCAGGGAGCAGCTTTGTGATTCACTTCAACAACTTAACATTTGAGGGGGAGGAGGTTGTAACAGGCCTAAAATTGTATAAATCCCCAGGCCGAGATGGGGTGATCCCCAGTCTGCTGTGGGAGGCAAGGAAGGAGATTGCAGTGACTCTGGCAATAATTAGCTGGCTGCAGGAGAGGTAAACACAGTAAGAAGTCTCACAACACCGGGTTAAAGTCCAACAGGTTTATTTGTAGCAAAAGCCACTAGCTTTTGGTGTGCTGTCCCTTCATCAGGTGGAGTGAGAGTTCTATAAAAGCGAGTGGCTTTTGCTACCAAATAAACCTGTTGGACTTTAACCTGGTGTTGTGAGACTTCTTACTGTGTTTACCCCAGTACAACACCGGCATTTTCACTGCAAAAGAAGTGCCACAGGACTGGAGGACAGCCAATGTGGTGTCATTAGTCAGGAAGGAACACAGGGAAAAAACAGCAAACGACAGACCAGTAGGTCTAACTTCAGCAGTAGGGAAACTATTGGAAAAAATTCTGAGGGACAGAGTTAATCTCCACTTGGGGAGATAAGAATTAATCAAGGATAGACAGCATGGTTTTGGCAACGGGAGATCAGGTCTTACAAATTTGATTGCATTTTTGAGGAGGTGACTCATTGTATAAAGTTGATGTAGTCTACATGGACTTCAGTAAGGCTTTTGACAAGGTCCGATATGGATGGCTGATGAAGAAGGTGAAAGCTCATTGGATAATTTGCCAAAGTGGATCCAAAAGTGAGAGGACTCAGAGGGGGATGGTCAAATGCAATTTTTGTGACTAGAAGTCTGTGTCCAGCGGTGTTTTGCATGGATAGGTGTTGCATCTCTTCTTGTTTGTAGTGTAAGTTAATAATTTGGATGTGAATGTTGGAGGTATAACAAGTAAGTTTGCAGGTGACACAAAGATTGGTGATTTCATAAATGCTGATGAGCAAAGCGTTAGATTACAGGACAATACTGACCGAGTGGCACTGCAGCCTTACAGCACCAAGGACCTGGGTTCAATTCCCAGCTTAGGTCACTGTCTGTGCGGAGCCTGCACATTCTCCCCATGTCTGCACAGGTTTCCTCCAGGTGCTCCGATTTCCTCCCACAGTCTGAAAGATGTGTTGTTAGGTACATTGGTCATGCTAAATTCTCCCTCTGTGTATCCAAACAAATGCTGGAGTGTGGCAACTTGGGGATTTTCGCAGTAACTTCATTGCAGAGCTGATGTAAGACTACTTGTGACACTAATACATAAACTTTAAAACTTTAGTTAGATGGGTAGAACCAGGGCAAATGGAATTCAATCCTTAAAAAGTTTGAGGTAATGCATTTTGGGAGGAGTAACAAGGTAACAGAATGCACAATGAATAGTCAGATCCTGGAGGTACAGAGGTTCAGAGTGACCTTGGTGTGTATGTCCATAGATCTCTGAAGACAGCAGGACAGGTACATAAGGTGATTCAGAAGGCACATGGGATACTTGCCTTTATTAACCGAGGCATTGAATATAAGGGCAGGGAGGTTCTGATGTAGCTGTACATAAGAAATAGGAACAGGAATAGGCCATCTAGCCCTTCGAGCCTTCCCCTGCCCTGTATAAACCACTGATTAGGCCACAGGTGAAGAACTGTGTACAGTTCTGGTTGCCATGCAGGAGAAATAACAGAAAGTAGCCATATTTCTGTTATTTCTCCTGCATGGAGATTTTCAGCTCTCTGAGTCCAGGACAGGAAGCAGTGAGCATGGATCTGTCAACTAGCTTCAATCAGCACCTTCAGGAGAATTGGGACGGTGAATATTAGATACAGCAGAGTGAGAATGGAGGGAGAGTGTGTGGGATGAAGATTTACAGCTTTTGTGGAGTGAGAGAGGAAAGAATGTTCCATAGAAACTAGAGTTGTCTGTTCTGAATTTCTATCCTGTACTGACACTGATGACTCTTGTAAATTGTTTTTACAGGATATTAGAAGAGGAATCACACAGATAAATCTTAAATATCACATCTCAGTCTGACAGAGACACCCAATTCCTTGGAAACTAATTTTCCTCAGCCTCTGAATATGAAGGAGAAATGTTTGAGCGGTCTGTCGACTGCAAGATTTTAAGCAACAGTGCGACTGGAAAAACATTGGGACACAAACACACACCTGAGTGAGAGTGTTCCAGTGCACTGAGTGTGGAAAGAGCTTTAACCAGTTACACAGCCTGAAAATACATCGCAGCATTCACAGCGGGGAGAGACTGTACCATGTTGTCTGTGTGAACAAGGCTTCAAATGATAAAACTGCAATGAGACAAGGAGACCGACAATATGGAAAAACCGTGGAAATGTGAGGACTGTGGGAAGAGATACAAAGCGCCCTCTCTACTGGAAGCTCATCGACGCAGCCACACTGGGGAGAAGCCGTTCACCTGCTGTGTTTGTGGGAAGGGATTCAGTGATTCATCCACTCTGCAGAGACACCAGCGAGTTCACACTGGTGAGAGTGCATTCACCTGCTGTCAGTGTGGGAAGGGATTTACTCAGATATCCAGCCTACAGACACACCAGCTAGTTCACACTGGGGAGAGGCCATTCACCTGCCCTGAGTGTGGGAAGGGATTCAGTAAGTCATCCAACCTACAGAAACACCAGCGAGTTCACACAGGAGAGAGGCCATTCAGCTGCTCTGAATGTGAGAAAAGATTCACTCAGTTATCTCATCTGCGGGCACACCAGCGGGTTCACACTGGGGAGAGACCATTCACTTGCACTCAGTGTGGGAAGGGATTCACTCAATTGTACAGTCTGCAAACACACCAGCGAGATCATACTGGGGAGAGACCATACAGCTGCTTTCAGTGTGGGAAAGGATTCATTCATTTATCAAACCTGCAGACACACCAGCGAGTTCACACTGGGGAGAGGCCATTCACCTGCCCTCAGTGTGGGAAGGGATTCACTCAGTTATCCAACCTGCGGAGACACCAGCGAGTTCACTCTGGAGAGAGGCCGTTCACCTGTCCCGTGTGTGGGAAGGGATTCACTCGGTTATCTACCCTGCAGTCACACCAGCGAGTTCACACCAGGGAGAGACTGTTCATTTGCACTCAGTGTGGGAAGGGATTCTGTGATTCATCCACCCTGCTGACACACCAACAAGTTCACAAGTGAATAGGGGGATTAGATTCTGCTGTTATTGTTTCTGTTCTCAATTACATCCTGGACTGCATTTTATTCATTCTCACAGTTGGTCAATGGGGAGGGTTTCTTTCTGCTGGACTGGCCAGTCTCTCAACTTTGCCTCCAGTGGGCTGATGCTCTTTGAGTCTTGTTGCAAATACCTGGTTTTAAATTTCACAAGAATCACAGAGTGACAGGGTGTTAGGAAGTTTAGAGATGTTTAGTCAGCATTTCTGCCTGAAACACCCCCTAAATGCCCATCCAATTTCCTTTGTAATTGTTTATTGTCTCCACTTCCCCCACCCTTTAGTGAGCGAGTTCCAGCTCATTACCATTCACTGCATCAAAATATTCTTCCTCACATCCCCCTGCATCTCTGACTCAAAACCTTAAATCTGTGTCCCCCTTGTCATTGTCCCATCAGCGAATGGGAACATCTTTTCTTTGTCCACCTTATCTAAATCTGTCAGAATCTTGCCCACCTCTATCAAACCTCCTCTCAACCTCCTTTGCTCCAAGGGGAACAACCCCAGTCTGACATCGACAATAAAGAACAAAGTAACAGAATATGTTAATACCTGGAATCGAATGGGAATGTTTAATTACTGTTTTAAAAATATTGTGAACATATTGTCCTGGACAATAAAGGAATTTGAATAACTCACCTTGGGTGTGGTGAAATGAAAGGTCCTTTACAAATTCAGCCTAGCCATAAGATTTGCACTCGAGTGAGCATAAGATATTTCACTCCAGCTACGATTCAACTGACCCACGAGGAAGTTTTTAGCCAACAAAGTTAATTTAAGAACACAGTTAAAATATAATAAGAAAAATTAGCATAATTTTTACCAATTGCAATAAAAAGCAACCATGATCTTGTCTCAACCTGAACAGCTAAGTCCAAATCAAATAATCCCTACAAACTTACAGCTCGTTTTAGGCTTTGCACAGAAAGCAAGTATGTTCACGTGATGCTGGATTTTGCAGCTTTTTAACACCTGTTGTGAATTAGTCCTTTAAACGTTGATTTCAAACTTTGACTTCCCAGTTCTGGAAATTTCAGGACCTTGAGATAGAGAGAGAGACAGACTGCTCGCCACTATCTTCCAGCTGGCAACTCACAGGTAGCAGAATCTTCACTCCACGGAAAGAGATGAGAAACACTACTCTCAGTCTGCAGTCAAAAGACCTTGTGACAAAAGAAAACTAAAACCGTTCTCCTGTTAAAGAAATGTCCAAAGACAGCATTGACCTTTTAATCAGGCTGAACACAACAGTTTGAAAAGGGTCATAAAACTCCAGGTTACTGGATTAGCCCAGACTGAAAATAATCAAGCTGCCCATTATATTCAAAGAACAGAATCCTGACAGTACAGAAGGAGGCCATTTGGCCCATCAAGCCTGCACTGACAACAATCCCAGCCTACCTCAGTAACCCCATATATTTACCCTGCTAATCCCCAGAAATGAGGGTCAATGTAACATAACCAATCAACCCAAACCACAGAACTTTGGACTGTGGGAAGAAACCAGAACACCTGGAGGAAACCCATGCAGACACAGGGAGGATGTGCAAACTGCACACAGACAGTGACCCAAGCCAGGAATCAAACCTGAATCCCTGATAATGAGAGGAAGCAGTGCGAACCACTGTGTCACCGCGCCGTCATATTATTCCTTGCATTAGCTGAGTTGTAAATCAGTGAAAGCCAGCACATTACTTGGTCTCTGAAACACTCCTACATCCATGAACTTTTTTAAAGAAATCCACATTTGAAAGCCCAGCCAGTATATGAAATATCAGCACCATAACAGGGGGAGATAAGAAAGACAGACACTATATTTGATCTTTTCAACAGCCCATCTGAGAGTTAAGAATGTGTGACATGATTTTGCGATACCGGAGTGTGTGCAGATGTGATCTGTTACATGTAAAAAATAGCAAGCCTAAATGCATGGTGAGATGAAGTGAAGAGTGGGTCCCAAACACACACAGCTACTTGAGACACAGCAGGAGATGAAATGGTTAATGTGGCCAGGGGATTGAAACAACATTGTGACATCATCAAGGCATTGACACACACTCCAGAGAGAAACTGAGTTCAAAACAATCAGGATTCAATTAAACACAGTGCACATGGACACAATGTGAGGAAAATTAAAGTAAAATGGATAAAATTATAGATTGGGACAATTAAGAGCTTGAAAGAAATAACACTGAGTAAGAACTGTCCACAAGTTGGATAGGGGTAAAGAGAGAACTGGAGAATCTTTTACATCTACAACTCATGGCGTTCCTTCAGGACAAGATAAGATTGAGTAAATGTTACCCCACGCTGGGCCAGAACAGAACTGGGAAATAATGGAGTGAAATTGAATGAGGGGTCAGAGAGAGAGAGAGCTCTCCTCCCCCTCCAGGTGTGGACTGTAAAAATCCACGTCCCTTCCTTAAAGATTACTAGGCTTACCTATAACCTCTATCTTACTAACTTCCATGTACTTACCTAAAAGTCTCTTAAAAGACCCTATCGAGTCTGCCTCCACCACCACTGCCGGCAGCTGATTGCACGCATCCACCACCCTCTGAGTGAAAAATGTACCCCTGACACCTCATCTGTACCTACTCCCCAGCACCCTAAACCTGTGTCCTCTTGTGGCAACCATTTCAGCCCTGGGAACAAGCTTCTGAGAATCTACTCGATCAATACCTCTCAACATTTCATATATCTCTATCAGGTCACCCCTCATCCTTCATCTCTCCATGAAGAAAAGACCGAGCTTTCTCAACCTATCCTCATAAGGCATGCCACCTAATGCAGGCAACATTCTTGTAAATCTCCTTTGCACCCTTTCTATGGCTTCCACATCCTCCCTGTAATGGGGTGACCAGAATTGAGCACAGTACTCCAAGTGGGGTCTGACCAGGGTCCTATGAAGCTGCAACATTATCTCTCGACTCTGAAATTCAATTCCTCAATTGATGAAGGCCTGTACACCATACGCCTTCTTAACCACAACTTCAACCTGCACAGTTGCTTTGAGCGTCCTATGAACTCGGACCCCAAGATTCCTCTGATTTTCCACACTGCCAAGAGTCCTACCATTAATATTAAATTCTGCCATCCTATTTGACCTGCCAAAATTAACACTTTACACTTATGGCCATCCTATTTGACCTGCCAAAATGAACCACTTCACAGAGGGACTCACCTTCTGTTAAAGAGCCTGCAAAACCCTCTCACCCACTTTCCCTAAAGTGCATCAATCTCATCAGGAAAACTCCAGAACAATCAAATATTTTTATTGATAGAAGTTTATTAATGAAACAGAACATGGTTAAAACAAACAGAAAATGACTTGAGGATCAAAGACAACCAGACTAAAAGGATGTTCACAATGTTCTGGACATAAATGGTTTCTCTTTAATTCATCTGTAGTCTGTTCCCTGCCCTCTTTGTGGAAAACTTCCGCTCAGCCCACAAGCATGACCCTCACCTTCCGCTTGCCATTAGAATGCACCATCTTGCTCTCATGCTCATATTTTTGTCATCGGCCTTGTCCGTGTAAAAGGAGTTGACAAAGCGCATTAGTGTCAGTCCAGTATAGAAATTCAGAACAGACAATTCTAGTTTTTATGGAACATTCTTTCCTCTCACATTTCCCAACAGCTGTAAATCTCCATCCCACACTGTTTTGACAAAGGGTCACCTGGACTCGAAACATCAGCTCTTTTCTCTCCTTACAGATGCTGCCAGGCCTGCTGAGATTTTCCAGCATCTTCTCTTTTGGTTCCCATCCCACACACACCCTCCATTCTCACTCTGCTGTATCTAATATTCGCCGTCCCAATTCTCCTGAAGGTGCTAATTGAGGCTAATTGACAGATCCATGCTCACTGCTGAAAATCTCCATGCAGGCTGCCAGACAGATATATGTCTAAATGACTGAACTAAAAATGTATGGAATATACAGACTGGATTCACTTCCTTACCCTTCAGTTGTTGCAAGTCCCCAATTTCCCCCAGAATGAGAAGAGAAATGGAAAGGGGGAAACATTGATTTCCTCCCAGATGTTGCCCAGAGGAGGAAGTTTCAGCCTGAAGCTCATTGGTCAACTTCCGCACTGTGACATCACAATAAAGCCCTGCCTGAATCAACCAATCCGCAATGTTGTTTTTTTGCTCCAATGGGACACTGAGCGTTAGGAACGTCCACGCTAGAATCAGCCAATAGGAATCAGTCTGCTCTGGCATGACGTTTTGGGTTCCAGTGCGCAGGCCCGGGCGCACGGACCCGGGAGCCCCACCCCCGTCCATTGTTCCCCTCGCCCTGCCTCTCCTCGAGCCAAGGTTTCCAGACAAGCGGCTGGCGGCTCCGGCCAGAGCGAGAAGCAGCTTGGTGTCTCCCCCTCCCCTCCCCCCCGGACCGGGACAGCGCATGTCCAAGGGAGAGGAAGGTGCGCATGTGCGGGGGCGTGCCCACCCTCGACCTGCTGAGCGATTAACCAATGGAAAGAGTCAGAGGTCCGGAAGAACGCTGGTCCTCCAGCCAATCAGAGCGCGGATTTTGTGCAACTGAAGATTGATCTTCAGACAGGCTCGAACTTCCTCCTGTCCAACATCTGTGAGTAAAACACTTTCTTTCTCCCCCTTTCCATTTTTTTTCTCATTCTGGGAGAAACTGGGGACTTGCAGCAACTGAAGGGAAAGGAAGTGAATCCAGGAGGGTGCAGATTCTGGAAAGGTTGGCCCAGGTCTCTCTTTCTCTTAAAGACATTGGCATCCTTTGCTCCCTCAGTTTGACACATTGATTTGTCTGGCTAAAAGGTCCTTTCCTAATGTTCACAATGAAAGGGCTGGTTTCCCCAGGAGATGGCTGACATTTCAGGGGACAGTAAATTAATATAGGACAGAGATATGATAAAGTATATTTATAATTATATCTAGCTGTGTAATATAGTACTGTTGCTATGTTATATATTTCCAGTCACTTGTTCAAACAGAGAGTTGTTAGTCTTGAATTTATCCCACAGGGATCAGTGGAGGCTGAGGGCTACTTAATATATTCCAGGGTCAGATGCACTGATTTTTGTTTGATAAAAGGGTCCAACGTTATAGGGAAAGGGTCAGAAAATGCAGATGAAGTTAAGGTGAGGAGGAATTTCCTCACTCAAGGATGTGGTGAAGTTTTGGAATTCTGCACCCCAGAGGACTATGGAGTCTCAGCCATCAAGAATTTTCAAGCTGGAGATTGATAAGTTTTGAGATATTGAAGACATTGAACGCCCTGGGGAATAGTGTGGGAAATAGTGCTGAAGTAGATCAGCCAATTCTTAATAAATGGTTGAGGTAGTTCGATAGCTGAATGGCCAACTGCAGCTCCTATTTCTTATGATTTCTGTGTCCAGGAAGGATGCACTGAGCATAGATCTGTCAATCAGCATCTTCAGGAGAATTGGGAGGGTGAATATTAGATACAGCAGAGTAAGAATGGAGGGAGAGTGTGTGGGATGGAGATTTACAGATTTTGCACAATGAGAGGAAAGAACATTCTGTAGGAACTAGAGTTGTCTATTCTGAATTTTTATCCTGTACTGACAATGATTTATGTAAATTTCTTTTACAGGATATTGAAAAAGGAATCACAGGCTGCAATGTCAAATGTCATGTCTAGATCTGACAGAGTCATATTCCTTGGGACGTGATTATCATTGGCCTTTAAATCTAGAAGTATTGTCTGGTCTTTTGATTTGAAAAGTTTCAAACGTCAGTGGAAAAGTGCCAACACTGCACATTCAAGTGAGAGTGTTCCAGTGCACTGACTGAAAAGCTTTAACCAGTTGCACAGCCTGAATAAATATCACACGATTCACAGCAGGGAGAGATTGTACACGTGTTCTGTGTGTGTGGATGAGGCTTCCACTATTTGCCTACCCAAGAGAGAGGCAAGGATACCTGCAACATGGAGAAACCATGGAAATGTGCAGACTGTGGGAAGAAATATAAAGTTCCATCTCGGCTGAAAATTCATCGACGCAGTCACACTGGGGAGAGGCCATTCATCTGCTCTCAGTGTGGGGAGGGATTCACTTGGTTATCCACCCTGCAAAGACACCAGCGAGTTCACACTGGAGAGAGGCCATTCACCTGCTCTCAATGTGGGAAGGGATTCACTCAATCAACTGGTCTGCGGGCACACCAGCGAGTTCACACTGGGGAAAAGCCATTCTCCTGCACCCTGTGTGGGAAGGGTTTCATTCAGTCATCCCACCTACTGAATCACAAAGCTACTCACACTAATGAGAGACCCTTTAAATGCTCTGACTGTGGGAGCTGCTTCAAAACCTCTGGTGAACTGGTGTTCCATCAGCGCATTCACACTGAGGAGAGACCGTTCAGCTGCTCTCTCTGCACAAAGAGGTTTAGAAGGTCATCCCACCTGCAGACACACCAGCGAGTTCACACCGGCGAGAGACCATTTACCTGCACCATATGTGGGAAGGGATTCACACAGTTATCCAGCCTATGGGCACACCAGCAAGTTCACACTGGGGAGAGGCCATTTACCTGCTCTGTGTGTGGGAAGGGATTCACTCTGTCATCGAACCTGCTGAGGCACAAAATCATTCACACCCAGGAGAGACCCTTTAAATGCCCTGACTGTGGGAGCGGATTCAAACGTGCTTCGGATCTGAGGGACCACGAGCGAATTCACACTGGGGAGAGACCATTCGGCTGCTCTGTGTGTGGGAAGGGATTCACTCAGTTATCCCACCTATTGAATCATAAAGTCACTCATAGCAATGAGAGACCCTTTGAATGTTCTGACTGTGAGAGTAGCTTCAAAAGCTCTCAGGATCTGATGTCCCACCAACGCATTCACACTGAGGAGAGACCATTCAGCTGCTCTCACTGCACAAAGAGGTTTAAATGGTCATCCGCACTGCAGAGACACCAGAGAGTTCACACTGGGGAGAGGTCCTTCACCTGCTCTGTGTGTGGAAAGCGATTCACTCAGTTATCCAGCCTGCTGAAACACGAGCAAGTTCACAAGTGATGACAGGGTTTGGATTCTGCTGTTACTGCTGCTGTTAATTACAGTAAGAAGTCTCACAACACCAGGTTAAAGTCCAACCAGTTTATCTGATAGTAATCCCACAAGCTTTTGGAAATGGTGTCCCTTCGTCAGGTATGTGGGAGGTTCTGATCAGAGAAGGGCATATAAAGACACACACAGTCCACAGGTTTCTTTCTGCTGGACTGGCCACTCTCTCAACTTTGCTTCCAGTGGGCTGATGCTCTTTGAGTCTGGGAGAGCTCATTTCCACTGAAATGATCCACAAAAGCTGGTGAAAGACAATTACTTTATCCTGGATAGAAAATAGTGCTTTTCACCACTGCAGGTAAATCTAAAATAAATACAGAAAGAACTGGAAAAACACAGCAAGTCTGGCAGCATCTGTGGAGAGAGAAATAAAGTTAATGTTTCACGTCCAATTTAACGCTACTTCAGAACTAGAGAGGGAGAAATGTGCTGGTTTTGATGCTGGTGAGGAAGAGGAGAGGGTCAGATAGAACAAAAAGGGAAGTCAGGGATTGGTTAGAAGGTGGGTGAGATTAAATGTCAAAAATATCCTGAAACAAAAGGCAAGGGAGAGGTAATGGTTGCAGTAAAGAAACAAAGCAATTTTGTCACTAGATTACTTTAATTGGATCTTCAATGACTTGCTCCACTTTCTCATTATCAGGAATAGAATTGTTTCATACTATCCCTTTATCTGATTCTGTACAATCCCTTATTTACACAGTTTCAAATGTTGAGGCTAATCAGAGCTTGAAGGTCTCTCTCGCCAGTACATTTATCCTCACTGCACATTCTTCACATATACAGCAATCAAACTTTTACACTTTACTGCAAATAAAAATCAGTCTTTCAGTATGCCTCACATCCTTTATTAAGTACCTGGATGAGTACTTGGCAAGTCATAACATTCAAGGCTATGGGCCAAGTTCTGGCAAGTGGGACTAGGTGGGCAGGTCAGGACGTGTCATGCATTGGTGCAGACTCAATGGGCCGAAGGGCCTCTTTGCACTGTAGTAATCTGTGATTCTGTGAACTAACTCATTATTGATCTTTCAACTATAATTCAATTGAGGCTCACCACTTATTCAGTCATCTAATACTGACTGGTAGCTAATTATCACAGTAATCTTTAATTAATACATTTGGTTATACTGGGGAAATTCCTAGTAGGTTATAGATATTTCAAGTAACCAGGGATTTAAATTACAAACAAAATTCTAAAAAGTGAAATGACCTAAGATTAGGTTTACAACAGGGGGACAGTCTATCAGACACGGATAAACACATTAAGATATTTAACTAAGTATGAGATTTGGTCAAGTACTTCTGACTTAAACATACACTTTGGATCTTTAAAAATGTATTTTAGCTGTATGTTAGAGAAATCTGTACACTTTAGCCAAAGCAGGTTGCCTCAAAGCCTAATGGGACAAGAGGCATATTGAAATAAACCACAATCTTTAGGACAATGAAACTACAGAATGTGTAAGTTCTTATCAATAACAGTTACTAGCAGTAAGGTCTTCTTGGCCCCTTCTTCAATGGAGTAGTTCATATTGTGCAGATAGAGCAGGCCTTCTCAGAGTCCCTTACGATTTGAGTTATTCATATTATCCAGATAAGGTTGGCCTTTTCAAACACAACAACATACTTCTGTCTGGCCTGGCCATTGACATGCGCCAGAGTTGATGGGAACCTTAACATGGACCTTTGTGGCCAAAGTCAGCAGTTGCTGAGCAACAGAGGGGGCAGCACAGTGGTTAGCACTGCTGCCGCACAGGGCCAGGGATCTGGGTTCAATTCTGGCCTCAGGTCATTGTCTGTGTGGGGTTTGCACATTCTCCTCATGTCTGCATGGGTTTCCACCAGGTGCTCCGGTTTCCCCCCAGTCCAAAGACTTGCAGGTTAGGTGGGTCGGCCAAGCTAAATTGCCCCTTAGTATCGAGGGGACAAGCTAGGTAAATGCATGGGGTTACGGGAATAAGGGCCTGGGTGGGATTGTGGTCAGGTCAGACTTGATGGGCCGAATGGCCTCCTTCTGCACTGTTGGGATTCTATGATTCTAACAAAGGGAGGAAGGATCTGGATTTTACAGATCAGTGAAACCCCATGAGGTCAAAGGGTAAATGCAATTGGCTGAAGTATATAACAGGTATTAATTGTGATTGATTTGTATTGAAACTGACTGGTTCATAATTAATAAAAGGCAGGAAATGTAAACTTGGGAAAGGTATAATTGACCTGTCTGCTGTATGTAACCGCAGAGTGGTGTTGGAATGCTCAGTGTCTTCTCTTGTAGTAAGCCATTGGACTGCCCAATGCTCGTTCTCCCATCAATCGTTGGTTAATATAGATACGTTTTTAACTGGAACACTGGCCTTTATGAGTCTCTGTATTGGCTGAAGTTTTTGACAATACCTCGCCTCCAGAGAATCCTGCAATAGTTAATACAAGAAACACTAGTTCAAAAATACACTTTGTGAAAGACAATAGTTTCTTTCTTAACTAATCTTGATCAGGTTGAACAAAGAGCCTCATTCTTGAGCCAGACTTTGATAGAATATAACATCCTCTAGCTTATCAAAATGATTGAAGAATTCCATAGCTTGGACAAGTTCTGCTTGCTCAGCAATGTCTAGCTTTATTGCATAACAATCTCCTCATATGTTAGGGTTTAACATGGCTTCCTTGACCTTGTTATATTTAACTATTAATACAGATGAAAGTGATCATTTTCATTTGTGAGTTTCCCACATCACAACAGTGACCACACTTCAAAAGAACTTGGCTGTGAAACACTTTCCAGGATCTTGTGGTCATGAAAGGGACTGTCAGAATGTAATTTCCTTTTTCAAAGTAGACCCCAAACTTGGATGTATCCCACTCAGTCCGCTCACGGAGATTATCAATAAAGACTGAATCTTAATTTTGAGTAACAACCATGCCTTTCGCTCCACTTCCAAATCTCCTGTGAAAATCTAAACACGATATATTGTTAAATTGATTGTTTTAAAATAGAATATGGGTTGTTGTGATTTGGAATTCACTGTCTGAAAATGGTGCATGAAGAAAATTAAACTGGATCTTTCAAAACGGAACTGGACAGATTTGAAATGAAATATGGGATTAATGGAAGAGCTTCTTCAAAGGAATATCATGGGTACAATCGGTGGAATGGCCTCCTTCTCTGCTCTGAGACTCATCTGCATTTGAAGAAAGTGGCAAATACCTGGAACCCACTTCCTATGAGGGGGAGAGCAGAGATGATGGAATGTTTCCAAAAGAAAATTGCTTGAGCAATTGAGAGAAATAAACCAACAGGGATAGAACAGGGAAATGGTTTGATTCACAGGGAGCCAGCGTAAACTTCCTGGACCAAAAAGCCCCATTCCCAATCCTAATTCCTGACTTAAAGAGTGTGTCACTTGAAGGGTATCCATAAAGCAAATGAAGACAGCAACAAAGGCTGATGGTGAACAGAGCTAACTCTGTATCAAGCTGAGGACTGTGGGAGCAGCAGGGTGAAGGGGTTCTGCAGTGAAGAATGGACACAGGAGCTGATTGAATGATACATGTGACAATAATAAATTAAATCAAGTTCACAAGACGTCGCCATACTCTTTTGGCAGAAATTTGAGGGAGCTGAAGGATATCAATGTCTTTGAAAGAGAAAGAAAAAGATACCTGGGCCCAGTCCTGCCCCTAATTCCAATGTTCATTTGTAATCTTGACATGGAGATGTCGGTATTGGACTGGGATAAACACAGTAAGAAGTCTCATGACACCAGGTTAAAGTCCAACAGGTTTATTTAGTAGCAAAATCCACTAGCTTTTGGAGCGCTGCCCATTCATCAGTTGAGTGGGAGTTCTGTTCACAAACAGGGCTCATAAAGACACAAACTCAATTTACAGAATAATGATTGGAATGCGAATCTTTATAAGTAATGAAGTCTTAAAAGTACAGACAATGTGAATGGAGACAGCGTTAAGGACAGGTTAAAGAGATGTGTATTGTCTCCAGACAGGCCAGTTAGTGAGATTTTGCAAGCTCAGGCAAGTCGTTATTGGGGGGGTTACAGAAAGTGTGACATGAACCCAAGATCCCGGTTGAGGCTGTCCTCGTGTGCGGAACTTGGCTATCAGTCTCTGCTCAGCGACTCTGTGCTGTTGTGTGTCGTGAAGGCTGCCTTGGAGAATGCTTATCCGAAGATCAGAGGCCGGATGCCCGTGACCGGTCAATGCCCTTGTTGGAGACAAGAACAAATTTGAGTATGTCTGAAGCTCAATCTGCATTGTCATAAAACCCGCACTCTGATTGGCTGGAGGTCTATGCGACTTCCGGTCCTCCAGAGCTGCCGATTGGCCGGAGCCATCAAGATTCGTCTCAGCGACTTGGAGGGGGCCTGGGACTTGGGCCCAATGATGTCACTGCGTAGGACAGTAATCCTGATTGGCTGAATCAGGCACGCTGCCATTGTTGACGTCACAATGTTTCAGTGGGGTCATTTCCGCCCTTTATTATGATTGGGTCCAGATTGACCAATGGAAAGAGTCGGAGTACCGGAAGTAGAATTACCCTGCAACCAATTACAGCGCAGAGTTTGTGCCTATGGCTGCACTAAGCTTTCCCTATTGTCTGAATGCGGAGCTCCTGAAGGTGCTCATTCCTGCCCAGCAAAGTTGCTGCTCGCTCTCTGAAGCAACCTGTCATCACTCGTGAACTTGCTGGTGTCTCAGCAGCCGGGATGAAACTCTGAAACCCTTCCCACACAGAGAACATGTGAATGGCTTCTCCCCAGTGTGAATTCGCTGGTGTACCCGCAGGTCAGATGACCGAGCGAATCCCTTCCCACACTGAGAGCAGGTGAATGGTTTCTCCCCAGTGTGAACTCGCTGGTGTTTCTGCAGGTCGGTTGACAGAGTGAATCCCTTCCCACACTGAGAGCAGGTGAATGGTCTCTCCCCTGTGTGAACTCGCTGGTGTCTCTGCAGGACAGATGACTGAGCGAATTCTTGCCCACACTGAGAGCAGGTGAACGGTCTCTCCCCAGTGTGAAGTCGTTCGTGTCTCTGCAGGTTTGATGACTGAGTGAATCCCTCCCCACACTGAGAACAGGTGAATGGTCTCTCCCCAGTGTGAACTCGCTGATGTCTCTGCAGGTGACATGACCGAGTGAATCCCTTCCCACACTGAGAGCAGGTGAATGGTCTCTCTCCAGTGTGAACTCGCTGGTGTGTCTGCAGGTGGGAGAGTTGAGTGAATCCCTTCCCACATTGAGAGCAAGTGAATGGCCTCTCCCCAGTGCAAACTCGCTGGTGTATCTGCAGGTCAGATAACTGAGTGAGTCCCTTCCCACATTGAGAGCAGGTGAACGGCCTCTCCCCAGTGTGAACTCGCTGGTGTCTCTGCAGGTCAGATAACTGAGTGAATCCCTTCCCACACTGACAGCAGGTGAATGGTCTCTCTCCAGTGTGAACTCGCTGGTGCATCCGTAAGCTGGATAACTGAATGAATCCCTTCCCACACTGAGGGCAGGTGAATGGCCTCTCCCCAGTGTGGCTGCGCTGATGAGTTTCCAGCTTAGATGGGACTCCATATCCCTTCCCACAGTCCACACATTTCCATGGTTTCTCCATGGTGCAGGTGTCCTTGCCTCTACTTCGTCCACACACACAAGATTACAGTCTCTACCCACTGTGAATGGTGTGATATTTATTCAGACTGTGTAACTTGGTTAAAGCTCTTTAGTCAGTGCATTGGAACACACTCACTCAAGTGTGGCAGTGTGTTGATGCTTTTTCACTCACACTGACATTTCAAATCTTTTCAAATTGACCGACTGGACAATCATTTCTCCGTCTGGATTCAAAGTCCGAAGATATTGACGTCCCAAGGAATATGACTGTGTCACATCCAGACGTGATGTTTGAGATTTCGGCCTGTGATTCCTCTTTCAGTATCCTGTAAAATGAGTTTCCAAAAGTTATCAGTGTCAGTACAGGATAGAAATTCAGAACTGATAATTTCTATGGAACATTCTTTCCTCTCTCATTCACCAAAAGCTGTAAATCTCCATCCCTCACACTCTTTCCTCACTCTCAGTAGGTCTGGCAGCATCTGTATGGACCAAAGAACTGGTGTTTCAGAGCTTTGACAAAGGGTCATCTAGACAAGAAACATCAGCTCTTTTCTCTCCTTACAGATGCTGCCAGACCTGTTGAGATTTTGCAGCATTTTGTTTCTTGGTTTCAGATTCCAGCATCCGCAGTAATTTGCTTCTATAAGGCTGCAGATACCTCCTCCCACGTAACATGCGCATGTCCAAGACATCGCCATTTGTTTCCCTTATTTCTTTAGCACCCATGGTGCTCTCCACAGTAAACACAGAGGAGAAGTATTCATTAAAAATCTCACCCATCTCCTGTGGCTCCACACACAGATGGCCATACTGATTTTTAAGAGAATCTATTCTCTCTCTAGCCACCTTTTTACTCTTAATATAGCTATAGAACCTCTTGGAATTTTCTTTAATCTTACCTGCCAGACCCATATCATACCCTCTTTTTGTCCTCCTGATTTCCCTCTTCAGTATTTTCTTACACTTTTTATAGTCAGAGTGATTCACTTGTCCCCGATTGCCTAAACCCAATGTATGCTTCCTTCTTTTACCTGACCAGAGCCTCAATGTCCCTTGAGTGCCAGAGATCCCTAAATTTCCCATTCTTTCCCTTCACCTTAACAGGAATATACTGCCCCTGGACTCTTGATATCACACTTTTAAAACCTCCCATTTGCCAGTCATTCCTTTCCCTTCAAACAAACTCACCTGATCGACATCTGCTAGATCCTGCCTAATGCCCACAAAAGAGGCCCTGCTCCAGTTTAGGGCCTTGAGCTGTGGACCTGTCCTATCTTTTTCCAGAACTATTTTGAAACTATTGGTGCTCCCAGACAGAGGAGAGAGAGGGAGTTCCACTGTCTGGACTGTGGAAGGAAACCGGAACACCCGGAGGAAACCCACACAGACACGGGGAGAATGTAGAAACTCTGCACAGGCAGCGACCCAAGGCTGGAATTGAACCCGGGTCCCAGGCACTGTTAGGCAGCTGTGCTAACCACTGTGCCACCGGGCCACATGTCAGTGCCATCGCCCGACTCCACCCCAGTCTCAGCTCATCTGGAACTCTCACCCATTCCATTGTGATGTCACATTCATTCACTCGTTCAATTGTGATGTCATACATCCCCCGTTCTGTTGTGACGTCACACCCATTCCATTCTGACGTCAGGGCTTTACTCTCCATTCACAATCCCTGCCGGCCTCCCACATTCAGCCTCAATGGCGGCAGTCAGCCCGGGCCCAACACTACAAGCTGAGGCTCCATTTGGTACAAACGGGGAGAACCGGAAAGTTCTTTTCCGGGGTTTGGGTTTGAACAACATGTTTACGAAGCCTCTCCACCCACCCGCAACGTTTATCTTTCCCCGCACGCCGACCTCTACCTCGCATCGATCTCGCTTCCAAGTTAAAACCGTCCGTCTTCCGTTATTACCCACACTGCGCATGCTTCAGGTTCCCCCCCCCCCCCCCGTTCACTCCGATTGGTTGGAGGACCAACCGCTCCAGCTCGGTCCTCCAGCCCCGCCCACTCTTCCTATTGGTCCGGAGCTGCCGTCAATCAGTCCCCGGGCATTGTGATGTGGAGCATGCGCAGTGTCATTGCTGTCCTTGGCGCTTGTTTGTCCCGGAGAAGCGGAGTCAGCGTTAGGCGGTGGCTGGGAGGGTCTGGAAACACTTTGTGGATCCGCAAACCCTTCAGAATCATTGTCAGCTCCCTGGTTTGCAGCTGCGGGGCTTCTCCCTCCCTCCCTCCCGGGAACAGACCCAGGTTAACGGCCCCATCCTGGCTCAGCCTCTGGAGGCTGATGTGAAGATGTGGGTATGCCGGCGTTGGACTTGCGCAAACACAGTAAAAAGTCTGACAACACCAGGTTTTAGTCCAACCTATTTATTTGATAATATACTCACAAGCTTTCGAGGTTAGTCCCTTCGTCAGGTGAATGGAGAGTTCTGGTCTCAGACAGAGCATATAAAGCACAGACAGTTTAGAGATTACTGATTAGAATGCGAATCCTTACACCTAACCTGCTGTTCAAGACCTGAAGTGGCTGATAATGTGAGTGGAAGGAGCACTGATCACAGGTTAAAGAGATGTGTATTGTCTCCAGACAGTACAGTAAGTGAGGTTTTGCAAACCCAGGCAAGTCACGGGGCTTACAGATAGTGCGACATGAACCCAAGATCCCTGTTGAGACCGTCCTCATGTGTGCGGAACTTGGCTATCAGTCTCTGTTCAGCGACTCTGCGCTGTCGTGTGTCGTGAAGGCCGCCTTGGAGAATGCTTACCTGAAGGTCAGAGGCTGAATGCCCGTGACCACTGAAGTGTGATGTGAAATCAGAGGATAGGGGAGGGGACAGTAAATAAGAGGTTACACTTTGGCCTCAAATCAATGAGGATTCTGATCTCTGGGAAGGAAGGAAACCCTGGGAGGATTCACAAACACCCGCTGGAGGCCCCAACACCCCCAATAAGACCCATTGGTTTTATTATCAGTCTGCAGACAGGAGCTGGAGAACTGAACCCATGATGTGGATATGCCGGCATTGGTTTGTGGCAAACACAGTAAAAAGTCTGACAACACCAGGTTTAAGTCCAATCGATTTATTTGATAGTAAACTCACAAGTGAGTTAAACCTGGTGTTGTCGAACTGAACCCAGACAGAGGAGGGGGAGGGAGGAAATTGGGAGTGGAGGAAAGAAATGAAGATATAGGGTTTGGATTTCAGCCCGGGGGGGTGGTGGTGGGGTGGGTGGGGGGAGGTGGAGACTGTGTGGGACAGGAACTTTAAGATATGGGGGAACAAGAGAGGAAAATATGTTCCAGAGAAACAGGAATTGTCTGTTTACAATTACTATCCTGGACTGACAGTGATGACGTTTCTAAACTGTTTTACAGGATATTGGAAATGGAGGATTTACAGACTGCAACGAGTCATTCAATTCATTAGGGTGTGAATATCATCGGCCTTTGAATGTGGAAGGAGAAATGTTTCTCTGTTCTGTCTGTGGGAAAAGCACCAAGACACACACACATCCAATTGAGTGTTCCACTGAACTGACAATGAAAAGTTACACAGCCTGGAAAAACATCACACCATTCACAACGAGGAGATACTGTACATGTTCTGTATGTGGACGAAGCTTCAACTGATCGTCCAACCTGGAGAGACACAAGGACACCGACAATGTGGGGAAACCATGGAAATGTGAGGAATGTGGTAAAGGATTCAAGTATCCATCCCTGTTAGGAAATCATCGACGCATTCACACTGGGGAGAAACCATTCACCTGCTTTGTGTGTGGGAAGGGATTTACTCAGTTGTCCTGTTTTCAGTCACACCAACAAACTCACACTGAGGAGAGGCCATTCAGCTGCACTTCCTGTGGAAAGAGGTTCAGGTCTTCATCCAACCTCACTGCACACCAGCGAGTTCACACCGGGGAGAGACCATTCAGCTGCTCCGAGTGTGGGAAGGGATTCACTCGATCCTCCCATCTGCTGGAACACCAGCAAACCCACAGCGAGGAGAGGCCATTCAGCTGCACCAATTGTGGAAAGAGGTTCAGGTCTTCACCCAATCTCATTGCCCATCAGAGAGTTCATTCCGGGAAGAAACCGTTCACCTGCTCTGTGTGTGGGAAGGAATACACTCACCCATCCAACCTGCTGATACACCAGCGAACTCACACAGGGGAGAGGCCATTCACCTGCTGTGTGTGTGGGAAGGGATTCACAAAGTCCTTTAACCTAGTGATACACCAACACACTCACACTGGCGAGAGGCCATTCACCTGCTCTGTGTGTGGGAAAGGATTCACTCAGCCATCCAACCTGCTGACACACCAGCGAATTCATAAGTAACTGCATTGTTGGATTCTGTTATTTTTGCTGTTGTTAATTACAGTTTAATACTGATACCTGATCATATTTGGCTTGCTCCTGCTGATATTAACAAACTCTATAACTGGCTGCCTCTTAAATATCTTGGCTATGTCACAGGTTTTCAGAGCTGTAAAGTCCCTTTTTGAAAGCACCATCTGTGATGTTTTCCCTTGATTCAAGAACAGCATTTCCTGGAAGTTCACCTCCAATACTTCAACATCCTGACTTGAAAATATTTTTGAGCAGCCTTCACGGTCACTGGCTCAAAATTCTCGAATTTCATCCCAAATAGCACTGTTGGTGCACCTACACCCCAGGGACTGCAGCAGTTCAAGAAAGTAGCTCACCACCTCCATTCTTTCAAACCTGAATATCATCAGCCTTTGAATGTGAAAAGAAAAATATTTGTCTGTTCTGTCTGTGGGAAAAGATTTTAAACATCAGTGTGACTGGAAAAGCATCGAGACGTATACACACACACACACACACACACCTAAGTGACAGTGTTCCAGTGAAGTGACTGTGAAAGAGCTTTAACCAGTTACAAAGCCTGAAGAAAAAACATACCATTCACAGTGGGGAGAAACCGTACACAGGTTCTGTGTGTGGACAAGTCTTCAACTGATTGTCCAACCTGGAGAGACACAAGGACACCGGCACCATGGAGAAACCATGGAAATGTGGGGATTGTGGGAAAGGATACAGTTACCCTTCCGAACTGGAAATGCATCGACGCGCTCACACTGGGGAGAGGCCGTTCACCTGCTCCACCTGTGGGAAGGGATTCACTCAGTCATCCAGCCTGCTGACACACCAGTACGTTCACACTGATCAGACACCTTTCAAATGTTCTGACTGTGAGAAAACATTTAAAAGCAAAAAGTATCTGCTGAGGCACCAACACATTCACAGTGAGGAGAAGCCATTCACTTGCCCCTTGTGTGGGAAGGGATTCACTGCTACATCCAACCTGCAGAAACACCAGCGAGTTCACACTGACAAGAGACCCTTTAAATGTCCAGACTGTGGGAAGTGCTTTAAAACCTCTGGTGAAGTGACGTGTCATCAACGTGTTCACACTGACGAGAGACCATTCAGATGCTCTCACTGTGGGACTGGCTTCAGGCGATCATCTGAACTCACTGTACACCAGCGAATTCACACTGGAGAGAGACCATACACCTGCTCTGTGTGTGGGAAGAACTTCATTCAGTCATACCATCTGCTGAAACACCAGCAAATTCATTCCGATATAAAACCTTTTAAATGTTTTGACTGTGAGCAGAGCTTTAAAAGCAGCAATGGTCTCATGATGCACCAACGAGTTCACACTGGGGAGAGACCATTCACTTGCTGTGTGTGTGGGAAGGGATTCACTCAGTCATACAATCTGCTGAAACATCAGCAAATTCACTATAATATAAAACATTATGAATGTTTTGATTACGAGCAAAACATTAAAAACAGCAACAATCTAATGATACCCCAGCAAGTTCACACCAGGGAGAGACCGGTCACCTGTTCCGAATGTGGGAATGGATTCACTGACTTACAGCAAATGCTGAGACACCAGCAACTTCACGAGTGTCTGCAGGAGTTGGATTCAGCTGTTTTTGCTGCTGTTAATCCCATTGAGGACGGAACGTGTGGGTTAATCTGAGGTGTGTAAGAAATGTGCCCCAGCCACTCTCTTCCATGGTTCAGTAGCTCTGGATGCAGAACAGAAGCTTCTTTACAACTGTGTTTAGAGTCAGGAAGAACAACGGTGAATGTTAGAAACTGTAAGATTTTATTTCTGGGAGTCAGAGATTCCCTAAAAAGGCGGTCAGTGTCATTGGTGATTTTAAATCATTTTATTCAGAAACAGCAGTTTAGATATGATACATCAGTTAAATAGGCAGAAAAGACAGATGACCCAAAACAAGTGAGAATGGTTTTCTGGATCGGGAGATGCTGAGCTCCGTATCTGGAAGTGACAGTCTCCTTGGAATGGTTTACTGATCCCAAATCGGGGGGAAGCTGAACTGTGTTTGGAGGTGACAGTCTCCTCAGAATGGTTTACTGGTTTCGGATCAGACACTTGGACGGTTGAAGTTGATCTCTGCAGCTGGAGGTGACGGTCTCCAGTTCTCATTCCTCTGGATCCAGTTATTTGGTGTCAGTCTGAATCCAGCACGGATCACTTTGAAAAACTCTTTCCTGTCCAGAGTGATTTTCCCCCTCGAGCCTGTTTAACCTTCACTCAGAGAGTTAGTTAACATCCGGGTCATCAGATCCAACCTTATCCAGTTTAGAAATGTCTTGTTTCAGGATTTGTGACAGAGACATGTCCTGGGTAGAGAGAACAGACCTGTCCTGTGTTTGTCACCCGGTAAACTGTGTGGAAGCTTTCTTCATAAGATGTGGAGATGCTGGAGTTGGACTTGGGTGGACACAATAAGAAGTCTCGCACCTGATGAAGGAGCATCACTCCGAAAGCTTGTGATTCCAAATAAACCTGTTGGACTTTGACCTGGTGTTGTGAGACTTCTTACTGTCCTTCATAAGAGAGCAAGCTTTTTCTGTTAATATTCAATAAATTTCTTGAAATTTTATGAAGATTCGATGGGGATTTCTATCAAAACATGCTGTCAAATCAGAAATTGGTGTAAAACTGTTCCTGACTGTAAGTGACGCTTCCAGTCTGAAAATGTCTTTGATCTGAAGTTTCCAAGTGTTTATGTGACATTCCTGAGTTTTCTGATGTAAGGCAGTGACAACAACTGGTATTTACTGTTAACAGATTAAAATATATGCTGCACAGGAGCTGAAAGGTAAGGAGAGGGAAGATGGAGAAATTGTAATTCACCAAAGGTGTACACATGGTGTTTGTCAAGATTTCCTTTTTAACTAACAATAAATTCAATGTACTGTTTGGGAGCAGGTCCAGCATTAGGATTAGGGTGAGGTATTAATTAGGGTGAGGTGTCAGTTAGGGTTAGGATCCAGGGTGGAGGTTGGGATCTTGGTTTTGGTGCTGAGAATGCGGACAGAAATTGGGATCTTGCTGTGTTTATGTGTGGAGTTCAATCACTGCAGTGTCTGAGAAATCAACTTCAGTTTTATCTGATGTGACTTTAAGTTTAACAGAGGGATTGAAGTTTTTAAAAATTCTTCCATTTCTACCTCAGCGCGGATCGAAACTCCCCACATATGAACATAGGAACAGAGTAGGCCATTCAGCCCCTTAAGCCTGTTCTGCCCCATTAAGTGAAATCATGGCTCTTCAGTGGCCTAACTCAATATACCTGCCTTTGGCCCATATCCCTGAATACCTTTGCTTAACAAAAAAATGTATCTATCTCAAGATTTAAAGGTGGCAACTAATTTAGCATCAACTGCCTTTTGTAGAAGAGATTTCTGAGTAGAAGTGTTTCCTAATATCCTTCCTGAAAGGTCTAGCCCTAATTTTTAGACTGCCTCTTGGATCGAGACTCTCTAACCAGTGGAAATAGTTTATCTTCATCCACCCTGTCTTTTCCTGTCAGTATCTTGAATACTTTGATCAGATCAGCCCTTACCCTTCTAAATTCTAAAGAAAACAGGTCTAATTTGTGTAATCTCTCCTCAGAGGCTTGGCATGGTGGCACAATGGTTAGTACTTCTGCCTCATAGTGCCAGGCGTCAGGTTCAATTCCCAGTTTGGGTCACTGTCTGTGTGGAATTTGCCCATGTCTTCCCGAGTCTACATTGGTTTTCTCCAGTGCTCTGGTTTCCTCCAACAGTCCAAAGATGTGTGGGTTAGGTGGATTGGCCACACTAAATTACCCCCTAGTGTTGGGGGAACTAACTAGGATAAATGCATTGGGTTATGGGGATAGGGCCTGGGTGGAATTGTAGTCGGTGCAGACTCAATGGGTCGACTAGCCTCTTTCTGCACTGTAGGATTCTATGATATGTGGTACCCAGATCTGCTCACAGTGCTGCAAGTGGGGTCTAATCCAGTGTTTTGTGAAGCTGCAGCATAACTTCTATGTCCTTATACTCCGGTCCTCTCAATGTAAAGGCCAGCTTTCCGTTAACCTTGATTATTTTCTCAACCTGAACCCCCAAGTCTCTTTGGACATCCATTGCATTGTACTTCATACCATCTAGAAAGTACTCTGATCTATCCACTACCAGGGAGAGTGAGTTGATGCTTTCAGACATTCTGTAGGATTCCCTCCCACAGTCTGATTGGATGTGTCTGTCTGGGGGCATTTTTTCCTGGTACTGTCTGTGTTTGGGTGTTGGTGTATTTTCAGGAGCAGCTGGAACTTCCTTGGCTGTTGTCTTCTCAGATATTCCATCTGTTTTTAGTTAATGTGTCTGGAATCTTTGAGCTTTTCCAGGCTATCTCCAATTATCCTTCCTGTCTCTGGTATATGGGCCCAGGTAGCTTGGTGTAGTTATACACATTGTTTAATTGTCTGTCTGCCTCCAACAAGTATTGTTGTCTGTCCATAATGATGGTGTTGTATCCTTGTCTTCTGGTTTTATGATCGTCTCGACACTGGACCTCAGCTCCCTGATGGTCTCTTTTTCTCTCAGGGTAACATTCTGTTTGTCTCGTTGTGTTTCTGTGCTGTGTTCAGGGAGTTTGGAAAGAAAGGCTGGAGATGGGGGAGTAGATGGTAAGGATGGTGGGGTTTGTTTTTTGAGAAGGGAGTGTTGATGGCAGATTTGAAAGACAGAGTCAGAACGTGAAGAGAGAAATATGTTGACAATGTCTGAAGCCTCAGGGGTGTTGGATATCAGTAGTTTAGTGGGAGATTGAATGGGAATAGAGCCAATGAACCAGGAGGTGGGGCTCATGGACAAGATGTGTCCTGAGAGGACACGAGGGGAGAAGGGAGAGAAAGTAAAGAAATGTGGGTTCAGGACTCGGGAAAGGATGAAACTTACAGACAGTTTGGCCCGGATGAGAGAGGGAAGGGAGGGAAACAGCAGAGGCAGCTGATCAGATTGTCTCCATCTTCGTGACAAAGAAACTCCATGAGCTCCTCACACTTGTTGTTGGAGGTGAGGATGGAGGAAATACAGGAGAGAGAGAGCCCAAAATGTGTGTTTGAGATATAAAAGAAAAGTCAACACAGTGTGTGAGTTTGACGCAAAGCTGATTTATTTGACTTTTAATGAGAATATTAGCCCCTAAAGTGGCTGAGGTTTATTACCAGTGTAAACAGACCCGAATGAAGATGGTTCAGTCCTGAATGTGAGTAACAGCAACATCCAATCACTGTCGTTACTTGTGAACTCACTAGAGTCTCAGCAGGTGGGATGAAGTCGTACATCCCTTCCCACACTCAGAGCAGGTGAATGGTCTGTCCACAGCGTGAATTCATTGGTGTACAGAGAGTTGAGAAGATTGCACAAACCCAGTCCCACAGTGAGAGCACCTGTATCAGTGTGAACACGTCGATGTCGCGTCAGTTCCCCAGAACGTTTGTAGCACTTCTCACAGTCTGGGCATTTAAAAGGCCTCTCGTCAGTGTGAACTCGCTGGTGTGCAGTTAGTTGAGTTGATCGTCTGAACCCAGTCCCACAGTGAGAGCATCTGAAAGGTCTATCTTCAGTGTGAACACGTTGATGGGATATCAGTTTCTCAGAGGTTTTGAAGCATTTCTCACAGTTTGGACATTTAAAAGGTTTATTTTCTGTGTGGGCTCGCTGGTGTGTCAGCAGGCTAGATGAGGCAGTGAATCCCTTCCCACATTCAGAGCAGATAAATGGCTTCTCCCCAGTGTGAACTCGCTGGTGTTTCAGCAGGTCAGATGACTGAATGAATCCTTTCCCACACTCGGAGCAGGTGAATGGCCTCTCCCAAGAGTGAACTCGCTGGTGAACAGTGAGGTCAGACGATCGTCTGAACCCAGTCCCACAGTGAAAGCACTTGAACGGTCTCTCGTCTGTGTGAACACGTTGATGGCGCATCAGTTCCCCAGAACTTTTATAGCACTTCCCACAGTCTGGACACCTGAAAGGTCTCTCGTCAGTGTGAACTCGCTGGTGACTCCGCAACTGGGCTGAAGTAGTTAATCCCTTCCCACACTCGGAGCAGATGAATGGTCTCTCGCTGGAGTGAACTCGCTGGTGTGTGAACAAAGAGGATGACTGAGTGAATCCCTTCCCACATGTGGGGCAGATGAATGGCCTCTCCCCAGTGTGACTGCGCCAGTGCATTTCCAGCTTGGATGGGGAAATGAATCCCTTCCCACAGTCCCCACATTTCCACAGTTTCTTCTCAGTGTGACTGCAATTGTGTCTCAACAGGTCAGATGATTGGCTGAAGCCTTGTCCACACACACAACACGTGTACGGTTTCTCTCCACTGTGAAATGTACTTTTTCCTTCCATGTTCAAAATCTGATGATATCAAAGTTAAGATAAATTGAGCCACTCCATCAGCTTCCCAACTGCAAACTCTCCCCTTCTAATACCCTGTGAAATTGATTTAAAATAGGTTAAAAAAAAAGGGAGTGAGAGAGAGCCCACAAAAACACAAAGACAGGTTGTGAAATTGATCTGAATGAATCTGGTAATTTCTGGGGCCGGCACTAAGAAACATTGACCATGAAAACTGCTGGATTGTCACAAAAACCCAACTGGTCTCTATGGGAGGAAAGAGAAAGAGGTGAAGGAGAGGGATTTTTTATATCTACAAGACATACTAAGCGAGAAGTCAGCAAAGTAAATTTGACCCCGAGCTTCATCAAGTGTGATATTGATACATAAACAGGGAAGTTATTCTGAATATTTATAAAACCTCTGGAATAATATTAAGGTCCTTGAGAAAATGCAGAGGAGATTTACCAGAATGGTTCCAGTAAAGGTGGTTGAGGGGAGTTTTGATTCAGGTACACAAGATTCTGACAGGTTTCGATCAGATGGATAAAGAAAGCTGATCGTACAAGGACTAGGAGGACACAGATTTAATGTTTTGGGTAAAAACTTGATTGAACTATTTAAGATCCTGAGGGGACTTGACAGGGTGGATGTGGAAAGGGCATTTATTTCTGTGGGAGAATTTTAAACTAGGCACCACAAAGTAAGGGGTCACCTGTTTAAATTAGAGATGAAGATTTTTTTTCTCAAAGGATTGTGAGACTTTGGAACATTCTTCCTGCAAAGGTGGTTGAGGCAGAGTCCTTGAATATCTCACAGCAGAGCTAGATAGATTCTTGATAAACAAGGAAGTGGAAGGTTATCGGGAGTAGGCGGGAACGTGAAGTTGAGATTAAAATTAGATCACCACAATCCTACTGAATGGGAGAGCGGGGCTGAATGCTGCTCCTAATTTTTACGTAAACAGTCATTTGTTTCTGTGGTGTCGTGGTTATCACATTCGCTTCACACACAAAAGGTCCCCGGTTCGAAACCGGGCCAAACACGTTGGATCTTTCTCATTAAACATGTGCAAAGTCTGCATGATTTAAATTAATTGCTCAACATTATCTCAATGTTACATCAAGTCAAATGCTTCTATACAGTAAATGGCAGAATCTTTAAGAGAATTGATAGGTAGAGGGATCTGGGTGTACAGATACACAGGTCACTGAAAGTGGCAAAGCAGGTGGAGAAGGTAGTCAAGAAGGCATACGGCATGCTTGCCTTTATCAGCCTGGGCATAGAGTTTAAAAATTGGCAAGTCATGTTGCAGCTATATAGAACCTTAGTTAGGCCACACTTGGAATACAGCGTTCAATTCTGGTCACCCCACTATCAGAAGGATGTGGAGGCTTTGGAGAGAGTACAGAAAAGAGTTACCAGGATGTTGCCTGGTTTGGAAAGGCATTAACTGTGAGGAGAGGTTGGAGAAACTTGGTTTGTTCTCACTGGAACGACAGAGGTTCTGGGCCGATCTGATAGAAGGCTGCAAGATTATGAGGATAGTCAGAAGCTTTATCCCAGGATGAAGGAGTCAATTACTAAGAGGCATAGGTTTAAGATTTGAGGGGCAAGGTTTAAAGGCGATGTACAAGACAAGATTTTTGACATAGAGGGTGGGGGCCTGGAACTCGCTGCCGGGGGAGGTAGTGGAAGAGAGAGCATAGTGATTTTTAAGGGGGCATCTTGACAAATACATGAATAGGATGGGAATGGAGGGATATGGTCCCCGGAAGAGTGTTTTAGTTCAATCAGGCGGCATGGTCGATGCAGACTTGGAGGGCCAAAGGGCCTGTTCCTGTGCTGTAATTTTCTCTGTTCTTTGTTTTGTTTTTTAGTACAGGAGATGTGGGGAAGAATGTTTTTAGACAGTGAGTGCTAATGACCCAAAACTTGCTGCCTATGATTGGGGTGGAAATGGACATGATGAATAATTTCAAAAGGAAATTGGATAGGCATTAGAGGAAAATAAAGCTGCAAAGAGCAGGGGAATGGGACTGGATTGCTCCAGACAGATGGCATGGACTCAATGGGCCAAATGGCCTCCTCTGTGGTCTAATGACTTCCTGGAATCTCAGCTTGTAATTTAACCCAGGGAGTTCAAATATCACTCAGGTAAATCTGGACTACAGTCGCTCCATGGCCATTCTGTCCTCCCTGAGGTATGTTGCCCAGGACTAAGCATAGTTCTTCAGGTGTGGTCTAACCAGGATTTGTGAATCTCAGGGCTTTTCCAGTCACAGGAAGACCTGAAATCTTCTCTCTGACAGAATCAACAAACCTGTAACATTCCTCATTCAGATTCTGCTGACATTCCGGTCCTGTTGTGTTGAATGACTCAGTCAGATCACAATGTGATGTTTGATTTGTGTTTCCCTTCTGTCAATTCTCCACTTCCAGCACCCTGTAAATTTACAGAAACCATCACTGTCAGTCCAGGATAGAAATTCACAACATTCTCTCCTCTATAATCACAAACTGTGATTCAATGAGTTCCTGGATGTTTTATCACATCTTTTATATTGCCCCCATCCTCAACCACTAATCAGTCAACACATCAATCCCACACTGCTTTCCTAGGCCAACTGAAAAGCAAAAAGACTCATCACTTTACAGGATAATGACTGATGGTCAACCAAACAACCTTTATCTATTGTCAATATTTTAATAGCAGGTGAAACAAAATGTTCAAAGAAAAATTACAAAAAAGTATATTTTTTAGTGTCCGAACAATTTTCCAGAGAAGCAGGTTTGAATCCCACAGTCCAAAGATGTGTAGGTTAGTTGGATTAGCCATGCTAAATGCACAGGGTTACAGGGATAGGGCTGGGTGGTGGGCCGAGGTAAGCTGCTTTGTTGGAGAGTCAGCACATAACTGATGGGCCAAATGTCTTCCTTCTGCTCTGTAGGGATTCTATGATCCTATGGTTTGGGAGATGGTGAATTGTGAATTTAATTAAAATCTGGAATAAAAAGTCTACTGATAACCATGAAACTATTGTTGATTGTTGCAAAAACACATCAGGTTCACTAATGTCCTTTAGGGAGGGAAATCTGCTGTCCTTACTAGTCTGGTCTATGTGTGACTCCAGATTTCCAGCAGTGTGGTTGACTCTTAAAACGTCCTTTGAAATATACTCAGTTCAAGGGTAAATAGGAATGGATGATGAATGCTGGTCCAGCCAGTGATACTCACATTGTGTGAATAAATTAGGAGAAACATCTGCCATCCTTACCCAGTCTGGTCTAAATATTTCTCCACAGCAATGTGGTTGACTCTTAAAATGTCCTCTGAGATGGCCTAACAAACCACTGGGTCCAAGGACAATTAGACTCATCTTTTTGTGCAATTAGATGTACATTAACAGTGCAATGAAGTTACTGTACAAATCCCCTTGTCGCCACACTCCGGCACCTGTTCGGGTACACTGAGGGAGAATTTAGCATGGCCAATGCACCTAATCTGCACATCTTGAACTGTGGGAGGAAACCCACGCAGACAAAGGGAGAATAAGTAAACTCCACACAGACAGTGACCCAGGCCAGGAATGAAATTCAGGTCTCTGATGCTGTGAGGCAGCAGTGCTAACTACTGTGCCACCGTGCCGCAAGGACAATTAGGGATGGACAATAAATGCTGGCCCAGCCAGTGACTCCCACATCCCATGGACAAATAAAAAATTCCTGGAGACTCCAGTCCAATCCGGGAGAGTTGGTAACTGGTCCAGACTCATAGCGCATGCGCCCTGTTGTACACTGTTCCTATAAATATGGCGGCCGGTAACCCGGGCCTGGAGACGCTCAGCTCCGACTCTATTCGGTGCCCGATTGAAACGGTACCGGGAACATATTATCTGGATTGAGGCATTCACAAGGTGTTTTATGAAGCCTCCCAGCCCACTCCGCTGCTTCTATCCCTCCCCGGTCACCCAGCGGCTCCATTACTGAACCTCACTCCATTGTTTCCGGCTCCTCGCAGCTCCAGACACAGCCCGGAATGCGCATGCTCCGGTCAGAGTCAGACACTGCGCATGTCCCAGTCAGAGCCAGGTATCGCGCATGTGCAACAATTGCAGTAATGTGGATAGGACACATTCTCACCCGCGGAGAATGTTGGGTAATCACCTCGCCATTCAAACCCACGTTTTTCAATAGAAAGTACGATTTGCAATCTGATTATGATTGATACCATTGGGTCAAGGGTCAAGTGTGTTAAATCAGTTCATATAGCAATTAAGCAGCAAAGGCCTTCCACCAGAGTGCTGTCCTGGGTGTGACTGACAACACAACAAACACCTACAGTTAGATGTGAACTTGTTGAGATGAACAAGTGATTTGTGCACTCCTAGATAGAACAGTTAAATTGCCTTCACCAATAAGAATGCTGAAATTGGATCAAATGCTTTGAGCTTTTAAAGTTGGTGTTAACCACTCAGCAAATCCCTTTGCAAACGTTAAGTGTTTGAGTGGTCTTCCTCTGGTGTAATTGTGCTCTCTGTCAGTAATTGGAAAGACTGTGTGAATCCATTTTCACATTCAGCTCGGAAATAATCTCTACCCTAGCATTCTCCCTTTCTCTGGATGGGGTAACTATACTGTGTAGTAATGCAGTGCTATTAATACAGTCAGTAAAAGATTATCTGTTGTTGGGCGTTCAAATATCTGGTGTCTGAAATCACAAGATTCAATATTTAGAGTCAACAAGATGAACAAGGAAACACACCAGGGCCCAATACTCCAGCTAGATATTCACAGAAGAAAGTCATCGAGTGGACAGAACAGAGGAAGATCCCAATTCAGTTAGGCCACACATGGAATATAGTATTCAATTCTGGTTACCACACTACCAGAAGGATGTGGAGGCTTTGGAGAGGATATACAAAAGATTTATCAGGGTGTTGCCTGGTATGGAGGGCATTTGCTATGAGGAGAGATTGGAGAAACTTTGTTCTCACTGGAGTGACAGAGATTGAGGGGAGACCTGATAGAGGTCTACAATATTATGAGAGGCATGGACAGTTAGAAGCTTTTTCTCAGAGTGAAAGATTCAATTACGAGGGAACAAGGTTAAAAAGAGATGTATGATACAGATTTTTTACACAAAAAGTGGTGGGTGCCTAGAACTCGTTGTCAGGGGTGGTAGTGGAAGCAGATACGATAGTGACTTTAAAGGGTGTCTTGACAAGTACATGAATGAGATGTGAATAGAGGGATATGGTCCCCAGAAAGGTAGGGAGTTTTAGTTAAGTTGGGCAGCATGGTTGGTGCAGGCTTGGAGGGCCATAGGGCCTGTCCCTGTGCTGTTATTTTCTTTGTTGTTTATAAGAAACCCTCCAATCATTTGTGAATATCTTTCAAATGCTGACAGGTTGCAAGTCCCAGTTTCCATTATACTGAATCAATGGAAGGTGAGAGAGCAGTTATCCTGGAACTATTAAATACAGTAGCTAGTTCACAGCTAGAGTATTCAGCACCGTTCTAGTTAGGGAGTGGTTAGCCAGAGAGTGTGGCTCAGAAGGTCCCAGTTCCTTAACAGAGATTTCAAGAACTAAGGGTCAGAGAGGTAAAGCAATTGGCAGAAGGATTAGAGAAGTGTGGAGATGTTTTCACCCAGAGTGTGGTGGGGTATCAAACTCACTCTCTGAAAGGGTAGTGGAGACAAATGTTCACATGCAGGAGATAGTCATATATGGACTTGACAGGCTGTGTTCTCTAGGACCATCAACCTATACCTGGAAGGTGGTACTGGACTGGATAGCTCATTTTCATCTGTTATAAACATGATGGACTGAATGGCATCCTGTAGTGTAAATTTCTTAGATTCTGTGATGACAAGTGATCCTCATGATTTCACCCAAGCCAGATCTCAGCGCACTCATTTACTCCAAGTATTGATGTGATGGTTTGGTAGCTGCTGTGTTAGTTATTTAAATTTTATACCTTGGTGCTTTGGCTTCAGTCGTAATTGAATCACAAAACATGATTATGTTTATGCAAGAGCAGACTTCAATGGTGGCTATTTTACCCAGCATTCACAGGGAATCAGAATATGATCCAGCCTCGCAACAGACTTTGCGCATGCGTACTGTCGATCTAAAGTGCATGCGCAGTGGGTGTTGCTGCTGCAGTCGCAGCAAGGTGGTTTTATTGGCTCCGGGTTTCCAGGGAAACGGCTTATTCTGGAGGGTAATGGAGGCGGCGGCGGGATGGGGAGGCTTCAAAAGCACCCAGTGGAGACAGGAAACCCCGAATAATAAGTGCTCGGTGCTGCATTCGTACCATTCGGGGTCGCGACCACAGATGCCTGAGTTGGAGGCCCCGAGTTAACGGCAGCCATTTTTACCGGGGCGATGGACAGCAGTGCGCATGCGCGGTGCTCCCTGACAGCAGGAGGAGAGAATGTTGAGCATTTCTATCCTGGACTGACTGATGGACTTTGGAAACTCCTTTTACAGGGAGTTAGAGGGGAGGATTTACACACAGAAAACCCAACCCAAGAGAAACGTTTCTCGCTTAATTTCTATGCTTGACTGACGGTGATTTTTTTTTACAGCAAATTTGACCACAAAATTTGAAGGGAAACTCAAACCAGACATCAGATCAAAACCCGACAGAGCCCACTCCATTCGTCAGAACCTGAATGTAAGTATGTCTGTAGAAAACGATCCAAACACTGGTGTGACTGGAAATAGGAAACAATAATGTCATGGAAGGATTTGCAAAAAAGGGATGCAATTTGCAAAAAAGGGATCCAAAACTTCACCACATCCTTGAGTGAAGAAATCCTTCCTCATCTGAGCTTTCTCTCCATTTTTCCAGCCTGTTCCAATAAGTCTTGACTCCCTTGTCATTCAAAAACTGTCTAACTGATCTTTGAATATATTCAATGCCTCCACTAGTCCCCATGGAAGAGGAAGCCAGATACCAACAATTCTCTGAGGGAAGAGATTTGTCCAAATATATAATCTAGCTCCAGTCCAATGTTACACAATCAGATAAGTGCATTTTATTACAGAGCCATAAATAATATATTTAATCTCTACCATATAACAATATCAGACACGTCGCTGTCCTACATTTGTATACTGTCCCCTTTAATATATTTCAGAAATGAGATGGGCACATGAAGGAAATAAACTTGCAGGGGAAAGGGAATATAGAAGGGGAATGGGACTGACTGGATTGTTCAACAGAAGTCAGCATGGACTTGAGTTACTGAATGGTTTCCTTCTGTGCTGTAATGACTCGATGAGTGGAAATATATAACAGAGCTACAGTGATTCCTATTCGCTGATTCAGGCAGGGCTCTATTGTGGCATCACAATGCGGAAGTTGTCCAATGAGCTTCAGAGTGAAACTTCCTCCTCTGGGCAACATCTGGGAGGAAATCAATGTTTCCCCCTCTCCATTTCTTTTCTCATTCTGGGGGAAATTGGGGAGTTGCAGCAACTGAAGGCAAAGGAAGTGAGTCCAGTCTGTACATTCCACTCATTTTTAGTCCAGTCATATGGGCATAGCTCTGTCTGGCAGCCTGCATGGAGATTTTCAGCTATGTGTCTCCAGGACAGGAAGCAATGAGCATGGATCTGTCAATCAGCCTCAATCAGCACCTTCAGGAGAATTGGGAGGCTGAATATTATATACAGCAGAGTGAGAATGGAGGGAGTTTGTGGGATGGAGATTTACAGCTTTTGGAAAATGAGAGAGGAAAGAATGTTCCGTAGAAACTAGAATTGTCTGTTCTGGATTTCTATCCTGTATTGACACTGATGACTTGTGTCAATTTGTTTTACAGGAATCACAGGCTGAAATCTCAAACATGAGGTTTAGATCTGGCAGAGTCATATTCCTCGGGACCTGAATATCATCGGCCATTGAGTCGGGAAGGAGATTTGAAAAGATTTCAAACATCAGTGTGACTGGAAAAGCATCACACACTGCCAAATTCAAGTGAGTGTGTTCCAGTGCACTGACTGAAGAGCTTTAACCTGTTACACAGCCTGAATAAATATCACACCATTCACAGCGTGTGGACGAGGCTTCAACTGATTAAACACCCAAGGGAGAGGCAAGGACGCCTGCACCATGGAGAAACCATGGAAATGTGCAGACTGTGGAAAGAGATACAGATACCCATCTCTGCTGGATGCTCATCGGCGTAGCCACACTGGAGAGGGGCCGTTCATCTGTTCTCAATGTGGGGAGGGATTCATTCGGTTCCGCCACCTGCAGTCACACCAGCGAGTTCACACTGGAGAGAAACCTTTCACCTGCTCTCAGTGTGGGAAGGGATTCACTCAGTCATCCAACCTACTGACACATCAGCGAGTTCACACTGGGGAGAGACCATTCACCTGCTCTCAATGTGGAAAGGGATTCAACCAGTTATCCATTCTGCAGACACACCAGCGAATTCACACTGGGGAGAGGCCGTTCACCTGCTCTCAGTGTGGGGAGGGATTCACTCAGTCATCCAACCTGCGGACACACCAGCGAGTTCACACTGGGGAGAGACCATTCACCTGCTCTCAGTGTGGGAAGGGATTCACTGACTCATCCAGACTGCGGAGACACCAGCGAGTTCACACTGGGGAGAGGCCGTTCACCTGCTCTCAGTGTGAGAAGGGATTCAACCAGTTATCCAATCTGCGGACACACCAGCGAATTCACACTGGGGAGAGACCCTTCACCTGCTCTCAGTGTGGGAAAGGATTCACTGTGTTATCCACTTTACAGAAACACCAGCGAGTTCACACTGGGGAGAGACCATTACCCTGATCTGAGTGTGGAAAGGGATTCACTCGACTGTCCCACTTGCTGAGACATCAGCGTGGTCACACTGGGGAGAAACCATTCAGCTGCTCTGCATTGGGAAGGGATTCAGTGATTCAACCAGCCTGTGGAGACACCAGTGTGTTCACACTGGGGAGAAACCATTCACCAGCTCAGTGTATAGAAAGGGTTCAGAATTTCATCCCAGCTGCTGAGACACCAACAAGTTCACGAGTGATATTCGGGGTTGGATTCTGCTGTTACTGTTTCAGCTCTCAGTTACATCCAGGACTGCATTTTGTTCATTCTCACAGCTGGTGAATGGGGAGGGTTTCTTTCTGCTGGACTGGCCGGTCTCATGGCTTTGCCTCCAGTGGGCTGATGCTCTTTGAGCTTTGTTGCGATTGCCTGATTTCAGATTTAACAACAATCACAGAGTGACAGGGTGTTAGGAAGGTCAGAGATATTTAGTCAGTATTTCTGTTTGAAACCCCCCAGATGCCCATCCAATTTCCTTTGTAATTGATTGTTTCCACTTCCTCCACCCCTCGTAGGGAGTGGGTTCCAAGTCAATACCATTCGCTGCAGCAAAATATTCTTCCTCACATTCCTCCCCCTGCATCTCTGACTCAAAACCTTAAATCTGTGTCCCCCCTCGTCCTTGTCCCATCAGCGAATGGGAACGACTTTTCTTTGTCCACCTTATGTAAACCCGTCAGAATCTTATCCACCTCTATCAAATCTCCCCTCAACCTCCTTTGCTCCAAGGGGAACAACCCCAGCCTGACATTGACAATAAAGAACAAACTAACAGAATATGTTAATACCTGAAATCAAATGGGAATGTAGAATTTCTGTTTTAAAGAGATTGTGAATATATTGTCCTGGACAATAATGAAATTGGGATAACTCACCTTGGGTGTGGTTGAATGGAATGTATCAATCTGGTATCCACCTACAGTTAGTGAAAGTCTGCAATGTGGAGCTGGAAATCCCTCCAGTAGCAGCGTGGGTGTATTTACAGGCATTGTAGCAGTTCAGGAAGGCAGTGTTGGGGTTGACCGTGGCCGAGGCAGCTACATACAGACACATATTCTAATTGAAGGACTGCAGATTGAATGTGAGGCATTATGGGACTGGACTGTCTTGACCACATTCCTGTGACAGCTCAGTTTCTGCAATTACAGACCATTAAAGCTGCTTAGCAGAGCCCCAACAGAGGACCTGGTGAGAATATTTACTCAGAATGAGTTGGAATTAAACTTATCCCAGGACCGGCTGGTGTTCAGTGGCTGAGATACCCAAATCTGTAAAAAATGGGGGTCTGACCAATCAACAAACAGTGGTAGATAGTTGGTTAAGAAATTAAGAAGTGTTCTCAGGGATTGTTTAATTTATCTTAAATTTGTGATAAAAACGGTGACTGATTTTTGACCCGATAGTCAGTGAAGTGACGGTATACTCCAAGTAGCACTGGACTGAAAAGTGGATCCTCTGAGAGTAGATCGTAATGGTTATTATCTTACCCCATCATGGCCAGTGAAAAATCGAGTGGGTACCGGACAGGTCTCTTACCTGCCATTTGGAAAGTAAGAACACAAAACCTATCGATAAAACAGTTCGAGAATAGAGCCATTTCGAGTCTGGATGACACTTCAGAAGAGCTCTGATAAAGGGTCATCCAGACTCGAGACATTGACTCTATTCTTTCTCCACAGATGCTGTCAGACCTGCTGAGATTTTCCAGCATTTGCAGTATTTCACTTTTATGATAAAATGAGATTTGGAATCCCCACGACCCTCCCCCAAACAGAGGGAGTGGTGGGAGAGGAAAAAAAGGATAAGAATGAAGAAGTCTGGGTTCTGATTCTCCGAGCCCATGTAGAATTAACAAAATGAGTGAATCAGTTTATAAAGCACAAAAGTTACCATCCCTAACTATAACTGATCAAATTACAATAATTAGGTTGAGGAATGTAACAAAAAAATGAATAGATGAAGTTTAAAATCAAGTTTGTTTTGTTGTTAGAAAGTTTTTTTGAAATTATGTAAAATGCCATAATTGAGTGCCAAGTTTTTTCTGCTCACTCCCCACCCCTTTAGGCTCTGTAGAAAAGTTAACCCTTTCAGCAGTCAGTTGATTTGTTTTAAATCACTCAGAAACTCGTGTCTATTTTAGTTTATAATTGTGGATTTATTCAAACCAGTTAAATCTGGAAATTTTAAATGTAGCCTGGAGGAATTTGGAAGAACTGTGAGAATTCTCTTGTTGTCACCTCAACCCCAGATAAAGACAAAAATTTTACAGGTGGTAATGGTAACTCAATAAACTGTTTGTTGATTGAATCAGGCTTGAGTGTTGAATGATTCTTCTGAGTTCATTGCCCCCAACACACTGGGTACATTACCACTGGAGAGCAGGTATTGCCAAAACCTTCAGACAATACAAAGACTCACGAAAGCCAGTGTCCCAGTTTAAAGACTTATCTTTTATTTGACCAATGATCGAAGGGAAACATTATTGGACAGTGTAATACCTCTCTAGAAGAGAAGCATCCTGATCTCTGCAATAACTCTGTCATAAAATGCTTTCGATAGATCAATTCTACATTCTTCATGTCAAATTCTCCCACCTTTCATTAGGTATGAACCAATCATTTTTAACACAAAAAATTGTTAATTACATGTCATATACTTTAGCCAATTGCATTTTATCCTCTGACACAATGGGGTTTAATTTGTCCATAGAATCAGGACACTTCCTCCCCCTATTGCTGACTCCGCTTCCTCTATTGCTTAGCAACCCCGGATGCTTAGCTATAAAGATCAAAGTTACTGTTCCCACTGGCTCTCACTCTGCCACCAGACAAATGCAAATTTTCATGTCTGAGAAGGCACTGTCTTATCTGGACAGTGTGAATGAATCCTATTCGTGAAGCTGCCTTGAAAACCTTTCTGTTAGAAACTTCACTGGCAAGTGTTGGCAAATTCTGTGGCTTCATTGTTCTGAAGAATGTAGCCTGTCTGTAAGTGTCCCTGTACCATCATGCCTTGCAGCAGCCTGCCTTTGGCTAAAGGTTACAATTGATTTAAAATACAGCTAACATCCATTTTAAATCAGAAAATTCATGTTTAAATCAAAATTACTTGTTTAAAACTCTGAATTACAAGTAAATCAGAATTACTTGATTAAATCTCTTACTGTATTCGCATATGCAGACTGTTCCCTTGTTAGCTTCTAAGTCATTTAACTCAATGCTGGTAGTGTCTGAAATGCCTAATGGTTTAAAATTTCTCAAACTTATTAGGAATTTTCTCCAACAGCTTGCCATTGCAGAGCTCGGAGTACAGCACTTGTTTCGGCTGTCTTATGTGGGGCTTGAGGACAATGTGACCTGCCCATTGCAGCTGGTCTAGTTGATCAGTGCCTCGCTACTGGGCATATTGGCCCAGGAGAGGACACTCACATTGGTATGCCTATCCTACCGGTGGATTTGTAGGATTTTGTGGAGGAAACGTTGGTGACATCTCTCCAGGGATTTGAGGTGTCTGCTGTTCACTGTCCATGTTTCTGATGGATACAGGAGGGCGGGGACCACAGCTGCTCTGGTGAGAAGGTTCCACATTCTCACCACTTTGAGTAAAGAAGTTCCTTCTGAATTCCCCATTTGATTTCTTGGTGATATCTTTGATTGATATCCTCTAGTTTTGCTCTTCCTTACCAATGGAAATACCCTATCTTATTCAGCTAACTCATTTGGTCTTTCTAGAATCTCCCCAGATTCCACCCAGCTGGTACATTCAGATCATTAAAAACTGACCACGTGAAAACATTTCTCTCTTCCAGAAAAAAACTACTGCTGTTAGGCCAAATTCTGGAACAAGATATTTGTCTACAATCAGAAAATATCAGATCAAGTGAAGAGTTTGAAGTTGCCATGGGGACTTTGAGGAAGTGAATTCAGCCACAAAGAGACACCTCCCTGAAGCAGAACTACTACTGAGCTAAAATCAAACAACCTGAGACACAAACCTGTCATCAGTGAGCAAATGTAGTTGTTATCGCCAAAACCAGGATCACTGAAAACGGTCCTCCCCCTCTCCTTTCCCTCTCCTGTGAGATAAGGGAATGCTGGTGTGTGAGATTAGCCATGACTTCTGCACCGTCATGATCCACAGCACTTACTCCAAGTTTATTTGCCCAATTGAAGGAATACTGTACATTTGAGTAAAGTCATTGTTAAAGCAGGGTGTTATTTGCAAGCATCATGGATTCAGAGAATTAGCTTGGAATGGGAATAAAAATGAATTTAATTTGAACGGCCATGAGTTTCAGTTTGAAATAAGTTCAAACTGTACTAAAATGTGAAAGGAATGTATTTGGGTTTGAAATTATATTGTTCAAGGTAAGAATTGTGAAGGCCAATTTGTTCCCAAAACATAAAGATAAGGCTGCAGTTTGGCAGCAAACCAGTTTCAACTTTCCAAAATATTTGAGTTAAAATTGTTGAGATTGGTCAACAAGACATTCCACGAAGTGTTTCTTTCAACTTTGATTAAGTAGCAAATATTGGAAATTGGAATTGGCATTTAAAAAAAGATAGACAAACGAATTGAAAGTTAATTGTTATAAATCCCCACACAACCTTTGTTTTCATTAATGTAACTTATGATTGGACATATTAATTCACTGGCATCTTGGCCAGAGCCAGATGGATTGGTTGTGTTTTTTTTAAACAGGTGATGCTGGTCTCCAGGTCCCAGTGAAGTCAGCAGTTTTGAGAATTAAAGCAGAGAACAAAAGACTTTACCTTTCAGAAAACTACCAAGCCTGCCTTTGATATTGGAATTGATAAATATCTGATATGAATTGTTGTTTCAAGCATTTAAAATGGAAATTACCTGATGCTTAAGGGAAATAACAATGCTGATAATGCCTTGAATCAAACAGAAATGTTCAGTTTCTGTTTACAGATATTATGAGAATATTTCATGATTTATTTGACTCTAAACAACCTCCAGAACTCCTGAAAGTGTAGTTTAAAGCAATCCATATATTGGAGTGTTTATGAGCATTTGAGTGAAAGTGAAGTCTAGGTGAGATGAATGAGTGACAGGTTTCTCTTGGAGATATTTGTTTCTTTGCCTATGAACTATTTGAGAGAACTGAATTTGATCATCTGGATACCATTTGAGACATTGGGACTGTAGAGGAGGAAGTAAGCAAAGACATTGAGATGAAGAACCCCTTTAACACTCACTTTTGACTTTCCTCTGAAGATTCTGACAGAATGATTGAATGGGGCATCCTTTGTAAAACAGTGGAATTCAGGATGATGAAAGTGACTGATAAAATACACAGCACAGTCCCAAAAAACCTGATTAACCTTCCACAAATGCAAAACATTGATTTGGGGGGAGGGCAGAGAGATGCAAATAAGCATGACAAAGAACACTGTTTACAATAAAATGAGTGACAACATTTAGCAGGGAGGGAAAATGTGTGAAGATGGCTTATGAAGGTGAGACTCCAACAGAGCATTGAAGAAGGAATTCGAAGACTGATGTGAGATTGCAGAAGTAATTTGTAAATTGGGAATGAACTAACATCTGAGAGTACACGGTGCAGTTGCACTGAAGAATGAAGGGTGGCATGGTAGCACAGTGGTTAGCACTGCTGCCTCACAGCACCAGTGATCCGGGTTCAATTATGGCCTTGAGTGACTGTCTGTGCGGAATTTGCAAGTTCTCCCCAAGTCTGCGTGGGTTTCCTCTGGGTGCTCTGGTTTCCTCCCACAGTCCAAAGATGTGTGCACTTGTTTGATTGGCCATGGTAAATTGCCCCTTAGAATCAGGGGGACGAGCAGGGTAAATAAGTGGTGTTATGGGGATAGGATCTGGATGAGATTGTGGTCAATGTAGACTCGATGGGCCAAATGGCCTCATTCTGCATTGGATTGATTCTAGGATTCTAATGGAACTTGCTCAGCTACTTGACAAACAGCCTGGCATAAAATGGTAATATGGCCTGAAAAGTGAGAAATGATTTTGAAATGATAAAGGCACATACACATACACATACTCCATAGATAAACTGACTGTAAGACAATATTAAAGTAAATGGAATTTTGGATTGGGGCAAATGAAGACAAGGGACAAATAATACTTAATAAGAATTAATTACAAGTTGGATACTGGTGAAGGGACAGCTTGTGAATTTTATTAAGTCTATGCAATTTATACAGCAATTATATGTTATCACAGCTTTTATATCCAATTATACCACTTCAATTATATCTAAAATTAGTTGTGAGAAGAAGATTGCAAAGGGAAAGGAAGTTGGCTACCTTGGACTGGGCCAATGACCAAAAGGGGGCAAATGTCAGAATGAATGAATAGATTTAGTAAAAGGGATGATCGATGTATTAGAGTAAAATCACTTGTTAGTCAACTGCTCCACATCAAGGTTCTAATATCAACAAGGCTGTTTACTTGTTTGAGGAACAAACAGTTTCTAGCTGACAGGCAAATTTTTGGGTGTGGATTTAATAATAAACCTACATAGGCAAGATCGGAATTGTAGAACTAAAACTTCTGTCTTGCCTCCGTAGATTAATTAAGCATGTTCTCTCCAAGGGGTGAGGGGTGGGAGAGTGCATGGGTGGAAATGTAAGATGTAGGTGAGGGCGATATGGGGAGTGGGTGGGAGGAGGGGTGGCCCGGAGAGGAGGCGTTGTCGGGGTAAGGGGGACAGGGTAAAGAGAAGGTGGAGATAATAGGAGGGAGGGAGAGGCGAGGGGCGTGGGGAGGAGAGAGGAGGTGAGGTGGAAGGGCAGAGGGAGGTGAGGGAAGGGCGTGTTGAGGGGGGTATATGTCAAATTAAGGACTAAGTCCCAGGAGTTTGGAGACGAACTCTTTCCACATGAAGTGAACAAACTGCTAAGGGAACTTCTGAATCCAATACAATGACTCCCCCACATGTCCTGAGTGTCAGGGCGGGGTCGCTATGCTCCCCACCCGCACTTTTCATCCCAATCCCAGGAGTTTGGTGTCTGGGCTCCGGATGAGTAATGGCGGCCACAGCTCCCACAATCCCTCGCGCTTCGGAGACCGCTATATCAGCCGCTCAGGCAGGTGACCCGGGACTGCGCATGTCCAAGGGAAGGGTAAGCTGCGCATGTGCGGAAGCCACCCTCCCCCACCTGCTTGCAGCGGTGTTGACCAATGGAAAGCGTTGGAGGACCGGAAGGACTCTGGTCCTCCAGCCAATCAGATCGCGGGCTTTGCGTGCATGAAGATTGAGCTTCAGTAAAACACAAACTTCCTCCGCTCTGGAACATCTGTGAGAAAAAGTCTTTCTTTTCTCCCCCTCTCCATTTCTTTTCTCACTGTGGGGGAAACTGGGGACTTGCAGCAACTAAAGAGAAAGGAAATGAATAAAGGGAGGCTGCAGACTCTGGAAAGGTTGGTCCAGGTCTCTCTCTCTCTCTGGAAGACAGTGACATCCTTTACTCCTTGTGAGGGAAGGGACTCACTCTGCTCTGTCGAGACGCCAACGGCTTCAGATTGCTCTGTTGCCTTAAAAAACTTCTATCAGTAAAAGATTCGATTTTGCCGGACTTTTCTTGATTAGTTGATGCACTTTGGGGAAAGCGATTGAGAGAAGTTCGAAGGCTTTTAAAACGAATGTGAAATAAGATGAGGAGGGATTTCTTCACTCAAGAATGTGGTCAAGTTTTGGAATTATCAACTCCTCAGCCATTGAGCCTTTTCAGCAGAGAGACTGATTGGTTTCTAGACATTGAAGATATCAAGGGATATGGGTTTAGTGTGGGGAGAATGACACTGAAGTCGATGAGCCAGTTATCTCATTGAATGGTTTAAAAGGCTTGATGGGCCAAATAGCTGACTGCAGCTCCTATTTGTTGTGATCTCTGTATCCAGGATAGGAAGCAGAGAGCATGGATCTGTGAATCAGCCTCAATGAGCACCTTCAGGAGAATTGGGAGGGTGAATGTTAGATACAGCAGAGTGAGAATGGAGGGAGAGTGTATGGGACAGATATTTACAGATTTTGGGAATTGAGAGAGGAAAGAATGTTCCATAGAAACTAGAATTGTGGTTCTGAATTTCTATCCTGTGCTGACACTGATGGATTTTGTGAACTTGTTTTACAGCTCATTGAAAGAGGAATTTCAGACCGAAATCTCAAACGTCACATCTAGATCTGATAGAGTCATATTCCTTGGGACCTGAATAATATTGCCCTTTGAATTTAGAAGGAGAATTGGTTGTCTGGTCTGTCAATTTGAAAAGATTTCAAACATCAGCGGGACTAGAAAAGTACCAATACACTGCCACACTCAAGTGAGTGTGTTCCAGTGCACTGACGAAAGTGCTTTAACCGGTTACACAGCCTGAATAATTATCACACCATTTCCAGCGGGGAGAGACTGTACACGCATTGTATGTGTGGACGAGGTTTCAACTGATTGTCCATCCAAGGAAGAGGCAAGGACACCTGCACCATGGAGAAACCATGGAAATGTGTGGACTGTGGAAAGAGATATAGAGCCCCATCTCAGCTGGAAGCTCATCGGCGCAGCCACACTGGGGAGAGGCCATTCACCTGCTCTCAGTGTAGAAAGGGATTCACTCAGTCATCCAACCTGCAGAAACACCAGCGAGTTCACACTGGGGAGAGGCCATTTGCCTGCTCTCAGTGTGGGAAGGAGTTCAGTCATTTATTCAACCTGCGGACACACCAGCGAGTTCATACTGGGGAGAGGCCGTTCACCTGCCCTCGGTGTGAGAAAGGATTCAGTCAGTTATGTGATCTGCAGTCACATCAGCGAGTTCACACTGGGGAGAGGCCATTCACCTGCTCTCAGTGTGGGAAGGAATTTAGTCATTCATTCAACCTGCAGACACACCAGCGAGTTCACACTGGGGAGAGGCCGTTCACATGCTCTCAGTGCGAGAAGGGATTCACTGACTCATCCAGCCTGAGGAGGCACCAGCGAATTCACACTGGGGAGAGGCCATTCATCTGCCCTCAGTGTGAGAAGGGATTCACTGACTCATCCAGCCTGCGGAGACACCAGCGAGTTCACACTGGGGAGAGGCCATTTACCTGCCCTCAGTGTGAGAAGGGATTCAGTGACTCATCCAGCTTGCAGAGACATCAGAGAGTTCACACTGGGGAGAGGCCATTCACCTGCTGTCAGTGTGGGAAGGGATTCACTGACTCATCCAGCCTGCGGCGACACCAGCAAGTTCACACTGGGGAGAGGCTGTTCACCTGCTCTCAGTGTGGGAAAGGATTAAGAATTTTGTCCGCCCTGCTGAGACACCAACAAGTTCATGAGTGATTCCAGGGGTTCGATTCTACAGTTATTGTTTCTGCTCTCAGTTACATCAAGGATTGCATTTTGTTCATTCTTACAGTTAGTCATTGGGGAGGGGCAGAGGGTGACTTTAAGAACATATGAACATAAGAACTAGGAGCAGGAGTAGGCCATCTGGCCCCTTGAGCCTGCTCCGCCATTCAGTAAGATCATGGCTGTTCTTTTTGTGGACTCAACTCCGCTTACCTGCCTGCTCAGCATAGCCCTTAATCCCTTTACTGTTAAAAATTTATCTAATCTTGCCTTAAAAATATTCAGTGAGGTAGCCTGAACTGCTCACTGTGCAGGGAATTCCACAGATTCACAACCTTCTGCTGGACTGGCTGGTCTCACAACTTTGCCTCCAGTGGGTTGATGCTCTTTGAGTCCTGTTGCAAATACCTGGTTTCAAATTTCACAAGGATCACAGAGTGACAGGGTATTCGGAAGTTCAGAGCTATTTAGTCACCATTTCTGTTTGAAACCCCCCAAATGCCCATCCAATTTCCTTTGTGATTGTTTATTGTCTCCATTTCCTCCACTGTCATTGGCTGCCAGTTCCAGGTCATTACAATTTGCTATGTCAAAATATTCTTCCTCACATCCTCCCCCTGCATCTCTGGTCCAAAACCTTAAATCTGTGTCCCCCCCATCCTTGTCCCATCAGCTAATGGGAACAGCTTTTCTTTATCCACCTTATCTAAACCTGTCAGAATTTTGCCCACCTCTATCAAATCTCTCCCCAACCTCCTTTGCTTCAAGGAGAACAACCCCAGCTTGACATTGACAATAAAGAACAAACTAACAGAATATGTTAATACTTGAAATCAAAATTGGAATATTTGAATTATGTTTTAAAGCTATTGTGAATATATTGTTCTGTACAATAAAGAGATTTGAATAACTCACCTTGGGTGTGGTTGAATGAAATGTATCAGTCTGGTATCCACCAACAGTCTTGAGGAAATCTGGAATGAGTGGCTGGAAATACCTCCCTAATAACACTGTGGGTGTACTTACATATCAGGCATTGTAGCAGTTCAAAATGGCAGTGTTGGGGTTGACAGTGGCCAAGACTGCTATATACAGGCACATATAACTGAAGGACTGCAGATTGAATGTGAGGCATGATGGGACTGGACTATCTCGACCACATTCCTGTGACTGCTCAGTTTGTGCTACAATGAACCATTAAAGCTACTTAGCAGGGTCTCAACAGAGGACCGGGTGAGAATATTTACTTAGAATGAGTTAAAATTAAACTTATTCCAGGACTGGCTGGTGTTCAGCAGTTGAGATACCAGAACCTGCAATCAATCAACAAACAGTGGTAGGTAGTTGGTTAAGAAGAAGTGTTTTCAGGGAATTGCTTGATAGAGCAGACGCAGCACGGTTTCATTAAAGGGAAGTCGTGTCTGACAAATTTACTGGAGTTCTATGAGGATGTGTCTAGGGCGGTGGATAGAGGAGAGCCGGTGGATGTGGTCTTTCTAGATTTTCAGAAGGCGTTTGACAAAGTACCTCACAAGAGGTTATTGCAGAAGGTCGAGGGACATGGAGTTGGGGGTAGGGTGTTAGCGTGGATAGAGGATTGGTTGTCAAATAGGAGGCAGAGAGTGGGGGTCAACGGGTCCTATTCGGATTGGCGGATGGTGACTAGTGGAGTGCCCCAGGGGTCGGTGCTGGGGCCTCAGCTTTTTGCCATTTATATAGATGATCTGGAGGACGGAACCGAGTGTAGGGTGTCGAAATTTGCTGATGACACCAAGATTGGGGGAACGGCAAATTGTGCGGAGGGTGTGGAGAGTCTGCAGAAGGATCTAGATAGGCTGGGCGAATGGGCCAGGAAATGGCAAATGGAATTTAATGTTGGCAAGTGTGAGGTGGTCCACTTTGGTAGGAAGAATGGTAGGAAGGACTATTACTTACGGGGCGAAAAACTGCAGCAGGCGACGGTGCAGAGGGACCTCGGGGTCCTTGTGCATGAGTTGCAAAAACCCAGCTTGCAGGTGCAGCAGGTGGTCAGGAAGGCAAATGGGATGCTGGCCTTCATAGCGAGGGGGATTGAATATAAAAGTAGGGAGGTCTTGCTGCAGCTGTATAGGGCATTGGTGAGGCCGCAGCTGGAGTACTGTGTGCAGTTTTGGGCGCTGCACCTGCGCAAAGATATTTTGGCCTTGGAGGGAATGCAGAGGAGGTTTATTAGGCTGATACCGGAGTTGAGGGGGTTGAGCTATGAGGAGAGGCTGAATAAACTGGGCTTGTACTCGTTAGAGTTTAGAAGAATGAGGGGAGATCTCATTGAGACGTATAAGATGATGAATGGGATGGATAGGATAGAGGTGGAGAGACTCTTCCCGCTCAAAAAAGACAGTAGGACTAGGGGGCACAGCCTCAAGATAAAAGGGGGGCAGTTTAGAACGGAGTTGAGGAGGAACTTCTTCACTCAAAGGGTGGTGAATCTCTGGAATTCTCTGCCCGTTGAAGTGGTGGAGGCTGCCTCGCTAAATATTTTTAAGATGCGGGTTGATGGGTTTTTGATAAGAGAGGGGATTAAGGGTTATGGGGAGAAAGCGGGAAAGTGGAACTGAGCAGCGACAGATCAGCCATGATCTTATTGAATGGCGGGGCAGGCTCGAAGGGCTAGATGGCCTACTCCTGCTCCTATTTCTTATGTTCTTATGTTTAAATTATTTCATCATAAGAACTGTGAGGACTTGCAACCTAATAGTTGATGAAGTAATGGTATACTCCAAATAGCACTGCACTGAAAAAGGGGTCAGACCAAGAAGTAAAGTTTTTTCAGGCATTATTTAAATTATTTCATCATAAATTTGTGATAAGAGCCGTGAAGGACTTGTAACCCAGTGAATTAACCGTGTGCTCCAAGTTGCACTGCGCAGAAAAGCGGATCTGACCAACAAGTGGTGATCTCAGACATTGTCTAAATTACATCATCACTGGCCAACTTCCGCTTTGTGACGTCACAGCGGAGCCATAATTGAAATAATCATTAGGAATCACTGCTCCGCGGTGACGGCTGCGGGTCCCAGTGCGCAGGCCGGGCCTGCGCGGACCCGGGAGCCCCGCCCCCACTCATTGTTCCCCTCCCCTCTGCCCCTCCTCGAGCCAAGGTTTCCAGTCAAGCGGCAGAAGCCGCTCGGTCATCTCCCCTCCCCCCCGCCCGGGACTGCGCATGTCCAAGGGAGAGGGGAATCTGTGCATGTTCCGGCGGAAGAGCCCACCCTCTGACCTTCACTTTGAATTGTTGACCAATGGGAAGAGTTGGAGGACCGGAAGGACTGTGGCCCTCCAGGCAATCAGAGCGCGAGCTTTGTGACAATGCAGATTGAACTTCAGACAGACTGAAATTTCCTCTTTTGTTGGTCAGTTGGATAACAAGCCACACCTAAAAGAGGCCAACATCTGTGAGTAAAATACTTTCTTTTTTTCCCCTTTCTGTTTCTTCTCATTCTGGGGGAATTGCTGACTTGCTGCAACGAAAGGGAAAGGGAGTGAATCTAGGGAGGTTGTAGACTCTGGAAAGTTTGGCCCAGCTCTGTCAATCAGCCTGTGGAGGCTCAATATTATATCCAGCAGAGTGAGAATGGAGGGAGAGTTATTTTTTCTTCATTCATGAGACATGAGCATCGCTGGCTTTTGCTACCAAATGAACCTGTTGGACTTTTAACCTGGTGTTGTGAATTGTCTTACTGTATTTACCCCAGTCCAACGCCAGCATCTCCACATCATCGCTGGCTGGCCAGCATTTATTACCCATCCCTCAGTGCCCTTGAACCGATTGGTTTACTGGGGTGTTTCAGAGGGCAATGTGAATCAGCACATTACTGTACCTTTGGTGTCACATGTTGGCCATGCCAGGTGAGGATGGCAGATTTCCTTCCCTAAAAAGCATTAGTGATGGGGTTTTCCAACAATCAACAATAGTTTCACAATCATCAATAGATTCTTAATTCCACATGTTTGTACTGAATTCACATTCTACCATTTGCTGTGGCAGGATTCGAACCTGGGTCCCCAAACATTAGCTGAATTTTGGATTAATAGTCTAGCGATAATACCACTAGGGAATTTCCTCTCAATGTGTGAGATGGAAACTTACAGCTTTTGGGGAATGAAAGGGGGACAAAATGCTCCAGAGAAACTAGAATTGTCTGTTCTGAATGTCTATCCTGTACTAACGCTGATTACTTTTGCCAACTTCTTTTACAGATGTTAGAAGTGAGGATTTAAGCCAGAAATCTCAAATCAAACGTTGCATCAGGTTCTGAAAGATTCAGTTGATTCATTGCAAAGTGAAGATCAGTGGCCTTTGAATCAAGATGGAGAAATAATTGTCTGCTCTATCAGCTTCATCAGTTATTAATTCTCAATGTGACTAGAAAAGCATCAGCACACACACTTTGAACTGATTGTTCCAGCCTTAACCAGTTACACAGCTTGAAGAAACATTCCCATTTGGAGCCGGGAAAGACCCTATGTGTGTCCTGTGTGCGGAAACTTAATTTGATTGTTGAACATGGAGAGACACGAGGACACCTACACCACGGAGAAACCATGGAAATGTGAGGACTGTGGAAAGAGATTCATAACCCCCTCAAAACTAGAAACTCATCGACGTATTCACACCGGGGAGCGGCCGTTTACCTGCTCTAATTGTGGGAAGGGATTCACAAATTCATCCCACCTGCTGACACACCAGCGAATTCACATGAAGGAAAGGCCATTCACCTGCACAGCATGTGGGAAAGGTTTCAAACATTCATCCACCCTGAAGATACATCAGCGAGTTCACTCTGGGGAGAGGCCATTTGTTTGCTCTGAGTGTGGGAAAGGATTCACTCAGTTATCCAACCTGCAGACACACCAGCGAATTCACACTGGGGAGAGGCCATTCAGCTGCTCTGAGTGTGGGAAGAGATTCAATCAGTTATCCGATTTGCTGACACACCAGCGAGCTCACACTGGGGAGAGGCCGTTTACCTGCTCTCAGTGTGGAAAAGGATTCACTCAGTCATCCAACCTGCAGACACACCAGCGAGTTCACACTGAGCAGAAACAATTCAGCTGCTCTCACTGCGCGAGAAGGTTTAGATGGTTATCCAACCTGATGCGACACCGACAGGTTCACACTGAGGAGAGGTCATTCTTCTGTTCTGACTGTGGGAAGGGATTCAAAAATTCAACCCATCTGCTGACACACCAACGAATTCACACTGAGGAGAAGCCGTTCATCTGCACAGTGTGCGCAAAGAAATTCAAAGATTCATCCACTCTGCAAAAACACCAGCGCGTTCACACTGGGGAGAGACCATTCACCTGCTCTGATTGTGGGAAGCAGTTCCGAGACTTGTCCAACCTGAGAAGACACCAACGAGTCCACACTGGGGAGAGACCATTCACCTGCTCTGACTGTGGGAAAGGATTTACTCAATCATCTACCCTATTGAGACACCAGCGAGTTCATAATTGATTACAGTCGTTGGATTCTGCTGTTATTGCTGCTGTTAATCACATCCAGCACTGAAATATGTTCACTCTGACAGTTGAGGTGGGAGGGTCAGTTTCTTTCTGCTGAACTGGGCAGTCTCACAACTTTGCTTCCCCGTTTTTAAACAAAGGCACAACATTTGCCACCCTCCAATCTTCAGGCACCTCACCTGTGGATGTCAATTCAAATATCTCTGCTAGGGAACTTGCAATTTCCTCCCTAGCCTCCCACAATGTCCTGGGATACACTTCATTAGGCCCTGGGGATTTCTCTACCTTGATGCACTTTAAAGAGCCTCACATCTGTAGTGGGTACCCTGGTAGAAGGTATTCTGAGAGACAGAATCTACAGGCATTTAGAGAGGCAAGGACTCATTAGGGACAGTCAGCATGGCTTTGTGAGTGGAAAATCATGTCTCAGAAGTTTGAGTTTTTTGAAGGCGTAACCAATAAGGTAGATGAGGGCAGTGCAGTTGATGTTGTCTACATGAACTTTAGCAAGGCCTTTGATAAGATACCACATAGTAGGTTGTTGCATAAGATTAAATCTCACGGGATCCAATGTGAGGTAACTAAATGGATGCAAAATTAGCTTGATGATAGAAACCAGAGGGTGGATGTAGAGAGTTGTTTTTCAAACTGGAAGCCTGTGACTAGTGGTGTACCTCAGGGATCGGTGCTGGGTCCACTGTTATTTGTCATTTGTATTAATGATTTGGATGAGAATTTAGGAGGCATGATTACTAAGTTTGCAGATAACACCAAGATGGGTGGCATAGTGGACAGTGAAGAAGGTTAGTTCGGATTGCAGTGGGTTCTTGATCTATTGGGCCAGTGGGCTGACGATTGACAGATGGAATTTAATTTAGTGCGAGGTGATGCATTTTGATAGATCGAACCAGGGTAGGGCTTAGTTAATGGTAGTGCTTTGGGGAGAGTTGTAGAACAAAGAGATCTAGGGGTACTTGTTCATAGCTCATTGAAAGTGGAGTCACAGATGGACAGGGTGGTGAAGAAGGCATCCGGCATGCTTGGTTTCATTGGTCAGAACATTGGATATAGGAGTTGGGACATCTTGTTGAAGTTGCACAAGACATTGGTAAGGCCACTTGTAATACTGTATACAGTTCTGGTCACCTTATTCATGAGGACGGTCTCAACAAGGATCTTGGGTTCATGTCGCACTATCTGTAACCCCCAACACTTGCCTGGGTTTGCAAAACCTCACTCACTGTACTGTCTGGAGACAATACACATCTCTTTAACCTGTGATCAGTGCTCCTTCCACGCACATTGTCAGCCACTTCAAGACTTGAACAGCAGGTTAGGTGTAAAGATTCACAATCTAATCAGTAATCTGTAAACTGTCTGTGCTTTAAATGCTCTGTCTGAGGCCAGAACTCTCCATTCACCTGACGAAGGGACTAACCCAAAAGCTTGTGCGTTTACTATCAAATAAATCGGTTGGACTAAAACCTGGTGTTGTCAGACTTTTTACCACCTTATTATAGACAGGATATTATTAAACTAGAAAGAATGCAGAAAAGATTTATTAGGATGCTTCTGGGAGTTGATGGTTTGAGTTATAAGGAGAGGCTGGATAGACTGGGACGTTTTTCCTCTGGCGCATAGGAGACTTAGGGGTGATCTTATAGAAGTTTATAAAATAATGAGGGGCATAGATCAGCTAGATAATCAATATCTTTTTCCAAGGTAGGGAAGTGTAAAACTAGAGGCCATAGGTTTAAGATGAGAGGGGAGAGATACAAAAGGGTCCAGGGGCGTGACTTTTCAGACACAGCATGGTGAGTATCTGGAACAAGTTGCCAGAGGTAGTAGTAGAGGCGGGTACAATTTTGTCTTTTGAAAAACATTTAGACTGTTACGAGTAAGATTGCTATCAAGGGATATGGGCCAAATGCAGGCAATTGGGACTAGCTTAGTCATTTAAAAAAAGGGGCAGCATAGACAAGTTGAGCCAAAGGGCCTGTTTCCATGCTGTTAACCTCTATGACTCTATAGAGGTGCTGAGTGTCTGGAATGCACTCCCAGTGGAAGGGATGCAAGCAGGCACATTAGCAATGTCCAAGGTAGATAGACAGATAAGAGGTGAACAGAGAGATAGAAACTCTATTGGCACAGGCTTAGTGGGCCAAAGTGCCTGATACTGTGCTGTATTGTTCTTTGAACATTCTAAGTAACAAGGTCAAGGAAGCCATCTTAAACTCTAACATGTGAATGAAGCTTTATTTTAAAAATTAATGCTGTATTCATCTAAATGCTTGTGCAAACTGTATAGCCAGCAGAAATTGTTTAAACTAAGAATTTCTTTTATCATTTTGATAAGCTGCAGGACATTATATTCCGTCAAATCTGGCTCAAGAATAAGGTCAATTGTTCGATCTGATCAAGGTGAATAAGAAAGAAACCTATTATCTTCCATTGTGTGTCTTTTTGAACCAGTGAATCTTGTATTAACCAAATGAATTAAAGAATCCTGTATTAATTAGCTCCCAGTCACTAACAGATGATTGTATTCAATTACAATTAATGAATCAGTGGTTATCGTAAAAGACTGAGTTTTATTTACTGTAAAAACGTAAAAGCTTATTGCTGCGTACGTAAAGAATGTGCAATGAAGATAAATGTACTAATGTACTGGCGAGAGAGACCTTCAAACCTTTCAATATTTGAAACTATGTGAACAAGATAAAACTGTATGGAATCAGATAAAGGGATAGTGTGAAACAATTCTGTTGTATTCCTGACTAAGATGAAGGGAAAAGTGGTGTAAGTATTGGGGATCCAATTAATCTAACCAAATTGACTAATTGTCATGTCAAACAGACCCAATTCTGATGTAGGGGGATAAAAGCAGAGGTTCCAAAGGTCTTCCCTGTGAGCCAAATACTGAAGAGTCCTGAGGCCTAGTTTCAAGGAAACTCCTGTCAAAGGAGGATCCAAACTTCCAAGGCTGAATTCCACAAAAAGTCCTCTCAAAGAAGGAGCCAGAGAGGGTTTAACCTTTCAGATTGATCACCCACTTCAAGTTATAAAAGCCAATGTCTTAAAGTGATTCAGTAAACCTTGTTCATGAATAAACTTATTTAAATTTACTATCCAGAGAATTCTGCCTTTGCCTTAATTGGTTAAACTCTTGTCTGAACCAAAGTGAATTTCTTTCCACAGTGAATGCAGTTGAACGGCCTCTCCTCAGTGTGAACTTGGTGTAACATGAGGCTGGCTGACTGAGTGAATCCCTTCCCCCACACAGCGCAGGTGAATGGCCTCTCCCCAGTGTGTGCGTTGGTGTGCAGTGAGTGTGGATAACTGCCTGAAGCTCTTTCCACAGGAGGTGCAGTTAAATGGTTTCTCCTCAGTGTGAATTCTCTTGTGTACCACCAGGTTGGCTGACTGAGTGAATTCCACCCCACAGTCAGAGCAGGTGAATGATTTCTCCCCAGCGTGAACATGCTTGTGTGCACTGAGGTTGGATGAAGACCTGAAGCTCTTCCCACAAGAAGTGCAGCTGTATGACTTATTCCCAGTGTGATTTCTCTATGTTAGCAGGGTGAGATAACTGAGTAAATCCCTTCCCATAGACAGAGCAGGAGTATGGTCTGTCCTCAGTGTGAATTCTGTGGTGTGGCCAAAGGCCAGACAACTGAGTTAAATCCTTTCTCACATTTGGAGCAGATGAATTGCTTCTCCCCAGCGTGAATGCATTGGCGTATTAACAGGATGAAGGACTGGTAATGTTAGCAGGGTGAGATAACTGAGTAAATCTCTTCTCAGATACGGAACAGCTGAATGGTCACATCCCAGTGTGAATTCGCTGATGTGCAGTGAGGATAGATGACTGTTTAAACCTCCTTTCACAGTATGTGCAACTATAAGGTCTTTCCTCAGTGTGAATTCGCAAGTGTGACAGGAGGCTCGCTGCCTTAATAAATCCTTTTCCACACATATAAGAGGTGAATAGCTTCTCCCCAGCATGACTGTCAATGGATTTCCAGCTGACATGGATAATAGAATCCTTCACCACAATCCTCATATTTCCACAGTCTCTCTGTGATGCTGTTCCCAGTGTTGACGGATTTCCAGGCGGGATGCATAATTGAATCCCTTCTCACAATCCCCACATTTCCACTGTTTCTTCATGTTGCCAATGCCCTTGTGTCTCTCCTGGTTGGACAATCAGTTGAAGCCTCGTCCACACACACACACAACACGTGTACAGTTTCTCCTCGGTGTGAACGGTGTGATGTTTTTCAGGCTGTCTAAATGATTGAAGCTCTTTCCATAGTTAGCTCGCTCGAACACTCTAGCTTCTGTGTGTCTTGGTGCTTTCCAGTCACGTTGATGTTTGAAATCTTTTCACACAGACAGAACAGAAAAATATTTCTACTTCCACATTCAATGATATTCAGCTCCTGATGAATCTGTCAGATTTTGATGTTTGTTTTAATTTGTGGAAATCCTCCCCTGGAAAATGGTTTGAAAGGAGTGCTCACAAAGAGTACAGGACAGAAATTGAGAGCAGACAGGTCTGGTTTCTCTGGAATATTCTCTCCCCCAGTTTGTCAGTCCCACTCTCTGTCTCTCAGGGAAAGACCTGAACCCGCTCCAAGATGGCCGCGGCCGGTTGCCTGGGTAACTCGCACCTCGCAACTGGGAGAAGCCCCGCCCACTCACTATTCCCTTATCAAGATGGCCACCCTTGCACCACATCTGAACCAGACCCATTTCCTCTCCCAAGATGGCGACGAACGGTTGCCTCGTTAACCCAGGCTCATTACCGGGGAGGAAGCCCCGCCTCTCTGATCACCCTCATTCACACTCGTAAGATGGCAGCTAGCGAGGCCGCCCCCTTTGGGCCTGTTCCCATGGGAAAGTCAGGGGCCGCGGCCGAAGCCAGAAGTTGGTGCCCTTTCCAGTGCAGCCGTGGTTTCCATTCCTACCCTGTGTTCACAATCTCCTCCCCAACACCATGACTGACACTGAGCATGCTCAGAGCGCTCGCTCCATTGCGAGGCTCACAACCGCCTTACCAATGCCGCGCATGCTCCACTCCCGACCTGCCCCCCCGCCCCTCATTCACTCTGATTGGTTAGAGGACCAGCCTCTCCCACGTGGTCCTCCAGCCCCGCCCCTCCTTCACTCTGATTAGTTGGAGGACTGGCCTCCCACGCGGTCCTCCAGCCCTGCCCCTCCTTCACTCTGAATGGTTGGAGGACCAGCCGCTCCCACGCGGTCCTCCAGCCCTGCCCCTCATTCACTCTGATTGGTTAGAGGGCCAGCCGCTCCCACACTTATTTCCAGTTGCCCCCTCTTCCTATTGGTCCGCGCCTGCCGTCAGTCAGCGTCCGAGCATTGTGATGTGGGACATGCGCAGTGTCATTGCTGGCCTTGGCTCTTGTTTGTGCCGGAGTTTGTGAACTGCTTCTACAGGAGATCAGAAGAGAAGGGTTTGCAGATGAGAAAAGTCAGATCAAGCTCGGGTTGAGTAACTCCATTTATCAGGATCTGAATATCATCGGTCTTTGAATGTGAAAGGATAAATGATCAACTGTTCTAAAAGAACACATTTCAACCATCAGTGACTGGAAAAGCATCGACACACACCCACCCGAGTGAGTGTTCCAGTGAACTGACTGGAAAGAGCTTTAACCAGTTATTCGGCTTGAGAAAACATTGCAAAATATAAGGAAAAATCATACATTTGTTCAATGTTTGGACAAGACTTGAACTGATTATCCAACCTGGAGAGACACAGGGACACTGGCACCATGGAGAAACGGTGGAAATGTGAAGATTGTGGTAAAGGATTCAATTATCCATCCCTGCTGGAAAACCATCAACGCAGTCACACTGGGGAGAGGCCATCCACCTGTTCTATATGTGGAAAAGGATTTACTCAGTCATCCAACCTATCATTACACCAGCGAGTTCACACAGGGAAGAGGGCATTCACCTGCTCTGTGTGTGGGAAGGCTTTCACTCAGTTATCTGGTCTTTCATCACACCAGCGAATTCACACTGAGGAGAAGCCATTCAGCTGCACTACCTGTGGAAAAAGGTTCAGGCATTCTTCAGCACTCACGGCACACCAACGCACTCACACTGGGGAGGGACTGTTCACCTGTCCTGAGTGTGGAAAAAGGTTCACTCAGTCATCCAACTTCACATTACATCAGCGAGTTCACACTGGGGAGAGGCCTTTCACCTGCTCCATGTGTGGGGAAGGATTCACTGGGTCATCCCACCTGCTGTCACACCAGCGGATTCACACTCAAAAGCCATTCAGCTGCACTTCCTGTGGAAAGAATTTTAGACAGGCAACCTGTCTCATTGCACACCAACGGATTCACACTGGGGAGAGGCCATTTACTTGTTCCACGTGTGGGAAGGGATTCACACTTCTACCCACCCTGCTGAGACACCAACGAATTCACACTGAGGAGAAGCCATTCAGCTGCACTGACTGTGGAAAGACTTTCAGGCAGTCATCCAATCTTGTTTTACACCAGCGAGTTCACACTGGAGAGAGGCCATTCATCTGCTCCATGTGTGGGAAAGGATTCAATCGGTCATCCAACCTCACTGCTCACCAGCGAGTTCACACTGGGCAGAGGCCGTTCACTTGCTCCATGCGTGGGGTTCGCAAAGCTTTTCAACCTGCTGGCTCACCAATGCACTCACACTAAGAGGCCATTTAACTGCTCTGTGTGTGGGAAGAGATTCAGTCAGTCACAATGGTTCCTGAGACATCAGCAGGTTCAATAGTGACTGCAAGGGTTCGATTCTACTGTTACTGCTGCTGTTTATCTTGTTTAGTATTGATACGTGGTTTTGTTCCTGCTGATATGACTCGCTGGAGTTTAATATTCTGGCGATCTCACTAATTTTCAGAGCTTCAGTGTCCATTTTTGACAACACTACAGCACTATCATCTGCACCATATCCTTTCTTTTTCCCCTCTGTACTCTATGAACGGCATAGCTTGTTGCTATAGTGCACCAGAAACAATGTTTTTCACAGTATCCCAGTACATGCAACAATAAATTAAATCAAATATTGATGACGTATTCTCTCAGTAACAATACCTTTTGTATTTTGTTGAATTTTGTTGCGTTTACTTCATTACATGGATAAGATAGTACAGATGCCACATACAGTGTATATATTAAATCTTTTAACTTAGTATCTATATATAAAATATATCGTGTCAATTTATTTTGAATAAATCACCCTTACTCCATTTCCAAAATGTGATTTCAAACTATTTGACATTTTGGGATTGAGGCCATTCGTGTAACCCCTGGATGGTGAGTAGGGAGGAGGTGAACGTGCAGCTGTTACATTGTTGCATTTGCAGGAGAAGCTGTCTTGGGAAGTTTATAAGTTCTTTATTTTTAAAATAAACATAATGTGGAAAGGCTCTGACTCATGTGTGGTCTCAGTGTGTCGCTGCCTCAATGACATTCTGTTTTCACTGACTAGATAGTTCGAAGCTGCTGCTGACTGTATTCTCTCTTTGGAAAGCTGGATTGAAAATGTAACGTTTGATAGGATTTATATCAAATCCCCTGATAGTTATATTAGCCCACCATCCAATAAAAACATGTTCTAATATTCTGTGTCAGTAACGTCCTAGATAAAAATAGTCATTAAGGTCGATTAAACACATTCCAGTTCGTTAAATGAAGTTAATGAGATGCTGGTGGTCTTTGGTTTCGGATTTTACTCATTTTATTGGAAACTGCTCATTTCATAAAGTATTTTTATATTTGGTAAATAACAAAACAAAGAACAACACAGCACGGGAAACAGGCCCTTCGGCCCAACGAGCCCGCGCCGCCATCTTAACAACGTGCTTTTCCTCCTCCACCCTTGACCCATGTTTCTGCTTATAGTACCCCCATTGGAGACCAGATTAAGGGGAGAATAATTTAGGGACAATTTGTTCCACCAATCAGCCGAAGAGCTCATCTTTGGGGTGTGGGAGGAAACCGGAGCACCCGGAGGAAACCCACGCAACCACAGGGAGAATGCGCAAACTCCCACAGACATTGGCCCAAATCCATGTATCTGCACAGCAAACAGTGATAGTCACTGAGCTGTTGTGGTGCCCATCTGCTGGTCCAGTTTTAAGCGTACACAAACGACGTGAAGTACTAGGCTACTCTCAAAATATCCAAGAGCAGCCCACGCACGACCCACCATGTGTATGCCTCTTGTTAGGCAACAACATGGTGCGGACGGTGGAGCAGGAAAAAGCTCACATGATTCTGATCTTCATTGTGTGTGAACTTACATTCAAAACCCATTGATAAACTCACTACACAATCAGCTCTGACCAGGGCTTTCGTATGTTGTCACTGAGCATTAAGCAGCAGAAAGAGTGGAATGGCAGTCAGGCCACACAGCCTAACCTGGGTTCAAATCCTGCTTGGGTGACTGTCTGTCATGCTCTCCCTATGTCTGTGTGGGTTTCCTTTGGGTGCTCTGGTTTCCTCCGACAGTCCAAAGATGTGTCGGTTAGATGGATTAGCCATGGTAGTGTGTGGGGTTGGAGGAATAGAGCAGAGGAAAGGGCCTGGGTGAGATACTCTGTCAGAGAGTCAATGCAGATTTGATAGGTCGAATAGCCTCTTCTGAACTGTAGGGATTCCATGATTCTATGAACAGTAGTTAAAATTTGAATGTATCGCAACTTCCAATGTGTCATATGTGATTTGTGAGTGAGTTCACAGTACCTGGCTGTTAAATTCCTGAGCTGTCACTCAGGGTCTTTCCCCACACTGGCTGAAATACATAAAAAAGTGTCACTCAGCAGAGTGTGGAGATTTTATGTGTCGCCAAGAGCTCCTTACAAGGCTCACATTATTATGGAATGCTTTAGTTCAGCCCCAGGGAGACAGCTCCTCCAAATATCACCCAGCCAGACATCACATCAACAACCCTCCTTCCTCATGAAGTTTGACAGCACAAAAAGAGGCCTTTTAGCCCATCGTGTCTGCACTGGCCATCGAACACCAATCTATTCCAATCCCATCATCCAGCACTTCACTTGGTGCAGACAGTTATTGGTTCAGACGGTGGAGCAGGAAAAAACTCACATGATTCTGCTCTTCATTGCGTGGGAATTTACATTTGAAACCCATTGATAACCTCACTACACAATCAGCTCTGACCAGGGGTCAGAGCCCTGAGCAGGGCTTCTATATGTTGTCACTAAGCATCAAGCAGCAAAAAGAATGGAACAACAGTTACGCCACACAGCTCCGGGGATCCAGGTTCAAATCCAGTTTATGCTATAGCATTTCAGGTGTTCATGAAAATGCATCTTAAATGCCTGCTTGCACCATCCTGAAGTCTAAGAGGAGGTGAGAGAAACTGGAGTAAGATGTGAGTTTAGAGCTAGGACAAGGGGGAACCTTAAAAGAGATTTGCTGCCTCAAAGCGCCAGTGACCCAGGTTCAATTCCTGGCTTCGGTCACTGTTTGTGCAGAGTTTGCATGTTCTCCCCAGATCTGCATGTGTTTCCTCCGGGTGCTCCTGTTCTCTCCCACAGGCCAATGATGTACAGGTCAGCTTGATTGGCTATGCTAAGTTGCCCCTTGGCATCCCAAGATGTGTAGCTTAGGTGCAGTAGGCATTCAGTATGCTTGGTTTCATCGGTCAGAACATTGAATACAGGAGTTGGAATTTTTTGTTGAATTTATACAAGACATTGGTAAGGCCACATTTGGAATATTGTGTGCCATTCTGGTCACCTTATTATAGACAGTATATTATTAAACTAGAAAGAATGCAGAAAAGATTTACTAGGATGCTACCGGGACTTGATGGATTGAGTTATAAGGAGAGGCTGGATAGACTGGGGATTTTTCTCTGGAGCGTAGGAGGCTGAGGGATGATCTTATAGAGGTCTGTAAAATAATGAGGGGCATAGAGCAGCTAGATAGTCAATACCTTTTCCCAAAGGTAGGGGAGTCTAAAACTATAGGGCATAGGTTTAAGGTGAGAGATACAAAAGTATCCACGGGGCAATTTTTTCACAGAGAGTGGTGAGCATCTGGAACAGGCTGTCAGAGGTAGTAGTAGAGGCGGGTACAATGTTGTCTTTGAAAAAGCATTTAGATAGTTACATGGGTAAGATGGGTATAGAAGGATACGGGCCAAATGCAGGCAATTGGGATTAGTTTAGGGGTTCAAAAAAAAGGGCACCATGGACAAGTTGGGCCGAAGGACCTGTTTCCATGTTGTAAACCTTTATGACTCGATGTGATGAAATAGTTCATTTTGTTTTCTTTATTGACCACATATATGAATCAAACTATGAAGGGAGTAACCAGTCATGAAACAGATTATTGTACAATTGATGAACCTTGATTAAGTTGTAAATAATGAATCAATGATCATATTGGAAAGACTGGATTTTCATCCAAAACTTGTCAAGTTGAATTATTACATGTCTCTCTGTTTGTGTGAGAAACAGTAATTTCAGACAAACTGTTCTAATAATGAAAGATTCCTGATAAAGGTCCCGAGGAATGGTACATTATAATCTTTAGTTTGATCCAGTGGATAGCAAAATACTTCAAAATCAAGAGATTTTAGCTCTCTTGTATTCTTCTCTGATGTACCGAGGCTGGGTGGCCAACGTGCCTAAGAACTAATTGGATTAACCCAAGCAGCAGCTTGAGCTAATTATTAACTGAGGAAAAGCTTGACTCTGACACAGGGTGCTGGCCACTCAGGGGTTAAAAGCCAGGGCTCTGTAATGATTTGTTGCTGGCTGATTACTGAAGACACTCACTCAAGGCAAGATTCACATGTCCATGTTAGCAAGTGGGACTGTGTCTGAGACAGAGTTTTGAGAGCGGAATGCTGTGATGGATTAACACCTAGACAAAGTTGCAAAAATCACTGTCTGATTTGATTTATTATCGTCAATGTATGAACATACAGTGAAAAGTATTGTTTCTTGTGTGCTATACAGACAAAGAATACCTTACGTAGAGGAGAGGATGCAGAATACAGTGTTAGTCATAAGAGTTAGAATAAAGTTTTAGAAGCGTAGAATGAGTAGAAGATAGAATTAGAGGGTTTGCTGGGCACAGCTTGCAAGAAGTTGCCACACTCCAGCATCATCTTGGAAATTTCCCTGGATTGATAGGCAAACCCCTATCCTTTAATAATAATTTTAATGTTAATTTAATGTTGTAAAACTTATAATCCAAAGAATCCTGTCCTGCCTTAATTAAGTCTTGTTTGAACATACATTTTCTTTCATGGGGTGTGGGTGTCACCGACTAGGCCAGTATTTTTATTGTCTATTCCTAATTATCCTTGAGGTGGTGGTGAGCTGCCTTTCCTGAACCGCTGCAGTCCCTGTGGTTTGAGGTACGCTCGCAGTGTTAGAGAAGGAATTTACTTAATCATTCTCAGATTGGGGTGACTGAGATTAGTTATATTACTGACAAGAAAATCAGAGTACAATCAGATAACACAGTGGGAAAGATATAAAAAGCTACTCTGGTGTGTTTTAATCAAGCCGATTTCGCATTTATCCAACATATTACACTGCAGCCCAGTTCAAGGAGTTATTAACACCAGTAGAAACAAACTCCAACTGTCAGAACTGAAATATAGAACATTCACTGAACAGCAGGAGGCCATTCAGCCCATCATGTCTGTGCTGGCTGGAAAAGTATTGTCCAGTTTCGTCCTATTTTCCAGCTTTTGATCTGTCCCTCTGTGTGCTGCAGAATCCGAACTGCGTATCTAAGTTCCTGTTTAACGTGATGAGGGTTCCTGCCTCTCCCATCCTTTCAGACAGTGAGTTCCAGATCCCCATGACTCTCCGGGTGAAATGATTCCTTCACTAACCCTCCTAATCCTTCAATCCTTCATTCATTAGATTTGAAAATTGAACAGATTGTAATGATATTAAAAACTTGCCAACTGGCTTCAGCTTTCTGCCACAAGATTTACTTGACATATACTTTTATAATTGATTAATCTGGTGACCAGAACTGTAAAAAGTCTGACAACACCAGGTTTTAGACCAACCAATTTATTTGATAGTAAACTCACAAGCTTTCGAGGTTTCCCTCTTCCAGAACTGTGCTCAGTTCTCTAGCTTGCTCTAACTAGCATTTTATAAATATAAACAGAATATGTTGGGTCTGGCAGCATCTGTGTGGAGAAACAGAGTTAATCTTTTGGATCTAAATGTCCAGCCTCCTTCATGGATGTCTGGATGTTGACTCCAAATTCTCTCTGATCCTCTATAATTCTCAGCATCATCCCCTTTATTGTTCATTCACTTGTCTTGTCTAATGTCCCAAATTCATTCTCCCTCATTGCTCCAGATCGAATTCCATGTGCCATTTTTCTGCCCATCTGACCAGCCCACTGATATCTTCCTGCAGTCCACGGCTTTCTTCTGGATTGTTAAACACAAATACAATTGTGTATCATCTGCAAACTGAATCATGACCCTTACATTTAAGTCTGAGTCATTGATGTATACCACAAAACTGCGGAACCTCACTGGTAACCAGACACTATTCAGTCCTGGATGTGATTAACAGCAGCAATAACAGCAGAATCCAACCCTTGCTGTTGCCTGTGAACTTGCTGGTGTTTCAGCAGGTTGTTTGACTGAGCAAATCCCTTCCCACACATGGAACAGTTGAACGGCCTTTCCCCAGTGTGAACTCGCTGGTGTTTCAGCAGATTCTGTTTACTTTTAAATCTCTTCTCACAATCAGAACATTCAAAAGGTCTCTGATCAGTGTGAACAAGTTGGTGTGTAGTCAGGTGGGATGACTGAGTGAATCTCTTGCCGCACAGGAGGCAAGTGTGAGGTCTCTCTCCAGTGTGAACTCGCTGGTGTATCAGAAGGTCGGATGTATCAATGAATTCCTGACAACACACGGGGCAGGTGAACGGCCTCTCCCCAGTGTGAACTCGACGGTGTCTCAGAAGGTGGGCTAATCGAGTGAATCCCTTCCCACAGAGAGAGCAGGTGAATGGCCTCTCCCCTGTGTGAGTGCGCTGGTGTTTCAGAAGATCCTTTTTACTTTTAAATGTTTTCTCACATTCAGAACAATTGATAGGTCTCTGATCAGTGTGAACAAATTGGTGTTTCAGGAGCTGCGATGAACAAGTGAATCCCTTCCCACACACGGGGCAGATGAATGGCCTCTCCCCAGTGTGAGTGCGTTGATGAATCAGTAAATCCTTTCTGCTTTTAAAGTTCTTCTCACAGTCAGAACATTTAAATGGTCTCTGATCAGTGTGAACACTTTGGTGTGTCAGGAGGTGGGACGACTGAGTGAATCCCTTCCCACACATGTTGCAGATGAACGGCCTCTCCCCAGTGTGAGTGCGTTGGTGAAGCAATAAATCCTTTCTGCTTTTAAAGCTCTTCTCACAATCAGAACATTTAAATGGTCTCTGATCAGAGTGAACCTGGTGGTGGGTCCGGAGGTTTGATAAGGCATTAAATCCCTTCCCACATTGAAGACAGGTGAATGGCCTCTCACCAGTATGGACATGCTGGTGTGTGTACAGGCTGGATGCCTGAGTGAATCCTTTCCCACACACAGAGCAGGTGAATGGTCTTTCCCCAGTGTGAATACGTCGATGGGTTTCCAATTCAGATGGGTAATTGAATCCCATCCCACAGTCCGCACATTTCCACGGTTTCTCCATGATTATTGACAGGCTATCGGGTGTAGGCCGAATGCAGATTTGAGCTCACTATCAGATTAGCCATGGTGTTATTAAATGGCGGAACTGGCCCGTGGGGCTGAATGGCCTATTGCTGCTCCTTGTTCACATGGTGCAGGTGTCCTCATGTCTCTCCAGGTTATACAATCAGTTGAAACCAGGTTCACACAAAGAACACGAGTACGGTGTCTACCTGATGTAAATGTGTTTTTTTTCACACTGTGTAACTGGTTAAAGATCTGCTCCAGCTGTGGAAAAATAACTGAGATATCTGTGTCTCGGGGCTTTTCCAGTCACAATGATGTTGAGTAATTTCCCAAAGACAAAATAGACAAACATTTCTCCTTCCACATTCACAGGCCTTTGATATTCAGATCCTGAAGAACTGTGTGACACTGTCAGATCCCAAGACGTTTGGTTTGAATCGCCCGTCTGCAGATATTCTGGAAAAGGAGTTTACAGTGAATTACTTTGAATATACAAGACACAAACAAGCCATTCAGTTTAATTCTTTACACTTGACACATCTTCTCCTGTCCCATATACCTCATCACAGCCTTTCAGTTGATTTTTCTATTCCTCTTGTGTGCTTCTCCTGTTTCCTTTTGAAATAATCTCAGCAATTTCCTCAACTCATTTCTCTGGTACTTCTAAACCAGTGAGTGAAGAAATTTATCCTTATTACCTTCTTGGATTTATTAGTAACTATCTAGTATTTATGAGTCTTTGTTTATTGATTGGTCCTCCTTTTAGACTCTGTCACAAGTGGAAGCATTCTTTCCACATTTCACCTGTCCAAGACACTGATAATTTTAAAGCAGGTCACTCTGTACAGGCAACAACTTCAACGCATTTAATCTTTCCTGAAAGCTGTAATCTGTGTTTACAAAAAACATCACAACAAATGCAGAATATAAATTACAGAGAGACAAATATTTCTCTTGGGGTTGAGTTTTCTGTGTGTAAATCATCAACTTGTAACCGTGTGTAAAAACAGCTTTAAAAATCAGCCCACAATAGAAACGCTGAACGGACAATTTTCTTTCCTCCACTCCCAGTTTTCTCCCTCCCTCTCCTCTGTCTGGGTTCAGTTCATTTGATAATAGACTCACTTGTGAGTCTATTATCAAATAAATTGGTTGGACCTGGTGTTGTCAGACTTTTTACTGTGTTTACGCCAGTCCAACGCCGGCATACCCACATCATGGGTTCAGTTCTCCAGCTCCCGTCTGCAGACTGGGTCTTATTGGGGGTGTTGGAGCCTCCAGCGGGTGTTTGTGAATCCTCCCAGGATTTCCTTCCTTCCCAGAGATCAGAATCCTCATTGATTTGAGGCCAAAGTGTAACCTCTTATTTACTGACCCCCTCCCCCATCCTCTGATGTGAACCATCCTCCAGTGTCTGAGCCAGGATGGGGCCGTTAACCTGGATCTGTTCCCGGGAGGGAGGGAGGGAGAAGCCCCGCAGCTGCAAACCAGGGAGCTGACAATGATTCTGAAGGGTTTACGGATCCACAAAGTGTTTCCAGACCCGCCCCAATATCCAGCCGCCGGTTCCAGCGCCTCCCCCTCCGCTGCTGCAATGTTCGCTCCGCACTCACCGGTTTTCTTCTGCGTGTTGGTCTCCAGCTCCGCCTCTCATTCACTCCGATTGGTTGGAGGACCAGCCGCTCCCGCTCGGTCCTCCAGCCCCGCCCCCTCATTCGCTCCGATTGGTTGGAGGACCGGCCGCTCCCGCTCCGTCCTCCAGCCCCGCCCCCTCTTCTTATTGGTCCGGACCTGCCGTCAATCAGTCCCCGGGCATTGTGATGTGGAGCATGCGCAGTGTCATTGCTGTCCTTGGCGCTTGTTTGTCCCGGAGAAGCGGAGTCAGCGTTAGGCGGTGGCTGGGAGGGTCTGGAAACACTTTGTGGATCCGCAAACCCTTCAGAATCATTGTCAGCTCCCTGGTTTGCAGCTGCGGGGCTTCTCCCTCCCTCCCTCCCGGGAACAGGCCCAGGTTAACGGCCCCATCCTGGCTCAGACACTGGAGGATTTGGAAACACTTTGTGGATCCGCAGGCGGTGAGGAGCTGGAACCAGCGGGTTTTAAATGGAAATTTTGAATGGCGCGGATCCAGAGCCCGAAATCAAACCGGAAACATAAATGGATCCGGGCGGTGAGGCTTCATAAACACCCGGTTTATGAATAAATAAACATAAATCATCCCAGTACACGTAGTAGGGGTGGCACGGTAGCACAGTGGTTAGCACTGCTTCCTCACAGTGCCAGGGTCCTGGGTTTGATTCCCAGCTCGGGTGGAGTTTGCATGTTCTCCCTGTGTCTGCATGGGTTTCCTCCGGATGCTCCAGTTTCCTCCTACAGTTGGAAAGACGTGCTAGTTCGGTACATTGACGCAAACAGGTACTGGCGATGAGGGGAATTTCATTGCAATGTTAATGTAAGCCTTGTGACTAATAAATAAACTTTAAGGGAGAGTTTGTGGGATGGGGATCTGCAACTCTGAGAGGAAAAAATTGCAGAGAAACTAGAATTGCCTGTTCAGAATTTCTATCCTGGACTGTCAATGATGACTTTTATTGACTGTTTTTACAGCTATTAGAAGTTGAGGATTACACATGGGAATCTGAAACTAAACATCACATCAAGAGCTGACAGAATCACTCAATTCTGAGGACCTGGATATCATCGTACTTGGAATGTGGAAGGAGAAATGTTTGTTTGTTTTGTCTGTGCGAAAAGATTTCAAACATGAGTGTGACTGGAAAAGCACCGAGACACACGCACACCCGAGTGAGAGTGTTCCAGTGAACGGACTGTGGAAAGAGCTTAAACCAGTTACACAGCCTGAAAAGACATCACCATTCAGTGAGGAGAAATGGACACGTGTGTGTAGATGAGGCTTCATCTGATCATCAGCATGGAGAGACATGATGACACTGATATCACAGAGAAACCATGGATATGTGGAGACTGTGGGAAAGCATTCACTTGCCCATCCAAACTGGAAACTCATCGACGCACTCACACTGGGGAGAGACCCTTCACCTGCTCCATATGTGGGAAGGATTTCACTCAGTCATCCAACCTGGCATTACATCAGCGTGTTCACACTGGGGAAAGGCCATTCAGCTGCTCTGTGTGTGGGAAAAGATTCATTCAGTCATACAATCTAGCACTACACCGGCGGGTTCACAGTGGGGAGAGGCCATTCACCTGCTCCGTGTGTGGGAAGGGATTCATTAATTCCTCGAACCTAGTGGCACACCAGCGAGTTCACTCTGGGGAGAAACCATTCAGCTGCACTGACTGTGGAATGAGCTTTAAGCTTTCATCCACTCTGCTGAAACACCAGCGAGTTCACACTGGGGAGAAACCATTCAGCTGCACTGACTGTGGAAGGAGCTTCAGACACTCAGGCAGTCTCACTGTACACCAGCGAGCTCACACCGGGGAGAAGCCATTCACCTGCTCCATGTGTGGGAAGGGATTCATTGATTCATCTCAATTACTGAAGCACCAGTGAGTTCACAAGTGACAGCAGGGATTGGATTCTGCTGTTATTGACAACCAGGTCCTTTCATTCTGACAGCAGGAGTTTGTTTCTGCTGATGTTAATACAGCCAGTAACTAGGCTGGAGGTTAATATTCTGGATTGAATTCCTGGGGTTGCAGTTACCGCTGTCCATCAGAAATGAGTTTACAACAAGATTTAAAACTTTTACTTCAATCTCAAATTGTTTAAGTTAAGTTTCTTTATTAGTATCACAAGGAGGCTTACATTAACACTGCAATGAAGTTACTGTGAAAGTCCCCCAGTCGCCATCCTAGTCACCTGTTTGGGTACATTGAGGGAGAATTTACCATGGCCAATGCACCTAACCAGCACATCTTTCGAATGTGTGAGGAAACCAGAGCACCCAGAGGAAACCCAAGCAGACACAGGGAGAACATGCAGATTCCACACAGACAGTGACCCAAGTCGAGAATTGAACTCGGGTCCTGGCGCTGTGAGGCAGCAGTGCGAACCACTGTGTTACCATGTCGCCCTACTGATCTTGGCCTGAATTCCGCTATTCAGTATGTGAGAGGTTGCAGCAATGAACATCTCCAATTAGAAAGTGTCGATTAAACCTTGCTGAGAATTCTTACTCACTTGCACATTACACACAGTGACACTGCCACTGTCCATCAGAAAGAAGGGGAATGGGAACTGGTGGAGAATCAAAAGTCTCCAAATGTCAGCCATCCCGTCTGGAAAAGAAATTCCCTCAGCACAGGAATGGCATCTTTTAAGGTCAAACCAAATAAACAAATTCAAGTTAAATCAGGAGAAAGTAAAAGGGGCAGCTTCCCAAAAGGAAGGGGCACAGCCTGAACAAAATCAAAGTACAAAGGAAACTTAAAAACATCAGATTGAAATGTGATTATTAGGGTCAATAATGCACCCCAGCCCCTGCAGTGCCAGCACAGAAATGGCGATAAGTTGAATCCAAGTAACAGATTGTAAGAAATCACCATCTAATAGCCTTATAAAATCTTTGGATACTGATGGAATATTATAGAAAAAGCCATCCCTCTCCAGAAGAAAGCTTGCCAGCTGACAAACACGGGACAAGCCTCTCTCCCTGTTAAGGACCTGTGTCTAACACAAGCTCTGAAACAAGACATTTATAACCCTGATACCATTGGCTCTTATGCTAACTAACTACATGTAAAGGTGAAAATAGGCCCTCAAGAGCAAGGAGGTTTCAAATTGACTGGTTGCTCCCCAATCAGGCTCATTGAAGTGAACCTTCCATAGGTACCAGCTATGGACATCAACATTCACTTCAGCCGTCTGCTTGTCCTCTGGGATCTGTAAACTTCTCTCACAGGTCAGGTACTTTTCCTGTCTGTTCAACTGATGCATCTTGTTTTAAATGTTGCTTCTTAATAAACTGTTTTAAAATCACTTCTGAGCTCAATTCCCTTTTTAGGTGTAGACCAGTAAAAGTTTACAGAGTAGATTTTTAAATGTTTCTGTAGGTATGTGAATAGGGAGAAGTGAGTGAAAGTAAACATTGTCAATGAGAGGCAGATGAAAGGGAAAATACAATGGGGAACAAGGAAATGATGTGGATATGCCGGCGTTGGACTGGGGTAAACACAGTAAAAAGTCTGACAACACCAGGTTTAAGTCCAACCAATTTACTTGATAGTAAACGCACAAGCTTTCGGGGTTCGTCTCTTCGTCACCTGACGAAGTGTTGTCAGACTTTTTACTGTGAACAAGGAAATGGCAGATAAATGCAACAAATACTTTGCATCTATCTGTCTTCGTGGTAGAAGACAAAAGAAAAATTCTAGTAATGGGGAACCAAGGGGTTAGTGCAAGGGGGCAGGAACTTTAATACAGGGAATAGCCATTCTTTAAACACGAGTCACCAATCCAATGGTGGTTGTACCGGACACTAGGACCCGGTGGGAAGAGAATAACCTTGGCCCCGCCCTATATTGTTGCGTCAAGAATATTCCGGCGCATGCGCTCCTCGTTGAACCAAGATGGCGGCTGTCATCTTGGACTTGGGCCTCGGAGGGGAAAACATCCGGAGCTGCAAACGCGGGAGCGGTAGAGTTTGAGGCACTCGCCAGGTATTTAGAAACTCTCCTTATTCAGAGTCCGCTCCCTCAGAGTTTTCTCTCCCTTCCCCGCTGCAAAGAGGCAAAAGCAGAGACTCACCCCCATCGCCATTACTGACAGTGCGCATGCTCCAATAGAGGATTAATGCGCATGTGCGGTGCCGGCCTCTGGTGTGAATAGGGGACATTCAGCACCGCGGGGAATGCTGGGTCAGAGCTCTGCCATTGAAAGTCATTATTAGGAGCTCGTTATGTTTTTACTATTGCGTGTAGATTGGGGAACGGGGGCGGTTTCTATAAATTAGTCAAAGGAGGAACCACATTATACAGAAATCTATGTGCACAGATCTTCATTGTCCATCAGAAATAAGGGGAGTGGAAGAGGTGGAGAATTGCAAATGCCCAAAAGTGTTCCAAAAGCAGCAGCAATTAACAGCGGAATCCAAGAGCTCCAGTCAAATGTAAACTCAGAAAGTGATGTGACTGAGTGAAGTATTTCACTTAGTAATTATCAGAATCGTATTCTCATCGATATTCCGGGTCATTTCTCAAAATCATTCAATGGAGATGGGTGTCATTGGATTAGACCAGCACTATTTCCCATCCCTAATTGCCCTTGAAAAGGCGTTGGTGAGCTGCCTTCTTGAATCATTGCAGTCCATGTGGTCAGTACACCCACAATGCAGTTAGGGAGGGAATTCCAGGATTTTGATCCAATGCCAGTGAAAGAATGACAACATATTTCCAAATCAGGATAGTGAGTAGCTTGGAGGGGGACTTCCAAATGGTGGTTTTCCCGCCTGTCCACTGTCCTTGTCCTTTTAGATTGTAGTGGTCGTGTTTTCTCTTATTGCAAGTTTCGTGTAGATTTGCAAAAAATAAAACTTCTTAGGATGTGGACGTTACTCACAAGGCCCAGATTACTGTCCTGAATTACTATCCTGCACTGACAGTGATATGTTACCAATCACCAGTTGTCCTTTGTGATTGTATAGTTGGCCTTTTTCTTAAACCTCTGCAGTCCATGTGGTAAAGGTGCTCCCACAATGCAACAGTATTAGGATTTTAACCCAGTCACATTGAAGGAATAGTGATATTTGTCCAAGTCAAGGAGTTGTGTGATTTTCCCATGTCTCAGCTGCTGTGGTACTTCCAGGTGGGAAAGACTGTGGATTTGGGAAATTCTGCCAAAATCCTTGTTGAGTTGCTGATGTATAAAATCTCTTTCCATCACCTTCCTCTCTGATCTCTCCCTCTTCACGCATAAAGGCTGGATTCTTGTTGTGGGCTCTGAAGGATGAAGGGTTCCTTTCCCTCAGTGCACTGGTGAACAGTTTGAAGCTTTATGACAATCCAGCAGTTTTTATATCCCTTTTCTGATTCCCAATCCCGCAATTTATCAGATTCATTCAGCTCAATTTCACATCTTGCCTTTGTGTATTTATGGCTTGTCTCTCATGTTTCCTTCTTTCTGTTTTCACATCATTTTTCACGGGATTAGAAGGTGAGGAATTACAGACAATTGTAAATCAAGGATCACATCAAAATCTTACAGAGTGCCTCGATTCATCAGGATCTAAGTATCATTAGCCTTTGAACATGGAAGAAAAAAGTACCGTTTACAGTGGGGAGAAACCGTACACGTGTTCTGTGTGTGGACAAGGCTTCAAACGATCGTCTGGCTTGTCAAGACACAAGCGCAGTCACATCAGGGAGAGACCGTATAAATGTGGAGACTGTGGGAAAGGATTCAATTACCCAGTTGACCTGGAAAATCACCGACGCATTCACACTGGAGAGAGACCTTTTAGTTGCCCTGTGTGTGGGAAGGGATTCACACAGTCAGCTGGCCTGTTGATACACCAGCGCATTCACAGCAGGGAGAGGCAGTTCACCTGCTCCGAATGTGGAAAAGGATTTACTCAGTCATCGGCCCTGCTGATACATCGGCACATTCACACAGGGGAGAGGCCATTCACCTGCTCCATGTGTGGGAAGGGATTCACAGATTTCTCTGCCTTGCAGAGACACCAGCGAGTTCACACCGACAAGCGAGAATTTAAATGCTCTGAGTGTGGAAAGAGTTTTAAAACTCCACGCACACTGCGGGAGCATCAGTACATTCACACCGGTTCCACACCATTCAGCTGCTCCCACTGCCAGAAGGGGTTCAGGACATCATTCCACCTTGTGGCACATGAGCGCATTCACACTGGAGAGAGGCCATTCACCTGCTCTGAATGTGGGAAGGGATTTAACCGATCATCCAACCTGCAGAAACACCAACAAGTTCACAGTGAAGAGAGACCGTTTAAATGCCCAGACTGCGGCAAGGGCTATAAAAGTTCTGAGGAACTGCGTCACCATCAACGTGTTCACTCTGATGAGAGACCATTCACATGTTCTCACTGCGGGACTGGCTTCAGGCGATCAGGCGACCTCACTGTACACCAGCGAATTCACACTGGGGAGAGGCTGTTCACCTGCCCTGTGTGCAGGAAGGGATTCACTTGTTTATCCTCTCTTCCTTCGCACCAACTTGTTCACACAAATGAGAGACCGTTCAAATGTTCTGACTGTGAGAAGAGCTTTAAAAGCAGAAAACTTCTGCTCGCACACCAGCGAAATCACTCTGGGGAGAGACCGTTCACCTGCACTGAGTGTGGGAAAAGATTCACCCGGTCATCCATTCTGCTGAGACACCAACAAGTTCACAGTGAGGAGAAGCCGTTCACTTGTTCAGTGTGTGGAAAGAGATTCACCCAGTCACAAAACTTGGTGAGACACCAGCGAATTCACCAGTGATCACAGGAGTGTGATTCTGCTGTTATTGCTACTGTTAATTGCATCCCAACGAGAGACCGTTCAGGTGTTCGCACTGCGGGACTGAGTTTAGACAATTATGTCAACTGACTGCACACCAGCGGATTCACACTGGAGAGAAGCCATTCATTTGTTTGCAGTGTGAGAAAGGATTTACTCAGTCAGCCACCCTGCAGAGACACCAGCGAATTCACACTGGGGAGAGACCATTCATCTGCTTCGTGTGTGGGAAGAGATTCACTCGCTCATCCACCCTGATGAGTCACCAGCGAGTTCACAAATAATCAGTGAATGGATTTTACTGTAAATCACATCCAGGAATGAATTATGTTCATTGACATCCATTTCTACTGATATGTCAAGAAAACCTGAAAAATTAAAATATTTTCTGTGGGTAAATTCTGATTTTTTTTAAACTGGTGAATTGAGCAGTAATTACAAAAAGAGACAGAATGGCTGTGTGAATTTAAACTGTGAGGATTTTTTATGCATTCGTGGGACGTGGGCATCACTGCATGGCCAGCATTTATTGCCCATCCATAGTTGCCATTGAACTGAGTGGCTTACTAGGCCATTTCAGAGGGGAGTTGACAGTCGATCATATTGCTATGGCTCTGGAATCACACGTAGGATAGACAGGTAAGGACAGCAGATTTCCTTCCCCGTAAGGACATTCATGGAGTGTCGCAGTGGTTAGCACTGTTGCCTCACAGCATGAGGGACTCGGGTTCGATTCCTGGCTTGGGTCACTGTGTGGAGTTTGCATGATCTTTGCGTAGGTTTCCTCAGGTACTTCAGTTTCCTCTCAGTCTGAAAGACATGCTGGATAGGTGCACTGACTCAAACAAATGCCGGAGTGTGGCGAGCAGGGGAATTTCACAGTAACTTCACTGCACTGTTAATGTAAGTCTACTTGTGACTAATAAATAAACTTTACTTTTTACTTCACTGAACCAAATGGTTATTTTCTGAGAATTGAAAATGATTTCATGGTCAGCAATAGATTCTTAATTCTGATTTTTTTTATTGAATTCAATTGTTTTTATTGAATTAAATGTATGAGGCTAGTTTTTATTTTACACAGATAGTAGATGCCTGGAACTCGCTGCAGGGGGAGGTAGTGGAAGCAGATATGATAGTGACTTAATGAGTGCCTGGACAAATGCATGAATAAGATGGGAAGAGAGGGATATGGTCACTAGAGGGGTTTTTAGTTCAGACAGACAGTATAGTCAGTGTAGGCTTGGCGGGCCAAAGGGCCTGTTCCTGTGCTGTAATTTTCTTGTTCTTTGTTCAAATTACACCACTTGGTATGCTGAGATTTGAACCCAGTCCCCAGAATACTAGCTGAGTTTATGGATTAATAGTCTAGAGCCAATACCATTGACCATCACCTCCCATCTGGAACAAAACTGTTTTCATCACTAAGGCTCCGCTGTGATGTAATAGTCTCTATGACATCATCAGAGTCCATTGTTTCTGAATGATCCACATCAACAACAGGAAATACTCATCACGCTGAGCACATTATCTAGGCTGACACTCCAGTCTGACATTGAGGGACTGCTGCACTCCGACACACACACTGTTCTTCACATGGAACTTGTGGAGGCTCTAGCCACAATCTTCCTTGTAGAGTCGTGGTGACAAAGGACAGAGAGAGAATGTAAATATTATATCCCTGTTCAAAAACACAGCAATTACAGAACAATCAACTTAACATCAGCAGTGAGGAAAAACCAATAATGTGAGACACAACCAATGACACTTGGAAAAGTATGGATTATAATTTTTAGTACTTTCTGTTTTTAAATACAGAAAACTTCCCTGGATCTCAAGGCTGGGAGAGACATTCTGAAACTTATAGGGAGTTGGGATTTGTCCATAAGAAACAACACTTTTCACTGTATGCTAATACATGTGACAATAATAAATCAAATATTAAAAAATGAGTGTAACTGAAAGTCTGAAATAATCTAGAGTTAGAAAGGAGAAAAGAACAGGACATCAATTAATGTCTTATCCTGGAGAAATCAAGGATTTAACACACTGTGTGTTTGAAACAAAGCTGATTTATTTAACAGACATCAGAGATTATTAACATCAGAAGAAATAAACATTATTTGTCTGATTGAGAGGAGATTGATCGAGGTATTCAAGATCCTGAGGAGTTGGGCAGGTGAAATAGTGAGAAAATATTCCCACCAAGAGAACATCAAGAATTAGAGGGCACAAACTGCATTAATGGGGAAAACAGAGTCAAAGTGACGTGAGGAAAATTATTTTCACCTCGTGGGTGGCTGGCCTCTTTTAAGGTCAAACCAAATAAACTCAAGTTAAATTAGGACAAAGTAAAAGGGGCAGCTCCCCAGAAGGAGGGGGACCAGCCCGAACAAAATCAAAGTACAAAGCAAATTTGAAAACATCAAGTTAAAATGTGATTATTAGGGTCGATAATGCACCCCAGCTCCTGCGGTGCCCAAAGGGCACGGAAGGCATCAACTGTGCCTGTGGACACTGCATGCTCCCTCTCCAGGGACACCTGGCCGCAAACGTAGCCGTGGTAGAGGGTGGTTGGAGTCTGGAATAAACTTCCTGTGAGGGCGGTGAAGGCAGGTTTGATCAAGGTACTCACAGGAGAATTGGACTGTTATCTGGAAAGAAAGAATGTGCAAGGTTACAGGGGTTATGGCAGGGCAGTGGGATTAGGCTCTTTCAGTGAGCCAGCACAGACTTGATGGGCTGAATGGCCTCTTTTTGTACTGTAAAGAATGTGATGAGAATTCCTGAATGATGGGGAAAGATCACAGGCAGCAGTTCTTAAAGGGAAACTGCAACCCCAAGAACACAAGCAGCTCTAGATTGAGAATATTAACCAACAGCCCACCTACAGGGATTATTCGGCAGAAACAAACCTCAAATTTCAGAATGAATGTGGCTCATGTCTGGATGTGATTAGCAGCAGCAGCTACAGCAGAATCCATGCCCTGCACTCACTCATGAAGTCGCTGGTGTGTCACCAGGTGGGAGGAGGTGGTGAATCCCTTCCCACACTCTGAGCAGGTGAATGGTCTCTCCCCAGTGTGAAGTCGCTGATGTGCTTTGAGGCTGGATGAATGTCTGAAGCTCTTTCCACAGTCAGTGCAGCTGAACGGCCTCTCCTCAGTGTGAACTCTCTGGTGTGTCACAAGGTTGGATGAATTAATGAATCGCTTCCCGCACACAGAGCAGGTGAACGGCCTCTCCCCGGTGTGAACTCTCTGGTGTAATTGTAGGTTGTACATCTGGACGAATCTCTTCCCACACACAGAGCAAGTGTATGGTCTCTCTCCAGTGTGAACTCGCTGGTGTAATATTAGGCAAGATGATTGAGTAAATTCCTTCCAACACACGGGGCAGGTGAAGGGTCTCTCCCCGGTGTGGGTGCGTCGATGAGTTTCCAGTTTGGATGGGCAAGTGAATGCTTTCCCACAGTCCCCACATATCCACGGTTTCTCTACGGTGTCAGTATCATCATGTCTCTCCATATCAGGCGGTTAGTTGAAGCCTCGTCCACACAAATACATGCACAGATTCACTGTTGTGAATGGTGTGATATTTTTTCAGGCTGTATAACTGGTTAAAGCTCTTTCCACAATCAGTTCACTGGAAAACTCACTCAGATGTGTGTATCTTCGTGCTTTTCCGGTCACACTGATGTTTGAAATATTTTCCCGGAGTTCACATTCAAAGGCTGATAGTGTTCAGGTGCTGGTGAATTGAGCGACTGTTCAATCTTGGTGTGGAACTTGATTCCATTTTGCTGACTGTAAATCTTCCCCTTCAAATATCCTGCAAAAGGAGTTTACAAAACTACTGTCAGTCCAGGATAGAAATTCTGATCAGACAAGTCTAATTTCTAAGGAACAACTTTTCTGCTGTTCCCCAAAACATTAAATCTATGCCCCACATATTCTCCCTCCTCCCTGAGCTGAATGTGGCATGGGGCACAGTGATTAGCACTGCTGCCTCACAGTACCAGGGACCTGAGATTGATTCTCAGCTTGGGTCACTGTCTGTGTGGAATTTGCAAGTTCTCCCCATGTCTGCATGGATTTCCTCCGGATGCTCCAATTTTCTCCCACAGTCCAAAACATGTATGGGTTAACTGAATTGGCTATGCTGAATTACTCCTTAGTGTTGGGGGCTAGCTAGGGTAAATGCACGGGGTAATGGGAATAGGGCCTGGGTGGGATTGTGTCAGTGCACACACGATGGGCCCAATGGCCTCCTTTTGCACTGTAGGATTCTATCAGAGCCAAATGAAATGTGTATTTTTCATGCATCCTTACAACTAATTTGTAAAAATCACTCCGAAGCCAGTTCCTACCTATCTCTGGAATCACCTCCAGCACTGCTCTGATTCTGGCTTCCTACACATTCCCTATTTTAATCACTCCACCATTCGTGACTAGATCTTCAGTGCAGAAGGGTAACTTCTCAGAGAATTCTTACAGTGCAGAAGGAAACCATTTGGCTCATCAAGACTGCACTGACTCTCTGAATATTTTATCCCTGATCTATACCTGTAACCCACGTTTTTACACCACAAATCCCCCTTACCTGCACATCTTTGTACACGAAGGGGCAATATAGGATAGCCAATTCCCCTAAGCGTCACATCTTTTTATGGTGGGAGGAAACCAGAGCATCCAGTGGAAACCCACACAGTCACAGGGATAACATGCCAACTTCGCACAGTGACCCAAAGCTGGAATCGAACATGAGTCCCTGGAGCTGTGAGGCAGCAGTGTTAACCACACTGATATTATTGGTATTTTATAAATGGAAGTTGTTGTTGGCTATAACCCTAAATTCCAGTTTTACAACACAGAGTTTGTTATGAAATCAATCTCTGATTTTTTTTGTCCTCAATGGGTTATTCATTTGGTTTCACCCTCACTGAGTACGGTGGATGCGCATGCGTTGTTCCAATTTACCTCAACAAATATGGCGGAGGCGCATGCGCTTTGCAGTACGTGACTCCCTATAAAGATGGCGGATGTTAACTCGGGCCTGAAGCCTTCGGAAGGCCCGAGGAACTTGTTTCGCAAATTGAGTCCGACATCGGGTGTTGATAAAGCCTCACCACCCACCTGCCAACTCCATTTATGTTTCTGGTTTTATTTCGGGCTCTGGATCCGCACTCGGTCTTTGTAAAAATCTCCATTTAAAACCCGCTCGCTCGAGCTCTTCACCGTCTGCTTCAGGCACCGCGCATGCTCCAGCTCCCAAACCAGGATGGGGCCTTTCCGAAGTCCAGCCGCCGGCTCCAGGATCCTCCTGAAATGTTCACTCCACATCCACCGGGTTTCATCTGAGTGTTGGTCCTCCAGTCCCGCCCCTCATTCACTCCGATTGGTTGGAGGACCAGCTGCTCCCGTTCAATCCTCCAGCTCCGCCCCTCGTTCACTCCGATTGGTTGGAGGACCAGTCCCTTTCCCACTCGGTCCTCCAGCCCCGTCCCCTCTTCCTATTGGTCCGGAGTCACCGTCAATCAGTGCCCAGGCATTGTCATGTGGAGCATGCGCAGTGTCATTGCTGTCCTTGGTGCTTGTTTGTCCCGGAGAAGCGGAGTCAGCGTTAGGCGGTGGCTGGGAGGGTCTGGAAACACTTTGTGGATCCGCAAACCCTTCAGAATCATTGTCAGCTCCCTGGTTTGCAACTGCGGGGCTTCTCCCTCCCTCCCTCCCGGGAACAGACCCAGGTTAACGGCCCCATCCTGGCTCAGTCACTGGAGGATGGTTCACATCAGAGGATGGGGGAGGGGACAATAAATAAGAGGTTACACTTTGGCCTCAAATCAATGAGGACTCTGATCTCTGGGAAGGAAGGAAACCCTGGGAGGTGGGCGGGGAGGATTCACAAATACCCGCTGGAGGCCCCAACACCTCCAATAAGACCCATTGGTTTTATTGTCAGTCTGCAGACAGGAGCTGGAGAACTGAACCCATGATGCGGATCTGCCGGCGTTGGACTGGGGTAAACACAGTAAAAAGTCTGACAACACCAGGTTTTAGTCCAACCGATTTATTTGACAGTAAACTCACAAGCTTTCGAGGGGACTGCCTCTTCGTCAGGTGAATGGAGAGTTCTGGCCTCGGACAGAGCATATAAAGCACAGACAGTTTAGAGATTACTGATTAGAATGCGAATCTTTACACCTAACCTGCTGTACAAGTCTTAAAGTGGCCGACAATGTGAGTGGAAGGAGCACTGATCGCAGGTTAAAGAGATGTGTATTGTCTCCAGACAGCACACTTAAACCTCACTCACTGTGCTGTCTGGAGACAATACACATTTTAACCTGTGATCAGTGCTCCTTCCACTCACATTGTCGGCCACTTTAAGACTTGAACAGCAGGTTAGGTGTAAAGATTCACATTCTAATCAGTAATCTCTAAACTGTCTGCTTTATATGCGCTGTCCGAGGCCAGAACTCTCCATTCACCTGACGAAGAGGCAGCCCCCTCGAAAGCTTGTGAGTTTACTATCAAATAAATTGGTTGGACTAAAACCTGGTGTTGTCAGACTTTTTACTGAACTGAACCCAGACAGAGGAGAGTGAGGGAGAAAACTAGGAATGGAGGAAAGAAATGGTGAGACGTTGAGATGGGTTTGGATTTCAGCCCAAGTAGGAGGGAGAGTGTGTGGGATGGAGATTGACAGATTTGGGACACGAGAGAAAAAAACGTGTTATAGAGAAACTGAAATTGTCTGTTCAGAATTTCTATCCTGGATTGAAAATAATGGTTTTTGTAATTTTTTACAGGGTATTATGAAGCAAGATTTAAAGATTTGAACCTTAAACCAAACTTCACAACAAGATTTATTTCAGCGATTTGATTCATCAGAAGCTGAATATCATCAGCCTTTGTCTACAGAAGGAGAAATGTTTGTTCTGTCTGCGGGAAAAGCTTTCAAACATTAGTGTGACTGAAAAATCACTGAGACACACACACCTGAGGGTTTCTGACGTACTGAAAGTGGAAAGAGTTTTAAACAGTCTGGAAAAAAACCCACACCATTCTCAGTGACCCGACACAAGTTCTGTATAAACAAAGCTTCAATTCATTATCCGACCTGGAGGATACCCACACCATGGAGAAACCATTGAAATGTGGAGACTGTGGGAAGGGATTCAATTACCCATCCGAATTGGATATTCATCGCCGCATTCACACTGGAGAGAGGCCATTCACCTGCTCTGAGTGCGGGAAAGGATTTGCTTACTCATCCAGCCTCTATACACACCGGCGAGTTCACACTGGCGAGAGGCCATTCACCTGCCTCGAATGTGGGAAGGGATGTCATGCTTTATCAAGCCTCCTAATTCACCGACAGGTTCACTCCGATCAGAGACCGTTTCAGTGTCCTGATTGTGAAAAAAGCTTTAAAAGCACAAAGGACCTGCTGAGACACCAGCGCACTCACATGGTGGTGAGACCGTTCACCTGCTCAGTGTGTGGGAAGGGATTCACTCAGTCATTGCATCTTCAGACACACCAACTTGTTCACACTGATCAGAGACCATTTCAGTGTTCTGACTGTGAGAAGAGATTTAAAAGTAAAAATGATTTACAAGCCCATCAGCGCACTCACACTGGGGAGAAGCCATTCACCTGCTCCGTGTGTGAGAGGAGATTCGGACGTTTATCCCAGCTGCAAACACACCAGCGAGTTCACTCTGATAAGAGACCATTTCAGTGTTCTGACTGTGAGAAGAGCTTTAAAAGTAAACCGGATTTGGTGACACACCAGCGAGTTCACACTGGGGAGAAACCGTTCACCTGCTCGGTGTGTGGGATGGGATTCACCCATTCATCCCACCGTCTGAGACACCAGCGAGTTCACACCGGGGAGAAACCATTCATTTGCTGTGTGTGTGGGAAGGGATTCACTGATTCAGCCCACCTTCTGATACACGAGCGAATTCACACTGGGGAGAAACCCTTCACTTGCTCCACGTGTGGGAAGGGATTCACTCAGCCACCCCAGCTCATTGCACATCAACTGGTCCACACTGATCAGAGACCTTTTAAATGTTCAGAGTGTGAGAAAAGTTTTAAAAGCACCAAGGACCTGCTGAGACATCAGCAAATTCACACTGGAGAGAGATCGTTCACCTGCTCCATGTGTGGGAAAAGGTTCACTCAGTCATCCCACTTGCTGAGACACCAGCAGGTTCACACAGGAGAGAGATCGTTCACCTGCTCCGTATGTGGGAAGAGATTTGCTCGGTCAGCCAATCTGCTGAGACACCAGCGAGTTCACAAGTCACTGCAGGGGTTGGATTCTGCTGTTGCTGCGAACTCCATGCAGAACTGAATCATGTTCATTTATTTATTTATCTATTAGTTAAATAATCCCAAGCAGGATTGAATCATGTTCATTCTGTTATTAAGGAGCTGGGGGGGACACAGAGATAATCTCCGTACAGTCAGGCAGAGCCAACATCGTTTTGTGCAAGGAAAATCATGTTTGACTAATTTATTGGTGTTCTTTGAAGAAATAACAAGCCATGTGGATAAAGTGGAACCTGTGGATGTGATGTATTTAGATTTCCAGAAGGCATTTGACAAGGTGCCACATCAAAGTTTACCACACAAACGTCTAGTAGGTAGGGATATGATCAGTGCAACTTGTGGGCTGAAGGGCCTGTTTATGCTGTAATGTTTCTATGTTTCTAAAATAAGAATTCATAGCATAAGGCATGACATATTAGCATCCCATCCATATTGATCCTTTATATTCGTATGGATAAAAGATTGATTAGCTAATAGGAAACAGGAGGCGAGAGAGAAACAAGTCATTTTTGGATGGCAAGGTGTAGCCTGTGAGATGCCACGGGGATCAGTGCTGGGGCCTCAACTATTGACAAGCTGTTTTCATGATGTGGATGCCAGGCTCAAAATTTATTTACAAAGGTAGGTAGAAAAGTGAGATGTGAATGACCATAACAAGCCTGAAAAGCGACATGGAAACGTTAAGTGAGTGGGCAAAATGTTGGCAGCTGGAACGAGATTTCTGGATGATGTGAACTTGTCCACTTTGACAGGAAGGATGGAAAAGCAATAGATTATTTAAACAGAGGGAGATTGCAGACCTTTGAGGTACAGAGGGATCTGGGTGTCTTGGTACTGTAATCAGGAAAAGTTAGTACGCAGATACAGCAAATAATTAGAAAGGAAATGAATTGTTGTTTATTGCAGGAATGTTTTGCTGCATTTGTTCAGGGTATTGGTGAGACTGTGTCTAGAGTACTGTGTACAGTTTTGGTCTTACTGGGGTTAAGAAAAATGAGAGAGGATCTGATTGAAACATGTAAAATTCTGAGGGGATTTGACAGAGTGGATTATTTAGAACAGGAGGTTATTTATCCGCCTCGAGCCTGTTCTCTCACTCACTGAGGTCAGGGCTGATCTGTGACCAAACTCCATTTACCCAGATACTGTTTTAATCCTCACTTCCCCAGTCTGTTACAATGAGATTTTAAAATAACTTTCATCTCCATCAGACCGTTAATGTAGGAGAGTGTCCCAAAGTGAATCTCAGAAACATCAACTGACACTGAGTGAAAGAAGGGCATGTCAGGAGCGCTGACTAAAGACTTGATGCAGTGTAAAGGGTTAATATTAAATGTGTAAATATTCTCCACAGTGATGCAAGATCAGATGATAAGAGTATGCTCAGAGATGGTTCTATGTGAAGCCTCGTGCTGAGCTTTGTAATCGTACATTGTTGGAAGAATGTGCAATAAAAGGTTATGTTTACCAACAGCCTTGCCTCCAGCAGTCTCTGTAGATCCTGACCAATTTCCTTCTTCACTTGATCTAAACCTGTCATAATGATGTTCACCTCTATCAGATCTCCCTGATTAGTCAGTGTAGACGGGTTGTGGTGTAATCCTGTGTGTGGAGTCTCTCATGGTGGTAACATGGGACATCGAGGGTGATAGAAGAACCCAGACCGAGGATATCTGAAGAACTGCACTGAACTGCATTTTGGACTCAGTGCAAAGTATGCTGGTCAATGTGGTCAGGTCACAGCCCTGCTGGAATTAGCAATGTCTGCAAAATGAATTAAATTGTGCAGGAGAACTGGCCACAAACTGTGCAAAAGATGTGTTTGTTTGAGCTAATAAAGATGTCTGCAACAGCTTGGGGATTGATAACTGTGTCAGAGATAACAGTGGAGTCAGGCTGGCTCTAATCCTTCAAGCGTAACAGTGTAATACGCCCAGGATATAAGAACAAGGGAGAAGGCAATGCTGTCATTGAAAACCAATTCAATGGACTAAAAACAGGTATTACCTCATTTTTTATTCAGTTGCAGAGGTCAAAGCCCAGAGTCTGTCCTGAAGAATAAAAGATGGGCATCATTGGTTAGGTCAGCATTTATTACACATTCCTAATGGGCCTTGAGAAGGTGGTGGTGAGCTGCCTTCTAGAACCACAGCATTCCATGTGATATAGATACACCCACAGTGCTGTTTGGGAGGGAGTTCCAGGATTTTGACTCAGTGACAGTGAAGGAACAGCAATATATTTTGAAGTCAAGATGGTGAGTGTTATGATCCCAGTTGATGTCATAACTGGATAGGATGATTCCAGGGTGGAACCGTGGCTCAAAAGACTGCAACTTTTACTTTTTTTTTAGAAAACATAGAGGAACAGAATCACAGGACTGTCAATTAGCTTTTAACAATAAAACATTGAACACGAAGAGTTTGATGATAACAAAATACTCCTTGACTCACACTTGCCTTCACAAATGTACACAGATTTCAAGGATAACACAGACTTAAAATTTCTTATGCTATAATGTTCTTAGTAAACACACAGTTCCTTTAAACCCACAGGTTGGCTGTGATCAGACAACCCCCACTCTGAAACCAAGTCGCGATGCAACTCAATCAATATTCTGTGGATTTCTCAAATTTCCCCCCAGATAATTGTCATGAGTGTTTCCAAACGCCGTTCTCAAAAAGACACATGTCAACATCTCCTTCCAAACCAATTTTCTCTCTGTTGCTTTCAACAAAGATCCACTTCCAGGTTTTCCAATTATCCTTTCAAACAAGGCTTTCTCTCCACTCTTTAGCAAGAAGCTGCTTCCAGGTTTTCAACTCTCAGAATTCCTTTGCCTTGAATTGCAACATGCATCCAAAATTCTGCATAAACTCAGGTTTATCAGTCCCTAACAGAATACAATTGCTTCAACATCTGGATTTAAGGACATTAAACCTTCCCACTGTTTCAGATGTGTGACTTGTCTGTCGCCAACCTCATCAGTTCTTTTTTTCCCAGGTCTGAGTTTAACTTCCATGAATAGTATCCCATTCCAAAGACAATGCTGTTCCTTTTTTACTTCAATATTCCTGGAGCCTCTTTTCCATTCCCGGGTTTCTCAAACCAACTGTCCTTTCACACACATTACTCTATTGTGTGGCTTGCCTGCTTTTTGCAGACTGAGGGGTGCTCACCCTCTCATTTCCACATCCCAACTGCTATAAATTCAACTAAAACTACATTCAAAACACATTCTCACCCTAAAGGTGCCCCTGGTTGCCATGCAACAATGCATTATTTCTCCAACTTCATGTTTATTTTTCACGCCATAAACTCTCTCAGTACAACAGGAACACAATTTGAATTGAAACCTATCCCTCACACATGCAAACACCTTTGTTCAACAGGAATCCAACCAAAACTCTACTCCTCCTACACTAAATCAAACATAATTAAATTTATACTTTATTTCTAGTATTTAACAATACAAAAATAGATGACTTAAAACTACCTCCTGACATGAGTGACTTAGAGACGAACTTCCAGGTGGTGACATTCTCATGTATCTGCTGCCCTTGTCCTTCTAGGTACTAATGTTCCTGGGTCTGTAAGATGCTGCCCAAGGAGATTTGGTGAGTTCCCGCAGTGCATTTTGTAGATGGTACACACTGTTGCTATTGCCCATCAGTGGTAGAAGGAGTGAATATTTGTGGTGAGTGTGTTGATCAAGTGGGGCTGCTTTGCCCTGGATGGTTTTGAGCTTTTTGAGTGCTGTTGGAAGCCACGCTCATTCAGGCAAGTGGAGAGTATTCCATCACATTCCTGACTTGTGTCTTGCAGATGGTGGACGGGCTTTGGGTGGGGGAGTCAGGAGGTGAGTTATTCTCCGCAGGACCGCTACAGTATCTATGAGTTTCTGGTCAATGGTAAACCCACCACCCCAGGATATTGATAATGGAATGGAGTTTCAGTGATGGTAATGCCCTTGAATGTCAAGGGATGATGGTTAAATTCTATCCATTTGGAGATATTTATTGCCTTGGACTTACGTGGCATGAATGTTACTTGTCACTTGTCAGCCCAAGCCTGGATATTGTTGTATTTGGACATGGACTGCTTCAGTATCTGAGGAGTCACAAATGGTTCTGAACATTGTGTATTCACTGGTGGACATCCCCACTTCTGACCTTATAACAGAGGGAAGATCATTGATGAAGCAGCTGAAGATGGTTGGGCCTAGGATACTATCCTGAGAGATCCCTGCTGAGATGTCCTGGAGCTGAGATGACTGACCTTCCACAACAACAACCATCTTCCTAATTGCCAGGTATAAGTCCAACCAGCAGAGAGTTTGCTCCTTGATATCCATTGATTCCAGTTTTGCCAGGGCTCCATGATATGGGTGGCACAATGGTTAGACCAGTTGGCTCAAAGCCCCAAGGACCCAGGTTCGATTCCAGCCTTGGGTGGCTATGTCGGGTTGGCACCTGGTTCATCAGCTTTTTTTTGTGGGTCATTTCAGTGGAAATGTGCTCTCGCAGACTCAAAGAACATCAGCCCACTGGAAACAAAGCTGTGAGACCGGCCAGTCCAGCAGAAAGAAACCCTCCAACCCTCCCACTACACCAACTGACAGAATGAACATTGTTCAGTCCTGGATGTGATTAACAGCAGCAATAACAGCAGAATCCAACTCCTGTAATCACTTGTGAACTCGGTGTCTCAGCAGGTGGGATGACTGAGTGAATCCCTTTGTGAATCCTTGTGAACTCGTTGATGTGTCTGCAAGTGGGATGACTGAATGAATCCCTTTCCACACTCAGAGCAGATAAACGGCCTCTCCCCAGTGTGAACTTGCTGGTGACTCTGCAGATAAGATGAAAGAGCGAATCCTTTCCCACACTCAGAGCAGGTGAATGGTCTCTCCCTGGTGTGAACACGTTGGTGTGCCTGCAGGTTAGCTGAACGAGTGAATCCCTTCCCACACTCAGAGCAGGTGAACGGCCTCTCCCCGGTGTGAACTTGCTGGTGATTCTGCAGGTCGGATAACTGAATGAATCCCCTGTTACACTCGGAGCAGGTGAATGGCCTCTCCCTGGTGTGAACCTCCTGGTGTGACACTAGGTGGGATGATTGAATAAAACGCCTCCCACACTCGTGGCAGACGAATGGCCTCTCCCTGCTGTGAACTCCCTGGTGTGACATTAGGTGTGATGATTGGATAAAACGTTTCCCACATTCGGGGCAACTGAATGGTCTCTCCCTCGTGTGGGTTCCTTTGTGAGTCACTAGGTGTGATAACTGAATAAAACGCTTCCCACACTCAGAGCAGGGGAAAAGCCTCTCCCTCCTGTGAACTCCCTGGTGAGTCACTAGGTGTGATAATTGAATAAAACATTTCCCACACTCGGAGCAGTTGAAAGGCCTCTCCTGAGTGTGGGCTCGCTGGTGTATCTGCAGGTGGGATGACTGAGTGAAACCCTTTCCACAGTCGGAGCAGGTGAACGGTCGCTCCCCAGTGTGGATTTGTTGGTGATTCACAAGGTCAGATGAATGATTGAATTGCTTCCCACACTCAGAGCAGCTGAACGGTTTCTCCCCAGTGTGAACTTGCTGGTGGGTCAGCAGGTGGGACAAGTGAGTGAATCCCTTCCCACACTCAGAGCAGATGTACGGCCTCTCCCTACTGTGAACTGCTTGGTGATTCCACAGGTCGGCTGCCTGGAGAAAACCCTTCCCACACTCAGAGCAGATGAAGGACCTCTCCCCAGTCTGGCTACATTGATGAATCTTCAGGGCAGATGGGGAGAATTCTCCTTCCCCACATTTGGAGCAGGAGAACAGTTTCTCCCCATGTTGATGAGTTTGCAGTGCAGACGGGGTACGGAATTCTTTCCCACAATCCTCACCTTTCCCCAGTTTCTCCATGGTGTGGGTGTCCTTGTGTCTTTCCAGGTTTAACAATCAGTTAAATCCTCATTCACACAGAGCATGTGTGCTGTCTGTCCCCACTGTAAATAATGTGATATTTTTGTAGTCTGTGTAACTGGGCTTTTCACAGTCAGTGATTCTTGGTGCTTTTCCAGTCACACTGATGTGACAGAGAAAACAGACAAATATTTCTCCTTCTAGATTCAAAGTCTGATGTTATTCAGGTTCTGATAATTTAAGCGACTCCGTTAAGCCTGAACATGTTTTGAGATTGTTGGCAGCCAATCTTCCCCTTATAACTTCCTGTAAAATGAGTTTACAAAAGTCATCACTGTCAGACAGAAATTCAGAGCAGATAATTCTAGTTTCTGTGGAACGTTTTTTTCCTCTCTCATCCTTCTGAATCTGTACATCTCCAACTCACACACAATCCCTGTATCCTCACTCTGCTGTACATATAATACACCCTCCCGGTTCTCCTGATGGTATTGATTCATGCTGATCAACAAATCCATGCTCACTGCTTCTTTTCCAGCACTGAGATATCTTCATGCAGGCTGCTAGTCTAAATATGGAAACATACTCAGTGTAGTAAAACATTTGTAACATAGGGCACTGGTTTAATAATTAGAAGTACAGTAAACGATGAGATACAACATTATTTTGACAGCGAATGTCCTTGAATATCAATTTTTTGTCTAAGAGGGTGCTGCATTTCGATATATTCAATATTTTAAAATGAAATTAGACGGGCAGTCAAAATAGACTGGTGGGGAACAGGAATATAGAGGGAATGAGGAGCATATCAGCCATGATAGAATGGCGGAGCAGATGCAATGGGCCAAATGGCCGAATTACGTTCCGATATCTTATGAACTTAACAGCGAATGGGACTGACTGGATGCTCTACAGAGAGTCAGCATGAACTTGAGCTGCTGAATGGACTCCTTGTGTGCTACAATAATCTGATGACTGAAAATGAACTACTTAGTTACAGTATTAACAAAACTAAAAAAAATAAAAAAATGAACTTTATTACTGGACCATGCACAATAGATCTAATTTGTACCGTATACAAAACCGCACACGTTCTGTCCTATATTAATTTACTGCACCTTAAATTTCAACTATTTCCCAGGGAAACCATCTTTTTAAATTTTGAACATTAGGAAAGAGACCATCCTCTTAACCAGACAAATCGTGTCAAGTTGAAGGAGCAAAGGATGGCAATGTGTTTAAGAGAGAGAGAGACCTGGGCCAACTTTTCCAGAGTCTGCACCCTCCTTGGATTCACTTCCTTTCCCTTCAGTCGCTGCAAGTTACAATTTAACCCCAGAATGAGAAAAAAAAGGAAAGGATAAGAAAAGAAAGTGTTTGACTCACAGATGTTGAAGACAGGAGGAGGTTTCTGTCTGTCTGAAACGCAGTCTGCATTGTCACAAAGCCCGCACTCTGATTGGCTGGAGGACCAGTATCCTTCCGGTCCTCCAATTCCTCCCATTGGTCAATACTTCTCACGCCGACAGCTGTGCAGCGGAAGTGACTGGAAGATACTTTGACCCCGGGTCGCTTTTGGGTATTGGCCAATGGGAAACGCTATCCTCCGCACATGAGCAGCACTTCTCCGGGTTAATCATGCGCAGTCCCACTCAGCGAATAGAGCGATTTCCTCAGCGCGGGGGATTGTGGGAGCTGCGGCCGCCATTACTCAGCCGGATCCCATTCGACTGGGATGGAAGGGAAGGAAAGGAGACGCAGTAACCCCATCCAGACATAATGTACATTTCGGTGGTCACTGGAATTGATAGAGACGCCGCTTTAGCAAAACAGTTAAATTCAGGTGTAAAAATTTAGACACCTGGGTGACATACTGGGGAGTGGAATAATTTAGTGTGAAACTGAACCCCGGAGTCAGCAGCTTCCTTGGGGAGAACTGGGGAAAAATAAGGAGGATGGTAAAAAAATTAGGCTTACAATTGATAGGGAGGAAGCAGATGTTTATAGTTTGAAATTTGATTTGATTTGATTCATTATTGTCACATGTATTAGTACACAGTAAGAAGGATTGTTTCTTGTACGTTTTACTGACAAAGAGAAGGAAAATGGAAGATGCAGAATGCAATATTACAGTCATAAGAACATAAGAACATAAGAAATAGGAGCAGGAGTAGGCCATCTAGCCCTTCGAGCCTGCTCCGCCATTCAATAAGATCATGGCTGATCTGTCGTGGCTCAGTTCCACTTTCCCGCCCTCTCCCCATAACCCTTAATCCCCTCTCTTATCAAGAACCCATCAACCCGCTTCTTAAAAATATTTAGCGAGGCAGCCTCCACCACTTCAACGGGCAGAGAATTCCAGAGATTCACCACCCTTTGAGTGAAGAAGTTCCTCCTCAACTCCGTTCTAAACCGCCTCCCCTTTATCTTGAGGCTGTGCCCCCTAGTCCTACTGTCTTTTTTGAGCGGGAAGAGTCTCTCCACCTCTATCCTATCCATCCCATTCATCATCTTATACGTCTCAATGAGATCTCCCCTCATTCTTCTAAACTCTAACGAGTACAAGCCTAGTTTATTCAGCCTCTCCTCATAGCTCAATCCCCTCAACTCCGGTATCAGCCTAGTAAACCTCCTCTGCACTCCCTCCAGGGCCAAAATATCCTTGCGCAGGTGCGGCGCCCAAAACTGCACACAGTACTCCAGCTGCGGCCTCACCAATGCCCTATACAGCTGCAGCAAGACCTCCCTACTTTTATATTCAATCCCCCTCGCTATGAAGGCCAGCATCCCATTCGCCTTCCTGACCACCTGCTGCACCTGCAAGCTGGGTTTTTGCGACTCATGCACAAGGACCCCGAGGTCCCTCTGCACCGTCGCCTGCTGCAGTTTTTCGCCACGTAAGTAATAGTCCTTCCTACCATAGCTAGGATAGCTAGGATATAGAGAAAGGTCAAATTAATATGAGGTAGCTCCATTCAAGAGTTTGATGGCAGCAGGGAATAAGCTGTTCTTGAGTTGGTTGGTACATGTCCTCAAACCTTTGTATCTTTTTCCCAATGGAAGAAGGTGGAAGAAAGAATATCTGGGTGCGTGGGGTCCTTGGTTATGCTGGCTACTTTTCTGAGACAGTGGGAAATGTCAGAGTCAATGAATAGGAGGCTGGTTTTTATGATGGATTGGGCTTCATTCATGATCCTTTGTAATTTCTTGTGGTCCTGGACAGAGCAGGAACAATATCAAAGTTGTGATATAACCGGAAAGAACGATTTCCACAAAGAGAGGAGAATGTTATGTGACAATCAGAATATCAGTTTCAAATTTCTATTCTGTGCTTATATTCGTTGCTTTGATACATGTTTTTATTTACAAGGGAAACAATGGAAGGATTTTCAATCAGAAATATCTTGATTCATTTGGACACAACTATCATCAGCGATCAAATGTCAGAGGAACACTGATACCCTGTTCAAAAAGATTTCAAAAATCAGTGCGAATGGAAAAGCTGCATGATGGACATTCCCAAGAGAGAGATTTCCAGGGAAACAGCCATAAGAATATATGAACAAATGAACTAGGAGCAGGCTACTCAGTTCCCCCAGCCTGCTCCACAATTCAATAAGATCATGGCTGATCTAATTTTAGCCTGAATCCCACAGTTCTGGCCGCCCCTTAATAACCTTTCAGTTCCTCATTAATCAAGAATCTTTTTGGCTGTGCCTTTAAAATATTCAAGGACAATGCTTTCACTTTCTTTTGAGGAAGAGTTCCAGAGGCTCACAACCTTCTAAGATAAAACATTTCTAATCTCTGTCATAGATGAGCAATCTCTTATTTGTAAATATTTCCTCCACTCCTGTCAGTTCTAGATTCTCCATTAAAAGAAAACATTCTCTCCACATCCGCTTTGTCAAGCCCCTCAGGTTTTGATCAAATCACCTCATACTCTACTAAACTGGTTAATGAACCGGGCCAAGTGTTAGATTTGTTTGTGGGACAGCACTTTGGAGATAGTGACCACAATTTGGTGTCTTTCATTATTGCAGTGGAGATAGGGTCACACGGCAGGGCAAGGTTTATAATTGGGGCAGGGGTAATTATGATGTGATTAAGCAAGAATTAGGGAGCATAAGATTGGAACAGAAACTGACAGGTAAGGGCACAAATGAAAAGTGGAGCTTTTTCAAGGAACAAATACTGTGTGTCCTTGATAGATATGTCCCTGTCAGGCAGGGAGGAAATGGCCGAGTGAAGGAGACATGGTTCACAAACGTGGTTGAATGTCTTGTCAAGAGGAAAAAGGAAGCATATGTAAGGATGAGGAAACAAGATTGGGGCTAAAGGAATATGGGGGGGAAGGCAATATTGGATATTAAATTTGATGATCAGCCAAAATCAAAATGAATGGCGGAGCAGGCTCAAAGGGCAAAATGGACTTCTGCTTCTGTTTTCGATGTTTCTATGTCTATGTTTCTGTGTCTATGTTTCTGTGCACTGTAGAGGGTGTCAGGGCGTTGACTCTAACTGAACACACAACAATGAGAACAATTTGAGTTGAAGCTTCAGTTTGAGGTGATGTTGCTTTTCTCTTCAAAGGGCATTTCAGCAGCCGACCGTTCCACTGTGTCCTCTTCACTCCACTCTGACATGTTAGTGAGAATCATTGTTTCATCATCAGCAACATCCTCGTCAGTGTGTCCATTAGAACATCTTGGTACCAGAATTGAAATGATGGATTTAAACTGGGAAGGAATTATTGATTTAGACATGAATAATGAGCAAGAACTGTAATTGCAGTCTGAGAAATCCTTATCAGAGACAGAAATACCTGCTCAGAAATTGGTCTGCCACCAACTATCACGTGTGTTTTCAGATTTCAATCAATGGCATTGCAATGAGTGAATACAATATTTACCTGTTTCCTTCTCCAAACTGGCATTGTTGAATTTTCTGCTGTTCAAAGCAGTTATGCACAATGTATTACAGCAAACCTTTTAGAATTTGGAATAATACATATCTCTGTTAATTAATTGATAATTGGAGGCACAGTGGTCAGTACTGCTGTCTCAGGTTCAGTTACTGCCTTGGGTGACTGCCTGTGTGAAGTTTTCACATTCTCCTCATGTCTGCCTGGGTTTCCTCCGGGTGCTCTGGTTTCCACCCACACACTAAACATCTGCCAATTAGGTTGACTAGCCATGCCAAATTGCCCCTCACTGTCAGGGGGATTAGCAGGGTAAATTCACCAAAGATCCTTAGACAGCATCTTCCAAACCACTTCCATCTAGAAGGACAAGGACAGCAGATACATGGGAGCATCACCACCTGCAAATTCCCCTCCAAGCCACTCACCACCCTGACTTGGAAATATATTGGTATTCCTTCATGGTCGCTGGGTCAAAATCTTGGAATTCCTTCCCGTATAGCATTGTGGGTCAACCCACAACACGTGGTCTGCAGCAATTCAGGAACGCAGCTCACCATCACCTTCTCAAGGGCAACTAGCAATGAGCTCCCTGACCTCAGCCTCAAAAACTTCAAGCAAAATCAGAAATGTTGTAGTTTAGGATGCAGTATTTTGACACTGTGTGGATATTGGCAACTCATTCAGTCCACAACAGAATTTAATGGGTTTATAAATGCAGACTAACACAGATAATCACCATCTGGAACATGTCTAATAGTATTCATAGAATCATAGGATCCCTACAGTGTAGGAGGAGGCCATTTGGTCCATCGAGTCTGTAGTGACCACAATCCCATCAAAGCCCTATTCCCGCAATCCTACACACTTACCCTGCTAATCCCCCGAACACTAGGGTCAATTTGGCATGGCCAATCCACCTATCCCACACATCTTTGGACTGTTTTGTGTGCTCATAAAGACAGACACAAGCCTGGCACCAGTGTCATGAACATTCTCTGGGTTAAAGGTTCCTCCTGGTTCTTGCAATCTGTTGTGTCCTTTGTCACAGTCTGTACCAGTACATTTCTACTGAAAGGTTGTCAAGAAATTCCAGTGAATTCCAGCCCCTTATGTAACGTGTGCATCAGATTCAGAGATGTCCACATGTGTGTGAAAAGGGTTCTGGGTAAGGGTTTTAGCTCTTCTTTACCTGTTAGTAACAATGAACTCTTTATTCAATTCTAAAGTATAAAGTCCTCATTAGATATCAATTCTATTATCTACATTTCATTGAACCAGTCTATATTTTCATCACAAGACTACACTGGGAGTACTGTCAACATTTGTGATCTTCATTTAGAAAAAGGAAATAGAAACACAGGAAAAGGCACAACAGAGATTTACAAGAATAATCCCAGAACTGTAACCACTTGTGAATTTGCTGGTATCTCACCAAGTTTACTGACTGAGTGAATCCTTTCCCATACACACAGCAGGTGAGCAGTCACTCCCTGGTGTGAACCCGCTGGTGTACCCGTAGGCTGGATGACTGAGTGAATCCCTTCCCACACATGGAGCAGGTGAATGGTTTCTCCCCAGTGTGAACTGGCTGATGTTTCAGCAGGTCAGATGACCGATGGAACCTCTTTGTGCAGTGAGAGCAACTGAACGGTCTCTCCCCAGTGTGAACCCGCTGGTGTGTCTGCAGGTCGGATGACCGATGAAATCTCTTTGTGCAATGAGAGCAACTGAACGGCTTCTCCCCAGTGTGAATTCGCTGGTGTGTCTGCAGGTCGGAAGAGTGAATGTATCCCTTCCCACACAGAGTGCATTTGAACGGTCTCTCCCCAGTGTGAACTTGTTGGTGTGCCCGCAGGGTGGATGAATCATTGAATCCTTTCCCACACACAGAGCAGATGAATGGTTTCTCCCCAGTGTGAATTCGTTGGTGTGTCCGCAGATCAGATGACTGAGTGAATCCCTGCCCACACTCGGTGCAGGTGAATGGCCTCTCCCCCGTGTGAACTCGCTGGTGTCTCAGGAGATTGTTTAACTGAGTGAATCCCTTCCCACACACAGTGCAGGTAAATGGCCTTTCCCCCGTGTGAACTCGCTGGTGTCTCCAGAGATGGCTTAACTGAGTGAATCCCTTCCCACACATGGTGCAGGTGAAAGGTGTCTCCCCGGTGTGAACCCGTTCATGTTTCCGCAGTGTGGATGACGTTCTAAATTTTTTTGTGCAGTGAGAGCAGCTGAACGGATTCTCCTCAGTGTGATTGCGCTGGTGGTCCCTCAGATCCGCAGCACGTTTGAAGCTGCTCCCACAGTTAGAGCATTTAAAGGGTCTCTCATTGGTGTGGGTGACATTGTGACTCTGTAGACTGGATGACTGGGCGAATCCCTTCCCACACACAGAGCAGGTGAATGGTCTCTCCCCAGTGTGAACTCGCTGGTGTCTCTGCAGTGTGTATAACCTTTTAAATCCCTTCGAGCAGTGAGAGCAGTTGAATGGTCTCTCCCCAGTGTGAATGCGCTGGTGGGTTACAAGTTCTGCAGTGCTTCTGAAACCACTCCCACAGTCAGAGCATTTAAAGGGTCTCTCCTGGGTGTGCGTGAGATTGTGTGCACGCAGCCTGGATAATTGAGTGAATCCCTTCTCACACACAGAGCAGGTGAATGGTCTCTCCCCAGTGTGACTGCGTTGATGAATTTCCAGCTGAAATGGGAACCTGAATCCCTTCCCACAGTACCCACATTTCCACTGTTTCTCCATGGTGCGGGTGTCCTTGTGACTCTCCAGGTTAAACAATCAGTTAAATCTCACACAGAACACAGGTAGTCCCTCCCCACTGTGAATGCTGTGATGTATTTTCAGGCTGTGTAACTGGTTAAAGCTCTTTCCACAGTCAGCCAGTGCAATGGAACATTCACTCGGATGTTTGTGTGTCTCTCAGTAACTTCCCAGTCACACAGATGTTTAAAGTCTTTAGAAGTAGACAGAAGAGAGAAATATTTCTCATTGTAGAATTAAAGGCTGATAATATTCAGGTACCAATGAATTGAGTGACTCTGTCAGATCTTGACTTAATGTTTGATTTGAGATATCTGTCTGCAAATCCTCCACCTTCTGGTATCCTGTGAAAGGGGTTTACAAAAATAATTACAAAAATAAGCACAGGACAGAAATTCAGAACAGACAATTCTGGTTTCCATGGAATATTTTTTCCTCTCATTCCCCAAAAACTGTAAATCTCCATCCCACACACTCTCCTTCCATTCTCACTCTGCTGTATCTAACATTCCCCCTCCCAATTCTCCTGAAGGTGCTGATTGACAGACCTTAGAATCAATTAGAATCATAGAATCTCTACAGTGCAGAAAGAGGCCATTCGGTCCACTGAGTCTGCACCGACCACAATCCCAGGTCCTTTCCCCATATATTTATCCCGTAAATCCCCTGACACTAAAGTCAAATTAGCATTGCCAATCCACCTGACCCGCACATCTTCGGACTGTGGGAAGAAACCACAGCATCCAGAGGAAACCCACACAGACATGGGAGAATGTACAAACTCCACACAGACAGTAACCCAAGGCTGGAACTGAACCCCGGTCCCTGGTGCTGTGAGGCTGCAGTGCTAACCACTGTACCACTGTATCGCCCTAAATTCAAATTTCATTACCTGCCGTGATGGGATTTGAAGCCAGTCCCCAGTGCGTCACCCTGGGTCTGTGACAATACCACCAATGCCACCACCTCCAATGCTCACCGCTTTCTGTCCTGGACACAGAGATCTCCATGCAGGCTGCCAGACAGATATCTGTCTATCTGACTGGACTGACAATGTGTGGAATGTACAGGCTGGGGGGAACAATAGGCGGGGGCGGGGCTCCCGGGTCCACGGGCCTGAACCCGGAGACGTCACCGCGGAGCAGAGTGATTACTATTGGTTGATTCAGGTTGGGCTCCATTGTGCCGTCACAATGAGAAGTCTGATATCACCAGGTTTAAGTCCCACTGATTGGTTTGACAGTAAACCAATCAGTTTTCCAGATGTCAGGAGGGGGCCTCAACTATCCTGCTGTAAAGTTCAGTTTCTAGCTTCCCCTTCCTTTTCACAGGGTGCTGCTGGAGCTGCCAGAACTGGCAATTTAATAGACCTTCTATGATAACAGCACCTCATGGAGGCCCATAATAACATTCCCCCCATCCCGCTGGTCATCCCCATCCTGATTATTTCCCACCACTTAGTTTCCTGCTGTTCCCGGAACAAATCCATCCGACCAGGGGTATCCCCCCCAATTGTTTCAGTCTGGGTAGTTTTCAATGGAACACTCACAGATGTTGGAGACAGTCCCGGACCGGGGGGAGGGGGAGATCGCCGAGCGGCTTCTCGCTCTGGCCGGAACCGCTGGTCTGGAAACCTTGGCTCGAGGAGGGGGAGGGGAACAATGGGTGGGGGGCGGGGCTCCCGGGACCGTCCGGGCCTGCGCACTGGAACGCGGAGACGTAACAGTGTGATTCCTATTGGCTGATTCAGGCAGGGCTCCATTGTGACGTCAGAATGCGGAAGCTCGTCAATGAGCTTCAGGCTGAAACTTCCTCCTCTGTGCAACATCTGGGAGGAAATCAATGTTTCCCCCTTTCCATTTCTTTTCTCATTCTGGGGGAAATTGGGGACTTGCAGCAATTGAAGGGAAAGGACGCGAATCCAGTTGGATATTCCACACAGTTGTAGTCCTGTCATACAGACATAAATCTGCCTGACAGCCTGGATGGAGATTTTCAGCTCTCTGTGTCCAGGACAGGAAGCAGTGAGTATAGGTCTGTTAATCAGCCTGAATCAGCACCTTCAGGAAAATTGAGAGGGTAAATGTTACACAGCCTGAAAATACATTGCAGGATTCACAGCGGGGAGAGACTGTACCTGTGTTCTGTGTGAGATTTAGCTGATAGTTTAATCTGGAGAGTCCCAAGGACACCCGCACCATAGAGAAACCATGAAAATATGGGGACTGTGGGAAGGGATTCAATTACCAATCTGTACTGCAAACTCATTGGCGCACTCACACTGGGGAGAAACCATTTACCTGCTGTGTGTGTGGGAAGGGATACACTCATATAACAGATTTGCAGAGGCGACTTCACACTGGGGAGAGGCTCTGAGTGTGGGAAAGGATTCACCCAGTTATAAAGTCTGTGGAGACACAAACGATTTCACACTGGGGAGAAGCCATTCATCTGCTCTGTGTGAGGGAAAGGATTCACTCAGTTAATTGATTTGCAGACCCATCAGCAAATTCACTCTGGGAGAGGCCATTCATCTGCCCTGACTGTGGGAAACGATACACTCATTCAAGGACCCTGCTGACACACCAGCGAATTCACACTGGGGATAGGCTGTTCACCTACTCTCACTGTGGGAAGAGATTCACTCAGTTATCCATTCTTCTAACACACCAGCGAGTTCACACTGGTGAGAGACTGTGGGCAGGGATTCAGTCGGTTCTCTGATCTGCAGGTACACCAGCGACTTCACACTGGGGAGAGGCCATTCACCTGCTCTCAGTGTGGGGAGGGATTCAGTCAGCTATCCAACCTACAGACTCACCAGCGAGTTCACACTGGGGAAAGGCCATTCTCCTGCTGTGTGTGTGGAAAGGGGTTTACCGTGTTATCCACTCTTGCAACATACCAGCGAATTCACACTGGTGAGAAACCGTTCACTTGCTCTGAGTGTGGGCAGGGATTCAGTCAGTTCTCAGACCTGTGGGCAGTCCAGCGACCTCATACTGGGGAGAGGCCATTCACCTCTCTCAATGTAGGAAGGGATTCAATCGGTCATCCAACCTGTGGAAACACCAGTGAGTTCACACTGGGGAGAGACCATTCACCTGCTCTCAATGTGGAAAGGGATTCACTCAGTCATGCAGCCTACAGAGACAGCAACGCGTTCACATCACTGAGAGACCTTTTAAATGCTCTGATTACTGTGGCATTTTTATAACCTCTTCAGATCTCATTGTCCACCAACACATTCACATTGAAGAGAGACCCTTCCCCTGTCCCATCTGTGGGAAGAGATTCAGTGCTGCATCTAACCTGAGGGCACACCAGCAAGTTCACACTGGAGAGAGGCCATTCTCCAGCTCTAAGTGTGGAGAGAGATTCACTCTATTACATGGCCTGCAGAGACACCAGTGATTTCACAAGTAACGACAGGAATGAGGCCTTTTTCAAATAAACAAAAACCTGGGAGTCAGTCATTCCCTGTTTTGTACCTTCTGGCAATGCCTTGACCAATCCAAATTGACCCACTTGGTTTAAACTTGGACGAAACCTTAGGAATTAACTGTTCCTTGGTGCATTCTCCGTAACAATGACTTATTAAAGTTAATTGTAGTGAACTCACAGTAAAACATTTTTGAACAGAGGTCTAAATCAATTTCCAGAAACAGTAAGATTTACTCCCTTCATCACTGTAGCCAATGAGCTATTGTTTAATACAAAAATGGCCAAACACTATGTTGAGGTAGGCCTGAAGCAAAGGCAATTAGATATATAGATATTCCATTTCATGCTAGCAATATACAATACTAATCGCAATGGAGTACAATAGTCCGAGAAATATCATGGGGCTAGCTGACTTGACCACGTTCTAGGGGGCATTCAGTAATTCAGTAAGCTTTGGGAACCCACACTATCCATAACTTCTGCTGATAAAAATATACACATTCTGTGGTTTCATTGTTCCAAAGAACGTGGTTCATCTCACTCAGCCTTCAGCCATCATACTCTGCAGCAACCTGCTTTTGGCTAAAATGTACAGATCATTTTAAAAATCATCTGAAATACATTTCAAAGTCCAAAATACATCAGAAATACTTTTTCAAATCTCTTACTTGTTTAAATCTCTTACTGTGGATTTGTGTTTCTTTGTGCAGACAGTATCTCTGTTAGTCTGATCTTATGTTAATTCTCTCAGTGCTCATAGTTTTATTATAATTTTTTTATTATTGGTCTTAAATCCCTGATTATTTGAAATTTCTCTCTCAATGATTTTCTTTGTTAAGTGGAGTCGCACATGGTCAGCCCTTGTGGCTTCTCGCTGCTGGCGTAACCCTATAAACTATTTGTTGATTGAATCAGGCTTGAGTGTGGAACGATTCTTCTGAGTTCATTCCCCCTAATAGGTATTAATGAATATTTGAAAGCCAACAAATCTGTTGTTCAAATCTGGGACAATTCCAACATCGGAAAAGATGCTGTGAGCAAGTTACCTTATAAAATGATGCTATTTCAGACAAAGAACAAGTAATCAAAATATATTCCTGTCGGGAATCAGATAGAAATGATTGATTCCAGTTTTAAAGATGCTATGAAGCCAATGAGATAGGGTTATGTAATTGAGGGTAGAGACCTGAAATTAAACAGCAAATAGGAACTGGGATATTGGACACAATTCAGTTCAATAGAATATTTCAATCTGGCACTGATGTATAATATAGATAGGTCCAGTAAATTGATAGCTTTCTCTTGGTGATAGTTGTATCCTTTTGTATGTTTTGGCAAGTCATGTTGCAGCTTTACAGACCCTTAATTAGGTCTGTTCACTTGGAATCTAGTGTTCAATTCTGGTTGCAACACTGCCAGAAGGGTGTGGAGGCTTTGGAGAGGGTACAGAGAAGATTTATCAAGAAGTTGCCTGGTATGGAGGGCATTAGCTATGGGGAGAGGTTGGAGAAACTAGGTTGTTCTCACTGGGACAATGAAGGTTGAGGGGTGACTTGTTAGAAGTCTAGAAGATTGTGAGATGCATGGACAAGAGTGGATAGTCAGAAGCTTTTTCCCAGGGTCAAAGAGTCAGTTACCAGGGAGCATAGGTTTAAAGTGCAAGGGGCAAGGTTTAAAGGAGATGTACAAGGCAAGTTTTTTTACAGAGAGGGTGGTGGGTGCCTGAACTCGCTACTGGGAGAGCTGGAGGAAGCAGATACAATAGTGACTTTCAGGGGTGTCTTGACAAAAACATGAATAGGATGGGAATAGAGGGGTATGGTCCTTGGAAGGATAGGAGGTTTTAATTCAGGTGCAGGCTTGAAGGGCCAAAGGGCCTGTTCCTGTGCTTTAATTTTTTGTTCTGTTTTTTAAAGGAACAAAATTTAATACTTTAACTGCCACACTAGGATTGGGGCCATCTATGGAGAGATATTTTCTGCTCCCAAGAGTGAGTTCCAGGCCTGGGTACTTATTGTGTAACTAAAGTTTCATCTAACATCCTGTCTGCCTGCCTATGTTTCGATGTAGCTGTTTAGGATACCAGCATGCAGGACAGGAAAACAGGAGTAAAGATCTGATTAATGATTAATTATCCTAATTAGTGATCACTGACCGGGAGGCAGTCCGGTGAGGGCTATAAAATTTATTATAACATTTCCACAGGAAAACACATCCAATGGGATCTAATCAGTACGGGGGTGGGGGGGGGGGGGGGGGGCGGTGGTGCGGAATGTTATTCTGGGCCATCATGAGGTGCTGTTATCATAGAAGATCTATTAAATTGCCAGTTCTGGCAGTCCCTCACCATGCTCCAACAGCAATGTTAAAAGAAAGAAGGGGGAAACTAGAAACTGAACTTTACAGAGGGATAGTTTAGGATACCTCCTGACATCTGGAAGAGTGGCCAGCTGAAGGATTTGGAGAGGTGTTCTCAACATTATATTGGCTTTTTTGAGTGGTAACCTCATCACTAAAGGGGAGTCTCAAAGGGTTAATAATCACAGACGTTGCAAAATCACATAAGCGGCAATGGGACGAACCACAGATCTTTATTGAAGTAGACTCAGATAAGCATTGAGGCCTGGTTACAAGAGAGACAACCCCAGAGTATAGGTTTATCTAACAAAGCCTCTTAGTTTCAGAGAATTCATGAAATCAAACATCTGGACATGAGAGAGATAATGGAAATGTGGAGTTGAGGTTACAATCAGATAAGCCATGATTGTACTGAATGGTAGAGCAGGCTCGAGGGGCCAGGTGGTCTAATCCTGCTCTTAATTCATATGTGATCACATCCTTTATAATAAATTGTAGCATTTTCCCTCTACTGATGTCAGGCTAATGGGTCTGTGGTTCCCTGTTTTTTCTCTCTCTCTACTTACAGTAAGAAGTGTCAGAACACCAGGTTAAAGTCCAACAGGTTTATTTGGTAGCACAAGCTACCCCTTCATCAGGTGAGGGGCGCTGCCCCTTCATCAGGACTCGCCTGATGAAGGGGTAGTGCTCCAAAAGCTTGTGCTACAAAATAAACCTGTTGGACTTTAACCTGGTGTTCTCAGACTTCTTACTGTGCCTACCCCAGTCCAATGCAGACATCTCCACATCATGGCTATTTTCCTCCTTAAACAGTGAGGTTACATTTACCGATCTGCAGCAACCATTCCAGAATCTATAGAATTTGGAAAGATGACCACCAATGTATCCACTATCTGTACAGCCACCTCTTCCAACACTCTGGGATGTAGGTCATCAGCTTTTGGGGATTTATTCAATTTCAATCCCATTAATTTCTCCAGTACCACTCTCTCACTAATACTAATCTCTTCCAGTTCCTCATGCTCACTACTCCTTTGGTTCTCCAGTGTTTTTGAGATGATTTCTATATCTTCTTCTGAGAAGGCAGACACACATTGTTTAGTTTCTCTGCCATTTCCCCATTATAAACTCTCCTGTCTCTGCCTGAAATAGACCCACATTTGGCTAATCTTTTCCTTTTCACATACCGATAGGAGCTTTTCCAGCCGATTTTTATGTTTCTCACCAGTTCGCTCTCTTATTCTATTTTCTCTTTCTCAGCTTCTTGGTTCTCCTTTGCTGAATTCTAAAATAAATTCCCAATCCTCAGGCTAACAACTATTTTGGCCACTTTATGAGACTCTTCCTTTGATCGAATTGAATCTTTATCTTTACTGTTGCTGCACTTTTCTGTTGGATTTTTGTTCAATGAAGGAATCTATATTTGATGTCAATATGTAATAATTATTTATATTTGAGAGATTAACTGTCTACCATCACGGTGGCACAGTGATTAGCACTGCTACCTCACAGCGCTAGGCATCAAAGTTTGATTCCCGCTTGGGTCACTGTCTGTGTAGAGTCTGCACATTCTTCCCATGACTGCGTGGTTTTCCTCCGGGTGCTCCAGTTTCTTCCCACAGTCCAAAAGATGTTCTGTTAGATGCACTGGCCATACTAAATTCTCCCTCAGTTTACCCAAACAGGTGTCAGAATGAGTCGATTAGAGGGATTTTCACAGTAACTTCATTGCAGTGTGAATTTAAGCCTACTTTAATACATTACATTAATAAAGCCTACATTAAGAAAATAAGTACATTTTATTATTATTTCCCAGCTGTGACAGCTAATGTACCCCTCATAGTTTGATGGTTTTTTCTGCGAGAAACACCCAAATGGATTAAACAAAAGAACAATGTAAACAGCACAGCCCATCTTCATGGCAACATGGCATGTTTTGGGACATTCCAAACAGAAATAGGAACTAAATATTTTCTAACTTCCTAATACCCTGTCATTCTGTGATACTTGTGAAATTTGAAACCAGGTGTTCGCAACAAGGTTCAAAGAGAATCAGCCCACTGGAGGCAAAGTTGTGCGACTGGTCAGTCCAGCAGAAAGAACCCCTCTGACTCTCCCCACTGACCAACTGCAAGAATGAACAAAATGCAGTTCTAGATGTAATTCAGAGCGTGAACAATAACAGCACAATCCAACCCCTGTAATCACTTGTGAATTTTTTGGTGCCTTCGCAGACGAGAGGCATCACTGAATCCCTTCCTACATTGAGAGCAAGTGAATGGCCTCTCCCCACTATGAACTTGCTGGTGAGTCTGTAGGTTAGATGAATCACTGAATCCCTTCCCGCACTGAGAGCAGATGAATGGCTTTTCCCCAGTGTGAACTCGCTGGTGTCTCAACAGGTTGCATGAAAGAGTGAAACCCTTCCCACACTCAGAGCAGGTGAATGGTCTCTCCCCAGTGTGAACTCGCTGGTGTCGCAATAGCGGGGTTAACAAAGTGAATCGCTTCCCGCACTCTGAGCAGGTGAAGGGTCTCTCCCCAGTGTGAAATTGCTGGTGTCTCAACAGCTGGTGTGACAAAGTGAATCCCTTCCCACACTGAGAACAGGTGAATGGTCTCTCCCCGGTGTGAACTCGCTGGTGTGTCCGCAGGGTGGCTGAATCATTGAATCCTTTTCCACATTGAGAGCAGATGAATGGCCTCTCCCCAGTGTGAACTCGCTGGTGTCTCAACAAGTTGCACAAAAGAGTGAATCCCTTCCCACATTGAGAGCAGGTGAACGGCTTCTCCCCAGTGTGAAATCGCTGGTGTCTCTGCAGGGTGGATGAATCACTGAATCCCATCCCACACCGAGAGCAGATAAATGGCCGCTCCCCAGTGTGAATTCGCTGGTGAGACTGCAAGTGGGCTAACTGAGTGAAATCCTTTCCACACTGAGAGCAGGTGAATGGTCTCTCCCCGGTGTGAACTCGCTGGTGTGTCTGAAGGTGGGATGACAGAGTGAATCCCTTCCCACACTGAGAACATATGAATGGTTTCTCTGCAGTGTGAACTTGCTGGTGAGTTTCTAAGGTAGATGAACGACCGAATCCCTTCCCACACACAGAGCAGGTGAATGGCCTCTCCCCAGTGTGGCTGCGCCGATGAGCTTCCAAGTCTGATGGGGATCTGTATCTCTTCCCACAGTCCTCACATTTCCACGGTTTCTTCATATTTTAGATCTTCTTCTATCTCTCCAGGTCAGACAACCAGTTAATCACCTGTTCACAACGAAAAACAAGTACAATCTCCCTGTTGTGAATGATGTGATGTTTTTTCTGGCTGTGCAATTGGTGCAGCTTTTTTCTGCAGTCAGTTCACTGGAACATTCATTGGGGTGTTGCTTTGCCTGTCATACTTATGTTTAAAATCTTTTGAAGCTGACAGAATAGAGAAACATTTCTCCTTCTGGAATCTAAACTGATGATTATCAGGTCCCAAGGAATCGAATAACTCTCTCAGATCTAAATGTGATGATTGAGATTTCTGTCTGATATTCCTCCGCTTCTAATATCCTGTGCAAACAATTTACAAGAGTCATCACAGTCAGTACAGGGTTGAAATTCAAAACAGACAATTCTAGTTGCTATGCAACATTCTTTCCTTTCTCATTCCCAAAAGCTGTAAATCTCCATCCCACACACTCTCCCTCCATTCTCACTCTGCTGTATCTAATATTCACCCTCTCAATTCTCCTGAAGGTGCTAATTGAGTCTGGTTGACAGATCTATGCTCTCTGCTTCCTGTCCTGGACACAGCTGAAAATCTTCACATCGGTTGCCAGACAGACACATGTCAAAATTCCTGCACTAAAAGTGTAATGTCCAGGACATTATCACTTGAGTGGGCGTGGAGCAGAGATTTGAGGAAGATTGATACTTAGGCAGGGAGAGCATGATCTGGAACTTGTGCCTATGAGGATGGTGGAACAACAGATGATGAATAATTTCAAAATGAAACTGGGTGGGAATTTGAACGAAATAAAACTTGCAGGAAATGTTGATATAGAGATTGAATAGGACTGATTTGGATAGTTCAACAAGATGTGCAGGTTAGGTTGACTGGCCATGCTAAATTGCCACTTAGTGTCTCAGGATGTGTGGGTTGGGGGGATTAGTCGGGCAAATCCGTGGGGTAACAGGGATAGGGCCTGGGAAGAATGCTCTGTTGGAGAGTCAGTGCAGACTTGATGGGCCAAAAGGCCTCCTTCTGCATTGGACTCTATGACTCGAGTTACCCAATTAGCTCCTTCTGTGCTGCGATGAGTTTATGACTGGAACTATATAATGTAGCTGCAGTAATAATTACAAAACTAGAAATAATAAGAAATGGAAAGGGAAGAAAAGAAAGTGTTTTACTCACAGACGCTGGCGACCTGAGTCTGTCCGAAGCTCAATCTTCATTTGCGCAAAGCCCGCATTCTGATTGGCTGGGAGACCAGACTCCTTCCGGTCCTTCAACTCTTCCCATTGGTCAATACCTCAGCATGAAGTTAGAGGGTGGGCTCTTCCTCGAACATGCGCATCTTCCCCCTCCCTTGGACATGCGCAGTCCCTTCAGTTGCTGCAAGTCCCCAGTTTCCCCCAGAATGCGAAAAGAAATGGAAAGGGGGAAACATTGATTTCCTCCCAGATGTTGTACAGAGGAGGAAGTTTCACTCTGAAGCTCACTGGCCAACCTCCACGTTGTGATGTCACAATAGAGTGCTGCCTGAATCAGCCAATAGAAATCATTCTCCGCGGTGACATCTCCGGATTCCAGTGCGCAGGGCCGGGCGTGCGGAACCGGGAGCTCCGCCCCCACCCATTGCTCCCCTCCCCCCTGCCCCCTCCTCGAGCCAAGGTTTCCAGACAAGCGGCTGGCGGCTCCGGCCAGAGCGAGAAGCCGCTCGGTGGTCTCCCCCTCCCCCCGGCACAGGACGGCGCATGTCCAAGGGAGAGTTGAAGCCGCGCATGTGCGAATCAGGGTCCACCCTCTGACCTGCTTGCTGAGATGTTGACCAATGAGAAGAGTTGGAGGACCGGAAGGACTCTGATCCTCCAGCCAATCACAACGCGGGCCTTGTGTGAATGACGATTGCGCTTCAGACAGACTCAAACTTACAGGACTCGAACCTGGTCCCTGGTGTTGAGTGAGAATGAGGGAGAGTGTGTGGGATGGAGATTTACAGCTTTTGGGGAATGAGGGAGGAAAGTATGTTCCATAGAAACAATGGACTGTAGACTATAGACTTGTCTGTTCTGAATTTCTATCCTATACTGACAGTGATGAATTTTATAAATTTGTTTTACAGGATATTGAAAGAGGAATCACAGGACAAAATCTCACGTCTAGATCTGACAGAGACCTGACTATCATCAGCCATTGAATCTAGAAGGAGAATTGGTTGTCCAGTCTATTGATTTGAAACAATTTCGACCATCAGTGTGACTGGAAAAGCACCAACACACTGCCACACTCGAGTGAGAGTGTTCCAGTGCACTGACTAAAGAGCTTTAACCAGTTACACAACCTGGATAAATATCACACCATTCACAGCGGGGAGAGACTGTACTCGTGTTGTGTGTGTCGACGAGGCTTCAACTGATTGTCTACCCAAGAGACAGGCAAGGACACCTGCACCATGGAGAAACCATGGAAATGTGCAGACTGTGGGAAGGGATACAGAGTCCCATCTCTGCTGGAAGCTCATCGGCGCAGCCACACTGGGGAGAGGCCGTTCACCTGCTCTCACTGTGGAAATGGATTCACTCTGTCATCCCACCTGAAGACGCACCAGCGAGTTCACACTGGGGAGAAGCCATTGATGTGCCCTCAGTGTGGGGAGGGATTCACTCAGTTATCCGGCCTGCAGGCACATAAGCGACTTCACACTGGAGAGAGACCCTTCATCTGCTCTCAGTGTGGGAAGGGATTCACTCAGTCATCCCATCTGTGGATACACCAGCGAGTTCACACTGGGGAGAGGCCATTCGCCTGCTCTCAGTGTGGGAAGGGATTCACTCAGTTATCCAGCCTGCAGACACACCAGCGAGTTCACACTGGGGAGAAACCATTCACTTGCCCTCATTGTGGGAAGGTATTCAGTCAGTTATCTGCACTGCAGATACACCAGCGAGTTCACACTGGGGAGAGGCCATTCGCCTGCTCTCAGTGTGGGAAAGGATTCAGTAATTCATCCAACCTGCAGACACACCAGCGAGTTCACACTGGGGAGAAGCCATTTACCTGCTTTCAGTGTGGGGAAGGATTCAGTCATTCATCCAGCCTGCGGACACACCAGCGAATTCACACTGGGGAGAAACCGTTCATCTGCCCTCAGTGTGGGAAGGGATTCAGTCATTTATCCAGCCTGCAGACCCACCAGCGAGTTCACGCTGGGGAGAGGCCATTCATCTGCTCTGTGTGTGAGAAGGGATTCATTGACTTATCCAGCCTGCGAACACACCAGCGAGTTCACACTGGAGAGAAACCGTTCACCTGTACTCAGTGTGGGAAGAGATTTAATCAGTCATCTGCCCTGCAGACACACCAGCGAGTTCACACTGGGGAGAGGCCATTCCTCTGCTCTGTGTGTGGGAAGGGGTTCACTCAGTTATCACACCAGCAGGCACACCAGCGAGTTCACACTGGAGAGAGACCATTCAGCTGCTCTCAGTGTGCGAAGAGATTCAGTCGGTTATCCAACCTAAAGGCACACCACCGAGTTCACAGTGGGGAGAGGCCGTTCATCTGCTCTAAGTGTGGGAAGGGATTTGGAGTTTCATCCCACCTGCTGAGACATCAACAAATTCATGAGTGATTCCAGGGGTTGGATTCTACTGATTTTGTCACTGCTCTCAATTACATCCAGGACTGCATTTTGTTCATTCTCACAATTGATCAATGGGGACGGTCAGAGAGTTTCTTTCTGCTGGAATGGCCGGTCTCATGACTTTGACTTCAGTGGGCTGATGCTCTTTGAGTCTTGTTGCGAATCCTTGGTTTCAAATTTCACAAGGATCACAGAGTGACAGGGTGTTAGGAAGTTATAGAGGTATAGAGATTTACAGCATGGAAACTGGCCCTTTGGCCCAATATATCCATGCTGCTCAGTTTTTACTACTAAGCTAGTCCTAATTACCTGTATTTTTTCCATATCCCTCTATACCCATCTTACCCATATAAATGTCTGAATGCTTTTTAAAAGACAAAATTGTCCCCGCCTCTAATATTGCCTCTGGTAACTTGTTCCAGACACTCACCACCATCTGAGTGAAAAATTGCCCCTCTGGACCCATTTGTTTCTCTCTCTCACTTTAAACCTAAAACTAAAAACAACAAACATATTGATGAAATGATTCGAGAATAGAGCCAACGTTTTTAGTCTGGATGATACTTCATAAGAGCTGTTATTAAGGGTCATCCAGTATCAAAACTTTGGCTCCATTCTTCACAGGTGCTGAGATTTTCCAGCATTTTCTGTTTTTGTTTCAGATTCCAGCATCCATAGTATTTTACTTTTATGATAAAATGATTTGGTCTGATTGGAATCCCCACAACCCTCCCAAAAAACAGAGGGAGCGGTGGAAAAGGGAGAAAAAGGACAAGGATAATAAAGTCTGGGTTCTGAATCTCCGAGCCCATGTAGAATTAACAGAATGCGTGAACGATTTAGAAAGAACAGAAGTTACCCATCCCTAACAAAAACTATTAAATTAATTAGGTTCAGGAAGTGAACAAAAAAATTAATAGATGAATTTTAAAATCAACTTTGTTTTGTTGTTAGAGAAGTTTTTTAAAATTATGTAAAAATGACAGAAGTGTGTGCCAAATTTCTTCTCTCATTCCCCACCCCTTTAGATTCTGTAGAAAAGTTAACCTTTCAGCAGACAGTTGATTTAGTCATAGAGTCATGGAGGTTTACAGCATGGAAATGGGCCCTTCAGCCCAACTTGTCCATGCTGCCCCTTTTTTAACCCCTGCGCTAGTCCCAATTGTTCACATTTGGCCCATAATCCCTTGACACCCATCTTACCCATGTAACTCTTTAAATGCTTTTTAAAAGACAAAATTGTACCTGCCTCTACTACTACCTCTGGCATCTTTTTCCAGACACTCACCACCATCTGTGTGAAAAAAATGCCCCCCTGGACCCTTTTGTATCTCTCCCCTCTCACCTTAAACTTATGCCCTCTAGTTTTAGACTCCCCTACATTTGGGAAAGAATGTTGACTATCTAGCTGATCTATGCCCCTCATTATTTTATAGATCTCTATAAGTTCACCCCTAAGCCTCCTACGTTCTAGAGAAAAAAAGTCCCAGTCTATCCAGCCTCTCTTGATATCCAAACCATAAATCCCCAGTAGCATCCTAGTATGACAGTGTGAGTTAATGCAACTTGCATTCTAATCAGTATTCTGTAAATTGTGTGTGTCTTTATATGCCTTTCTCTGACCAGAACCTTCCACACACCTGACGAAGGATCACCGTTTCCGAAAGCTTGTGGGATTACTATCAAATAAACTGGTTGGACTTAAAACTGGTGTTGTGAGACTTCTTACTGTGTTTACACCAGTCCAACGCCAGCATCTCCACATTCTCTCCTGGACACAGAGAGCTGAAAGTCTCCATGCAGGCTGCCAGACAGATATCTGTCTATCTGACTGGATTAACAATATGTGGAATGTACAGACTTGGGGAGCAATGGGCGTGGGCGGGGGCGGGGCTCCCGGGTCGGAGTGCCTGAACCTGGAGACGTCACTGCGGAGCAGAGTGATTGCTATTGGCTGAGTCAGGCAGGGCTCCATTGTGCCGTCACAATGACTCAGAGGGGCGTTCCCAGCACACACTGTCCCATTGGCAGCAATATCACTGGTTACAGAAGCAAGACACTGCGGATTGGACACCAGCTCAGCGCGGCTGGCGGTCAAAGCCCCGCCCACCCCCACGTGGGCTCGGGTTCCGCCCCCTCATTGTCGACATGCGGGAGATTGACCAATGGCAACGCGTGGAGGACCGGATGGGAGCTGGTCCTCCAGCCAATCAGAGCCTGGGCCTTGTGTCAATCCCTGCATGGAGCTTCCATTCCTGCCCAGCAAAGTTGCTGCTGGTTCCTCTCCCTGAGTGAAGACTGAGCCTCAGACAGACTCAAACTTCTCCTATCAGCAACATCTGTGAGTAAAAGACTTTCTTTCACCTCCACCCCCTTTCCATTTCTTTTCTCATTCTGGGGGAAATTGGGGACTTGCAGCGACTGAAGGGAAAGGAAGTGAATCCAGGGAGAGTGCAGCCTCTGGAAAGGTTGGCCCAGGTCTCTCTCTCTCTGAAACTCATTGACATCCTTTGCTTCCTCAGCTTGACACATTTATTTGTCTGACTAAAAGGATGGTCTATTTTCTAATGTTGACAATTAAAGGGCCGTTTTCCCCAGGAGATGGCTGACAGTTAAGGGGAGAGTAAATTAATATTGTGCACATTAATCATAGAATCTCTACAGTGCAGAAGGAGGCCATTTGGCCCATCAAGTCTGCACTGACTACAATCCCAAGCCCTCTTTCCTGAACCCCTCCGATTACCCTGATAATCCACCTGACACTAGGGTCAATTTGCCATAGGCATTCAACCTAACCTGCACATCTTTGGATTGTGTGAGGAAACCGGAATACCTGGAGGAAACCCACACAGACACGGGAGAATGTGCAACTTCACACAGACAGTGACCCGAGATCAGAATTGAACCCGAGTCCCTGGCGCTGTGATGCAGCAATGCTAACCACTGTGCCATCGTAAGGCCTAGCCTTACTGATCCGAATGTGTCAGAATTATGATCAGTAATTTCATAAATGTGATAAATGATGAGGAGCAAAGCCTCAGATTATAACAGGGTGCAAATGGGCTGGTTAGATGAACTGAGCAATGGCAAATTCAATTTAACCCTGGAAAGTATGAGATCATTCATTTTGGGACAACTAACAAGACAAGGGAACATACGATAAATGGTTGGTTCCAGGAAGTACAGAGGACCAGAAGAATCTTGGGGTGTATGTCCATTGGAACCTGAAGACAGCAGGATAGATTAATGAAATAGTTAAGAAGGGATTTGGGATACTTCCCTTTGTTAGCTGAGGCACAGAATATAAGAAAAGGAGGTTATGACGGAGCTATGCACAATGCACACAGCTAGAGTACTGTGTGCAAATCTGGTCACCACACAAGAACAAGGACATGATTGGGTCCTGGCATCTTGTCCGCCCTTAGCCACTGAATTGAAAATAAGTGAATCCGCTCTGTACGTTCCACACATTGTTAGTCCAGTCATATAGACATATATCTGTCTGGCAGCCTGCATGGAGACTTTCAGCTCCCTGTGTCTAGGGTCGGAAGCAGTTCACATAGATCTGTCAATCAGTCTGAATGAGAACCTTCAGGAGAATTGGGAGGGTGAATATTAGATACAGCAGAGTGAGAATGGAGGGAGAGCGTGTGGGATGGAGATTTACAGCTTTTGGGGAATGAGAGAGGAAAGAATGTTCCATAGAAACTAGAATTGTCTGTTCTGAATTTCTATCCTGTACTTACAATAATTACTTTTGTAAATTTCTTTTACAGGATATCAGAAGATGAGGATTTACAGACAAATACTCAAAACAACATCACATCAACATCTGACAGAGTCATTCAGTTTATCAAGACTTGAATATTATCGAGAATTTGATTCTAGAAGAAAAAATGTTTCTCTGTTTTTCTGCTTCAAAAGTTTTTAAACGTCTGTGTGACTGGAAAAGCACCAAGACACACAAACACACCCCCAAGTGAGAGTGTTCCAGTGCAGAGTGTGGAAAGAGCTTTAACCAGGTGCACAGCCTGAAAATACATCGCAGCATTCACAGCGGGGAGAGACTGTACCTATGTGAGATTTAACTGATTGTTTAACCCGGAGAGCCACAGGGACACCCACACCATGGAGAAACCGTGGAAATGTGGGGACTGTGGGAAGGGATTCAAAGTCCCATCTGATCTGGAAACTCATCGACGCGGTCACACTGGGGAGAGACCGTTCACCTGCCATGTGTGTGCGAAGGGATTCAGTCATTCATCCAGTCTGCAGAGACACCAGCGAGTTCACACCGGGGAGAGACCGTTCACCTGCTGTGTGTGTGAGAAGGAATTCACTCACTCATCTGATCTGCAGACACACCAGCGAATTCACACTGGGGAGAAACCGTTCACCTGCTCTCAGTGTGGGGAGGGATTCACTCGGTTATCCAACCTGCGGACACACCAGCGAGTTCACACTGGGGAGAGACCATTCATATGCTCTCAGTGTGGGGAGGGATTCACTCAGTTATCCCACTTGCAGACACACCAGCGAGTTCACACTGGGGAGAGGCCGTACAGCTGCCCTCAGTGTGGGAAGGGATTCAGTCATTCATCCACCCTGCGGGCACATGAGCGAGTTCACACTGGGGAGAGGCCGTTCACCTGCTCTCAGTGTGGGAAGGGATTCGCTCAGTTATCCACCCAGCTGGCACACCATCGACTTCACACTGGGGAGAGGCCCTTTACCTGCTCTCAGTGTGGGAAGGGATTCAGAGTTTCATCCCACCTGCTGAGACACCAGCGAGTTCACATTGGAGAGAGGCCGTTCACCTGCTCTCAATGTGGGAAGGAATTCAGAGATTCATTTACCCTGCTGAGACATCAGCACATTCATGAATAATATTCCAGGTTGGATTCTGCTGTTATTGGTTCTGCTGTCAATTACATCCAGAACTGCATTTTGTTCATTCTCACAGCTGGTCAATGGGGAGGGTTTCTTTCTGCTGGACTGGCCGGTCTCACAACTCTGCCTCCAGTGGGCTGATGCTCTTTGAGTCCTGTTGTGAATACCTAGTTTTAAATTTCACAAGGATCACAGAGTGACAGGGTGTTAGGAATCATCAAATCCCTACGGTGCAGAAGGAAGCCATTCAGCCCATTGACTCTGTACAGACCACAATCCCACCCATGCCCTATCCCCATAACTCCATGCATTTACCTTAGCTGGTTCCCCCTAACACCTAAGGGGCAATTTAGCATGGCCAATCCACCTAACCTGCACATCTTTAGATTTGGAGAGGAAACCAGAGCTCCCGGAGGAATCACACGCCGACACAATGGGAATGTGCAAACTCCAAACAGAAGTGACACAAGCCAGGAATTGAGCCCAGGCTGGAAGTTAAGAGATATTTAGTCAGCATTTCTGTTTGAAAACCCCCCAAATGCCCATCCAATTTCCTTTGTAATTGTTTATTGTCTCCACTTCTTCCACCTTCACAGGCAGCGAGTTCCAGGTCATTACCATTCACAGCATCAAAATATTCTTCCTCACTCTTGTCCACCTCTATCAAATCTCCCCTCAGCCTCCTTTTCTCCAAGAGGAACAACCCGAGCCTGACATCAACAATAAACAACAGAAAATGTTAATACCTGAAATTAAATGGGAATGTTTAATTTCTGTTTTAAAGATCTATGAATATACTTTCCTGGACAATAAAGAAATTGGAATAATGTGGTTGAATGGAATATATCAATTTGGTATCCACCTACAGTCTGGTGAAAGTCTGGAATGTGTAGCTGGAAATCCCTCTCTAACAGCACTGTGGGTGTACTTACACCTCAGGCATTATTCAGTTGACTCTGCTGTGGGAGTGGAAGAGGAACATTCATGTACAGATTGTCAAATTACCCCTTCATCTCCCATTCCAGAAACACCATTACAAGATTTACCAGTGGTATTATACAGGTCGCAATGCAACCGCAAATCTCCTGACAGGGCTCCGAATCGTTAAAGACATTAGTTTTGTTGTATTTCTGTCCTGATGGGGGATTGAAATTTAAGGTTAGGAGAAGTGTTACAGAGTGTTCTTCTCAACCTTTCTCCCTTCTGAACATGTGTGGGCTTTGGGCAGGGTTTCAGTCTGCAAGTCCAGGCTGGTTTTAATGCTCCTGTTTCCTTTTGTTTACCACTGTTTTTTAAACTTTGTTATTTATTTATATCCAGAACATTCTGATTTTAACAATACATTTGACTTCCTTATTTGTGGACTGAAGTTCCCACAATGGGAAAGCAGCCAGATTAGTTAAATAGACAGCCCGAATTGTGAGACAATTAAAGAATAAATGATTCATTACTACACATGTTAAAAAGGCTGGAAATGTAAATTTGAACACAAAAGTTTATAACTTTTAGAATTATAAACATTAAGAATGGTTAAAATGCTGTGGGGATTATAAGATGTTCCCTTCTGAGGACAACAGAAGAAAAAAATCAGGTAACGAGACTTGTTAGGATGGCACAGTGCCACAGTGGTTAGCACTGCTGCCTCAGAGTGCCAGGGACCTGGGTTCGATTCCCAGTTTGGGTGACTATGCAGAGTCTGTATGTTCTCCCTTTGTCTGTGTGGGTTTCTGGGTGCTCCAGTTTGTTCCTATGGGTTAGATGGATTGGCCATGCTAAATTCTCCCTCAATGTATCTGAACAGATGTCAGATTATAGTGACTAGGGGATTTTCCCAGTAACTTCATTGCAGTGTTAATGTTAGCCTACTTATGACACTAATAAATAAACTTTAAAACATTGTTAACATTGATTGAAGGGAATGAATAGGCTCCTGTTCAGATGTCTCAACACTGACTGATGTTAACCAATTAATAGTCAACACTCAGGCTACCCCAAGCGAACAGATATCAGTTGAGAGAATGAACTGTCTTAAAATTCAGACAATGTGTGCAATTATCTAAAAACCAAACCAATTTCAATGTTGACAAGTTATAGACTAATTGGCTAATCCCCAACAATTGGTTCAGCTGGGCTTTCTATATTTTGAAAGTATAAAAGGATTCAAGAAACCAATTTGGCAAAAGGTTTTAAAAGTTCAAGGTTTTTAAAGTTTATTTATTAGTGTCACACATAGGCTTATATTCATACTGCAATGAAGTTACTCTGAAAATCCCTCAGTTACGACGCTGTGGTGCCTGTTCGGGTAAACTGAGGGAAAATGCTCAATGCACTTAACCAGCAAGTCCTTTGGACTTTGGGAAAAAAACCCACATAGACAGGGGGAGAATGTGCAGACTCCTTACAGACAGTGACCTGAGGTGGACCTCAAACCTGGGTCTCTGGGGCAGTCAGGCAGTCATGCTAACCACTGTGTCCTTCAGAGAGGTGTTGGGAGCTGTTGATTTTATAAGTTATCCATGTCTTCACAGCCACCACTTCATGTCCTGGTCTGAGAGGGATGGAGAGAAGTTAAAGTTAAGCTTTCTCCTTTACTGTTGATCGATACTTTGCTTTTTTTTTATCTTACTGACTTGTTACATTTTTAATGGTGAATAAACTTTCTCAATTCATCATTTAAAGTGTTGTTTTTTTCCATAAGGTTAAGTCACTGGAGCCTGGGTGATTTATGATTAGGGAGGTTGTTGTAAACAAGTGAACCCCATAAATCTTAGTTCAAACAAATCAAAATTCTTACAATGGAATGCAATCTTTTATTATGAGAGAAATTGAACATATAAGTAAAGATATTGTGCTTCAGTTATACAGGAGGTTGCTGAGACTGCATCTTGAATACTGGGTGCAGTTTTTGTCTCCTATTAAACAAAGGATTGTAGAATCCCTGCAGTACAGTCAGAGGCCATTCTGTCCATCGAGTCTGTACCAAATACAATCCTACCCAGGCCCTATTCCCATAACCAAATGCATTTACTCTGGCTAGTCCGTCTGATACAAAGGGCCAATTTAGCATAGCCAATCAACCTAACCCACACATCTTTGGACTGTGGGAGGAAATCGGAGCATCTGGAGGAAACCCACACAGACACAGGGAGAACATGCAACCTCCACACAGACAGTGACCCAGGCTGGAATTGAACCTGGGTCCTTGGTGTTGTGATGCTGCAGTGCTAACCACTGTGCTGCTGTGCTGTCTTATTTTATAAATACCATGGAAGCAGTTCAGAGGAGGTTTACTAGGCTGATTCTCAATCCAGCAGTGTGAAATGGTAACTCTGTTTCTCTCTCCACAGATGCTGCCAGACCTGCTGCATTTTTCCAGTTTTTTCAGTATTTATTTTAGATCTACCTGAAGTGGGGGGAAAAACACTATTTACTGTCCAGGATAAAATGTTCTTCATCAGCTTTTGTGGATCATTTTGTGGAAATGTGCTCTCCCAGGCTCAAAGAGCATCAGCCCACTGGAAGCAAAGTCGTGAGTCCAGCCAGTCCAGCAGAAAGAAACCCTCCGACCCTCCCATTTCACCAACTGTCAGAATGAACATGGTTCAGTCCTGGATGTGATTAACAGCAACAATAACAGCAGAATCCAACACCAATTATCAATTGTGAACTTGCTGGTGTCTCCGCATACTGGATGACTGAGTGAATCCCTTCCCACACACACAGCAGATGAACGGTCTCTCCCCAGTGTGAACTCGCTGGTGTTGCTGCAGATTGGATGAAGTTTTGAACGTCTTTGTGCAGTGAGAGCAGCTGAACAGTCTCTCCCCAGTGTGAGTGCGCTGGTGGATCATCAGATCCCGAGAACGTTTGAAACCACGTCCACAATCGGAGCATTTAAAGGGTCTCTCCTGGGTGTGAGTGAGATTGTGGCTCAGCAGGCTGGATGAATGAGTGAATCCTTTCCCACACACAGAGCAGGTGAATGGTCTCTCTCTGGTGTGAATTCTCTGGTGTTCCCGCAGGTGGGATGACGTCCTAAATCTCTTTGTGCAGTGAGAGCAGCTGAACGGTCTCTCCCCAGTGTGAATGCGCTGGTGGATCATCAGTTCCCGAGAGCTTTTGAAACCACTCTCACAGTCAGAGCATTTAAAGGGTCTCTCATTGCTGTGAGTGATTTTGTGTTTTGACAGGTTGGATAACTGCGTAAATCCTTTTCCACACACTGAGCAGGTGAATGGTCTCTCTCCAGTGTGAATGCGCTGGTGTCTCTGCAGACTGGGTAAATTAGCGAAGCCATCCCCACACTCAAAGCAGATGAATGCTCTTTCTCCAGTGTGAACCAGTCGATGTCGCTGCAGGTGAGATAACCGAGTGAACCCCTTCCCACACACAGAGCAGGTGTACGGCTTCTCTCCAGTGTGAATACGTCGATGAGTTTGCAGCTCAGGGGGGCTTTTGCAACCCTTCCCACAGTCCCCACATTTCCACGGTTTCTCCATGTTGGAGGCGTCCTTGTGTTGCTCCAGGTTTGACTCTGAGTTGAAGTCTCACACAGAACAAGATTATGATGCCCTGCTGTGATGGTGCAATTTTTTTACAGCTGTGTAACTGAGAAGCTCTTTGCACAGTCAATGCATGGGAAAATCTCAGTTAATTTTGTGTGTGTTTGTGCCAGTCCTGTTCCAGTCACACTGATATTTCAAAACTGCAAAAGCAGACAGGACAGAGAAACATTTCTCCTTCTAGATTCAAAGGCCGATAGAACATAAGAACATAAGAACATAAGAAATAGGAGCAGGAGTAGGCCATCTGGCCCCTCGAGCCTGCCCCGCCATTCAATAAGATCATGGCTGATCTGTCGTGGCTCAGTTCCACTTTCCCGCCCTCTCCCCATAACCCTTAATCCCCTCTCTTATCAAAAACCCATCAACCCGCTTCTTAAAAATATTTAGCGAGGCAGCCTCCACCACTTCAACGGGCAGAGAATTCCAGAGATTCACCACCCTTTGAGTGAAGAAGTTCCTCCTCAACTCCGTTCTGAACCGCCCTCCCTTTATCTTGAGGCTGTGCCCCCTAGTCCTACTGTCTTTTTTGAGCGGGAAGAGTCTCTCCACCTCTATCCTATCCATCCCATTCATCATCTTATACGTCTCAATGAGATCTCCCCTCATTCTTCTAAACTCTAACGAGTACAAGCCTAGTTTATTCAGCCTCTCCTCATAGCTCAACCCCCTCAACTCCGGTATCAGCCTAGTAAACCTCCTCTGCACTCCCTCCAAGGCCAAAATATCCTTGCGCAGGTGCGGCGCCCAAAACTGCACACAGTACTCCAGCTGCGGCCTCACCAATGCCCTATACAGCTGCAGCAAGACCTCCCTACTTTTATATTCAATCCCCCTCGCTATGAAGGCATTCAGGTCCTGATGATTTGAGTGACTGCCAGATGTTGATGTGATGTTTGATTTGAGATTTCTGTCTGTAAAATCCTCACCTTCCGATATCCTGTAAGAGGAGTTAACAAAATTCATCACTTTCAATATAGGATAGAAATTCAGAACAGGCAATTCTAGTTTCTATGGAACATTCTTTCCTTTCTCATTCCCCAAAAGCTGTAAATCTCCATCCCACACATTCTCCCTCCATTCTCACTCTGCTGTATCTAATATTCACCCTCCCAATTCTCCTGAAGGTGCTGATTGAGGCTGATTGACAGATCCATGCTCACTGCTTCCTGTCCTGGACACAGAGAGCTGAAAGTCTCCATGCAGGCTGCCAGACAGATATCTGTCTATCTGACTGGACTGACAATGTGTGGAATATACAGACTGGATTCACTTCCTTTCCCTTCAGTTGCTGCAAGTCCCCAGTTTCCCCCAGAATGAGAAATGGAAAGGGGGAGAAAGGAAAGTGTTTCACTCACAGATGTTGCAGACAGGAGGAAGTTTACAGGGGGTGGGATCTCCGGCGCGCGACCCGGGAGCCCCGCCCCCACCCATTGTTCTCCTCCCGGGAGCCCCGCCCCCACCCATTGCTCCCCTCCCCCTCCTCCTCCTCGAGCCAAGGTTTCCAGACAAGCGGCTGGCGGCTCCGGCCAGAGCGAGAAATCGCTCGGTGATCTCTCCCTCCCCCACGGCCCGGGACTGCGCATGTTCAAGGGAGAGGGGAAGCTGCGCATGTGCAGGGGGTTCCCCATTCCCCCGGCCATTAGGCTGAAGTGTTAACCAATGGAAAGAGTTGGAGGACCGGAAGGAGTCTGGTCCTCCAGCCAATCAGAGCCCCCATTGTCTGAATGCGGAAGTTGGACAATGAGCTTGTTCATTCCTGCCCAGTAAAGCTGCTGCTGCTGCTCTCTCTGAATGAAGATTGAGCTTCAAACAGACTCAAACCTCCTCCTTTCTCCACCATCTGTGAGTAAAACACTTCTTTTCTCCCCCTTTCCATTTTCAGCTTCAATTTTGAACTTCCAGGTCACCAACCGCTGCCTAAATAAAAATCCCCCTCACATTCTTCACGTGTCTGTAACCAGGTAATCCAGTGTATTACACACATCATCAGGCTGCTCATTTATATCCAAATGTAAAACTTTAACGTGGCTGTCAGCTTGAAGATTAATCGTGGATCATTTGCATGAGGCAGCGGGTTCCAGGTAATGACCTTTCTGCACTGAAGTAAAATTCTTCCCCACATCCTTCTCTCCTCCCAATCCAGTAATTCAGTCCCGCATATGGCACAGATTTTAATTCCGAGCGTGTAGGCCGGCCGTTAGTCGTAGATTTTCATATTTCTGTGTCCAATACTGAAAGTAGTCAGTATGGATCCGTTAATCAGCCTGAATCAATAGACTTGGGAGATTGTATATGCAGGAGAGCAGAGTGAGAATTGAGGGAGAGTGTGTGGGATGGAGATTGACAGCTTTTGGGGAATGAGAAAGGAATGAATGTTCCATAGATACTAGAATTGTCTGTTCTGAATTTCTACCCTGTACTGACACTGATGTCTGTTGTAAATTCCTTTCATAGATATCAAGAGGTGAGGATTTACAGACAGAAATTTCAAACTAAACGTCACATCAAGATTTGACAGAGTCATTCGATTTATTGGGACCTGAATATCATCAAGCTTTGAATCTAGAAAAGCAATGTTTCTCTGATCTGTTTGCTTCAGGAGATTTTAAACATCAGTGTGACTGGAACACACCCGAGTGAGGGTGTTCCAGTGCACTGATAGTGGAAAGAGCTTTAACCGGTTACACAGGCTGAAACAACATTGCACTGGTTACAGTGGAGAGAGACCGTACACGTGTTCTGTGTGTGGACAAGGATTCAACTGATCATCAAACCTGGAGAGTCACAAGGACACATGCACCATGGAGAAACTGTGGAAATGTGACGATTGTGGACAAGGATTCATGTTGCCCTGTGATTTGGAAATTCATCAACGCAGTCACACTCGGGAGAGACCCTTCACTTGCTCAGTCTGTGGGAAGGGATACATTAAGTTCTCCCACCTGCTGAGTCACAATCTCACTCACACCAATGAGAGACCCTTTAAATGCTCTGACTGTGGGAGCGGATTCAAAAGCTCTGGAGAACTGGTGTCCCACCAGCGCAGTCACAGTGAGGAGAGACTGTTCAGCTGCTCTCACTGCTCAATGAAATTTAAATGGTCGTCCACACTGCGGAGACACCAGCGAGTTCACACTGGGGAGAGACCGTTCAGCTGCTCCATGTGTGGGAAGGGATTCACTCGGTCCTCTGAACTGCGGGCACACCAACGAATTCACACTGGGGAGAGACCATTCACCTGCAGTGTGTGTGGGAAGGGATTCTTTCGGTCATCCGCCCTGTTGACACACAAAGTCACTCACACCAATGAGAGACCCTTTAAATGCTCTGACTGTGAGAGTTGCTTCAAAAGTTCTCGGGATCTGATGTCCCACCAGCGAGTTCACACTGAGGACAGACCATTCAGCTGCTCTCACTGCTCAATGAGATTTAGATCACCATCAAACCTGCGGAACCACCAGCGAGTTCACTCCGGGGAGAGACCATTCACTTGCTCTGACTGTGGGAAGGGATTCACTCAGTTATCTGCCCTGCTGACACACCAGCGAGTTCACACCGGAGAGAGGCCATTCACCTGCTCTGTGTGTGGGAAGGGATTCACCACTTTATCCAACCTGCTGAGTCATAAAGTCACTCACACCAGTGAGAGGCCCTTTAAATGCTCGGACTGTGGGAGTGAATTCAGAATTTCTGGGGAACTTGTGTCCCACCAGCGCATTCACACTGAGGACAGACCGTTCAGCTGCTCTCTCTGCTCAAAGAGGTTTAAGAGGTCATCCACACTGCAGAGACACCAGCGAGTTCACACCAGGGAGAGACCGTTCATCTGCTCTGTGTGTGGGAAGGGATTCAGTCAGTCATACACCCTGTTGACACACCAGCGTCTTCACACTGAGGAGAGACCATTTACCTGCACCAAGTGTGGGAAGGGATTCACTCAGTCATCCAGCCTGCTGACCCACCAGCGAGTTCACAGCGGGGAGAGACCGTTCACCTGCTCCGAGTGTGGGAACAGATTCACTCGGTTATCCAGCCTGCAGAGACACAAAGTCACTCACTCCCAGGAAAGACCCGTTAAATGTTCTGACTGTGGGAGTAGCTTCAAAATTTCTGAGCATCTGATAGACCACCAGCGCATTCACACTGGGGAGAGACCGTTCAGCTGCTCTCTCTGCACAAAGAGGTTTGGAAGAGCGTGCACACTGCGGAGACACCAGCGAGTTCACACTGGGAGAGACCATTCACTTGCTCTGTGTGTGCAAAAGGATTCACTCGATACCCCAGCTGCTGATGCACAATGTCCCTCACACCCGGGAGAGACCCTTTAAATGCTCTGACTGTGGGAATAGTTTCAAAAGCTCTCAGGAACTGATGATCCACCAGTCCATTCACAGCTGCTGTGTGTGGGAAGAAATTCACCAGTTTATCACTCCTGCTGAGACACCAGCGAGCTCACAAGTGATCACTTGTGGATTCTGCTGTTATTGCTGCTGTTCATCACGTCCAGGACTGAACCCTGTTCATTCTGACAGTGGGTGAAGTGGGAGGGTCGGAGGGTTTCTTTCTGCTGGACTGGCTGGTCTCATAATTTTGCTTCCAGTGGGCTGATGCTCTTTGAGCCTGGGGAAGCACATTTCCACTGAAATGACACACACAAACTGATGAAGGACATTTATTTAATCCTGTATAGTAAATAGTGTTTTTCCTACCACTACAGGTAGATCTAAAATAAGTACATTTGTCTCTGTTCTATTGAGTCTACAGCACAGGGCCAGGCCAGTCAGCTCAATTGGTCTGTGTCAGTATTTATGCTCCATATGAGCCTCCCCCCACCCCCTCTTCATCTCCCCCCACCCCCTCTTCATCTCCCCCCACCCCTCTTCATCTCCCCCCACCCCTCTTCATCTCCCCCCACCCCTCTTCATCTCCCCCCCATCAGCACATCCTTCTATTCCTTTCTCCCTCACGTAAAAGATCTACCTCGTACATCTCCTTTAAACCTTGCCCCTCGCACCTTAAACCTGTTCCCCCTAGTAATTGACTCTTCCACCCTGGGAAAAAGCTTCTGACGATCCACTCTGTCCATGCCTCTCATAATCTTGTAGACTTCTATCAGGTCTCCCCTCAACCTCCGTCATTCCAGTCAAAACAAACCAAGTTTCTCCAACTTTTCCTCATAGATAATATCCTCCACACCAGGCAACATCCTGGTAAATATTTTCTGTACCCTCTCCAAAGCCTTCACATCCTCCTGGTGGTGTGGTGACCAGAATTGAACACTATATTCCAAGTGCGGCCTAACTAGGCTTCTATAAAGTTGTAACATGAGTTGCCAGTTTTTCAACTCAATGCCCCGGCCAATGAAGACAAGCATGGCGTATGCCTTCTTGACTACCTTCTCCACCTGCATTGCCACTTTCAGTGACCTGTGTACCTGTACACCCAGATCCCTCTGCCTATCAATACTCTTAAGGGTTCTGCCATTTACTTTATATTTCTTATTTGTGTTAGACCTACCAAAATGCATTACCTCACATTTGTCTGGATTAAACTCCATCTGCCATCTCTCTGCCCCAATCTCCAACTGATCTCATTGTTTCCAGAGGAGCAGTTGGAGTGGTGATTCAGTGATGAGAGCTTGTCGGGAAGAGGGATTTTTACCTTTTTTCAGAGTTTTTTTCCTAAGCCAGGAGTGTAAAACCAGAAGTAGGCCCCAGTGAGACCTGGGAAGGTTTTTGTTCCTTTAAAAGGTACTTACCTTCAAGGGTTTGACCTCATTGTTTCCAGAGGAGCAGTTGGAGTGGTGATTTAGTGGAGAGAGCTGCCCCATCTGGTAGTTATTTATTAGCTACCAGTCATTAACAAATGAGAAAGCCTTAAATGAGTTATGGTTAATCAATGAATAACAAATCAGTAAAAGATTGAGTTTTATTTGCTGTTGCTGTGTGTATAAAGAATGTGCATGAGGATAAATGTACTGGCAGGAGAGACCTTCAAGCTCTGATTAGCCTCAACATTTGAAACTGTGTAAATAAGGGATTGTACAGAATCAGCTAAAGGGATAGTATGAACCAGTTCTCTTGCATTCCTCTCTAAGAGAAGGTGGTGTCAGTAATTGAGGATCCAGTTAAATCAATCTACTGATCAAATTGACCAATTGTCCTGATACAACAGCCCCAACTCTGACATGAGGTAATCATCACTTTGGGGATAAAAGTAGAATTCTGAAGGTTTTCCTTGCGAGCCAAATATTGAAGACTCCCGAGGCTGAGTTCCAAGGAAATTCCTGTCAGAGAAGGAGCCAGACTCCCGAGGCTGAATTCCTGTGAAAGAAGGAGCCAGAGAGGGTTACGCTTCTACAGACTGATCACCCACATGAAGTTGCAAAAGTCAATGTCTTAAAGCTGTTCAGTAAAACTTTTTCATTCAATAAACTTCTTTTTAAATTTACTATCCAGAGAATTCTGCCTTTACCACAAAGAGGGCAGGGAACAGGCTACAGATGAATTAAAGAGAAACCATTTGTGTCCAGAACGTTGTGAATATCCTTTTACTCTGGTTGTCTTTGATCCTGAAGTCATTTTCAGTTTGGTTTAACTGTGTTCTGTTTCATTAATAAACTTCACTCAGTAAAAATATTTGATTTTTCTGAACTTTTCCTGATGAGATTGATGCACTTTAGGGAAAGTGGGTGAGAGGGATTGGCATGCTCTTTAACAGAAAGTGAGTCTCTCTAAGGTAATTGACAAAGGAGCCAGAGGGAGAGGTAAGTTTTTTTTATTTTTTGATACAGCGAGTTGAACTGATCTGCCTGAAAGCAGATTCAATCGAATCTTTCCAAAGGGTAAAGACTTGGAAGGGAAGAATCTGCAGGGCTGTGGGGAAACAGCAGAGCAGTTGAATAAATCAGAGTCCTTTCAAAGAGCTAGCAGGGACACAATGGGCTGAATGGACTCCTGCAGCCTGTCAATCTCAGCCTCTTGCTTTTGTGCAGGTTAAAAGGGACAGATTTCATTGCAGCCTCTTCCCTGTATGTGTATTTAAAGATGTGGAGATGCTGGCTTGTACTTGGGTAAACACAGTAAGAAGCTTCACAACACCAGGTTAAAATCCAACCAGTTTATTGACAGTAGTCCCACAAGCTTTCGGAATCACTGTTCCTTCGTCTGGTGTGTGGAAGCTTCACTTTAACAATTGAACAGACTTCTCTCCATCCCTCTCAGACCAGGACATGAAGTCACGGCTCTGAAAACGGGGGTAACTTGTAAAACTAACAGCCCTCAGCACCTCTTTATAAACATCTCCCCCGACCAAACTGCCTTCTCAAGACCCCTTTTCAATCCATTAAAAATGTCAAACACCTACATTAGCCAATTCCAATAACTCTTCAATTATAAACTAAAATATACATGAGTTTTTGGGCAATTTAAAAACAAATGAACTACCTACTGAAAGGGTTAACTTTTCTGCAGAATCTAAAGGGGATGGGGAGTGAGCAGAAAACAACCCAGCACACCATCACTTTACACAAGTTTAAAAACTTCCCTAATGAAAAAACAAATTTGATTTTAAACTTCACCTATTAAGTTTGTTATATCCCTCACCTTAATTGAATTTGATCAGTTTTTGTTAGGGATGAGTAACTTCTGTTCTCTATAAACTGGTTCACTCATTTTTGAAAATTCGAGATGGGCTGAGAGAACCAGAACCCTGACTTTATCATCCTTATCCTTTTTCTTTTTTTGCCACCGCTCCCTCTATTTTGATTAAACATTTTATCGTAAAAGTTAAATACTGCGGATGCAGGAATCTGAAACTAAAACAGAAAATGCCGGAACATCTCAACAAGTCTCACAGCATCTGGAGAGAGAACAGAACCAATGTTTTGAGTCTGGATGACCCTTCATCAGGACTCTTAGGAAGTGTCATCTAGATTGCACTGTGGGGTTTCTATGATTCTATGACTCAAAACATTGGTTCTGTTCTTGAATCATTTAATCAATAAGTCTCTTGTTCTTATTTCCAAGTAGCAGGTAAGAGACCTGTCCGGTCCCCACTCAAGCTCTGATTTTTCACTGGCCATGCTTGGGTAGGTTTATAACCATTAGAATCTACTCTCAGAGGGTCCACTTTTCAGTCCACTGCTATTTGGAGTATACCGTCACTTCACCGACTATTGGGTCATAAGTCCCTCAGTTTTAATCACAAATTTAGGATAAATTAATTTAAACACTGCCCGAGAATGCTTCTTAATTCCTTAATCAACTACCTACCACTGTTTGTTGATTGGTCAGACCCCCCCCTTTTTACAGATTCGGGTATCTCAGCCGCTGAACACCAGCCGATCCTGGGATAAGCTTAATTCCAACTCATTTTGAGTAAATATTCTCACCAGGTCCTCTGTCGGGGCTCTGCTAAAGCTTTAATGGTCTGTAATTGCAGAAACTGAGCAGTCACAGGAATGTGGTCAAGATCGTCCAGTCCCATAATGCCTCACATTCAATCTGCAGTCCTTCAGTTATAACAGACTATGTGGCTGTATGTAGCTGTCTCGGCCACGGTCAACCCCAACACTGCCTTCCTGAACTGCTACAATGCCTGAGGTGTAAATGCATCCACAGTGCTGTTAGGGAGGGATTTCCAGCTACACATTCCAGACTTTCACTCGATTGTTGGTGGATACCACATTGATATATTCCATTCAACCACACCCAAGGTGAGTTATCCCAATTTCGTTATTGTCCAGGGCAATATATTCACAATATCTTTAAAACAGAAATTCAACATTCCCATTTGATTTCAGGTATTAACATATTCTGTTAGTTTGTTCTTTATTGTCAATGTCAGGCTGGGGTTGTTCCCCTTGGAGCAAAGGAGGTTGAGGGGAGATTTGATAGAGGTGGACAAGATTCTGACAGGTTTAGACAAGGTGGACAAAGAAAAGTCGTTCTCATTCGCTGATGGGACAAGGACGAGGGGGGACACAGATTTAAGGTTTTGAGTCAGAGATGCGGGGGAGGAATGTGAGGAAGAATATTTTACTGCAGCGAATGGTATTGACTTGGAACCCACTCCCTACAAGGGTGGAGGAAGTGGAAACAATCAATTACAAAGGAAATTGGATGGGCATCTGGGGGGGGTTTCAAACAGAAATACTGACTAAATATCTCTGACCTTCCTAACACCCTGTCACTTTGTGATTCTTGTTAAATCTGATACCAGGTATTCACAACAAAGCTCAGAGCATCATTTAGCCATGAAACCAGCCAGTCCAGAAGAAAGAAACCCTCCCCATTGACCAGCTGTGAGAATGAACAAAATGCAGTCCTGGATGTAACTGAGAGCTGAAACAGTAACAGCAGAATCCAACCCTGAATATCACTCGTGAACTTGTTGGTGTCTCAGCAGCTGGGGTGAAATTCTGAATCCCTTCCCACACTGAGAGCAGATGAACGGCTTCTCCCCAGTGTGAACTCGCTGGTGTGTCTGCAGGTGGGATGAGTCAGTGAATCCCTTCCCACAGTGAGAGCAGATGAACGGCCTCTCCCCAGTGTGAATTCGCTGGTGTGTCCGCAGGCTGGATGACTGAGTGAATCCCTTCCCACACTGAGAGCAGATGAACGGCCTCTCCCCAGTGTGAATTCGCTGGTGTCTCCGCAGGGTGGATGACTGGCTGAATCCCTTTCCACACTCAGAGCAGGGGAATGGTTTCTCCCCAGTGTGAACTCGCTGGTGTCTCTGCAAGTGGGATAACTGAGTGAATCCGTCTCCACACTGAGAGCAGATGAATGGCCTCTCCCCAGTATGAACTCGCTGGTGTAATCGCAGGTTGGTTGAATGAATGAATCCCTTCCCACACTGAGAGCAGGTGAACGACCTCTCCCCAGTGTGAACTCGCTGGTGTGTCAGCAGGCTAGTTGAATGAGTGAATCCCCTCCCACACTGACAGCAGGTGAACGGCCTCTCCCCAGTGTGAACTCGCTGGTGTCTCTGCAAGTGGTATAACCGATGGAATCCCTTTCCACACTGAGAGCAGGTGAATGGCCTCTCCCCAGTGTGAATTTGCTGGTGTCTCTGCAGGTCGGATGAGTCAATGAATCCCTTCCCACACTGAGAGCAGGGGAATGGCTTCTCCCCAGTGTGAATTCGCTGGTGTCTCTGCAGGCTGGATGAGTCAGTGAATCTCTTCCCACACTGAGAGCAGGGGAATGGTCTCTCCCCAGTGTGAATTCGCTGGTGTCTCCACAGATGGGGTAACACAGTGAATCCCTTTCCACACTGAGAGCAGATGAACGGTCTCTCCCCATTGTGAACCCGCTGGTGTTTCTGCAAAGTGGATAACAGAGTGAATCCTTTTCCACACTGAGAGCAGGTGAACAGTCTCTCCCTTGTGTGAATTTGCTGGTGTTTATGCAGATTGGATAAGTCGTTGAATCCCTTTCCACACTGAGAGCAGGTGAACGGTCTCTCCCCAGTGTGAACTCGCTGGTGTTTGCGCAGATTGGATAAGCGGTTGAATCCCTTTCCACATTGAGAGCAGGTGAATGGCCTCTCCCCAGTGTGGCTGCGTCGATGAGCTTCCAGCCGAGACGGGAATCTGTATCTCTTTCCACAGTCCACACATTTCCATGGTTTCTCCATGGTGCAGGTGTCCTTGCCTCTCTTTTGGGTGGACAATCAGTTGAAGCCTCGTCCACACACACAACACGTGTACAGTCTCTCCCCGCTGTGAATGGTGTGATATTTATTCAGGCTGTGTAACTGGTTAAAGCTCTTCAGTCAGTGCTCTGGAACACTCTCACTTGAATGTGGAAGTGTGTTGATGCTTTTCCAGTCACACTGACGTTTGAAATCTTTTCAAATCTCCTTCCAGATTCAATGGCTGATGATATTCAGATCCCAAGGAACATGACTGCCATATCTAGACCTGATGTTTGAGATTTCAGCTTGTGATTCCTCTTTCAATATCCTGTAAAACAAGTTGACACAAGTCATCAGTGTCAGGACAGGATAGAAATTAAGAACAGACAATTCTCGTTTCTATGCAACATTCTTTCCTCTCTCATTCCCCAAAAGCTGTAAATCTCCATGTCACACACTCTCCCTCCATTCTCACTCTGCTGTATCTAATATTCACCCTCCCAATTCTCCTGAAGGTGCTGATTGAGGCTGATTAACAGATCCATGCTCACTGCTTCCTGTCCAGGAGACACACAGCTAAAAGTCTCCATGCAGGTTGCCAGAAGATCTGTGCACATATGACTGGACTAAAAATGTGTGGAATGTACAGACTGGATTCACTTCCTTACCCTTCAGTTCCTGCAAGTCCCCAATTTCCCCCAGAAAGAGGAAAGAAATGGAAAGGGGGAAACATTGATTTCCTCCCAGATGTTGCCCAGAGGAGGAAGTTTCAGCCTGAAGCTCATTGGACAACTCTTGTGACGTCACAACGAAGCTCTGCCTGTATCAGCCAATAGGAATCTCTCTGCTCCACGTGACATCTCCGGATTCCAGTGCACAGGCCCGGGAGCCCCGCCCCCACCCATTGTTCCCCTCCCGGGAGCCCCGCCCCCACCCATTGTTCCCCTCCCGGGAGCCCCGCCCCCACCCATTGTTCCCCTCCCGGGAGCCCCGCCCCCACCCATTGTTCCCCTCCCGGGAGCCCCGCCCCCACCCATTGTTCCCCTCCCAGGAGCCCCGCCCCCACCCATTGTTCCCCTCCCCCTCCTCAAGCCAAGGTTTCCAGACAAGTGGCTGGTGGCTCCGGCCAGAGCGAGAAGCCGCTCGGTGATCTCCCCCTCCTGAGACTGCGCATGTCCAAGGGAGCGGGGAAGCTGCGCATGTGCGGGGCTCTGCCCACCCACTAACCTTCATGCTGAGCTGTTAACCATGGGAAGAGTTGGAGGACCGGAAGGACTCTGGTCTTCCAGCCAATCAGAGTGCGGGCTTTGTGTGAACGAAGATTGAGTTTCAGACAGACTCCACCTTCCCCCTGCCTGCAACATCTGTGAGTAAAACACTTTCTTTTCGCCCCCTTTCCATTTCTTGCAACTGGTTAAAGCTCTTCCCACACTCAGTGCACTGGAACACTCTCACTTGGGTGGGTGTGTGTCTTGGTGCTTTTCCAGCCACCCTGATGTTTCAAATCTTCTGAAGTAGACAGAACAGAGGAAGATTTCTCCTTCTGGATTCGTAGGTCAGTGATATTCAGGTCCTCATGAATTGAGTGACTCTGTCAGATGTTGGTGTGACATTTGGTTTGAGATTTCTGTCTGTAATCCTCACCTTCTAATATTCTGTAAAAAGAATTTACAGAAGTCATCAGCGTCAGTACAGAATAGAAATTCAGAACAGACAATTCAAGTTTCAATGGCACATTCTTTCCTCTGTCATTCCCCAAAAGCTGTAAATCTCCATTCCACACACTGCCTCCATTCTCACTCTGCTATATCTAGTATTCACTCTCCCAATTCTCCTGAAGGTGTTGATTGAGGCTAATTGACAGATCCATGCTCACTGCTTTCTGTCCTGGAGACACAGAGCTGAAAATCTCCATGCAGGCTGCCAGACAGATCAATGCCCATATGACTGGACTAAAAATGTGTGGAATATACACACTGAATTCACTTCAGCATTCTCCAAGGCAGCCTTCACGAAACACGACAGCACAGAGTCGCTGAGCAGAGACTGATAGCCAAGTTCCGCACACAAGGATGGCCTTAACCGGGATCTGGGGTTCATGTCGCACTATTTGTAACCCCCACGACTTGCCTGGGCTTGTAAAATCTCACTTACTGTCCTGCCTGGAGACAATACACATCTCTTTAACCTATGCTAATGCTATCTCCGCTCACATTGTCTGCATCTTTAAGACTTGAATAGCAGGTTGGCTGTAAAGACTTGCATTATAATCCGTATTCTGTAAACTGTGTGTGTCTTTATATGCCCTTCTCTGATCAGAACCTTCCACACACCTGACGAAGGAACACCGTTTCCGAAAGCTTGTGGCATTGCTATCAAATAAACTGGTTGGACTTTAACCTGGTGTTGTGAGACTTCTTACTGTGTTTACCCCAGTCCAACGCCGGCATCTCTACATCATGTTATAACAGTGTCAGGGAATTCATCATTTGAGCAGAGTTTCCACATCCAACTCGACCAGGAGCTGTTTACAGGGGGAGTGGAGGGGGATTGATTGGGGGGGAAGAGTGGGGTGTCTGTCAGTCTGTCTAGGGGCTGTTCACAGGGAGGGAGTGGGGTTTGCCGGGAAGGGTGGGAGAGAACTGACAGGGATATTCAGTAGGAGGGCACTTTGAGAGATTGTGTGCTGAGAGGGATTTGGACGGTGCTGAAGAGGCTTTGGGCAGTGAGGGGGGTATGGACCTGAGAGAGATTTGGAGGAGGATTGAAGAGGGTTTGACAAAAAAATTATCCATCTCAAGATTTAAAGGTTGTAACTAATTTCGCATCAACTGCCTTTTGTAGAAGAGAGTTCCAAACCTCTACCATCCTGAGCAGAGGTGCTTCCTCACCAGGATTTGTGAATCTCAGGGCTTTTCCAGTTACAGTAAGACCTGAAATCTTCTCTCTGACAGAATGAACAAACCTGTAACATTCCACATTCAGACTCTGCTGACATTCAGGTCCTGTTGTGTTGAATGACTCAGTCAGATCACGATGTGATGTTTGATTTGTGTTTCCTGTCTGTCAATTCTCCACTTCCAGCACTCTGTAAATTTACAGAAACCATCACTGTCAGTCCAGGATAGAAATTCACAACATTCTCTCCTCTATAATCACAAACTGTGATTCAATGAGTTCCTGGATGTTTTATCACATCTTTTACATTGCCCCCATCCTCAACCACTAATCAGTCAACACACCAGTCCCATACTGCTTTCCTAGGCCAATTGAAAAGCAAAAAGACTCATCACTTTACAGGATAATGACTGACGGTCAACCAAACAACCTTCATCTGTTGTCAATATTTTAATAGCCAGTGAAAAGAAATATTCAAAGAACAATTACAAAAAAGTATATATTTTAATGTCCAGACAATTTTCCAGAAATTCAGGTTTGAATCCCACAGTCCAAAGATGTGTAGGTTAGGTGGATTACCCATGCTAAATGCACATGGTTACAGGGATAGGGCTGGGAAGTGGGTCAGGGAAGCTGCTTTGTTGGAGAGTCAGTGCATACTTGATGGGGAAAATTCTGCGCTGTAGGCATTCTATGATCCTATGGTGAATGGTATGGTAAATTTTGAATATAATTAAAATCTGGAACTAAAAGCCTACTGATGACCATGAAACGTCCCATCTCGTTCACTAATGTCTTTGAGGGAGGGAAATCTGCTCTCCTTACCTGGTCTAATCTATGTGTGACTCCAGATCCACAGCAATGTGGTTGAGTCTTAAAATGTCCTCTGAAACTCAGTTCAAGAGCAAGTAGGAATGGGTGATGAATGCTGTCCCAGCCAGTGACACCCACAGTGTGAATGAATTAGGAAAAATATCTGCCATCCTTATCCAGTCTGGTCTAACTGTATATCAAGAGCAATGTGGTTGACTCTTAAAATGCCCTCTGAGATGGCCTAGCAAACCACTCAGTTGAAGGACATTTAGGGATGGACAATAAATGCTGGCTCAGCCAGCGACTCCCACATCCCATGGACAAATAAAAAAATTCCTGGAGACGCCAGTCCAATCCGGGAGAGTTGGCAACTGGTCCAGACTCACAGCGCATGCGCCCTGTCGTACATTGTTCCTATAAAGATGGCGGCCGGTAACCCGGGCCTGGAGCCGCTCAGCTCCGACTCTATTCGGTGCCGATTGAAATGGTACCGCAAACATATTATCTGGATTGAGGCATCCACAAGATGTTTATGAAGCCTCCCAGCCCACTCCGCTGCTTCTATCCCTCCCCGGTCACCCAGCGGCTCCATTACTGAACCTCACTCCATTGTTTCTCTCCGGCTCCTCGCAGCTCCAGTCACAGCCCGGAATGCGCATGCCCTAGTCAGAGCCAAGTACCGCGCTTGCGCAAGGCGGCGCTGTAATGTGGATAGGGCATATTCTCATTCGCAGAGAATATTGGGTAATCGCCCCGCCATTCACATTGGTTTTGTTAAATAGAAAATGATTTGTGTACTCCTGGATAGAACAGTTAAATTGCCCTCGCCAATAAGAATGTTGAAATTGGATCAAATGCTTTGAACTTTTAAAGTTAGTACTAACCACTCAGGAAATCCCTTTGCAAACGTTAATTGCTTGAGTGGTCTTTCTCTGGTGTAATTGTGCTCTCGATCAGTAAATGGAAAGACTGAATGAATCCATTTTCACATTCAGCTCGGAAATAATCTCTACCCCAACATTCTCCCTTTCTCTGGATGGGGTAACTATACTCTGCAGTATTGCAGTGCTATTAATACAGTCAGTAAAATATAAACTGTTGTTGGGAGTTTGATTATCTGGTGTCTGAAACCACAAGATTCAATATTTAGCGTCAACAAGATGAACAAAGAAACACACCAGGGTCCAATTCTCCAGCTAGATATTCACAGAAGAAAGTCATCGAGTGGACAGAACAGAGGAAGATCCCAACTTAGGCCGCACTTGGAATATAGTGTTCAATTCTGGTTGCCACACTACCAGAAGGATGTGGAGGCATTGGAGAGGAAATATAAAAGATTGATCAGGATGTTGATTATACAGTAACATACTTCAATGGTGGCTATCTTACCCAGCATTCACAGTGATTCAGAATATGATCCAGCCTCGCAACAGACTTTGCGCATGCGTACTGTAGATCTAAAGTGCATGCGCAGTGGGTGTTGCTGCTGCAGTGGTGTAGTTTTGTCGGCTCCGGGTTTCCAGGGAAACGGCTTATTCTGGAGGGTAATGGAGGCGGCGGGGTGGGTGGGGAGGCTTTATAAGCACCCAATGGATTCAGGAAAACCCGAATAATAAGTGCTCGGTGCCGCGTTCGTAACATTTGGGGCCTCGACCACAGATGCCTGAGTTGGAGGCCCCGAGTTAACGGCAGCCATCTTTACCGGGGCGATGAGCAGCAGGGCGCATGCGCGGTGCCCCCTGTCAGCAGGAGGAGAGAATGTTGTGAATTTCTATCCTGGACTGACAGTGATGGACTTTGGAAACTCCTTTTACAGGGAGTTAGAGGGGAGGATTTACACACAGAAAACCCAACCCAAGAGAAACGTTTCTCGCTTAATATCTATTCTTGACTGAAGGTGATGATTTTTTTTCAGGAAATTTGACGACAAACTTCGAAGGGAAACTCAAACCAGACAGCAGATCAAAACCTGACAGAACCTGAATGTAAGTGTGTCTGTAGAAAAAGATCCAAACACTGGTGTGACTGGAAATAGGAAACAATAATGTCATGGAAGGATTTGCAAAAAACGGATGCAATTTGTGAAAAAGGGATCCAAAACTTCACCACATCCTTGAGTGAAGAAATCCTTCCTCATCTGAGCTTTCTCTCCATTTAAGTGAGAGTGTTCCAGAGCACTGACTGAAGAGCTTTAACCAGTTACACAGCCTGAATAAATATCACACCATTCACAGTGGGGAGAGACTGTACACGTGAGTGGACGAGTCTTCAACTAATTGTCCACCCAAGGGAGAGGCAAGGATACCTGCACCATGGAGAAACCATGGAAATGTGTGGACTGTGGAAAGAGATACAGATTCCCATCTCTGCTGGAAGCTCATCGGCGTAGCCACACTGGAGAGGGGCCGTTCATCTGCTCTCAGTGTGGGGAGGGATTCATTCGGTTCCGCCACCTGCAGTCACACCAGCGAATTCACACTGGAGAGAAACCTTTCACCTGCTCTCAGTGTGGGAAGGGATTCACTCAGTCATCCAACCTGCTGACACACCAGCGAGTTCACACTGGGGAGAGGCCATTCATCTGCTCTCAGTGTGGGAAGGGATTCAACCAGTTATCCATTCTGCTGACACACCAGCGAATTCACACTGGGGAGAGGCCATTCACCTGCTCTCACTGTGGGAAGGGATTCACTCAGCCATCCAACCTGCGGACACATCAGCGAGTTCACACTGGGGAGAGGCCATTCACCTGCTCTCAGTGTGGGAAGGGATTCACTGACTCATCCAGACTGCGGAGACACCAGCGAGTTCACACTGGGGAGAAGCCATTCACCTGTTCTCAGTGTGGGAAGGGATTCAACCAGTTATCCAATCTGCGGACACACCAGCGAATTCACACTGGGGAGAGGCCGTTCACCTGCTCTCAGTGTGGGAAGGGATTCACTGTGTTATCGACTTTACAGAAACACAAGCGAGTTCACACTGGGGAGAGGCCATTATCCTGATCTCAGTATGGGAAGGGATTCACTCGACTATCCCACTTGCTGAGACATCAGCGTGGTCACACTGAGGAGAAACCATTCAGCTGCTCTGCATATGGGAAGGGATTCAGTGATTCAACCAGCCTGTGGAGACACCAGTGTGTTCACACGGGGGAGAAACCATTCACCAGCTCAATGTATAGAAAGGGTTCAGAATTTCATCCCAGCTGCTGAGACACCAACAAGTTCACGAGTGATATTCAGGGTTGGATTCTGCTGTTACTATTTCGGCTCTCAGTTACATCCAGGACTGCATTTTGTTCATTCTCACAGTTGGTCAATGGGGAGGGTTTCTTTCTGCTGGACTGGCTGGTTTCATGGCTTTGCCTCCAGTGGGCTGATGCTCTTTGAGCTTTGTTGCGATATTTAACAAGAATCACAGAGTGACAGGGTGTTAGGAAGGTCAGAGATATTTAGTCAGCATTTCTGTTTGAAACCCCCCCAGATGCCCTTCCGATTTCCTTTGTAATTGATTGTTTCCACTTCCTCCACCCTCGTAGGGAGCGGGTTCCAAGTCAATACCATTCGCTGCAGCAAAATATTCTTCCTCACATTCCACCCCCTGCATCTCTGACCCAAAACCTTAAATCTGTGTCCCCCTCGTCCTTGTCCCATCAGCGAATAGGAGCAGTTTTTCTTTGTCCACCTTATCTAAATCTGTCAGAATCTTGTCCACCTCTATCAAATCTCCCCTCAACCTCCTTTGCTCCAAGAGGAACAACCCCAGCCTGACATTGACAATAAAGAACAAACTAACAGAATATGTTAATATCTAAAATCAAATGGGAATGTTTAATTTCTGTTGTAAAGATATTGTGAATATATTGTCCTGGACAATAATGAAATTGGGATAACTGACCTTGGGTGTGGTTGAATGGAATATATCAATCTGGTATCCACCAACAGTTAGTGAAAGTCTGGAATGTGTAGCTGGAAATCACTCCCGAACAGCACTGTGGGTGTATTTACAGGCATTGTAGCAGTTCAAGAAGGCAGTGTTGGGGTTGACCATGGCCGAGGCAGCTACATACAGCCACATATTCTGTTATAATTGAAGGACTGCAGATTGAATGTGAGGCATTATGGGACTGGACTGTCTTGACCACATTCCTGTGACAGCTCAGTTGCTGCAATTACGGACCATTAAAGCTGCTTAGCAGGGCCCCAACAGAGGACCTGGTGAGAATATTTACCCGGAATGAGTTGGAATTGAACTTATCCCAGGACCGGCTGGTGTTCAGCGCCTGAGATACCCGAATCTGTAAAATGGGGGTCTGACCAATCAACAAACAGTGGTAGGTAGTTGGTTAAGAAATTAAGAAGCATTCTCAGGCATTGTTTAAATTAATTTATCTTAAATTTGTGATAAAAACGGTGACTGATTTGTGACCCGATAGTCAGTGAAGTGACGGTATACTCCAAGTAGCACTGGACTGAAAAGTGGATCCTCTGAGAGTAGATCGTAATGGTTATTATCTTACCCCATCATGGCCAGTGAAAAATCGAGTGGGTACCGGACAGGTCTCTTACCTGCCATTTGGAAACTAAGAACACAAAACCTAGTGATAAAACAGTTCGAGAATAGAGCCATTTCGTGTCTGGATGACACTTCATAAGAGCTCTGATAAAGGGTCATCCAGACTCGAGACATTGACTCTATTCTCTCTCCACAGATGCTGTCAGACCTGCTGAGATTTTCCAGCATCCGCAGTATTTCACTTTTATGATAAAATGAGATTTGGAATCCCCACGGCCCTCCCCCAAAACAGAGGGAGTGGTGGGAGAGGGAAAAAAGGGTAAGAATGAAGAAGTCTGGCTTCTGATTCTCCGAGCCCATGTAGAATTAACAAAATGAGTGAATCAGTTTATAAAGCACAGAAGTTACCATCCCTAACGATAACTGATCAAATTACAATAATTAGGTTGAGGAATGTAACAAAAAAATGAAAAGATGAAGTTTAAAATCAAGTTTGTTTTGTTGTTAGAAAGTTTTTTTTGAAATTATGTAAAATGCCATAATTGAGTGCCAAGTTTTTTCTGCTCACTCCCCACCCCTTTAGGCTCTGTAGAAAAGTTAACCCTTTCAGCAGTCAATTGATTTGTTTTTAAATCACTCGGAAACTCGTGTCTATTTTAGTTTATAATTGTGGATTTATTCGAACCAGTTAAATCTGGAAATTTTACATGTAGCCTGGAGGAATTTGGAATAACTGAGAATTCTGTCGTTGTCACCTCAACCCCAGATAAAGAACAAAAATTTTACAGGTGGTAATGGTAACTCAATAAACTGTTTGTCGATTGAATCGGGCCTGAGTGTTGATTGATTCTTCTGAGTTCATTGCCCCCAACACACTGGGTACATTACCACTGGAGACCAGGTATTGCCAAAACCTTCAGACAACACAAAGACTCACGAAAACCTGTGTCCCAGTTTAAAGTCTTATCTTTTATTTGACCAATGATTGAAGGGAAATATTATTGGACAGTGTAATACCTCTCTGGAAGAGAAGCATCCTGATCTCTGCAATAACTCTGGCGTAAAATGCTTAGGATAGATCAATTATACATTCTTCATGTCAAATTCTCCTGCCTTTCATGAGGTGTGAACCAATCATTTTCTGTACAAAAACATCATGAATTACATATGTAATTTAGCCAATTGCATTTTACCCTTTGACACAATGGAATTTAATCTGTCCATAGAATCCGAATGCTTCTTCCCCCTATTGCTGACTCCACTTCCCCTATTGCTTAGCAACCCCAGATGCTTAGCTGCAAAGGTCAAAGTTAAAGTTTCCACCAGTTCTTACTCTGCCACTGGCCAAACAGACAAATGCAAGTTCTCACGCCTGAGAAGGCACTGTCTTATCTGGACAGTGTGAATCAATCCTATTCATGAAGATGCCTTGAAAATCTTTCTATTAGAAACTTAGCTGATAAACATTGGCACATTTTGTGGCTTTGTTGTTCTGAAGCCTGATTTAAGTGTCTCGGTACCATCATGCCTTACAGCAGCCTGCCTTTGGCTAAATTTACAATTGTTTTTAAAAATACAGCTAACATACATTTTAAAATTGGGTAATTCAGGTTTAAATCAGAATTCTGTGAAATTCAAAGATTTAAACAAGTAATTCTGATTTACTTGTAATTTAGAGATCCAAAAAACTAAATCAGAATTACTTGTTTAAATCTCTTCCTGAATTCACGTGTGTGGACTGTTCCCATGTTAGCTTCTGAGTCATTTAACTCTGCTGGTAGTTCTGTTACTGTCTGAAATGACACATGGTTTAAAATTTCTCAAACCTATCAGCAACTTTCTGCAGCTTCCCATTGCGGAGCTTGGAATATAGCACTTGTTTCAGGAGTCTTGTATGCAGTTTACGGACAAGTTGGCCCACCTATCGCAGCTCGTCAAATGTGACCAGTGCCTCACAACTGGGGGTCTTGGCCTGGGACAGGACACTGACATTGGTATGCCTATCCTGCCAGTGCATTTGCCCCTAAGTTAATTTGAGTTTGTTTATTTGGTTGGTGTCAAAAGAGATTTGCAGGATTTTGCAGAGGCAACGTTGGTGACATCTCTCCAGGGATTTGAGGTGTTTGCTGTTCACTGTCCATGTTTCTGATGGATACAGAAAGGCGGGGACCACAGCTGCTCTGCAGACCACGAGCTTGGTGCTGGATTTGAGGTCTTGGGCTTCAAACACTCTTCCTCAGGTGTCTGAAGCCTGCCCTGGTGCATTGGAGTCGATGCTGGATTTCATCGCCAATGTCCTATGCCGAAAGGAGGCCCCCGAGGTGTGGGAAATGATCCACATTGTCCAGGGACTCACTGTGGATCTTGATGGGTTGGGGAGGAGGGAGCAGGAATGGGCTGGGAGAGAACCTTTGTTTCCCAGATGTTTAGTCCGAGGCCCATTCTCTCACATGCCTCAGTGGATGCTTCAATGATAGTTTGTAGATAAGTTGAAGCTTATTTATTGGTTTCACAAGTAGGCTTGCATTAATGCTGCAATGAAGTTACTGTGAAAATCCCCTAGACCAACCTCTGAGTGTGTGCACAGACACACTCAGGTCATGAACAAAGCCCAGTCCCTCACTCAAACCATATTTTGACAGTTCAAATGCCATCAGTCAAATGCTGGAAAATGGATTAGTGCAAATTTAGTATAGTTTTGTCAGTGCAGACTCGATAGGCTGAAAGGCCTCTGCTGTACTGTATGATTCTATGACTTGTGAGCTTGCTGGTGTTTCTGCAGTTGGGATGAGTGAGTGAATCCTTTCCCACACACGGTGCAGGTGAACGGTCTCTCCCCAGTGTGAACCCACTGGTGTCTCCGCAGGGCAGATGGCACACTGAATCCTTTCCCACACACACAGCAGGAGAACGGCCTCTCCCCAGTGTGAACTTGCTGGTGTCTGTGCAGGCTTGATGACACACTGAATCCTTTCCCACACACAGAGCAAGTGAATGGTTTCTCCCCTGTATGAACTCGCTGGTGGTTCTGCAAATGAAATAACTGAGTGAATCCCTTCCCACACACAGAACAGACGAATGGTCTCTCCCCAGTGTGAACTCGCTGGTGTCTCCGCAGACTGGATAACTGAGTGAATCCTTTCCCACAGTCAGAGCAAGTGAATGATCTCTCCCCAGTGTGAATTCGCTGATGTCTCTGAAAATCAATTATCTGAATGTATCCCTTCCCACACACAGAGCAGGTAAACGGCCTCTCCCCAGAGTGACTGCGCCGATGAATTTCCAGCTGAGATGGAAAACTGAATCCTCTCCCACAGTCCCCACATTTCCACGGTTTCTCCATGGTGCAGATGTCCTTGTGACTCTCCAGGATAAACAATCAGTTAAATCTCATACAGGACACAGGTACAGTCTCTCCCCACTGTGAATGCTGCGATGTATTTTCAGGCTGTGGAACTGGTAAAAGCTCTTTCCACACACAGTGCACTGGAACACTCTCACTCGGGTGTGTCTTTGTCTTCGTGCTTTTACAGTCACATTTATGTTTAAAAAGTTCTGAAGCAGACAGAATAGAAAAATATTTTCCTTCTAGATTTAAAGGCCAATGATATTCTGGTCCTGATCAATCAGATTTTGATGTGACGTTTGGTTTGAGATTTCTGTCTGTAAATCCTCACCTTCTGTTATCCTGCAAAAGCAGAATATAAAAGTCATCACTCTCAGTACAGGATAGAAATTCGGAATAGACATTTCCTTTTTTTAAAGTTTATTCATTAGTCACAAGTAAGGTTTACATTAACGTTGCAATGAAGTTACTGTGAAATTCCGTTAATCGCGACAGTCCCAATAGATATAGAGTAGGAGGATTAGTATGGTAAAGATGTGGGGTTATGGGGAGAGGGCCTGGGAAAGATGCTCTGTTCGAGAGTCAGTGCAGACTCGATGAGCCAAATGGCGTCCTGCACTCTAGGGATGCTATGATTTCCAAAAGGCATTTGACAAGGTACTGCATAAGAGACTGGGACATAAAGTAAAAGCCCATGGAATTGCAGGAAGTGTGTAAACATGGATTGAAAACTGGCCATCACATAGAAAACAGAAAATTGGAATAAATGGGTCATTTTCAGAGTGTAAAGATGTAACTAGTCAAGTACCACAGGGATCAGTTCTTGGCCTGCAATTGTTCATTATTCAATTAGTGATCTGAAGGAAGGAACAGAATGTAAAGTTTCTAAATGATTTGAAGATAGGTGGACAGACATGTTCTGATGAGGAGTTTTTGATTCTGCAATGGGATATAGATGGATGGAGTGACTGTGAAAACCTGGCAAATGGAGTTTAACGTGCGAAAGTGTAGGGTCATGTATTTCAGTAGGAGGAATCAAAAGGGAGATTATCTCTATGGAGAAAGGCCGCAATTGGGCGCCGTACTTACGCAAGGATATTTTGGCCTTGGAGGGAGTGCAGAGGAGGTTTCTAGGTTGATGCTGGAGTTGAGGGGGTTGAGCTATGAGGAGAGGCTGAATAGACTGGACTTGTAATGAGGGGAGATCTCATTGAGACATATAAGATGATGAATGGGATGGATAGGATAGAGGTGGAGAGACTCTTCCCGCTCAGAAAGGACAGTAGGACTAGGGGGCACAGCCTCAAGATAAAGGGGGGGCGGTTTAGAACGGAGTTGAGGAAGAACTTCTTCACTCAAAGGGTGGTGAATCTCTGGAATTCTCTGCCCGTTGAAGTGGTGGAGGCTACCTCGCTAAATATTTTTAAGACGCGGGTTGATGGGTTTTTGATAAGAGAGGGGATTAAGGGTTATGCGGAGAGGGCAGGAATGTGGAACTGAGCCACGACAGATCAGCCATGATCTTATTGAATGGCGGGGCAGGCTCGAAGGGCTAGATGGCCTACTCCTGCTCCTATTTCTTATGTTCTTATGTAATTGAATGAAGTACAGAGGGATCTTGCACATGAATCACAAAAGGCTAGCAGACAGGTCCCACAATAGCCAAAAAGGAAAATGGCATTTTGGACTTTATTGCAAAGGGGTGAACTTTAAAAACAGGGATGTTTTGTTGCAATTGTACAGGGTGTTGGTGAGGCCTCACCTGGAATACTGTGTACATTATTGATCCCCTTACCTAAACAAGGATATAGTAACATTGGAGGTAGTCCAAAGCAGATGCACCAGGTTAATTCCTGGGATTAGAGGGCGGTCCTGCCAAGAGAGAATAAATTGTCTAGGTCTGTATTCATTGAAGTTTTGAAGACAAAGGCATGACTTTATTGAAGCATATAAGATCCTGAGGGGGCTTGACAGGGTGGATGGTGAGATATTTTCACCAGTGGAAGAGTTATGAACAAGCAACAAGATAAAGGGTCGGTCATTTAAACTTGAGTTGCACAGAATTTTTTTCTCGCAAAGGATGGGGAATATCTGGAATTCTCTGCCCCAAACGGTGGTGGAGGCTGGATCATTAGAAGTATTTAAAGTGGAGGTGGATAAATATTTGATAGATCGGGGAATAGAAGGCTATGGGGAAATGGCACAGAAAAGGAGTTAGGATGGAATAGATCAGCCATGATCGGATTGAATAGCTGGACAGGCTTGATGGGCCTGGTGGTCACTCCTGCTTCTATTTGTTGTCATCAGTTCCTGCAAGACAACAATTTCCCCAGAAAGTTTTACATTTAGACATAAATGAGTAGACTAATGTGTGTAATACATAGATACATGAAGAATGCAAGGAGGATTTTTATTTTGGCAGCGAGTGGTGACCTGCAAGTTAAAAATTCAAGTCTAAAATGAGAGAAGAAATGGGAAGGGGGAGAAAAGAAAGTGTTTTACTCACAGATGTTGCAGACAGGAGGAAGTCTGAGTCTGTCTAAAGCTCAATCTTCATTCAGAGAGAGAGAGCAGCAGCTTTGCTGGGCAGGAATGAACTTCCGCATTCAGACAATGGGGAGCTCTGATTGGCTGGAGGACCTGAGACCTTGCGGTCCTCCAGAGTTCCCATTGGTTAACACCGCAGCACGAAGGTCAGTGGGTGGGCATCGCCCGGCACATGCGCAGCTTCCTCTCTCCCTTGGACATGCGCAGTCCCGGGCCGGAGGGAGGGGGAGACCACCGAGCGGCTTCTCGCTCTGGCCGGAGCCGCCGCCGCTTGTCTGGAAACCTTGGCTCGAGGAGGGGCTGGGGGAGGGGCAGGGGAAACAATGGGTGGGGGCGGGGCTCCCGGGTTCGCGCGGCGGAGATCCCACCCCCTGACCTTCATGCTGAGGGTAATGGGACCAATGGGAAGATTTGGATGACCGGAAGGACTCTGGTCCTCCAGCCAATCAGATCACGGGCTTTGTGTGAATGAAGATTGAGCTTTAGACAGACTCAAACTCCCTCCTGTCCTTAAAGAGGCCAGTATCTGTGAGTAAAACACTTTCTTTTCTCAAGCTGGGGGAAATTGGTAACTCGCAGCAACGGAAGGGAAAGGAAGTGAACCCAGTTTGTACATTCCACACATTGTCAGTCCAGTCATACAGACATATATCTGTCTGGCAGCCTGCATGGAGATTTTCAGCTCTCTGTGTCCAGGACAGGAAGCAGTGAGCATGGATCTGCTAATCAGCCTCAATCAGCACCTTCAGGAGTATTGGGAGGGTGAATATTAGGTACAGCAGAGTGAGGATAGAGGGAGAATGTGTGGGATGGGGACTTACAGCTTTTGGGGAAAGTGAGAGAAAAACATATTCCATAAAAACTAGAATTGTCTTTTCTGAATTTCTATCCTGCACTGACACTGATGAATTTTTCAAACTCATTTACAGAATATGAGAAGGTGAGGATTGACAGACCAAAATCTTGAAACAAACGTCATATCGGCATCTGACACCCTCACTCAATTCATCGGGACCTGAATATTATAGACCTATGAATCTGGAAGGAGAAATGTTTCTCTGTTCTGTCTGCGTCAACAGCCCTTTAATGTCAATGTGACTGGAAAAGCACCAAGGCACAACTACACCCGAGTGAGAGTGTTTCACTGCACTGAGTGTGGAAAGAACGTCAACCAGTTACACAGCCTGAAAATACATTGCAGCATTCACAGTGGGGAAAGACTGTACCCGTGTTCTGTGTCAGATTTAACTGATTGTTTAACCTGGAGAGTCACAAGGACACCGGCACTGTGGAGAAACCATGGAAATGTGGGGACTGTGGAAAGAGATACAGAGCCCCCTGTGACCTGGAAATCCATCGACGCAGTCACACCGGGGAGAGACCATTCACCTGCTCTTTGTGTGGGAAGGGATATATTCAGTTATCCCACCTGCTCAGACACAAAGTCACTCACAGCAATGAGAGACCCTTTAAATGCTCTGACTGTGGAAGCGGCTTCAAACGTGCTGCGGATCTGAGAGACCACGAGCGCATTCACACTGAGGAGAGACCATTCAGCTGCTCTCACTGCACAAAGACATTTAGAACATCATCTAACCTGCGGCAACACCAGCGAGTTCACACTGGGGAAAGACCGTTCACCTGCTCTGTGTGTGGGAAGGGATTCACTCAATTATCCAGCTTGCTAAAACACAAAGTCACTCACAGCCAGGAGAGACACTTTAAATGCTCTGACTGTGGGAGTGGCTTCAAAAGCTCTGGTGAACTGGTGTCCCACAAACGCTTTCACACTGCAGAGGGACTGTTCACCTGCTCTGTGTGTGGGAAGGGATTCAATCGGTCAACCCACCTGCGGACACACCAGCGAGTTCACACTGGGGAGAGACCGTTCACCTGCTCTGTGTGTGGGAAGGGATTCACTCAGTCATCCCACCTACAGAATCACAAAGTCACTCACAGCAATGAGAGACCCTTTAAATGCTCTGATTGTGGGAGCAGCTTCAAAAGTGCTGCAGATTTGAACATCCACCAGCGCGTTCACACTGAGGAGAGACCCTTCAGCTGCTCTGACTGCACAAAGACGTTCAAAACCTCATCCAATCTGCGGGTACACCAGCGAGTTCACACTGGGAAGAGACCATTCACCTGCTCTGTGTGTGGGAAGGGATTCACTCAGTCATCTGGTCTGACAACACACAAAGTCACTCACAGCAATGAGAGACCTTTTAAATGCTCTGACTGTGGGCGTGGCTTCAAAAGTGCTGCGGATCTGATGATTCACCAGCGAGTTCACACTGAGGAGAGACCCTTCAGCTGCTCTCATTGCGCAAAGAGATTTAAAAGTTCATCCAATCTGCGGAAACACCAGCGAGTTCACACTGGGGAGAAACCATTCCCCTGCCCTGTGTGTGGGAAGGGATTCACTCAGTTGTCCAACCTGCTGAAACACAAAAGCACTCACACCCAGGAGACACCCTTTCAATGCACTGACTGTGGGACTGGTTTTGAAAGCTCTGATGAACTGTTGGTTCACCAGCGAGTTCACACAGAGGAGAGACCGTTCAGCTGCTCTCACTGCACAAAGAGATTTAAAAGTTCTTCCACACTGCGGATACACCAGCGAGTTCACACTGGGGAGAAACCATTCCCCTGCTCTGTGTGTGGAAAGGGATTCACTCAGTCGTCCAGCCTGCTGAGACACAATATTACTCACAACAAGGAGAGATCCTTTAAATACTCTGACTGAGAGGCCGGACTCAAAACCTCTCAGCAACTGATGATCAACCAGTGCCTTTACACAGGGGAGAGACAGTTCAGCTGCTCTGTATGTGGGCAGGGCTTCAAAAGCTCTGGCTAACTGGTGTCCCACCAGCACATTCTCAGTGCACAAAGAGATTTAAAAGCTCATCCAACCTGCAGGAACACCAGTGAGTTCACATCGGGGACAGACCATTTACCAGCTTGGTGAGTGTGAAAGGATTTACTCGGTTATCCAGACAGAACATCACTCACACCCTGGACAGATTCTTTAAACTCTACAACTGTGGGAGCAGCTTTAAAAGCTCTCGGGGACTGACGATCCACCAGTGCATTCACACTGGAGAGAGGCTATTCACCTGCTGTGTATGTGGGAAGGGATTCACTCAGTCATCCATCCTGCAGGTACACAGTGAGTTCACAGCGGGCAGAGGCTGTTCACCTGCTGTGTATGTGGGAAGGGATTCACTCGGTCATCCACCCTGCAGGTACACAGTGAGTTCACACCAGACAGAGGCTGTTCACCTGCTCTGACTGTGGGAAGGGATTCACTTGATCAGCAAACTTGGTGAAACACCAGTGCTTTCACAAGTGATTACAGTTCTGGGATTATTCTTGTGATTCTTTCTTGCCCTTTCTCCTGTGCCTCTATTTCATAGAAACATAGAAGAAGGTCATTTGGCCCATCGAGTCTACATCAACCACAATCCCACCCAGGCCCTATTCCCGCAGCCCCACATATTTACCCTGTTAATCCCCACAAACACTAGTGTTAATTTACCATGGCCAATCAACCTAACTCTCACATCTTTGGACTGTGGGAGGGAACTGGAGCACCTGGAGGAAATACACAGAGAGAATGTGCAGACTCCGTGTACACAGAGAACTGAGGGCGAAATTGAACATGATCATAGATGATAGAATCCTACAGTGCAGAAAGAGGCCCTTCAGCCCATCAAGTCTGCACCGACCACAGTTCCACCCAGGCCCTATCCCCATATCACTACATATTTTACCCACTAATCCCTCTAACCTAAGTATCATAGGACACTAAGGGGCAATGTTAACATGGCCAATCAACTTAACACTCACACCATTTGGCCTATTGAGCATTTTAAACTGTTCAATGAGATCATTGGCTCCTCTATCTCAGCATCATTCTCCCAACAATCAATCCATATTCCTTGATATCTTCAATAGAAGCCAATCAATCTCTGCCCTAAAAATACTTGATGACTGAGGCTCCATAGTCCTCAAGAGCTGAGAATTCCAAAGCTTCCTCACATCCTTGAGTGAAGAAAGGCTCCCACATCATAGCTGTCTCTTCACCTTCTTGTCTGTTCACTGTAACCCTTGACTCCCTTGTCAGTCAAAAATTGGTCCAACTCATCCTGAAATATATTCAATGATCCTCAGCCTGCACTGGTCCCTGTGGAAGAGAAATCCAAAAGATTTACAGCCCTCTGAGGGAAGAGATGTCTGGAAATATATAATGTAGCTCCAGTTCCATATTACAAGTTTACGGATTGTATTTAAAAATGAAACTGGATGGTCACTTGCAATAAATAAACTTTCAGGAGAACAGGGTACAGAATAGGAATGGAACTGGATTGTTCTACAGAGAGTCGGTATCGACTCAAGTTATCGAATGGACTCCTTCTGTGCTGTAATGACACTATGACTGAAAATATATAACATAGCTGCAGCATTATATTTCAAGACAAAAAACAATAAACGTACTTTATTATAGAACAATAAATAACATATCTAACCTGTACCATATAACAACATTAGACATGTCTGTGTCCTATATTAATTTACTGTCCCTTCAAATGTCAGCCATCTCCTGAGGAAAGTAGCCCTTTAATTGTTAACATTAGGAAAGTGACCATCTTTTTAGCCAGACAAATAAACTGAGGGAGCAAAGGATGTCAATGTCTTTAAGAGAGAGAGATCTTATATGTTTCAATAAAGTCACGCCTTTGTCTTCAAAACTTCAAGAAATACAGACTGGACAATTTATTCTTTCTTGATAGGACAACCATCTAATCCCAGGAATTAGCCTGGTGAATCTCCTTTGGACTACCTCCAAAGATACTATATCCTTGTTTAGGTAAGGGGATCAAAACTGTACGCAGTATTCCAAAACCCTGTACCAACCTTTCCAGAGTCTGCAGCCTCCCTGGATTCACTTCCTTTCCCTTCAGTTGCTGCAAGTCCCCAGTTTCTCCCAGAATGAGAAAAGAAATGGAAAGGGGGAGAAAAGAAAGTGTTTTACTCACAGATGTTGGGAATCAGGAGGAAGTTTGAGTTTGCCTGAAGCTCAATCTTCATTCACACAAAGCCAGCGCTCTGACTGACTGGAGGACCAGAGGGAGTCTTGATGTGAAGTTGCCGTCATTGGACTGGGGTAAACACAGTAAGAAGTCTCACAACACTCAGGTTAAAGTCTAACAGGTTTATTTGGTAGCAAAAGCCACTAACTTTCGGAGCGCTGCTCCTTCATCAGGTAAGTGGGAGTTGTGTTCACAAACAGGACATATAAAGACACAAACTCAATTTACAACATAATGATTGAAATGTGACTCTTCCCATTGACCTGAGCTCCTGAGGGGCAGTGAATCAAATGTATACATTTTGGGTGAATGCGCATGTGCGGGTGTGGGGCGGGGCCGGCGCACTGACCATTGTCTGTCCGGGTCTTCCAGCCTTTCCCATTGGACAGCAGCTCAGCGCGGCTGGAGGGCAAACTCCCGCCCACCCCAGCGTGGGGCTCCGCCCCTCATTGTCAGTCTGCGGGGGATCGACCAATGGGAACTCTGGAGGACCGGAACGATTCTGCTCTTCCAACCAATCAGAACTCCCCCCATTGAATGCGGAAGCGGGACAATGAGCTTGTTCATTCCTGCCCAGCAAAGCTGCTGCTGCTCTCTCTCTGTGAATGCAGATTGAGTTTCAGTCAGACTCAAACTTCCTTCTGTCTTCAACATCTGTGAGTAAAACACTTTCTTTTCTCCCCCTTTCCATTCCTTTTTTTTCATTCTGGGGGATTTTGTTGATTTGCAGCAACTGATCATTAGAAATAGAAGCGGGAGTGGCCACAAGGCCCTTCAAGCCTGCCCCACCAGTCAATCGATCATAGCTGATCTATTCCTGCCTCGACTCCTCTTCTGTGCCATTTCCACATAGCCCTCTATTTCCCTGATCTATCAAATATTTATTCACCTCTCCTTTAAATACTTCTAATAATTCAGCTTTCTCCACCTTTTGGGGTAGAGAATTCCAGCATTTCACCACCTTCTATGAGAAAAAAAATTCTGTGCACCTCAGGTTTAAATGACCAAGTTTTTATCTTGTTCAAGACTCTCCCATCCGTGAGAATATATCACCATGTACCCTGTCAAGCCCCCTCAGGATCTTACATGTTTCAATAAAATCACCCCTTTGTCTTCAAAATTTCAAGAAATACAGACCCAGACAATTTATTCTCTCTTAGTAGAACAATCATCTCATTCCAGGAATCTTCTTTGGACTACCTCCAATGTTACTAATATCCTTGTTTAGGTAAGGGGATCAAAATTGTACGCAGTATTCCAGGAGAAGCCTCACTAACACCCTGTACATCCTTAGCCACTGAAGGGAAAGGAAATGAATCCAGCTTGTATAATCCACACATTTTTAGTCCAGTCATATAGACATATATCTGTCTGGCAGCCTGCATGGAGATTTTCAGCTCTCTGTGCCCAGGACAGGAAGCAGTGAGCATGGATTTGTCAATCAGCACCTTTAGGAGAATTGGGAGCGTGAATATTAGATACAGCAGAGCGAGAATGGAGGAGAGTGTGTGGGATGGAGATTTACAGCTTTTGGGGAATGAGAGAGGAAAGAATGTGCCATAGAAACTAGAATTGTCTGTTCTGAATTTCTATTCTGTACTGACACTGATGACTTTTGTAAACTCCTTTTACAGGATATCAGAAGGTGAGGATTTACAGACAGAAATCTCAAACCAAACACCTCATCAACATCTGACAGAGTCACTCAATTCATCTGGACCTGAATATATCGGCCTTTGAATCAAGAAGTGGAAATGTTTCTTTGTTCTGTGTGGTCCAGAAGATTTTAAACATCAGTGTGATTGGAAAAGCACCGAGACACACACACACCCAATTGAGAGTGTTCCAATGCACTAAGAGTGGTAAGAGTTTTAACCAGTTACTCAGCCTGAAAATACATCACAGGATTCACAGCGGAGAGATAGTACCCGTGTTCTGTGTGACTTTTAACTGATTGCTTAACCTACAGAGTCACAAGGACACCCGCACCATGAAGAAACCATGGAAATGTGGGGACTGTGGGAAGGGATTCCGATCCCCATCTGTGCTGGAAATTCATCGGCGCAGTCACACTGGGGAGAGACCATTCACCTGCTCCGAGTGTGGGAAGGGATTCACTCAGTTAGCCCACCTGCTTAAACACAATCTCACTCACACCAATGAGAGACCCTTTAAATGCTCTGACTGTGGAAGGGGATTCAAATGCTCTGGAGAACTGGTGTCCCACCAGCGCATTCACACTGAGGACAGACCGTTCAGCTGCTCTCACTGCTTAAAGAGATTTAGAAGGTCATCCCACCTGCGGGTACACCAGCGAGTTCACACTGGGGAGAGACCGTTCACCTGCTCTGTGTGTGGGAAGGGATTCAGTCAGTTATCCAACCTACTGAATCACAAAGTCACTCACACTAATGAGAGACCCTTTAAATGATCTGACTGTGGGGGCAGCTTCGAACATGCTTCGGATCTGAGGAACCACCAGCGCATTCACACTGAGGAGAGACCGTTCTGCTGCTCTCTCTGCTCAAAGAATTTTAGAAGGCCATCCCACCTGTGGAAACACCAGCGAGTTCACACTTGGGAGAGATTGTTTACCTGCTCTGTGCGTGGGGAGGGACCCACTCAGTCATCCGCCCTGCTGACACACAAAGTCACTCGGCACAGGCAAGACCCTTCAAATGCTCTGATTGTGGGAGTGATTTTCAAAAGCTCTGGTGAACTGGTGTCCCACCAGCGCGTTCACACTGAGGAGAGACCATTCAGCTGCTCTCACTGCACAAAGAGATTTAGAACATCATCCAGCCTGTGGGAACACCAGCAAATTCACACTGGGGAGAGACCATTCACTTGCTCTGTATGGAAAGGGATTCACTATTTCTCTGTTGAGTTACTGGTGAGTTCACACCAGGAAGAGGCCATTCAGCTGCCCCGTGTAGGAAGGGATTCACTCAGTTATCCAGCCTGTGGGCACACCGAGTTCACGAGTGATTACAGCGGTTGGATTCTGTTGTTGTTTCTGCTCTCAATTACACCCAGAATTGCATTTTGTTCATTTTCACAGTTGGTCACTGGGAGTGTCGGAGGATTCCCTTTGTTGGACTGGCCAGTCTCACGACTTTGTTTCCAGTGGGCTGATGCTCTTTGAATCTGGGAGAGCACATTTCCACTGAAATGATCCACAAAAGCTGGTGAAGGACACTTATTTTATCTGGATAGTAAATAGTGTTTCCCTTCCACTGCAGATAGATCTAAAATAAATACAGAGATTAAATGACAAAAATCACCAGGAACAAAAGCAAAGAGAGATATAATGGTTGTAGTAAAGAAACAAAGCCCAGAGTAAGTGTTAATGGCAGAATAAAAGACAGCTCTGACCGGAAGCAAAATATCATGAAAACGAGATGCAGACTGGTACTCAAACAAAAAAAATCAAAATGGAGAAGAGAGTTCAGGATGTGAAGGTGTTGAACTCAATGTTGAATCCAGAAGGCTGTGAAGTGAATCATCGGAAGATGAGGGGCTGTTTGTCCAGCTTGTGTTGGGCTTCTCCGGAACATTGCAGCAGGCCGAGGACAGAAATGTGAGCGTGAGAGCAAGGTGGGGAATTCTAATGGCAAGCGGAAGGTCAGGGTCATGCTTGTGGACTGAGCAGAGGGTGTTCCACAAAGAGGGCAGGGAACAGGCTACAGATAAATTAAAGAGAAACCATTCTTGTCCAGAACATTGTGAACATCCTTTTACTCTGGTTGTCTTTGATCCTCAAGTCATTTTCTGTTTATTTTAACCATGTTCTGTTTCTTTAATAAAATTTTACAGTAAAGACATTTGGCTTTTTCTGATGAGATTGATGCACTTTAGGGAAAGTGGGTGAGAGGGGTTAGTAGGCTCTTTAACAGAAAGTGAGCCCCTCTAAGATAATTGGCAAAGGAGCCAGAGGGAGAGATGAGATTTTATTTTTTGACACAGCGAGATGTTCTGATTTGCCTGGAAGCAGATTCAGTAGACTCTGTCCAAAGGATAAAGACTTGAAAGGGAAAAATTTGCAGCGCTGTGGGGAAGTTGGTGGCACAGTGGTGAGCACTGCTGCCTCACAATGCCAGGGCACCAGGTTCAATTCTCAGCACAGGTCATTATCTGTGTGTTGTTTGTTCTGTGTCTGCATGGGTTTCCTTGGGGTGCTCCTGTTCCCTCCCACAGTCTGAAACATGTACTGGTTCAGTACATTGGCCACGCTAAATTCTCCCTCAGTGTTTTTGATCAGGTGGTGGAGTGGGGCAACAAGGGTATTCTCACAAAACTTGATTTGATTTATTATTGTCACATGTATTAACATATGGTGAAAAGTATTGTTTCTTGCGTGCCATACAAACAAAACATACTCTTCATAGAGAAGGAAATGAGAGAATGCACAATGTAATGTTACAGTCATAGCTAGGATGTAGAGAAAGATCAATTTAATGCAAGGTAAGTCCATTCAAAAATCTGTCAACAGAAGGGAAGAAGCTGTTCTTGAGTTGATTGGTATATAACTTCAGACTTTTGTATCTTTTTCCCAATGGAAGAAGGTGGAAGAGAGAATGTCCAGGCTGTGTGGGGTCCTTAAATATGCTGGCTGCTTTGCCGAGGCAGCAGGAAGTGTAGACAGAGTCAATGGATGGGAGGCTGGTTTGCATGATGGACTGGGCTACACTCACAACCTTTTGTAGTTCCTTGCGGTCTTGGGCAAAGCAGGAGCCAAATCAAGCTGTGATACAACCAGAAGGGATACTTTCTATGGTGCATTTCATTGCAGTGTTAATTTAAGCCTACTTGAGCCACTAATAAATAAACTTTAAAAAAAAACTTTTGAAGAGCAGAGCAGTTGGATAAATCAGAGAGTCATTACAAAGACATAAGATGCACTGCTGTGGCTGTGAACATTGCTAGCCATGGACTGACAAGAACAGTCGATGTATCCTGTTCTAACTAGTATTGGGCAAACTGATGACCCCAGGTCATGGGCATACATGGCGAAGAATGTCCTCACTGCTGGAAGAAACTGGAAACAAAGGGCCGAATGGCCTAATTCTGCTCCTCTCTCATTTGGTCTAAAATAAAGTGATGAATAATAATGAGACAAGGGATGAAGATCCCACCCTGTGAAAATTGGAAACGTTTTAAACAGGACTCAGAAGTTGAAATGACTTCTAAACTCGTTGGAGTTTAGAGGGATGAGGGGGGATCATATAGAGATGAATAAGATAATGAAGGGGATGGATAGGGTAGAGGGAGAGAGATTCTTCCCACTCAGAAAGGACAGCAGGACTAGAGGGCACAGCCTCAAGGGGGGGAGGGTGCAGTTTAGAACGGAGTTGAGGAGGAACTTCTTCACTCAAAGGGTGGTGAATCTCTGGAATTCTCTGCCCGTTGAAGTGGTGGAGGCTACCTCGCTAAATATATTTAAGTCACGGGTAGATAGGTTTTTGACAGACAAGGGAGTTAAGGGTTATGGGGAGAAAGCAGGAAAGTGGAACTGATCCACTATCAGATCAGCCATGATCTTATTGAATGGCAGGGCAGGCTCGAAGGGCTAGATGGCCTACTCCTGCTCCTATTTCTTATGTTCTTATGACATATAATCTACATGTAGCAATTAATGGATGAAATTAATAACAGAGCAAATGAACAAACGTTACATTTTATAAATAATAACAGGATTGGTAAATGCTTTGTGACTTACAATGATGCTGGTGAAACCAAAAACATAGCTTCCATTCTTAAATGTGGTCAGACATACAGGAGTCTCATACCCACATTTATGGAAGGGGACACAATGATTTTTGACACACAGCAGTACTTATTTTGCGATTTTAGACTGAATCCTGAGACACAAGTGCATCACATGATTGTTCATTGCATTGTGTGGGATGTCAAGTTTGGACAATTACGATACATGAACTAGCCTCCTCCCTCACAATTAAAATGATCAGTTCTGTTCTCTAAATCCAAAGCACTTTGAGCTAAGAAAAACAAGCATTAAAGCATTAGCCTTGAGCATTAGTCAACACAGACTAACTTGTGATGTTTAAGAAAAGTCACTTTATTTACAATAATGCAAGGGATAATCCGACAAGACTAAAAACCCAAAAGTATCTGTTTTCCCTGTAAACCTGAATTCTACTGAGACCTGTCCATTTCCAAAACAATACCAAAAAATCAAATGGTCAAATTTAGCCAGTGATTACCACACTGGACAGCTTAAGTGACCAGGACTTTGGAATGATCTTTGCTTTAATGCAGAAAATGATCTTTTTCACCAACTGGCTTCTGCCTTCAGCTGAGATGTCTCTAAAACATCTCTCAGCAGCTCACCTGCATCTATGTACTGCTTCCTGACCACAGCTCTTTGACGACTAAACTGGATCGATCTCTAAGAAAATTCTGTTTTTTTGGTTCTGCCCAGATGTGTTAATTACAAGGGAGTACAGGTTCAAGATGAAAGAGGGAAAGTTTAAGGCAGATGGTGTAGGGGAAGTTTTACGTACAGGGAGTGAGGGGTGCCTGGAATGTGCTGCCAGAGGAGGGGGTGGAAGCAGGCACATCAGCAACATTTGAGAGGCATCTGGATGGGTGCATGTACAGGGAGGAAATAGAGAGATATGTACCGAGTAAGGGCAGAAGATTATTTTTAGTTTAGTTAAGGCACAATTATCCAGGTTTGAAGGACTGAAGGGTCTGTTAGTGTACTTTCCTTTGGTCTTTGTGCATGGTTAAAAATACATGGCAATTTTGATTCAGCTTTTACACAAAACAATACTTTCATTCTAATGTTTCATGACAATTCCTTAGGGCCTGTCAAGAGATTATGCACAAAGTAGGGGCCTATGGGGAATTATAATAGATGACCACCACCCTCTGTTTAAAACCCCGGACAGCAGCCAGGATTGGCCAAATCGAGCTGGTTGATACACACAAGGGGGAAGAATCTATTATAAATGTCACTGGAGAAATTAAACAGCATTTGGATAAGACTTTGAAAATATGAAATTACTGTTGTGGAACAAAATAAGCTGCCCAGCTACTTTTGGACTTTATTCCCTTTGAGTGCCCAGAAGGAGATTTTCAGCATTTTTAAAATGACCTTTTTTTCGTGTTCCAGCAACGGATGTGGTACTCCAGCTGGTGGCTCACCAGAGAATAAAACATGACACAGACTGTTATACATGGCAAGGACAGATAAGAAGGACAAGGGCAGCACGTGTCCTGAGTTTGCAACTGGGAATGGGCAAACTGATGACCCCAGATCACAGATATACCTGACTAAGAACATTCTCAATGCTGGGAGAAACTGGAGAAAAAGGAGAGGCTGGGAGCCTCCGCAGTGAGAACCTGCAGGAACAGCCTGCAGGTTACTAATCAAAAGTGTACATTTGTTCAAAAATGATCCATATCCACTCACAGTTAATGGTTAAGATTACATGCTGTCACACTACTGAAAGGATGTGGATGCTTTGGAGAGGGTACAGAAGAGGTTTACCAGGATGTTACCATGTCTGGAGGTATTAGCTATGAGGAAACATTGGATAAACTTGGTTTGTTCTCACTGGAATGTCGGAGGTTGAGCAGTGATCTGATAGAAGTTTACAAGATTATGATTGACATGGTCATTGAGAGTTTTATGGTCACTGACTCTTATGTGGTTCTGCTTAGATTTAAGACATTGGTTCCTCAGAGTTTCCCTGTCTTTGACAATTTAGCAGCTGATGCGATTTTTAAGCTTTGCCTAATTATTAATTCTTTCACTAACGTCAAGCTTTGACCTGAGGACTTGTGATGGATTAAATAAACAGCTAGCTAAAACATTTATCAGAGTGATTCAGAGAGCTGAGGAAACCGAGTGAAAGATTGAAATGATTCAAGTAACCAACTGGTGGGATGATATTTAGAATTGGGATTTAAACATACAGATATACCTGTGGGTAGGAATTGATTCACACATTGTAATTATTGGTATCATTATAATTTTGATGTTTCAGATCAATACGTTGATTATATATAAACATTGGAAGGTTGAGATGGAAGGGAAGTTAATCACTTAACCATGTCCACCCAGGGATGCCAAATGTTGACCCTCAGATTAGGGTATCAACTAACAAAGCGGACAAAGAAACGCTTGCAGAAGATATTTTGTACAATTTATTCTAAACATTTAAAACACTCGATAAACACTGAACTGCTCCTTATTCCACTTGTTGGACTATTGATTATTTGTTACAATGAATCAGACGACTCAGCTTGGACACAGATATAACCCATTGCAAGGTGAGGGGATCAGTCTCCCTTTGATGGATCATCTCCTTTTGAGTCCCACCCAGGGCTTCCTTACACGATGGCTGTACCTGCAGGTTCTCACTGCGGAGGCTCCCAGCCTCTCCCTTTTTCTCCAGTTTCTCCCAGCATTGAGAATGTTCTTAGTCAGGTACATCTGTGACCTGGGGTCATCAGTTTGCCCATTCCCAGTTGCAAATTCAGGACACATCTGCTGTCCTTGTCCTCCTTATCTGTCCTTGCCATGCAATCTTCACAGCCATAGTAGTTTCATATTGAATACTTCTTATCACACACTGCTTAGTCAACAGATGCTTCAGTAACTACAACTGTTTTCATAGCCCCTGTGCTTGAATAAAATTGGCTACTTTTCCTGACATGCTTTGTGGGAACCCATTCAGTTACATTCTGCATTTATTTTAGATATACCTGTAATAGTATGTAAAACACTATTTTCTAACCAGGATGAAATAAATGTTCTTCATCAGCTTTTGTGGATCATTTCAGTGAAAATGTGCTCTCCCAACCCACTGGAAGCAAGTCATCAGACTGGCCAGCCCAGCAGAAAGAAACCCTCTGACCCTCCCACTTCAACTGTCAGAATGAACATGGTTCAGTCCTGGGTGTGATTACCAGCAGCAATAGCAGCAGAATCCAATCCCTGTTATCACTTGTGAACTCGCTGGTGTCTCAACAAGGGTGTTGATCGAGTGAATCCCTTTCCACACACTGAGCAGATGAATGGCCTCACCCCAGTGTGAATCCACTGGTGTGTCTGCAGGCTGGATGCCTGAGTAAATCCCTTCCCACAATCCAAGCAGGTGAACGGTCTCTCCCCAGTGTGAACTCGCTGGTGTGTCTGCAGATTTGTTAACTGAGTGAATCCCTTCCCACATTCTAAGCAGGTGAATGGTCTCTCCCCAGTGTGAACTTGCTGGTGTCTTAGCAAGTGGGATAACTGACTGAATCCCTTCCCACAGGGAGAGCAGGTGAACATCCTTTCCATAGAGTGAACTCGCTGATGTGTCTGCAGTTGGGATTGCCAAGTGAACCCCTTTCCACAGTCAGAGCATGTGAATGGCCTTTCCCCAGTGTGAACTCGCTGGTGTGTCTGCAGAGTGGATGACTGAGTGAATCGCTTCCCACACATGGGGCAGGTGAAAGGCTTCTCCCTGGTGTGAACTCGCTGGTGTGTCTGCAGGGTGGATAACTGAGTGAATCCCTTCTCACACACAGAGCAGGTGAAAGGCCTCTCCCCGGTGTGAATGCGTCGATGAGTTTCCACCTCAGATGGGTACCTGAATCCCTTCCCACAGTCCCCACATTTCCACTGTTTCTCCATGGTGTGGGTATCCTTGTGACTCTCCAGGTTAAACAGTTAAGTCTCACACAGAACATGAGTACAGTCTCTCACCACTGTGAATGATGGGATGTTTTTCTAGGTTGTGTAACTGGCTAAAGTTCTTTCCACAGTCACTCTGATACGGTTGTGCATTTGTGTATCTTGATGCTTTTCCAGTCACACTGATACTTAAAATCTTTTCAAGCAGACAGAAAAGAGTAACATTTCATCTTCTGGATTCAAAGGCTGATGACATTCAGGTCCTGTGTCTGTCAGATTTGACTGTGAGATTTCTGGCTGTAAATCTTCACCTTCCGATGTTCTGTAAAACTTTACAGAATTTATCAGTGTCAGTATATGATAGAAAATTCAGAAGAATTTCTATAGAATATTTTTTCCTGTCTCATTCCCCAAAAGCTGTAAATCTCCATCCCACACTCCCTCCATTCTCACTCTGCTGTATCTAATGTTCACTCTCACAATTCTCCTGAAGGTGCTGATCGAGGCTGATTGACAGATCCATGCTCACTGCTTCCTGTCCTGGACACACACAGATGAAAATCTTCATGCAGGCTGCCAGAAAAGAAATGGAAAAGGGGGAAACATTGATTTCCTCCCAGATGTTGCACAGGGGAGGAAGTTTCAGCCTGAAGCTCATTAGCCAACTTCCGCATTGCGACGTCACAATAGACCCTGCCTGAATCAGCTAATCGGAATCATCCTGCTCTGCGGTGACGTCTCCGGGTTCCAGTGCGCAGGCCCGGTGCGAGCCCCGCCCCCACCCATTGTTCCCCTCCCCCTCCTCGAGCCAAGGTTTCCAGATAAGCGGCTGGCGGCTCCGGCCAGAGCGAGAAGCCGCTCGGTGATCTCCCCTTCCCCCCCGGCCCGGGACTGCGCATGTCTATGGGAGAGGGGCAGCTGCGCATGTGCGGCTGGGAGCCCAGTCTCTTACCTTGATGCTGAGTTGTTGACCAATGGGAAGAGTTGGAGGACCGGAAGAACTCTGGTCCTCCAACCAATCGGAGCGGGGGCTTTGTGTGAACGAAGATTGAGCTTCAGACAGACTGAAACTTCCTCCTGTCTCCACCATCTGTGAGTAAAACACTTTCTTTTCTCATTTTGGGGAAAATTGGGGACTTGCAGCAACTGAGGGGAAAGGAAATTAATCCAGGGAGGATGCAGACTCTGGAAAGATTGGCCCAGGTCTCTCTCTCTCTCTCAAAGATGCTGACATCCTTTGCTCAAAATAAACTCTGGATGAAAGCAAATTACTGCGATGCTGGAATCTGAAACCAAAAGAGAAAATGCTGGAAAATCTCAGCAGCTCTGGTAGAATCTGTAAGGAGTGAAAAGAACTGACGTTTCGAGTCCAGATGACCCTTTGTCAAAGTTGCTGAAAATTTCCAGCGTTTTCTCTTTTAGTTTGACATCCTTTGCTTCCTCAGCTTGATACACTGATTTGTCTGGCTAAAAGGATGTATCTTTCCTAATGTTCAGAATTAAAGGAGATGGCTGATATTTAAGGGGACAATAAATTAATATAGGGACAGAGATATATCTAATGATTTTTTTTGTAACAGATTAGATACATTATTTATGGTTGTGTAATGAAGTAATTTATTATTATTTCTATTCCTGTAGTATTGTTCTGTACTTATGTTATGTACTCCAGTTATAGAGTCATTACAGCAAAAGGTTCCCTTTGGCCACCCAGGTCCATCCTGACTCTTGGTGACGGTCCCTTAGTTCTCGAATCAGTGAGCATGGATTTGTCAGTCAGCTCAATCAGCACCTTCAGGAAGATTGGGAGGCGAATATTAGATATGGAAGAGTGAGAATGGAGGGAGAGTGAGTGGGATGGAGATTTACAGCTTTTGGGGAATGAGAGAGGAAAGAATATTCTGTAGAAACTAGAATTGCCTGTGAATTTCTATCCTGTGCTGATTATTGTGAACTCTTTTACAGGATATCAGAAGGTGAAGATCTGAGGGCAGAAATATCAAACCAAACGTCACACAAAGTTCTCACAACTTCAGTCAATTTATCGGAACCTGAATATCATTGGTCTTTCAATTTAGAAGGATAAATTTTTGACGGTTCTGTCTTTTTCAGGAGATCTTAAATATCAGTGTGCCTGGAAAAGCACTGAAACACACACAGCCGAGTGAGAATGTTCCAGTGCACTGACTGTGATAAGAACTTTAACACAGTCTGAATAAACATTGCACCATTCACATCAGGAAGAGAAATGAATTGTGTTCTGTGTGTGGACAAGGCTTCAGTGGATTGTGAAACCAGCATGGAGAGACGGTGGAAATGTGGGGACTGTGGGAAGGGATTCAATTACCCATCAAAGCTGGAAACTCATCGACGCAGTCACACTGGGGAGAAGCCATTCACCTGCTCTCAGTGTGGGAAGGGATTTAGTCAATTCTCTCTTCTGCTTACACACCAGCGAGTTCACACTGGGGAAAGGCCATTCGCCTGTTCTGAGTGTGGGAAGGGATTCAGTGATTTACCCACATTACGGAGACACCAGCGAACTCACAGCGGGGAGAGACCATTCACCTGCTCTGACTGTGGGAAGGGATTCATTCAATCATCCCATCTGCTGGCACACCAGCGAATTCACACCGGGGAGAAGCCATTCACCTGCTCTGTTTGTGGAAGAGTATTCAGTAATTCATCCACACTACTGACACACCAGCGAGTTCACACTGGAGAGAGACCATTCAACTGCTTTGACTGTGGAAAGGGATTCATTCAGTCATCCCACTTGCTGACACACCAGCGGGTCCACAGAGGGGAAAAGCCATTCACCTGCTCTGAGTGTGGGAGAGGATTCAGTGATTCTTCAAACCTGCTAACACACCAGCGAATTCACACTGAGAAGAAACCATTTAACTGCTCTGTGTGTGGAAGGGGATTCAAACATTCAGCAACTGTGATGAAACACCAGCGAGTACACACCGGGGAGAGACCGTTCACCTGCTCTATATGTGGGAAGGGATTCACATTGTTATGCAACCTGCAGAGACACCAGCGGATTCACCAGTGATGACAGGGTTGGATCCTGATGTTATTGCTGCTGTTAATGACATCCAGGACTGAACCATGTTCATTCTGACAGTGGGTGAAGTGAGAGTGTCAGAGGGTTTCTTTCTGCTGGATTGGCCAGTCTCACAACTTTGCTCCCGCTGGGCTGATGCTCTTTGAGCCTGGGAGAGCACATTTCCACTGAAATGATCACATTTGATGGCAGGATTAGAGGATACATGTGAAGCTTCTTGTAGTCTACCCGTTTCTTTAAGTCACGGGTTGATAGGTTTTTGACAGACAAGGGAATTAAGGGTTATGGGGAGAAAGCGGGAAAGTGGAACTGAGCCACGACAGATCAGCCATGATCTTATTGAATGGCGGGACAGGCTCGAAGGGCTAGATGGCCTACTCCTGCTCCTATTTCTTATGTTCTTATGTTATGTTCTTATGTAGTTTAATTATGAAAGTCAATTCTGGAGAAATGCTATGTCTTAAATCGTATTAGCTTTTTAACTTAAAGAGAAATGGTCACTTTCCTTCAAAGTACACACAGATTAGTGTGGGTTTGATTATCAGTTTCTGTAATGGCGTTGTCGTGATGTATTTTCTGTGGCTTTTAATTCTTATGAAAATAAAAATGATATTTTGTAATGTATAATATAAAAGTAGGGAGGTCTTGCTGCAGCTGTATAGGGCATTGGTGAGGCCGCAGCTGGAGTACTGTGTGCAGTTTTGGGCGCCGTACTTACGCAAGGATATTTTGGCCTTGGAGGGAGTGCAGAGGAGGTTTACTAGGCTGATGCCGGAGTTGAGGGGGTTGAGCTATGAGGAGAGGCTGAATAAACTGGGCTTGTACTCGTTAGAGTTTAGAAGAATGAGGGGAGATCTCATTGAGACATATAAGATGATGAATGGGATGGATAGGATAGAGGTGGAGAGACTCTTCCCGCTCAGAAAGGACAGTAGGACGAGGGGGCACAGCCTCAAGATAAAGGGGGGGCGGTTTAGAACGGAGTTGAGGAGGAACTTCTTCACTCAAAGGGTGGTGAATCTCTGGAATTCTCTGCCCGTTGAAGTGGTGGAGGCTGCCTCGCTAAATATTTTTAAGACGCGGGTAGATGGGTTTTTGATAAGAGAGGGGATTAAGGGTTATGGGGAGAGGGCGGGAATGTGGAACTGAGCCACGACAGATCAGCCATGATCTTATTGAATGGCGGGGCAGGCTCGAAGGGCTAGATGGCCTACTCCTGCTCCTATTTCTTATGTTCTTATATATTGCTTCCTGAGCTTTTGCACACCTGTCACCTTTCTGTGTAGATTTTCTATGTTCTGTAATAATTGTTGTATTAGTTTAAGTTTGTGTATCTCTTGTACTTTTAATTATTTGTCTTTAACTAACTTGCTTCAGGTGTCAGCAGTCACTAAGAAGTGAAACATCACACCTCAGATGTAGCAGTTAGGTCGATGAGCCTGACAAACATCAATCATCAGGAAATGACACCACACGTCCTTTTATTACAAGGAAGCAGATACACAAATTACCTTGTGCTGCCTTGTTATCTCAGTGGAAAAGCTTTGAATTTACTACAGCAGGAAGGAAAAGCAATAAAGAAAAGGATGTTGCTGCAAGTGACTGAGATCCTGGATTAACTCAGTGAGGAGTTAATGGGAAGTGATATCAGTAAGGTGACCAGGGCAGCACGGTGGCACACTGGTTAGCACTGTTGCCTCACAACACCAGGAAGCTGGGTTCAATTCCAACCTCAGGTGTGTGTGTGTGTGTGTGTGTGTGTGTGTGTGTGTGTGTGTGTGTGGAGTTTGCACATTCTCCCCATGTCTGCGTGGGTTTCCTCAGGGTGCTCCAGTTTCCTCCCACACTCCAAAAAGATGTGTGGGTTAGGTTGATTGGCTGTGCTAAATTGCCCTTAGTGTCGGGGGGTTAGCAAGGTAAATACACGGGGTTATGGGGATATGGTCTGAGGTGATCGATGCAGACTCAATGGGCCGAATGGTCTCTTTCTTCACTGTACCGATTCGATGATTTCTATGAGTTAATGGGAAGTGACATCAGCAAAATGGCCAATATCCTTCAGGGACCAATCAAACATTGATCAGGCACCATTTATCCAATCAGGGATTGATCATGTGCTGCTGAGATCAATCAGAACCAAAGTAAGAAGTCTGACAACACCAGGTTTAAGTCCAACCGATTTATTTGATAGTAAACTCACAAGCTTTCGAGGTTTCCCTCTTCGTCAGGTGAATGGAGAGTTCTGGCCTCAGACAGAGCATATAAAGCACAGACAGTTTACAGATTACTGATTAGAATGCGAATCTTTACACCTAACCTGCTATTCAAGTCTTAAAGTGGCCGACCATGTGAGTGGAAGGAGCACTGATCACAGTTTAAAGAGATGTGTATTGTCTCCAGACAGTACAGTAAGTGAGGTTTTGCAAACCCAGGCAAGTCACGGGGGTTACAGACAGTGCGACATGAACCCAAGATCCCTGTTGAGACCGTCCTCATGTGTGCGGAACTTGGCTATCAGTCTCTGTTCAGCGACTCTGCGCTGTCGTGAAGGCCGCCTTGGAGAATGCTTACCCGAAGGTCGGAGGCCGAATGCCCGACACCACTGAAGTGTTCGCCAACAGGAAGGGAACAGTCTTGCCTGGTGATTGTCGAGCGGTGTTCATTCATCCGTTGTCGTAACGTCTGCATGGTCTCCCCAATGTACCATGCCTCAGGACATCCCATCTTGCAACGTATCAGGGAGACAACATTGGCCGAGTTGCAAGGGTATGTACCGTGTATCTAGTGGATGGTATTCTCACGTGGAATGCACTGCTCAGAGTGGTGATGGTGGAGGCAGATACAGTTGGGGCATTTAAGGGGGTTTTAAATAAACACGTGAATATGCGAGGAATAGAGGAATATGGACCAAGAGCAGGCAGAAAGGAAGTTTAATTCAGCATCAAGTTTGACACAACATCGTGGGCTGAAGGGTCTGTTCCTGTGCTGTACTGTTCTACATTCTATTAGTGATCTCCATCTAGAAATAGAGGCACTGGAGAAGGGGCAAGAAAGATTGACAAGAATAATCCCAGAACTGTAATCACTTGTGAACTCACTGGTGTTTCACCAAGTTTGCTGACTGAGTGAATCCCTTCCCAGTCAGAGCAGGTGACCTGCCTCTGCCTGGTGTGAACTCACTGGTGGGACATTAGTTCCCGAGAGCTTTTGAAGCCAGGCCCACATTTAAAGGGTCTCTCCTGGGTGTGATGATGTTGTGTCTGGGCAGGCTGGATAACAGAGTAAATCCTTTCACACACACCGAGCAGGTGAATGGTTTCTCCCCGGTGTGAACTCACTGGTGTTTCAGCAGCGTTGATGATATTCTAAACCTCCTTGAACAGTGAGAGCAGCTGATCGGCCTCTCCCCGCTGTGAATGTGCTAGGGGATCATCAGCTCCTCAGAGCTTCTGAAGCTGGCCTCTCGAGTAGAGCATTTAAAGGGGCTCTCCTCGGAGTGAGTGGCTCTGTGTCTCAGCAACCTGGATGACCGAGAGAATCCTTTCCCACACACAGAGCAGGTGAATGGTCTCTCCCCGGTGTGAACTTGCTGGTGTTCCCTCAGGGTGGATGACGTTTTAAATCTCTTTGAGCACTGAGAGCAGCTGAACGGTCTCTCCTCAGTGTGAATGCGCTGGTGGATCACTAGATCCTGTGAGCTTTTGAATCCACTCCCACAGTCAGAGCATTTAAACGGTCTCTCATTGGTGTGAGTGAAGTTGTGTCTGTGCAGATGGGATGAAGTAGTGAATCCCTTCCCACACACAGAGCAGGTGAATGGTCTCTCCCCGGTGTGAACTCGCTGATGTTCCCACAGGCTGGATGATGTTCTAAACCTCTTTGAGCAGTGAGAGCAGCTGAACGGTTTGTCCTCAGTGTGAGTGCGCTGGTGGGACACCAGTCCCTGAGAGCTTTTGAATTCACTCCCACAATCAGAGCATTTAAACAGTCTCTCGTTGGTGTGAGTGAGATGGTGTCTGCGCAGGTGGGATGAATGAGTGAATCCCTTCCCACACACTGAGCAGGTGAAAGGCCTCTCCCCGGTGTGAACTCGCTGGTGTATCCGCAGGTTGTACGATGTTCTAAACCCCTTTGTGCAGAGAGAGCAGCTGAAGGGTCTCTCCTCAGTGTGGATGCGCTGGTGGGACACCAGTTCACCAGAGCTTTTGAAGGCATTCCCACAGTCAGAGCATTTAAAGGGTCTCTCATTGGTGTGAGTGACTCGGTGTGTCTTCAGAGTGGATGACTGAGTGAATCCCTTCCCACACAAAGTGCAGATGTACGGTCTCTCTCCAGTGTGAACTCGCTGGTGTATCCGCAGGCTGGCTGACGTTTTAAACCTCTTTGAGCAGTGAGAGCATCTAAACGGCCTCTCCTCAGTGTGAATGCGCTGGTGGGACACCAGATCTCCAGAACTTTTGAAGTCATTCCCATACTCAGGGCTTTTAAAGGATCTCTCCTGGATGTCAGTGAGATTGTGTGTCTGCAGGCTGGATAACTGAGTGAATCCCTTCCCCCACACAGAGCAGGTGAATGGCCTCTCCCCAGTGTGAACTCCCTGGTGTGTTTGTAAATGGGATGACTGAGCGAATCCCTTCCCACACACAGAGCAGGTGAACGGCCTCTCCCCAGTGTGACTGCGGCGATGAGTTTCCAGCAGAGACGGGTAATTGAATCCCTTCCCACAGTCCCCACATTTCCACGGTTTCTCCATGGTGCGGGTGTCCTTGTGACTCTCCAGGTTAAACAATCAGTTAAATCTCACACAGAACACAGGTACAGTCTCTCCCCGCTGTGAATGCTGCGGTATATTTTCAGGCTGTGTAACTGATTAAAGCTCTTTCCACACTCAGTGCACTGGAACACTCTCACTCGGGTGTGTGTATCTCAGTGCATTTCTAGTCACAGTGATATTTACAATCTTTTGAAGCCAAGAGGCCAAATAAGCATTTCTCTTGTTAGATTCAAAGGCCGATGATATTCAGGTCCCAAGATATTGAGTCACTCTGTCAGATCCAGATGTGATGTTGGAGATTCCTGTCTGATTTCTCCTTGTCTAATATCCTGTAAGTCAATTTAGAAAGCAAAAAATGGCAATTCAGAATACGATCAAAATTCTCGTTTCTATGGAGCATTCATTAAAGACACAGTCATGGAACATTAAACTTGCCTCGCAGAGCCTCCTGTATCAGCACACAGGCAGCTGCTTTGAGAGACTGCCAGCAGTGCAAAAAAGTCGGGGATAAGGGTGTCCTCAGAAGTGGGATTCATTGTGAAAGCTCAGGGACGGTTCATAAGATGTTGCAATTCTATGATTTTAATGAATGTTCTTTCCTCTCTCATTCCCCAAAAGCTGTAAATCTCCATCTCACACAGTCTCCCTCCATTCTCACTCTGCTGTATCTACTATTCACCCTCCTGAAGGTGCTAATTCAGTGTAGGCCAGACCAGGTAAGGATGGCAGATTTCACTCCCTAAAGGACATTAGTGAACCAGATAGGTTTTTCCCGACAATCGACAATGGTTTCAGGGTCATCAGTCATTTCTTAATTCCAGATATTTTTTATTGAATTCAAATTCCACCAGCTACTATGGGGTGGGATTGTTGTCAGTGCAGAATCGATGGGCTGAATGGCCTCCTTCTGTACTGTAGGATTTCTATGATTCTATGGCAGGATTCAAACCCAGGTCCCCAGAACATTAGCTGAATTTCTGAATTAATAGTCTAGCAATAATACCACAAGGCCATCATCTCCCAATCAAGATCATGGCTGATCTGATTGTAATCTTAACTCCACTTTTCTTCCTGTCACCCTTGGCTTCCTTTTCAATCAAAAATCTCTGTATTTTGAGTATATTTAATGATGCAGCCTCCATTGCTCTCTGGGGAACAGAATTGCAAAGACCAACAGCCCTCTGAGAACAAAGAACAACACAGCACGGGAAACAGGCCCTTCGGCCCAACGAGCCTGCGCCACCATTTTAACATTGTGAGTGCCCTATGACCTATGACCTTTGTCTATGCCTATTGAGGGAAGACTAATTTAAGGACAATTTGTTACACCAATCAGCCAAAGAGCATGTTTTTGGGGTGTGGGAGGAAACCGGAGCACCCGGAGAAAACCCACGCAAACACGGGGAGAATGTGCAAACTCCTGCAGACACCGGCCCAAATCCATGTATCTGCACAGCAAAAAGTGATAGTCACTGAGCTGTCATGTTGCCCGTCAGATGGTCCAGTTTAAGCGTACACTAATGACGTGAAGCACTAGGCAACTCTTGAAGCAACATCCAAGAGCAGCCCTCGCATGACCCACCGCGTGTATGCCCCTTGTTGGAGGGAATACATTTCTCCTCATCTTCATCAGAAATGGGGGACCCTTTATTTTGACAATCTGCCGACTAATTCTAGAATCCCCAACGTTGGAAACATCCTCTCTTCATCTATACTAATCACTACCTCACAATCTGATGTCAATATTATGATCACTTCTAAATTCCAGTTAGTACAGGCTCAAACTTTCCTCACAAAACAATGCCAGGTATCAGCCTGCAGATCCTTCTCCGAACTGACAATGACAGAGAGGTGATCAAGAAGGGCAACGGATGGACATGGATTCAGATCCACAGTAATGGAGTCACGCCAGCCCCAGAGACGTGGAACCAGAGTACAGACAACAGAGCACAGCACAAAAATTCAAAATTTTAGATAAATGTTCAATAATACTCACCTCTGAAACAATTTCACTGTTTTCTAATTTAAAACCTGCAGCTGGAAAGGTGTCAGAAGCACTGGAATCAGAGAAAAACTGCAATCTTCAAATATTCTAACTCCCTGCAAAAGGAGATTACTAGAGTTATGTGTCAATCGTGGCTTGAAATGAAGAAATACACATTTTTGGGGGTTTTGAGATTGCTGTAAAAATCATCTTCTTCTAATCATCTGTAAAAGGAGATTCCAAAGTCATAGAATCTCTGCAGTGCAGAAGGAGGCCTTTTAACCCATCGAGTCTGTACCAAGTTTCTATTAGAGCACTTTACTCAGGCTCTTTTTCCTGTAACCTGATGTATGTACATTACTAATCCTTTCCTTCTCCCTCATCTTGGAACACAAAGGGACAATTTATCATGGTCAATCAACTCACTCTTCGGAGTGTGGGAGGAAACCAGAGGAAACCCACACAGGCAGAGGGAGAATGTGCAAACTCCATAGAGATAATCACCCGAGGCAGGAATTGAACCGGGTCTCTGGTGCTATGAGACGCTGTGTCATCCCCAAAAGTCATTTGTCGGTCCTGAATATAAATCCATACCATTTTCCTCTCCTGGATTACTTAAGAACAAAGAACAAAAACAGCCCGGGGAACAGGCCCTTCGACCCAACGAGCCCACGCCGCCATTTTAACATTACCAGTCCCCCCTCCACCCATGACCCTTATCTATGCTTATGGCATTCCACGTTGAGGGAAAACTAATTTAGGGTCAATTTATTACCTCCAATCGGCCAAATAGCACATCTTTGGGGTGTGGGAGGAAACCAGAGCACCCGGAGAAAACCCACGCAAGCACGGGGAGAATGCGCAAACTCCCACAGACACTGGCCCAAATCCATGTATCTGCACAGCAAACAGTGATAGTCACTGAGCTGTCGTGTGCCCAGCATCTGGTCCAGTTTAAGCACACGCTAACGACATGAAGCACTAGGCTACTCTCGAACATCCAAGAGCAGCCTTGTACGACCCATCGCGTGTATGCCCCTTGTTGGACAACAAGGCGGACTGACTTAAAACCTGTGAATTAAAAGAGAAAAACATTAGTATCATTCCACATCCTTATACATTAAGATGGAATATACTTACATTGGAAGCAATTCAGAAAGGTTCACTCGCTGGTTTCAGGCATGAAGGGGTCTGTTTTATGAGGAAAGGTTAGGCAGGGCTCATTGGATTTTAGATAAATGAGATGTGATTGTTGGAGTGAAATTAAGACTGTGATCTGTGAAAGTTAATGCGTATGTGACTCCAGGGACTGGCTGCACCCAGTACTTATCCTGTGGTTAACAAAGATCATTCTGTTGCTGACTAAATGACGAACTAACCTTTGAGCTACATCCTGTTATTGTATAAAAAATACGGAACAGACAAAAAAAGACCAGACCGCGAGGTCCAGCTGTTCAGCTGAGCTTAAGATAAAACGGAACTGAAACAATATGTTGTGGGTTTTTGTTAACGGTTGTTTTTCAAGGCATGTGATTGGAGGTCAGTTGATGCTAGACAGGCCCAACTGGTTAAATACATGTAACCATCCAAAGCTAATGACAAAATCCCTGGGCATTGTGATGTGGAGCATGCATAGTGTCATTGTTGTCCTTGGCATTTGTTTGTCCCTGGAGAAGCGGAGTCAGCGTTAGGCAGTGGCTGGGCGGGTCTGGAAACACCTTGTGGATCCGCAAACCCTTCAGAATCATTGTCAGCTCCCTGGTTTGCAGTTGCGGGGCTTCTCGGTGCGGGGTGGCACGGTAGCACAGTGGTTAGCACTGCTGCTTCACAGCTCCAGGGTCCTTGGTTCGAGTCCCGGCTCGGGTCACTGTCTGTGTAGAGTTTGCACGTTCTCCTCGTGTCTGCGTGGGTTTCCTCCGGGTACTGTGGTTTCCTCTCACAGTCTAAAGATGTGCGGGTTAGGTTGATTGGCCATGCTAAGAAATCCCTCCTTAGTGTCCAGGGATGCGTAAGTTGGAGAGATTAGTGGGTATAATATGTAGGGATATGGAGCTGGGGCCTGGGTTGGGATTGTGTTTGGTGCAGACTTGATGGGCTGAAGGGCCTCTTTCTGCACTGTAGGGTTCCATGATTCAACCTGCTGACACACTAGAAAGTTCACACTGGGGACAGGCCATTTACCTGCTCTGTCTGTGGGAAAGGATTTTCTCATTTACCTTATCTTCTGAAACACCAATAAGTTCACACTGGGAAGAGGCCGTTCACCTGTAATGTTTGTGGAAAGGGATTTTTTCAGTCATCCCACCTGCTAACACATCAGGAGTTCACAAACAACTGCAAGGTTTGGATTCTACTCTTATTGATGCCGTTAATCATATCCAGGTCTGAATCATGTTCACTCTGACAGTCTTCATTTGTTGAGGTTTAATATTCTGAATAAATGTGAGATAGACCAGCTTTGTTTTAAATATTATTGTAGATTTTTGTCTTTCCCACCTGAGTGTTTAACATCACCAGGCTGGAGCTCAGAAAGGACAATTGGGGGAGGATCATATGGCGGGAACAGAACGTAGTCCTTCAGGATCACACTGAGAGGGACAAACAGCACTTTGATCTTCCTCATCTCTCTTCACAACAACAAAGTACCCATGTAATTTAATCCTGAGATCTATAAGAATCTCAGTTGCTCCTGTCCATGTTTCAGCGCTCCTAGACCAGAAAGAGAAGTTCCTTTACAACTGTGTTTGGAGCCAGGAAGAAGAACAGTGAATGCTGGAAGCATGCTGCTAAATCAGAGATTGGTGTAAAACTGGGATCTGTTCCTGACTGAAAGTGAAACGGCAGGTTTAGATTTCCAGACTGAAAATGCAGAAAAGTTTAAAATATTTTAGCGTGTGTGTGTCAGTGCCAGTTTATTGAACAGAAACCAGCTTCAAATAAATTGGCTGAAGTCTACATTAAAGTAGCAGCTGGAGAAGTTCAAAGGAGCCTGTTAACTGCTGAGACAATTAGACAACAATTTGATTCTCAGATAAAGAAGGAGCTACACCGTGTCCAAGAATTCCCAGTTTTATTGATGTGACTTCCCACAGACTGTCCTTTTAAATAAACCTCACTCCTATCAACCTTTAACCATTATAAACAGAATAGAGAGAAGAGCGAGGCTGTGCCTGTCCCTTTAACTGGAAGCGGAACAGCATCAAGCCCCATCTGCCCCTTTAAGAATGAGTGAAGTGTTCAGATTCCTATTGGTAGTTTTCTGGGTCATCTCCTTATTTTGGATTATTCTCAGTGATCCTCAGTTGTGTGAACCTCTGTCATATACTGACTCATTTAACATTGCTCTCCTCTGTCTGAGGCACTCACTTCACTTACCTTCCACCCCATACTCAATTAAACACCCTCCTTTTTCACTCTCTTAACCTCTCTCTCAAATACTGTCTAAGTCACTTACTCTCTATCTTTCTCTCAGGCACCCATTCATTGAACTTTTCTATGTCAGGTAGCGCTGAAACTCACTCGAGGTGTCACTTTGCATTCACTGTGGGAGCTGCTGCGCAGGCGCACTGTCAGGCTGTGACTGGAGCATGCGCGGTACGGGTGCTGCAGCTCGATGGAAGCGCGAGGAGCTGGTGCGGCTTTGGCGGCGGGTGAAATAAAACACCGAGTGTGGATGGGGAACAGAGCCGGTGGGTGGAGAGATTTCATTACCAGCAGACTCGGGTCGCAGAGTTCGATAAAAATCTAACGGTTCCCCATTTGGACAAAGAGGACCGATAGATTCGGTTGTTCTCTCGGTCCCGGGCCGGGCCCGCCGGCCGCCATCTTTATAAGGGGCAATGTTCCGGCAAGGACGCCGCCATCTTTATAAGGGGCCAGCTTTATAAGGGGCAATGTTCTGGCAAGGACGCTGCCATCTTTGTAAAGAGCAATGTTCCAGCAAGGACGCTGCCATCTTTATAGGGGGCAATACCAGCACAGGAGAGAGCTTTATGCATTTCTATGCTAAAAGCAAAATACTGCGGGTGCTAGAAATGTGAAATAAAAACCAAAAATGGTGGATTGCTATCCTGGACTGACAGTATTGCATTTACTAGATACTGGAAGGAAAGAATTCACAATTCAAACTATTACATCTAGATTCAGTCGATTCATCAAGATCACTGACCTTTGAATGTGCAAAGAAGCTGTCTTGTCTGTGAGAAATGATTTTCGGTATCAATGCGTCTGGTATTTGGGCGGCACGGTAGCACAGTGGTTAGCACTGCTGCTTCACAGCTCCAGGGTCCTGGGTTTGATTCCCAGCTCGGGTCACTGTCTGTGTGAAGTTTGCACATTCTCCTTGTGTTTACATGGGTTTCCTCCGGGTACTCCGGTTTCCTCCCACAGTCCAAAGATGTGCGGGTTAGGTTGATTGGCCGTGCTAAGAAATTGCCCCTTAGTGTCCAGTGGTGCATAGGTTAGAGGGATTAGTGGTTGTAACATGTAGGGATATGGGGGTAGGGCCTGGGTGGGATTGTGTTTGGTGCAGACTCAATGGGCTGAAGGGCCTCTTTCTGCACTGTGGGGTTCTATGATTCTATAAAAACGATAATTTCAAAACCAAGACTCCGCTTGACTGGACATCGTGGCAAAGTACTGCAGATGCTGAAATCTGACGAAGAGTCATCCTGACTCGAAACGTTGGCTCTATTCTCTGCCCACAGATGCTGTCAGACTTGCTGAGAGTTTCCAGCATTTTCTGCTTTTGCTGTGACAGGGAATCAATGTGGGTGAGCAGGCACTGAGGTCTTGGGGCTAACTGGACTTGCTGTCATAGAGTCATACAGCATAGAAAGAGGTCCTTCAGCCCATAAGTGAACAAGCAAGGAAAAGATGTTCCACAGAACCAGAATTGTCTATTCAGAATTTCTGTCCTGTACTTATGAGGATTAATTGTATAAATTCCTTTTACAGGCTATGAGAAAGGGAGGAATTCCAAACAAGAACATCAAAGCAAACATGACATCCAACATCTACTCATTTGATTCATCAGTGTTTGAATACTGTGGACTTTTGAATGTACAATGAGAAAGGTTTCTTTGTCCTGTCTAAGGATTTCAAACTGGAAGTTTTGAAACAATTGACTGGAAAAGCACCAAGTGAGAGTGTTCCAGTGAACTGACTGTGGAAAGATCTTTAACCAGTTATACAGCCTGATAAAACATACTGGAAAGAACAACATCATTCACAGCAAGGAGAAACCATACAGGTTTCAATTGATTGTCCAACCTGGAGAATCAGAAGGACACTGGCATCGTGGAGAAACTGTGGAAATATGGGGACTGTGATAAGAGCTTCAATTACCCAATGCTGAAAACACAATACCATTGTCACACTGGGGAGATACCATTCACCTGCTCTGTCTGTGGGAAGCGATTCACTCAGTCATCCCATCTCACTGACCATCAACTTGTACACAGTGATGAGAGACCTTTTAAATGTTCTGATTGTGAGAAGAGGTTTAAAAGCAAGAAGCATCTGGTAGCACATCAGCTTGTTCACACGGGGCAGAGGCCATTCCTCTGCTCTGTGTGTGGGAAGAGATTCAATCGGTCATCCCACCTTCTGACACATCAGCAAGTTCACACTGGGGAGAGACCGTTCCTCTGCTCTGTGTGTGGCAAAGGATTCATTCAATCATCCCAACTTCTGAGACATCAGCGAGTTCACACTGGGGAGAAGCCATTTACCTGCTCTGAGTGTGGAAAGGGATTCAGTCAATTGTCCGACCTTCTGGTACACCAACGAGTTCACACTGGGGAGAGGCCATTCACCTGTTCTGTATGTCGGAACAGCTTTGCTCAGTCATCTACTCTTCAGAGACACCAACGAGTTCATACTGGAGAGAGGCCATTCACCTGCTCTGAGTGTGGGAAGGGATTCATTCAATTATCCGACCTTCTGAGACACCAGCGTGTTCACAAATGATCGTAGGATTTGGATTTGTCATTGCTGCTTTTAGTGACATCCAGGACTGAGCATGTGGCTATGTAACCTGAGGTGTGTAAGAAATGTGTCCCAGCCATGGTCTTCCATAATTCAATGGTCCTAGAGGCAGAACAGAAACTCCTTTACGACTGGGTTTAGAGTCAGGAAGAACAACGGTGAATATTGGAAATGTGACATCAAATCAGAGATTAGTGTTAAATTGGGATCTGTTCCAGACTGAGACTTTGAGAATAAATAGAAATGTGGAATGAACATTTAAAATGTTTGTATGATATTCCTGATCTATCATTGTCAGACAATAACAACACCTAACATTTACTGTGTTGAAGAGACGATATAAATGTGAGAACTAACACTGTCTTCAGACGATGTAATTGATGGGAATATGTTGATGAGAAATAAGAGGCCAAGGCTGGAGCCTCTGGAGACACCAGAGGTAAGTGTGGGAATGAGAAGGCAAGATATTACAAGTGATTCGCTGACTCTGATTGAAGAGAGAATAGTTTTAAAGTTTAAAGTTTACTTATTTATTAGTGTCACAAGTAGGCTTACATTAACACTGAAATGAAGTTACTGTGAAAATCCCCTGGTCGCTACATTCCTGCGCATGTTTGGATATACTGAGGGAGAATTTAGCATGGTCAATGCACCTAACCAGCATATCTTTTGGATTGTGGGAGGAAACCAGTAATGCTGAGAATTGAACCTGGGTCCCTAGGGCTTATTGCATCAGTGCTCACCACCATGCCACCCATATAGATCCAGGGGAGACCAGCCCCACCCAGCTGGGGGACAGTGGAGAGGGATGGAGTAGAATGATGTAGGCGACCTTGTCAAAGGCTGCAAATAGGTCAAGGATGAGAAGGGAGAGTTTATCTTTGTCACAGTCACATAGGATGTCAGAGGGGACTTTGACAAGAGCAGAAGGATCTAGATAGGCTGGGCGAATGGGCCAGGAAATGGCAAATGGAATTTAATGTTGGCAAGTGTGAGGTGGTCCACTTTGGTAGGAATAAAGGTAGGAAGGATTATTACTTACGGGGCGAAAAACTGCAGCAGGTGACGGTGCAGAGGGACCTAGGGGTCCTTGTGCATGAGTCGCAAAAACCCAGCTTGCAGGTGCAGCAGGTGGTCAGGAAGGCGAATGGGATGCTGGCCTTCATAGCGAGGGGGATTGAATATAAAAGTAGGGAGGTCTTGCTGCAGCTGTATAGGGCATTGGTGAGGCCACAGCTGGAGTACTGTGTGCATTTTTGGGTGCTGCACCTGCGCAAAGATATTTTGGCTTTGGAGGGAGTGCAGAGGAGGTTTACTAGGCTGATACCGGAGTTGAGCTATGAGGAGAGGCTGAATAAACTAGGCTTGTACTCGTTAGAGTTTAGAAGAATGAGGGGAGATCTCATTGAGACGTATAAGATGATGAATGGGATGGATAGGATAGAGGTGGAGAGACTCTTCCCGCTCAAAAAAGATAGTAGGACTAGGGGGCACAGCTTCAAGATAAAGGGGGGGGCGGTTTAGAACGGAGTTGAGGAGGAACTTCTTCACTCAGAGGGTGGTGAATCTCTGGAATTCTCTGCGTGTTGAAGTGGTGGAGGCTGCCTTGCTAAATATTTTTAAGACGCGGGTTGATGGGTTTTTGATAAGAGAGGGGATTAAGGGTTATGGGGAGAGGGCGGGAAAGTGGAACTGAGCCACGACAGATCAGCCATGATCTTATTGAATGGCGGGGCAGGCTCGAAGGGCTAGATGGCCTACTCCTGCTCCTATTTCTTATGTTCTTATGTTTCAGTAATGTGGCAAGGCAGAAACCTGATGGAAGGATTCAAATATGGAGTTCTGGGAAAGATGGCCTTGGATTTTGGGAGATGACAAAACATTCAGAGTGAATGAAGGGGCGGGGCTGGAGGACCGAGCGAGAGCGACTAGTCCTCCAAGCAATCGGAGTGAATGAAGGGCGGGCTTGAGGGCGAGTTGCATTGTGGTGATCTGGAACATGCGCAGTGCTGATCACTGACGCGGTTGTAGAAATAGTCTGGGAGATAATACCAGGTAAATCAGGAATAGGTGATGGAGCTGGAGGGGAGTGAGTGGGCTTGGAGGCTTTATAAAAATCCGGTGTAGACCGCAAGTCCCCAATAGGAAGTTCGGATTCGGTATTTGAACCATTGACAGCTGCTCTTGCTTTTATCCCCGATTCAGGCCCGGGTGAACGACCGCCATCTTGACAGTGTGCGGCCGAGCGCACGCGCAGAGGGAGCTCCAGGCTCAGCCCGGCCCCTCATTCACTCCGATTGGTTGGCGGACCATCCGCTCCCATCGGTCCTCCAGCCCCGCCCACTCTTCCTATTGGTTTCGAGCTGCCCGGGCATTGTGACTTGGAGCATGCGCAGTGTCATTGCTGTCTTCGGCGCTTGTTTGTCCCGGAGAAGCGGAGTCAGCGTTAGGCGGTGGCTGGGAGGGTCTGGAAACACTTTGTGGATCCGCAAACCCTTCAGAATCATTGTCAGCTCCCTGGTTTGCAGCTGCGGGGCTTCTCCCTCCCGGGAACAGGCCCAGGTTAACGGCCCCATCCTGGCTCAGCCACTCGAGGATGGTTCACATCAGAGGATGGGGGAGGGGGACAGTAAATAACAGGTTACACTTTGGCCTCAAATCAATGAGGACTCTGATCTCTGGGAAGGAAGGAAACCCTGGGAGGTGGGCAGGGAGGATTCACAAACACCCGCTGGAGGCCCCAACACCCTCAATAAAAAGCTGCAGATCCCGAGTTTGCAGCTTTCTCGGGAGGGAGTTGGGCAAGTTTTGTGGAGACAATTCAGTTAGCGGTTCCTAGAGCTCAGAAAGCCTGAACTAGAATCCTGAACCCCACACTGGGTGGTTGTTTTATTAAATACTTTTTATTTGCTAATTATCTGTTGAAGAAAATATTAATTTGTTTTGAAAAATCATTTTATAGCATTTGTGAAAATACCCATTAAAATAGCAATTCTACCAATGTATTTCATAGAATCCCTACAGTGCTGAAGGAGGTTACTTACCTAGGCCCGATTCCCATAACCCCACATGTGTAAGCTGCTAATTCGTCTACTCATCCCGGGACATGAAGGAGCAATTTAGCATGGCCAATGCACCTAACCAGCACATCTTTGGACAAGGGGAGGAAACCAGAGCATCTGGAGAAAACCCACACAGACATGGGGAGAAAGGGCAGACTCCACATGGACAGTGACCCAAGACTGGGAATCAATCCCAGGTCCCTGGAGCTGTGAGGCAGCAGTGCTGACCATGGTGCCGTCTACATTTCTGATGAGAATTTTAATTTACTGACTTGGGAATTAATTCCTGGGAATAGTCATTCTGAAAATGACAGTTAAAATGTGTTTTAATTTACTCCATAATGCCAGGTTTCAGTTTGCATTTCAAAATTGAATTGAGAATGGGAGCAAATGGTAAAATGAAGTTTGAGACACTAGCTGCAATTATTTTCTGTGACTGATGATACCTCCTGCACAGGTGCAAAGGTAATTCCCCTACTGTTATGGCATGAATTAAATGGAGCCTTTCCTAGGAACAGGCCCATATTAATGGTCTCTGTGGTGTTTCATTGGTGAGCAGAGCACATGTGTCTATTGTGGTAACAACAGAGTAAGCGGGGCTGCACATCCTCTGACTTGGAAGGAAAATAATTGACCCCTTGATTGTATTCTCAATCTGCACATGGTCTGGAGAACCAAATCCAGCCAGAGTGAGGAGAGAGAGGGAGCTGGGCTCAGAGTGGAAATGGGGCAATGAGTTTGCTTTCAGCTCCGGGACAAGAGAGAGTATGTGGGATGGGGATTACAGCTCAAGGTAAATGAGATGGAGAAATGTTTCATGGAAAATGAAATTGCCTGTTCTGAATTAGTTTTTCAAAACTTTCTTTGCAGGGAACTAGAAGAGGAGGTTTCGCAAACTTCAGGTCAAGGTCTGACAGCCATTCCATTCATCATGACTTAAATATGATTGCTTTTGATGGTGGAGGAAGAAATCATTTTCTGTTTTGGCTGAAGAAGAAAATTTCAAAATTCAATGTGACAGAAAAAGAACTGAGACACACACGCACACACACACACACACACCCAAGTGAGAGCATTCCAGTGAACTGACTGGGGATAGAGCTTTAACCAGTTACACAGTCTGAAAAACATCACACCATTCACAGTGGGGAGAAACCATACACATGGTTTGTATGTGGATGAAGCTTCAACTAATCATCCAACTTGGAGAGACAGATGGACAGCAGTACCATGGACAAACCGTGGAAATGTGAGGATTGTGGTAAGGGATTCAATTATCCATCCCAGTTGGAAACCCATCGACACAGTCACATTGGAGCTGAGAAAATAGAGAAACCATGGAAATGTGATGATTGTGGTAAAGGATTCAATTATCCATACTTGCTGGAAAACCATAGACACAGTCACACTGGAGAGAGGCCATTCATCTGTTCTGTGTGTGGGAAAGGATTCACTACCTCCTCCCATCTGCTGTTACACCAGCGAATTCACACTGAGGAGAGGCCATTCAACTGCTCAACCTGTGGAAAGGGGTTCTCCTGTTCATCCAACCTCAATGCACATCAACGGGTTCACACTGGGGAGAGGTTGTTCACTTGCTCTTTGTGTGGGAAGGGTTTTGCTGGGCCATCTGGTCTTTGGTCACACCAACGAATTCACACAGGAGAGAAACCATTCACCTGTTCTGTGTGTGGCAAGAGATTCACTCTGTCATCTAACCTGCTGTCACACCAGCGAGTTCACACAGAGGAGAGACCATTCATCTGCACTTTCTGTGGAAAGAGGTTCAGGTCTTCATCCAATCTCAGTGCACACAAGCGAGTTCACACTGGGGAAAAGCCGTTCATCTGTTCCACGTGTGGGAGGGAATTCACCAATTCATCCGGCGTCCTGTCACATCAGCGAATTCACACTGAGGAGAAGCCATTTATTTGCACATACTGTGGAAAGACTTTCAGGCAGTTATCAATCCTCACTGCACATCAGCGGACTCACACTGGAGAGAGACCATTCACTTGCTCCGTATGTGGGAAGGGATTCACTCAGTCTGGCAGCCTGCATTTACACAAGCTCACCCACACTGGGGAGAGGCCATTCACCTGCTCTGTGTGTGGGAAGGGATACACTCGGTCATCCCACTTGCTGACACATCTGCAAATTCACAATTGTCAGCAGGAATTGAATTTTGCAGTTACTGCTGCTGTTAATCACATTCAGGATTGATAGTCGGACGATATTTGGTTTGTTTTTGCTGACATTAACAATCGCCACAGCTGGCTGAAGTTTAATATTCTGAGACGTCACTGATTTTCAGGGCTGCTGTGTTTCAATAGAAACTTGTTTATAATAAGTTTATGAACTTTTTCTGCAATCTTAAATTGATGTTTGGTGCAAACTGTACAATTCAGTGTCTGAAAGGTTCCATTGCTTAAGATTTCCAATTAGAAAATGCTCACAATTCTCACTGACTTGCATATTATTCACAGTGACACTTCCCTGATCACATTTAATTATTAAGGAACATAAAACAATGCGCAGATACTTTGTAGTACTGAACTTGAATATTGCTGAAAGGAGAAACCTGTTGCTGAATCTCTTCATCATGCATTCATCCGGATAAACAGAAGAATGCCAAATTTCAAATGATCACAATTAGTGGACTCTCATTGACTTGAACTATTACCATGGAGAAATCAATAAAAGACTGTAGGATTCTCAAGCTTCTGGGAAATTCAAAAAAGGTGCAAGGCTGAGCCTTATTATGAACTCGACTGATCATCTTCAATTGATTATGAGTGTAGCTATTGACACACTCGGGATTATTCAGCAAGTGCTGCCCAACTGTAATCAGAGTAAACATTGTATTTTTGGTTTTGTGAGTGTGGGCTGCTGAAAAAAATCATTACCTATTATGACAAATCAAGGAACATGCTGTTTTATCCTGTCACCCATTCGCTGGGATGTACAGTCTAGTACCTGGCACTGCGCTGGCAAAGATATTCATACCCAGCCTTGCTCATTTGTGTAGGAGGCTGAATGCCTTTTTGGTGCTGACACCTAGTTAGTGGAGAGTATTACTTGTGTAACCACAACATTGTTGCAGAATGAAACAGGTTAGTGTTCCCTCTGTATTATGCAGCCTTGTGATTGTGCCAAAGGCCATCACTTTCAGATCTGAAAAGTGCCTGGGTCAAGGTCAAATTACCCCGGAATGGGAAATTTTCTCTCAAATCTGAAGCAACAGGTTAAGCAAATCATTTCACATTAAAACACATGTTCAACGTTGCGGTAATTTGTTCAGTTACACACTTGGTCACGTGATTAGTTGTAGCATTCCTCAATGGAGAGATTCCTCACATGAGCCAAGTTTCAGTAGAGTATCTCTGGCCTCCAATGATGCAGTCTCTGAATCTATTCCTGGAACAAACACATTTGGAATATTGTGATAATGCTGTCTGAATCCATCAGGACAATTTTGTATTCAAGTGTGAGGGGGATAATGTTCATTGTTTTATATTTGGGTCTGGGGGATGATAATGTTCACTACTTTATATTCGGGTCTGAAGGGACAATGTTCACTGTTTTATATTTGGGTCTGGGGAATAATGCTCACTGCTTTATGCTCAGGTCTAGGGGGAGAATGTTCACTGCTTTATATTCGGGTCTAGAGGGATAACGTTCACTGTTTTATATTTGGGTCTGGGGGATAATGCTCACTGTTTTATGCTCAGGTCTTGGGGGAGAATGTTCACTGCTTTATATTCGGGTCTAGAGGGATAATGTTCACTGTTTTATATTTGTGTCTGGGGGATAATGTTTACTGTCTGGGGCTTGTTATCTTGAGTTGATTCTGCCTATGGTACATTCTCAATTGTTGGAGCTCTCATTAAAAGCCCTAATTTCCAGTCAGTGACTGAGTTGTCTCTGATGGGATGGAGAATCAGAGTGGGGGTAATGTGTTTCATGGACAGCGATGGGTGGGAATGAGTACAAAATAAACCCAGTAATTGTGAGAACATTAAAACAAAAAATCATAGCACCAAGTTGGAAAACAATACTTTGGCTCAATCTTTGATCAATTTTGTTTGATTCAATGTTTTGAGTGGCTTGTTGGATTGCTGGTTACTTTCTAACGGCAGTTCAGCAACATCATTAAACTCGGCTTCGGTGACTGCTGCATTTTTCCAGCGCCTTATGTTTTAATTTCAAGTGTAACCTTAATATCTGCTTAGTACATCAGCCAAATTATCTTTCTAGAGGTGAGTGTGTCTGAGAGGTATGCAACTGGAAAACATTTTCCATTCACCTCTTACATTGCTGCAGTATAGGTATAGGTCTCATTCTGCCAGCAGGGCCGTGGGATTAATTGGAAAGATCTTAAAGACAGTCCGACTGAGCAGGATGAACCAAATGGTTTCCATCTGTGATGTATCATTCCATGAAACAGAATATTCAGCATCAGGAGAAAGAAAGTGAAAGAAACCAATCTCTGTGGGATTTACCCAACCAGTATGAGCACCTTCAGAGGAGCAGAGAGAGAGGGAAACCAGTGGGAAAAGTTTTAAAAACTCGGGGTATTCCTACAGGAGAGCACTAGTTTAAAACAATTTTAGAAATAGAGAATGCAGCGCATAAATTCCTAGGAATGCATTTTTTAAACTTATTTGATCTTAATTGCACAAGATAATTTTCTATTATTGTCTTTGACAATGACGCCGTTAACTCCCAGGTACCCCTGCGGTTGTGAAAGTGCCCTAGTCATTCCATCGGAGCCCAGTGCGCAAGCGCAGTGCTGTATCTGGCGCGTGGTGTATCTGGAGCGTGCGCAGTGTCACTTTGCTTGGAGCCCTGCGAGTGCGGGAGCCGCTTTTTTCAGCGGGTAAGTCGGTGGGGCTGCGGGAGACTTGAAGCCGGGAGTCGGGGTGGGGAGGGAGCTATGGCTTCACAAACACTCGCTGTCGGCTGCAAGGCCGGAATCAGACCGTGCAGGTCCCGAGTTTACAGCTGTCAGGCTTTTATCCTGAAAAGAGGCCCCGGTTTTTGACCGCAGTGTTGTTTCAGGGGGAAGGAGAGCGCATGCGCAGATGTCGGTCCCAGGTCACATTGCGCGGGGCTTCAAGGGGCGGGTTCGGGACCTCGTCTTCAGAGGAACAATAGGTATCAGAGCGCATGCGCTGCTGTCGGTGTGGGTCACAGTGGGCGGGGTTTCAGGGGGCGGGTTCAGAACCTCGGTCTTCAGAGGGCGAATAGGTAGCAGGGCGCATGCGCTGCTATCCAAGAACATGGGAATAAGAACATCAGGAACAGGAGCCAGTCATTCGGCCCATCGAGCCTGCTGCATCATTCAATAAGATCATGTCTACTTTGCTACCCCCATCCTGTCCATACCCTTGACTTTCTTGTGGGTCAAAACCTCAGCTTTGAAGATATTCAATTTCCAATGTGGAATTGTCAGGGGAGGTGAATCCATGGAGAGATTGGGTTGCTAAATGGACACTAAATATACACAGGGAAGGAGCATTCTTTCACGAACTTGTATTTCCATTGATGCTTTAAATTTATTTTACGATTTTAAAATTTATTTTTCTGATTTGGGTGTCATGAACTAGATCAGCAGTCCATATTCCCCATCCCCAGTTATCTGTGAAGATGGTCTTGAACTGCTGTTTGGTAAGGGGATTACAGGATTTTCAGATCGTGATCTTGAAGGATTAGCAATATCTGTCTAAATCAATAATATTTTTTATTTCTATTGCATTTTTAACATTTCAAACCAGCACTTCACACTAAGGCACATAATGAGATATTAGGACAGGTGATCTGAAGTTGCCTGAAGAGTTTGGTTCTTCACCTCACGAACTCCCTCTCTCTCCCTCAACCACTGACTTGTGTCTTCCCTGAAGGAGACAATCCAACAGCTTTCATGGTCACTTTTTCCTGGTGCCGGCCCCACAGATTACCAGATTTATTCAGTTCAGTTTCACAATCTGCCTTTGTATTTTTGTGGTTTTACTCTCACTCCCTTTTTTCAATTTCAGGAAACTGAAACCAAACATCACATCAGCTTTAACAGAGCCACCCAATTTATCGCTATCTGAATATCATCATCGCATTGTGACCATGGAAGAAAAAAGCTCCGTTCACAGCAGAGAGGAACTGTACATATGCTCTGGGTGTGGACAAGCCTTCAATTTTACCTCCAACCTGGAGAGACACAAGGACACGTGCAGCATGGTGACATCCTGGAATTGTGAGGACTGTGAGAAGGGATTCAATTATTCTGTTAAACTGGAAACTCAGCAGCACATTCAGACTGGAAATAGGTCATTTATCTGCGCTGAGTGTGGGAAGGGATTTACTCGATCATCCCATCTGCTTAGACACCAGGGTGTTCACACTGGGGAGAGGCCGTTCACCTGCTCCATATGTGGGAAAAGATTCAGTCGATCAGGTCACCTCATGGATCACCAACGAGTTCACACTGAGGAGAGACCATTTCAGTGCCCACACTGTGGGAAGTGCTATAAAAGTTTTGGGGAATTGATGCGTCATCAAATTGTTCACACTGACAAGAAACCGTTCATGTGCCCTCACTGTGGGACTCGGTTCAAGCGATCATCTGACCTCACTGAACACCAGCGAATTCACACTGGGGAGAGGCCGTTCGTCTGTGTGGAGTGTGGGAAAGGATTCACGAAGTCATCCAGATTACTGAGACACCAGCGAGTTCACACTGATGAAAGGCCATTCAGATGCTCTCACTGTGGGTCTGGGTTCAAGCGATCATCTGACCTCACTGAACACCAGCGAATTCACACTGGGGAGAGACCATTCATTTGCATGGAGTGTGGGCAAGGATTCGTTAAATCATCCAGCTTGCTGACACACCAGCGAGTTTACCATGAGGAGAGACCATTCGTCTGCTCAGTGTGTGGGAAGGGATTTACCCAGTCATTCAGCATGCTGAGACACCAGCGAGTTCACACTAGGGTGAATCTGTTCACCTGGCCTGTGTGGGGGAATGAATTCACTTGTTCATTCCAACAGTCTGTTCACACTGAGGAAATGACCTGTGTTCCACCAACAGATTCACACTGACCAGGTACTCTTCAGGTGCTCTCATTATGGAACAAGTTCAGGAAATCACCTGAACTCACTGTACAACAGGATTTCACACTGGGAAGAAGGCATTAACCTGCACACTGTGTGATAGGATTAGTTGATTGAACTAAGTTGTTCAGATACCTGCAAGTTCATGAGTAAATATAGCAACATCCTGTGCAGAGAGAGATAAGAAAGAAGAAAGACCTCCTTTTTATAGTAACTTGTCAGATGTGGGCCATCCCTAATTACCCTGAAATGGATTGCTAGGCCTGCCTTGGGCCTGGCCAAACATGCCATCAACAGGGTCAAGCAGTGGGGTGACCACAGGAGTTGTCCAAGTTGATTGTCTACACCTCTACATTCACAGCCTAGTATCCTGACAGAGGGAGCATGTGGTGTCTATTGGCACTGTCAAGGTTTTCCGTGCTCATTGGGCGCCGTGGGGCCTGGGGTGCCTTATCAACCCTTTTAATCACATTTTATTTAGACCATAAGACATAAGAACAGAAGACCACTCGGCCCATCAAGTCTGCTCTGCCATTCAATCATGGCTGATATTTTTCTCATCCCCATTCTCCTGCCTTTTCCCCATACCCCTGATCCCCTTATCAATCAAGAACGTATTTACCTCTGCCTTAACGATACCCAATGACCTGGCCTCCACAGCCTTCTGCGGCAAAGAGTTCCACAGTTTCACCACTCTCTGGTTGAAGAAATTCCTCCTCATTTTATTTTAAAGTACCGTCTCTTTAGTCTGAGGTTGTGCCGTCTGGTTCTAGTTTTTCCTACTAGCGGAAATGTTCTTTCCACGTCCACTCAATCCAGGCCTCGCAGTGTCCTGTAAATTTCAATAAGATACTCCCTCATCCTTCTAAACTCCAACGAGTACAAACCCAGAGTCTCAAATGTTCCTCATGAAAAGCTCTTCATTCCAGGGATCATTCCTGTGAACTTCCTGCAGACCCTTTCCAAGGCCAGCACATCACTGCTTAGATCCAGGGCCCAAAACAGCTCACAATACTCCAAATAGGGTCTGCCAGAGCCTTATACAGCCTCAGAAGTACATCCCTACTCCTGTATTCTAGCCCTCTCGACATGAATACTAACATTGCATTTGCCTTCCTAACTGCCGGCTGAACCTGCACGTTAACCTTAAGAGAATCTTGAACGAGGACTTACAAGTCCCTTTGTACTTCTGATTTTCTAAGCATTTCCCCATTTAGAAATTTGTCTATGCTTCCATTCCTCCTTCCAAAGTGCATATCCTCACATTTTCCCACATTGTATTCCATCTGTCACTTTTTTGCCCACTCTCCTAGTCTGTCCAAGTCCTTCTGCAGCCGCCCTGCTTCCTCAATACTATCTGCGTCTCTACGTATCTTTCTGATGTTTTAAGTTTCATTTGTTTTTTTTGTTTAAGCCGGTATGCCTTTAAGGGGCTGCCCCTTCATTTTTCCCCCCAATTTATTTAATTAATTATGTTTTTCCCGGCAATAGAGAAAAACACAGTGATTTGTAAATCACATCCAGGACAGAAACATGCTTTGGGGTCTGTTTCTGTGATGTTCGTAGCATTCCTACAGATCAGGTTAGTAAACTCCAGCCCAGTTATAGTGATTGATATTCTGGATATAAGTCAAGTAAATAAGGTTTTTGTTAAACACACAAGTGGGCTGAGTGTTTTTATTATCTCTGACACCAGTCAGGGAAAGATTTACATGTCAGTCAGTTCCAATTGAAAGGCTCTCCCTCTCCTCCACCCTGCCAACAAGTGTGAGAACTCATGGAGTTTCTTTGTCACTAAGATTGAGGCAATCCGATCAGCTGCTTCCCTCCCTTCCACAGGCCCAAATTGTCTCTGACGTTTTCTCCCACACAAATCAAAAGCCCTCGATTTCTCTAGTTTCTCTGCAATCTGGGTCTGTGCAAATCAGTGATCACTGCATATTATGGAGGACGTGAGGCTCCTCGAGAGATTGCAGAAGAGATTTACCAGACTAGTTCCAGGGATTAAAGTTACAACGTTAGGCTAGAGAATATGGGGTTGGAGTAAGGTAGATTAAGGGCAGTTTAGAAGAATGAAAGGAAATCTAATTGAGGTATTTAAATTGTTAAAAGGGATTAACAGGTTAGACATGGAGAGGGTGTTTCCCCTTGTTAAACATTTTACAATGAGAGGCCATAGTTTTAGGTTAAGGGGTGGCAGATTTAAATAGAAGTAAGGAGGAATTACTTTGCTCAGAATCGCCAACCTGTGTAATTCTCTACCCCAAAGCGCAGTGGAGACTGAAACAAGTTTATCTAATGGTGCAGCAGGATCGAGGGGCTGAACTGCCCATTCCAGCTCCAAGTTCTGAATGAAGCGTTGCCCTCCACAAAGATGGCGTTCGCGAATGCGTTGGCTGATGTTGCCCCTAATAAATATGGCGTCCGTTAAGAGGCGCCGACTATGAGAAGCTGAAGCCACGTTCATTATAAATGGATCCGCACGTTTGTTTTGGGGGCTTGCTGTTTACAGAACGCGTTTAAGAAAACTCCCGACTGATTCTTCATACTCTCCACATGAAAAATCTCACCTGATATTCTGCATTGCCATTACTCATAATGCGCATGCTTCAGTTGCAGGCTGGCTCCGCCCCTCATTCACTCCGATTGGTTGGAGGACCAGCCGCTCCCGCTCGGCCCTCCAGCCTCGCCTCTCATTCGCTGCGATTGGTTGGAGGACTAGCCGCCTCCACTTGGTCCTCCAGCCCCGCCCCCACTTCCTATTGGTCCCGGAACCGCCGTCAATCAGTCCCCGGGCATTGTGATGTGGAGCATGCGCAGTGTCATTGCTGTCCTTGGCGCTTGTTTGTCCCGGAGAAGCGGAGTCAGCGTTCGGCGGTGGCTGGGAGGGTCTGGAAACACTTTGTGGATCCGCAAACCCTTCAGAATCATTGTCAGCTCCCTGGTTTGCAGCTGCGGGACTTCTCCCTCCCTCCCTCCCGGGAACAGGCCCAGGTTAACGGCCTCATCCTGGCTCAGCCACTGGAGGATGGTTCACATCAGAGGATGGGGGAGGGGACAATAAATAAGAGGTTACACTTTGGCCTCAAATCAATGAGGACTCTGATCTCTGGGAAGGAAGGAAACCCTGGGAGGTGGGCGGGGAGGATTCACAAATACCCGCTGGAGGCTCCAACACCCCCAATAAGACCCAATGGTTTTATTGTCAGTCTGCAGACAGGAGCTGGAGAACTGAACCCAGACGGAAGTCTCACAACACCAGGTTAAAGTCCAACAGGTTTATTGGTAGCAAAAGCCATTAGCTTTCAGAGCGCTCGCTGCTCCTTCCTCAGGTGAGTGGGATTTCAGTTCACAAACATGGCATACAAAGACACAAACTCAATTTACAAAATAATGAACTGAACCCAGACAGAGGAGAGGGAGGGAGAAAACTGGGAGTGGAGGAAAGAAATTGTGGAGATGGTGAGATAGATTTGGATTTCAGTCCAGGGAGGAGGGGATTTACAGATTTAGGGGGCGATGAGAGAGGAAAAAAATGTTCCGGAGAAATGAGAATCGTCTATTCAGAGTTTCTATCCTGGACTGAAAGTGATGACTTTTGTAAACTGTTTTTACAGGGTATTCTGAAGATGGATTTACAGGTGTGAAACTCAAAGCAAACTTCACATCAAGATCTGTTTCAGTGATTTAATTCATTGGAAACTGAATATCATCAGACTTTGTCTGCAGAAGGAGAAATGTTTGTTCTGTTTGTGGGTGAAGATTTCAAACATCAATGTGACTGAAAAAGCGCCAAGACACACACCTGAGAGTTTCTGTTGTGCTGAATATGGAAAGACCTTCAACCAGGCTGGAAAAACCCACATGATTCTCAGTGAGTCGTGACCCGAACGTTCTGTGCAAACAAGGCATCAACTCATTATCCAACCTGGAGTCACACGAGGACACCCGCTCCACAGAGAAACCATTGAAATGTGGGGACTGTGGGAAGGGATTCAATTACCCATCCGAATTGGATATCCATCGCCGCTTTCACACTGGAGAGAGGCCATTTACCTGCTCTGAGTGCGGGAAAGGATTTGCTTACTCATCCAGCCTCTATACACACCGGCGAGTCCACACTGGTGAGAGGCCATTCACCTGCCTTGAATGTGGGAAGGGATGTCATGCTTTATCAAGCCTCCTAATTCACCGACAGGTTCACTCTGATCAGAGACCGTTTCAATGTTCTGATTGTGAGAAAAGTTTTAAAAGCACAAAGGACCTCCTGAGACACGAGCGCATTCACATGGTGGTGAGACCATTCACCTGCTCAGTGTGTGGGAAGGGATTCACTCAGTCAGCCCACCTTCAGACACACCAACTTGTTCACACTGAACAGAGACCGTTTCAGTGTTCTGACTGTGAGAAGAGATTTAAAAGTAAAAATGATTTACAAGTCCATCAGCGCACTCACACTGGGGAGAAGCCATTCTCCTGCTCCGTGTGTGAGAGGAGATTCGGACGTTTATCCCAGCTGCAAACACACCAGCGAGTTCACTCTGATAAGAGACCATTTCAGTGTTCTGACTGTGAGAAGAGCTTTAAAAGTAAACCGGATTTGGTGACACACCAGCGAGTTCACACTGGGGAGAAACCGTTCACCTGCTCGGTGTGTGGGATGGGATTCACCCATTCATCCCACCGTCTGAGACACCAGCGAGTTCACACCGGGGAGAAACCATTCATTTGCTGTGTGTGTGGGAAGGGATTCACTGATTCAGCCCACCTTCTGATACACGAGCGAATTCACACTGGGGAGAAACCCTTCACTTGCTCCACGTGTGGGAAGGGATTCACTCAGCCACCCCAGCTCATTGCACATCAACTGGTCCACACTGATCAGAGACCTTTTAAATGTTCAGAGTGTGAGAAGAGTTTTAAAAGCACTAAGGACCTGCTGAGACATCAGCAAATTCACACTGGAGAGAGATCGTTCACCTGCTCCATGTGTGGGAAAAGCTTCACTCAGTCATCCCACCTGCTGAGACACCAGCAGGTTCACACAGGAGAGAGATCGTTCACCTGCTCCGTATGTGGGAAGAGATTTGCTCGGTCAGCCAATCTGCTGAGACACCAGCGAGTTCACAAGTCACTGCAGGGGTTGGATTCTGCTGTTGCTGCGAACTCCATGCAGGACTGAATCATGTTCATTTATTTATTATCTATCTATCATTAAAGTAACGAATAAATAAATAATCTCATGCAGAACTAAATCATTCTTCTATTAAGGAAGCTGGGGGATAGGACACATAGATAATCTCCATGCAATCAGCCAGAGTCAATATGGTTTTGTGCAAGGGAAATCATGTTTAATTAATTTACTGGATTTCTTTGAGGAAGTAACAAGCAATGTGGATAAAGTGGAACCTGTGGATGTGATGCATTTAGATTTCCAGAAGGCATTTGACAAAGTGCCACATCAAAATTTACACAGAAAATAAGAACTTGTAGCATAAAGCATGACATATTAGCATTCCATCCATGTCAATTCTTTATATTAGCATGGATAAAAGTTTGATTAGCTAATAGGAAACAGAGACGAGAGAGAAACATGTCCTTTTTGGATGGCAAGGTGTAGCCTGTGAGATGCCACAGGGATCAGTGCGGGGGCCTCAACTATTGACAAGCTATTTTCATGATGTGGATGACAGGATTAAAATCTGTAGATAACACAAAGGTAGGTGGAAAAGTGAGAAGTAAATGACCATAACAAGCCTGCAAAGCGACATGGAAAGGTTAAGTGAGTGGGCAAAATGTTGGCAGCTGGAACAAGATTTTTGGATAATGTGAACTTGTCCACTTTGACAGGTAGGATGGAAAAGCAATAGATTATTTAAACAGAGGGAGATTGCAGATCTTTGAGGTACAGAGGGATCTGGGTGTCCTGGTACTGTAATCAGGAAAAGTTAGTATGCAGATACAGCAAATAATTAGAAAAGTAAATGAATTGTTGTTTATTGCAGGAATGTTTTGCTGCATTTGTTCAGGGTATTGGTGAGACTGCGTCTAGAGTACTGTGTACAGTTTTGGTCTTACTGGGGTTAAGAAAAATGAGAGAGGATCTGATTGAAACATGTAAAATTCTGAGGGGGTTTGACAGAGTGGATGTTAATTGTAGAGAGGAGAACTGGAGGCAGTTTAAAAATAAAGGGTCTCCCATTTAATACTGGGATGAGGAGAAACCTTTTCTTTGTTACAGTGTGGAATTCTCTTCCACAGAGAGTGGTGGAGGCTGGCTCACTGAATATCCTGAATTTAATAGATTCTTGATTGACAAGAGAGTCAAAGGGTGTGAGGGGTAAGAGGAAAGTGGAGTTGAAGCTCCAATCACATCAGCCAGGATCCTACTGAATAGTGGCGCAGGCTCGAGTGGCCTTCTCCTGCTCCAAATTCACATGTTTACATCATGATAATTGGAGTTTGTTGCTGCTGACTTTAATTTCCCGTAAAACTGAGCTGCAGCTTAATCTACAGAATAGAATCAAATAAATCTTGATGATAAACTAATTGATCAGCAGAGTCTAACTGAATGACAGAGCAGACTGAACAACCTACTCCAGTTTCTGTATAGTTTCTCCCCAGGATTCTCCCACTCTCTAACTCTGCTCCAGTGCTGGTTTCTGATGAAGTCCCTTCTCCCCCAGGTCTCCCATCACTTTCCATTCATCAGCTGGTGTCTGAGTCCAAGTTTACCAGGAACAGGACAAGGTTATTTATCCCCCTCGAGCCTGTTCTCTCATTCACTGAGGTCAGGGCTGATCTGTGACCAAACTCCATTTACCCAGATATTGTTTTAATCCTGACTTACCCAGTCTGTTACAACGTGATTTTTAAAATAACTTTCATTTATATCAGACCGTTAATGTAGGAGAGTGTCTCAAGGTGAATCTCAGAAACATCGACTGACAAATCAGACAACTGACCCTGAGTCAAAGAAGGGGATGTTAGGAGGGCTGACTAAAGACTTGGTGCAGTGTAAAGGGTTAATGTTAAATTTATAAATGTTCTATACTGTGATGTAAGGTCAGATGATAAGAGTATGCTGAGAGATGGTTCTATGTGAAGCCTCGTGCTGAGCTTTGTGTTGTACATTGTTAGAAGAATGTACAATAAAAGATTACGTTTACCAACAACCTCCAGTGGCCTCTGTAGATCCTGCCCAATTTCCACTTGATCTAAACCTGTCATAATGGTGTTCACCTCAATCAGATCTCCCCTTAGCCTGTTTCATTCCAAGGAGAATAATCCAGCTTCTCAAACCTGGTTCTGAAGTTAAAATCCCTCAGTGCTGGAGTCATTCTGGTAAATCTCCTCTGCACCTTCTCAAGGACCATCCCGTCCTTCCTAAAGTGTGCTGGCTAGTTATGAACACAATACTCCCATTGTGCTTTAAACAGTGCTTCATAAAGCTTCAGCATAACAACCTCAAAAAGACACAAACTCAATTTACAAAATACAAAAATTATTTTGTAAAGTGAGTTTGTATCTTTATATGCCCTGTTTGGAAACAGAACTCCCACTCACCTGATGAAGGAGCAGCGCTCTGAAAGCTTATGGCTTGTGCTACCAAAGAAACCTGTTGGACTTTAACCTGGTGTTGTGGGACTTCTTACTGTGCTCACTCCAGTCCAACGCCGGCACCTCCACCTCATAATTCAGTGATCTCCCAGGCAGAAGCCATTTACCTCACTTTGCCACAAGAGGGAGCTCCCTCACTGTGATTGTGTGTTCACTTCAGCAGGAGATGGGTGGAATGGAGGAGTCTTGTGTTATTGTCAATATTTTCATATTTAATAAATATTCTCGTTAAAAGCTAATTGTCCGTCTAGTGACTGTTCATCTATACTTCTAAAACAAAAGGGTAAAAGTTACAGTCAATTGAGCCTGGGTTTTATTCTGGGACCTTCCTGTCCAAAAGTAACATCAGCTGAGATTGTAACCTAGCAGCAGAAACCCACCTTCTGTTCTATTCCCCCAATTCCCACGAAACAGTTTTTAGATTTGGGTGAGTTTGTATGAAGTAAATAAAGGTGGAGATTCAAGACACTTAACAAGTGAATAAAGGCAAAAGATTCCACAGATTCTGAACAAACAAACTTTACACAGTGAGAAAGGGAAAACAATTTACAATATCTGGAAGGTAAAACATTCAAGGATTTTAGAGAGGAAATGGAGATGGGATGTATGTGTCAAAGATATTTTATTGAGAATTGGGTGGTGATATTGAGGGAGAGGAAGATATTGACAATATCAGCTGATATGGAGAAGTTGTGCTGTCAGTAGCTCAGTGGGAATAGGATTGAGGGATCAGGAGATGGTTCTCATGGACAAGATGAGCTCTCAGAGGACATGAGGGGAAGTGGGAGAGAAACTGCAGCAAGGTGTGAGTTCAGAGCTCAGATAAAAGGGAGCATTAGAGGAAGTTTGTTCCAGTGGGTTGGAGGAAAGAGGGAAGGAGTAGAGACAGCTGATTGGATTCTCTCAAACTTAGTGACAAAGACGTCTGTGAGTTTTATTGGCAATGAGTACTTGTGGAGAGGTGACTCTGGAAGAGGGAGAGCAACTCAAAAGGGATTCAGTTGTGCTGATGACACTAAAAAGATTCACACTACTGAACACAAAGATAAGTTATTTGACTTTATTCAGAATGTGAAACTGGATGAAGTTCATTAACATCAACAAAAATAAATGCAAGGAACATATTACAGTCCTGGATAGTATTAACAGCAGATTCCAATCATTGTGGTTGCTAGTGAATTCTTTGGTGCCTAAGCAATGACTGAGTGAATCTCTTCCCACACTCAGAGCAGGTGAATGGTCTCTCCCCAGTGTGACTACGCTGGTGTGTCAATAGGTGGGATGACCGAGTGAACCCCTTCCCACACTCGGAGCAGGTGAATGGCCTTTCCCCAGTGTGGATGCGCTGGTGTAGAGTGAGGTCATATGATCTCCTGAACCCAGCCCCACAGTGAGAGCACCTGAACTGTCTCTCATCAGTGTGAACACGCTGATGGGACATCAGTTCACCAGAACTTTTATAGCACTTCTCACAGTCAGAGCATTTAAAAGGTCTCTCCCCAGTGTGAATACGCTGGTGTGTCAATAGTTGGGATGACCGAATGTATCCCTTCCCACACTCGGAGCAGGTGAATGGCCTTTCCCCAGTGTGGGTGCGCTGGTGTAGAATAAGGTCATATGATCTCCTGAACCCAGCCCCACAGTGAGAGCACCTGAACTGTCTCTCATCAGTGTGAACATGTTGGTGGGACATCAGTTCCCAAGAACTTTTATAGCACTTCTCACAGTCAGAGCATTTAAAAGGTCTCTCCCCAGTGTGAATACGCTGGTGTGTCAATAGTTGGGATGATCGAGTGAATCCCTTCCCACACTCAGAGCAGGTGAATGGCCTTTCCCCAGTGTGGGTGCGCTGGTGTAGAGTGAGGTCATATGACCGGCTGAACCCAGCCCCACAGTGAGAGCACCTGAACTGTTTCTCATCAGTGTGAACACGTTGATGGGACAACAGTTCCCAAGAACTTTTATAGCACTCCTCACAGTCAGAGCATTTAAAAGGTCTCTCCCCAGTGTGAATACGCTGGTGTGTCAATAGTTGGGACGACCGAGTGAATCCCTTCCCACACTCAGAGCAGGTGAATGGTCTCTCCCCAGTGTGAATTCGCTGGTGTATAGTAAGGTTATGTAAATGCTTGAACCCAGTCCCACAGTGAGAGCATCTGAAAGGTCTCTCATCAGTGTGAACACGTTGGTGGGACAACAGTTCCCAAGAACTTTTATAGCACTTCCTACAGTCAGAGCATTTAAAAGGTCTCTCCCCAGTGTGAATACGCTGGTGTGTCAATAGTTGGGACGACCGAGTGAATCCCTTCCCACACTCAGAGCAGGTGAATGGTCTCTCCCCAGTGTGAATTCGCTGGTGTATAGTAAGGTTATGTAAATGCTTGAACCCAGTCCCACAGTGAGAGCATCTGAAAGGTCTCTCATCAGTGTGAACACGTTGGTGGGACAACAGTTCCCAAGAACTTTTGAAACACTTCCCACAGTCCGAGCATTTAAAAGATCTCCCATCAGTGTGAACTCGCTGATGAGCAAGTAGATTGGATGACTGAGTGAATCCCTTCCCACACTCAGAGCAGGTAAACAGCCTCTCCTCAGTGTGGCTGCACTGATGAATTTCCAGCTGGGATGGGGAATTGAATTCCTTCCCACAGTTCACACATTTCCACAGTTTTTCCGTGGAGTGACTGCATTTACGTTTTGACAGGCCAGATGATCGGCTGAAGCCTCGTCCAAACACAGAACCCCTGTACAGTTTCTCTCCACTGTGAAAGGTACTTTTTTCTTCCATGTTCAAAATTCACTGATGTTCCGTTATGATAAATTGGAGACTCTGGCAGTTCCTGATATGATGTTTACTTTCAGTTTCCTGACTGCAAATCGTCTCCTTCTAGTCCCTGTGAAACTGATTTAAAACAGGAAAAAGGGATTGAGAGAGAAGCCGCAGAGACAGATGATGAACAGAGTCCAGATCGAAACAACAGTAAAAAAAAACACGCAGGAGGCCAGGAACTGAGTTCTGCATCCAACACACAGCCCGATTCAAACCGGCTCCGTGTGGGACTAGGCAAAAAATGGTTCAGCACAGACGAGAACGGCCAAAAGGCCTGTTTCTGAGCTGTAATTTTCTGTGTTTCTAAATTCGAATCTATAAAACAATAACACAGAAAACTCTGTAGAGACTGTATCTGGGACAAAAAAACAAATCTTCGAGATATTCAGTAGACTAGGCAGCCTGTGAGAGTTACAAACAGAACTGAGGGCTCAGGTTGCTGACTTGCCCTCAGTCTATAATGAAACATCTAGAGACAGGCACTGACTAATGGCGGTCAGATTTCCCACAATGCTCTGCGCCCCAGAAACCCCTCTATCCAAAACTTGTTCACAGTAATTCACTAATCGTAGGATCCTCACAGTGCAGAAAGCGGCCACTTTACCCATCAAGTCTCTACTGACTCTGAAAGCATCTTTCCCAGGCACACTCCCTATCCCAGTAACCCCATACACTTACTCTGCTAATCCCCACACCGACCTTTTTCTTCACCCAGTCTGCAACCGTAACAATATATTCTGTACCCTACACTTTTCCTTTTCCCCCGTGTACTTTATCAAGTTATGTTCTTTTCTGTATAGCACGCAAGAAATAATTTTCACTGTATTCCAAAACACGCAACAATAATAAATCAAATTAGACGCTACACATCTTGGGACACTAAGCGAGAAATTTAACTTGGTCAATTCAGCTAACCTGTACATCTTTGGGCAGTGAGAGGAAACCAGAGCACCCAGAGGAAATGCACACAGACAGAGGGAATTTGTGCAAACTCCACACCTGAGGTGGAGATGCTGGCGTTGGACTGGGGTGGGCGCAGTAAGAAGTCTCACAACATCAGGTTATTTGGAACCACGAGTTTTTGGGAGTGTTGATGAAGGAGCAGCTTTGACAAACGGTCACCTGGACTCAAAAATGTCAGTTCTTTTCTCTGCCTACAGATGCTGCCAGACCTGCAGAGATTTTCTAGCATTTTCTCTTTTTATTTCAGATTCCAGCATCCGCAGTAATTTGCACTAATTCCAAATGAACTTATTGGCCTTTAACCTGATATTGTGAGACTTCTTACTGTGCAAACTCCACACAGACAGTCACCCACACATGGCTGGAGCCGAACCCTGGAATTGTGAAGGTAGTTTGCCGCAATTTTCGGGTGATAACAATGGGCTGGATGTTGCTCAGTGTGTGGAGCACTGAAACAAAGTACAGAGAGAGACAGAGCAGAGGACTGGACTGAGAATTAGAGTCTGCAGACAGGAACTGGCAGAATGAGGAGCGGTTATCTAGTCTAACACTCATAGCAATCTACAACCCACCCCCATTACCGAGACAGAGATTACAAACACTCACCAACCTCTGAAACGTCCCAGGAAAAAAAGGGGGAATCTGTGGCTGTTCCTGTCCTGAAATAGCCCCAGGGATGTCACTCAAACCCCCCAACCCCGCCCAGTTCACAGCTCAGCCTCTCAGTTTGCAGCTTCCTGCACCTTGAACCAACCCTGCCCAGGTGTGGGAGGGTCTGTGGAACCACAGAGTGGGGGGAGGGGTGACCTCCTGCTGTGTCCCAAATAGTTTCTCCTTCCCCTCCCCCTTGGCGCTGTAAGGTCTAAATGTGAACGGTTGCTGGACAATGCAGAGACTCACTGAGCTGCGCCTGCACCTTATCCTGGGTCACCCCCTCCCCCTGGGTTCAGTGTGTGTGAACTCGCTGCTTGTTTCCCTTCAGTTAAACACAGACAGAGAGTGCTGGAAAATCTCAGCGGGTCTGACAGCATCTATCATCATCCAGACTCGAAGCATTAACTCTGTTCTCTCTCCACAGATAGTGTCAGACCTGCTGAGATTTTCCAGCATTTTTCTGTTTCAGATTCCAGCACCCGCAGTATTTTGCTTTTATCTTCATTTAAACAAACATTCTTTAGTGGCCTTTCCCCCCATTGCTCCTTTCCAGAGCTTCCCACCTTCTGCTCTTGTCCCTGACTCCCACATTAACTCTGTCATTCCTCCCCTTTACCCCCCTCACCCTGTCTAAAGTCAGGCTCAGAGTTTTACCGCCATCTCCCCCCTCCCCCCAGCCCCCACATCCCAACACCCGGAATCTCCAGTCCAGCGGTTCCAGTTTGTCTGGTTTGAGCTCAGATTTGCCGCAGCACCGACAGGATTTCACTTCAAACCAGCCGGAACTGACTGCTCACAAATCCCAAAATATTTCTCCAGCAGCCCTGGGCTTGTTCATGTTGTTTAAAGTCAGCCCCCCAAATGCAGCTACTCTCTTCAGCTTAAAAAGCTTTTCCATTTAATCTAAGGTATTATTCGCACCAGACACAAACACAAAATTATGAACGTTACCCCCAACCTCCAGACCCGGGCTGGGGGTGTCCTGAGTAAGAGACATCTATTTCAGGTGGAACAATTCTTAGGCATTTTCTGATTGATATAAAACAGCAAACGCTGGAAATACTCATGAATGAAAGCGAATTACTGCTTTCGTCAAAAGGGTCACCCGGACTCGAAACGTCTTTTTGTCTCCTTACAGATGCTGCCAGACCTGAGATTTTCCAGCGTTTTCTCTCTTTTTGCTGGAAATACTCCACAAGTCAGGCAGACTCTGTGGAGAGAGAAACAGACTCAATGTCACCTGTCATCAGAACTGGGAAATATAATATTATTTATCGCAACTAAAAGAGACACTTTACAGCCTTCAGAACAAAACTGAGTCCAACAATTTTACACCATAATCTCTGCTCCCATTGTGTTCTGTGTTTCGTTGTTGCATTTCTCACCTCATTTCTCTCTTTTGTTTTACTTTGCATTCAGACTGTTGCTAAACTGCCATTCACACCTCATTCAGAACATCTTTTGTGTCTTTATTTGTCCCATTACCACTCGCTTTGGTCTTGGGCCGTGAATCATTTTGTCAGTTTGCAGGTCTTTCATTTTGTTCTTCTCCACCTCCCTCTCTCAATTCTTCAGAGGTCAGGCTTTGACACAGGGTCATCTGGACTCGAAGCATCAGCACTTTTCTCTCCTGGCAGATGCTGCCAGACCAGCGGAGATTTTCCAGCATTGTCTCTTTTGGTTTCAGATTCCAGCATTCACAGTAATTTGCTTTTATCCTGGCTTTCCCTGTATATGATGTGGGTATGCCGGCGTTGGACTGGCGTAAACACAGTAAAAAGTCTGACAACACCAGGCAAGACTGTTCCCTTCCTGTTGGCGAACACTTCAGTGGTCACGGGCATTCAGCCTCTGACCTTCGGGTAAGCATTCTCCAAGGCGGCCTTCACGACACACGACAGCGCAGAGTCGCTGAGCAGAGACTGATAGCCAAGTTCCGCACACATGAGGACGGTCTCAACAGGGATCTTGGGTTCATGTCGCACTATCTGTAACCCCCGTGGCTTGCCTGGGTTTGCAAAACCTCACTTACTGTACTGTCTGGAGACAATACACATCTCTTTAAACTGTGATCAGTGCTCCTACCACTCACATTGTCAGCCACTTCAGGTCTTGAACAGCAGGTTAGGTGTAAGGATTCGCATTTTAATCAGTAATCTCTAAACTGTCTGTGCTTTATATGCTCTGTCTGAGGCCAGAACTCTCCATTCACCTGACGAAGAGGCTGTCCCCTCGAAAGCTAGTGAGAATATTATCAAATAAATAGGTTGGACTAAAACCTGGTGTTGTCAGACTTTTCCCTGTATAGCCCTGGAGAGCGCATTGGACTTGAGATGTCAGGGACAGAGATTTCTCTCTCTCAGAGGGTCTTTGATCTGTGGAATTCTCTTCCCCAGAGAGCAGAGGAGACACAGTCATTGAATATTTTTTAAGGCTGAATAAATGGACTCTTGATTGACAAGACAGTCAGAGGGTTTGGGGAGTGGGGGGTGGTGGGAGACAGGAAAGTGGACTTCTGGCCACAATCAGATCGGTCAGGATCTTGTCAATGCTGGAGTAAAGGGGTCCAATCGTCCACTGCTGCTCCTCATTCATATGGATGTTTGTCTGTGTGTTTCACTCTGTTTTTGCCTCCATAGAAGTTGCCGGGACTGTTAACTATTTGTGGCATTGACTGTTTTATTTCAGATTTTAAGACTCTATAACATATCACTGTGTAATTCAACAATTAATCCAGTTCTCCTGGATTTCTGCTCTGTAACATTTCACTGGATAATCCAACAAATAATCCAGTTCTCCTGGATTCCTGCATTGTGGCATAATGGTTAGCACCGCTGCCTCACAGTGCCAGGGACCCGGGTTCGATTCAAGTTTTGGGTCACTGTCTGTATTAAGTTTGCACATTCTCCCTGTGTCTGCGTGGGTTCCCTCTGGATGCTCCAATTTCCTCCTGTGTCGTAAATTAGTTTAACATTTTAACTTGTAATATCTTAAAAGAAGCAATCACTTTCCTTCACATTATATAACTATACTTGATTTGAAAAATTAAAAATTAAACGTTTCAGTTTAATTTTCATAGCGCAGTAGTTATTTTGACTCATTACTTTTGAACACTTATCAATTGAATGTATCATACTGTATTTATATGTGTTTCCTGCTATTTCACCTTTTGCACACTGATTTGATGCCCACTTTCTTTGGATTTCTGATCTGAAGTAACTTTGTAATTTCTGTATTAGTTTAAGGCTGTGTGTCACTTTGTGTCCTTTTAATTAACTGTGTTCCAAGCTCTGGCAACCACAACAAAAACCAGCAAGCATTTTCTTTAACCAAAATATACTGATAGTAACCTGCCCCAATGAGAACTCTAAAAGTTTCGACATGTAAATTAGACATTTGAGACAATGAACCCAAATGTTAACCATTAGGATTTGACACCATAAACTTGTTTATTTCAAATAAGTGGACAAAGAAGCTACCTTTAGACCTCCATTATCTGAGTATAAAGCCATACTATTTAATTAAATCACAGAAAAGGCATGTGGGGCAAACTCCAAAAGTAACTGACACATTAGAGAGCCAGTTGAGGAATTGCAGATGGTGATTTAACTATCCGGCCAGAATGAACATTCTAATTGGCAAATTCAGAAGATTTATTAACCATTAAAAGGTAGAAAGGTAACAAGTTAGAAAGATAAAAAGAAAAGTTTGAATTGACAGGAGGAGGAGGAAGCTCATCTTTAACAATGAAACAGACTTCTCACAACTTTCCTCGGTTGATCAAGCCAAAGATGTGAAATGAGAATCAGGCGAGGTGGATAACATGTTAACAGAATGGCTACTCAAAATCTTTATTTTAACTCCTTCAACTCACATTTGCTTAATTCAAATTAGCCTCAGTGTTGAACTATATCTGATTAACTTAAATGTATGATTGGCCCCTGACACCTACTCCTGATGTCTGAGTACAAAGTCTACTGAATAAACGAAACAGCTTGAGTAAGGTGCCATTCATTCCTCAATGTAATGTAATTTGAAAAAGCCATAAATGTTTTGTGAGCTCTACCTTATCTTTCTAAATTAGCTGGAAAACATAATTTAACAGTTCTCAAGATTTATAACCACTGTGCTTAAAATCATATAATAAAACTTTACAAACTTTGTGTTACAGGTTATATTACCAGTCTGACAAGTATATCTATTGATTAAGTGCTGATTCTTCAATTGTCTCAGAATGAAGGTTCTTCACTTCACTAATATGAGGATGTTAACCACAGGATCCCGTCTGCTCTCTCAGGCAGAAGTGAAAGATCACATGGCTTCTATTTGGAAGGAGGGCAGGGAGCACACCCTGCTGAGATCAATATTACCCCTCAACCTATCTCCCTAAAAACAGAACACTGCTCATTATCACATTGCTGTTGTGCTTTACCCCACTGAAACCAATGGTACCCCTCACCCAATCTCATTGAAAACAGATCACTGCCCCGAATCACACTGCTATTTGTGGAGGCTGACTGTGCACTGAGATGTCCTGATGTTGTGAAAGGTGCTATATGAATGCAAATTCTGTCGCCTCCAGTCCAGTTATTGTCCTTTGCAGCAACATCATCAACACTTCCCCAATGTCATGACGAACAAGATTCAGTCCTGAATCTGATTAACAACAGCAGAATCACAGCAATGCAGTCATCTGTGAACTCGCTGGTGTTTCACCAGATTGGATGATTCGATAAATCTCTTCCCACACTCGGAGCAGGTGAACGGCCTCTCCCCAGTGTGAATGCGCTGGTGTGTCAGCAGGTGGGATGATCGTGCAAATCCCTTTCCACACTCAGGACAGGTGAACGGCCTCACCTCAGTGTGAATTTGTTGGTGCGTCAGCAGGTTGGAGGACTGAGTGAATCCCCTCCCACACTTGGAGCAGATGAATGGCCTCTCCCCAGTGTGAACTCGCTGGTGTACAGTGAGATGAGATGATCGCCTGAACCCAGTCCCACAGTGTGAGCACTTGAACGGTCTCTCCTCAGTGTGAACGAGCTGATGGGACATCAGTTCACCAGAACTTTTAAAGCACTTCCCACACTCTGGACATTTAAAAGGTCTCTTGTCAGTGTGAACTCGTTGGTGTGTCTGAAGCTGGGTTGCTGTCCTGAAACTCTTCCCACATTTTGAGCAGCTGAACAGTGTGTACTCGGTATGAATGCGCTGGTGCTCCCTCAGTCCGTGTGGGCTTTTAAAGCGCTTCTCACAGTTGGAGCATTGAAATTCCCTCTTGTCAGTGTGAACTTGCTGGTGTTTCAGCAGGTGGGATGAGCGAGTAAATCCATTTCCACACACTGAGCAGGTGAATGGCCTCTCCCCGGTGTGCAGTCGCTCATGCAGCTGAAGGCAGATGAACTGAGCGAATCTCTTCTCACATACGGAACAAATGAATGGCCTCTCCCCAGTGTGTCTGCGTCGATGAATTTCCAGCTCAGATGGGGATCTGAATCCCTTCCCACAGTCCACACATTTCCACGGTTTCTCCCTGGCGTGAATGGTGCTTTTTGTTTCCATGTTCAAAGGCTGATGATATTCAAGTCCTGATGAATTGAGTGACTCTGTCAGATTTTGATGTTTGGTTTGACTTTCCTGACCGTGAACCTTTCAAATAATCTGTAAAATGAATTTAAGACAGAATCAAGGAAATATAAAAGAGAACCCACAAAAACACAAAGGCAGGTCGTGAAATTGAGCTAAATTAATCTTACAAATTTGTGGGGCCAGCGCGAGGAAAAAGTGACCCTGAAAACTGCTGGCTTCTCATAAAAACCCAGCTGGCTCATTAATGTTCTTTAGGAAAGGGAACCTGCCACCCAGTCTGGGTGTACACAAGACTCTGGCCTCTGTGGGAGGACAGAGAGAGGTGAAGGAGAGGGTAAAAGAGATGAACTTCAGAGATCTGCAAATGAATTTGAATTTCAAAAGAATCTCCTAAACCCATTGGAAATAGATTTCATTGATGCACAACTATATATTTCAAGACAAAAAAAGGAATCATAAGTAACATAAATAGACCATATAATTACATTAAACATATGTCTCTCCCGAATTTACTGTTCATTTGAATGTTAGCCCTCTTCTAGGAAAACTCCGCCTTTAATTGTGAACATTGGGTAAGAGGCCATCCTGTTAGCAAGATAAATAAACGTGTCAAAGTGAGGGAGCTAAAGGATGTCAATGTCTTTGAGAGAGAAAGAAAAAGATACCTGGGCCTAGTCCTCTTCCTAATTCCGATGTTCGTCTGCAACCTTTCCAGAGTCTGCAGCCTCCCTGGATTCACTTCCTTTCCCTTCAGTTGCTGCAAGTCCCCAATTTCCCCCAGAATGAGAAAAGAAATGGAAAGGGGGAAACATTGATTTCCTCCCAGATGTTGCACAGAGGCGGAAGTTTCACTCTGATGCTCATCGACCAACTTCCGCATTGTGACGACAACAATGGGGCCCTGCCAATAGGAATCAGTCTGCTCCGATGTAACGTCCTGGCGTTCCAATGCGCAGGCCCGGGCGCGCGGACCCGGGCGCGCGGACCCGGGAGCCCCGCCCCCACCCATTCCTCCCCCACCCCGCGCCCCTTCTCGAGCCAAGGTTTCCAGACAAGCGGCTGGCGGCTCCGGCCAGAACGAGAAGCCGCTCGGTGATCTCCCCTCCCCCTCGGCCCGGGTCTGCGCATGTCCAAGGGAGAGGGGAAGCTGCGCATGTGCGGGTGATTCTCCACCCTACTCAGATAGTCATGCTGAGGTGTTGACCAATGAGAAGACTTGGAGGACCGGAAGGACTCTGGTCCTCCAGCCAATCAGAGCGCGGGCTTTGTACGGAAGCACACAGCTGGGTGAGTGTTCCAGTGCACTGAGTGTGGAAAGAGCTTCAACCAGTTACACAGCCTGGAAATACATGGCAGCATTCACAGCGGGGAGAGACTGTACCCGTGTTCTGTGTGAGATTTAACTGATTGTTTAACCTGCAGAGTCACAAGGACCCACACCATGGAGAAACCATGCAAATGTGGGGACTGTGAGAAGAGATTCAGATCCCCGTCTGAGCTAGAAGCTCATCGACGCAGTCACACCGGGGAGAGACCATTCAGCTGCTCTGTGTGTGAGAAGGGATTCACTCGGTTAGCCACCCTGCAGATGCACCAACGAGTTCACACTGGGGAGAGACCGTTCGTCTGCTCTGTGTGTGGGAAGGGATTCACTCGGTTATCCACCCTGCGGACGCACCAGCGAGTTCACACCGGGGAGAGGCCATTCGCCTGTTCTCAGTGTGGGAAGGGATTCACTCAGTCATCCCACCTGCTGACACACAAAGTCACTCATATCCAGGAGAGACCCTTTAAATGCTCTGACTGTGGCAGTGGCTTCAAAACCCCTCAGAAACTGGTGTCCCACCAGCGCATTCACACTGAGGAGAGACCGTTCAGCTGCTCTCACTGCACAAAAAGGTTTAGATTGTCAGCCAAACTGCAGAGACACCAGCGAGTTCACACTGGGGAGAGGCCATTTTCCTGTGCTGTATGTGGGAAAAGATTCGCGCATTTATCCACCCTGCTGACACACAAAGTTACTCACACCAGTGAGAGTCATTTTAAATGCTCTGACTGTGGGAGTGGATTCAAAAGATCTCAGGATCTGATGATCCACCAGCGCTTTCACACTGAGGAGAGACCTTTCAGCTGCTCTCACTGCACAAAGAGATTTAGAACATCATCCCACCTACAGCGACACCAGCGAGTTCACACCGGGGAGAGACCATTCACTTGCTCTGAGTGTGGGAAGGGATTCACTCTGTCATCAAACCTGCTGAGACACAAAGTGACTCACGCTCAGGAGAGATCCTTTAAAAGGTCTGACTGTTGAAGTGGTTTCAAAATCTCTGGTGAACTGGCAACCCACCAGCACATTCACACTGAGGAGAGACCGTTCAGCTGCTCTCACTGCTCAGAGAGATTTAGAATATCATCCAGCCTGTGAATACACCAGCGCGTTCACTCTGGGGAGAGGCCATTCACCTGCTCTATGTGTGGAAAGGGATTCACTCAGTTGTCTAACCTGCAAACACACCAGCAAGTTCACACTGGGGAGAGGCCGTTCACCTGATCTGTGTGTGGGATGGGATTCACTGCTTCAACCAACCTGCTGAAGCACAAAAACACTCACAACAGTGAGAAACTGTTTTAATGCTCTGATTGTGGGAGCAACTTCCAAAGTGCTGCAAATCTGGGGGACCACAAACACATTCACACTGAGGAGAGGCTGTTCAGTTGCTCTCACTGCTCAAAGAGATTTAAAAGGTCATCAAACCTTCAGGAACACCATTGGGTTCACACTGGGGAGACACCATTCACCCGCTCTGAGTGTGGGACAATTTCAATCAGTCCAATCAATGATTAGAATGCGATCAGCAATCTGTAAACTGTCTGTGCTGTTATGTGCTCTGTCTGAGGCCAGAACTCTCCATTCACCTAACGAAGGGCAAACCCCGAAATCTTGAGAATTTACTATCAAATAAATCAGTTGGAATTAAACCTGATGTTGTCAGACTTCTTACTGTGTTTACCCCAGTCCAACACCGGCATCTCCACATCATGAACACCACTAGTCGGAGACCTCCAGTCAGAAAAACACCCTTCCACCACTACCCTCTGACATCTATGGGCAAGTCAATTCTGAATCCAAGCGGCCAAGTCACCATGAATCCCATGCATCTTAATCTGGATGAGCCAACTGTGAGGGACCTTGTTGAAAATCCTTACTAAAATCCACTGCTCTACCCTCATCGATCACCCCATTGATAAAATCAATCAAGTTAGTACGATGTTGACAGTGCTCCAGTGTAGTCTTGTGATGAAAATGTAGACTGGTTCGTGAAATGTAGATAACAGAATTGATATCTAATGAGGACTTTATACTTTAGAATTGAATAAAGGTTCATTGTTACTAAAAGGGAAAGAAGGGTTAAAACCCTTACCCAGAACCTTTTTCACTCACATGTGGACATCTCTGAATCTGACATACACCAAATGGAACGTTACACAAGGGGCTGGGATTCACTGGAATTTCTTAACAACCTTTCAATAAAAATGTCCCGATACAGACTGTGACAAAGGACATAAAAACAGCATTGTGATATTCCAAGGTCAACTGTGTCTGGGAAAGGGGTACACTGATGTGTTTTTATTTTAAACAGGAGGATCCATTGAAAAGCAGCTCTGGACGATACGAGCACCTCCTGACCTACTTTCAATTCATTTCAAATCACCCATCACTTTCCGTGGAATATTTTTTATTCTTTCCTGGATGTGGACACTGCTGGCAAAGCCCCAGCACGCGTTGCTCATCTCCTAATTGCCCCTGAACAGAGTGACTTGCTCAGCCATTTCAGAGGGGCAGTTAAGAGTCACCCACATCGCTGTGTGGGTCTGGATTCACATGTAGGCCAGACTGGGTAAGGATGGCAGATTTCTTCCCTAATGGGGGGTATTAATAGGGTGAACCAGATGGGTTTTTACAACAATCCATGACAGTGGAGTGCTGCAGGGATCGGTATTGGGGCCTCAGCTATTTACCATTTATATCGATGATCTGGAGGAGGGGGCTGAGTGTAGGGGGATGAAATTTGCTGATGACACGAAGATGAGTGGAAAAGCAAATTGTGCGGAGGGTGTGGAAAGTCTGCAGAGGGATCTGGATAGGTTAAGCGAGTGGGCGAGGACCTGGCAGATGGAGTATAATGTTAGCAAGTGTGAGGTTATCCACTTTGGCAGAAATAATAGTAGAAGGGATTACTATTTAAAGGGCAAAAAGGTGCAGCATGCTACGTGCAGAGGGACCTGGGGGTCCTTGTGCACAAATCGCAAAAACCCAGTCTGCAGGTTCAGCAGGTGATCAAGAAGGCGGATGGAATGTTGGCCTTTATAGCGAGGGGGATAGAATATAAAAGCAGGGAGGTCTTGCTGCAACTGTACAGGGCACTGGTGAGGCCACAGCTGGAGTACTGTGTGCAGTTTTGGTCGCTGCACTTGTGCAAGGATATATTGGCCTTGGAGGGAGTGCAGAGGAGGTTCACTAGGCTGATACCGGAGATAAGGGAGTTGGACTACGAAGAGAGACTAAGTAGACTGGGTCTGTACTCACTGGAGTTTAGAAGGACGAGGGGCAGATCTTATAGAGATGTATAAGATAATGAAGCGGATGGATAGGGTAGAGGTAGAGAGATTCTTCCCGCTTTGAAAGGACAGCAGGACTAGAGGGCACAGCCTCAAGATAAGGGGGGGGCAGTTTAGATTGGAGTTGAGGAGGAACTTCTTTACTCAAAGGTTAGTGAATCTCTGGAATTCTCTGCCTGTTGAAGTGGTGGAGGCACCTCACTAAATATATTTAAGTCACGGGTAGGTAGGTTTTTGATAGACGCGGGAATTAAAGGTTATGGGGAGAGGGCGGGAAAGTGGAACTGATCCACTGCAGATCAGCCATGATCTTACTGAATGGCGGGGCAGGCTCGAAGGGCTAGATGGCCTACTCCTGCTCTTATTTCTTATGTTCTTATGTTTCATGGTCACTGTTACCGAGACTAACTTTATATAATTCCAGATTGATTCACTGAATTCAGATCCCACCAGCTGCCCTGTCCCCGGATCCTTTGCAGAGTCTCTGTATTTCTCGGGCCAGAGACTTTCCCACCACCTCCCCCTGAATGGAATATTCCACACAACTCTTAGTTAAACAGGAAGGAGAAAAGAGAGAGGCTTTGACCTTTGGATGAGCTCATCACGAACTACAGAAACCTTAAAGCTGGCCATTCTGTAAAAGTTTAAAAACTTGATTTTTATAAAACAGAGTAAACAGGTGAAAAGTAACGATGGACATTGCGACTGACATCAGAAACATCGATTGACCGGATAAACACTCACTACATCACAGTGCGATCCTCAACCATTGAAGAATTGACCCACAATAAGGAGTGAGAGAGCCTTATAAAAAGGGGCAGGAATTTACAGAGAGGTGACACCCACAGCTGCTAAGGATGATGGAATTCAGTTCAGGAAGGGAATAAAGTGAAAAGATATTGCAATTCAGGGCAGAAGTATTAAACAATCTGGAATCAATACTTCTCAAGCTTGCTGACTAGCCGAACACATCAATTAATCTCATCATTAAAACCCCCCAGTATAAATAACATGGATCTGACTGACACATGTTGAAGTGTTGGTTTAGAGCCACAAGTTTCGACTTCCCATTTGAGCCTGGGGCACCTTTCTGTCTCTGTTGCTCGTGTCAATTACAGCCAGGTGATGGAGCTGAGGGCAGCATTTAGCTAAGAATAATGGGGCCTGTGCCCCAGTTGGCAAACTACCCTGGGTGTCGCACTAATACAGAGACAGGAAGCTGCTGGAGGAAGCTGCTGGAGGACTGACTGGGAAATGGGCCTCCAACCAGTCGGGATACAGGATGGAGTGACCAGTGCTGATGGTGATGTAACCCCCCCACGGTTCAGCGTCTATGTGTCCAAAGCAGGGAGTCACAGGAATAGGCTACAGAGGAGCCATTTGTCTCCAGAACATTGTGAGTATCCTTTGACTCCGGCTGTCTTTGATCCTCAAGTCATTTTCTGTTTGTTTTAACCATGTTCTGTTTCATTAATAAACTTTTATCAGTAAAAATATTTGATTGTTCTGGACTTTTCCTGATGAGATTGATGCACTTTAGGGAAAGTGGGTGAGAGGGATTGGCAGGCTCTTTAACAGAAAGTGAGTCTCTCTAAGGTAATTGGCAAAGGAGCCAGAGGGGGAGATGAGATTTTATTTTTGACACAGTGATGTTAGAAAATGGGGTTCAAGGAGTCAATTAACCCTTTCTCCCCTTTTCCCAAACTCTGAAATGATTCTCAGTGATAACCCTTATTGGTGACAGTGGTTAGATTTTATTCAGTATCAATAAGAGCTGACACAGGCTAATGTCTGAGCAGTAGTATCAAAGTGCAGCAGCATTACCATTACACTCTGGGTAGAAGCAGCATCTCCATGGAAATGCTCCCTGCTCTGCCCCAGATACCACGGCACCAGGCAATGCAATATGTAAAACCTCAACAAATCTCTGTGCTCAGGGAATCCCTTCTTATCCTTTTTTACATCACAAAGTTTATGGAGACTGATTTAACCCAATCACTGCCCAGCTAACATTTGAAAGGACCAAGTACAAACCTGTCATTGAACCATCTGTACCCACCCAAGCAACGGCAAACTCTCAAACAATTGTCTTCCCACACTCCATCCCTGATACAGGGAGTCAGCATTCCCGTGTCAAGCAGTGAAAACATGGTGGCGTTGACACCCAGGTGTCATCTATTATTCAAGGCACTCTCGTTTTCTCTGCGCTCTAGAAGCTGTTTATCTCTCTGTTCCCATACAAGTCATCTGTTCACAGATCTGCTAGATTTCTGCTCATGTTTAGCCCCTTTTGGATCAATAAAATATTTGGAACGTGAAGACCCAAACCACAATTTCCCATTCTGTCAACTGTCAACCATCCTTACCCAGAGTGTAATCACAACAGGAATAAAAACAGGAGAAGCGTAACAATCAAATTCAAAATAAATACACATCCAGTTATAGAATCTAATATAATACTCACCAATTAGCAAGAAAACCCAAAGTAGGGGGTCCCCCAGGATTCTTATAGTCCACATCTTGGGGGGGAGGAGAACTCTCTCTCATCCCTCACTTAATTTCACTCTGTTATTTTTCAGTTCTGTTCTGACCTCACTTGGGGTAACATCTACTCAATCCTGTCTTCTCCTGAACGAGCACCGTGAATTCTAGGTTACTTGTACATAAGGACAGATGCTTTAAGCAACAGATCAAGTATGGATGTAAAAGATTCTCCAGCTCTCTCTTTACCCCTATCCAACTTGTGAATAGTTCTTATTCAGTAATATTTCTCCCAAGCCCTTAATTATCCCAATCTACTATACTATCCATTTTATTTTTCCACACTTTGTGATCACGTGCAGTGTATTTAGTTGGATCCTGATTGTTTTGAACTCCGTTTCCCTCTGGAGTGTGTGTCAGTGCCTTGATGGTGTCACAATGTTGTCTGAAACCCATGGCCACATTAACCATTTCATCTCCTGCTGAGTCTCAAGTAGCTGTGTGTGTTTGGGACCCACTCTTCACTCCTTCTCACCATGAATTTAGGTTTGCTATTTTTCACATGTAACAAATCACATCTGCACACACTCCGGTATCGCAAAATCATGTCACACATTCTTAACTCTGAGTTGCTGATGAAAAGATCAAAGTGAGTGTCTGTGATTCTTATCTCCCTGTTATGGGGATGATATTTCATGCCATGGCCGGGCTTTCAAATGTGGATTTCTTTAAAACAAAGTTCACGGACAAGGATGTAAATATCTTCCGGAGAAAGCGATTCATCCCATCTACACATTCCAGACTTTCACTAGAATGTAGGTGGACATCAGATTGATATATTCCATTCAACCATACACAAGGTGAGTTATTCCAATTCCTTTATTGTCCTGTTTTGATGTGTTTCTTCTGACTAACCACAGGAGACTGAGGAACAGGTTACAATAGTTTATTCATGATTCACACCTGGAGGGAACTACCCCAGGGAAACCTCTGGATAAGCACCCTCCAGTGATCCAGCTCTCACAGCTCAAAGTCACTGCTCTGACACAGCTCTCTGACACAGTAATCACAGAGACAGCATTCTAATACAACTCTCAGCTCCAAGTCACAGATACAGACAGCTTACACAGTTATTCAATACACAGAATACTGGTTTAAAATTCCAATCTTATCCACAGAGTCACCTTATGAAACCTTCACTTAAAAGCTTGTGAGAAAATGGTCTGTTTTTCTAGAAAGTAAACAACGTTGCTGCCAAGTTCTGCTGATGTCAGCACCTTGAGGTATCAGCATTTGACCAGCCTGTGATTTAACTCTAATGAAGTGGGGGGATTAAATCTAACCCCCCATTTACCAAATCCATTAATTCACTCATACAGTCCAACCCTAATGCAGAAATTAAACATTCCCATTTGATTTCAGGTATTAACATACTCTGTTAATTTGTTCTTTATTGTCAATGTCAGGCTGGGGTTGTTCTCCTTGGAGCAAAAGGAGGTTGAGGGAAGATTTGATAGAGGTGGACAAGATTCTAACAGGTTTAGATAAGGTGGACAAAGAAAAGTTGTTCCCATTCGCTGATGGGACAAGGATGACGGGGACACAGATTTAAAGTTTTGGGAGAGAGATACAAGAAGGGGATGTGAGGAAGAATAATTTGATGTAGTGAATGGTAATGACCTGGAACTCACTGCCTATGAGGGAGGAGGAAATGGAGACACTAAACAATTACAAAGGAAATTGGATGGGTATTTGGGGGATTTCAAACAGAAATGCTGACTAAATATCTCTGATCTTCCTCACACCCTCTCACTCTGTGATCCTTGTGAAATCTGAAACCAGGTATTTGCAACAAGACTCAGAGCATCAGCCCACTGGAGGCAAAGTTGTGTGATCGGCCAGTCCAGCAGAAAGAAACCCTCCCCATTGACCAGCTGTGAGAATGAACAAAATGCAGTCCTGGATGTAATTGAAAGCAGAAACGTTAACAGCAGAATCCAATCCCTGGAATCACTTGTGACCTCGCTGGTGTCTCAGCAGGCTGGATAACTGAGTGAATCCTTTCTCACACTGAGAGCAGGTGAAGGGTCTCTCCCCAGTGTGAACTCGCTGGTGTGTCTGCAGTTCAGATAATCGAGTGAACCCCTTCCCACACACAGAGCAGGTGAACGGCCTTTCCCCAGTGTGAACTCGCTGGTGTGTCAGCAGGGTGGTTGAATCACAGAATCCCTTCCCACACTGAGAGCAGATGAATGGCCTCTCCCCAGTGTGACCTCGCTGGTGTCTCAGTAGGCTGAATGAAACTCTGAATCCCTTCCCACACACAGAGCAGATGAACGGTCTCTCCCCTGTGTGAACTCGCTGGTGTGCCTGCAGGCCAGATAATTGAGTGTATCCCTTCCCACATACAGTGCAGGTGAATGGCCTCTCCCCAGTGTGAATGCGCTGGTGTGCCTGTAGGGTGGATGCATGAGCGAATGTCTTCCCACACTGACAGCAGGTGAACGGCCTCTCCCCAGTGTGAACTCGTTGGTGTCTCTGCAGAATGCATGCAATACTGAATCCAATGCCACACTGAGGGCAGGTGAATGGCCTCTCTCCAGTGTGAATGCGCCGATGAGCTTCGAGATATGAAGGGGATCTGTATCTCTTCCCACAGTCCCCACATTTCCACGGTTTCTCCATGGTGCAGATGTCCTTGTGACTTTCCGGGGTAAACAGTTAAATCTCACACAGAACACATTACAGTCTCTCCCTGCTGTGAATGTTGCAATGTATTTTCAGGCTGTGTAACTGGTTCAAGTCCTTTACACAGTCAGTTCGCTGGAACACTCTCCCTCAGGTGTGTGTGTCTCAGTGCATTTCCAGTCAAACTAACGTTTAAAATCCTTTGAAGCTGACAGACTGGGCAAACATTTCTCCTTCCAGATTCAAAGCCCGATGATATTCAGGTCCCAAGGAATCGAGTCACTCTGTCAGATCCAGATCTGACATTTTAGATTTCTGTCTGTGATTTCTCCTCATCTAATATCCTGTAATTCAATTTAGGAAAAACATCACAATTCAGAATATGATCAAAATTCAAATCAGTCAATTCTATGGAACATTCTTTAAAAGCACAGTCATGGAGCATTAAACTTACCGAGGAGGACCTCTAGTATCAACACAAGGGCAGCTGCTTTGAGAGACTGACAGCAATACAGTCAAGTCAGAGATACGAGTGTCCTAAGAAGAGAGATTCATTGTGAATGCTCAGGGATGGTTGAGAAGATGCAGGAATTTTATGATTCTAAATGAACATTCTTTCTTCTCTTATTCTCCAAAAGCTGTAAATCTCCATCCCACACACTCTCCCTCCATTCTCACTCTGCTGTATCTAATATTCACCCACCCAATTCTCCTGAAGGTGCTGATTGACAGATCCATGGTCACTGCTTCCTGTCCTGGACACAGAGAGCTGAAAATCTTCACGCAGGCTGCCAGACAGATATATGTCTACATGACTGGACTAAAAATATGTGGTATAAACAGATTGGATTTATTTCCTTTCCCTTCAGTTCACGGAATGCAATGAACTGCATGCCAGGCTTTTAATGGCAGTTGCTGAAAAGATAGTGGAGAGTTTTTTCAAAATTTTTCATAACTCGCCAGATTCTAGGAGGGTATCAGGAGATTGGAAAATAGCCAATATAACTCCCTTGTTCAAAAAGGAAGAAAGGCAGAAGGCAGGGAACTATAAGCCAGTTAATTTAACATCTATTATTGGCAAGACGCTGGAATCAATAATCAAAGAGGAAATAGCTAATCATTTAGAGAAGCTGAATATAATCAAACTAAGGCAACATGGTTCTATGAAAGATAAATCGTGTTCAACAAATTTGTTCGAATTCTTTGAGAATGCAAGAGGAATAATAGATCGAGTGCAATCTGTAGATATAGTGTATTCAGATAGGGTGGTAAAGTGGCACAGTGGTTAGCACTGTTGCATCACAGCACCAGGGATGCTGCTTCAATTCTGGCCTTGGGTGACAGTCTGTGTGGAATTTGCACCTTCTCTCTGTGTCTGAGAAGGTTTCCTTCGGGTACTCTTGTTTCCTCCCATATTCCAAAGATGTGCAGGTTACGTTGATTGCCTGTGCTAAATTGACTCTTTGTGTTCTAAAATGTGTAGATTAGGGGGATTAGTGGGGTAAAAAGGTAGGGTTATGGAGATAGGGCCTTGGAAAGATGTGCTGTTGGAGAGTTGGTGCAGGCTCGATGGGCCAAATGACCCCCTTCTGCACTTTTGGCATTCTATGATTCCATGATTTGCAAAAATCAAGGTGCCACATTAGAGGCTGGAGCATAAAGTAAAAGCCCATGGAATTCATGGAAGTGTGTTAGCATGGATTGAAAACGGGCCGTCACACAGAAAACAAAGAGTTGGAATAAATGGATCATTTTCAGAGTGGAAAGATGTTACTAATGGAGTACCACAGGGATCAGTTCTTGGCTTGCTATTGTCCATTATTCAATTAATGACTTGGAGGAAGGAACAGAATGTAAGGTTCTCAAATGATACGGAGATAGGTGGAAGGACATGTTGTGGTGAGGATATTTTGATTCTGCAATGGGATATAGATAGATTGTGATGAAAACCTGGTAAATGGAGTTCAATGTGGAGTCGTGGGAGGTCATGTATTTCAGTTGGAGAAATCAAAAGAGAGGTTATCTCTGTGGAGAGGCACTGCAAGTGAGTGAAGTATACAGGGATCTAGATGTTCTTTTGCGTAAATCGCAAAAAGTTAGCAGGCAAGTCCCACAATGGTAAGAAGGAAAGAGGAATTTTGACCTTTATTACAATGGGTTGGAGTTTTAAAACAGGGAGGTTGTGTGGTAATTGCATAGGATGTTGGTGAGGCCTCACCTGGAATACTGCATAGTTTTGATCTTCTTACTTAAACAAGGATATAGTAACATTGGATGTAGTCCAAAGGTGATTCATCAGGCTAATTCCTGGGCAAGAGAGTTGTCCTATCAAGAGAGAATAAATTGTCTAGGGTCTGTATTCCTTGAACCTTTGAAAACAAAGAGGTGACTTAACTGAAACATATTAGATCCTGAGGGGGCTTGGCAGGATAGATGATGAAATATTTTTATAAGTGCAAGAGTCTTGAACAAGATAAATGGTTGGTCGTTTAAAACTGAGATGTGCAGAAGTTCCTTCTCACAGAGGGTGGTGAATCTCTGGAATTCTCTGCCCCAAAGGCTGATGAGGCTGGACCACTGTAAGCATTTAAAGTGGAGGTGGATAAATAGTTGATAGTTCGAGGAATAGAGGGCTATGGGAAAAGGCACACAAAAGGAGTTGAAGCTGGCATAGATCAGCCATGATAGGTTTGAAAAGGAGGACAGGCTTGGAGGGCCTCCTGATCACTCCTGCTTCTATTTCTCTTGATCAGTGGCTGCAAGTCAACAATTTCCCCCCAGGATGAAAAGAAAAGAATGGAAGGGGGGAGAAAAGGAAGTGTTTTACTCACAGATGTTGGAGACAGGAGAAAGTCTGTCTGAAGCTCAGTCTTCATTCAGAGAGACAGCAGCAACTTTGCTGGTCAGTAATGACCATGGGAACAAGCTCATTGCTCCCCATTGTCTGAACGCGGAATTTGGACAGAGTCCTTCCGGTCCTCCAGGGTTCCCATTGGTCAATCCCCCGCACAGACAATGGGGGCGGAGCCCCACGTGAGAGTGGGCGGGTCTTTGCCCTCCAGCCGCGCTGAGCTGCTGTCCAATGGGAAAGGCTGGAAGACCCGGACAATGGTCAGTGCGCCTGCTTTGTCCCGGGCCCCGCCCCAAACCCGCACATGCGCACTTTTGATTCACGGCCCAGCTATGGCCAATGGGAAGAATCGGAGGACCGGAAGGATCCTGGTCCTCCAGACATTCAGGCTTTTTGTGAATGAAGATTGCGCTTCAGCCAGATTCAAACTTCCTCCTGTCTCCAACATCTGTGAGTAAAACACTTTCTCTTCTCATTCTGAGGGAAATTGGAGAGTTGCAACAACTGAAATGAAAGGAAGTGAATCCAGGGAAGGTGCAGACTCAGGAAAGATTGGCCCAGGTCTCTCTCTCTCTTTCTTAAAGGTATTGACATAGAAACACAGAAGATAGGAGCAGGAGGAAGCCATTTGGCCCTTTGAGCCTTCTCTGCCATTCATTACAATCATTCCTGATCATCCAACTCATAGCTGAATCCTGCTTTCGACCCATAACCTTTGATCCCGTTCGTCCCAAGTGCTATATCTAGCTGCTTTTGAATAAGTTCAATGTTTTGGCATCAACTACTTCCTGTGATCATGAATTCCAGAGGCTCCCCACTCTTGGGTGAAGAAATGTCTCCTCACTTCCGTCCTAAATGGTCTACCCTGAATCCTCAGAGTGAGACCTTTTGTTCTTGACCCCCCACCCCCACCCCCACCCTCCCTGTATCTATCCTATCTAGATCTGTTAGAATTTTATAAGTCTCTTTGAGATCCCCCCTCATTTATCTGAACTCCAGCGAAAACAATCCTAACTTAGTCAATCTCTCCTCATACATCGATCCTGCCATTCCCTGACTCAGCCTGGGAAACATCCTTTGCTCCCTCAGCTTAACAAATTTATTCGTCTGGTTAAAAAGCTGGCCTCTTTCCTAATGTTCACAATTAAAGGGCATTTGCCCCAGGAGTTGGCTGACATTTAAGGGGGCAGTAAATTAATATTGGACAGAGATATGTCCAGTGTTGTTATATGGTACAGATTAGATATATTATTTGTTTCTGTAATGAAGTACATTTGTTATTATTTCCTGCATTGTAATATAATGCTGTAGCTAACTTATACATTTCCAGTCATTGAGTCATTACAGCACAGAAGGAGTCCGTGCTGACTCTCTGTATAACATTCCAGTCCCATTCTCCCTGTATATCCCCGTTCTCCTGAAAGTTTATTTCCTTCAAGTGCCCATCCAGTTGACTTTTTAAATAGAATCCATAGATTTGTAATATGGAACTGAGCTGTGTTATATATTTCCAGACATCTCTTCCCTCAGAGGGCTGTAAGTCTTTTGGATTTGTCTTTCACAGGGACGAGTGGAGGCTGAGGATCACTGAATATATTCCAGGGGGAGTTGGACTGATTTTTGATTGACAAGGGTGTCAATGATTATAGGGAACAGACAAGAAGATGGAGTAAAAGCTAAGATGTGGGGGGATTTCTTCTCTCAAGGATGTGGTGAAGCTTTGGAATTCTCAACTGCTGAGGACATTGGAGTTTCAGTCATCAAGTATTTTCCAGGGAGAGATTGATTAGTTTCTAGCTATTGAAGATATCAAAGGATATGGGTTTAGTGTGGGGAGAATGATGCTGAGGCAGATAAGCCAATGATTTCATTGAATGATTTAAAAGGCTCAATGGGCCAAATGGCCAACTGCAACTCCTACTTGTTATGGTCTCTGTGTCCAGGACAGGAAGCAGTGAACATGGATCTGTCAATTAGTGTCAATCAGCACCTTCAGGAGAATTGGGAGGGCGAATGTTAGATACAGCAGAGTGAGAATGGAGGGAGAGTGTGTGGGATGGAGATTTACAGCTTTTGGAGAATGAGAAGGGAAATAATGTTCCATAGAAATTAGAATTGTCTGTTTTGAATTTATATCCTGTACTCATTTTGCAGGATATTGAAAGAGGAATCACAGGCAAAAATCTCAACTGTCACGTCTAGATCCAACAGAGTCAATTTCCTTCGGATCTGAATATCATTGGCCTTTGAATCTAGAAGGAAAAATTATTGTCCGGTCTGTCAATTTGAATAGATTTCAAATGTATGTGTGACTGGAAAAGGACCAACACACTGCCACACTCGAGTGAGAGTGTTCCAGTGCACTGACTAAAGAGCTTTAACCAGTTACAAAGCCTGAATAAATATCACACCATTCACAGCGGAAGAGACTGTACTCGTGTTGTGTGCGTGTGGACAAGGTTTTAACTGATTGTCCAAACAAGACAGAGGCAAGGACACCTGCACCATGGAGAAACCATGGAAATGTGTGGACTGTGGAATGAGTTACAGATCCCCATCTCTGCTGGATGCTCATCGGCGCAGCCACACTGGGGAGAGGCCATTCATCTGCTCTCATTGTGGGAAGGGATTCACTCTGTCATCCAGCCTGCAGAGACACCGGCGAATTCACACTGGGGAGAGACCGTTCACCTGCTCTCAGTGTGGGAAGGGATTCACTCGGTTATCTACTCTGCAGACACACCAGCACATTCACACTGGGGAGAGGCCATTCACCTGCTCTCAGTGTGGGGAGGGATTCACTCAGTCATCCAACCTGCGGAGACACCAGCGAGGTCACACTGGGGAGAAGCCATTCATCTGCTCTGTGTGTGGAGAGGGATTTACTGAGTCATCCAACCTGCGGAGGCACCAGCGAGTTCACACTGGGGAGAGGCCATTCACCTGCTCTCAGTGTGGGAAGGAATTCACTCAGTTATCCGACCTGCAATCACACCAGCGAATTCACACTGGGGAGAGACCATTCACCTGCACTCAGTGTGGGAAGAGATTTGCTCGGTCATCCAGCTGGTGGAGACACCAGCGAGTTCACACTGGGGAGAGGCCGTTTATCTGCCCTCAATGTGGGAAGGGATTCAGAGTTTCATTCTTGCTGCTGAAACACCAACAAGTTCATGAGTGATTACATGAGGGTTGGATTCTGCTGTTATTGTTTCTGCTCTCAGTTACATCCAGGACTGGATTTTGTTCATTCTCACAGTCAATGGGGAGGGTTCCTTTCTGCTGGACTGGCCATTCTCACAACTTTGCCTCCAGTGGGCTGATGCTCTTTGAGTCTTGTTGCAAATACTTGGTCTCAAATTTCACAAGAATCACAGAGTGACAGGGTGTTAGGAAGTTCAGAGATATTTAGTCAGCATTTCTATTTGAAACACCCCAAACGTCCATCCAATTTCCTTTTGTAATTGTTTATTGTCTCCATTTCCTCCACCCTCGTATGGAGCGAGTTTCAGGTCATTACACTTCACTGCATCAAAATATTCTTCCTCACACCCCCTACCCCTGCATCTCTGATCCAAAACCACAACTCTGGATAAGGATGCGCAGGACACAATCAGCTTTTCTTTGTCCACCTTATCTAAACCTGTCAGAATCTTGTCCACCTCAATCAAATCTCCCCTCAACCTCCTTTGCTCTAAGGGGAACAACCCCAGCCTGACATTGACAATAAAGAACAAACTAACAGAATATGCTAATACCTGAAATCAAATGGGAATGTTGAATTTCTGTTTTAAAAATATTGTGAACATATTGTCTTGGACAATAAAGGAATTGGAATAACTCACCTTGGGTGTGGTTGAGTGGAATATATCAATCTGGAACTATCTACAGTCTTGTGGAAGTCTGGAATGTGTGGCTGGAAATCCTTCCCTAACAGCACTGTGAGTGTACTCTTGGCATTGTAGCAGTTCAAGAAGACAGTGTCGGGGTTGACCATGGCTGAAGCAGCTACATACAGACACATATTCTGTTATAATTGAAGGACTGCAGATTGAATGTGAAGCATTATGGGATTGGACTGCTGAGCAGGGCCCCTCTTATCAGCATGCAGGCAGCTGCTCTGAGTAATCGACTGCTAACAGAATAGGCTGGGATGTGGTGGAGATCAGAAAGTCCTGAGTCTAGTGGTTCACTGTGATGGCATAAAGTCTGTTGTTATAAGGTGTGTGGTCCACATGATGAGATGGTCCAAAGCTGTCTATGAGCTGATCACACTGTCACATGATGCCTGATTGTTAGCTTAATTGGATATGTCTCTAATTGATTCATATTGTGATTGGTTTATAACCAGCCAGGATGGGCTGCAATAAATGAATAAGAATGTATGATTTTCTAAGTTCAGGGTACAGTTTGCATGGTGAGACTAATTGATGATTGGAACAGATCTGGGTGTCTTCAATCATTCTTCACTAACATGGCCAAGTTTTAGACTAAGATATAGGTGCAAATTAAGGCCCGGGCACTAGGGCCTGGAGGGGAGCAGAAACATGAAGCCCCGCCCACTCGCCGTTGTGTCACCAAGACATTGCGCGTGCGCTCTCCTCTCCGCCGAATCAAGATGGCGGCCTTTAACCTGCGCCTCGTCTCAGGAAAAAGACCGGAAGCTACAAACACAGAACTACGGGCTCATTTTCGAGATTTGAGGCCTTTACCAGATATTTAGAAATCGTCTACGTCCATCCGCCGGTTTCATTGCTCTCGCTATGTTTCCCCATCCTTACGGGCTGCTGATGATACAGAGGAAGTTCTCTCCGATTGCTGTCACCCACACTGCTCGTGCTGCAAACGCCGTTGCTTACTGCGCATGCGAACCTCCTCGTGCGTTCGATGGGCTCATCTCCGCCTCTCTTTCACTCCGATTGGTTGGAGGACCAACTACTGGCGCTCGGTCCTCCAGCCCGCCCCTAATTCACTCCGATTGATTGGAGGATCAGTCACTCCCGTTCCGTCCTCCAGCCCCGCCTCCTCTTCTTATTGGTCCGGAGCTGCCGTCAGTCAGCCCTTGGGCATTGTGATGTGGAGCATGCGCAGTGACATTGGCCCTGGCGCTTGTTTGTCCCGGAGAAGCGCAGTCAGCGTTCGGCGGTGGCTGGGAGGGTCTGGAAACACTGTGGATCCGCAAACCCTTCAGAATCATTGTCAGCTTCCTCATTTGCAGCTGCGAGGCTTCTCCCTCCCTCCCTCCCGGGAACAGGCCCAGGTTAACGGCCCCATCTGGCTCAGCCACTGGAGGATGGTACCAAAATCATCATCATAAAAACAGAAAATGCTGGATAAGCTCAGCAGGTCTGTTTGATTCAAAATTCCAGCATTTGCAGGATTTTGCTTTATCCCCAAATCATTACCCTGGATTACTCCTCCTCTGGCTCTAATTCCAGTTACTCTCTATATTTCCCGGAGGAGAAAGGAAGTGTTTTACTCACAGATGTTGGCCAGAGGAGGAAGTTTGAGTTTGTGTGTGAAGCTAAAAACAGAAGCTGTGCTGTTTCAAATCAAACTGCGGGACTTGGAAGAAAATGATGGGAAGAGATTTTTCCAAAGTCCCCTCCCCCACTCCCTCAGCTGGCAGCCCAGCACGCAGGCGCAGAGAGCGCTGCTGAGCCGAGCTGTCCGGAGCAGGCGCAGTGCGGCTGCCGCCAACGGTCGCTCTCGATCTCTTTTTGGAGCAGCCGGAGGGGGGAGGGGGAGATCACCGAGCGGCTTCTCGCTCTGGCCGGAGCCGCCAGCCGCTTGTCTGGGAACCTTGGCTCGAGGAGGGGGAAGGGAACAATAGGTGGGGGCGGGGCTCCCACGTCCGCGCGCCCGGACCTGCGCACTGGAAACCCTAAGACGTCACCGCAGACTGATTCCTATTGTCTGATACAGGCAAGCCGCCATTATGACGTCACAAGGCGGAAATTTGTCGATGAGCTTCAGAGTGAAACTTCCTCCTCTGTACAACATCTGGGATGTTTCCCCCTTTCCATTTCTTTTCCCATTCTGGGGGAAATTGGGGATTTGCAGCAACTTAAGGGAAAGGAAGTTAATTCAGAGAGGCTGCAGGCTTTGGAACTATTATAGACGAACATCGGAATTAGGAGCAGGACTAAGCCCAGGTATATTTTTCTTTCTCTCTTTCATAGATATTGACATCTTTTAGCTCCCTCAGGTTGTCGCCTTCATTTATCTGGCTAACAAGATAACCTCTTAACTAACGTTCACAATTAAAGGGGGAGTTTTCCCAGGAGAAGGCTGTTTAAATTAATAGTAAATTCACCTGGGACCGAGATATGTTTAATGTTGTTATATGTACATGCTGTTATTTATGATTCCCTATTTCTTGTCTTGATATATAAAAGGCACTGTGTCAATGTTACCTATTTCCACTAATGGAGTCATTACAACATAGAAGGAATCCATTTGGCAACTCAAATCCATGCCAACCGTCTTTGGAGTAATTCAGATGATCCCATTCCCCGTCTACATTCTCATTCCCCTGAATTTTACATCACAATGGAATGGATGAGAGTTCCAGATGAGCTGAGACTGGGGTGGAATTGGGCGACGTTATTGAGGTGGAAATAGGCAGTCTTGATGATGATGTGGATGTATGGCTGGAAGCTCACCTTGGGGTGAAATATTTCACCAGGGTTGTGAACAGCCTGACTCAGGTCAGATACGTTACCGGGAAGAAGGATAGAGTTGCTGGTGACGGAGTGGAGTTTGGAGGGTGGACTGAAGACAATGGGTTGTCTTCCTAGTATTTATGTGAAACATATTTCTGTTCTTTTAGTACTGGATGTCAGATAAGTCAGAATGGTGTGTGGTTGGAGGATCTTGGAGATGATGCTGTTTATATCCATTTGCTATCTTGGTCCTTCTAGTGGAATTGAGGATTTGTGAGATTCTGTCAAAGTTCTTGTCAAGTTGTAGATGTATAAAATCCCTTGCCTTCATTACCGGCTACTCCTACATCTCTCTGTCTCCTCCCAAAGTCTTGCATAGACCCAGACCGTGTGGCAGGTTTCATTCCCTGAAGGACATCAGTGAACCAAGTGGGTTTGTGTGACAATCCAGCAGCTTTCTTGGTTATCCTTTCCTCACGACAACTCCACAAATTACCAGATTTATTCAGTTCAATTTCACAACTGCCTTTGTGTTTTTGTGTGTTCTTTCTCACTTAATTTTTTTCTGTTTTAAATCAATTTCCCAGGGGTTTACAGGAAGAAAATCTGGAGTCGAGAAACTGAAACAAAACATGATATCAGAATCTGATGAGTCGGCCATTTATTGTAACTGAATATCATTGTATTTTGAAATTGGAAGAAAATAGCACCATTCACAGTGGAGAGAAACTGTACACGTGTTCTGTTTGTGGACAAGACTTCAACCAATCATCTGGCCTTTAGGAACATAATTGCAATCACAACAGGGAGATGGCATGGAAGTGTGAGGATTGTGGGAAGGAATTCAATTACCCATCCCTGCTGGAAACTCATCGACGCAGTCACACTGGTGAGAGGCCATTTACCTGCTCTCAGTGTGGGAAGGGATTCACTCAGTTATCCAGCTTAAATATACATCAGAGGACTCATGCTGAGGAGAGACCGTTCATCTGCTCCCAATGTGGGAAGGGATTCAATCAATCATCTAATCTAGCAATACACCAGCGAGTTCACACTGGGGAGAAACCATTCACCTGCTCTGAATGTGGGAAGGGATTTTCTCACTCATCCACTCTGCTGATACACCAGCGAGCTCACACTCAGGAGAGGCCATTCACTTGCTCCCAGTGTGGGAAGGGATTTGCTGACTCATCTACTTTGTTGAAACACCAGCGAGTTCACACTGGGGAGAGGCCATTCACCTGTTCCCAGTGTGGAAAGGGATTTGCTCAGTCAGCCACCTTGTTCACACACCAGCAAATTCACACTGGAGAGAAGGCATTCACCTGCTCTGTGTGTGGGAAAGGATTCAGTCGGTCATCAACTTTGCTGACACACCAGCGAGTTCACACTGGGGAGAAACCATTCATCTGCTCTGTGTGTGGGAAAAGATTCAATCACTCATCCAACCTAGCAATACACCAGCGAATGCACACAAAGGACAGGCCATTCATTTGTTCTGTGTGCGAGAAGGGATTCAATCAGTCCTCTAAACTAGCAATACATCAGCGGGTTCACACTGGAGAGAGGCCGTTCACCTGCTTGCAGTGTGGGAAGGGATACGTTACCTCATCGAATCTTCTGACACACCAGCGAATTCACAGCTAACTATTGTGATTGAATTTCAAACTAGGGAGAAACCATGAGAATGTGCAGACTGTGAGGAGAGTTTCAGTTACTGTCAGAGCTGGAAGTACACTGGGGACTGTTTGAAGATAGAGGGTTTCTACAAGCTGCTCTAAGACTTATCTTCTCTCTGAAAGCTTCAGGACAGTCTATACTCCTTATAGCAAGTATATTTATGGTTTTCAACTGTAATCGAAGTGGGAATTACATCTGAGGAATGTTGCATATTGGAACTAAAATTGTGCTAAGGTAGAAATTAAAGTTGTTTCCTTTCACTTTTAAATACTGTTCAGCTGTTATTAGTTAAGCTGCTTCATTTTTTTGGAATTATATTTTTCGAGAGTGGATCTGGTTGATGAAAATTTCTGCTCATCGATTTCAATGACAATGTTACAATTCATAATTTTACACATGACAGAATCTCTGTGGACATTAATGAGTACAGGAGCTCAGTGTGATTTCTCAGCACCAGGTTATACTCTGAACATGTGCAGTGCAAATGGTGGAACGTGCTGATCAGAGATTACATTGAATTATAGAGAATATCCAGTCTGGAAGGCAACTGTTCGGTTTAACTAGTCTGTGCTGATGTTTATATTTCACACAAGACAACTCCCATTCCATCTCCCTCATTTCAGCCTTTCAGCTCATCTTTCTAATCTCCTTTCCCTCATGTACTCATCACATTTTCTTTTTAAACTATAAGAATGAGTTGTCCAGCTAGTTCCTGTGGCACTGAATTTCACATTGTCATCAATCTCTGAGTATAGATGGTGAGTGACTTGGAGGGGAACTTGCAGGCGATGACGTTCCTATGCATTTCCTGCCCTTGTCCAAAGTGCTAGAGGTTGTGGGTTTGCAAGATGCTGTCAAAGAAGCCTTGCTGAGTGCTTGCAGTGCATCTTGAAGGTGGTACACACAGCTGCCATGTGAGTTAGTGTTGGAGTTTGTAGAAGGATTGCCAATCTGGCTGCTTTGTCTTGAATGGTGTTGAGCTTCCTGAGTTGTTGGAGCTGCACTAATTCAGAAAATTGGAGCTTATTCAATTGGATACAAGAGTTGTGCCTTGTAGTTGCTGGACTTTGGGGAGAAGGGTTAAACAGATCTTTTAAAGAAAAATTTACATGATCTGGCCCAGACACCTTGAGGAGATGGAAATGGGATGTGTTATGATTCGCAACTGAAATCCTACCCAACTGAAAAGGTGAACATTGAAGACTCGAACATGGAGAGAGGGATGTCTGTTCGTGTTCTTCAGCAGTGGAAGTGGGGATCAGGGATTGTGCTGGAAGAACAGGAGCGATGGTGAAATGAGTCAGCAAATAGAGAACGATTATATTTCCACCAGCTCAGGTTACTGAAGGCTGAATATTGTGTGAGAGAAAAGGTGAGAGTGTTGCAGAGTTTAAAGTGGAACAGGAGAGCTTTAAGCTGGTGGAGTCAGTGAAATCTGACTCTCGTTTTTGTCTGCCGTCATTTCACAGAGGCCCCGTTTCGCTGAAACTCTTTATTTCCACAGCTACAGAATCAGTGAAAAGACATTGCACATTCTTCACAGCAGCGTCAAACTCACACTGATTGTTTCTCCACTCACCTCGAGGTTATCGATTTGCCTCCAGCCTTCTCAGTCCACTCCTGGCATCGGGTGTAAGCTCAGAATGGTGGGGGTTGGGGGTTGGGGGTTGGGGGGGGGGCGGAGAGAGATTATTGACACCTCTCCCCCGCCCCTCCCACAAACACACACAGAGGAACAACTCAAACACAATCATTAAATGAAGTGAAAGCAGACAACACATTCACACACACAAACATGTATGTGCTTGCACACAGGTGCACATGAACTGAAATGTGTGTGCACCCACACAGACATGCACCCACAGATGTAAGCGTGCATCTATGAAATAGTAGAATCCTATAGTGCAAGAAAGACCGCTCGGCTCTTTGAGTCTGCACTGACTCTCTGAGCGCCTTACCCAGGCCCTCTCACCCATCCTATCCCCGTAACCCAATATATTTACCCCACTAATTACCCCAATCTACGTATTTTGTGACATTAAATGGCAATTTAGCATAGCAAATCCACCTGACTAGTATGCTTTGGGAGTTCGGGTACTCCACTTTCCTCCCAGAGGAAACTCACGCGGACACGGGGAGAAGGTGCAAACTCCACACAGACACAGGGGAGGCTGGTGGTTAGCATTGTTGCCTCACAGCACCAGGTACTCGGTTCAAATCTGGCTTCAGGTGACTGACTGCGCATTCTCCTCATGTCTGTGTGGGTTTCCTCCAGGTGCTCTGGTTTCCTCCCAGAGTCCGAAGACGTGCAGGTTAGGTGGATTGACCAGACTCAATTGCCTTAGTGTCAGGGAGATTAGCAGGGTAAATATGTGGGGTTACAGGATAGGACACATGGGTGGGATTTTTGTTGGTGTAGGCCAGATGGGCTGAATGGCCATTCTAGGATTTATCTACTACTGGATCGACAGAAGGAGAGCTCCTGCTGGTTTTCGAGGGCCAGTCCTTCAAACAGCTGAACATTTGGTGGTTACCCAACAGTTTGTGGAATTTGCTGAGTTTCCCAGGTGAACAGCAGTGACTGTGTTTCGGAAACAGGAAGTTGCCGCGTTGATTCAGAGCACTTTGGGACAGCCTGAAAGGGCAGAGGAGCTAGACCATTCCTCCCTTTCGATTGGTCACTCCCGTAGCGCAGTCCCTGCCGTTCTGTGGGAAGAGATGATGACTGCCGTGTGCACAGCAAGATCCCATAAGGTATGAATGAGGCAACGCATGGTCTGGGAACCTAATTTCAGAGACGGTTTAAGGGACTCCTGGGAGAACCTGTTACAGCAGCTTGATTCTCAGGAAATTGTTTCAGGAAAGTGTGACCTCCTGACCTGGAATGACTGATCCAGGAACCTCCAGTCCGACTGTCAACCCCAACAGCTTCCTCAGCCGAGGATCAGCAAAGGGGGTCAACATGATAAACAACTGAATGCCCAGTGAAAAAATACACACTCCCTGCTGTCAATATCTCCAGCCATTCCGACATTGGTCACAGGCACATGGGCCAGGTGTCTGTCTCTGTGTGTGTGTGAGGGGCCAGTGATGGGAGGGCATGTTACCTACAGAAAGCCTGGTCCCAGGTGAGCCAGATGGCAGCAGGTGTCGATCGTCCTCAGGCCGTGTCTCAGTGAGCGATAGGAGGACAGTGGGATCATCACAGAACCAGGCCCCCGCCCGTGTACTCCACTCTCTGTGTGAAAGGAGACGATGGTAAGGATCGGAGTGGGAATAGCTTCTGTTGAGCCTGCTCCACAATTCATCATCAACTTCATCTCCGCTTTCCCCACACTCCTCCCCATTCCTCAATTTCCAAAGATTTCCCCTCTTTCCTCACAATCTCCCCACTATCCCTCAATTCTCAAAGATATTCCCATTTTCCCCGCACACTTCCCCCATCCCTCAATTCCCAAAGATATCTCCACTTTCTCTGCACTCCTCCTCCAAAACTCAAATTCATTTTTCTTCATTCGTGGGATAAGGGCATCTCTGGCTGGCCAGCATTTATTGCCCATCCCTAGTTGCCTGAGGCCAGTTGAGAATCAACCACATTGCTGTGGCTCTGGAGTCACATGTAGGCCACACCAGGTAAGGGTGGCAGATTTCCTGTGGTTGACTCTCAACTGCTTTCCAAGGGCAACGAGGGATGGGCAATAAATATGTCCCATGAATGAATAAAAAAAATTGGGTCCAGTCCACTCGACCCCTCAAGCTCCACAGCCCTGAATGGTTTCCTCTTCCTATTTTCCTGGCTCCCCCTCACAGACCAAGTGTGGATCTCACCTTGGGTGGCTGGATGAATGCCAGCCAGTCAGAGGCATGTGTGGGCAGCAGCCCCATCGCCTGGCACTTGTAGATGGCCAGAGCCAACCCCAGCAGGTTGCCGATGAAATAGACCAGAGGCTGCAGCCAGTGCTGATTCGAATTCCCCAGGACCCTAAAGACTGAGAGCAAGAATGGAAAAGTAGGAAGTTCAGGAACAGGTCAGAGACTGAGAAATGTTCAGAGAGAATCAAAGAAAAACAAAAACAGCCTGGGAAACAGGCCCTTCGGCCCAACGAGCCCGCACCACCATCTCAACACCACCAGTCCCCCTCTCCACCCACGACCCTTGTCTAATGTTTTATGGGGAATCATTGTCCTCAAATCACAGAGAGTCAGCACGTAGGCACAGCAGGAAATTAGGATGCACATGGTCTGTTAGCCTTTATTCCCTAGGGATGGAGTTTCAGAATGAGGAAATGTTTCTGCAATTGTATCGAGTTTTGGTGAAACCACACTTAGAACACTCAGCAGAGTTTGGGTCTTCTTATCCAGAAAATTGCCCAGAAGGAGAGTAACAAGGGTTCACTAGACTGTTTCCTGGGATATCTGGACTGTCAACGAGGAGGGATTGAGCAGAATGGCCCTTTACTCTCTGATCTGATAGTAACTTCAAACCTTCATCCCAATGACTCCCAATTACCTATCACTGCCCCCCCCTGCCCCAACATACCAAAAATCTAACCACCTCTGCCTTAAAATTATCAAAGACTGCTTTCACCACCTTTTCAGGAACAGAGTTCCAAAGACTTATGACACTCAGGAAAAAAAAATTCTCCTCATCCCTAGTTTAATTGGGTGATCCTTTAATTTTAAACAGTGATCCCTAGTTCTAGATTATCCCTCTTTACCTCATCCTGTCAAGGCCCCACATGCTCAAGTCGCCACTTATTCTTCTTAGTTCCAGCAGATAGATGCTTAGCCTGTCCAACTTTTCTTCGTAACACAGCTCATCCATTTCAGGTACTGGTCTGGTAAACCCTTCCTGAACTGTCTCCAGCATACTTACACCCTTCCTTAATCAAGGAGATAAATACTGTACACAGTACTCAGATGTGGTCTCACTAGTGACCTGTACAACTGAAGCAGAACCTCCCTAATTCTGTTTTAATTCCATTCAGAATGAATGATAACGTTCCATTATCCTAATTACTTGCTGTACCTGCATATTAGCCTTTTGTGATTTATGTAATAAAACACCCAGAATGCCTCTGAATCTCTGAGCTCTGCAATCTCTCACCGTTTAGACAAAGTGCTTATTTTTCATTCTTCCTGCCGAAATGGTCAATTTCCCATTTGCCCACATTCTATCCAATTACCAGATATTTGTCCACTCACTTAACCTTTCTGGCTTTTTGAACCCGCCCTCGTATGTCCTTGTCACAACTTATTTTCCCACTTATCTTTGTGTCATCCATCCCTTCATCCAGTTATTTCTATAAATGTTTGATTCCTTGCCACAAATTTGATTCTCTGTCCACTATTTGGTTTTAAATGTTTTCCCCAGTGCTGGTGTCAGTGCCCCATGAACCAGAATCCACCTCCCACACCAATCTTTGAATCACGCATTCAACTCTCTGATCTGATTTGTCCTAAGTCAATTAGCAAGTGGTTCAGGTAATAATCCAGATTATGAACTTTGAGATCCTGCTTCTTAATTTGGTACCTAGGTCCTCATACTACCATGCAAAACCTCCTTCTTTGTCCTGCCTATGTCACTGGTAGCTACATGGACCACAATGACTGGGTCCTCCCCCTGTGCAGCTGCTTTTGAGCTGTAGATCCGATACAATGCTGTAAGTTTCTCTTCAGCCCTGAGCAGATGTCCTGAACCCTGGCACAAGGCAAGTAACACAGCCATCTAGACTCATGCTTTTTGCTGCAGAGAGCAGTGTGAATCCTTCTGACTAAACCATCCCATATTATCCCTATATTTCTTTTTTTCTCCTCTAACTTGAATGGCTTCCAGGACTATGGTGCCAAGGTCAGTTTGCTCATCCACTCTGCAGCCCAAACGAGCTGAAAAAATCTCAAACCAGTTGGACAATCCTGAAGGCTAAGATTCCTACCCTCTGAATCCCCTTACCTGCCTCTCTCTCAGTCAATCTCCTGTCCCTGACCAGTGACCAAATCAGCAGACTCTGTCCCAAGAGGTGTGACTGTCTACTGGAACAAAAATTCCAGGTAATTTTCCCCCTCCCTGATGCATTGTACTGTCAGTAGTTCAGCCTCCAACTCATAAACTGAGCCGAAGCTGCTCAAACTTCTAACACTTACGGCAGACTCGGTACATATTACAGAGAAAGTGGTGCTGGAAGTCTTAAAGCGCATCAATATAGATAAATCCCCAGGACCTGATGAAACGTATTCCAGGACACAATGGGAGGCTCGGAATACTGTGTACAGTCCTGTTCACCCTATTATAGAAAGGAAATTATTAAGCTAGAAAGGGTGCAGAAGAGATTTACTAGGATGCTACTGGGTCATGATGGCTTGAGTTATAAGAGGCTGGATAGACCAGAACATTTTTCTCTGGAGCTTAGGAGGCTGAGGGGTGATCTAATAGAGGTTCATAAATAATGAGGGGCATAGATCAATATCTTTTCCCAAAGGTAGGGGAGCCTAAAACTAGAGGGCATAGGTTTAAGGTGAGAGGGGAAGACACAAAGTTCCAGAGGGGCAACTTTTTCACACAGAGAGTGGTGAGTGTCTGGAACAAACTGCCAGAGGTAGTCGTACAATTTTGTCTTTTAAGAAATGTTTACTCAGTTACATGGGTAAGATGAGTATAGAGGGATATGGGCCAAATGCGGGCAATTGTGACTAGCTCTGGGGCTTAAGAAAAGAAAGGGCAGCATGGACAAGTTGGGCCGAAGGGCCCATTTCCTTGCTGTAAACCGCCATGAGAGATGTGTTTGCCTTGGATCAAACTGACACCTAGAAACTCCCAAATGCTGCAGCTGTGACACATCACCTGTCCTCCCATCTTTAATATGTACTAATAAACTATTTATTTTATCCAATGTTATATTTCATTGCTGTTTTTACGTATTTTATTAACCTTACCACCTGTTGCTATACTATTTTGATCCTTAGGAACAGAATAAACCTTAGTTATTTAGCAGATACTCACCAAAAATCTAGTCACTTCTTCTCCTGTAGAAGATTAAGATCATTTCCTAAAGCCTGAGAAAGTTAGAAAGCAAAACAACACCTCTTTTCTTTCCTTCTCTAACTCCCTCAATTACCCAACTCCCTGAACTCTACTCTAAGCAGCTCAAGATTCAGAGCTGTTTCTGAGCAGTACATTCAATACAATACTCACTTGCTGACATGGAGATCAGGGCCTGTATGGGTCTCCAAGCCATCATGCATACCATCATGATAGGGAGGATGGAGATGGTGTTGCCAGCCATGTACATGATGAACAGATTCATGGGCAGCTGTTTCAGCGGGCCCAAGGCGATGTCCCAGCAGTGCTGAAAACAGAAAGCAAGCAAGGTATCAGTAAAGGGAATCAATCAATCTGGGGAGGCCACATACTGATCTTATACCCAGGCCTGGATAACACAATAAGTCCCTTTATCAAACAGGCTGCTCTGGTTCATCAAGGCCCTTCACCACCACAGACAAACCAGGCATTGTCAGCCACACACCAAGGACACTTCAAATCCAACTTACTTTCTCGACCAGGATCCGGTCTGTTTCTTGGACACAGATGTCAGGTAACTGTTTGTCTGAATATGCGACTGGGCACATGGAGTCTCTCTGGCCACACTGTTGATTACGGCTCCTGTGAGAAACAGAAAACACAAATTGGTCACTCTTTCAAGACCATTTTTAAAGAGAGTCTCTCTATGGAGGATACCAACGTGGTGGCAATATTGCCAGCATGAACTAAAGCTTGGGCAAACCTCAGACACACACTACCATTGCATGTACCAAACTACCATGGGAATGGAGGATGGCAGAAGTGGATTAGTGTCAATTGATAATCAGGGTGCCAATCCCTTTACCCTCCATTAAGGAGCAATAGCGACAAATTACCAGATATACCAAGTTAAAAACAAACACTGTGGGACATTGAGTGACCCAGTTCAGCACCCGGCCCTGGAAATGAGCAATCGTTCTGCCAACCACTGCTGCAGTTGGCACCTGATCAGGTGGAGGGGCTGAAACCAAGATGGCATCTCAGGGTCATGACCTAGGGAAAAGATGCTAAGTTGGGTCTGAGTGATTTCTGGGGCTGCTTTGTGCTGAGAAGCTCGGTGAGGAGTAAAAGAAGCGTGAAAATCTCGGGACTGGGAAGTTTTGGGTTGGTGCCGCATCCCCGGGTCAGGGTGCGGTGGCCTCACCGCGGGAGAGGCGGGCTGGCCCGGTTTGCCTCCTACTCGAGCCCCCGGCTTCCCGCGCGGCCTCCGCACCTGCTGCTGCCGCTCAGGTTGAGCTCGAGGGTCCACTTGTGCCAGCGCGCGCTGTTGGCAAGCCCCGCCCCTGTAGACATGGCATCGCCGCCGACCGTTAACCGTCCCCTCTTTCAAATCCGATCCCGATCCAGGGAACAACACGCTCACTTCCGTCAACAAACCACACCGCTGCAATGCGCATGTGCAATCCCAACAGCCTCAGCGTACTGCTTGCTCCGCCCACTTCCCCGCCCCCTACGGCTCCGCCATGTTTATTAGGGGTACATCGGCTCCCACTCGATCCACTCTTCAGGCTAAGCGCAGCGCCTTTGCCCCGCACAAAGATGGACACCGCTCACGATCAGAGACTTAAAATATTGCTTCCTTAATTCCTCACGAAAACGTCTTACACCGTATAAAATGTCAATAAAACCTAAAGGACAGATTATCCTTCTCATTCTGCAACCAAAACGAATCCAATGTTAATGGGTTTCTCCACAGATACTGCCAGACCTGCTGATGTTATCTATCATTTTCTGTTTTTATTTCATAAGAACATAAGAAATAAGAACATAAGAAATAGGAGCAGGAGTAGGCCATCTAGCCCTTCGAGCCTGCCCCGCCATTCAATAAGATCATGGCTGATCTGTTGTGGCTCAGTTCCACTTTCCCGCCCTCTCCCCATAACCCTTAATCCCCTCTCTTATCAAGAACCCATCAACCCGCTTCTTAAAAATATTTAGCGAGGCAGCCTCCACCACTTCAACGGGCAGAGAATTCCAGAGATTCACCACCCTTTGAGTGAAGAAGTTCCTCCTCAACTCCGTTCTAAACCGCCTCCCCTTTATCTTGAGGCTGTGCCCCCTAGTCCTACTGTCTTTTTTGAGCGGGAAGAGTCTCTCCACCTCTATCCTATCCATCCCATTCATCATCTTATACGTCTCAATGAGATCTCCCCTCATTCTTCTAAACTCTAGCGAGTACAAGCCTAGTTTATTCAGCCTCTCCTCATAGCTCAATCCCCTCAACTCCGGTATCAGCCTAGTAAACCTCCTCTGCACTCCCTCCAGGGCCAAAATATCCTTGCGCAGGTGCGGCGCCCAAAACTGCACACAGTACTCCAGCTGCGGCCTCACCAATGCCCTATACAGCTGCAGCAAGACCTCCCTACTTTTATATTCAATCCCCCTCGCTATGAAGGCCAGCATCCCATTCGCCTTCCTGACCACCTGCTGCACCTGCAAGCTGGGTTTTTGCGACTCATGCACAAGGACCCCGAGGTCCCTCTGCACCGTCGCCTGCTGCAGTTTTTCGCCACGTAAGTAATAGTCCTTCCTACCATTCTTCCTACCAAAGTGGACCACCTCACACTTGCCAACATTAAATTCCATTTGCCATTTCCTGGCCCATTCGCCCAGCCTATCTAGATCCTTCTGCAGACTCTCCACACCCTCCGCACCATTTGCCTTTCCCCCAATCTTGGTGTCATCAGCAAATTTCGACACCCTGCACTCGGTTCCCTCCTCCAGATCATCTATATAAATGGTAAATAGCTGAGGCCCCAGCACCGACCCCTGGGGCACCCCACTAGTCACCAACCGCCAATCTGAATAGCACCCATTGACCCCCACTCTCTGCCTCCTATTTGACAACCAATCCTCTATCCACGCTAACACCCTACCCCCAACTCCATGTCCCCTGACCTTCTGCAATAACCTCTTGTGAGGTACCTTGTCAAACGCCTTCTGAAAATCCAGAAAGACCACATCCACCGGCTCTCCTCTATCCACTGCCCTAGACACATCCTCATAGAACTCCAGTAAATTTGTCAGACACGACTTCCCTTTAATGAAACCGTGTTGCGTCCGCCCTATCAAGCAATTCCCTTCAAGATGCCTCGCAATTTCCTCCTTAATGACGGATTCTAACATTTTACCTACCACAGACATTTCTGCAAGATTTTACATTCTGCCTCGAACAGCTGACCCTTCCAAAAAGTTACAATGGATAGAACAATATAACATTGTAGCTTCCTCCAGGTATGAGAACTGAAGGTTGGACAATTTGCATATATTAGTGAAAGTAAAGTTTATATTAGTCATAAGTCAACTTTCATTAACACTGCAATGAAGTTACTGTGAAAATCCCCCAGTTCTCACAGTCCGGCACCTGTTTGGGTACACTGAGGGGGAATTTAGCATGGCCAATGCACTTAATCAGCATATCTATCGGACTGTGAGAGGAAACTGGAGCATTCAGAGGAAACCCATGCAGACATGGGGAGAACGTGCAGACTCCACACAGACAGAGAACCAAGCTGGGAATCAAACCCAGGTCCCTGGTGCTGAGAGGCAGTTGCGCGCTAACCACTGTGCCAAGGTTGATTAGAATCACAATTTCAGTGATGTAACCTAGTGATGTCAATGATATAATGACAGTGATCTCATTGACGAGAGACAGCTTGATCTTTAACTAATTTGAAATAAGTCGCCATAAGGAAAGAATATAGGTATTGAATATAAATTCAGTTTATTTTGCTCACTCTCACGAATCAGGCTGAACCTTCCACTGAGGACACACAAAGGGAAGATTTTGTCTTATCATCCTGTTACTGACATATCAAATAGAGCAGGAAAATACAAGGGAAGTGAATGGAATCTGACTTCTCTAACTGGAGTCAATGGGAGCTGTCTTGTGGACACATTGTCTGGATGGTATTTTCAATAAAATACTCAACTCAGCATATCTCCCTGCACAGCACACCACTCCATTCACATTGTTTCATTTTTGTACGCGATTCCCTCTGGTTCCTGTCACTGTGTCTCAGCCCGCAGTAATTCACCACACTGTCAGACAACAGCTCACGGATGGTTCCTCACTTTTCAAACTGTCGAGTGATGCGGAAAATTGAGTCCCTACACCTTCTGCTCTGAAAACACTCCCGTAATTAGGGATGTAGATCAAGAAGTTGGGAGCTTTATCCTGGACCTGATGATACAGCTGTAAGGAATATGAATAAACTGAGCTCGAAAAGCTGTGATTAATACTCACCAAATCTCCTTCACTCTGTGTCATTGTAATCGGCTCCGGTGAGACACAGACAATAAAACTAATTTATTTTATATATTCTGATATATCCTGACCATTGATTAACTGTAAATAGCTACTGAACCTTGGGGAGGAATGTGTCCAGGTGACTTTTCCCCTCTTTGATGCCCCACAATGACAGCAGCTGAGACTCCAGCTCAATAATCCTGAACACAGACTCCAGCAACTGCAGACACTCGCCACAGATATGATTGTTCAGGTTTGAGATGTTCTCCACAAACTGCCATGTGCTGCAGTTCAGGCACACCACCTGCCCTGTGAAGAACATCAAACTCCTGTCCAGTTACAGGAGAAATTTAAAATGGATGTGATTAACAACAGCATTCAACCCCTGCAGTTACACATGAACTCGCTGGTGTCTCAGCAGATTGGATGACCGATTGAATCCCTTCCCACACTCAGAGCAGGTGAATGGCCTCTCCCCGCTGTGAGTGTGCTGGTGTGTCTGGAGATTGGATGATTGAGTGAACTGCTTCCCACACACAGAGCACTGGAACATTCTTTCCCCAGTGTGAACTCGCTGGTGTTGGATAAGATGAGATGATTGTCTGAATCTCTTTTCACAGTGAGGACAGCTGAATGGTCTCTTGTCAGTGTGAACAAGCTGGTGTTTCACTAGATCTGGAGAGGTTTTAAAGCAATCCCCACAGTAAAAGCATTTATAAGGTCTCTCATCACTGTGAACTCTCTGATGTGACCCTAGGCTGGATGACTTTGTGAATGCCTTCCCACATGTGAAGCAGGCGAACGGTCTCTCTCCAGTGTGAGTGCGTCGATGCGTTTCCAGCTGGGATGGGTAACTGAATCCCTTCCCACAGTCCCCACATTTCCATGGTTTATCCATGGTGCTGGTATCCTTATGTCTCTCCAGAATGGATGATCAGTTGAAGCCTTGTCCAAACGTGGAATACGTGTATGGTTTCTCACCACTGGGAATGGTGTGATTTTTTTTCAGACTGTGTAACTGGTTAAAACTCTTTCCACAGTCAGTTCACTGGAGCACTCTCATTTGGGTGTGTGTGCGTCTTGGTGCTTTTCCAGTCACATCGATGCTTGAAATCTTTCCCAACAGGCAGAACAGAGAGACATATTTCTCCTTCCACAGTGGAAGGTCGATGATATTTAGCTCTTGATGAATTCATTGATTTTGATTGATCGCAAAGAAATGTTTTCCTGTCTTCAGATCATCTCCTACTAATCCCCTGTAAAAAGAATTGACAGTGTCAGTATCACTCAGACCAGGACAGAAATTCAGAACAGAAGTACCTAGTTTCTGTGCAACATTCATAAGAACATAAGAACATAAGAAATAGGAGCAGGAGTAGGCCATCTGGCCCTTCGAGCCTGCCCCGCCATTCAATAAGATCATGGCTGATCTGTTGTGGCTCAGTTCCACTTTCCCGCCCTCTCCCCATAACCCTTAATCCCCTCTCTTATCAAAAACCCATCAACCCGCTTCTTAAAAATATTTAGCGAGGCAGCCTCCACCACTTCAACGGGCAGAGAATTCCAGAGATTCACCACCCTTTGAGTGAAGAAGTTCCTCCTCAACTCCGTTCTAAACCGCCTCCCCTTTATCTTGAGGCTGTGCCCCCTAGTCCTACTGTCTTTTTTGAGCGGGAAGAGTCTTTCCACCTCTATCCTATCCATCCCATTCATCATCTTATACGTCTCAATGAGATCTCCCCTCATTCTTCTAAACTCTAACGAGTACAAGCCTAGTTTATTCAGCCTCTCCTCATAGCTCAACCCCCTCAACTCCGGTATCAGCCTAGTAAACCTCCTCTGCACTCCCTCCAAGGCCAAAATATCCTTGCGCAGGTGCGGCGCCCAAAACTGCACACAGTACTCCAGCTGCGGCCTCACCAATGCCCTATACAGCTGCAGCAAGACCTCCCTACTTTTATATTCAATCCCCCTCACTATGAAGGCCAGCATCCCATTCGCCTTCCTGACCACCTGCTGCACCTGCAGGCTGGGTTTTTGCGACTCATGCACAAGGACCCCGAGGTCCCTCTGCACCGTCGCCTGCTGCAGTTTTTCGCCACGTAAGTAATAGTCCTTCCTACCATTCTTCCTACCAAAGTGGACCACCTCACACTTGCCAACATTAAATTCCATTTGCCATTTCCTGGCCCATTCGCCCAGCCTATCTAGATCCTTCTGCAGACTCTCCACACCCTCCGCACAATTTGCCTTTCCCCCAATCTTGGTGTCATCAGCAAATTTCGACACCCTACACTCGGTTCCCTCCTCCAGATCATCTATATAAATGGTAAATAGCTGAGGCCCCAGCACCGACCCCTGGGGCACCCCACTAGTCACCAACCGCCAATCCGAATAGCACCCATTGACCCCCACTCTCTGCCTCCTATTTGACAACCAATCCTCTATCCACGCTAACACCCTACCCCCAACTCCATGTCCTCTGACCTTCTGCAGTAACCTCTTGTGAGGTACCTTATCAAACGCCTTCTGAAAATCCAGAAAGACCACATCCACCGGCTCTCCTCTATCCACCGCCCTAGACACATCCTCATAGAACTCCAGTAAATTTGTCAGACACGACTTCCCTTTAATGAAACCGTGTTGCGTCTGCCCTATCAAGCAATTCCCTTCAAGATGCCTCGCAATTTCCTCCTTAATGACGGATTCTAACATTTTACCTACCACAGACGTTAAACTAACCGGCCTGTAATTCCCCGCCTTTTGCCTGGCACCCTTCTTAAACAACGGCGTAACATTAGCCGTTTTCCAATCCTCCGGCACTTCCCCGGAATCCAGCGACGTCTGGAAAATAACCACCAAGGCATCCACTATCACCTCCGCCATTTCTTTCAGAACCCTCGGATGCATTCCATCCGGTCCTGGGGACTTGTCCACAATCAGCCCCTCCAGTCTGTCGCGCACCACCTCTCTAGTAACAGTAATGTCATTAAGACCCTCCAGTCCTACCACCTTTCCATCGCTAACACCCGGCAAATTATTCACGTCCTCCTCCGTGAAGACAGAAACAAAAAAGTTATTCAAGACCTTAGCCATATCCCCATCCCCTACCACTAGGTCCCCTTTCTCATCCGCTAAGGGACCAACGTTCACCCTAGCCAGCCTCTTCCTTTTTATATATTTATAAAAACTCTTGCTATCCTTTTTTATATTAAGTGCTAGCCCAGCTTCATAGCTTCTTCTACCCTCCTTTATCAACTTTTTTGTCAATCTTTGTTGACATTTAAACCTTTCCCAATCCTCTTCTCGCCCACTGCTCTTAGCTACTCTAAATTCCTCCGCTTTTAATTTAACACTTTCCTTCACCTCCTTCGTTATCCACGGCTTATTACCTCTCTTCCTACTGTCCTTTTTAACCATCGGAATAAATTTCTGCTGAGCACCAAGAAAGATCTCCTTAAAGATCCTCCACTGCTCCTCAGCAGACCTACCTTCCAACGCGCTCCCCCAGTCCACATTCGCCAATTCTTCTCTCATCCTACCATACTCCCCTCTATTCAAACAAAGGACACGTGTCCGGGAACCCACTTTCTCCTCCTCCATCTGCAACAGAAACTCCACCATACAATGATCACTCTCTCCAAGAGGATCCTTCACCTCAAGGTCCCTAATTCTACCCGCCTCATTACATAGCACCAGATCCAAGATAGCTCGCTCCCTCGTCGGCTCCAACACACACTGTTCCAGGAAACTATCCCGGCAGCATTCCAAGAACTCCTCCTCGAGGCCACCTCGTCCAACATGGGTCGACCAATCAATATGCAGATTGAAATCCCCCATAACTACTGCCGTCCCATTCCTGCACGCCGCACTTATTTGCGCGTTAACAGCCCGCCCCACCTCCAGATCATTATTCGGGGGCCTATAGACGACACCCACCAGCGTCTTCCTCCCTTTGCTGTTCCTAATCTCCACCCACAACGATTCCACTTTCTGCTCTTTGGCTCCGATATCATCCCTTGCTACCACCTTGATGCTGTCCTTAATCAGCAGAGCTACGCCACCCCCTCTTTCCTCCTGCCTATCCTTCCTAAACACTTGATAGCCCTGTACATTCATCTCCCAGTCCCTGTCACCTTGCAGCCACGTCTCTGTAATGGCCACCAGATCGTATCCATTTGTGTCGATCTGCGCCACCAGCTCATCCACTTTATTCCGAATGCTTCGTGCATTCAGATAAAGCGCTTTCATCCCAGCCTTCTTCTGGACCCTATTTGCCGTAACGCCACCACTTGGGACATCCTCAGCCTCTTCCCTTACCTGTACCCTATCCTTAACTGTAGACCTCCTAACATCACCTACCCTCGCACCCTCCCCCCCCCTAATTAGTTTAAAGCCCTGTCTACAGTCCTCTTTACTCGATTCGCCAGCACTCTGGTCCCAGCACGATTCAGACCAACCCCATCCCGCCCGAACAAGTCCCACCTACCCCAATACTGGTGCCAATGCCCCATAAATTCGATCCCATTCCTCCCACACCAATCTCTGAGCCACCCATTCACTTCCTTTATCCTGTCAACCCTACGCCCGTCTGCACTCGGTTCAGGCAGTAGCCCAGAGAAGACCACCTTGTCGGTTCTACTTTTTAATTCCATTCCCAGCTTCTCATACTCCCTCCCCAGATCCTCAGTCCGCACTTTGCCTACGTCGCTGGCACCCACATGTACCACCACAACTGGGTTCTCACCCTCCCACTCCAGATTCCTCTGCAGCCCAGCTGCGACATCCTGTACCCGAGCACCAGGCAGACAACACACCCTTCTGTGCACTTTGTCATTGTGACAAAGGACAGTGTCAATACCCTTCACCCCACTATCTCCAATCACTACTACGTTCCTTTTCCCCTTCTCTTTGCCTATGTCCTGCTGCATCACTGTACCGTGTGCAGTTTGCTCACCGACCTCACCTGCCTCGTCCTCTTCCAGAGTGGAAGCAAGAACCTCAAACCTGTTATGCAGATTAAGAGGCTGAGGCCTCCGCTCCTCACCCCCCTTCCTCCTCCCAGCAGCTCCCTTTTGTTCCTGACCCTTAGATTTAGACAGTCTAGGGGGTGTGGATGTCACTTGCACCCCATTGACAATGACACCCTCTCTCCCCCTGATGAGCCTCAGTGTCTGTAGCTCAGAGGCCAGCTCATCCACCTTGAGCTGGAGCTCCTCCAGCAACCTGCACTTACTGCAGACATGGCCACTGGGAAGGACCCTGGGGTCCACCAGCTCCCACATCATACAGGAACAACACATCACATGCCCCTCCATTATTCAATATAATTTGTTGTGGGAAAAAATATTTTCCTTGTTTTTTGCTGTAGTAGTTTTGAAAAAAAAATTTTTCTTTTTTTTTCCTTGTTCTTTCCACCTGGCCTTTTCTCCTTCAAGCCCTTTTTGATATTAAGCCCTAATAGCTCACTCTGCTTCCCTCTCACTCCACTGCCCGCTCCGACGCTGCCCGCTATCTACACCAGGCCTCCTTTTAAACTTGGCGCTGATTTAAAGCTGATGGGCCACAACTGCCTGATAATCACTCCCTCACAATTCTTAAAGCAGTAAATACAATAAGTAAATGCTTTAAACAGTTCTACAAAGAACAAAGTGCTTTAAACTTATTTTAAACAGGTTTTTAACAGGTAAAGTCTTAGCTTTCTCTCTGATGCTCCTTCCTCGTCTGCTCCAGCAAACAATGTAAGGCTTCACCGTGTGGACACTTGATAATTAAAGCTGATGGGCCACAACTGCCTGATAATCACTCCCTCACAATTCTTAAAGCAGTAAGTACAATAAGTAAATGCTTTAAACAGTTCTACAAAGAACAAAGTGCTTTAAACTTATTTTAAACAGGTTTTTAACAGGTAAAGTCTTAGCTTTCTCTCTGATGCTCCTTCCTCGTCTGCTCCAGCAATTCCCACCTCTGTTCTTCCAAATATGTGATCCAATCAAACTAAAATAAGCTAAAATTGGCAACAAAGTTCTCACCAAAGAAAGGGAATGTACTTAACTAAACAATGTTTTTTATGAACATATGAACAAGGAGCTGAAGTAGACCATTCAGCCCCTCCACCATTTATTAAGACTGTGGCTGATTTGATGGTAACCTCAAATCTACATCATGCTTACCTCTGATAATCTATCACCCGCTTGCTCACCAAGAATCTATCCACCTCTGCCTTAAAAATATTCAAAGCTTCTGCTTCCACTACTTTTTCAGAAAGAGAGTTTCAAGGACTCACAATCCTCTGAGTGAAAGAATTTCTCCTGACCTTTGTTTTACACGGGCAACCCCTTATTTTTAAACAGTAACCCCTGGTTCTAAGTTTTCTCAGAGGAGGAAACAGCGTCTTCACAACCACCTTGTCAAGACATCTCAGGATCTTAATATGGTTTAGTCAAATCTCCTCTTGGTATTCTAAACTCCAGTGGATACAAGCCAAGTGTGTTCAACCTTTCCTTACAGGACAATACACCCATTGCTGCTATTAGTTTGTTAAACCTTCTCTGAACTGCTTCCAACATATTGACATCCTTCATTTAAAAATGAAACCAATACTGTACACGATACTCCAAATGTGGTCTTACCAATGCCCTGCACAACTGAAGCATAACCTTGCTACTTTTGCAATCAACTCCCTCACAACAAATGGTAACATGGTATTAGCTTTCCTAGTTACTTGCCCTGCCTGTATAAGAGCCTTCTGTGATTCATGCACTAGGACACAAAGGTCTCTCTGCACCTCAGGGCTCTGCAATCTCTCACCATTTAGACAAATCTATCTTCTATTCTTCCTGCCAAAGTGGACATTTCACAATTGCCCAATTCTACAGCATTTACAGTTTTTTGCCCACTCACTTATCCTATCTATATATAGTAGTCTCTTATGTCATCTTTACGACTTATTTCCCTGCTTATAGTAGATTGGCAATGCTTAGTGTCCAAAGATGTGTAGGTTAGATAGACTAACGATGATAAAATGTGTGGCATTATTGGGATAGGATTGGTGTTGGGCCTGGGTAAGATGCTTCTTTGGAAAGTCAGAGCAGACCTTATGGGCTAAATGGCCTCTTTCTCCACTGTACAGATTCAATGCTTCTACGGTTTATCTTGTGTGATCATCAAATTTGGCAATCATCGCTGCAATCCCTTCAAAGTCATTCCTATAAATTGTAAACAGTTCAATTCCCAGCAGTGATTCCTGTGGCACATCACTTGCCAAAAGAGCCATCCAGATTGCTATCAGTGTGCCTGAACAGGTGCTGGAGTGTGGCAACTAGTGGATTTTTACAGTAACTTCATTGCAGTGTTAAATTATCCTACTTGTGACAGTAATAAAAAAAGCTTAACTATTAATGATCCACAAACTCCTCTGGGAGCACAGTGGTCAGCATTGTTGCCTCACAGCGTCAGGGACCCTTTTTGCTTTCCCAGCTTAGGTCATTGTGCAAACTCCATACAGACATTCTCCTCGTGTCTGCATGGGTTTCCTCCCACAGTCTGAAAGACATGCTGATTTGGCTGCATTGGCCATGCTAAATTCTCGCTCAGTGTACCTGAACAAGCGCCGGATTGTGGCGACTAGGGGATTTTCACAGTAACTCATTGCAGTGTTGATGTAAGCCTACTTGTGACATTAATAAATAAACGTTTACACTTTATATTGGTAACAGTGACTCTGCGGGCACTAGGTGTCTTTTAAGTCAAACCAAATAGACAAACTCAAATTAAATGAGGACAAAGTAAAAGGGGCAGCTCCCCAAAGGGAAGGGGAACAGCCCGAACAAAAACAAAAGTACAAAGGAAACTTAAGACACATCAAATCAAAATGTGTTTGTCGGGGCTGCGGGCACTAGGACCTCAAGGGAAACAGACACTCAAGCTCCGCCCTCTATCGAGTCATCAAAGTGAACACGCATGCGCCCCATTCCCCGTTGAAACAAGATGGCGGCCGTTAACTGTGGCTTTGTCCCGGGAAACAGACATGGAGTTGCAGACACGGGACCTACAGGTCAGTATTTGGGGTTTGAGGCTTTCACCACGTGTTTCGAAACATTGCCCGTTCCAAGGTTAGCACTAATGTTCCCTCTGGGTCACCATATCCTTACCCGTTTGGAGATACGACTGACAGACAACACTCCGTGGCCATTGCTGTGCATGCTCCAATACAAGTCACTATTGCGCTTGCGCACTGATCTGGCTGGGGACAGCCACCGCCGCGAAGAACTCTGGGTAAAGTCCCCACCATTTACAGTCCAAATTTGTTTTTCTGCTATGTGGGGATTAGGGTGGCAAGGCGAATAAATGAAGTTAGCAACCAAATAATATGTAAATTCAAGTGCATAGATCCTCCATAGAAAAAAGGAAAGTGCGAATTGGTGGAGAATCATGAGTTCACAAAGCAGCAGCAAGAACTGCAGAAACCAACTCCTGCAATCATAGGATTCAGTTGGTCACTCCCTATCAGTGAGTAACTGTCAGGACTGTGTATGACTCAGATCAAACATTTTAGTCATGTTAGCACACACTAATACAACTGAATTACTGGAAACGGGCTGCAGCTCTTTTCATTTTCACTTATTACAGTATGCAGGTGTCACTGGCATTTATTAACACTGCTGAATACTTTTGAGAAGGTGATGACAATCTGCCTTCCCTAACCACTGCAGCCCATGGAGGTTTTGGATGGTTTTAGGGTCCCCAGAGCATTAGCCTGGGCCTTTGGATTACTAGTCCTGTGATATTACCACAGTGTCACCATCTTCCATCACAAAAAATACCCATTAACTATCATTTAGTATTTCCTGCAATTGAGGCAATTTTGTCTCCAAAATGTAACTTGCTCTTGGATCTCTTGAGATTTGATGTTTCTGTCCGGTATGTCATGTGGGAACTTGTAGATGTGGATAGAATGTTTCCTTGTGTGAGAGAATGGGCTGCGCAGTGGTTAGCACTGCTGGCTGACAGCGCCAGAGACCTGGGTTCAATTCCCGGCTTGGGTTACTGCCTGTTTGGAGTCTGCACGCTCTCCGTGGGTTTCCTCCCACAGTCTGAAAGATGTGCTGGTTAGGTGTGTTAGCCATGCTAAATTCTCCCTCAGTGTACCCGAACAGGCATCGGAGTGTGGCGACTAGGTGATTTTCGCAGTAACTTCATTGCAATGTTAATGTAAGCCTACTTGTGACACAAATAATAAATAAGTAGAATAATCCAAAATCAGGGGCCAGAAATGTAAGATAGTCACAGACAAATCCAATAGGGGAAATAAGGAGAAATTGTGTTTATTAGAGCAGCTATGCTGTGGAGCTCACTACTACAGGAAATATTTGTGGCAAAAAGCCTTTCAAAATAAAACAAGATGAATGGATGAGAGGGAAAAGAATAGAACAAGAAAATGAAAGACTGAGCTGAGGGAGTTGGAATGGAAGGAGATGCTTGTGGAGAATCAACACCAGCAGAGACTGACTGGGCTAAATGGCCAGTTTCTGTTCTGTATATTTTGTATAATTCTATGTAAACTGTTTCCACAGGATGTTTGAAGAGGAGGATTTACAGATAGGAAAAAAGAAAATTTTTAAGATCTTCGGAGTGACACAATTCATCAGGACCTGAATATCATCGGCTGTTTAATGTGGAAGGAAAAATGCCTTTCTGTTCTAACATCGGTGTGACTGGAAAAGCACCGAGACACACACGCACGCACACACACACCCCCGAGTGAGAGTGTTCCAGTGAACTGACTGTGGAAAGAGCTTTAACCAGTTACACAGCCTGAAAAAAAATCACACCATTCACAGCGAGGAGAAACTGTACATTATGTGTGGCCGAGGCTTCAACTGATCATCCAACCTGGAGAGAGACAATGACACTGGCACCATGGAGAAAGCATGGATATGTGGGGACTGTGGGAAGGGATTCAAATACCAATCTCGGTTGGAATATCATCGACACACTCACACTGGGGAGAGACCTTTCCTCTGCTCCATGTGCGGGAAGGGATTCACTCGGTCATCCGACCTTCTGAGACACCAAACCACTCACAGTGAGGAAAGACCATTCACCTGCTCCACGTGTGAAAAGGCATTTATTCAATCATCCGATCTTAGGATACACCGGCGAGTTCACACTGGAGAGAGGCCATTCACCTGCTCTGACTGTGGGAAGAGATTTAGTCAGTCAGCCCACCTGCTGGCACACCAGCGAGTTCACACTGGGGAAAAGCCGTTCACCTGCTCTGAGTGTGGGAAAGCATTCATCCATTCATCCCACCTTCTGAGACACCAGCGAGTTCACACTGGGGAGAAGTTGTTTAACTGCTCCAAGTGTGGGAAGGGATTCACTCAGTCATCCCACCTGGTGAGACACCAGCAGGTTCACAAATGACTGCAGGGATTAGATTCTGCTGTTAATCACATCCAGAACTGAACCATGTTCATTCTGACAGTTGGCATTCCCTTCTGTTGAAAATAATTGAAGTTTTATATTCTGGTTATATGTCCAATAAATCAGCTTGTTTTGAATTTATTGTCTTAGATTTTTATCTTTCCCACCTGAGTGTTTAATATCACCTGTCTGGGGCTCAAAAAGGACAATCTGGGGGAGGATCATACAGCAGGAACAGAACTTCAGCCTGGACATAGTCTGGGAACACAGTGACTGTCCACACTTTGTTCCTGTTGGATAAAATCAAACACAGCATTTATTCTCCATCTAGTTATCTGACCTTTTCTGTTTGTACAGTTTACACTGATCTCCCTGGTAACAGATATTATGCTTCATTCCCTCATTTCCAATTAATTATTATAAAATCTGTTTCTTCCAATCCGTCTGGAACATCAGGTGGACATTCCCAAGTGGAATTGAGACAGAGGCGAGATCAGCCATGATCAGATTGAATGGCGGAGCAGGTTTGAGGGGCTGAATTACTGACTCCTGCTCCTGGCTCTTATGTTTTTCAGTTAATGATCGTCACTGTGTCTGTGAGGGAATGTTGTGAGTTTCTATCCTGGACTCACTGTGATGGATTTGGAAACTCCTTTCAAATGGGCTTAGAGGGGGAGGATTTACACAATAGTAAACCCAAACCAAGAAAAATATTTGTCTTTGATCAATCTTTAACTTTGGACATTTTTTTCACAGGACTTCAGAAGCTGAGTGGTGGGAGGCAAAAAACTCAAACAAAACATCGCAGCAGCATCTGACACTATTGCCTAAATTATTGTAATCTGAATATTATTGTAATTTGAACATGGAAGGGGAAAGCACAGTTAACAGTGGAGAGAAATCATACACGTGTTCTGTGTGTGGACAAGGATTCAGCCAGTCACCTGGCCTGTCAAGACACAAACGCAGTCAAACTAGGGGGAAACCATGGAAATGTGGGAACTGTGGGAAGGGATTCATTTGTTCGTCATTCCACACCCCCCCCCAACCCCAACCCCTGCTGAAACACAAGTTGGCTCACACTGGGGAGAAGCCTTCTTCGTGCCATAAGTGTGCGAAGGGATTTACTACCTCATCCATCTTGTTGACATACCAGTGTGTTCACACAGGGAAGAGGCCGTTCACACAGGGGAGCGGCCGTTCACATGGCCTGAGTGTGGGAAGGAATTCACTAGTTATCTCATCAATGTGCTTTTCAAAGCTTGCATGTATTCGTGCCTCTCCAATTCTACCAGGCAGTGCATTCCGGGCTTTCAACTCTCCCTGTGAAAAGAAATGTTTCCATAAATACCCTCTAAGCCTCCTGCATCTTACCTGCAAATTATGTCTTTTTTCTATTGATCCTTCAACAATGGGGAACATCAATTTTGTCCCTATCCTGTCCATAAACTTCTTGACCTTATCCAATCCAATTAGGTTCCCTTTCTGCCTCCTCTGCTCGAAACAACACGATCTTATCCACCCTCTCTTCATATCTAAAACTGTTCATCTCAGGCGCCATTCCAGTGAATTTTGTCTTTAGCCTCGCCAGTTAAATCACACGTTCCTTTAAATAGGTCTACAAGATCTGCACACAGTACTTCCAGCTTTTGCCTTTCCAGAGTTTCATACAGTTCCAAAGTATCCTACCTGCTCTGCTTTCTGTTGGCCCTATTGATGGGCGGGATGGAGGAGCGAGCTGGGTTTTAATAAGAAACAAGTGGAAAAATGGAAGTTTTTTTGAGACAAAGCTGATTTCCCCGATGTCCCCCCCCCATCAAATTGCGTTAGCGACACCCCTACTTACCCTGTATTCCCCTCAAATACATTTTCCACGATGTCAGCATGGTGGTACAGTGGTTAACACTGCAGCCTCACTGTGCAAGGGACCTGTGGGTCATTTGCACGTTTTCCCCGTGTCTGTGTGGGTTTTCTCTGGTTTCCTTCCCTAGTCTGAAAGATGTGCTGGGTTAGGGTGCATTGGGCCGTGCTTAAATTCTCTCTCAGTGTTACCCCAACAGGAATGTAGAGACTAGGGGAATTCTCACAGTAACTTCATTGCAGTGTTAATGTAAGCCGACTTATTAATGGCACTAATAAGTAAACTTAAGCTGCAGGTCAAGGTACTGTTGTGACAATGCACCCTCTTGTTTAAACACTCTGCAATGCTGAGACTGGGGAGAGGAGTGAACAACAGGGAGCAGCATTGCAGCTTCTCTCCCCGCATTGAAACTGGGATTGTTGCTCCATCTGTTGCACCTTCCCCACCACATCCACTGGGGGCAATCTGGACAATGGGCTGCAGGCAGACCTCACTGCGCCTGCGTCACAATCACTCACCGCCCGCGGCCATCTTTCGTTGCCAGGGGAGACAGCGACGGCCGCCTTGCGTTGCCAGGGGAGACGGCCAGCGGCCGTCTTGCGTGCGTCCGCGCGCTGCACTCTGGTTGAAATCCCCTCCCGCACATGCGCCCAGGCAGTTCCATTTTAATCTTTTAATATGTTGAATCTTGATGATTATTATTCACATCCTCACCCATGAGACTTTCGGTTCCTTCTCCATTCGGGAACATCGTTTCTTTTTTTTATTGCGCCTGTTTTTCAATCACAGCCGCGCGGTGCGCTCTGGGAAAATACTACAACACATGCGCGGTTCCGCCACCTGCCTCTTTATAAAAATATGTATTTCATTTAATTTTAATTCCGCTCCTGGCGGGATTTCCGGGTGGGTGTTTTCTCTCACTTTCTACATTTCTGAACCGTCGCTTTTTCCTCGACGGGGGGGAGGGGCTGGCAGTGACGTCACGGCAATATGGCGTCTGGCTCCGCCTCTCTACAGGACCCGGATATTCCGCCAACGAGCAGCGGCCGGGCCGGAATGGGCAAGAGGTGGCACTGGGCGGAGAAGCGCCCGGGAGTGTTACAGCGTCCTCCGGCGGCCAGGAAGGGAAATTGCAGCAGCACCGTCTCTGCCCAAAGGCTTCCCCAGTTCAGCTGCTCAGAGGCACTGGGAACCTCTTCAACTGGAAACTTCATCTTCTCACATTCACTCCCCGTGTTCAGTCATTGTTCAATAGACAACCTCTGTAGTGAAATCAGAAACAACTTGTTCACATTAAAGGGGATGGGAATCTGGACCAGTCTGCTCAAAAGGCTCTACATGCCTTGAAATTTCAATTGAAATGTTCAAGATGAGAATTTATCGATACAAGTCATGTTGTATGTGGAACGCTCGTGATGCCACAGTAAATCAGTACAGACATCTCACAGAGTTGTGTGACTCGAGAAGATGTCAGAGATGGAGTGGTTAAATACAGAGCTACAGGGTCTGAAGCTCAGTTTTGGGTAAAGAAAAATGGCAGTACAAAGAACAGAGAAAATTACAGCACAGGTGACCTTCGGCCCTTCAAACCTTCACTGACCATGCTCCCATAAGATAAGAACATAAGAAATAGGAACAGGAGTAGGTCATCTAGCCCTTCGAGCCTGCCCCACCATTCAATAAGATCATGGCTGATCTGAAGTGGATCAGTTCCACTTTCCTGTTTTCTCCCCATAACCCTTAATTCCCTTGTCTGTCAAAAACCTATCTACCTGTGACTTAAATATATTTAGCGAGGTAGCCTCCACCGCTTCAACTGGCAGGGAACCGCCAGATGCAAATGGTCACTAAAAGCACGTGATTTTTTTTCATTCAATGTGGCAGCAACAACAAGTAGGTCAAATGCTTTGAGTGATCATTTGCAGACACCTCGTTATTCTTGAACTCCAGTCTGCCGGCAAGAAAGTAGTTTCAAAATATAATTTTCCTTCCAATTACCTGCTGCACCTACATGCTAACTTTAAGCATTCCTCATACAAACGCATCCATTATATTTTTAATATCAACATTTATATTTTTCAGCTCGTCAAACATGTTCTGGTCTTTCTATGTTTTTCACGAAGAAGAACACCTTTTTGCTGTCCAATATTGCACCTGACCTGCCTCTCCACTCAGAAGAACACTCTGCTTCCCCCACCTACTCTATCTGCCTTTTTCATACAGTTTATATTGGCTAAAGGCTCCAGCGAGAATTGAACTCGCGACCCCTGGTTTACAAGACCAGTGCTCTAACCACTGAGCTATAGAGCCAAATGCTGTCAGCACCTCGCGGTACGAGTAGCATTATTAGTGGATTGAGGCGCAGGATGGGGTTTGAGGTGGGGGATTTTTGATGAATGTGGAAATGTCTGAGATGGAGAGCAGAAAGTTAAAAGCCGCAACTTGAAAGTGACATGATTTGACATGTGTGCTGAGTGTGTATCTGACATGTATGTTGTGTATCTGACATGTATGTTCTTCAGAGTTGATCGTTAGTGTTACATCTCTGACTTCTCCAGCTGGAAGATTTAGATGTTGTTCCCTTCACAGACGCGGTGAGGCGTGTTTTCATTAAATAAAGAATTGACCAAGAAATGATTCACTCCGTGACTGGGAATCGAAACCGCGTCACGGCGCCGATCCTGATCACTGGACCTTCAGTGATGCTGATGTGAGAGATTTGTAATGAATTGACCATCTCTGCACCCATTGCTTTATTTCCAATAATTTTCAACAAAAATAAGTCACGATGAGAAATGACGGGAGGTGAAAATGACAGGATTTGAATCTCAGTTAGAAAGTCCCAATCCATCCTCTGGGCAGAGGTTGCAGTCTCAATGTTTGCAATTCTGCAGCTTATATCGACAAACAGCCATTCGGCCTGTGTTCCTGTCTGTCTTCTCGATCGGAGTAACTCCGTTTGATAAAGTGTCATCCGGACTCGAAACATCCGCCTTTTTCACTCCTTACAGGTGCTGTCAGACATTGGGAGATGTTGGAACATTTCCTCTTTTCCCATCCACAGTAATTTGCTTTTATCACTGAGGATATTTGGTTGAGATTATTCGATGAAAGATGAAAATGATGCATTAACGAATGGGAAGAAATCATTGCTGTCTTAGATATTTGGGAGACGGAAGCTTTCAGCATGTTAGGCTGAAATAGCTCAGTTGGGAGAGCGTTAGACTGAAGATCTAAAGGTCCCTGGTTCAATCCCGGGTTTCGGCAGGATCCTCTTGCTGGGTTTCTGTGCTAATGGGCACCGTATTTTGTCTCGCACTGTCTTCAAAGATCAGTTCACACAAGCTGCAACAGAACAAATGCCAAATGGCTTTCTGCTGACTGGCTCCGTAAAAAGGCAGAGTTTAAGAGCACGGAAAGAGCCCACTCGGACACCCACATGGCAGGCGCCCACACCCATCCTGTCCGCACCTGACATGCGACATCTGGACGGGGCAAGTTCGTTCTGATTCCCGCTCCACAGATAGAGCCAGGAATACTGACATCACCCAGTATTTTCTGTTTTTATTTCAGATTTCGAAAGTCCGCAGTAGGCTACTTTATATTTATGTTTTGAGCTGACAAATGGCAAGTAACATTGGCGCCACACAGAATGCTGAGAGGCTTGGTGATGCTGTTGTCTGTGTGGTGTTGGAGGGGTGCGGGGGTACTGCCGGGTGGAAGTGGTCTTGTGTTTGGAAGGTGCTGTCTGAGGTGCCTTTGGTGGATTCCTGCATCATGCAGACAAGTGGGGAACGTTCTGTCGCACTCCTGACTTGTGCCACGTCGATGGTGGACTATTCCACTGATTCAGGGACTATTTCCTCGGGTGGATGTAGCTGTCACTCGGGGGCATAGCTATAGGATTCATATAGGAGGGATGTCCGAGGTATGTTCTTTACTCAGAAGGTGGTTGGGGTGTGGAATGGACTCACTGTTGTGTTAGTGGAGTCGGACACTTTAGGAACTTTCAAGCGGTTATTGGATAGGCACATGGAGCACATCAGAATGATAGGGAGTGGGATAGCTTGAACTTGATCTTGATCTTGATCTTGACCTTGGTTCCGGACAAAGCTCAGCACAACATCGTGAGACGAATGACCTGCAGTGTGTTGGACTGTTCTATGTTCGATGTTTTTTGGGAGTCAGGAGGTGAGTTACTCCTGCAGGATTCCCAGCCTCTGCCCTGCTCTTTTAGCCACTGAACGAACTGATAACAAGTGTGCTGAGTCAGAATAGGTGTGTCTTCTTTCCTGCTCAGTTTGTCATGAATTTTCAGCACTTTTGTCTTTTCTTGAATGTATTTTGTGGCTCAAATAAGAGCCAATGCCAAATGATTGTAAGATACTATATTCAGGTAATATTCAATAGTGGATTCACTGGCGGGAGGGGTGCTGTTTCGAGTCATGTTGTTGACGCTGGATTGATAACGCAGAGAAGTAAATGAAGCTTTGGGGACCAGGGTTCGAATTCCAACACAGCAGGTTAACTCAATTCAAGGCAAAGTAGAATGACTGTGAGTGAGAATAGAAAATTTCAAGAATGCAACATTTCCTCACTAAATCGAACATGTTTCTGCCCAGTTTGAAGCTTCGGACGAATCTGTAAATATTGCTGCAGGCGCCTATCTTTCTGTGGGCCAGTGGCGCAATGGATAACGCGTCTGGCTACGGATCAGAAGATTCTAGGTTCGACTCCTGGCTGGCTCGTTTAGTCATTTTAACATTCGTTCCAAAACTCCATATTTGTTTTGATGAAAAATATATTTTCACGAATTCTAGACCAATTCAGGGAAATGTTGACCAAATGCAGTCACCTTCTATGAAGATATTTATCTTAGCTACTTAAATTTCAAAAACAATATTGACTAAAAAAAAGAAAAAAAATTAAGTTGTTTTGAAAAAAAAAGTTTCTTTTTTAAATGACAAATTCTCATTAAAGTGTTTTGGAAAAATATGCCAGCAAGTTTAAGCTACCTTTTAAAAAGTTGGAAATTTCTCGAAAAAAATCGTGGAAACATTCCATTTTTCAGAATGGTGAAAATAGTTTCTAAAAAAAAGTTGATGAAATCTGTTGAGGAATTTCTTTTAACATGTTTAGTTTTAAGAAGCAAAATACACAGAATTTGTTTTTAAAGTTGACAAATTTCAGGTAAAACAGATGGAGGAATTTCTTTGGAGTAAGTTTTATCTTGAAAAGTTCAAATTAGCCAGAAGTTTCTGCTTTGTGATGTTGGGATTGTTGTCCTTTGGAGCGCAGGAGATTGAGGAGTGATTTAATCGAGGTGAACTTGATTAGGGCAAGTTTGGGGGGGCGGCAATTTATAAGATTTGGGGCAATGCGGGGGCATCACACATGCACACACACCTACACACACACACACACACACTTGCTCAATAATTGCCAGGCTCCAGTCAAATTGTTATCGTGTGACACCAACCGCTTCTTTTTTTTCCCAACAGAGGAGTTAAAGAGCAGCAAAAACACGAGAACCACTGACATTGCAGGCATCTGGCACCAGAGGATTATCATATTGTGCCTTGTCAGACCAATTGAACTGGCTGACAAATTGTCCTCTCGATTGGTGCTTTGTAATACATTTGAATAAAACACTCTTCAGCAAATCGATTATCTGCATATGGAAACAAGGTCCCACCGAGATTTGAACTCGGATCGCTGGATTCAAAGTCCAGAGTGCTCACCATTACACCACGGAACCCCCCACACACTCAAATAGCCTGAAAATCCTCGTTCAATATTCCTGCCACTTTGAATAGCCGAGAGAAATGTAAGTCCCGTTGAACAATCCCGTCAATAGCCAACACCAATTCATACTTACATTGCCCTTACTGGTTCCTCCTGTAAAAATGCTGGAAAATCTCAACATCTTTAACGAGAAACAATAAATAGTATTAAAGAAACTGAAACATTATTTCCCCTGATCCGGGAATCTGAAACACGGGGACACAATCTCAGGATAAGATGCTGATGATTTCGGACTGAGCTGAGGAGAAATTGCTTCACTCAAAGGCTCGTGAATCTTCGGAACTCTCTACTCCAGAGGGTCCTGATGTTCCATCATTGAACAAATTTCAGTTTGGGTTAGACAGATTTATGATCTATCCAGGAATGAATGGAAACAGGGATATGGAATTGGAACAAATACTCAGTCACAAGTTCATGTTTCGATTGTATTCCTTTAAGTTTAATGGTATAATGGAAGCATGTATATAATGTTATATGTAATATGTTTGAAGTCGGTTGTCATTAAATAATGTTGGTAACACTGGATAATTGTCCAGCCGGTAACAATTGAGAGTTTTTTTCATTCGCACCCACGGACCCTTTGCAAATAGGTAAGTGTTTGCCTATGAATGCTGATAGTGAGAAAATAGTGAAATACCGTCCCTGGGTGGTCTCGAACCACCAACCTTTCGGTTAACAGCCGAACGCGCTGACCCATTGCACCACAGAGACTGAGATAGGTGGTGTTAAATATATTCTAAACTAGTGTGTCACTGACCACAATTCTATTTCTGTAAAAGCTGTCCCAGAACTGCAGCATGACCGCACTGTTTACAATTCTATACAAGTCTCTTTAGTTCCGTTGATCCCGCAGCACTGCTGCAGTGTGTTGGTTATTCCCTTTCTCCTATGAACGGGCAGGTAAAATGAATCCATGTCTCTTACCACAGGGAGGAATTCAACGGGAGGAAAGGGAACTGACCACCAGGAGCCCAACGATCCAATACTTTCCACTCAATCATCAATAACACCATTCACAACTGCACCTCCTTCCGAATATTGTGATCCATTTCCCTCAGGATTTGTTCCAAGATTCGATATTTTACTTGTTTTCTTCTAATTTTGATATAAGATTCGCTTCAATATACAACACAAATGGAATTACAAACCTGAGGGAGAACAGTGGGAAAGAAGTCACAGGAGAACACAAATCCCATGGTGCTCATTTCCAGATTCTCAACACTCAGCTTTTCAACCAAATGGAGGAATTTATCACTGAAAAGTTTTGGAAAGTTGGTGTGAATTGTGTTTGTGAGTCAGTCGGGTGTTGTGTAAATGCTACTCGAAGGCTCAGTGAGCCGGATATAATCTATCTGCGTTTTGCTGAGCTTGTGTTCGGTGTATGGGGAGGTTTGAACGGGGTCGGACCTTGTGTCCCAGGGTTGGGCAGTAACCCGCTGATTGAAGCTGCAGTCGCCGCTTTCTGCTGGCGATTGGAGACAGCGGGATATAATCCTGCTGCTTCTCCCTGTCTCACTCACTGTGGAGCCGGGGAAAAGAGAATCATTGATGGGTTTGTTCCCCGGTCGGAAATGTGGCCTCGAATAACGGTTACTAACGGAGGTAACGCTGCGGGAGCCTTTAACAATTTGACAAAAATAAGCAAAGATGCGTGCTCCAGTGGCGCAATCGGTTAGCGCGCGGTACTTATACAGCAGTGCAGTCAGCGGGCTATGCCGAGGTTGTGAGTTCGAGCCTCACCTAGAGCACCAGTTTTAGGTGAGACGATAGTGGAATCCCTCGACCAGCTAATAATGTGGGACCACCAGAACGCTGGTGGAATTTGAATACAACAAACAAGATTGGAATAGAAATCCACTCCAGTTCGCCCACCGCCGCAACAGGTCCACAGCAGACACCATCTCCCTGGTCCTGTACTCAACCCTAGAACACCTCGATAACAAATACATCTATGTCAGACTACTATTTATTGAATGCAGCTCAGCCTGATTCCGACGGAACTCATCTCCAAACTCTGTGGCCTGGGCTCAGCTCCTCCCTCTGCAACTGGATCCTGAACTTCCTAACCCACAACACAAATCAGTAAGGATAGACAACAGCACCTCCTCCACGATCATCCACAACACCGGTGTCCCACAAGGTTGTGTACTCACCCGTCACCGCCCTCACCCCCATACAATCCTGATATACCTATGACGATGTGGTCAAATTTCCCTCCAATTCGATTTTCAGTTTTGCTGACGACACCACCGTATTGAGTCTTATCTCAAACAATGACGAGACAGAATACAGGAATGAGATAGGCAATCTGGTGAAATTGGTGCGGCGACAATAATCTCAACAAAACGAATGAGATTGTCATCGACTTTAGGAAGCTTGAGGAGAAATTGCCCCCGTCTACATTAACGGAGACGAAGTAGAAAGGGTCTAGAGCTTCAAGTTTTTAGGTGACCAGATCACCAACAACCTGTCCTGATCCCCCCATGCTGACACTATAGTTAAGGAAGCCCACTAACGCCCACAAACGCCTCTACTTTCTCAGAAGTCGAAGGACATTTGGCACGTCAGCTACAACTCTCACCAACCTCTCTGGTTGTATTACAGCTTGGTATAGCTCCTGCTCTGCCAAGGAACGTAAGAAAGTAAGCTCGTGAGTGTAGCCCAGTCCATCATGCAAACATTTCTTGGCTCTGTCAACATTGCCTCGGCAAAGCAGCCAGAATAATTGAGGATCCCACGCACCCCAGATATTCTCTCTTCCACCTTCTACCGTCAGGAAAAATACAAATGTTTGAGTTCATGTACCAACCGCTTCAGGAACAGCTGCTTCCCTGTTGCCATCAGGCTTTTAAATGGAACTACCTCGCACAAAGTTGATCTTTCTCGATACCTCAGCTATGAAAGTTCCACCACATTCTGCTCTCGCTCCTGTCACTCTCCATGTACGTACGCTTTCTCTGTATAGCGCGCAACAACAATACTTTTCAGTTTATGCTAATACATTTGACAATAAGAAAGCAAATCAAATCAAATCTCTCCGAGGTGCTGCTTCACTGGATGAGATATTAAACCACCATCTAGATGGCGCTCTCTGATTCAAAATTAAAATATCCCACAGTCACGTTTTCAAGAATGAAAAATGATAATTCTCCCCCATGTTTCTGGGCCAATATGTATAACTCACTTATCACAATTTAAACACGTGTGCGTTTTATATCTTTACCTCAAAGCCTCTCTGTCTTGCTCTGCACAAAATTAGTGTTGGGCAGGAGATTTATTGGAATGATATTTTTGATCATGAACCTCTCCAAGTAATAGTCAGTTCACACAGGGTGAAACCAATAGCAATTCCACCTCACTCTGGGCCACTGGTGGAGGAGACGCCACAAATGTCCCCAAAATAAGCCATTTAAAACATATTTTTTACCGAGTGTGGGCTTCGATGTCGAATCAAGCATTTATTGCACTTTGCTAGTTTCCTTTGCCATAGAGGTGGTAGTGTTGGAAAGGCATTATTCCAGTCAAACTGATATTCAGAAAATCTAACTGTGAGTTGAAACGGGAATGTCACTGTCCTGTGACAAAAATAATGCAATATCACCATCTGCTGGCGGCTTTCACTTATTGCAGGCGCCGGCCTTTGCGAGTCTCAGAGAGGTTCAGTCACTCGATAGCTGGACCTGGGACCCGGTTGCTGAAGTCTGACTATTGAATATCATTGGCAGGCATAAAAGTTTGCAGCAGGAGGTCGGGTGGCGCATTTGCTCTTTTGTCACCATCCACTCTATGCAAACATTGTTCGCCATTGTCCATGGGAGATGTTGTCTGGAGATCGCATTTGGGGATTAATGTACAAAACTGATGTAGTTATCAGATGTTAATTCCATCCAAAAGTATAGTAGATAAACGTTGCTGCACTTTGATGCACTAAGGTCTTTGGAGCTTAACTTGTTAATGATACCTGGACGATATAATATTAATGGGCAAAAGAACTGACAGACTAATATTTTTCAATTATTTTTATTGAAGTTGGTGTCAGTTTGTGTTGGTCCATGCAAAATAAATGGTTTGGAAAAAGGATTTCGCCAGCGCGACCGAAAAGGTGACAGGATTCTCACATCGATGTATAATTATGTCATCAGATAATTATTATTATGCCGAGTAACACACACTTCATTTTAGATAACTATAAAGAAGGGAGAAATGCTTTCCTTGTTCTGTATCTTGATAGCTCATTCTGTTTATCCAATGTGCACGGCATAAAGAATGAATAAAACGAATTCAAATCAACACGAAACTTTGCAGATTGCAACTGTTATTGTGCCGCATGCAGAGGGAATTGATTTTGCCCTGATTCCCACTAAATTAAGCATTTTGTCTAACCGTTGTAATTTTAAACTTACCCGTAAAATACAGAAATATGTTCGCTACTATTAACAGAATTCTTCTTGTGAGGATTTTTTTCATACGATTTTGAGACAAGTTAGATTTTCTAAACTCCGCATTTTCATGGCACTTCGGAAAGAGCAGCAGAACGAACAACTGACAGAGACAGAAACAAGAAAAGGGAGGCAGAAACCCTGAAAATGTCAGAAAGAGAAAGAGAAGCAATCAGACTAGATAATTCTCTCTGAATCCCATTTATTGGTGCGTCACTTCGATCAGCACTCACAGAACAGCCAGATGTACTCCTGAAAAACAACCTCAGTTTCTGAGTAAGTGAAGCCACATTCTGATCTGGGTTACACTTTATATCAGATTAGAAGAATCAACACATCGAGAATAACCTGTATTTTTCTGTCGAACGCTAAAGGAATTACCATATGTCCCCCTTGTTCCTTACTGGTAATAATGGTCTTGTTGTCTGGCGAGACACCTGACGAAGGGGAAAAGCCCCGAAAGCTAGTGACGTTTGCTACCAAATAAACTGGTTGTACTTTAACCTGGTGTTGTGAGACTTCTTACTGTGTTTACCCCAGTCCAACGCCGGCATCTCCACATCGAATCTCTGTTCAGTCGATGTGTTATCCAGGAATTCTGACTTTAGGAACACTCTGTCTTTGTGTTATAGGAACCAATAGCGATGATTCGTTGTCCCAGACTCCTTCTGAATTAACAATTCAGGAAGGACAGAGCACAATAACGGATCGTCGTTAGTCAATAACCTACGTGAACCAACTCTCTTCTGGTACATCCAGTATACCGGAAAAGGTCTGAAATACTCAATGAGGATGCAGAGCGGGAGGTTCGTCTGAAGATTTGCCAGACTTTCTGCTGTTTGCACAAAGGAAACAAAACTGCTCTTTTAAATCAGCCGGGGATCTTCACTCCGACAGCGCTATGTATTTCTGTGCCATTGAGTCCACACTGCTGCAGAGATAGAGCGGTTCCCCGACAAAACCTCACAGTAACGTACCACCAGAGGGTGCTCTCGCACCGATAAACAGAAAGAATAATTCCCTCTCCACTGAGACGCAGGTGCCTTCCTGAAAGTATCAGAGCAAAACACAACCTCAACAAGAGATGAGGAACATTTGAGGAATTGCATTGGTTAATTTCAACTCGCAGCTGTAGTATCGTTGATCTTCTTAAATTTATTTGATCTCTTTAGTTTAGTAATTGTGATTTGATCCAGTCCCCGTGTCTGTCTAATATTCAGCAACTCAATCCCCATCAGGTTTAGAAGCCTTTTTCCGGCGACCTGTTCTCTGGGTTTATTGATCCGACAAGAGTTTTGCAGCTTCAGAGGAAGTGTATCCACAACGAAGAGATTTCACAAGGAAGTGACTGTGATCTTTAAATTAAACATTAAGAATAGAATCCCCCGGTGACCAGAGAGCTTCAGAATGTTTCCTTCAGGCTGGAATGTTTTTGTTACTATGAGCAAGCCAAAATTTCCAGCTGCTAATTTCCAGAGCAAAGTTTCATTCCCGGAATCCCATCTGGAAAAGCGCAGCCGTTCCCCTATCGAGGTGATGAAAGCAGCCCAGCTCGAGGTGTTTCCTTTCAATATCAGCCAACTCACCACTGAGAGATCTCACAGACTCAAAGAGGCACGATGACTGAAGTGGCCGGATACTGGAAACACTTGGGTGAAGGCTGATCCCAGGTCAATGAGGATTCTTGCCTGGCTGACTCTTACATTGTGGCTGCATCTGCCCACGATTCTGTGCAACCCACAGCAGACACGGTTTCAGTTTAAGGCAGTTTTTGTACATCAGTCAGACTGCTTTCCATGACGATGAGGCTGAAAGCGCAGTGATACACGGCAGCGTCAGTCAGCTGCAGACCAGAGATAGTCAAACTGGTGAATTTACTCGATGACTGAAGGTCTCCAGAGAAGCGGCTTTTAACAAAATCTGTTATATCTTCAACAAATATCGATTTTTTTCCTCAATATAAATAGACGCTGTGCGCCTGAGTGTTGCCCGTACCAGGATAAAACGTGGTTGATCATTGCAATATCATAGGTACAGGTTAAACTCAACCTTTTTTCTTCAGTCTTTAATTCTGAGGGTAGCGACAGAGTCTCCATGACTCAGATCTGAAAAACCTGCTCAAACAGAAATAAATCAGACCGACTGAATACTTAAAATTTCATTTTGAATCACGTTTGTAACATTAAAGTAAATAAGAAATGTGTTTGGTTCACAATTACTTGATAGGAATATTCCCCAAACAACACAAATGTTGAGCATTTCCTTTGCCTGTTCTGTAAAAGGGGAATTGGACATTTGAAAACATCCGTTTGAAACTTGACCCTGTATATTTTGCCTCGGGTTGCTCTCACTGCATTTCCCTGTGTCCGCGGTGGTGCTGTGGGGTTGGTAGCTGGTGAGCCGGAAGCCAGTGAATAGATCCACCCCGAGCTGGGTTCAGTCAGTGTTCTGATAGGGAGAATGGTTTCCTAGTTAGACACGTGGGACGAGATTTGTAACCGGAAACATGGGGTTGCCGATGGGGTTTTATTTATTCCGGCTTCAATTCTCCATCTCTGATTCCAGTAGAATCAACATCCGTGAGCGGATAAAGCTCGAGTCTCAGCTTCTTCCATCAGCTCGACAGAGAGACGCCACAGTTGCAACTGGAGCGGGTTTTTGACTCCTTGTTATTTTGTGTGAATATTATATACTTATCCTAATTCTAAACTGAACTCCTTGGACAATTGCTCGAGCGGGAATTTCATATGATCTGAAAAATGTTCCGAATTTACAGATTCTCTTTGCTGCTTTTCACTCTGATCTTCACGGGAGTGACTGGAGCAGATGAGGTGATGCAGCTCCCTCGGTGGAAGGTTGTCACCGAAGAGGAAACCATATCCATCAACTGCACCACCACCACTACGTTTACCAGCTGGCATTGGTACAGACAGTCCCCGAATCAGCCACCCCAGCATCTGGTGACGGCCAGAAGAGAAACCGATCAAAGCGAGAGGATCACTGCCTCAATCGGGAAAGGCTCCAAATTCAGTGCCCTGACTGTGAGAGACGCCAGAGTTACAGACACTGCCACCTATCTCTGTGCCGTGAGCCACAGTGTAACAAACACAGGGGGGTCCCATACAAAAACCTCCATCGACTGTGAGAGCCACTCTGTGTGTCTGCAATGTCGGCGGAGGGAGTGATGGGATTATAAAACAAAGTCAAAAGAGGCAATGAGCGCAACTGAAAACAAAATATAGAACCTAATTATTAAAATACCGTCAGAAATGAAGAGAGTTGAAAACAGAGGAAAGAGGAAACATGTAAACTGAGTGATTGGAAAACAGGACAGAGGAAATTTAGATCATCGTAGGAGGAGTGGACAGAAAATGAGGAAAGTGTTGAAATAGAGATCGAGATTGAAAAGTAGCGAGTGTAATTGACAGAGTAAAAATCAGGTGATATCATAAATAAAGAGGGGATAGCCTCGTGGTATTATCGTGAGACTATTAATCCAGTAACTCAATTAATGTCCAGGGGACCCGGAATAATATTTTAGAATTTAATGGTAAACTATTGTCCATGGTCTGAAACACATCTGATTCACTAATGTCCTTTCGGGAAGGGAATCTGCCGTCCTTACCTGGCCTGGTCTACATGTGGCTCCAGAGCCACAGCAGTGTGATCAACTTTCAACTGCCCTCCAAGGGAAGTAGGGATGGGCAATAAGTGCTGGCCAGCCAGCGGCGCCTAAGTCCCACGAATAACTGGAATAAACGCTCATATTCATGCAGCTGAATTTTCTGAAACGTATCTCCTAAAACCCGGGCACTGGAAACTGTCCTGCGGATAAATTTGCACGGTGCTCGTTATCCGAACATTGAAAGATTCAGAACTTCGCCAGGGGGCGCACTGGTTACAAACTCCTCGCTGATCCGAACTGAAAATATAAACAAATAACACCAGCATTGTCAGCTGCCTGTCCTGCTGCGCCTCTGGTCTATATTGGCTGCCTTCCGTTATTGGGCATGTTATTCTCTCGTTCGGGATTTGTTAAATCTGCAGCGCAGTGGGAGGGGCAACTTCTGCCCCAAAATTGGATGTTTCCGCCTGCGGAGTTACAGACACAGCGTGTCACATAATACGGATCCTGTCTGAACCTTTCATTACATTGCTTAATGTTGAGTATCTCCTTCTCGGGAGAACTCCGCCCCCCCCCCCCAACCTACTCACCCACCACCACCCGACTGCTGTAAAATAAATCAAATAATGCGACAATTTATGGACTGAATATAATAAATGCGAGAAAGCAAATCTCCGCATCTGGCGGGATTATTCAGATAGGTGAATGAGTGCAATACTGTAACTAACAGACATGCGACTCAGTTCATGGACAATGAAAACGCCGTATTTGTTTAACCCATAGCAAAACAAAAACTAGAGAAAATAAGAAAGAAAACAAGTAAATATTATTTTACTGAAGCAAAGGAGAGAAAGAAGTAAGGTTTCAGATATAAAAAATGGAGAAGAAGCTGCAATGGCATTAAACAAATAAATAATCAAATATTTATTAACGGCACAGATTCCAGAAAACAAGGCTACAAGTCTAACGCTGCACATATCATTGTTCCGAATACAGTTCGGAACACTTAGATCAGTTTAGTGATTCTTCTTTCGTTTAGTGTTAAGAGACAGAGACAGTTTGTGAGAGAGATTGGGAAAGATAGAGTTAGGATGAGAATGTGCACAGTGCTGAGCGGGAGACTCTTTCTTCTTTCACTGTTAACCTGACAGACAGACAATGTGTGAGACACTGGGAAAGGTGAAGTTGGGAGAAGAAAGCACGGTGCTGAGTGGAGTGGCACTTGAACAACTGGGGACATTTTCATCCCCACATCGGACAGAACAGAACTTCATAAGTAAGAAACTTCTGTCCAATCAAGACAGGTTTGAAAAAGGTTAAAAAGAAACAGGGTTAATCCGGCTGGTCTCGCAGACGGAGAATGGATGGTGACATTTCAGGTTAACTCTACGAAAGCAGAGGGAACGATTAGGGGGCTTGTATTTTTTGAAATATTTTTCAAAAATACTTCTAGATTATGTCTCCATTCCAGATTGACAGGGACCATCGCAATTTCTAACAGTCAACTGCTCAAAATACAAGCCATGATGTGGCTTTGTATACCCACATCATGGCTTGTATTTTGAGCAGTTGACTGTTAGAAATTGCGATGGTGCCTGTCAATCTGGAATGGAGACATAATCTAGAAGTATTTTTGAAAAATATTTAAATATTTGGGCAGTAAATGGAAATTTGGAAATATAAACTATATTGAAAGCAAGCTGCTGATTAAGAATAAGTTGATAACCCTTCAGCAGAGACATTTCGTGAGCATTAGACCGAATGGTCTCTATTTTTGTTTTAAGACTCTATCATTCTCAGACGATGAACTGCTCTGTTCATTTAGAAAGACAACAGAGCACAGCCGTTGTGAAACAGTATACTATGTTGCTTCACACAGGAAGCAGAGAGGGTCGGAGACATTGACGGTTCAAGTGGGCTATCGTTTGAGAAACAGCAAATCGCTCTGTGGCACAGTGAGCAACGTCAGAGACCGACATCCCATAATAGTCCAATCGGTGACAAAGTGGACCCTCAGCCTCACATTGTAGGGACAATATAAAGCTCTCACTTCTCCTCTCCCTTCTCAATTCAGCCTCGGTTGCAAGTCCCAGTATAAAATCAGACCCGGCTTTATGCTCTTCTGCATCTTCATCACCATGAAGCGAAATCCTCGCAAGTACTTGTTCCGTATTGAAGCTCTGACTCTGCTGCTATTGTGTGAGTTGTTTCTTTTTTCTAATCAGATGTGCTGTTTTTAACAATCTCTTCATACTATGTAGTTTGTGTGTGACCTTTGTTTGTCCATAGCCGGTCAGTGTCAGGGTCAGAGCTCTCAACATGAGCAGTCTGTTTCTCGGGAAGGGGAGCGGGTTGAACCTAACTGTCGACTCTCCAATTCTACAGGCGACTCTGTACCCTGGTACAGACAAACACTGACAGGGGCTCCGATATTTATCGCCTCCATTTCCGATGGGAATGTGACCAAAGGACGTTGCACAGTATTTCCAACTGACACTGTAGAGAAATTCCAACACCCTCTCCTTCGATGACACCGAGATCCAGGACTCCGGAATGTATCACTTTGTGAAGCAAACACAGTGACACAGAGAGAGAGAGAGCGCGGATCCGGCTGGAGAATATCTTGTTCTCTGCCCTGCATACACAGCATTTTAAAATTTTCTCTAAACCAGGGCTATTAGAAATGCCAGAGATTTTAGAAGCTGCGATTTCCCACCTTTAATCTTCAATCGGATAGAGCTACAATATCCAATAATTGTCATTACAGATGCAATGTGTCGGAACGTATTCAGTTATCTCTATTGTTTCTTTGTTACACACACAAATTAAAATACAGACAGGAAAAAAATAACTGCTTTTCAGATATCTAGGCAGATAGATATGCGGGAGAAAATCCTAATCAAGGATATAGAAAGATGGAAATATCGATAGTACGTAGATGAATGATAGAGACACGGACAGACAGATAGATAGAAAGATGGACGCATAGATAAGTTAATTCTGTCTATATACACAGGGACTTTATTCAATTATCCCTCTACATATGTCCTTATACTGATTGTATTCGTGTTTTGACAGCTGTTCCTTGTCAGTCGGAGACATCTCAGATATCAATGTATTTGGCAACGCAAGGACAGACTATCTCTCTTCATCACAATGTCACTGTCTCTGCAAATGACTTTGTATTCTGGTACCGGCAACTCCCCGATCAAGCTCCAGAGTATCTCGTTTCCACATTCAGAGATGTAAAAGCTGAAGGCAAGTTTAAAGTATCTGTGGACCGTGAGAAAGGCTCCACTACTCTCACTGTACACAAGGTTGAGCTGCCAGACTCTGCGGTGTATTACAGTGCAGTGAGACACGGTGAAACAGAGAGATCAGGAGCCTGTACAATAACTCGCTCGACATGGGGGCTGTGGCCACAACACCAAAATGCTTCAGACGTGAGCATGATTTAAGCAATATCGAAATAAAACTTTCTGCTTGCGATTAACATAATGGAATTAAACATGTTTATTGTCTATCACAATAAAACTTGCAGATTAACCCTCAGTAGAAACATAAAAAAAACTCCTTGATATATTGCCTTATTTAAATTTCGTTGGCGTACGATTTTGATTATTAGCGAGCGTCCGTTCTTTCGAAATGGACAGTGCAGATTTATCATTTCTGGAGTTATGAGTTTATTAAATCGAAATTCATCCATCTAATCAACAGAACAGGTACTGTGCTAATGGCGCAGACGCGTCCGGAAACGGAGACAAATGCTCTGATATCAAATCTGAATGTCACATGTAACAATATCAAAATAATGACAAAGGCATCTTTGCAGGAGTAGTTTCATCAAAGCAATAAAACACACAATAAACGGCTACACAAAAATCCTGCAATATCCTGAAACAGTGTTAACAACATTGAGAGTCGATGTTTGACAGATGACGCCCCAAGACCTTATCTTTCACTAAAACTTGCAGAACTGTGAGCTCAATTTGCCACAGGTGACAACTGGAGTTACAGGAAACATCCGTGAGTCTTCACACCACAAACCACAGTGTGTTTAGTGCAAGGGTGTTTATGCGAATGTCAGAATCTCCGGAACATTTCCGTGCTTTATGACTACAGAAGCAGTGTTTCGCTCCAGTAACACAAGTAGATTATAGCTTGCATTTTTTTCCAATATGCCTAGTGGCAAGTGGTAAGAGCTGGTGAGTTCAAAGGTCACCGATATTGCACGAGTTAGTGGAAACCTCTGTAGGACTTTGGCGTAATCATGCACCAATCTATTTTAAGTCTGGTCAACCAGAAGTATCTCAAGGTATGTCCTGGGACAATGAGGAGGGAGGCACAGGAAACTTAGCGAGCTAGAAATAATTGCATTTTAGTGTCACTGAGTAATCTGAATACGACGTTTAGCACCGTGTATCTAATCAATATGGTTCCTCAATGAATCATAAAGAGAGAGACAGAGGAAGTGCGTGTGTGTGTGTGTGTGCGTGTGTGTGTATGTGTGTGCTTGTGTTTGAGAGAGAGAGTTCAAAGTAACCTTCAAATACCTGGACTCCGCGATATCTTTATTCTCAGATCAGTGCGGAAACCCTGTCTGACTGAGAATTAAACATTCCCACTGTTTTCCGTGCTAATAAAGTTTCTAACATCACCGCAGTGGCGACACTGGAAATGAGCTTCCTTAGGTTAGAAAGCGCTTTCGGACATCTGAAGTCTGTAAAAGGCGATATAAACATCTTTCTTTCTGTTTTCGACTGAAATTTCTTTCTAGAGATTAAATTCATTGTCCTCATGTTTCCACGGGCCAGAAAAGTTTATTTTTAATTTCTTTTTTTTGGTTTTAATAGGTTTCTTTCCCAGTTTGGGTTAATGAGTGGTCACCACCGCCTATGATTTCCCGGATTCTGTCTCCAGTCGGTTCAGATATTCTTTCCCCTCCAGAGGACACAGGCAGTCCGACAGGAATAAGAACCTGGGGGCGGCTGACAGTGCAGTGCTCAGGGAAAGCTGCACCGTCAGAACTGCCAGCCTCTCGGTTACCTGTTCAATCGAGGGCACCATCTTCCCTCTCAGCTGGAGGCGATGCATCACATGGTCACTGTTTCCAAGAAGAGCAGAGAAATGTCCTGTTTGATACCTGTTCACTAATCACATTTCTCAAACAGACGGAAGACTACAATATTACTGAATGAAATGAGACACTGAGGCCAAATTGGCTGTTGTGTTTTCCACAGTGACAGGGAAACACTTCGGGACATCAAACTCTATAAATAGTCAAATGTTCATTCTCTAAGCTGCCCCCATTTTTTTAGTTTAGTAATATATTTATTAATAATAAAAATATATATTAGAATTAAAAGTTTGAGATACCAACACGATTTCAGGTTACACACCAGACTCACTCTGATCATAATGTTTGTCATGTTGAGCGAGGCTCTGACAGTTTTTGTACAGGTTCAACCCAGCTCTGTGTCTCTGTGGGACTCAGTGCGCAGTAATAAACTCCAGAGTCTGACAGCTCTGTTTTGGACACATTCAGCGGGACAGTGCGTGTTGTATCATTGAGCTCCGCTGAAAAGCGGCCCACTTGTCTCCCGGTGTATTTATTTGTCTGCAGCAAATACTCCATGGATCCGCTGGGATGCTGATGGTACCAGAATATATAAGGATTGATGCTTGTAGTTGTGTAATTACAGGGCAATCTAACATCATCTCCTTCAGTGACGGTGACTGCAGCCGCTGTCTGTGAAACAGAATCTCCTCGGGAATGTCCTGTAAGAGTCCAAAGAAATATTAAATTAAACATTGTGACTTCACTTCGATTCCCCCAGAATTTGCTCGTTATCGACAAAAATAATCTCAGAGACAAATCAGACAGCAAAACAGAAACGTATTTTTCACAGCTCAGTGGCTGGATTGGGAAGTTATTGTGGTGGTTAAATAAAACTTCCTCCATAAACATTCTGTTCTTTCTAACGGGATGTGTTCCTCGACTTCAGTCCCTGTAACTGGAAACTGCTCACTGTCTGTCTGTTTGAAGTGTGATGTTTGACGAAGTAATTTACTGGTATTTGAGGAGCTTGAATCATTCTCTATCAATCCCAACAGTGTTCAGTGATGAGACCAGTGAGGTCCAGATAATTTTTCGATGTTGAGATCAATCCATTCCCTCATCACCGACCCCCTCACCCTTGCATTGAACGAACTGCCTGACAGAATTTCGTGCGTGGTAATGATGTGTAACACAGAGTTGAGCAACTTGTGAACTTACCGATTAACAGAGCTGCCGCTATGAGGAATAAATACCGCGTAACAGGAGACATCTTTGCAGAGAACTCGCAGTGGATTTGACCACAATGGGTAGAAGATGAAATTGTTTCAGCCAAGAGTTGAAAGAGGCTAATTCATATCCAGGCCCCTGTTGATTGGTTCGCTGATGGAAACATCATCAGATGACATCCAATCGGCTTCAAGCTCCTTTGTCCGTCAGTTCAACCAATGATCTGACAGCTCCTTTATCTCCAATTCACCCCATAGACAGAGCAAAGTGAAATTGATAATCCCACGACAGGGGATTACTTTCCTCTTCAACCGTTATTTCATGAATCGACTAGTCGCTTCAGCGTTGATGGCTCTGTTCTGACAATGGAAAGTGACAATGTGCATCCTTACAGCAGTATGTCAAGTAATTTGTTATCATGTTTGGGATAGTAGCTCTGGGGCGGGGGAGGATGAATTTTTAATTGAAACATGTACTTCAGAAGAAGTGATAGATTAATGAATAGTTCGGTATAGTTCCGTACAATCTTCCCTCAATTTGTAACTTTGCAGACTGTGAAATCCTCTTTCAGACTGGAAGTATAGCTTGCCACCCCATTGGACTACTGATCCAATCGATGCCAAACAGAGAAAAGCAGCAAAAATCAATATTTACGTAAAACTTCGAATAAAACATCACAGATGAGACAAGTCAGAGTGAGAACAACGTAAGAAAGCTGTGAATGTGGCTGCCATAGGTGGTGAGAGGTAGAATTTATCTGCAAGGAATAGAACTCAATAACAATATCACATCGGAAATCATATAAAAACTTGCCTCTCTGTAACAGCGGCAGCTGAATGTTCATTCCATACCGTGGACCAACAGTCTCGCATCAGATTGGTTCAACTGACGGACAAAGGAGCTTGAAGCCGATTGGATGTCATCTGATGATGTTTCCATCAGCGAACCAATCAACAGGGGCCTGGATATGAATTAGCCTCTTTCAACTCTTGACTGAAACAATTTCATCTTCTACCCATTGTGGTCAAATCCACTGCGAGTTCTCTGCAAAGATGTCTCCTGTTACGGGGTATTTATTCCTCATAGCGGCAGATCTCAATGTCAGGGTTAGTAAATGATCCAATACAAAGCGGAATCTTCATCAGTGATGTAGATGGAAATTGAAACCGAATAGCTGAGTAGTTGGATTGGAGAAGTTCTCAATGAATATACAAGGTAACAGAAAAAAGCTTTAAGTGTTTATGTTAAAGCCTGGATTGGAGAAGTTCTCAATGAATATACAAGGTAACAGAAAAAAGCTTTAAGTGTTTATGTTAAAGCCTGGGGAAGGGAAATGGACACAATTTCCATAAATCAGCAGACAAGGACAGTCTGGAACAAATAGGCAGGGAAAGGCATCAAAAACCAAAATGAAGCCGTTGATGTATCTCAGATCAATTTGTCAACCTTAATTCACTTGCACATGTCAATTACGATCATTAACACATATAACCGCAATGGGACTACACCCATTGTTTTTGAGTGTTGTCTTTTGTTGCAATGTTAAGAGTCTTCGTCACTATCACTGTGGAAACTGTATTCCCTACGATAATGTGTGAGCGCATCCTGCTGGTCACTAACAGGAAGTCTGGGGTTTTTGCATGGCATTCACTATATGTCTGTAGCAGTCTGGACTTCACGGCACAGATGTATTCGACGCTATCGTAGATCGTTACTGATCGTTAGCTCGGTAACCTTGCTCTTTTTATTAAATTTAGAAGAAAACTGATCATTGAGGTCAGTGTCCCTGGGCACATTCTCCTCCATAAGCCGAAATATGTACACTGCAGCTTTCTCGGGTTGCTGACTGTACCAGTACACTTAAGGGATATGATCGTTTGTTTTCAAGGTTCAGGTTAGTGTGACATTACATCCCTCTTTAACCGATAATTCAGGATCCATTTGTTCCGCTTTGTTTTGGAGGCTCCATTCTGACAGAAACAACAGCAATAATGACAATCAGAGTCAGGCTCACATTAAACCATACAAATATCATTTCCACCATCACTGTTTTAGCAACTATAATATCTGGGTTACAGCAGTCAGGAGGGAGATGGAGTTTTACGGACGGAAATACTTACAGAGAACTGAGATAATGATGAGAGTCGGAGCGAGCCCATTTCCGATGATCCATCCTGATTTTCAATCTCTGCAGTGAGAGCAGGCCTCTGTCAGAGACGGAAATACAGATCCCTGTTTCACCGCACTGCTGATCCAAACAATGAGAGGACCGGAGTAGCGACGGGATCAGTGAGAGCAGCAACGGAAGCTATGAGCACGGTTGCGGCAGACTCAATATTGAGTGAGGTTTGCGGTGGCTGCCAGCTGCACTGGAAGCTTTTGGAGCGGAAATAGCGACAGTTCAATCTGCAGAGGCTTCTGACCATTCTGCACCTGCTGGCTGTTCAGGTGTCTAACAATAAACAGGGACTGGGACACGAAACAACGACAATCATTGAATCATTGAGCAGCGAATGAGGGCATTCGACTTTCCTATGCACCCTTCGAAGAGTTCTCCAAATCATCTTTCATCCCTGCATTTTCCACTGGAGCTTTCTTTTTGTTCAAGATCCACATAATTACCTTCTGAACTTTTCCATTGAATATTTTCCCATAATTTTAGAAAATGTGTTTCCAGTTTTGAACAAATGGCAGTCTAATATAATCTCTCTCTGCCTTTCTTTGTCTTAAACTGGTGTACTTGGATTATCAATTGTTCTGCTGGTTGAACCAGTTTTGCGACGTCTAATGCATCAAATGATTTGTAATTTTGCGTACTAAAATCAAGAACCTCCTTTAATTATTTCATAAAAGAAGAACAATCTCAGTTTCAAAAGTCATTTGACCATTGAATGCCGCCATCCGATTTTTACGATTTAGCGCACTTTTCCCAATATCTCGATAGTGTAACTAAATGGTGTTTCCATGATCCCTAAACAGTGACTTATATATGTGTAACATTACTGAAACATTGCCTGAACATCAACGAACAACGTTCATTCTGACAATTCCAATTTAGACTTCTCGGAAGAAGATACTTGATATTTCTGCTTTGGTATGTAAATTAACAAACCCGAAATCCTCTCAGTGACCTCATCCCCCGTCCTCCCACTCTAAACCTGATCGAACAGAATCCGCCAGCAGAGGTCGCCAGATCTAGGCATGTTAATTAGAAAGTCACGTGTGTGCAACACCAAAATCAATAGGGATGGTGTCCCTTGCAGAGTGTGGGTGGAACAATGAGCTGCACAGAGCCTTGGTTCCTCCCTCTCAGTCTCTGACTCATTCCATCCCCATTCACTGAGAGAGATTCAGTTAGACATGTTTATGGTCATACCGGTGGCGCTTTGGGGCAGTAACTGATAGGCTCTGTTCGTTAAAACAGTTTAGTAGATTGATAAAAAGAGATTATACGATGGTTTTTTTGAAACTAAGTCGGTTAAAATTATATTCACTGGAGTTGTGAAGAGTAAGAGAAGATCTCAAAGAAACTTAAAACGTCCAAACAGGGTTAAACAGGATAAATTCAGAAAGAATGTTCCCAATGATGAAGGAGTCCAGAACTTAGGATCATAGTTTGAGGGTAAGAGATAAATGAGATAAATTTCACCACCCAGAGAGTGGTGAATGTGTGGAATCCACGACCACACAATTTATTTGAGGCCAAAACATTGTCTGACTTCAAGAAGAAATCGGATATAGCTCTAGGGGCAAAAGGCATCAATTGATATTGGGGAAATGGCGGATCAGAATATTGAATTCGATTATCAACAATAATCAAAATCAATGGAGTAGCAGGCTCGATTGGCCAAATAGCCTACTCCTGTTTTTAGATCCGGTGTTTCTCTTTCTACCTAAGATGGTTAACGATCAGGTATATTCTTATAGGGGCAGGTTGAAAAATGGAAATTCACGCACACTCATACAGACAAATCGATTCACTTTAGTATTGTTCTATTTTACCTATCTACTTTTGCAGGCAGACTATGTGCAGTGAATCAGTCTCCGGTGTCGGTAACTCTGTCAGAAGGGGTTTCGATGCAGTTTAATTGCAAATATACAGACCACTTACAGACACCATGCAGTGATATCGACAGAAACCAGCAGAGCCGCCAAGACAGATAATCTAGTAACATTGAAGAAAAATGAGATCGCAGCACGATATCTGCCGGCTGCTGCCGAGTCTACAAAGACCGGTTACCTCAATATAAGGTGGCCTCAGTGTAGAGGACGGGGCGATCTATTACAGTGCTGTGAGGCACAGGAAAAGCTAAAACACTGAACAAGAACTTCAGCGCACTTGGTGGAGTGTATTTGGCGTCTTTATCTGAGTTTCGTTCTGGTCTTACAGAGGTAGGTTTTTATGTCAAACGTTTGCATTGCTGTTCCTGTCCTTATTCAGATTAAGAAGTCTCACAATACCATGTTAAAGTCCAACAGGTTTATTTGGTAGCAAAAACCACTAGCTTTCAGAGCGCTGCTCCTTCGTCAGGTAAGTGGGAGTTCTGTTCAGAAACGGGCATATAAAGATGTACACTCAATTTACAAAATAATGTTTGGAATGCAAGTATTTACAGGTAACCACATCTTAAAGGTACAGGGAATGTAAGTGGAGAAAGGGTTAAGCACAGGTTAAAGAGTTGTGTATTGTCTCCAACCAGGACGGTTCGTGAGATTTTGCAAGCCCAGGCAAGTCATGGGGTTTACAGATAGTGTGACATGAACCCAAGATCCCGGTTGAGGCCGTCCTTATGTATGCAGAACTTAGCTATCAGTTTCCGCTCAGAGATTCTGCGTTGTTGTGTGTCTTTTGCTACCAAATAATCTGTTGGACTTTAACCTGGTGTTGTGAGACTTCTTGCTGTATTTACACCAGTCACCGCCGGCATCTCCACATCTTGTTCAAACCAACAAAGAGACTGTGTGGGAAATCATTAGTCTTATCACCATACCCCGAATTATATCAGCTCAGTAAATAACTCAGAACATTCCGGAAATTCATATGTGTAGACAGAGGTGGAGAAAGTCAACAGATATACAGCAACTTTAGCTGATCGTTATGGGGCGCTCATCCAGGCACCTGCTTCAAATGGATCCAGGGCAGCGAGTCTGCGTCACTGGATTCTGTAACATTAACAAAAACAGGATTCGTGAAAGTCTGACATTGAATTTAACCCACGGGGTGAACACCTAACTTTTTAAGAGCACCGAACAGCACAGCGATTATCACATTGGATTTTGTCAAGAAATAATTCACATCTAAAAATACTTTTTCTTTTATTAAAAAGAAACCCTGATCAGTAATATACTTCAGTTGCTGGGAGATTGGAGGAGGGTTTCCAGGGAGATTTTTATAAAATGCCTATCTCTTCAATGAAGTGCAAGCTACAAACAGTCAGGACTGCTCCTCTGTAGGTTTTTGTACGACTCGTATTGATCTTCACAACACTGTGCCTCCACTGCACAGAAATAGGTAGCAGTATCTGTCACCCGAGTGCCGCTAACATTCAGGACGCTTCGTTTCTCTGCAACAATGTTCCGAGCCCTGAACCTGCCCTGACTACTGGTACCGCTCACCAGGAACTTCACTGTTCGGTTCGGGAATTGTCTGTACCATTGTAGGATAGGTGCAGCTGCTGTAGTGGAACAGTTCAACGATGCCAGGTCTCCCTCGGTAACCACCATAGACTCTGGAGACTGTGAAATCTCTTCACTGCCAGCGGCATCTGGGAAGGATATATAGATACGCAACAATGTCATAAAATTAAAATCTCATAGTGCAATACAATGTCGCACAATAAATACAATTGAATGCATAATACAAGATAACACACAAAAGAACATAGCATTGCTAATGTGTGAAATACCACTGTCAGAAATAGCGAGCATACTTGCCCTGAGGGAAAAGTAAGAAATCCAGGGAGATGATCACTAAAGCGAAGCTGAGCTTCATGTCGGATCCTATCGACACTTGTAAAACAGTTGTAGAAAGATTTCAAGACAAGTAAAACTCCTGGGAAAGCAAAGTTATTGGATATGAATCTGAGCCCAACACCAGTTATACTCTCGCGTCCAGAGCTGGATCTCTGGGACTTTTGATCACGAAGTGAAATGGGGGAGGAGCGTGCGCAAGAGTCAGAGCATCCTGTATTGTGATGTCATAGCAACAGACTTTGTGACATCAAAGTATCCGGCACTGTGACGTCAGAATGCGGGCATGTGCGACGTCACCATGCAGCCCTTTGACGTCTGTGGGTCTGTTCTGAGAACAAAAGAACAAAGAATAAAGAAAATTACAGCACAGGAACAGGCCCTTTGGCCCTCCAAGCCTGCACTGACCATATTGCCCGGCTGAACTAAAACCCCCTACCCTTCCGGGGTGCGTACCCTCTATTCCCATCCTATTCATATACTTGTCCAGATGCCCCTTAAAATTACTCATAGAGTCATAGAGGTTTCTAGCATGGAAACAGGCCCTTTGGCCCAACTTGTCCATGCTGCCCTTTTTTTCTAAACCTCTAAGCTAATCCCAATTGCCCGCATTTGGTCCATATCCCTCTGTACCCATCGTACCCATGTAATTGTCTAAATACTTTTTAAAAGACAAAGTTGTACCCGCCTCTACTACTACCTATGGCAGCGAGTTCCAAGCACCCACTAATCTCTGTGTAAAAGAATTGCCTCATACATCTCCTTTAAACCTTGTCCCTCACGCCTTAAACCTGTGCTCTCTAGTAATTGACTCTTTCATCATGGGAAAAAGCTTCTGACTGTTTTAAAGGAGTTGCTGACTGGAGTTGTTTAAAAAAAAGCGTCTCTGTCTTGTTGCAATTTCAGGATTTTCTACACTAATTTAAAGCAAACGCCTGAGTTTAGTAATTGTATTTATATGGGAAGACTTGATAATTTGGGACTGAAGTTGTGATATGTTAGAAATTGGGCGTTGTTCCTTTTCACTTTACAGGTTGTTCAGTGGTGGAGAGCGAGACAGGGTGATATTTAAACTGTTATGGATAAAGCTTGTTTTGATAAAATATCCCGAATTTGTCGGTGGGATTACTCCTGGAGGGAAGCATTCAATCCTCACAGTGAACATCTGTCAGGGTCGAGTCTGAGTGTTAGACTGGTTAGACCTCTTCCCTGGTGTTAGGGTCTGGGGATTAAACTGGCTCCCCGGGGTTAGAGTCCAGGGCTTAGACTGGCTTCCCGGGATTAGGGTCCAGGGGTTAGACTGGCTCCCTGGGGTTAGAGTCCAGGGGTTAGACTGGCTCCCCGGGGTTAGAGACCAGGGGTTAGACTGGCTCCCTGGGGTTAGAGTCCAGGGGTTAGACTGGCTCCCTGGGATTAGGGTCCAGGGGTTAGACTGGCTCCCTGGGATTAGGGTCCGGGGGTTAGACTGGCTCCCTGGGATTAGGGTCCAGGGGATAGACTGGCTCCCCGAGGTTAGAGTCCAGGGGTTAGACTGGCTCCCCGGGGTTAGAGTCCAGGGGTTAGACTGGCTCCCTGGGATTAGGGTCCAGGGGTTAGACTGGCTCCCTGGGATTGGGGTCCGGGAGTTAGATTGGCTCCCTGGGATTAGGGCCCAGGGGTTAGACTGGCTCCCTGGGATTAGGGTCCGGGGATTAGACTGGCTCCCTGGTGTTAGGGTCCAGGGGATTAGATTGTTCTTTATTTGGTTTGGGTTTTATTACAAATCCCAACCCGGGTCACAGATCTGATTCAGTGAGAGGAGGTGATAGTGTCTTTGTTGGTTTTTGTACGGGCTGACTGTGCGTCTGTAACAGTGTGGGGCTCAGCGCACAGTGATACACGGCAGAGTCAGAGACATGGACTCCGGTAATATTTCATGCAAGTGTTTTCTTATCTCGGTCTAAATCAGCAGAAAACCGGTCCGGGAAATCAGAAGACTTATCCCCGTGCTCCTTTCCGTAACTCCTCAGTAAATATCTCGGAGCTTCACCAGGGTACTGGATGTACCAGAAGAGAGTTGGCATAAGACTTTTTGTTGTGTAACTGCAGTTCAATATTACCGTCTGTCCTTCCTGAACCGTTAATTCAGGCGGCTCCTGGGAAACTGAACCTTGACCATTGGTTCCTGTAAAACATATGGAATGTGTGACAAATCTATAAGTGAATATAACCCATGAAACACCCACTGAGGATTTGAGTTCGGAACTGACCGGGCAGCATGACCATTATTATTAGTAAACCGCACAGGGAACACATCTTTCCTGATTGGACAGTAAACAACGATACTGTTTAAAATATGATGCTGTTTCTAGTCTTATATCACAGAGTGAACTCAGATCAGAGGCAGCTTCAATTATTAAGAAGATTGGGCGGGGGGACGGGCTTTTCTCAGTGCTGTGATTGGCTGGCCTCCTTGAGATGATGTCAACTGTGGACCAAGCACGGTTAGTAGGGGACTAAACACAGCTGGATATCTCTAATCATATTCTGTGTGTTTGTCTTTTTCACTCTCTTTCTCTCTGCCCTTTAATAGTCAATAACATTATCAGTTATAATGTCTATTTCTCGGTTTAAGTCTCTGTCTTTCAAACTCAATGTCGCCGTGCTTTTCGATAGATCTTTCTCTCTATCTGAAGTTAAAAGTGAAACGAATAATTTACACTCATTTATTCCGTGGACATTAAGAGTGCATCCTCTGCATGGACATAATTAACAGTGCTTTAAGTGTACCAAGGATAATAGTCACCCAACTCCACTTTGAGATCCGGTTGCACAGGGATTATTCTTATACTGGTAAAGTACTGATTTCAATCCATCATTTTTTTCTCTCCAGAAACTTCAAAATATGACAACTCTGAATATGCCTTTGATCCTAGATCACATTTGGCTTATGAAGAGAGACTGAATAGACTGGGACAATACTCAATTGAATTCAGAAGATAGAGGGGAACTCTTATGGAAACGTATAAGATTATGAAGGGAATAGATAAGATGGGAGCAAATAGGTTATTTCTACTGACAGGTGAAACTAGGAGGCATGGCCTCAAAATAAGGGGAAGCAGATTTAGGACTCAGTTGAGGAGGAACCTCTTCATCCAAAGGGTTGTGAACCTGTACAATTCCCTGCCTATTGAAGTAGTTGGGGCAACCTCATCGAATGCTTTTTAAGACAATGCTACATTAATTTTTGAATAGTAAAGAAATAGAAGGTTATGGAGAGCAGACGGGTAAATGGAACTGAGCCTACGAAAAGATCAGCCATGATCATGTTGAATGGAGGAGCAGGCTGCAGGGGCCAGTTGGCCCACTCCTGCTCCAAGTTCTTACGTTCTTATTTTTTGTTCTTAATTAAGAGGTCTCCCCGACAGATAGACATCCGATACAAAACGATTAAAAGTACAGATTGACGAAGTTATTCACCTGGGACCTCTGCGGTTTGTGTGATTGGGGTCAGAAATTGATTGGATTTGATCCAGGAGTAATTTGAGCTTCCAATGTCACATTTACTAACAGTGACAATCACTGACCTCAGTGAGAGAAAACCACTCAGATGAAACTACACTGATGGATCCATTATATAGAACATAGAACATAGAACACTACAGCACAAACAGGCCCTTCGGCCCACGAGTTGCGCCGATCACATCAACACCTATCTATAACCCCCAATCCCATAAAACCCCATATACTCATCCAGAAGTCTTTTAAAAGACCCCAGCGAGTTCGCCTCTACCACCACTGACGGCAGCCGATTCCATTCACCCACCACCCTCTGAGTGAAAAACTTACCCCTAACATCACTTCTGTACTTTCCTCCCCGCACCTTAAACCTGCGTCCTCTCGTAGCGACCATTTCAACCCGGGGAAATAGCCTCTGAGAATCCACCCTATCTATTCCTCTCAACATTTTATAAACCTCTATCAGGTCGCCTCTCAACCTACGTCTCTCCAGGGAAAAGAGACCCAGTTCCCTCAACCTAACTTCATAAGGCATGCCTCCCAGTCCAGGCAACATCCTTGTAAATCTCCTCTGTACCCTTTCAATAGCTTCTACGTCTTTCCTATAGTGAGGCGACCAGAACTGCGCACAGTACTCCAAATGAGGCCTGACAAGGGTCTTATAAAGTTGCAGCATTACCTCCCGACTCCTAAACTCAATCCCTCGATTAATGAAGGCCAGTACACCATACGCCTTCTTGACCACCTCTTCCACCTGCGAGGCCGATTTAAGAGTCCTGTGGACCCGGACCCCAAGATCCTTCTGCTCCTCAACACTACCAAGACTCCTACCCTTGATAGTGTACTCGTTCATCCCGTTTGTTCTGCCAAAATGGACGACTACGCATTTATCCGCGTTGAAGTCCATCTGCCACTTCTCCGCCCAGTCCTGCATCCTATTTATGTCCTGCTGCAACTTTTGACATCCTTCCAGACCATCCACAACACCACCGACCTTCGTGTCATCAGCGAACTTACTTACCCATCCTTCCACTCCCTCATCCAGGTCATTTATGAAAATGACAAACAGCAAGGGTCCTAGAACAGATCCCTGGGGCACTCCACTGGTGACTGACCTCCATTCAGAAAAAGACCCATCCACAACCACTCTCTGTCTTCTGCAGGCAAGCCAGTTCTTGATCCACAAGGCCAAAGGCCCTCGGATCCCATGCCCTCTCACCTTCTCAAGAATTATGTGAACACTTTCTCAGTAATTCGACTCTGTGTATTTTCCTGACAACGGACTCTTGATTCTGGAACTGCGCCAGTGCACACTAAGATGCGGCGCTATCTGCCAGCTTTAAACTCTTCATTGAGAAATGAAAAGTGTTTTGTTTCTGGCTGAGATTCTCAGTGAAGTGTTCAAAGGCGAGAGCCATATCCGAAAATCCATGATTATCGGCTCTGAACAGATGCTGAGGATCTCGCTTTGGATACGAGCGATTCCAGAAGAGGTAATTATGTTCATTAACTGTACTCGATACAGAGTTACAGCAAGGAATTGATGATTCTTCACCCTCTGCTGCTGGACTACTGGTTCTGAGTGGGACACTGGCTCCCCTTGACTCATCTCAGAAATAAACAACATACAAATAAACAAAGCGTGTTAGAAGGAATAACGACAACGATACAATCGCCTGGAGATGGAAACGGGAACGAATATGGTGATTGTCGGATTTCATCCAAAGCTTCAAAATAACCGACCTGCAATCAGGGCATGAACCGGAGAGAGACAGAGCTTCGCCCGCATGGCTCCAGTAAGAGCACCAGAAACAGGGACCGTGATCACTGACTGTATCAGACCTGCAATTGGAGAAGCTGAAAAAGTCAGTGGAATGCGATGAAGTCGAATGCGATTCCCTCTCTCCGCCCATGTTTACATCTTCAAACAGTCGCTTCCCCCGAAGGAGATCGTGATGTTTGATAAGTGATCAGAGAGCGCCCTCCCGCGGACAGCACTGCCGCATATTGGAGACACACACACGGCCCCGTGCAAAGTCCAATACATATCATAAGAACATAAGAATATAAGATATAGGAACAGGAGTAGGCCATCCAGCCCTTCGAGCCTGCCCCGCCATTCAATAAGATCATGACTGATCTGAAGTGGATCAGTTCCACTTTCCCGCTTTCTCCCCATAACCCTTAATTCCCCTGTCTATCAGAAACCTATCTACCTGTGACTTAAATATATTTAGTGAGGTAGCCTCCACCACTTCAACGGGCAGAGAATTCCAGAGATTCACCCCCCTTTGAGTGAAGAAGTTCCTCCTCAACTCTGATCTAAACTGCACCCCCCCCCCCCCACTTATCTTGAGGCTGTGCTGTCCTTTCTAAGCGGGAAGAATCTCTCTACCTCTACCCTATCCATCCCCTTCATTATCTTATACGTCTCGATAAGATCCCCCCTCATCCTTCTAAACTCCAACGAGTACAGACCTAGTCTATTTAGTCTCTGTTCAAAGTCCAACCCCCTCATCTCCGGTATCAGCCTAGCGAACCCGACATATAAAACCTTACAGATGTATGCCCAGATGCTGACATCAATTCCAACGTTCCTCATAATTAAGGCAGAAATGTTCAGGAGATCTTTGATACATATTGGTCTGAGTTGCCAACAATGTAAGTATGTGAATAACTCCACCTCTCGTGTTCACTGCAGGCCTCGTATCCAGCACCGATTCAAGACAAGCATAGACAAAAAGACAGTGAAAGATTCCCAAACCGATCTACTCAAACGTAGACACAGGGGAGCACGGAGGCATAGTGGTTAGTGCTGCTGCCTAACAGCGCCAGGGACCCAGGTTCAATTCCAGGTTTGTCTGTGAAGAGTCTGCAAATTCTCCCCGTGTCTGCGTGGGTTTCCTCCGGGTCCACCGGTTTTCTCCCACAGTCAGAAGGACATACTGGTTAGGTGAAATGACCATGCTAAATTCTCCCTCAGTGTACCCGAACAGGCACAGAAGTGTGGCGACTAGGAGATTTTCACAGTAGCTTCATTGCAGTGCTATTGTAAGCCTACTTGTGTCAGAAATAAATAATCAGAGATCATCATTAAGAAAGAGAAACAAAGAAATTAACGCAAGGATAGACAAAAGAGGAATGCAGCCTTTGACAATGTCAAAAACATTGGATGTTCCAGAGTAAGCTTTGTGAAAATAAATTCCATGAGTTTTTGTCAGTGTGGCAATACAAATACTATACCTGGTGACAAATATAATCCAAGACATGCACAGAGTTCATTATACACAAACACACACGTGAAGAACCGATAGCGAACAACACCAGTGTAAACTGATAAACTGCAATGACACTATATCTTTCTAGTTAATGCAATGTGCGGTATAATATTGATTACATTAGTCCTGTTCTTCAACTGTCCTTGACAGTTTGTTGAAATATCGACCCTAATGCTTGAATTAACTATTACGTCCTTGGGAGCTTCAAAGGCGCTTAACAATCAACGAATCTGATTTCAAGTACCAGTAATGAAGGAATTATTATTTTCATAGAGGGGGGCTGGAAGGTTTAATTCTTTATCAGAAAGTTTTCTCAACCTGGCAGTAACACGAATAAAGGAGTGGAAGGATTGGGTATATTCCAGATCATTTCAAGTTGGATTAATAATAAAATTAACATCAGTTCACAAGTTATCACAATATCGTAACATCTCCTTGTGACATGTCGAGGAGCTGATCTGATTAAAAGCAATATTAACATTGTTCTTCAGACTAGCCAGTTTCATTTGACCATGAAATGCAATGGTACAGTGGAGACGATGGTGCAATTGTACTAACGCAAAACTATTGATCCAGAAATTCAGCTAATCTTCTGGGCACCAAAATCCCGCGGCGGCAGATGATGGAATCTGAATACATTTCAAAAATTCTGGAATTAAGAATCAACTGATGACCATGAAACCATCATCGATTGTTTGTTAACAGAAAAACATCTGGTACACTAATGCCCTTTAGGAAAGGAAATCTGCGTCATTGCTTACACAGCAATGTGGTTGACTCTCAACTTTCCTCCAAGAGCAAATAGGAATGAGCAATAAATGCTGACCAGCCAGTAATGCTCATGTCCTGCGAATGAATAAAAAAAGGTTCACTATCTAAATCTCCTTTGTCGTAAGGCCTGCAATTTAGAAGCAACCTCCTCCTTTAAGTGCTCCGTTGTATGAAGTGTTGCCTCCAGACTAAGATATTTCCTGTAATCCCAAGTGGCACATGCGGTACCGTTAAGCTGACTATTTCAGATATTTTTGTCACATCTCAAGTTCTGGAGTGCCATCCAGTGGAATCTAATCTAAAAGCTTCTTCTTTTCTAGGGAAAATTGAAGGTCAACTTAGCATGGCCAATTTTTTGACAATTGACTTGTTCACACGTGGCCCGAAAGAAAAGCAGCTGCAGATCAAGAACCCACATCCTGACACGGGAAGAACGGAGTCTGATTCCAGCCAAACAGATTGCAGAAAACCCAAGCTTTGTAGTCTTGTTATTTTTATCAAATTTAGAAGAAAACTTATCTTTGAGGTCACTGCCCCTTTGCACATTCTCTCCAATAAGAAGAACCATGTACACTGGAGCTTTCCAGGCCTGCTGACGGTACCAGTGCAGTAAGAAGTCTCACAACACCAGGCTAAAGTCCAACCAGTTTATGTAATAGAAAGCCCACAAGCTTTGGGAAACGCTATTCCTTCGTCAGGTGTGTGGAAAGTTCTGATCAGAGAAGAGCATATAAAGACACACACAGTTTACAGAATACTGATTAGAATGCGAGTCTTTACAGCTAACCTGCAATTCAAGTCTTAAATGTGCAGGAAATGTGAGTGGAGATATCATTAAGCATAGGTTAAAGAGATGTGTATTGTGTCCAGGCAGGACAGTAAGTGGGATGTTGCAAGTTCAGGCAAATCAAGGGGGTTACATATAATGCAACATGAACCCAAAATCCCGGTTGAGACCGTCCTCATGTGTGCGGAACTTGGCTATCAGTCTCTGCTCAGCGACTCTGCGCTGTTGTGTGTCGTGAAGGCCGTCTTGGAGAAGGCTTACCCAAAGATCAGATTCCGAATGCCCGTGACCGCTGAAGTGTTCGCCAACAGGAAGGGAACAGTCTTGCCTCGTGATTGTTGAGCGATGTTCATTCATCAATTGTCGTAGCGTCTGCATGGTCTCCCCAATGTACCATGCCTCAGGACATCCCTTCTTGCAAAGTATCAGGTAGACAACACTGGCCGAGTTGCAAGAGTATGTACCGTGTACCTGGTGGATAGTGTTCTCAATTTTGGCATGCTGAAAATGAAAGAAGGTTAATATGTAAATGGCGAGCGATCACGAAATTCTGAGGTATAAATGAATTTGGCTGTCCTCGTCCAGAAATCACAAGGGGTTAGTGTACAAGTACAGCAATTAATTAGAAAATATCATAAAACGTTATCACTTATTATGAGGGAATGTATTGCAAAAATAGGTAGGGTATGTTTCCATTGTACTGGGCATTTGTGAGACCATATTTGGAGCATTGTGTACAATACTTGCCTCCTTATCTAAAGAAAGATGGTAATGCTTTAGAAAATGTTCGTACAAGGTTTGCGAAACTATTACCAGAATGAGCAGGTTATTTTACGAAGAAAGAATGGTGATGCTGGGTTTGCATCCACTGGAGTTTAGGAGAGAAAGAGGCAACTTGATTGAAACCTTTCAAACCGTAAGAGCTGCTAACAGGGTGGATGTGGAGTGGATGTTTCCTCTTTCCCAGAACTGTAGCTGTTACTGGATATTTCTGAGTCTCTATATTTCTCGGAGTGTATCTATCTGGGCTCTTGGTTCTGCGTCTGTTTCTAATGCGGTTGTATTGTCCACAGGAGGGCGTTCTGTGATCACTTACAAAACATCACGGCCTCCTTCTTCAGAAAGTTTCTATTGACCGGTATAAAATGGGAGGGGAAATAAAACCCAGCCAATTGTATTGCATACTCCTTATCTTTCAAATTCTCACATTCCAAGTCGGTTACAGCCAGAAATCAGTGTTTCTGTTTCTGGAGGTCAGACTGGAACCATGGGGGTGAAAATATTTCTAACTCTGGTTATTGCCCTGATCGCAGGTCAGTGAAACTGGAACCTTTCTAAAATACATCGTAATCCTTTTGAAATCTCCTTTTCCCATCGCTGTTGATTATTGTCTTCCTCTTACTCCTAATCCACTGTGTGTCTGCTGTTTAGCTACAGGGTTGAGTGACGGATTCTCAGTATCCCAGTTGAAACCAAGAGTTGAAACAGCAGAGGGTGAAGATTCAGCAATACCCTGCAATTACTCTGTATCGAGTTCAGTTACAGACAGTTATAGCCTGTTCTGGTATCGCCAGTATCCACACCGAGCTCCTCAGTATCTGCTCAGAGCCGATAGGTATGGCTTTAACGACACGGCTCCCGGCTTTGAGAATTTCAGCGGGAATCTCAGCGTGAAACAAAGCACTTTTCACTTGTCCATGAAAGGTTTGAAGATGACAGACAGCGCCGTGTATTACTGTGCTCTGAGACCCACAGTGAATAAGGCTCCCACGGACCTCATACAAAAACCGGTGTAAGTTCATCATCAGTGGTTCTGTATAAAAAAGTGTTGCATCTTATCGACATTCACAGAGAATTAAGACCACAACACAGCCCGGTCTGAATTGTATTCCCTCGCTGAGGTTAACAATCATCACTGTTGAGAAATGTGACATTTGGCGCTCAGATTACTCCCGGATCAAACTCAATTACTTCCTGATCCAATACACACAAACACGCAGGTTTCCGGGGCGAATAACTTTTCAGTCTGTACTCATCATCGTTCTGGTTCAGGTGCCTAGCTGTAAGGCGACACATTTTCAAAGTGATCTGGTGTGAAATTCAGCTTCAGTGTTGTCCCATTCTAAAGTCCCTTGAGTAGAAATAATGACTGATTGAAATCTGTCCTTTCCAGGGACAAGAGTAACTCCGGTGAAACCGTATCTCAATGTGGAGTTCCGAGACTACTTATCCCATATTCATAAAACGCTCGATTATTATTTATTCTCATGCACTAGATGCACCCATTAATACATGTTCATCAGATCGATGATAGATTATTTAATTTTCTGCATTAATTAGAGAGAAAAATCTATCCAAAGAAAGATTTTCACAATGAGTTCGGAGGAAAACGAGTTAAACCCAGGAACATGCAGAATGAGGGAAAATGTGAGAGAGAGAAAGAGGGAGGAAGTGTAGACACCCACAGCCACGGACGGAATGTGACTGGTGAGTGTCAGCCCTATTAAACCTTTCACTAACAGCGATTGGTCCACAGCTGACATCAGAGCTGAGACACCAGCCAATGGCAGCACTGATAACCGGCCCCCAGTTTCCCAATGATTGAAGCTGCCTCTGACCTGAGTTTACTCTGTGATACAAGACTAGAAACAACAACACATTTCAAACAGTGTCGCCTTTTTCTTCCAGTCAGGATCCATGTGTTCCCTGTGTGCTTTACTGATAATAACGGTCATGTTGCCCGGTGGGTCTGAGCTCAAATCCTCGGTAAATATTTCATGGGTTATTTTTATTCAGATTTCTCACACATTCTATATGTTGTTGCAGGAACCAGTGGCCAAGATTCAGTTTCCCAGGAGCCGCCTGAATTAACGGTTCAGGAAGGACAGACGGTAATATTGAACTGCAGTTACAAAACAACATATACAGACAATAATCTTTTCTGGTACATCCAATATCCTGGGGAAGCTCCGAGATATTTATTGAAGAAATATGGCACGGGTGACGGAGAAAGGTCTCCAGATTTCCCTGACCGGTTTTCTGCTGATTTGGACAAAGTCAAGAAAACTGCTCCTTTAACTATCACCAGGGTCCGTATCTCTGACTCTGCCGTGTATCACTGTGCGCTGAGCCCCACACTGTTACAGAGGTACAGTCAGCCTGTACAAAAACCGGCAAAGACACTCTCACCTCCTCTCACTGAATCAGATCTGTGACCTGGATCATGAACTGTTCATATGACTAGAACACATTAAAAAGACCAACTTGCCCGGATATTTTATTTCTGCGATGCTGAATGTATCATTCCCTGTAAAATCCGCCTTTATAGTAGTTTCCCGGGTCTCCGAGCAGCCCTTTAACTGGGAAATCTTGGCGCTGTTATCGAAACAACATGAACTAAATTGATCAGATTTATTGAAGGTTTGATCGAGAGAGGGAGAAGTGGATGCACAACAGATCGGTAAATGAAAGCGATTGACAGTGAAACTTAATGCAGTAGAAGGTAATGTACTCAGTATTATGGGGGAACCAGCATGGACACTTTAAATATGAATTGTTGTGGGTAATTGACGCGATGATGGAGTGGGGCTGATTCAAACTGACAGGAGTATTGCATGATCACTCGCAGGTGTTTATGATGTGCTTGGTTCTGTGGTGTAATGGTGAGTACTCTGGACTTTGAATCCAGCGATCCGAGTTCAAATCTCGGCTGAACCTTGCTTTAATTTCTCAACGTAGATGATTTATTTGTTGAAGGGCATTTCAATTAAATGTTTCACACTGACCAAATCGAGAGGACAATTTGTCAGCCAGTTCAACGGCTATCAGAATACACATTGCCGATCCTCTGGCGCCAGATGCCTGCACCGTCAGTTTTTTTCATCTTTTTGGCTACTCTTTAGCTCCTCTGTTGAAAGAAAGGAGCCACACAACAACCACTCGACTGGAGTCCGGCAATTATTGCGCAAGTGTGTGTGTTTGTGTGTGTATGTCTGTGTGTCTGTGTGGTGTGTGCGTGCCTGTGTGTGTGTGAGAGATAGAGAGAGAATGTGTGAGAGAGAGTGTGTAGATGCTTGTGTGTGTTTTTGGAGAAAAGTTTCGTGCCTTCTGTCACAGTCCTGTCCATTCCATGGTGTAATGATTCACAATCTGGGCTGTCGCCTCCGAACTCTTGTTTAAATTGGGACAGATGAGTGAGTGAATGACACGACACTGTGCCCACTGTGGCTTCCTTGCCTCTCAGCACTTTGTATTCTTCAGCAAACATCCTCTGGGGCTGATGCAATGACCCCAGGAGAGCCATTCGCTGCATCGCCTGAAATGTGATCTGCGGTGGAATTTTCTGAGATTTGCTCAGTGCTTAGATTTCCACTTTCTGAGAATTTCAAATAAAATGTCCTTCAGCAAACTCATCATCGGCTTTAGCAAAAATAAAAATACGGTTTTGCTCGGATTCGAACTCAGATTGTTAGATTCAGACTCCAGAGCTCAGCAAGAGTACAAGATAGATCCCAGAACGCCCCCACCCCGGTAAGTGATCACTGGAAGAGTTTGGTCTCTTCCATTCGACGTTACAGCAACAGCAAATACAATAGCAACATGTCACCATGCGCCACCGTTGATAGGAGAAAATGTCAGAAGACACCGTCCCTCAAATCAACAGGAAATCATTTCCTTCACAAGCCGTATTGGGAAATAACAGCAGAGATATTTCTGCTTCACAGGCATTTGCTGTTACTTTCCGTGTTCTGGGTTATGTGGTGTAATGGTTACCATTCTCGACTTTAAATGCTGTGAGCTGAGTTCAAATCTCGGTAGAGCTTTGCTTTTCGTTGCCAATGCTGATAATTGTTTTGCAGAAGGACATTTCGTTTAAAATTTTCATAAAGTACGATTTGTGAGACAGTCCGGTATTGTGCTCTGTTGTTAATTCAGAAGGAGCCTGGGACAACGAATCATCGCTATTGGTTCCTATAAGACAAATGAAGAGTGTTCCAAAAGTCAGAAATTAAACACAACTCCTGAATAACACACTGACTGTACAGAGACTCAACACACAAGAGCATTATTATCAGTAAGGAACAAGGAGAATACATAATAATTCTTTTAGAGCGCGACAGAAAATACAGGTTATTCTCGATGTGTTGATTCTTCTGATCTGATATAAAGTGTAACCCAGATCAGAATGTCGCTTCACTTACTCAGAAACTGAGGTCCTTTCTCAAGGATTCGTCCGGCTGTTCTGTCAGTGTCAATCGAAGTGGCGCACCAATAACTGAGAGTCGGAGAAAATTATTTAGTCTGATTGCTTCTCTTTCTGACATCTTCAGCGTTTCCCCCTCATCTTCTTGTCTCTGCCTCCATCAGTCATTCGTTCTGCCGTTCTTTTCGAAGCGCCATGAAAATGCGGATTTCAGAAAATCTAACTTGTCTGAGAATCTCATTTCAAAAATTTCCCCATAAAAAAGTACTCTGTTAATAGCAGCAAAAATAATTCTGTATTTCACGGGTAAGTTTGAAACTGCAACGGTTAGGGCAGAATGCTTAGTTTAGGGAGGAACGGACAAAATATTAACAACAGTTGCACTCTGCAAAGTTTCATGCTGATTTGAATACGTTTCATTTATTCTTCATGGCGGGCACATTGGATAAACAGAATGAATTATCAAGATTTAAAGCAAGGATAGCATCCCTTCTTTATAGTTACCTGAAATGAAGAGTGTGTTATTCTGCATAATAATAATCAGTTGATGACAAAATAATACATCAATATGAGAATCCTGTAATTTCTTCGTTCGCGCTGGCAAAATGCTTTTACCAAAATCATTTATTTTGCACGGATCAACGCAAACAGAGATCGATTTCAATAAAAAAAATTGAAAAATATTGATCTGTCGGCTTTTTTGCCCAGATATCATGATCAATTTAAGTTCCAAAGAGTTTGATACATCAAAGGGCAGCAATGTTCACCTACTACAATTTTGGATGGAATTAACATCTGATAACCACACTAAGTGGCATACATTAATCCTAAACGTTAGACAATATCCCCCATGGGTAATGGGGAAAGAAGTTCGCAGAGGGTGGATGGTGACAAAAGGACAAATGCGTCACCCGATCTCCTGCTGCAAACTTCCATCCCTGACAATGTTGTTCAATGTTCACACTTCAGCAACTGGGTCCCAGGTCCTGTCATCGACTGACTGAACTTCTCTCTGACTCACAAAGGCCAGCGCTTGCAGTAAGTGAAAGTCACCAGCAGATGGTGATACGGTATTATTTTAGTCACAAGACAGTGCAACTCCCCTTCCAACTCTCAGTTCGATTTACTTAATATCAGCTTGACTCAATAGTGTTGTTCCAACACTACCACCACCGTCACAAAGGAAACTGGGAAAGTGCAATAAATGCTTGACTCGACATCGAAGTCCACACTCAGTAAAAATATTTTTAAATGGTTTATTTTGGGGATATTTGTGGCCCCAATGACCCAGAGTGAGGCGCAATTGCTATTAGTTTCACCCTGTGCGAACTGACCATTATTTGGAGAGGTTCATGATCAAAAATACCATTCCAATAAATCTCCTGCTCCAGACCAATTTTGTACCGAGCTTTGAGGTAAAGATATAAAACGTACACGTGTTTAAATTGTGATAAGTGAGTCATACATATTGGCCCAGAAACGTGGGGAAGAATTATCATTTTTCATTCTTGCAACTACGACCATGGGATATTTTAACTTTGCATCAGTGAGTGCGAAAAAATGGTGGTTTAGTGTCTCATCCAGTGAAGCAGCACGTCGGATAGATTTGATTTGATTTGATTTGATTTACTATTGGCATGTATTAACATACGGTGAAAAGTATTGTTGCTTGCGCGCCATACAGAGAAAGCGTACGGACATGGAGAAGGACGAGTGCAGAATGTGGTGTTACATTCAAAGCTAGAATGTCGAGAAAGACAAACTTTGTGTGAGGTCGGTCCATTTAAATGTCTGATGGCAGCAGGGAAGACGCTGTTCTTGAGTTGTTTGGTACGTAAACTCAAACATTTGTACTGTTTTCCTGACGGTGGAAGGTGGTAAAGAATATGTCCGGATGCGTGGGATCCTTAATTATGCTGGGTGCTTTGCCGAGGCAGCGGGAAGTGTAGACAGAGCTAATGGATGGGAAACTGGTTCGCATGATGGACTGTGCTACACTCACGAGCTTTTGTACTTGCTTGCGTTCCTTGCAGAGCAGGAGCCATAAAATGTTGTGTTACAACCAGGTAGAATGCTTTCAGTGATGCATTTGTAAAAGCTGACATTCCAAATTTCCTTAGTCTTCTGAGAAAGTAGAGGCGTTGGTGGGCTTTCTTATACATAGTGTCAACATGGGGGGACCAGGGCAGGTTGTTGGTGATTTGGTCAACTAAAAGCTTGAAGTTCTTTCTACTCCGTCTCATTTCATATAGACAGGCAAGTTCTCCTCTACGCTTCCGAAGTCGGTGACAATCTTATTCATTGTGTTGTCATTGAGGAAGTGATTATTGGCGCCGCACCAATTTCACCAGATTGTCTATCTCATTCCTGAACTCTGTCTCGCCATTGTTTGAGATCAGATCCAACACGTTACTGTTGTCAGCAAACTTGAAAATCGAATTGGAGGGGAATTTGGCCACACAGTCATGGGTATTTCCGCAGTGTAGTGGCGGGGGTGAGTGAGAACACAATCTTGTGGGATACTGGTGTTGAGGATAATCGTGACTATCCTTACTGATTGTCCGCTGTGGATTAGGAAGTTCATGATCCAGTCGCAGAAGGAGGAGCCGAGGTCATGACCAGAGAGTTTGGAGATGAGTGTCATCAGAATAAGACTGAGCTGTAGTCAATAAATAGGAGTCTGACATAGGCATCTTTGTTATCGAGGTGTTCCAGGGTTGAGTGCAGGGCCAGGGAGATAGTGTCTGCTGCGGACCTGTTGCGGAGGTAGGCGAACTGTTGTGGAGCCAGGCAGTCCTGGAGGCTGGAATTGAGTAGCCTTTTGAAGTGCTTCATAATGATGGATGTCAGAGCCACCAGACGGTAATCATTAAGACGATCTTGGGTTTTCTTTGGTGCTGGGACAATGGTTGTCTTCTTGAAGGAGATAGAAACCTCAGTAAATAGAGGCTAAAGATGTCCGCGAATATCCCCGCCAGGTGATCCACGCAGGATCTGAGTGCACGTCTGGGTATCCCATCCGGGCGAGTCGCTTTCCGTAGGTTGAACTTCGGGAAAGCTGGGAAAATTCCCCTCTGCGCATGCGCGCAGTCAACTACAATTTAATCTTTTAATATTTTAAATGTTGACGATTATTATTCACGTCATGTCCTGTCTGACTTTCGGCTCCTTCTAGATTTGGAAGCTTTGTTTCTTCTTTTTGTTGCGACTTTTAAAAATCGGGCCCGCACGCCAGGATATCCGATAGCACATGCGCAGTTCCGCCACTGGCTTCTTTAAAATATATGTATTTTATTTAATTTTAATTCAGTTCCTGTCGGGATGTCCGGCAGAGAATTGCTCTCACTTTCTACATTTCTTTACTTTCTGGTTTAGAAACTATACCGTTGTGGCGGAACCTGGGCGGGGGTGCGGGGGATGGGCAGTAACGTCACGGCAATATGGCAGCCGTTCCGCCCCCGTCACTGGCCCCGGATGTTTCGCCAACGAGCAGCGGCCGGGCAGGGCGGGCAAGAGATGGCACTGTGAGTTTTGCAGCGACTCCTGCTGGCCAGGAGGGGAAACAGCAGCAGCACAGTTTCTGCCCAAAGGCTTCCCCAGTTCAGCTGCGTAGAGACACTGGGAACCTCCTCAGCTGGAAACTTCAGCTGCTCACATTCACCCCTATCCATCCATTCATCTATCCCTCCATCCATCTCACCCTCCCTCCTTCTCCCCATCCATCCCTTTCTCTCCCATCCAAGAATCCCTCCCTGCAACAAAACCATACACTCAGAACAGCAGCTTCAATCTCATAACCTCAATCTGTCTTCCAACCGGTATCAAATCCACTCTGTTCCCAGATAATTTGTACATTAGGTATTACAGTTCAAACATAATAATCTCTCCAATTCTGTGTTTGTTCAAAGATCATAGAGAACAGAGAAATCATCAATATGACTCCTATTCTGAGCTACGGGGTATATATTTATACGTTTTCTCATTTCATGAGCTTTAGATTTATTTCTGTTATGATTTTAGTGATGAGGTGGCGATGTTGGCGTTGGACTGGGCTAAACACAGTAAGAAGTCTCACAACACCAGATTAAAGTCCAAAGGTTTATTTGGTAGCACAAGCTTTCGGAGCACTGCCCCTTCGTCAGTTAAGTGGGAGTTCTGTTCACAAACAGGACATATAAAAACACAAACTCAATTTGCAAAATAATGGTTGGAATGCGAGTCTTTGCAAATAATCAAGTCTTGAAGGTACAGTCTTACATAGAACATCATTCACCAGGTACACGGTACATACTCTTGCAACTCGGCCAAAGTTGTCTATCTAATACGTTGCAGGAAAGGATACCCAGAGGCATGGTACATTTGGGACACCATGCAGACGCTACAACAATGGATGAATGAACACCGCTTGACAGTCACCGGGCAAGCGTGTTCTCTTCCTGTTGGGGAACACTTCAGCGGCCACAGGCATTTGGCCTCTGATCTTTGGGTAAGCGTTCTCCAAGGCGACTTTCACGACACATGACAATGCAGCGTCGCTGAGCAGAGACTGATAGCCAAGTTCTGTACACATGAGAATGCCTCAACCTGGATCTTGGGTTCATGTCACACTATCTGTGACTCCCATGACTTTCCTTGTTCTTGCAAAAATCTCACTAACTGTCCCAGCTGGAGACAATACACATCTCTTTAACCTGCGCTGAACCCTCTCTCCACTCACATTGTCTATACCTTTAAGATTTGATTACCTGTAAAGATTCGCATTGCAACCATTATTTTGTAAGTTGAGTTTGTATCTTTACACGCCCTGCTTATGATTAGAACTGCCGCTTACCTGACGAAGGGGCAGCGCTCCAAAAGCTAGTGGCTTTTGTTATCAAATAAGCCTGTTGGACTTTAACCTGGTGTTGTGAGACTTCTTACATTATTTTAGGTGGATAAGAGTGAGATTAACATCAACCATTCATTGCTTCTGATTGCCTCTGTGTTTGTGAGTGTGTGTGTGATAGTGTGTATGTCTAAGTGTGTGTCTGTGCTTGTGTTTGTGTAAGTCTGTTTTTGTGTGCATGTCTGTATGCGTTCGTGAATGTGTTTGTGTGTGTTTGCCAGTTTGCCTGTAGCTGTTTGTCTGTGATTGTGTATACCTGTATATGTGTTTGTGTGTGTGCCTGAGAGTTTTCCTGTGTCTGTTTGAGAGTGTATATCTGTGAAAGTGTTCATGTGCGTATGTCTTCGAGTTCGCCTGTAACTCTTTCTGAGATTGGTACAGATTTTGTGAATAGGTTCATTTGTAATAAATTGTATTAAAATAAATATAATAGGAACAAGAAAAAAATATAGCACAATCCTCCAATAAGATCCTTCAGTTGCCTGAAGACATCCCGGTGATTCATTCATCTAAAGCCCTCCCTCAGGCACGGGCTCTATAGCCATGGATTCAAATCTACTATTTCCCTGTTGCACGCCTCACTAGCACGTGGCATGGAGGATATTCCTGAGATTACTACTCCAGAGGTCCTGCTCTTAGTTCTCTAACTTCCTGAATTGCTTTCACAGGACCTCTTCCCCTTTCCTGCCCCTGTCATTAATGCCAATGTGGACAGTGACATCTATCTATTCACATTCCCGTTTCAGGATGCCCTTTGCCTGCTCAGAATCACCCAGCACCCTGAAACCAGGGAGGCAACACTGTATCCTAGAATATTGTTCGCTGCCACAGAAACGCCTGTCTATGCTCCTGACTATCCCGTCTCCTAGGGCTTTCATTCGCTTGAACTTACCTCGATCGTGCTCTACAGCAGAACTTGTTGTGCTGCCACAAGCCTGGCTGCTGCTGGTATTTTCCCCTGAGAGGCTATGTCCACCCACCCCCCCACCACCCCCCCCCAACCCCCCCGCAGTATCCAAAACAGTATACCTGTATGAGAGGCAAATCGCCACAGGACTCCTGCATTACATGACTGCCCGTCCTGACAGTCACCCATCTATCTATCTGGACTTGTGGTGTGACACATTCTTGAAGTTAGTTTCTATCACACTCACTTCTCCCTGTTTGCTCCGCAGCCACAGAGTCATAGAGGTTTACAGCATAGAAACAGGCCGTTTGGCCTAACTTGTCCATGTCACCCTTTTATTAAACACTAAGCTAGTTCCAATTGCCCATGTTTGGCCCAAATCCCACCACACTCATTTTACCCATGTAACTGTCCAAAATACTTTTAAAAGACAAAATTGTACCCGTCTCTACTACTGCCTCTGGTAGCTTGTTTGAGGCATTCACCACCCTCTGTGTGAATAAATTGCCCTTCTGGAACATCTTGTATCTTTCCCCTCTCAACTTAAACTCACGCCCTCTAGTCTTAGACTCCCCTACCTTTTGGAAAAGATGTTGCCTATCAAACTGATCGATGTCCCCCATTATTATATAGGCCTCTATAAGATCACCCCTCAGTCTCTTACACTCCAGGGAAAAAAAGTCGAGTGTATCCAGCCTCTCCTTATAACTCAAAGCATCAAGTCCTGGTAGCATCCTAGTAAATCACTTCTGCACTCTTTCTAGTTTAATAATATCCATTCTAACAAAGGTTGACGAGAACTGTGCACAATATTCCAAATTCGCCCTTACCAATGTCTTGTGCAACTTCAACAAGATGTCCCAACTCCTGTATCCAATGTTCTGACCAATGAAACCAAGCAGGCAGAATGCCTTCTTCACCTCTCTGTCCACCTGTGATCCTGCTTTCAAGGAGCTATGAACCTGTGGCCCTACATCTTTTTGTTCTATTACACCCTCCCATTAAACGAATAAGTTCTGGCCTGGCTGGATTCACCAAAATGGATCATCTCACATTCATCTAAATAAACCGTGTGTACTTAGAGTCCGTACCCTTCCACTCCCAATCTTCCGTTCATCAGTCCAATAGCCTAATTGATAAAGATCCTGTTGCAATCCGTGACAACCTTCTTCACTGTCCACTATGCCACCAATCTTGGTGTCATCTACAAACTTACTACAAATTTACTTCCTAAATTCTCATACAAATCATTAATATAAGTGACAAGCAACAGTGTAGCCAGTATTGATCCTGGAGGCACACGGCTGGTGACAGTTCTCCAGTTTGAAAAAACTACACTCTACAACGACCCTCTGTCTTCTGTCATCAAGCCAATTTTGTATCCATTTGGCTACCTCATCCTGGATCTCATGAGAGTGTTTGCAGCTGCTGCTCCAATGGAACCAAGCGGGAAAACATAGTCGCCAGGGGCACTAGAAAGTTCCCTAATCTCCCACATCTAGTAGGAGGAGCATATCACTGCCCTAATTGCCATCTCTGCACTTGGACACTGAAAATAAATAAAAGAATAGGAATCTTGCTTTTGACAAAGAGGGACATTCACAAACTTTGGATGGCAACACCCTGAGGGGTGGCGGGACGAGATTTTGGGGTTGGGAGCTCCGAAGCAGCGATAACTGTGGGGCCTCGACTGAATGTTCACAGCTTTCTGTCACTTCTAGATTCTCGAGATTTGTTTTAAACAATGGGCGTGGCCTAAAGTGACATGTTCAGGCCTGAGGTATTTCAGTTCAGTTGTGAGATCCAGTGTCCCAGACAGTCCAGTTCTACAGTCTCCAGCTCCCCGTCAGCTCCAGGCAGCAGAGCGATGGGAATCCTTCTTGTTTTCACCCTGTTTGCCTGTTTACCCCGTGAGTACCGATCAAACTAACCCACATTGTGTGGATTGAACAGAAAGCTGCCCCAGCCCATCCCAATTACAGACACTGGGGTTTGAGCCCTGTTGTGTGGTTCGGCTCTGATTGTCCATTAAACTCTCTGTGTTTAATTTCCAGGATCTTTCAGTCAGTCAGTGACACAGACCCCAGCAGCGGTGACCAGGAAGGAATGTCAGTCTCTCACCATCACCTGTGTTTTCTATCATTCTTACTATTACTTGGAAAATGGACATTTCTTTAAACAAACCCAGGCCGGGACGGAGCGGGAGCGGATCTCCAGCGGAGGGAGGTTTGTTGTGTCTGTGAACAAAGCAGAAAAGACATTTTCGCTGGAAATTCGTGACCTGAGAGTTGAAGACACCGCCACCTATTACTGTAAAGCTCAGTACTACACACAGTGATGGGTCCCGACTTCCAATGATACAAAAACTCTCCCTGCAGATTGTCACAGAACCAGATGAAGAACCGGAGTTAACCTATCCTGAACACCCCCCTCCCCGCCCCCCCTCCAAACCCCCGCCACCCCACCCCGCAAATCCCCACAGTTGCACCTCACAGTCTGGGTGCCGCAGTTTATATTTAATAAGACCTGATTATTACCGTTGACATTTTGAGTTTTATAAATACGGAGTGCGAGTGGATGGGGGTGTCCTTTCTGGGAATGTGGTCGTGAAATGAGAATGGAAATGACTGATCCCAGTTACAAACCCTCTCACCGGATGGGATCCCAGGCTGACAGTTGGAACTGGGAGCCACATTCCGCGCATTAATGTTCCAACGTCCCACCGAGCACCCGAGGCTTTGATGTTGAATTGTAACACTGTGTGTATAGTTGGGAGAGTCACAGTGGCAGGGAGCTAAGCAAATACCTGTGCATAATTACAATATAAATTCTCAGTGCCCAGACTTTGAATCATTGGTTTGATGTTATTACCGCTGTAATCTGGATTATTTCTACAGTAATCTCCACCTCTCACATCTTTCTTTGTTTTTTTTTGCTTATAAATGAAGTGAATAGTTCCTTCCTGCGGTCAGTTACTGAGCACTCGGGCCTCACAAAGGAATTTAAACCGACAGAGACGTTGAAACAATGAATGTTATTCATTGATTTTAAATCCCCCGAAAAATTGGACATTTCCGAATGAGTGGTGATGATTTCCTAGCGGATTGAGGTGTCGGTGGATCTTGTACTGAGGAGACTAAAAGCGGTGCCACTGTGGTATGGATATGTGGATGGATCCGGGACGGTGGTGACTGTCACAGCCGGTAAGTGACTCCAATCTCACCCGTATTGGAGACTGTCCCGGTTAATGTTCACCGTTAGTTTATTACTGTGATCTGTATCATTTCAATCCAATCAAATCTTCCTATGGAAACTTCTCCGTTACAGATTTCGAGTTGGGAGCAGGCTCTGGATTCTGGAGTCGGCTCCACGGCAGTCCCGGGAAAAGTGTGTGTGAGACCTGATGGAGAAAGTGATCAGGGGGCAGTGATAGTGGGGTGAGGCTTGTGGGGGAGGGAGTGGTGTGAGGCGCGGGGTGTGGGTGTTCAGTCTGCTGTGAGAATTGACAGCATTTGGGCGATTATTGCTTTAACAGCAACAACAAGAACAGTGATACTCCAGATAGTTTTTAATTTTAACAAACTCAAATTGACGACACTCTGGAATCCACTCTGGATGTGAAATGTGACTGGGAGAGATCTGTCTGTCGCTTACAGACCGGCAGCAGGGTCTCAGAGCCCTCTCCTGGGCAGTAGATTGCAGGCCCAGCCGTGCAATGTCAGTAATATACCGGCTGAATAAGGTCAATGTCACTGTAGCCAGTTCATTTAACCACGGCGATTCAATCAACATCTGACCCGGGAGACAGACAGGAAATTAAATAACGGGCTTCAGGTATTAGGGACCTTGTTGTCGCTCCGAAGGAATTTTTAATGAAGAAATCAGTGACTGAAATTAGTGACATATTGTACCTGGTATTTCTTTAAATATCCTCCTCATAAACAATAACCTTTTCTCATTTTCCACCGTAAGTGGTTAATTCTGGAGCACAGGTCTTCTGTACGGTTGCCGGCATATTTCCAGGGCCCATACCTTTTGCAGCATCCAGTGCCTTCAGCCGGTACTGGAGTCACATGGAGTGAATTCAATTGGATGAAAACTGACATCAGTGATACTGGGGACCTCCGGAGGTGGTTGAGCTGGATCATCCACTCGATATCTCTGGATGAAAATTGTTACCAAGGCCTTATTTTCACCAGATTGACAAATCAGTTATAGGGACGCCTGGTGTTGCTGCTGGCATTGCCTCCTGCAGTCTTCATAGAACCTGTGTTAATCCCTCGTTTGCTCATGCCAACGCAAGGGACACGCTGGGCCACGAGGTAACAGATTGTGTTTGAGTGCAAATCTGCTGCTGGTGGCCCATAGTCCTTCATGGATGCCGAGTAATGAGTTGCTAGATCTGTTCAAAATCTATCTCATTTTGCACGGCGACTGCGCCATACTGCACAATAGAGCGTAGCTCAATGTGAAGGCAGTAATTTGTGTCCACAAGGACTGCATGTGGTCACTCCTGCTGATACTCTGATGATGCATCTGTGGCAGTAAGATTGCTGAGGGTGAGGTCAAGTATGCTTTATTCCCTATTGGTAGTTTCATTACTTCCTGCCGCAGTCCCAGTCTGGCAGTTATGTCCAGTTACGTGCTACCGCGCCAGATGTGGTGATGGATATTGAAGTTCCCTGACCACTGTACATTACACACCCTTGCCACCCTCAATGGTTCATCCAGATGTTGTTCAACACGGAGGAATGTAGATATATCAGCAGAGGTACGTGGTAATCAGCAGGCCGTTTCCTTGCCCATGCCTTACCTGATGTAAGGCATGAGACTTCATGCGACCCAGAGAAGATATTGTGGCCCCATTGGAGCTGATGAATCACAACCACTCTGTTGGATCTTGCTGTCCGCAGTGACGTAAAGCAGCTGGATTACCCTCTGACAATCATTTCTAGAAACCGAGGCCTCACTGATAATAAAATGTTCCCTCGGTTTGTCTCTCAACAAGCAAAATGGAAACTGAAACCTAACATATATTGTAGAATCATTTAGTGTGGGAGGGCGACATTCGGCATCTCGGGTAGATGCTGCCCCTGTATAAATGAAATCCGATTCTTCTGCGAGCCATGAATTTTTCGCTTAGGTTTGTTGTTTTCCTATTCAGGTATGTGACCATTACTCATTTGTAACTCACTGTTATCTCAGCTCCCACATTAGCTGGCAGTATATTCATAGAATCATAGAATTTACGGCACAGAGACAGGCCCATCGGCCCAAAATGACCTATGTCGATCAATATATCCATTTGCCGGCATTTGGCCCGTATCCATGTATCAGTCCAAATGCCGGTAGCACAGCTCCAGGGTCCTGGGTTCAATTTCTGGCTCGGGTCACTGTCTGTGTGGCGTTTGCACATTCTCCTCGTGTCTGCGTGGGGTTCGTCCGGGTTCTCCGGTTTCCTCCCACAGTCCAAAGATGTGTGGGTTAGGTTGACTGGCCATGCTAAGATATTGTCCCTTAGTGTCCAGGGATGCGTAGGTTAGAGGGATTAGTAGGTATAATATGTAGGGATATGGGGGTAGGGCCTGGCTGGGATTGTGTTCGGTGCAGACTCGATGGGCCGAAGGGCCCCTTTCTGCACTGTAGGGTTCTATGAAATGTTGTCAATGCTCCTGCCTCACCCACTTCCTCCGGCAGCTCATTCCACATATGCGCCACCCTCTGCGTAAAAAAATGTTGCTCTACAGGTCCCGTTAATTCTTTCTCCTCTTAACTTAAACCTAAGCCCTCTTGTTCTCGATTCCCCAACCCTGGAAATAAGACTGAGTTTATTCGCCCTATCCGTGTCTCTCATGATCTTACACACTTCTACAAGATCATCCCTCTATCTTCTACGCACCAAAGAGAAAAATTCCAAATTCTCCCTATAACTCGGTCCCTTGATACCTGGCAACATCCTTGTAACTCCCTTCTGCACTCTGTCCAGTTTAATAATATCATTACAGATCATTAGAACTTGCGCAAAGTAAAATGTCATCTCATTGTATACTGGTTTATAAAAACAGTGAACATCGTTCCATTAGAATTAAATAACAACTCCGTATAAAACTGAGCTACTCCTGCGACTGACACAATTCCTGAGTAAAAAGTGGGAAAACCAAAACAAAACCTTTTTTTTTCTAATCCTGCAGATTCCCCTTCCCTGATATCAAAGAATCCGCCTCTCCAAATCTCTGCTGCTGATGACACGGTGACATTAAGCTGTGAATATTCAGGATTCTGACAGTACACAATACACTGGTACAGTCAGCCCCCAGGACAGGCTCTGAAATACTTGCTTCAGACACCGACTTCAGGAGGGGACAATAAAGAGAACGCTGCCGGGGGGAGAATTTCTGCTTCTATCGATTCTGCTGAGAAAATCTGCCGGTTAAAGATCTCCAAGCTGCAACTAAGCGACTCGGCTGTCTATTACTGTGGACTGAGTCGGCACATAGCACAGTGATACAGAACACGGAGGGAGCTGTACAAAAATCTAAACATGGTGAGGATTACAGACACAGTGATACAGAACACGGAGGGAGCTGTACAAAAATCTGAACATGGTGAGGATTACAGACACAGTGATACAGAACACGGAGAGAGCTGTACAAAAACCTGAACATGGTGAGGATTACAGACACAGTGATACAGAACACGGAGAGAGCTGTACAAAAACCTGAACATTGTGAGGACTTCAGACACAGTGATACAGAACACGGAGAGAGATGTACAAAAACCTGAACATTGTAAGGATTACAGACACAGTGATACAGAACACGGAGAGAGCTGTACAAAAACCTGAACACGGTGAGGATTACAACGGATGAATGAACACCGCTCAACAATCACTCGGCAAGACTGTTCTCTTCCTGTTGGCAAACAATTCAGCGGTCACGGGCATTCGGCCTCTGACCTTCCGGTAAGCATTCTCCAAGGCGGCCTTCAGGACACACGACAGCGCAGAGTCGCTGAGCAGAGACTGATAGCCAAGTTCCACACACATGAGAACGGCCTCTACCGGGATCTTGGGTTCATGTCGCACTATCTGCAACCCCCACAATCTGCCTGGACTTGCAAAATGTCACTAAATTTCCTGTCTGGAAACAACACACATCTCTTTAACCTGTGCTTAAAGCTCTTTCTACTCACATTGTCTGTACCTTTAAGAATTAATTAGCTGTAAAGACTCACATTCAAATTATTATGCATGTAAATTGAGTTTGTGTCTTTGTGTCCTTTTTACGATCAGAACGTCCAGCCACCTGACGAAGGGACTGGCTGTCCCGAAAGTTGCGGCTTTTGCTACAAATAAACCTACTGGTGTTGTGGGATTTCTTTCTGAGGATTACAGACACAGAGATACAGAACACTGAGAGAGCTGTACACAAAACCCAAACATGGTGAGGATTACAGGCACAGATGATACAGAATACGGACTGAAAATTCAGTCCTACTCCTTGTCCAACAGGTTCAAGATTCTTGCTCTTGCTGTTAACCAGGGCGAGGACTGCAGGGCAGATGAAAGAACTGGCCACAGCACCGTGGGCCAGGGAGCCATTCAAGTAGGAAGGAGGATATAGTCATAATCCGTGATCGTATAGTTAGGGACATAGACAATGTTCTCCGTGACCAGGATCGATAGTCCTGTAGATTGTGTTGCCCTCTGATGCCAGGTTTTGGGTCATTTCCTCTGGACTGCAGAGAAATTTGGATTGGGAGCGGAAAAATCCATTTGTCATTTTTGACATATTTACGAAAAACACAGGCAGAACAAGGATGTGCATTCTGCTAAGAGAAGATGAATAGTCAGTTTCTAAATTCAAAAACATAACCAAAAAAGTAATAATCTAATGATTAATATCTGAGCCATGAGCTAACTGGCACAGGGTCAATGAAATTAAAGAGGTAAACGTGTATGTGGAAAAATCATAACAGGTTAGTAAAGATTTTTAGACATTAAGATATTAGGACACTGACAGAACTACCAGCATTAAGTTAAATGCCTTTAAAACAGATTTATAAAGTAACACGACATGTGAAATGCAGTAAGAGATTTAAACAAGCGATTATGATTTAAAGATTTGAATGCATTAGTTCGTTTTAAGAATCATTGTTCACTTTAGCCAAAGGCAGTATGCTGCAAAGTATGATGGTAAAGGGTATTAGGGCAATGCCATATTCTAAAAAAAGCTTTGAGGATATGCAAGTTTCATCAGTAGAGCTTCGAATGGAAAGAACATCCAGAACACTGAAACAAATTTTATGAATAGGGTATATTCACTGTCCAGATAAAATCGATGCATGCCCATATGTGGAGTCAAGTGTTAATCTGGTTTGGAAGTGACCTGTAGAGGAACTCATTGGAACATACCCTTTGCACTTTGGGGATGGTATCTGGTTACTATGGGATACAGAAATCTGCGTCAGCCAAGGCAGAAGTTAGCGTCTGATTTGTAAGGATGCCAGAACATAAGATGTGATTGGCTAAGATATCTGACATCAATTATTGTTGGTTTATGTATATTGAAAGCTAATGAAAGGTGGGAGTAATTGATAAGGGAACCTATAATTGATCTAATTTGAATTGTTTGTATCAGATTTCATTGGCGAGGACCAGATGCTATATATCAGAGCTGCCCTGACACTTTAATTATTTCTCTTAGTGGCCGCTGGTCAAAATAAAGGTTATGTCTTTAAACTGAGACACTGACTTCATCAGTCTTGTATTGTCTGCGATTTCTGATGGTATCTGGCCACCTCGAAAAATCGACCAATAGTGTAGCTCATAGTTCCATGTGGGAGAAATGTGTTCGAATTCATGGGATATTAGCACCAGTATTGGTGCAGGAGGGGGCTGTTGCATCAGTGCGGACTCAGTCTGAATCATGCTGGGACCAGTGTCCTGGCGAATCATCTAACTAGGGCTGTAAATAGGGCTTTAAACTAAATAGTGGGGTAAGGAGGAATCAGTGTTCACTTGCATGAAAAAAAAGCAATCAAAGTTAAAGGAGAAGGTTAGACTGAAGGTTAATGATGAGACTGATTGTTACCAGAAAATAAAAGGAAGGGTCAGGACGTGTGGACGTCATAGGACACCAAGAAATCGTGCAAGAATGGGGAAATTGGTAATAGAGCAACCTTAAAGGCTTTGTATCTGAATGCATGAAACTTTGGGAATAAAATTGAGTTAATTGCACAAATAGAGAGAAATGTGCATGAATTAATGGCGATTACTGAGACGTGATTGCAGGCAAAATTAGATTTTGGAATTGAATATGCAAGGGTCCTCAATATTTCGGACAGGTAGGCAGAAATGAAAATGAGATGCTGTAGTAATATTTAGATCCCCAAATAGTCGTTTGGCAGTGAAGCATAGTATAAGTGAGGAAATACTGGGGGCATGTAAGAAAGGTATGTCAATAATCATGGATGATTTTAATATGCACGTGGAGGGGATTTATCAAATTGGCAAGGGTAGCCTCGAGGGAAAGTTCATTGAATGTATTCCAGATTGTTTATTGCGGCAGCATGTTGTGGAACCACCCAAAGAGCAGACCAAACGTGATTTTCCACCCAATGTGGTGGACATGGCTCTCATAAGAACATAAGAACATAAGAAATAGGAGCAGGAGTAGGCCATCTGGCCCTTCGAGCCTGCCTCACCATTCAATAAGATCATGGCTGATCTGTCGCTGCTCAGTTCCACTTTCCCGCCCTCTCCCCATAACCCTTAATCCCCTCTCCTATCAAAAACCCATCAACCCGCGTCTTAAAAATATTTAGCGAGGCAGCCTCCGCCACTTCAACGGGCAGAGAATTCCAGAGATTCACCACCCTTTGAGTGAAGGAGTTCCTCCTCAACTCCGTTCTAAACCGCCCCCCTTTTATCTTGAGGCTGTGCCCCCTAGTCCTATTGTCTTTTTTGAGCGGGAAGAGTCTTTCCACCTCTATCCTATCCATCCCATTCATCATCTTATACGTCTCAATGAGATCTTCCCTCATTCTTCTAAACTCTAATGAGTACAAGCCCAGTTTATTCAGCCTCTCCTCATAGCTCAACCCCCTCAACTCCGGTATCAGCCTAGTAAACCTCCTCTGCACTTGTCCCACCGTTCTCCTGGGCTACTGCACTCACACTCTCTCCTCCCCCACAGAACCAGGTTAGGATCCACTTTGTACTCACTTTTCAGCTGACATGTTCCACATTAAAAGGATCATCCTCCACCATTTCTGCCAACTCCTGCATGATGTTACCTTTCAACACATATTTGCCTCACTCCACCATCCAGAATTCCACTGGGATGATTCCCTCCGGGGCGGCCTTGTCCACTTCTTCATCACACTTAGCAACTCATCCACCGCCAGTGGCACCTTTCCATGCAATCATACAAGATGCTGTAACTGCCCCTTCACCTGCCCCCTCCTCAGCACATTAGACCCCAAAAACTCTTTCCTGGTGAAGAAACAGTTCGTGTGCACCTCCTTTAATCTGATCTCTGACATTAGCTGCTCGCGATGCAGTCTAATCTACATTGCAGAGAACAATGTGGACTGGTTGACTACTTCTGGTCTGTCCACAAGCAGGACTTAGACATGCCTGTCGCTTGCAACTTCGACACACCACCCTGCTCTCCTGTCCACACGCCAGTCCTTGCCCGTTTGCAACGTCCCAGTGAACCCCAACGTAAAATGGAGGAACAGCACCTCATCTTCAGATTAGGCAAATTACAGCCTTCCGGACTGAGGATTGAGTTCAACAAATTCAGAGCATGAACTCTCGACTCCACCTCCACTCCACCTGCATTAATTTAAATTAATTTCTTCTTTTCATCGCGTTCGTCTATTTTTAATATTTTATATTTTTACTTCTGTTTATCAAAATCTAAAATATCGCTTTCCATTTTACTTCATCCCCCATCCCTCTGCCCATTCCACTAAGGACAGCTGCCACATTCGTAGACTGTGCACTTTCGGTTCTGCCATTTACACATTCCAATCTCTTAATGGACGCTCTTAGCAACATTGTCATTATCATTGATCATCACCATTTACATTCCCGTTGTCACTTCGTCCCTGCTATTTGTTTCAATTATAGACCTCACTCCCAGAAAAAAAATCCATGCTCACAGTATAAATCTTATCCAATTTTCCTTATCTTCAGCTCTGAGGAAGGGTCACCCTAACTCGAAACATTGGCTCGATTCTTCCTCCACAGATGCTATCAGATCCGCTGAAAATTTTCAGCATGTTCTGTTTTTCTTTCAGATCTCAGCACCCGTGGTATTTTTCTTTAATTATAGGGAGTAGACTATTCTGGATTTGGCATTGTGCGATCAATAGGGATGAATTAATGATCTAATAGTTAAGGATCCTCTAATCAAGAGTGATCGTAGTTAGATAGAATTCCAAATTCAGTTTGAGGACGAGAAACTCGATCCCAGACTGGACTTCTGGACTTTAACAATGGAAATTACGAAGACATTAGAACAGAATTGGCCCGAGTAGTTTGGGAGAGAAGACAAAAAGGTGGGACAGTTGATGATCAGTGGCAAATGCTGAAGGAGACAATTAATCCCTCCCAACTAAAATACATTCCCATGAGGAAGAAAGACTGTAAAATCGGGAGAAATATCCATGGCTAAGCAAGGAAGTTAAAGATAGCATAAAGAGAAAAGCATACCATATTGCAAAGGCCAGTGGCACACTCGAGGATTGGGAAACTTTTAATAATCAGCATTGGGTTACCGAAAAGTAACAAAAAGATCAAAGGTAAATTATGAAAGAAAACACGCACAACATTTAAAAAGTACAACAAAAGCTCTGAAATATTTAAAAGTGAAGAATGGAACGAATGTGATTGTTGGACACTTGGAGGATTCGACTAGGGAATTAATCATGGGGAGAATAGAAATGGCGGAAACTCTCAATCAATAGTTTGCCTCAGTTTTCACGCTGGACAACTCGAGTTTCATCACAATAGCAACAGGAAATACAGAGGTAATAGAAAGGATGGAATTGAGAAAAATCATCAATAGTGACAAAGTGTTAAGCGGACAGTTGGGATTGAAGTCAGTCACGTTCCCAGGGCCGAATGGCCTACAGCCTATGGTCTTAAAGGAAGTGATAGTGGGCACATTGATTATAATCTTCCAAAATTTCCTGGATGTGGGAACAGCTCCAGTGGGTTGGGAAAAAGAAGATAATATAATGCCCATTTTCAAAGAGGAAGGGAGATGGAAAGGATGAAACCAAACACCAGCTAGTTTGACACCTGTCGTTGAAAAATTGTTCAAATCCATTCTTAAGATTGTAGTAACGGACAATTAGAATGCCAAAATACAATCCATTAGAGCCAGCATGGTTTTACGAAGGGAAAATCGTTTTGACTAATTTGCTAGAGTCCTTCGAAGATGTAACAAGCAAAGTGGACACTGAGGCATTTGTTAAGCTACCATACCTTGAAATGCAACATAGCGTGTATGTGTGTGTGTGTGTGTGTGCGTGTGTGTGTGTGTGTGTGTGTGCGTGTGTGTGTGTGTGTGTGTGTGTTTGTGAATTAAGGACAGAGTCCAACAGAGGGAGATTGCTGGAAATGAGAGACTCTGTGTGTATTGTGTATGTGTACTTGTGTTTGAGTTTGACTGCCTTCTTGCGAATCTTGCCTTTTTGCAGCAATTAATCATTTATGCCGTGCCGCTATTTAATGATCACAGCAGTGTTTCTGCAATGCAATTCTGAAAAGGTTTCAGAAGCAACTACTGTCTTCCAAAGCAAAGCAGGAAATTGCTGATGGGGAAATTCTTATTTCTTCCATCAGGTGGCAGGAAAGCCAACAAAATGTTCACTCCCGCCCCCCCCCCGCCCCCACCGCCCCCGCCCGCCACCACCCCCCCCCCCCAACCCCCCATGCCTTGGTGTCTCTGTTTCTCTGTCCTCTATCACACTCTTATCTCTCAATGTCAATGCCTGTATCAATGCGCTCGGTCTCACTTTCATTATCGTGGACACAGTGTCAACACAGTCTCAGACGCTGCTCCTAATTCAAGCTTCTTAATTGATTCATTCAGTCGCTTTTTCAATGCCCATCACATTCTCCATTGATTCCACTCTTGTTAACTACGTTTTGGTAACACATCGTGTACAAACAAGCTGGCTTTATAGTTCCTATTTTGGTGAAAGCCTAATAACTGCACTTCCTCTTCGGGCCTGTTCCTCACTATAAAGAATCGAGTCAAGATATATTGTACTATTCTAACCATTGCAAATACAACTTGCAGATGGATCACGCACGAGGGTTAAAAACCTTCATTCTAGTAGCAATCATCTCAGGTGAGTAACACTTCAGATTCTCAGTGATTACCTCTCAAGAAAGCCTTTTATCATTCCACATTTAATGTTGCACTGAGAGAAAAATTAGAGCAATATTCGCAATGCTTGAATTTAATTATTAGGGGCGGCATTTTGACACAATCTTTAGCACTGCTGCCTCACAGCGCCAGGGGCCCGGATTCGATTATTGGCTTGGGTTACTGTGCAGAGTTTACACGTTCCCCCATGTCTGCGTGAGTTTCCTCTGGGTGCTCTGCTTTCCTCCTGCAGTCCGAAAGATGTGCTGATTAGGTGCACTGGCCGTGCTACTCTCTCCCTCAGTGTAACTGAGCAGGTGACTGGCGGATTTTCACAGTAACTTCATAGCAGTGTTAATGTAAGCCTACTTGGGACTCTGATAATTCAACCTAATTTAGTTATTCTCATTGATTTCCTTTCAATAAATTATTTTATATTCTTATGTTTAAAGTTGATCTTTCGAGACAAGTACACGGCAATATTACTAGTGACTGAGTTCATTTAACAATTGGAACTTTACAAGGAGTTATTTAAGTGCTTCAGTCGTGAGAAAAGGCAAACCTATCATACATATAAATAGTTCGCCAAACACTCCTTCGACAGTGCCTTCCAGGCCCAAAACATCTCGCACTTGGAAGGAAATTTGCTACAGGTAGAACGAAAAGCATAGCTTGCAGTATTCCGTTAAAACCATACCCATCCATTAAGCTAGAATCACCTTTCTATTACGGTCGCTGGGTCAATACCATGGGAGACGTCACCTTCCCCCTGAAAGTACTGCTGAGTGTACCTTGTGCATCTGGGACGAAACATTCCAGGAATGCAGCTCCACACTCTCTTCTCAAGGGGGCAAATAAGCATGGGCAGTAAATACTGGCTCAGCCTCGCGACTCTCACATCTCAGGACAGAATAAATCACAGGGCCATTAGTGAGGGATTTAGGCAACGCCTTTTTTAGTTCCATAAGTGAATGGTGAGAAGGTGGAACTGTAGAACGTGGAATATGTGACATGAACGATGATTATGTATTTCAGAGGGCTATCAGGTGGAAAGAAACAGTAATTGGCCGCTAATCTCATAGTGCCGGAAGAAGTGGGGTTGGGGTGAATAAACGCCAGCAAAAACTCAAGGGCCGAATGGCCTGTTACTGCTTGTAATTTGAAATGATTCTATCCAATTAAACACATGGCCTGTTAGCAACTCATCACAGGCCTCATTTGGTTTTGGGTACATGTTGCAGATATTGATCTAGCAAGGCCTTAAATCTTCAAGTCTCTGGCCAGGAGGCACGTCGGGGGTGCCCAGCTTTGTACTGTTGCACGAAGCTGAACACTACCTTCTTGGTCAGCTTCGTGCAATAATACTGATGCACTCACAGGGCAAAACCGCGACTGCTGGCTACCTCCAACGGCAGCACGATGTCTACAGGGGCCCACCCATCCTCCCCCTCCCCCACATCTCCTCAGTTAAAAATCGATAGAACGCCTAGAACCTCCACTTAATTCTAATTTTCTCTATCCTTCAGGTAGCCTGGCTGCATCCGCAGTCATACACCAGCCAGAGGCAGAGATGAAGGTCCAGCAGGGAGCCACTACGACCATCACCTGCTCCTATACAGAGGTGGAGAGGGCTTGCTTGGTCTGGTACCGGGGACCTCTCCACCCAGCCATGGGGGGAAGTCCCGAGTACATTCTCGTCCGCTGCACCGATGGTTTCAGCGACAGTGCCACATTTTCCAGGCATCGCTTTTCCTCCTCCCTGACCAAAACTTACAGAATCATCAGTCTGACAGTTGCACCGGTGACAGCTGAGGACTCCAGGAAATACTTCTGTGTCTTAAACACACACACTGGCACATTCCAGGCAGCAGTCTCTACATAAACTGCAGTTCCTCTCCCAGGCAATGGGAATTCTGGGCATGATGTGTGGACCCACTGTCTAATGTCGGTGTTGTAGAATTGCAGCATCAAAACAAGGATGGACAGGCAGATATAGGAACATAGAAAAACTACAGCCCAAACAGACCCTTCGGCCCACAAGTTGCGCCGAATATGTCCCGACCTCCTAGGCCTACCTATAACCCTCTATTTTATAAGTTCCATGCACTTATCCAAAAGTCTTTTAAAAGACCCTATCGAATCCACCTCCACCACCACTGCCGGCAGCTGATTCCACTCACCCACCACCCTCTGAGTGAAAAACTTACCCCTGACATCTCCTCTGTACCTACTCCCCAGCACACTAAACCTATGTCTTCTTGTGGCAACCATTTCAGCCCTGGGAGAAAGGCTCTGAGAATCCACTCGATCAATACCTCTCATCATCGTATACACCTCAATCAGGTCACCCCTCATCCTTCGTCTCTCCAAGGAGAAAAGACCGAGCTCTCTCAACCTATCCTCATAAGGCATGCCACCCAATCCAGGCAACATCCTTGTAAGTCTCCTCTGCACCCTTTCTATGGCTTCCACACCCTTCCTGTAATGAGGCGACCAGAACTGAGCACAGTACTCCAAGTGGGGCCTGACCAGGGTCCTATATAGCTACAACGTTATCTCTGGACTCCTAAACTCAATTCCGCGATTGATGAATGCCAGTGCAGAGGGACCTCGGGGTCCTTGTGCATGAGTCGCAAAAACCCAGCTTGCAGGTGCAGCACGTGGTCAGGAAGGCGAATGGGATGCTGGCCTTCATAGCGAGGGGGATTGAATATAAAAGTAGGGAGGTCTTGCTGCGGCTATATAGGGCATTGGTGAGGCCGCAGCTAGAGTACTGTGTGCAGTTTTGGGCGCCGTACTTACGCAAGGATATTTTGGCCTTGCAGGGAGTGCAGAGGAGGTTTACTAGGCTGATGCCGGAGTTGAGGGGGTTGAGCTATGAGGAGAGGCTGAATAAACTAGGCTTGTACTCGTTAGAGTTTAGAAGAATGAGGGGAGGTCTCATTGAGACGTATAAGATGATGAATGGGATGGATAGGATAGAGGTGGAGAGACTCTTCCCGCTCAGAAAGGACAGTAGGACTAGGGAGCACAGCCTCAAGATAAAGGGGGGGGGGCGGTTTAGAACGGAGTTGAGGAAGAACTTCTTCACTCAAAGGGTGGTGAATCTCTGGAATTCTCTGCCTGTTGAAGTGGCGGAGGCTGCCTCGCTAAATATTTTTAAGACGCGGGTTGATGGGTTTTTGATAAGAGAGGGGATTAAGGGTTATGGGGAGAGGGCGGGAAGGTGGAACTGAGCCACGACAGATCAGCCATGATCTTATTGAATGGCGGGGCAGGCTCGAAGGGCCAGATGGCCTATTGCTGCTCCTATTTCTTATGTTCTTAGTACACCATACGCCTTCTTAACCACAGCCTCTACCTGCGAAACTGCTTTGAGCGTCCTATGAACCCGGACCCCAAGATTCTTCTGATCTTCACACTGCCAAGAGTCTTACCCTTAATATTATATTCTGTCATTCTATTTGACCTGCCAAAATGAATCATCATACTTATCTGGGTTGAAGTCCATCTGTCACTTCTCCGCCCAGTCTTGCAGCCTATCAATGACGCGTTGCAACTTCTGACATCCCTCCACACTATCCACAACACCTCCAACCTTTGTGTCATCAGCAAACTTACCAACCCATCCCTCCGCTTCCTCATCAAGGTTATTTATAAAAATCACAAAGAGCAAGGGCCCCAGAACAGATCCCTGGGGCACTCCACTGGTGACCGACCTCCATGAGAAAAAAACAATCTACAACCACTCTTTGACTTCTGTGGGCAAGCCAGTTCTGAATCCACAAAGCAATATCCCCTTGGATCCCATGCCCCCTCACTTTCACATTAAGCCTTGCATGAGGCACATTATCAAACGCCTTGCTGAAGTCCACATACATTACATCTACTGCTCTTCCTTCGTCAATGTGGTTTGACGCATTGTCAAAAAATTCAATCAGGCTCGTAAGGCCTTTGACAAAGCCGTGCTGACTGTTGTTGACCGTACTATACCTCTCCAAATATTCATAAACCCCGCTTCTCAGGATCGTCTCCATCAACTCACCAACCACTGAGGTTAGACTCACTGGTCTATACTTTCCTGTGCTATCTCTTGTCCCTTTCTTGAATAAAGGATTCACATCCACAATCCTCCAATCCTCCAAAACCTCTCCTGTCTCCATTGATGACGGAAAGATCATCGCCAGAGGCTCAGCAATCTCTTCCCTCGCCTCCCACAGATGTGAAGTAGATTCTTAGACACATCAGCTGATTCACAAAACAGATACTGGACAGCTAGATAAAATGATTGATAGACACAGGAATTGATGCATTGACATACAAAGCAGATATATGATCAGTGGACAGTTAGATAGATAGAGTCATAGACACACGAATAATGAATTAACAGAAGACAAATAAAAGGTCACTGCACAGTTAAGTGGATAGATTCATAGACAGATTGACTAACACGAAGGTATATGAACACCAGAGAGTTAGATAGATTAACAGCCACATCAACTGCTGGACTAGCACGTGAATTGGATATATGGTGAGCAGGGGCTAATTTCCAGGTGATAGACGGCTTGGGGTCACTGTCCGTGCAGAGTTTGCACGTTCCCATCGTGTCTGCATGGGTTTCCTCATGATTTTCCAGTTTCCATCCACCGTCCAAATGATGTGCTGGTTAAATGCTTTGGCCATGCTAACTTCTCCCTCAGTGTGCCTGGACAGGGGCCGGTGTGTAGCAACTGGGAGATTTTCATAGTCACTTCATTACAGTGTTAATGTAAGGCTACTTGTGACACTAACAAATAAAACATTATGAATAAATAAGCAGGAAGGCACAGTGTGATCAGTTCTGAACAAGAGATGGGTACACACAACCTTTTATATATGAAGAGAGACTATGAAGGATGTAATTACAGTAGAGGGTGCAGAGGAGGCGCACAAGGATGTTGCGTGGGCTGGAGCGTTTCAGCTATGAAGAGGGGCAGGTTAGTCTGGAGTTGCTTTCCTTAGAGCAGGGAAAATGAGGGGGGGGGGTCTGATGGAAGTGTACAAAATTATGAGGGATATAGGTATTGTGAACAGGAAGGGACATTTCCCATTAGTAGAGAGGTCAATAACAAAGCAACATAAATTTAAGGTAATGGTCAGTAAATTTAGAGGGGATCTGGAATCAAAATACTTTCACCCAGTGGATGGTGGGGAACTGACTGCCTGAAATGGTGGTACAGGCGGCAACCCCTCACAACATTTAGGAAACATTCAGACGAGCATTTGAAACGCTATGGCATGCAAGGCTACGGACCAAGTGCTGGGAAATGTGACTATTGCCCCTTTCCGCTTCTGCTCACTGTACAGCTGGAGCCAATGTGTTTTGTGTCTCTAGCACCAGAACCAGACTCATTCTGATTTCACCAGGGCTAGTGCATTAGGTTGCACTTTATCCCTCAGAATGTCATCGTTCTGATTGAGTGACACTATTTCTGAGGAAAGGCGTGAATCTCTAGACGGATGAGACAGTAATCATAATTTGCTGCATAAATGAACATTTGTGACATTTTAGTTATTCAATATTTGGCACTTACTGCTTTAAGAAAAAAGACAATTATTATTGGTTCTAAAGACGGTGTTACCAGTTGCAAATTCTGGGTATATCCTTGTAAAAACTGCTATTGTTGTGCAAGGGGTCCTGGTGTCCTAACACACAATCACTGAAAGCCAGCTTGCAGCGACTGCAAGCAGTTTCAAATGCAGCTTGTTCCTGCTGTTTTTGACCATGAGGTCAACAATGTTACTCGGACTATTGGAGGGTTCCTTATGCAGTGAGCTGCTTGACATTTCCCTAAATTCCTGCTGCATGTGTTTGCTGAACCTCACCTTTCAATGGTGTTACAGAGGGAGGAATCACCATAGAATCCCTATACTGAGAAGAGGCTATTTCACCCTTGAGTCTATACCCAGGCCCACTCTGCCATGTCCCCGTAACCTCTGCTAATCACGCAATCGACACACCTACCGCTAATTAGGGGCAAGTTAGCATGACTAAACCAGCTAGTGTGCACATCTTTGGACTGTGGGAGGAAATTGGAGCATTCGGAGGAAACCCACGGTAAGAACGTGTAAACTCCACACAGGTAGTACTCAGGTCTAGAATAAAAATCTGTTGCTTGATGCTGTGTGGCAGCAGTGCTAAACACTGTGCCACCGTTCCGTCCTTCACAATAACGGATGTCTCTTTGACTTTAACAGATGTCCACTCAGAAGTAGTTCTGACGCAGCCGGAGGCAAAGAAGCAATTTCGAGTATAGACTCTGACCCTGACCTGCAATACCAGTGGCTTTGACTTCAGTGGCTACTGGCTGTACTGGTACCGTCATGGTCCCAGTAAGAGGCCAGACTGGCTAGTTTCCTACTATGATGAAGACATCCAATGATACAGTGGGGAGGCTCGAGAATGAATCACTGTTTCCAAAGAGCTTGCAAACAATATTTTTGCTTTGGATGTCAGATTTTTGCCGATGGAGTAAACGGCTGCTTACTAGAGTGCACAGCGAACACAGTGAGGCGGGTTAGCCCCAGATTTGTAAAAAAAATCAAACTAGAGGAACTGCACACAGTTTGTCCCCTTCATCAAACTCCAATAGATTCATTTCTGACAACAATTCATGGAACCATAGTGTTACTCCACCGCACAAAATAAGGCCATCCATCTGATGTACGGATATCACACCTGGACAGTCACTTCCTCATAAATCTCATGTGGCTAAAATTTGTTCAGTGGAAAGACATTTTTTTTTATATCACTCAAACTTTTGAAATCCTGGCACAGCTGGTCAGACTGGATTCATGAATGTGCTTCCTGTGGCTGCGGGGTGGCGTGGGAGTGTCTAAAACAGAGACTCAGCGCTTCAAAAGACACGATAGGTCATTTCGGAGAAATGTTTTCACTCAGAAGCTGTGAAACTCTCCACCACAGGAAGTTACGGAGGCCAAATTACTGAATATATTTAAAAATGAAATAGAGAGATTTCTGAATCTGAAGGTGTGAAGGGTTGCAGGGAAAAAGCGAATCGAGGATCAGCCATGATCATAATGAATGAGGGAGCAGGCTCTAAGGGCCGAATGACCTCTGCCCGCTCCTATTTTCTGTGATTCAATGCTAACAAGTCGACCATGTACAGCCGCAGCATGGAACATATTATCATCATCCAAGATATCTGGCTTAATCGCCTATAAAAGCTACCTGGATGTGCACCGGATGTTCTCTAACTTCCAAGACTACGGACCAGATGCCGTTCTGCTACTGCGGCCTGTTGACTGAACGAATGAAGCTCCAAAAACACTCAAGACGCTCGATACTATTTAGGACAAAGCAATTCACTTGATGGCTACCAATTCCATAAATATTTACTTCCTGCCGCCGACACAAAGTGGCAGACGTGGCACAGCAGCAAACGTTTAGACATGCAGGAATTTGCTAAGGCTCTTTAGGCAGCACTTTCCAAACCTACAAACACTACCATCTAGAAAATAAGAGCAGCAGATACCTGGGATACCCACTACCTGGAGGTTCACCTCCAAATCACTCCCATCCTGATTTGGAAAGATTCGCCAGACTCCGTACGTAACTGCAGGATAATGGATCATTCTTTACACAGCTGAGATCTAGAATGCGTGCCCTGGCTGAAGATTCAACAACAACTTTTCCTGAGCATTGGATGTATTTTTTGAATTGGAATATGAAGCGATCTGTGAAATGTACAGGGGAGATTATCGGTGTTGTCATGTCAGTGAATTGAATGGGCAGCTTGGTCAGCATGCGACTGTCATGCTAAGAGCCTACTTTATTAAATAATTTTGTTAAAGCAACATGGAATCAGTCCTCCAATTAAAATAATGTTCCAGACGGTACTGTTAACGGAAACATGAGGAATATGATTCAATTCGCCCTGAGTAACAATTAATCTTTGCATTTTATTTCACAATGAAAATTCGTTGGCGCCCATTCTGTGTTGATGTGGATATATTGTCACGTGTTGACAGTAGCTTCTATTCTAGACAGCCAATAATTAGTGTCTTGTCAAAACCCTCCCCCTGCACATGTACAAACCCTTGTGACTAACGATCAGGATTTAAAGATAAGCCCAGTGCTCTGTTCAGTGAGTGACTGGGGGGATCCCGGGAGGAGGGTGTCCAAGTTAACAAGCTCCATGAGCATGGCGCTAGGAATATCTCTTGGTCTGTTTCTTGGCATCTTCTCCTGTGAGTGGTTGGATATTTTCAGAAAGTTTCCACAGTCTCTGTTTAACGTTAATCATTCCTGGTGGCGTAACACAAACTGGATTCACCTCACTATAATTTTTGTTTCTTTTGGTTAGCAGGCGTCCAGTCGGATGTGGTGTTGACCCAGCCAGAAGCAGAGATGGGGATAGTAGGGCGAACCCTGACCCTAACCTGTAAAACCAGTGGATTTGATCTTGGGAGCTACACCATGCTTTGGTACCGACACAGTCCCGGGAAGGGTCTGGGCTGGCTCCTTTCGTACTACAATGAAAATAGTAAGGAGTACAATCCGGAGTTTGGTGAACGAATCACTGCGTCCAAGGACCTTTCCAACAGCGAATTCAAGCTCTCTATTAGGACTTTAACAATGGGAGACAGCTCTATGTATTACTGTGCACAACGGCACAGTGATATTGATCATACCCAGACCTGTACAAAAACCCACAAGAGGAATTGTAGCCATTTCCCTGCTTTTTCTTTCCATTCATGAATGTCCACCTTTAATTTTCTTTATATTTAATCGTTTGTTCGGCCATATCAAATGGTGTTTGAGAGTCAACCGCATTGTTGTGTGGACATGCCGTCACAGGTAAGCCAGATCAAGTAAGGAAGATAGATTGATTTCCTTAAAGGATATCCGTAAATCAGATCAGTCTTTACAACAACCTACAATTGTTTCATGGTTTTCATTGGATTTTTGATTACTTAATTCAAATTACAACACCAATCTTTGTGGAGTTCGAACCCCCGTTGCACAATAGTTATTCCATTGGTCTATGTTCTGGCGTGGAACACCGCCCCCGATTGGATCTGGAAAAGTGGAGAAGCACTGATTATGGAGGGGGTGGGGTGGGTGGGGTGTGGGAGTTGGTTGAATCCAGTTCGAGTAATCTCACCAGGGAGGGGAAACTTCGAGATGGAGATTTTGCAAATGTTCTGAAACTGTTGAGATTCTTACAGGATCTGAAAGCAGGAAACACAACCAAGAGGTACCACTAAAAATATCCCCCTGGAGCGTGTGTTGATTTGGACACATACTAGATCCCCCACCGCCCACCCCTCCTACTCTCCCTCCCCACCACGCCCCCCGCCACAACATCACCTCCCCCCCACCCACTCCCCCACCACCTCTCGGGTCAATCACTGAACAAAGAAACGGGGAGTTTTCTCATACTTTGACTCAGTCACAGGGGTTTGTACAATAGACAGAGAGAGGGGCTTTGAGATGACACAAACTTTTGGTTGCCTGCAGTCGAGCTCTACTGTAAACATGACTACATTACCATCAAAACAAAAGGGAGTCAATAAAGACTCACTGCTATTCAGAGCGGGCTGAAACATATCACTGATGTTGCCGTTAAACAGTACTGTCCCCAGCATAAACCCCAATCTGTGACTGATACCAGGATGTTTTCTGGGTATGTTTCAGTTAGATAGGATTGTAGAACTGCATCCATCACAGTCCACTGAAACCACTGATTCGATTGAGAACAACCCAAATGGTTTCTTTGCCCCATTTATTCCACAAATACATTTATGTTCCCGCTGAAACCGTTTATTCCATTGTCAACGGAAGTTACCACTCAGAATGCATCCAGCACCCACCCAAGTCTTACCTTTCGGAGGACTCTGGATATCATTTATATGGAAAATCCAAGGAGAGGCAGTTGTATTGGTGGGAAGAAAAATGTTAAACTGACGCAAAATTAAGAAGATTTGTTCCAGTTTAGAGTGGCCCCGGAGTAGCGTCGGTGTTACCCGGCAAGTTGCAATGTTTCAGGAGCTGCCCATTATTTAGGGCGGGAGAATTGGTTCCACCGTAATTTTCAAAGGAGAGACAGTTCTGTGTTGGCAATGTCTACATTGCATATGCTTTGTGCCAATTGTGGGAACGCGGGAACAAGTCGGGAAAGATTTTGAATGATAAAATCACCCAACTAGGTAGAACAGAAGATTTATAGGAATACCATGACTTCGGACTTTTTCTCCATGGTCGTTCCTATAGTGCTCTAACAGTATATGTTCAATCATTAATGGTTGTCGTATGTAAATGCGGGACTATGGGGAGGTGGTGGCCTACTGGTATTGTCATTGGATCAATAATTTAAAGGCCCAGGTTACCGATTCGTGAATAACAGTCAAATCTGACCAAGGCAGTTGGTGAAATTTGAAAACAATAAAATAAAATCTAATGACGACTATTGTCGATGGCTCCAAAACCCCATCTTTTTTCATTCATGCAGCTTTGGGGAAGGAAACATGCCATCCTTACCTGGCCTGGTATAAACGTGATTCAAAATACAGAGTGATGTTGTTGAAACTGAAATGTTTTTTGTCAATGGCAACACCCAACATGTTTCAGCTATGAAAGCAGGATTTGAGGAGCATTTAGATGAACACTCCAAACTTTTTATATACAAGGCAATGGATCAAGTGCCGGAACATGGAGCTGTCTGATGGCCAAGGCAGATAAAAATGGATGAAGGGCTATAAAATTCCATGGCCTAATGACTAACTCACCAGCTCCCCTTTCAATTCGGCTATGGGACATTAAACGCCTAACAGAGAAGGCAAACGATTTTATACCCTATCCAAACGCGGATGTGTGACACTGCATAACTTCCTCACTTTTGTCGTTCAAACAGGAGGATTGAGCTGGAATCCCCAACGATTTCGAGACGATAACCCTACACAATTAACCAGGAAAAATGAGGCGCGGAAGCTGATCATAACTGAGTCAGAATACAGCTGAAATCTGACATGTGTGCAGAAAAACAGTGTGTAACATGCACTGTAGCCAATCCTCAAACCTCCTTTGACAGTACATTTAAATCCCATGAGCTCTACCTTCTAAAACGACAGGACCAGCAGCCACAATGGAATCGCCATCACCCGGAGGTTGTTAAGGTGTCAGAGAACAAAAAAACAAGTATGTTACGAATCCCATATGTTATGTTATGACTAGACCCAACAGTGTTTCTATTTTGACATGAGTGTAATGATAAGGTGTTTCGCTCCAGATCTGATTCTATTGACACACGAGGATGCGCTTATCAAAACTAACTTTACTTAACAGTTGAGTTTGACAATAACAAATGAATTAGTGTAACTTTTCCCAATTGAAATACTTAGCTTAACAAGATGCAATTCTTAGCCGCTAATTCATCTCTATTACTTCAAATTCAAGCAACATTCCTCTGATCAACTTAGAACTCCTCTTCAAAATCAGCTAGCAACCCCTACTTATGTGCTTGTTTTTGTTAAAAGTCCAAAAACTCCACTGGAGAGAGAGGCAGACAGGGAGAGAGAGAGAGACAGAGAGAGAGAGAAAGAGAGAAACAGAGAGAAGAGAGAGAGAGAGAAAAGAGAGAGAGAGACAGAGAGAGAGAGAACGAGACAGACAGAGAGAGAACGAGACAGAGAGAGAGACAGAGAAAGAGAGAGATAGAGCTCTTTCTTCTTTCAGGACCACGCAGAAACTGACGATTTTAAAATAAAAGTGAGCGTTGTGTTTTCCTTGCAAGCCCATTCACATGACCCTGGCTCTGTCAATCAACCCACTCAAAACCTGCTCTGAAATAACATGGCAAAAAACAAAATAGACAAAAATCCATCAACCCAGATTAAAACAATCACATCCTTAGCTGAAATGAAAAATTTGCCTGCATTAGCAGTGTTTGAGCTTCTGGCAAGGCCATAGAAGAAAGAGGGTAGCGGTGGGGGATGTTTTTTTTTCTGCATAGAGGTCTGTGGCAAGTGATGTTTCAAGTGATCAGTGCTGGGACGTCTGCTGTTTGTAATATATATCTAAATGCCTTGAAAGTAAACGTACCTGCTCTGATTAGCAAACTTGCGGTTGATACTACAATTGGTAGAGTTGTGGATAGTGATGAAGATTGTCAGAGAATACCACAGGATATCGATAGGCTGGAAAACTGGATGGAGAAATGGCAGATGGAATTTAGTCTGGACAAATGCGAGGTGATGCATTTTGGTTAATCCAATTGAGGTGGGAGCCATAAAATAAATTGCAGAACCACCAGGAGCATAGACACGCAGAGAGCTTTGGGAGTACAGGTGCCCAGATTCTTACAAGTGGCAGCACAGGTGGAAAAGGTGGTAAAGAAAACATATGGCATGCTTGCCTTCATTGGACGGGGCATTGAGTAAAGAAGTTGGCAATTACAGTTGTATGAAACTTTCGTTAGGCCACATTTTGAGTACTGTGTCCAATTCTGGTCACCACACTACCAGAAGGACGTGGAGGCTTTGGAGGGCGTGGAGAAAACGTTCACCAGGATGTTGCCTAGTATGGAGGGTATTAGCTATGAGGAGAGATTGAATAAACTGGGATTGTTTCCCCTAAAAAGACGGGGGCTGAGGGGCGACCTGATGGAAGATTATAAAATTATGGAAGCTATAGGTAGGTTGAACAGTGGAATCTTTCTCCCAGGGCAGAAATGACATTACAAGGGGGCACAAGTTCAAGCCGGGGGGAAAGGTTCAGTGGAGATGCATGGAGGAAGTTTCTTACACAGAGGCCGGTGGGGGTCTGGAAGTCATTGTAAAGTGAGGTGTTTGAGGCAGTCATTTTAATAACTTTTAAGACAGATCTTGATAGGCATATGAAGAAATGATGAATAGAACGATATAAGCGGTTGGTTTAGATAGGATAACATGATCAGCAGAGGTTTAGAGGGCTAAAGGGCCGGCTGTTGTGCTGTACTTAGTTCTTAGTTCATTGTGCAGACAAGTCGGCCCTCGTAATACAGAGTTGAATTTTAAACATACCTCTTACAAGAAACATGATAGAAATTAATTTCTTTAAGGCACAGTATCGTCACTGGTTCTCCTCCAAATCATTCACCATTCCAACTTCTAAATATATTACTGTTTCTTATCTGTCACTGGGCGAAAATCCTGGAATTCTCTCCCTAACAGCACCGTGGATGTAAATATCAGAAAATTAAATCAAATGGTGACCCAATTCTATTGCTACCAAAACCCACCTCCTTCCCTTGTAGGGAAGGAGACCTGCTATCTCTGTTTTGTCTATTCTGCTCATGACTCAATATCAACAGCAAGTGATTGACTCTGAAATGACCTTGCAACACATTTATTTGAAGTGATGGGCAATAGGTAATAAATCCAGAGGGTATTTCAGGATAAACTATCTTGCACAACGAGTGTTGAAAACGTGGAACGTCCTTTCAGAAAACGTAACTTTGGCCAATTCTATTAATATATTCATGGGTAGATAAGATGTGCAGAAGTGCAAGTGAAGATTAGAATGATACAAGTGTGAGATAAAGGTCGGCGAGAAGGGGCTCTTGTGGGCCATCTACAGCAGCATATTTTTTACAACCTACACTTATCCTTTCAGCACATTGAAGCTGCTGCGCCATTTAACATGAGTGTGATTGATCAGTGACTACAAATCTACCGTCCTGTACGTTTCTATATCTCTGAATCCACTTAAAAGACATGGATTTGAGTTTCAGATGCATTCAAGGATTGCGCAGGCAAGGTTCCCTGGCGGTGGACAGTAGAAAGTACTGTACATCCCTTTCGGCTTCTATATATTCCCATCTGTCCTTGTAAAATGTACAAACTCAGATATATTATCATCTCGCTTTTCGTGTAACACATTGATGGAGAACACAAATAGCCTCAGCCATGAGCCTTAAAGCACACTGACTGGCAGCAATGACCAATGTTAACATCTCCCATTCAAGAGGAGGCGGACACGTAGCAGTAAATTTTACTGGTTTAATAATCCTGGGACCCCAGATCATGCTCTGGGGACCTGGGTTCAAACCTCAACATGGAAGCAGATGGTGAAATTTCAGTTCAATAAAAATCTGGAATTAGAAGCTTAATGATGACCATGAAAGCATTGTTGATTTTCTTTAAAAAAATCTTTATTCTAGAGAAGAATATCTGACATCCTTCCATCGCCTGGACAACACGGGACCCCAAAAAATGCCCCCCGACAGGATCTTCAAAGGCAACCTGTTAAAAGGGAGGGGAGGGAGCAACAGGTAATGGGCAATGCATGTTAGCCTAGATAGCGACGTCCACATCCCATTAAAAATGTCCATGCTCTGCTTTCTACCCAATACCATCGTCGTGCTAATATTTGGCCTCCAACTCCACAACCACTTGACTTGCCTATTGATCTCATGTTTGATTTATTGATTATTGAATGCATTTTTGAGAATTCAAATCTACTGCCTCCCCTTGATCTATTTTGCGACTCAAACTTAAAGGTATTAATGTGTTCCTCAAAGTGTATTGTTTTTCGTGAAACCTGATGGACCATGCTATGACTTTCGAAGCGCTTTATTAAGACTGCCTCAATAGCAGGTTGCAGCTCTTTTCCGCGGGCTGACGTGAAGCTGAAGAGAAAATAAGCTGTACAATAGATCCCTGTTTGCTCCCTTTCCCTCTCATTTCTTTAAGAGGAGTTTCAATAACTGCATGAGTAAATGGAGACAAATATAACGTTGTGCTGGACGGTCGGATGAAGGAGGTTCAGAGCGTTCCATTGGCCTTTAACAACGATGTGGATTAGTTAGTTTGACTGTCATGTACGATTTAGCCAATTGTCTGAAAACTACAATGCATTTAAGTGAACTTATGACTTGTAGAGTTTCGTAGCCTTGATTCTGGGTTCCTTTGAAATAGGTAACACAAGCATGACTTTGCATTTCAGACACGTTCCCAAACATTCGAATACACACACAGCAATGGATTCGTTTGCACACTGAAGTAACACTTTAAGTATTCTCCGGTCGTAGCCTGATGGCAAAAATTCATAGAGTCAGACCATGTCATTGTGAATTCTATTGGTGGGTTATGTGGTTCCTCAGCCCAGTGTTAAGTGTAATTCTACTGTGATGCTTTTATATCGGAGGTATCCATTTAATTATGATGAAGGGAACTTCAATGGAAAGTAAGACAGGAAGTAGCACATCTTGCATTTGGAATTTCTGCATCTCCCGCATCTCGAAGGGAATGGCAAAAATAAATTTTGCATCGGTTTATCACATTACGTGTAAAAAGGGAACTTTAACAATCCTCTATTTTGTCCATCATACAACTTCATTTAGGTGTTGAGATACCGCCATGTCTTTGTTACCCCAGATTCGCCGATTCAAGTTTTATATTCCACATTCCACACTGCATTAACTTCAGTTGGTCCAAACTATAATATCCAGAACTTCACTCCCTCCGTGTCTGGCTGATACAGGAGGTGCCATAGTGTTACGGTCAGGTTGCTGTATTAGCCATTAGCCAGAGGCACAGCCCTTTGCACGTGGGTTCAAATCTCATCATGGCTAGTTATTTGAATTGCAACTCAAGTCTTAAACTTTGGAGGGAAGGTTTTATATTCAGTAATGTTCACTATGAATCTGGTTCAATTGTTCCTTTTAACGTTATCTACCAACTTTCCGTAGTCTGACTGTAAATTAGAGTAATGGACAGACGTCTGAAATGACAACAATCCGATTTATTTGATTCAATTTGCTTTATTATAGTCACACATATTTGTACACAGTCAAAAGTATTGTTTCTTGCATCATATGTAGACAAAGAATACCGTTCATAGAGAAGGAAAGTAGACAGTGCAGAATGTATGGTTACAGTCATAGTTGGGGTGTAAAGAAAGTTCAACTTAGTGCGAGGTAAGCCCATTCAAAAGTCTGATGGTAACAGGAAAGAAGCTGCTCTTGAGTCGGTTGGTATGTGTCCTCAAACTCTTATATTTTTTTCCCGACGAAAGAAATTGGAAGCGAATACATCCGGGGTGTGTGGGTTCCTTGATCATCCTGGCTGCTTTTTCGAGGCAGCGGGAAATGTAGACTGTTTCAATGGATGGGAGGCTGGTTTGGTTGACCGACTGGGCTTCGTTCACGGCCCTTTGTAGTTCGAATCCATTCACTTCAGGGCAACTGGGGATGTCAGTGACAAAGTCATTCCATGACATACGAAGTAAAAACAAAACCATATTGGCTTCTGGGTAAACATCAGGATTCCCGTCATTCTCATCAAATCCCTCGATACTTGCTCTTCTAACCATCTTTGTAAATCTTCTCCACCCTGTGTGCCTTTCATTCTGTTGTTGCTCCAATTTTGGTCTTTTGAAAGTGCCCCTAATTCCTTTGGCCCCTCAATCCGCGAGCGTGCCTTCAAAAGCCTTGTTCCTGAGCTGGAGAATTCTCTACGTTAACCATTCACCGCTGCCCCTATCACCCACTCTGTTTACCTCCCTCCATTCCTTTAACAATGTTCCTGAAAACTTACCTCGCCCTTAGAACATCGTGCTGGTCATCGAACCCCAAAACTTTTCTATGGATTTTTTTTAGTCAGCGCTCGTGTGAAATCCTATGACCGTTATACTCGGGTTTTAAAGGAGTAGAATTGATAGCTGCACTTATCAGTAAGATTCTGCTCTAGCAGGTGACGTTATGCATCTGACAGCAGCAGTGGCAACAGCTGCTGATGAGTTTTTGTGCTGGCATGTATCACTGTGGGGGATATGGCAGGACCACAGTAGCTGAACCTGCTTTAACGCCCGTACAAAAACCTCCCAGCCTCACAGGAGTGCACCAATCTCTCTCAATAGCACCCGCCTCAGCCCACTTCCCGCCATTGACCCTCATCCCCACCGTGTTGCTGACCGAGTTTATCTTATTACTGGTCTGACCCAGCCCTAATCAAATCAGTCAGACACACGACAGAGCGAAAGAGTGGTGAATGGGGCCCCAATGGATCGTGTTATGAGATCAAACCATGTGCAACATATGTAGAGGCTAAGCTCACCTTTGGCGACGGGACCAGGCTGATTGTGGAACCGAGTAAGTAACTAATACTGGATAATGATCTCTCATCATGTTATTTTGCCCCTTGTGACTTATTTGAAACATACAATTATTTGAATGATCACTGTTGTATAATGGATGAACGGGGATCTTTCGGAATTGGAAGCGTAGCTTGACTGGGCATTGAAATTTTCTGAAGTACTTTCTTTAAACATTTAACTGACCTCTATCGTGGCAACACAACTGTGTTGCCAACAGAGAGATATGTCAATGACCTGGCTGTGTGTCGTACAATTAAGTGACATCTCGATAGACAGCTAGAAGAGACTCACCCCGAGAGAGTCATAGGGTCATTGAAGGAGACAGCACTGGAAAAAGCCCTTCTGCGTAATGAGGAGCATAGATAGAGAAGACAGGAAGACACTTTTCCCTTTACTTGAGAGAGCAGGGCATAGATTTAAGGTAGGGGCAGGAGATTTAGGGGGTTGTGAAGAAAACATTTTGACCCAAAGGGTGATGGGAGTCTGGAACTCAGTGCCTGAAATGGTGATGGAGGCCGAGAACCTCACAACATTTAAGAAGTATTTAGATATGCATTTGTGATGTCATATCATACTCGGTAAAGGGCCAAGTGCTGGAAAATGGGATTAGAACAGTTATTTGATTTGTCTTTGAGCGGCGGAGACATGATAGGCCGAAGAGTCTTTTCTGTGCAGTGGATTTCTCTGACTTTATGAATCTTTGCCCTGAGACTATGATCAAAGAATATCAATTCAGTGTGCAAATGAATCCATTATTGTGTATGAATTCTCGTAGTAGAGAAGCTGTCTGAAATCCAAAGTCATGTTTGTGTTACTTATTTCAATGAAACCCAGAGTCAGGACTACAATAACCTATGCAGCCTTCTGGCATCAAAATCACAGTTCTAAGTCACATTTATAAAGGTGGGGTGAGTTGGAATTGGGGGGAGGGATGGGTTGAGGCTTAATGGTGTAGATTTCCTTTAGTTGCAATTCTTAACAAAATCCTAAAAGCAGCATTTTTGTATGGATTCGAAAATTTCGTTCAAAATTGGGCCAGAGAATTCTCCACACGTGTTGTCTCGCTTTAATGTGTACATTGAGATTGGCATCGATTACGGATGGCACGGTGGGACAGTGCTTAGCATTGCCGCCTCACAGCTCCAGATTCGATTCCCGCCTTGGGTCACTGTCTGCGTGGAGTTTGCACGTTCTCCCCGTGTCTGCGCAGGTTTCCTCCGGATTCTTTGGTTCCTCCCACAGTCCAAAGATTCGTTAGGTTGATTGGTCATGCTGAATTGCCCATTAGTGTCAGGGACTGTGTAGGTTAGAGGGATTAATGGGGTAAATTTGTGGGGCTAGGACCTGGGGTGGGATTGTTGTCGGTGTAGACTCGATGGGCCGAATGGCCTCTCCAACACTGTAGGGATTTTATGATCTATGAATTTGAGGAGATTCATTTTGCACTCAGAAGTTTTTGGCCTCATAGCAAAAGTGGGAAGAAAATTTGGCATTGTGACAAACGAACCTGGTGAATTATACAGTGATGAAGGAATGTGTCCTTTTCCACTTGCATATAAAGAAGTTCCTCAAAGAACTAAGTATCTCACCAAGGGTTACCACTCAACTATTGATACCACAATGCTTCAAAGAATAACAATCCAACTTCTTTAAAAGAAAAAGAAAACACTATTTCCTCATGCCAAACTGATTCCCAGGATGGCAGGATTAGTCGCTCTGTTTCGCACGTGCTGTCAGACGTGCACAGTTTATCCAGAATTGTCTCTTTCTAATTTGTTATTTAATCGGTTGCACCTTTTTTTGAGGGCAGATTGGTCATAAAATTATGTTAAGTGAACATCTACTTTCCATGATTTGGAACAGCTGAAGTCTCTGTGGTCCGCCCAGTTGAAAGTTTCTGCTTGGGCAATAGTCACTGTGTGTATATTTATGATACTGACAAACTGGTATTCGGCAGCGGCACCCAACTGCAAGTTGTGCCAAGTAAGTGCGAGTCCACTTTCATTTCCTCTCATTTGATACAGATTTCTACTAGTTAGATTCTTGATCAACAAAGGATAAACGGTTATCGGGGGTAGGCAGGAATGTGGGGTTGAGATTACAATCAGATCAGTCATGATCTTACTGAATAGCGGTTGGGCTGGAGCGGCCCAGTGCCTTACTCCGAATTCCACTTTGCACATTCGTATGTTGATGTCAAACTATTTTCCAAGGATTTATGTCTCCTGGGTGTTCACAGAAAAATACTGGTGAAGATGGAAAATGTGAAACACAGTCAATTTATTATCGAAATATCGTTCCCGGAAATGGTCAAAATAACAGTGGGAGCTAAGTATCAGGGAGAGGGAGGGAACGGCTACATTTGGTTCAGGAGAGAAGCTAATTAAAACAAGTGACACGAACTCAAAGTGAATGTGTTCATATGGCTGGGTCTATATTTTGTAGTAGCTGTTACCACTGTGTTTATTACCGAACTGAGAAGCTTATCTTTGGCAAAGGGACCAAACTCATTGTGGAACCCAGTAAGTCCTCAATTATTTTCCACCATGATCTATTTACATTAGAATGACAATCAATATTTACAATTCCAAACATGTCACCAAGTTGTGTTTTTCTTTAAATCAGTACAAGCTTAAAGGGAGGAGATGTAATATCATTCATAACTTGGGGCGTCTGGTGGTGCAGTGGGCTCGAATCCCTGCCTCTGAGCCAGAAACGCCAGACTTGAGTCCCTACCCTAGAAATTGATGATCGAGGAAGGCGAGAAAACAACGCTGCCAAAGATTGGGAGTGTGAGAGAGAGAGACTCCTGCTCAGCCACGCTTGATGTGTAGTTCGGCTCTCAGCGCTTCGCAAAAGTCTAGGGACATGTTCCAGAAATAGCTATCACTGAAGGCAGAGCAATCCTGCCTAAATCCCACTAGGTGCAGGGAGGCCATTTGGCTTCTAATTTGGACTTGGTTGTGCAGAGATTTCTAGGACGTTATAAGATGCATTGTTGGTCTCTTGGTGATAGATAATTTTTCATGTTTACTATTCGCACACCATGGCAGTTGGAGAGGCTCCCACACACATTAGTGAATATGCTAATCCTTGTTGTGTATATTGATTGGAATCTGAATGAGCTGATGCACTGGTAGCTTTCTGCTGATGAGAAGTCACTGTGCCCATTACTATGATGGTACTTATAAACTCACCTTTGGTTGCGGGAACCAACTGAACGTTGTGCCAAATAGGTGCCAGCTGATTTCTCTTTACCCTTCGATGGACATTTCTGCTACACCAATGTCTGGCGAATGGTGACAAAAAGCAAAAGTAATGCTTAAAATTTAAAAAAAAACAAGCTGTTAGATGTATCATTAGATGGTTAATTAGAACAATAGAGATCCAGAGAATATAATCAGTAAATTCGTCGATGACACACAAATTGGTAGTGTGGTAAATAGCGAGGAGGAAGGCCTTACATTACAGGTCGGTATAGAAGGACTGATCAAATGGATAGAGCAGTGAAAACTTGAAATTTAACTCTAAAAAGTGTAAGGTGTTGTATTTTAAGAGGACTAACAGGGCAAGGGAACATACAGAAGTTAATGAAAACTGCATGGAAGGAAAATCAAACTGCTAGCTATGTCTTGCACTTTTTTTGATATAGAGAGACAGCAAATAAAGCAAAAGAGAGAAATGGGGTGGGTTTCAGGGAGAGGAATAGTTGCATTTTTTTTCCTTTGGCGATCACCTGGCATTACAATTTGAATCCCAATCTATGGTCAAATCACCAAGCAGGTCAAAAACAACGTCTTGCATTACTGCCAGCACGGGAGTAACAAATTTGTGTAGCATCTTTCACAATTGGTTAGAACATTGAATACAGGAGTTGGGACGTTTTGTTGAAGTTGTACAAGACATTGGTAAGGCCACACTTGGAATACTGTGTAGAATTCTGGTGACCCTATTATAGAACTGATGTTATTAAACGAGAAAGAGTGCAGAAACGATTTACTACGATCCTACCGGGACTTGATTGTTTGAGGCTGGATAGACCGCGACTTTTTTTCTCTGGAGCATGGAAGGCTGAGGGATGATCTTATAGAGGTCCATAAAATAATGAAGGGCATAGATCAGCTAGATAGTCAATATACTTTCCCAAAGGTCGGAGTGTCTAAAACTGGAGGGCATATGTTTAAGGTGAGAGGAGAGATACAAAAGTGTCCAGAGGGCTTTTTTTTCACACAGAGGGTGGTGAATGTCTGGAACAAGCTGCCAGAAGTAGTAGTAGAGGAGGGTACAATTTTGTCGTTTAGAAAGCATTTAGACAGTTACATTGATAAGATGGGTATAGAGGAATATGGGCCAAATGCGGGCAGTTGGGATTAGCTTAGGGGTTTTAAAAAAAGGTTGTATGGACAAGTTAGGCCGCAGGACCTATTTCCATGCTGTAAACCTCTATAGATCTATGACTCTATGATTGTGTCATTCCCACAAAAGAAAGGCCAATCCTTGACAATTGAACAAAACTCACTGTGGAACCTCGTATGCATCTTCACGAAGTTCAATGGCGAGACCTTGCATTTACAGAAAACCTGTACCATACTTGCTGAGATTGAAATTCCCATTTATAATGTGGACAAATATTTCTGTCACACGGAGCTAACAGACAAGGGGTGGGAATTAAATTTAAATTGGTGGATGGGGGGAACATATTTCTTTCAGGAAATAATCTTCCCTGGCTATTGAAGTCAGCAGAATCTGAAATTGAACTCAAAACTCAAACTCAGGAGAAAGAAAATATAAATAAATCTTATATTTCTGCTCGTGTGCTTGTATTTTTTGCCGTATTATGGAAAATGTACTAGCGCCAGGACTTTGAAACTTATCTTTGGCAGAGGCAACAAATTCGTTTTGCAATCCAATAAGTTGTTTTAAATTTTCAGCCTGGGTTTGGTTGCAGAATGAGTAACTGAAGTTACCTCGTTTTATTATTGTGCGGGAAATGGGCATCGCTGTCTTGGGCCAGCACTTACAAAGCCCTTCCCTAAATGTGGAAGCAGTGCTGAGCTGTTTTCTTGAACATGTGTTGTGTGCATTATTCCATGCCTACCTACAAATTCTTTCCATTGTGTGGAGAGATTGTGGGGAATGTGGTGGCCAATGGCTACTTAAAGGTAAATGTTCTACAAGTGCACTAAGTTTCTGAACCTTCTTTCATTCAAAGTTCTTTTTACGAGATGCAAGTAAATAATGTATTGGCCTGTTACGTTTAAATGGATGGGAATTCACAAGTTTTAAGGCCTTGTTGTCCAACGAGGGGCATACACACGGTGGGTCGTACTGGGGCTGCTCTTGGATGTTCGAGAGTAGCCTAGTGCTTCAAGTCGTTCGTGTGTGCTTAAACTGGACCAGATGCTGGGCAACACGACAGCGCAGTGACTATCACTGTTTGCTGTGCAGACACATGGATTTGGGCCGGTGTCTGTGGGAGTTTGCGCATTCTCCCCGTGCTTGCATGGGTTTTCTCCGGGTGCTCCGGTTTCCTCCCACACCCCAAAGATGTGCTATTAGGCTGATTGGAGGTAACAAATTGTCCCTAAATTAGTTTCCCTCAATGTGGAATGCCATAAACAATAGATAAGGGTCATGGGTGGAGGGGGGACTGGTAATGTTAAAATGTCGGTGCGGGCTTGTTGGGCTGAAGGGCCTGTTTCCCGGGCAGTTTTTGCTCTTTGTTCTAAGTGAGGGGGGAGGCATTTATATTTTCACCCGGATATAACCTGACCTGGCTACTGAAGTCAACAAAATCTGAAATTGAATTCAAACTCAAACTTAGGAGAAATATAATATAAATAAATCATACTTCTTCTCATGTGATTGGGTTTAGTTTTTTTGTTCCATTGTGTATAGATGTGCTAGCACCAGAACTTTGAAACTTGCCTTTGGCCGGGGCAAAATATTCACTTTGCAACCCAATAAGACATTTAAAAACGTCTGGTTGGAACCTAAGTAATTGGCTTCTCCTTAAAGGTTCTCAAAGTCTCTCCCTCATGTGAACTTTGTGTATTCTCCTGCGTCTGAATTATTGACTATGCTTCATCATTGCTGAATGACATCTGCAACTTCACTCCAATGGATGGTCTATGGCTGTGTCCTTTATACTGTACATTATGAATATACTGTGAAGCTGCGGCTGCCAGTTGACATTTGTGCCAAATGAGTACGATTGGAAGTTACTCTCAGTCTGTTTCATGTCGAATATTTTTTCATTGTATTGTGCCTGACAAGTAGCAAGCGGGCAACGATACACAGAATTAAGTGAAATACAAGTTAAGGTATTATGTCCATAAACTGAACTTCAGAAAGATAGCTGGCAGATAACGTTAACAAATGTGAGGTTGTCCACTTTGGTAGAAATAATAGTCGGAGTAAATATTATTTAAAGGGTGAAAAGCTGCAGCATGGTACAGTGCACAGGGACCTGGGGGTCCTTGTGCACGAATCACAAAAACTCAGTCTGCTGGTGCAACAGGTGATCAAGAAGGCGAATGGAATGTTGGCCTTTATAGTGAGGGGGATAGAATATAAAAGCAGGGAGGTCTTGCTGCAACTGTACAGGGCACTAGTGAGGCCGCAACTGGAGTACTGTGTGCAGTTTTGGTCCCCTTATTTGAGAAAGGATATATTGGCCTTGGAGAAGGCCAAGGTCTGGTTGCAGAATGAGTAACTGAAGTTACCTCGTTTTATTATTGTGAGGGAAATGGGCATCGCTGTCTGGGCCAGCACTTACATAGCCCTTCCCTCAATGTGGAAGGCAGTGGTGAGCTGTTTTCTTGAACATGTGTTGTTAGGCTGATGCTGGAGATGAGAGGTTTAGCTTATGAAGAGAGATTGAATAGACTGGGCCTGTACTCGTTAGAGTTTGAAGGCTAAGGGGGGATTTTATAGAGACATTTAAGATAATGAAGGATTAGATAGGATAGAGGTAGATAGATTCTTCCCGCTTAGAAAGGAATAGAACTAGAGGGCACAGTCTCAAAATAAGGGGGGGGGAGCAGCTTTGAACGGAGTTGAGGAGGAACTTCTTCACTCAAAGGGTGGTGAATCTCTGGAATTCTCTACCCATTGAAGTGGTGGAGGCTACCTCGTTGAATATATTTAAGTCACGTGAAGGTAGATTTCTGATAGACAACGGAATTAAGGGTTATGGGGAGAAAGTGGGAAAGGGGAACTGCCATGATCTTATTGAATGGTCGGGCAGGCTCGAAGGGCTAGATGGCCTACTCCTGCTCCTATTTCTTATGCTCTTATGTTGACTTGACAGCAAGCTCAGGTCTCAATGATTAGTTAGACATGCTGCAGGTGGCGGACCAAGCTCTGGGCCTCAGCAATGCGACAGACATTGATGCGCGACTCATTGGCTGACCTTGCATTATGGTGAAGTTATGTAACTAGGGGGGAAGCGATGTCCTGGTCGCATTATCGCAAAATTATTAACCCCGAAACTCAGCGAATATTGGGGGGACCTGGGTTCGATTCCATCACAGCAGATGGTGGAATTTTAATTTAATAATCTGGAATTAAGAATCTGCTCGCGACCAGGAAAACCATTATCGTTTGTCGGAAAAACCCACCTGGTTCATTAATATCCTCTAGGGAAGGAAACATAGGAACATTGAAGATGGGAGCAGGAAGAGGCGTTTGGCCTTTCAAGCGTGATCTGCCATTTATTATGATCATGGTTGATCATCCACTCAATAGCCTAATCCTGTTTTCTCCGCATAACTTTTTATCCCATTCGCCCAAGTGCTATGTCTAGCCGTTTCTTTAATACATTCAATCTTTTGGCAACAACTACATCCTGTAGTAATGAATTTCACAGGCTCACCACTCTTTGGGTGAAGAAATGTCTTCTCACCTCCGTCCCAAATGGTCTACCCTAAACCCTCAGATCCCTGGTTCTGGCCTCCCCTACCATCGGGAATATCCTCTCTTCATCTCCTATTTCTTATCCTGTTCGAATTTTATAAGTCTCTATGAAATCCATTGTCATCCCTTTAAGTAAGTCTCCCCAATCTATGAAGGCAAAATCACGCCTCATATCTTCATAGTCTCCTTTATTAAGATTCGACACAGTAGTCTCCGAGTCAACTATTTCACTCTCCACCGTGATATAAAAAATTCTCATGTTATGTTCACTCATCCTCAAGGAGTCTCTCACAGCTGGATTGACAATTATTACCTTCTCACTACCTCGTGCCCAGTCTAAGGTGGCCTGCTTCCTAGTTGGTTCCTTCACATGTTGGTCAGGGAAACCATCCCGTATCCGGTCCAGGAAATCCACCTCTACAGCATTGTGGCTAATTTAATTTGATCAAAGTGCAGATTAAAATCACCCTTGATCACCGATATTCCCTCATCACATGTGCCTCTAATTTCGTGTTTAATGCCATTTCCAGCATCACCACTGCAGTTTCGCGGCCTGTATATGACACCAACTAATGTTTTCTGCCCCTTGGTATCTCTCAACTTTACCTGTATAGACTCCACATTATCAGAACTAATATTGTTTCTCACCAGTGTGTTAATTTCCTCTTTAACCAACAGTGCCACTCCACCACCTTTTCCTTTATGCCTGCCCATCCTAAATACTGAATACTCTGGGACATTCAGTTCCCATCCTTGAGAACCCTGCAGCCATGTCTTTGTAATCCCAATTATAGCATGCCCATTTATATCTATCTGCAAGATTAGTTCAACCACGTTATTGCAAATGCTCCGCACATTAAGGCACAGAGCCTTTAAGCTTGCCTTTTTAACATTGATTGTCTCTTTTCCAGTATTCTTCTCGATAGCCCTGTTTGAAGTTTGCCTTTGGTTTCTCTGCAGACCATTTTTCTTTTTGCCTTTTCTATCTCTTGTTTTTGTCCTTGTTCCCTCTTTCGCTGACTCCTAACATAGGTTCCCAACCACCTGGCATATAGTTTCATTGGTTGACCTTGCATCACTGTGAGGTGGTGAAACTGAGAGGAGGCGATGGCCTTGTGATGTTATCGCTAGGTTATTAATCCAGGAAATCAACAAGTGTTTTGGGTTCAAATCCCACCACGGCAGATGGTCGAATTTGAATTCAATAACCTGGAATTAAGAATCTACTGTTGATGATGAAAACCAGTGTTGGAAAAAACCCATCTGGTTGATTAGTGTCCTTTAGAGAAATAAATCTGCCATTCTTATCTGATCTGGCCTATATGTGCAATTTGGTTGACTCTCAAGGGCAATTGGGAATGGATAATAAATTCTGGCCAACCAACGGTGCCCATGTCCGACAATGAATTTAAAAAATCTCTCTTTTGGAAATGATCCTGAGTAACTGGTGATTCAACTAAACATAAACGCATCTTTCAGGCTCAACAGGTCTGTTTATGTCTTCGGAATCTAACACGATTATGACAATAAGAACAGATAATGCTGGGAAAAACCACAGCAGATCAGGCAGCATCTGTAAGGAGAGAAAGCTTAGCGAACAAATTAAATACTATCCGTTGAATTGTATTAAGGGGTTAAGGCGTCGCTGGCAAGGCCATGTTGCAACTTTCTGTTGGGCCATTTCAGAGATTGGTAGAGCAGGTGCAAAGTTCTGAATAGCCTTCCCTTGTTCCTATATTACCAAACAAATGTTCAGAGGCAAAATATATTTGTTGTAGGGGGAGGATGTGGATGGCTATATTTGACCAGTGTCTACCTTGACTCAGAAATTCTTCACTTTGATAGAATCTTAGACCATCAAAGGAGGCTATTTGGCCCATTTTGCTGTGATGGTGGGGAGGAGGAAGATATCTGTTACCTGCAGCGAATCAGTGACTCTCCATATTTGTCTTTGCCGTGAATTGTCTGAAATCTGAAACAGCTCTCTGAATAGAAGGTTTCTGTCTGAGCAATTGTTACTGTGTAATGCTAAGCTAACGTTCGGCAGCGGCACCCAGGTGACAGTTGTACCAAGTGAGTATGAAGTCAGTGTGTTTTTATTCTTTCACTCCACGTCGTCTTTGTGATCTAGTTTTCTGTTGTAAGTAGTCTAGTCAAGTTAGGCAGAGTGCCAATATAACATGTGGCATGCAGACGAAGAGATTGCACGGTTTTGAGTCAGTTTTGATCTAGCTCAGCTTACCCAGGCATTAGAGGTTCATGGGATAGGAGTTGGAACTGCACACCTCAGTAATATTTTATTGAACTGAGGAGCAGATTTGTGTCCAGTTAATAGGAAGATTCCATCCAGAGAGTTGACCAAAAAGAGAGCGGGGAGATGAATAAGCATCATTGTTCTTGTTAAAACTTTGTAATTGTGAATTATTTTATTCTCTTGGTGGAAAAGAAATTCTCCTCATATCTGTCCTATATCTGTTGACTGTGAACCCCGGTTCTGGACCCTACCGCCATCCTGCAACTATCCTGTGTAATCCTGCATTATGGGTTTTAATGAGATCTTCTCCTCCTGCCTTCCTTCTTCTGAATGCCAGACAATAAAATCCTCACCGACTCAATATCCCTCATGCGTCATTCCTGCCGTTCCTGAATTTGTCGCTGCGCTCCCTCTTTAGCCAGGACATCCTTCCTCGGATATTGTTCTGCATATGTTTCTGGAGGTAATAATGAACTGGCTGTGGAAGCAAATCGAATCTCAAAAACCTGAGCATGAAAAACAATCCTTACATTGCTATTCATGTGGGTTATGTCGATTTTGTACCATCGGGTATCACTGTGCAAAGCTTATCTTTGGCAGTGGAACCAAACTCACTGTAGAACCCAGTAAGTGAAACGATTCTCTGCATTTTGTGTCTGCTTACAGTTTAAGAAAGTAATTTCAAATTCTAACACACCTGTAACGAATCTTTGCCCCGTAATAGCTACTGTTGAATTGATGGGAGGGGCAGGAGACGAGTGAAAAATTAAAATGTCTCTGACAACTCTGTTTTAGAATTTACCAACAGCAAATTATTAGGCTCCTACAACGATGGAGGGGACCATTAGGCCTATCGCTCTTGCTTCGGGAACAGTAGAATCATCGTCATTGAGTTTTACAGAACAGGAAGAAGCCCTGCGGTCCACTGTGCCTGCTCTAGCCATTAAACCCCTATCTATTCCAATTGCATTTTTCAGCACTTGGTTGTAGCCTTGAATGCTACGTCCTAAATAATCTTGGACTTGCATGCCAAGGTCCCTCTGGTTCTCTGCATACAGTTCATTGTGCATTTCCTTGCCTTGTTACCCCTCGCAAAATGCATCACCTCACACTTCTCAGGTTTAAATTCCGTTTGGTCTACCTCTCTGACCATCTCGCCAATTTCGCCCTGTAACCTTTGCAAGTCAGTGACATTTAACCACACACGAAAAGTATGCGTGCATCCTTGGCTTGACTTAGTCTGAAATTTGTATACAGCGATCCCGAAATAATGCAAATTAAATGCCTTTCTTCTCTCCTCTGCTAGGTAAATATGATTCAGCTTCTGCAATGCCAAGTTTCTGTCTTGGAAATTGTTCCTGCACATTTACTAAACACTACAGTGAGACACCCAGACTCAGCAATGAAATATGTGACCAGAAAGGATAAGCTTACTTAATGTCATTACCTGCTGTGTGATGGACAGGGAGCCAGCACCATGTGGGAAGGCAGTTGAGGACATTGCACCGATATAATGAATTTGCGCAGCTGAATATCCAGCTCAGCTCCTCCTAAAATTGCAGTGTCCAGTTTTTGTAGCTCCAGTCCTTGGTGATGTCATATTGGACTAAAAACGCATAATTTTATGTTTCTTTCTTGGATGTGGGCATTCCAAATTGCCCACTGGGCAATTTCAGATTCCAAGGCATTGCTTCTTGGATCCAAACCACTGACGGCACATTTCTTTCCCCAAAGGACATTGTTAATCTAAATGGGCATTTACAATCCATGGTAGCAGTCTTGGCAATAGTAAATTCACTTCTTTCATCCAAGTCATTATTTATATTGTAAATTATTGTGGCCCGAGGATTGACCGCTGAGATATTCACTTGTAACAGATTGTTATCCTGAAAATGTTCCTCATATCCCAACTCTGTGTATCCTATCGATTAGCCAATCCTCTATCCATGCGAATATATTACGCCAAAAAGCACGAGCTCTTATAAAATGCTTTTTGCTGCAAAGATAAGATGCCAACCATTGAACGGCAATGCCTTTTTAGGCTATTCGTCGATAGTTGCCGAAGTTCTTACTGGAGGCTACACTTCGATCAATTTATTTGAAATTACTCCAAGTACTGGGGTGGGAATTGAACCCATTTCTTCAGGGAAATTAGCCTGAGTCTCTGTTCTGCTAATCAAATAACATTGCCCTTTCGCGGCAACCATGCCATAATGCTGCATGAAGAATGTTTAGTGATAGTTTCAATCAAAAGTTTGCCAGAGTCAGATATCACTGTGATTAATTTCGTCTTGTGAGCTTTATGAAAGAATTAATATTCAGTGCCATCAGCCATCACTTTCCTTCGTGGACATATATGCTATAGAGAAAGATAGAAAATAGGAGCACGAGTAGGCCATTCGACACTTAGACCCTGCTCTGCCACTCGACACGACAGTGGCTGACCCTGTAACTCAACACCACACTAGCCCTCTCCTCATAATTCTTGATGTCTTTAGAGTATAGTAATATATTTCCACTTAAAATTTATTCACTGATTTCGCATCAAAAGTTCGGTGGAGAGAATTACAGTTTTACTAACCCCTGAGTGAAGAATTTTTCTTCATCTCAGACTTAAATGTCCAACCCTGTACAGTGAAACTTTGATCCCTTTTTCTAGACCCACCCCGCCAAAGGAAACAACTTCCCTGCATTCCGTCTGCTCATCCCTGCTAGAATTCTACATATTTCAATGACACCGCCCCTCATGTTCTAAACTCCAGGTGAAAACAGATGCAGTCGCCTCGCCTAAAATGACAATGCTGCATTCCAAGAATCAGTCTAGTGTACGTTTTTCTGCATTCTTTCTATTGTAAATGTATTCTTTCTTCGATAAGGAGACCAAAACTGCACACAGAGGAGGAAAGATTAAATAGACGGGGCCTGTACTCGTTGGAGTTTAGAAGACTGAGGGGGGAATCTGATAGAGACTTACAAGATAATGAAGGGGCTAGATAGGGTAGAGGTAGAGAGATTCTTTCCACTTAGAAAGGAAACCAGAATTAGAGGGCACAGCCTCAAAATAAGGTGGGGGGGGGGGGGGAGCAGTTTAGAACAGAGTTGAGGAGGAACTTCTCTCAGAGAGTGGTGAATCTCTGGAATTCTCTGCCCATTGAAGTGGTGGAGGCAATCTCCTTGAATATGTTTAAGTCACGGATAGATAGATTTCTGATGGATAAGGGAATTAAGGATTATGGGGAGCAGGCGGGAAAGTGGAACTGATCCACTTCAGATCAGCCATGATCTTATTGAATGGTGGGGCAGGCTCGAAGGGCTAGATGACCTACTCCTGTTCCTATTTCTTATGTTCTTACAATATTAGCTTTTGTCAAAAACGTTTGGATTTAGGAAATATCTTAATGGAGGAAAGTGAGATATTAAGTGGCAAAATGTTTCCTGATTTCGCCCCTGAAAGTCTTAAACATTAAACATCGTTTAAAATCCAATTTGCTGAAATCTCGGACGCCCCAACCAGTAGCAAATGTTCCTGTTTATCAACCTTCTCCGTTTGGGAATGATCAAGTCACTCCTTAACTAAATTCCAGCGTTTTAGAGTTAAACACCATCTACACTGTTAAACAGGCACTCCCAACATACATACAGCTTACAGAGTAAAATGGCTTCTCCTCCTGCTCTGTTCAAGGAATTTTTAAATGACGATTTTTAATTTTATGAAAAACAGAATATAAATGTTGTCGGTTCTGATTGCGGACTGTTCTCTATTTCAATCATTGATCTCAGATCTTCACATTTAAAAAATAAATATTAAGCTCCGAATGTATTTTTCGGTCTCTCACTGTTTGCGCATAAAGACATTCATTGATTAATCCTCACTCTTAGCATATGGACATTTATAAAAAACATGGTTCATTGAATTTTAATTCTAAGGTGCGTTAACTTACATTTCCCTGCACTGAAAACATCCACTAGTTTTATCCATTCACAAAATATTAATATTTCTTTGCAAATTGATGCTTCCAGCTACGCTGTTACAATTCCGTTTCTGTGTTATTTGCAAACTAACATATTCAGCATTCTATCACATTCTATCGCATTGTCTTAATAAATGCAACTAAACTGCAAATCATCCTGCATAGGTGTGTGTGTGTGTGTGTGTGTGTGTGTGTTTGTACGCCTGCATGCCTCTATGTCCATACCTGAATGTGTGAGTATCTGCGGCATATATATGTATTCAAATCTCGAAGCAGGATAGGAGCAGGTATAGCAATTTAGCCCACCGATACTGACCGAATATTCAAATTGATCATGGCACACTCACACACGTGCACTCACGCACATTAATATTTTGTTATATACAAACATAGCATTTGCCTTCCTCATTGTTTGCTGCACCTGCATGCTAGCTTTTAGTTACGTGGAAGCCAACTCTTTTCAGCTTCGCACTGTTTAGGAAATACTCTATATTTCTTTGTTTTTCCAACTATAGTGGATAACTTCATACTTAGTCACTTTTTATCCCAACTGCTATGTCGTTGCACACTCGCTCAGTTTGTCCAAATTCCCTTGAAACCCTCATTGCATCCTTCTCTCCATTTTTTCTTTGTCATCAGCAAGGTTTGAACTATTTCATTTGGTCTCCACATCAAGTTTCTGCATGTGTTTCAGTCTCTGTGTTTGTTTCTGGGCATGTCTGTTTCTCAATACCTCAGCCTGCGTGTCTCTGGGTGTCTCTAGATGTGTGTGTGTGTGTGTGTGTGTGTGTGTGTGTGTGTGTGTGTGTGTGTGTGTGTGTGTATGCCTGTGTGCCTATATGTCTATGCTTGTCTTCGTGAGTGTCTACGGCATGCAAATGTACTTCATTCTTAAGAGCAGGAGTAGGCCATTTGACCCACAAATAATGCTCCAACATTCAAACAGATCATGATGCGCACACACACACACACACACACACACACACACACGTGTACACTCATATTCCTATTTTATTAAACAAATATGTGGCATTTGTCTTCCACGTGTCTTGCTGTGCCTACATGCTAGTTTTTAGTGACCCGTGAACAAGGACATTCTCTGGCAACAACTCTGTCCAATCTCGCCCCGCTTAGGATCTACTCTGCCTTTCTGGTGTTTTTTGTCCTGCCATAGTGGATAATTTCACACATATTCAGTTTTTTTTCCATCTGCCATGTTCTTGCCCATTGACTCGGCCTGCCTCAATCCCCTTCAAATCACCCATGTACCCTCCTCACCATTATGTGTAGGTCATAAGCAAGATTGGAAATATTTTATCCGGTCCCCAAATCTAGTTTGTCTGTGTTTGAGTGTGGTTCTGGTGTGTGTATGACTCTCAATGTCTCAATGTGTCTCTGTGTTTGTGTACCTGGATATGACTGCCTCGAAATGCATGTTTGTGTGTCATAGAGTCATAGAATCAAGGTTTACAACATGGAGACAGGGCTTTGGCCCAACTTGTTCATGCTGCCCTTTTCATAAAGCCTTAAGCTAATCCCAATTGCCCGCATTTGGCCCATAACCCCCTATTCCCATCTTACTCGTGTGACTATCTAAATGCTTTTTAAAAGACAAAATTATACCCGTCGCTACTAATACCACTGGCAATTTGTTCAGACATTCACCACCCACTGTGTGAAAAGAAATGCCCCTCTGGGCACTTATGTATCTCCCTCTCTCTCTCTCCCTCACCTTAAACCTATGTTCTCTAGTCACTCTCAATACCTCAAGTCTGTTTCTCTCTGTGTGTCTCTAGATTTGTGTGTGTGTGTGTGTGTGTGTTCATGTGTGTGTGTGTGTATGTGTGTACGCCTGTGTGCCTGTATGTCTATATTTGTCTTTGTGGATGTCGACGGCGTGCAAATGTACTTCATTCTCAAAGGAACATAAGAGCAGGAGTAGGCCATTTGGGCCACAAATAATGCTCCAACAACACGCACACACACACACACACACACACACACGCACACACACGCACACACACACATACACACGAGTACACTCATATTACTATTTTGTTAGACAAATATGCAGCATTTGCAGAATCCCTAACTTTAGTAAAAGATATTGACTATCTAGCAGATCTGTACCCCTCATTATTTTATAGACATCTATGAGGTCATCACTCAGTCTTCTACACTCCAGAGAAAAAGTCCCAGTCTATCCAACCTCTCCTTATAGCTGAAACCATCAAGTCCAGGCAGCATCCTAGAAAATTTTTTCTGCACAGTTTATAGTTTAATAATATCCTTTCTATATTAGAGTGACCAGGGCTGTACACAGTATTCAAAGTTGGCCTTACCAATATCTTATACAACTTCAACTAGACGTCCCAACTCCGGTATTCAATGGTCTGACCAATGAAACCAAGCATACTAAATGCTGTCATCACCACTCTATCCACCTGTGGACAGAAGAGCTATGAACCGATGCCCCGAAATCTCCTTGTTCTGTAACTCTTCCCAAAGCCTTACCATTAACCGAGTAAGTCCTGCCCTCATTCAATCTACCAAAATGCCTCACCTCTCACTTATCTAAGTAAAACTCCATCTGCCAGTGGACAGCACACTGGTTCAATTGATCGAGATCCCATTGCAATCTGAAATAACCTTCTTCACTGTCCACTCTGCACAAATCTTGGTGTAATCAGCAAGCTTACTAACTATGCCTCCTATATTCTCGTCAAATCATTAATGTAGATGACAAATAACCGTGGACCCAGCACTGATCCCTGGGGCCCACCTCTGGTCACAGGCCTCCAGTTTGAAAAACAACTCTGGACAACAACTCTCTGGCTTCTGTCAACAAATCAATTTTGTATACATTTAGCTTCCTCACCGTGGATCCTGTGAGATTTAACCTTATGCAACAACCTACCATGCGATACCTTGTCAAAAATCCATATAGGCAACAACTGCACTGCCCTCATCAACCTTCTTGGCTATCCATTAAAAAAATCTCAATCAAATTTGTGAGAAATGATTTTCCACTCACAAAGCCATGCTGACTGTCCCTAATCAACCCTTGCATCTCTAAATGCCTGTAGATCCCATCTCTCAAAATATGTTCCAAAACTTAACCACCACAGATGTCAGGCTCAATGGCTTGCAATTCCCAAGCTTTTCCCTGCAGCCCTTTTTAAACAAAGACACAACATTTGCCGCCCTCCAATCTTCAGCACCTCACCTGCGACTAACGATGATTCAAATATCTCTGCTCGGGGACCCACAAATTCCTCCCTAGCCTCCCACAATATCCTGGGATACATTTCATCAGGCCCAGAGGATTTATCTACCTCGATGCGCTTTGTGACTTACAGCACCTCCTTCTCTGTAATATGTACAATCCTCAAGACATCACTATTTATTTCCCGAGTTCCATAATATCCAAGCTTTTCTCAATAGTAAATACTGAAGAGAAATATTCGTTTCGGATCTCACCTGCGTGTGTGTATGTGTGTTTGTCTGTTTGTGTACATATGTGTCTGTGTATGTACGTGTGTCTGAGTATGTGCCTGGGCATGTGTGCGTGTGTGTGTATGAGTGTGTGTGTGTGTGTGTGTGTGTGTGTGTCAGAGAGAGGGAGAAAGAGAGATAGGCAAAACCCCTCAGCCTTCTCTGTTCCTAGTCTCAGCATTCGGTAAATTAATGGAGAAACTTACATATGGTTAAGGCACAGAAAAAAATGCGGTCTAATCGAATGGCACAGCAGGTTGGAGGAGGTCACCCTGTTGGATTCTGACTCTTTCCTTTTATTTCTTAAATTTTCAGAGGCGAAAGACCCGGAAAAACCAAAATTGAGCGTCTTTTATCCGCCAGTGCCACCGGGAGACCCCGGCACCAACACAGCTGCAGTATGCTTGGCCTCAGACTTCTCCCCCAAGGCCATCGAGTTGTCCCTGTACATCGGATCCGACCAGAAGGACAATGTGACAAGATCCAGTGTCCTATTGGAGAATGGGAATTACAGGAGCTCGCGTTTCGTCTCTTTCCTCCAATCTGAGAAATCGCCAAACATCACGTGCAAGGCATTTCACAATAATCAAAATTACTCAGTAAACATTCCGCCCGCAGCTGAAATTGGTAAGTTTATTTTATTTCCTTCATGTGATGTGGGTGTCGTTGCCATGGCCAGCATTTATTGCTTATCCTAAATTGCCCTTCAGCAGAGGGCATTTAAGAGTCGCATGCCAGCCAGACCATGTAAGGACAACACATTTCCTTTCCTAAAGGACATTAGTGAACCAGATGAGTTTTAATGATAATCAGCAATGGTTTCATGGTCATCATTAGACTTTTAATTCCATTTTTAAGAAATATTCAAGTTTCGCATCTACAATACCCAGATCAGTATCCTGGGTCGCTGGATTGTTAGCCCAGTGATAATGCCGCTGAGCCACTGACTCCTCTAAGAATGTTTTATGATAAGAAGAACGTCCACCAAAATATTATCCATCCTTTTAACGACCGAAAGACTCTTGTGTCATCGTCACTCAAAAGGGAGTCTTTTTTGAAAGATCAGCTGACTAATGATTGAAGGTCACTTACTCGAGTCTCAGGACTACACTGCAGGGTTTCCTCAGTGTCTCAGACCTAACCAGCTTTAGTTACTTCATCAATCACTTTCAATCCATTATAAGGTCAGAAGTTGGGATGTTCGCTGATGACTGAACAATGTTCAGCAGCATTCAAGCCACCTCAGATCTTGAACTAGTGCATTATAACGGCAGCAATAGCTGGTCAATATCTAGGCTTTGACTGGCAAGCTGCAAATAACATTTCCGCCGCACATGTTCCAGGCGATGACCAACTCCAACAGGTAAAAAAGCTAACAATCGGCTCTTGACAATTAATGGTATTACCATGACTGAAACAAAGAGCAAAGAACAAAGAAAATTACAGCACAGGAATGGGCCCTTCGGCCCTCCAAGCCTGCAGCGACCATGCTACCCGACTTAACGAAAACCCCCTATGCTTCCGGGGACCATACCTCTCTACTCCCATCCTGTTCATGTATTTGTCCAGACACTCCTTAAAACTCACTACCGTATCTGCTTCCACTACCACTCCCGGCAACGAGTTCCAGGTATCCATCACCCTATGTGTAAAAAACCTGCCTCGTACATCTCTTTTAAAGCTTGCTCCTCGCACCTTAAACCTATGCTTCCGAGTAATTCACTCTTCCACCCTGGAAAAAGCTTCTGACTGTCCAATCTGTACATGCCTGTCATAATCTTATCAGGCCAACCCCCACTATCAAGATCCTGCGGGTTAAGGTTGCTCAGAAACTGGACTGGACTATCCATATAAGTGCTCTGGCTACAAGAGCATGTCAGAGATCGGGAATCCTGTGTTGAATAACGTATCTCCTAATTCCCCAAATCCCCTGCACCATCCACAAGACATAATCATGAGTGTGGTAGTGTATTCGCCATTTGCCTGGCTGAGTGCAGCTCCAACAACACACAGAAATTTGACACGACCCAGGACAAAGCAGCTCCGGTTAATTAAATATTTATTTATTAGTGTCACAAGTAGGCTTACATTAAACTGCAATGACATTACTGTGAAAATCCTCGAGTCGCCACACTCTGTGCCTGTTCGGGTACACTGAGGGGTAATTTAGCATGGCCAATGCATCTAACCAGCACGTCTTTCAGACTGTGGGAGGAAACCGGAGCACCTGGATCAAACCCACACTGACACGGGGAAAACGTGTAGACCCTGCACAGACAGTCACCCAAGCCGGGAATCGAACCCAGGTCCCTGACGCTGGGACATCACCGAATTTAGGAAAGTATTAAATACTAACCAGGATACAGGAGAATCCCGCTCCTCTGGAGAAATACCTAGACATCATTCCTCCACTGCAGAGCTGAAATCAGGCCTCGGTTTCACGACTTCTTCGGAAGACAGTGAAATACTGCACCGATGGAATGGTCCGGATTCTGGGGTTTAATCCCTGTTGGGTAATCGAGCCTGCACTCTTTGATTTGGGCCGAACTAAATGGCAGAGCTACCAATGTTTCCCCATTGTGAATAATCAAGTGAACAAGTCCAATCGTGCTGTTTGATTCTTACTTTCTTCGCGGCTATTGATTATGACAACAACAGTATTCGAGGTGATATTGAGAGCAAACATGGTTACAGTAATGTCACTTGCTCACCGAATAAGTCAAATGTCTTTATTGCCCTTCCAGAGAAACTTCAATGCCTCACAAGTCGAAATGATTCCTCGACAGAATTAAGTGACGCAGAAAGCGGTATGTGTTTTATTCAACATTTATCAAAGTAAAATACTTGCAAATAGATTAATAAGTGGACAAATATGCACGGATACAAACCCGGAGATCAAATGATAAACATATAGTGAGATATAGAGAAAGATAGATTGTCACACAGAGTGAGGGAGAGAGATATATAAATCCAGGGAAAGAGAGGGGACAGGGGGTTGGAGAGAGAGAAATTCAGAGTGAAGGAGAGATGAAGATAGATAGACAGGCAGGCGGGCGGGCCGGCAGACTGATGGAGGGACAGAGATGGACAGACGGACGAAAGTCAAGCAGTTAGATAATGAAAAAAAAATCACGTTAGTGGTATACAGTTGTTTTTCAACTCCACATGATACATGCATTAAACCAGATCGGTCATATTTTTCTTTTATTTTGGCAGATCGAATGAGGGCGAACTTTTTGTCTTTGACGGTGATGGGGCTCAGGATTTTGTTTTTCAAGAGCATTGCTTTCAATGTCATGATGACGGCCAGGGTGTGGCTATTTTGAGGTAAGGACAGTCACCTAAATGCGTGCCCGGAAAGACAAAGTGTGATGGACGCTGTTCATTGACGGGATCTTGCGAGGCCACTGTTACGGCAGGCGCTGAAGCTAACCCGTGGAGTGAACATTAACTTGGATGCATTTAGACAAACGAAATTTTAACCCCGTTCTCCATACTCATCGTTTTTCATCCCGCTCCCCCCAACCCCCGCTCCCAATCGCAGCCTTGACTTCTCAAACTTCTCCTGAGTAAAAAAATATGCCTTGTACATCTCCATTAAACTTTGCCCTTCGCACCTGAAACATATGCTCCCTGGGAACTGACTCTTCCACCCTGGGAAAAAGCTTCTGACTATCCATTCTGTCCATGCCTCTCATAATCTTGTAGACTTCTATCAGGTCAACTCCCACTATCAACATCCTGAGGGTTAACGTTGCTCAGAAACTGGACTGGACTATCCATATAAGCGCTCTAGCTGCAAGAGCATGTCGGAGATTGGGAATCCTGCGCTGAATAACGCATCTCTTAATCCCCCAAATCCTCTGCACCATCCACAAGACATAATCATTTGTGTTTAATTATGGGTGTCACTGACTAGTCTCGCCTTTTACGCCCATCCCCTGGTCTTGAGCTGTGTGGCTCTTTTGGAGAGTCGGACAATATATTTTTAAAACTCAGTCAGTTGGTGCTCGCTGATCCCCCTCTCTGCTCTCGGCCATTGCCTCTCTCTCTTTGTCCCCTTCCTGCTTCCTCACACCTCATGGGCCTTTTAGCCGATCCCCTGGTCTTGAGCTGTGAGGCTCTTTCAGAGAGAGTCTATCAGCCAAATCGCATCCTTCTGCACTGTAGGGGTTCTTGTGCACTTGCATTGGTTTATGAGAATATTAACGGAGACCCTAAAGATAAAACGTGTTCTTTGCTTGCTGATTTTTGACATACTACCACTGTTGCTCCTTTCATTCCAAACAGAACTGCGTTGGACGATGAAATGGATTCAGGTGTGAACTCATTGACTGGGGCATCAAAATCCAGACTCGTTCTGATCACAGATTCCACTTCAAGCAATTCAATCTCGCTTGTTTTAAATGGCGGCTTAATTTTAAAGATCCTTATTTCGGTAACTTTTTTCCAATGTTGTTTTGATTTGAAACTCATGGTTCTGCATGAATTCTACTGCATATGCGACACAAACATTTCAATTATGTATTTTAGCAACAGCGTGGAGCTAACATTTATATGGTTTCTGCCTGCATTAGTGTCGGACACATTTTTGAAAACAGCATTTTCAATTTTAGGACATGTAGATCTTCGATTTTTATAATCTTTGCTTAAAATAGCAGAATCCTATTGCAGAGAAAGCAGCCACTCAGCCCATAGTGACAGTACCAGCCCCTTTACAGGGCAATCTAGCTAATGGAACCTCATCTTTCCCTTTTGGTTATTTTATTTAGGTAGTTATTTTAAACATTGTATTTTTATTGCATGCAATTTAAGAGCGGAAGATGCATTTAATCAGCAAGGGTCTGATAGGATTTTCATCAGACTCGATAACTCAGTAGTTCGATTTCAAAGGCGAACAGGGAAGCTGGTTTTGAAATCACCCCGACCTGATCCATTTAGTTTTAGTCAATCTGTGTTCCTTTGTTAGTATTTCAAGAGCTAGTGGAGGAAAGGGTAAGTTTGACTGCCTGGAGTTACTTCTCTGAATCAAAGGAAGTCGATCAGAGCGAATATCAGGCGGCTATTGGGATGCCACCCGCTTTTCGATTGCAGCCAAGGTGACGTTCTCGCTCCCATGCTTAATCTTGGACTCCAGAGTTTTCTCCCAGCGCGACCCCAGCCTGTACACCCGGGCCCTTAGAGATAATTGAGGCACCACCTGCTACCGTGTAGAGTTTTATCATTACAGGGCATTTCACAAGTAAGATGAGCAGGAGTGTTTGAACATTACGCCATTAGCTTAGCCTAAAATCAATCTATCTGATACACAGTGCTCTCAGGTTATTTCACAAATGGGACATTCATACATGTTTAAGATCGTCCGGTTAGGCAGGGGAAGCGAGACTTATGGGGATAAAATGGTGAAGTGGAGTTGAGGATAATATCAAACCAGCCATGATTTCATTAAAGGGCCAGGCAGACCCGGTGGGCTGAATGGTCCACTTCTGCTCCTCCGCCTTAAAGTCTCCTGCTTGGTTAATCACAGTTTTATGCGTATCTGTCATTTTCTTCTTTTGTCATATGCATCACAATTAATATTCAATAAATTTGCAGTCTTTAATGAGGGGTGTCTTCTGTCTCTTTGTTACTGCGATGGCAAAACATGCATTTGGTTTGGTCAACAGAGCGCACTCGTCGTCACGCAGTACGAATGGAGGCCACTCGGCCCATCATGAGGATACCAGCTCCCCATGGCAGATCCCGCCAATTGGAGCCAATTTATTTTTTGAAGTCCAACAATTGGACGTCCACAGGTTTGAAGCTCCTGGTCTCAGGGCTGAGGTTCATTCACTCGATGGCCATTCCAGATTAAAGAACAAAGAAAATTATAGCACAGAAACAGGGCCTTCGTCCCCCCCCCCCCGCCCCCACACCCCCTTCCCCCAAAGCCTGCTGCCCAACTGAACTAAAATTCCCTATCCTTCCAGGAATCTTATCCCTCTATTTCCATTCTATACAGTATTGCCCAGGCGCCCCTTAAAAGTCACTATTGTATCTGCTTCCAATATTTCCCCTGGCAGCGAGTTCCAGGCACCCACCACCTTCTGTGTAAAAAACTTGCCTCGTACATCTCCTTTAAACTTTGCCCATCACACCTAAAAGGTATGCCCCCTAGTAATTGGGTCTTCCACCCTGAGAAAAAGCTAACTATCCACGCTGCCCATGCCTCTCATAATCTTGTACACTTTGACCAGTTCACCCAACAACCTCTGTCGTTCCAGTGAGAACGACCCAAGTTTCTCCAACCACTCCTCGTTGCTAATGCCCTCCATACCAGGCAACATCTGGTAAATCTTTTGCGTACCGTCTCCAGCGCCTCCACATCTTTCTGGCAGTGTAGGTACCAAAATTGAACACGTTATTCCAAGTGCGGCCTAACTAAGGTTCTATAAATCTGAAACATGACTTGCCAATTTTTAAACTCAATGCCCCGGCTGATGAAGACAAGCATGTCGTATGCCTTCTTGACTGCCTTCCCCAAATACGTTGCCACTTTCAGTGACCTGTGTTCCTGTACACCCGGATCCCTCTGCCTATCAATACTCTTAAGAGCATTGCCATTTTTGTATATTTCCCACCTGTATTAGACCTTCCAAAATGTATTATCTCACATTTGTCTGGCTTAAGTTCCATCCGCCATCTCTCTGTCCAAGTCTCTAACAGATCTATATCCTGCTGTATCCTCTGATGGTTCTCATCGCTATCCACAAATTTACCAATCCGCAAGTCTACCAACCTTTGTTCTGTCTGCAAACGTATCAATCAATCCAGGTACATTTTCCTCCAAATCAGTTATGCATATTACAAACATCAAAGGCCCTAGCGCTGATCCTGATGAACGCCACTTCTCACAGCCTCCATTCAGAAACACTTTTTCTTTTAGGGGTCTTACCATTATTCTGGCGTCTCCAACCCCCCCCCCCCACCCCCCACCCTCCGCTCCACCAGCCCCCCCCCCCCCCCCCCCCCCCCACGCAACCTGCCTAAAAATATAACAACAAAAAATAATGGGAGTTAAGGTAATGGAGGGTGGGGGGGGGGGGGAAGCTTTTTATTGGAATGACGAAACTGAGGAGCTAACCCCACCATGAAAGCGAGAAAAATCCCAGATTGTTCCCAACACTTAAAGATAAAGTCTGCTCCTGATTTAACTACATTGGTTGCAGTGGTAATTAGGGCCATTTGGGATGGGCTATAAATGTTCGCCAGGCCAGCGCCCCCCACATACAATGAATTTGTTACTTCACTCATTGCTACGTGCATTGTCGACAGGGCCAGAATGTATTTCCCATGCCGAATCACCATTGAACCACGTGGCTTCCATTGACCAAGGTGTTGTATTTGAAGTCTCATGTAGTGAACCAGATGGGTTTTAACAACAATTGACTCATGGTTAGACTGTTGAATTCCAGATTGCTTTTATTGAATTCAGATTTCTCCCACTGCCATGGCAAGAATTCAATCCTCATATGTGCGCAAAGCATTATCCATTGCTTTCTGGATTAATCGCCATGCTGTTACAACACCCTTGGAGGAGGAGGGAGGAACAATTTATTGTAATGGGTTTTGCGCTTGTGTTAACCATAAAATACAGTAATAGAATCGTAGAAACTATACATTGCAGAAAGAGGCTATTCTGTCCATCGAGTCTGCACTGACTCTCCAAAAGAGAAATCACCCAGGCCTCCCCTCTGCCCACGGTCAATCTGCCTCGCCTGCACATCTGTGGGACACAAACGTGCATTTTGGCACGACCAAACCATCCAAGCTGCACATCCTTGGACTGGGGGAGTCCAGAGCACCCGGACGAAACCTACGCAGACATGGGGAGAACGTGCAAATTCAGCACAGGCAGCCGCCCAAGGCTGGAATCGAACCCGTGTCTCTGGCTCTGCAGAGCTAACTACCGTGTCTAGGACTCTGGATGACTTGGCCAGAGACCGTTCCCCATAGCAACAAACACATCAAACTTTAGTGTGACTGATCAACCTGTACTTGGTATTTTAAGATGAATGATCCAGCTCTTTAATAAGAATGACATAAATTACACTTCTCAGTCTCAAAGTTCATGCTCTGAATTTCCTATCAGATGTTGACATTCATTTTCTCCTTGGCAGCAAAGGGTTAATCGACTTTGGGTTGCTTTTTTGATAGAAATTGCTGAGATGTAATGATACATGTGTTCACTGCTGATTGGGGGAACCAGGCTCTGGTTGGCAAGGAGACCAACGGCAGCAGGAAGTGGGCCGAGCGTGCGGTTTCAGTCAAGAGGTCGCTGAGCCTCTGAGTTTGCTCAAAGACCAGAGCTTGTGGTTCAATCACCCGGGGCTGGAAACTGCAGCAGCGAGATGGCAGTTAGGCAGTGCGGGGGGGAGGAGTGAGAGGCCAGATGTTGCCAACTGTCGACAAGCATGAATCTTTTCAGAGACTTTCCCAGCGACTGAAGCTGCAGGAGATTTCTGCAGAAGACAGTTTCAAAGGCATACAGCCTCTGAACGATGAAACAGTTCTTTTCTTCGCCCTCTTTCCTATCTGTCCGGCAAAGGTTAAGCATTCTATCAGCTTCCAAACCACGGCCCTCATCACCCCTCCGAACCTCCCCCCCCCCTCCACATCCTCCCCCAAAGGGTCATATATGTTTCAAAAAATCATCACTCTATCTTCTGTACTCCAATGGACTCTGTCCGATCTTTCCTCGTATAACACCATCCCAAGTCCCCAATCCAGTCGAGTGAAAACACTTGCTGCCCCGCTTTAAGAAAGAAAATCTGCGGATTTGACACCGTCTGGCTTTCATGTGACACCTGGCACACAGCATTTTTATTCACTCATGGAACATTGGCGTTTATTGCCCATCTCCAGTTGCCCTTGAGAACAGTTGACAGTCAATTTTTCCTGTTTTCCATTTCTGTGTCCATAACTCTAAGGGTGGTCAGGTAAATGGCAAAATCCTTGGGGAGACGCGTCAGCTGCGTTCGGTGCAATATGTGGGAGTTCCTGGAGACAACGTGTCTCCCGAAAGTCCACATCTGCACCAAATGCCTGGAGTTGCAGCGTTTGAGGGCCCGGGTTAGGCAATTAGAGCTGCGTCTGGAAGATTTAGTTTTAATCAGGGAGAATGAGGCAATAATGGATCGGAACCATGGTCACGTGGAGATCCCAGAGCCTGGGATGGTGGTGGGGGGTGGGGTGCGGGGTGATGGGTGGGTTACTGTTAGGAAGGGGAAAAAGAAGAGGAGTAATCGTACGAAGACCACTCCAGAGGTAGTCTCCCAACAAGGCGATAACTGGGGTAGAAAGGGCAAGAGAGGAAGACCAGAATGCCTCAGAGGGAAGGAAGGGGGCTCGATGTCAGATAGTTCTGGGGGATGGGAGGGTTAAAGGAATTGATAGGCGGTTTTGTGGGCAAAAGCGGGACTCCAGGATGGTAGTCTGCCTCCCTGGAGCAGGGGTACAGGATGTTTCGGAGAGGGTAGAGGGAATTTTGAAGGGCGAAGGGACCCAGGCTGATGTAATTATACACATACGGGAGGAGGACGTAGGAAGGAAGAGCAGGGGGGATATACGTAGGCAATTCAGTGAGTTGGGGGCCAGGCTGAAGTGCAGGGCCTCCAGGGTGGCATTCTCAGGGCTGCTGCCAGTGCCCAGTAACAGCGGGGCTAAGAATAATGAGATCCTACAGCTGAACGCGTGGCTGAGGGATTGGTGCAGGACACAGGGTTTTAGTTTTGTAGACCATTTGGAAGCCTTTGTGAGGGAAGGGCCCCTGTACAAGTGGGATGGGGAACATTTAAATGGGAAGGGCACACATATTTTAGCTGGGAGGTTAGCTGGAGTGTTTCGGCAGGGTTTAAACTAATGTGGAGGGGGGCGGGTGGAGAGGAGACAGATAGCTCAGTAGGCACTGGGATTGGGAGTGAGCTGAGTGACAGGGTAAGTCTAGATGATAGGGAAATCTCCCAGGAGAAGGAGGATCCAAGTGTGCCTGTAGGCCTTCAGTGCATCTGTTTTAATGCGCTGAGAGTGGCGGGTAAAACGGATGGACTTAAGGCCTTAACGTTCGCGAGGAATTTAGATAGGGTGGCAGTGACGGAGACATGGTTAAAGGAAGGGCAGGACTGGCAGCTAAATATCCCTGGGTATAAGTGTTTTAGGCATGACAGGGGAGGGTCGAAAAGAGGAGGGGGAGTGGCGCTGTTAGTTAGAGAGCACATCACAGCGGTGCAAAGGGAGGATAATACAGAGGGGTTAGGAATTGAGTCTCTGTGGGTGGAGTTGAGGATTAGGAAGGGAGCGATTACTGTGCTAGGGGTGTACTACAGAGCGCCCGACAGCCCGCCGGCAGTGGAAGCGGGTATATGTAGAGACATTTTGGATAAGTGTAGGAAGAACAAGGTTGTTGTAGTGGGAGATTTTAATCTCCCTGGGGTGGATTGGAAGGTGCCTAGAGCTGGGGGTTCGGACGGAGGGGAATTCGTAAGATGTGTATTGGAAGGGTCCTTGGAGCAGTATTTAGATAGCCCTACTAGAGAGGAGGCTATACTGGATTTAGTTCTGGGCAATGGGCAGGGTCAGGTGGTTGAGGTTGCAGCAGGTGAACATGTGGCTAACAGTGACCACAACTCTGTCTACTTTAGGATACTAATGGAAGAAGATGAGTGCTGCCCTAAGCGGAGGGTGCTAAATGGGGGAAGGCTGGATACAGCCGGATTAGGCAGGAGCTTAGGGATACAGACTGGGATAGGCTGTTGGAGGGCAAGTCCACGTTAGGCATGTGGGAGTCTTTCAAGGGAAAACTGCAAAGGGTGCAGGAAAGGCATGTGCCGGTTAAGAGTAAGGATGGGAAAGGTAGGATTAGAGAGCCGTGGATTATTAGAGATATTGAGGACTTGGTCAGGAAGAAACGAGAGGCGTATGTTAGGCCTAAACAACTGGGAATGGAAAGAGCGATGGAGGAATACAGAGAGAGTAGGAGGGATCTCAAAAGGGGAGTTAGGAGGGCAAAAAGGGGGCATGAAATGGCTTTGGCAGGTAGGATTAAGGAAAATCCAAAGGCGTTTTACTCCTATGTCAGGAACAAAAGGGTGGCTAGGGGACTCCTATGTCGGGGACAGAAGAGGGGAAATGTGCTTAGAGTCCAAGGGAGCGGGGGAGATCCTGAATGAATACTTTGCGTCAGTATTCACGAAGGAAAGGGGCTTGGTGTCTGGTACAGTCTTCGAGGGAGCTGTAGACCAATTGAAGGAGCTATCTGTTATGAGGGAAAAAGTCTTAGGGCTTTTAGGTAGCATTAAAACTGATAAATCTCCGGGGCCTGATGGCATTTATCCTCGGCTGCTTAGGGGGGCGAGAGATGAAATTGCTGGGCCTCTGACGCAAATCTTTGTCTCTTCTTTGGACACAGGTGAGGTCCCAGAGGACTGGAGGATAGCGAGTGTGGCGCCGTTGTTTAAAAAGGGTAGGAGGGATAACCCGGGTAACTATAGGCCGGTGAGTTTGACGTCAGTGGTAGGCAAATTGATGCAGAGGATCCTTAGGGATAGGATGTATGAGCAATTCGCGCGTTGGGATCTGATTAGGGATACGCAGCATGGCTTTGTAAAGGGGAAGTCTTGCCTTACGAATCTGGTAGAATTTTTTGAGGAGGTGACAAAAACGGTCAACAAAGGACGAGCCGTTGATGTCATCTATATGGATTTCAGTAAAGCGTTTGACAAACTCCCTCCTGGTAAATTGGTTGAAAAGATTAAGGCTCAAGGAATACAAGGCCAGATATCTAAATGGGTTGAGAACTGGCTTGGTAAGAGGAGACAGACAGTAGTAGTGGAAGGGTCCTTTTCTAGCTGGAGGTCTGTCACTACTGGTGTGTCGCAGGGCTCAGTACTGGGACCTCTTCTTTTTGTAGTATATATAAATGACTTGGAAGAGGGAGTAAGTGGTGTGACCAGCAAATTTGCAGGTGACAGTAAGATGGCTGGATTGGCGGGCAGTGAGGAGCAGTGTCGTCTGGCAATACAACAGGATATAGATAGGCTGGAATATTGGGCAGATATATGGCAAATGGAGTTTAATCCTGATAAATGTGAGGTGATGCATTTTGGCCGAAATAATGTTTGGAGGAGTTATATGATAAAGGGTAGACCTATAAAGAGTATGGAAACGCAGCGGGACCTGGGGGTGCAAGTGCACAAGTCTTTGAATGTGGCAGTACAAGTGGAGAAGGTTGTGAAGAAAGCTGATGGTATGTTAGCCTTTATAGAAAGGGGTTTAGGGTACAAGAGCTGGAGTCTAATGTCGCAGTTGTATAGAACGTTGGTTAGGCCGCATTTGGATTACTGCGTCCAGTTCTGGTCGCCTTGCTACCAGAAAGACGTGGAGACCATGAGAGAGTGCAGAGGAGGTTTACCAGGATGCTGCCTGGTATGGAAGGACTGGGTTATGAGGAAAGATTGAGCAAACTGGGGCTGTTTTCCCTTGAAAAACGGCGACTGAGGGGAGATCTAACAGATGTATATATGATTATGAAGATTATAGATAGAGTAAACAGTGGTAAGCGTTTTCCTATGTTAGAAGCGCACAGTACGAGGGGCCTCGGGCTTAGGGTGAGGGGGGAGAGGTATAACACGGATGTTAGAGGGAGGTTTTTCACACAGAGGGTAATGGGGGTATGGAAGGCTCTGCCAAGTAAGGTGGTGGAGGCAGGCACGCTGGAGTTGTTGAAGAGTTACTTAGACAGGCACATGAGTGGGTTGGAGATGGAAGGATATAGGAGATTGTTTTAAATAAGGTTCAGTAGCCTTGGGACGTCCCTGGTAATGTATAAGGATGTGGAATGATACAAATGTTTTTCTCTTTTTATTCACAAGTTCTAAGTCTTGTTGTCCAATGAGGGGCATACACGTGATGGGTCGTACAAGGGCTGCTCTTGGATGTTCAAGAATAGCCTAGTACTTCATGTCGTTAGTGTGTGCTTAAACTGGAGCAGATGCTGGGCAACACGACAGCTCAGTGACTATCCCTGTTTGCTGTGCAGACACATGGATTTGGGCCAGTGTCTGTGGGAGTTTGCGCATTCTCCCTGTTGTAGGTAAAGATACCTCTGAGACGAATTGTGAGTCAAAGTACAGCAGTTTATTCAAAAGCTTTTGGGAGATAGACCTGTCACCTAACAGCGGTTCCCCAGGCATCTCCCCGAACACAAGTTAAGAGCCCATATTTATACCCTCCCCAGTCACGTACGCATCTTCTCATTCTCAGCAGATTGCCAGGCTGTGGGTTGCCCTCCAGCATAGAAACATGGCTGCCACGGCATTTCTTCATGGTTATCTCAAGGCCGCAATTGACATGTGTGATTAGCCCTTAGCTAACATACAGACCGACAAGACAAGTTAAACTTAACGGGCCGGTATGACAATCTGTGCTCATAAGTTGCATAATATATGTATATGTATAATATGTTAGTACATGACACATAAGCAGTATATAATGAATATTTATATGAAATATATTTCGGACATGCAGGTTTCACTATATTCGGCGAAAGTCCAAGAAATTAAAGACACAACGTAACTACAAGCTGGGTCAACTACATTTCTAAGCGGGCTTATCATAAACTTGTGTATAATAGCAAGAGCAGCTGCCGTCTCCCTGTCTGGGTCACCTGAAACTTGTGTACAACAACAAGGGCACTGAGCAGTCTGGGCACACGAAAACAAAGTTACATTTACCTGAAATATATGAAAACAGTCTGCATCTAGGCTACTGGATATTTTTCTCATTCTCTCATGTGTTACAAAGTTTATTAACTCATTCCCGACGACACTCCCCGTGCTTGCGTGGGGGTGCTCCAGTTTCCTCCCACACCCCAAAGCTTTGCTGTTAGGGTGATTGGAGGTAATAACTTGTCCCTAAATTAGTTTTCCCTCAATGTGGAATGCCATAAGCATAGATAAGGGTCACGGGTGGAGAGGGGACTGGTAATGTTAAAATGGCGGCGCGGGCTCGTTGGGCCGAAGGGCCTGTTTCCCGGGCTGTTTTTGTTCTTTGTTCTTTGCCAACCACACTGATGTGGCTCTAGACTCATGTGTTGGCCAAACGAGGTAAGCATTGCAGATTTCCTTCACTAAAGGACATAGTGACCCAGATGGGTTTTTTCTGAGAATTGACAATGATTTCACTGTCATCAGTAGATTCGAAATTTCAGATATTTTTATTGAATTGGGTTTCAAACGCGGGACCCCAGAACATTGGCTGAGTTTTTGGATTATTACTCTAGCGATAATATCACGACTGTTGACTGTTAACTAACACCTAAGATGGCCATTAGCAAACTATACTGTTCAAATGCAATTAGCAAGAGCAACACAAAACCAGAAAATGCGGAAAAGTTCTGCAGCTCTGACATCATCTGTGAAGAGAGAATAGTGTTAATGTTTTGAATCCAGATGGCCCTGACGAATCGTCATTGAGACTCGAAACTTTGGCTCTATTCTCCCTCAGCAGATGCTGGTAGACCCACTGAGATGTTTCAGAATGTTCTGTTTTTGTTTTGGATTGTAGAATCCGCAGTAATTTGTATTTCGGACCAGCAACAATTTTTGGCCTTGCGAACAACACTCATAGCCAAATGAATGAAAATTATTGAGAAAGAATCCAAGAATTAACAAGTATATGTTTAACTAATCCATCAGGCAGCAACCATTAATGAATGAAATGAAAATGTTGCACTCCAGTCAATCCTGTCACTCATCCGGTTTATATATTAAACAACGAGGCTATTCGGCCTAACGAGCACATGTTTGCTATCTCAGTGAGCTAAAAAAACACCCGACTGCATTTGACGTTGACACATGAACCTCTCCATGTTATATTTTCGATTTTGCAACCATTCTCTTTTGAAAGTCACCACGGAAAATGTTTAATCTGGCCTTTGAGACAATGAATCCCAGAGACTAACAGTTGGCGAGGGACAGGGATGGAGGTAAAAGAGGTGGGGGAGCGGCACTGTTGTGCCTTTGTTGATCAGGGATAGCGTCATGGCTGTAGAGAAGGTGGACGCCGTGGAGGGATTGTCTACGGAGTCTCTGTGGGTGGAAGTTCGGAACAGGAAGGGGTCAATAACTTTACTGAGTGTTTTCGAAAAGCCACCCAATAGTAACAGGGTTGTTGAAGAGCAGGTGGGGAAACAGATCCTGGAAAGATGCAATAATAACAGAGTTGACGTGATGGGAGACTTTAATTTCCCAAAATTGGAATATCCCTAGGGTAAGGGGCTTGGGTGGGGAGGAGTTTGTTAGGTGTGTTCAGGAGGGTTTTCTGACACAGTATGTGGATAAGCCTACCCGAGGAGAAGCTGTACTCGATCTGGTATTGGGTAATGAACCTGGACAGGTGTCAGATCTCTCAGTGGGAGGGTATTTGGGATATTGATCATAACTTTACACTGACATTGGAGACGGATAGGATCAGGCAAGCTAGGAAAGTGTTTATCTGGAGTAAGGGGAAATATGAAGACATCAGGCAGGAAATTAGAGACATAAATTTGAAGGAAGTATTCTCGGGGAAATGTACCGAAGTAAGGTGGTAGATTATCAAGGAATGTTTTTCTGGAGTTCTGCATGACAACGTTCCGATGAGACAGGGAGGTTATGGTAGGTTACAGGAACCGTGGCACACAAAAGTTGTAATGAATCTAGTCAAAAAGAAAAGAAAAGTGTACAAAAGGTTCAGGGAGCGAGGTAATGTTAGGGATCTACAGGAGTATACTGCTTGTAGGAATGAACTTAAGAAGAAAATTAGGAGAGCCCGAAGGAGTCATGAGAAGGCCTTGGTAGGTAAGATAAAGGAAAACCCTAAGGCGTTCTACAAATATGTGAAGAGTAAAAGGATGAGATGCGAAGGAATAGGACCTATAAAATGTGATAGTTTGTATTGAACCAGTAGAAGTAGCAGAGGTGCTCAATGAATACTTCGGTATTCACTGTGGAAAAAGATCTTGGTGGTTGTAGTGCAGGTTTGCGGCGGGCTGAAAAGCTTGAGTGTGTGGACATTAGGAAAGAGGATGTGTTGGAGCTTTTGAATGCATCAAAATAGATAAGTCGCTGGGACCAGGTGGGATGTACCCCAGGTTATTGTGAAAGACGAGGGAACGGATTGCAGAGCCTTTGGCGATGATTTTTGCATCAATGATGGAGACAGGAGAGGTTCTGGAGAATTGGAGGATTGCGGTTGTGGTTTCCATTTTCAAGAAAAGGAATAGAGGTAGCCCAGGAAATTATTGACCGGTGAGTCTGACCTCAGTGGTTGGTAAGTTGATGGAAAAGACCCTGAGAGACAGCATTTATGAACATTTAGAGAAGTACAGTATGATCAAAAGCAGTCAGCACGGCTTTGTTAAAGGCAGATCGTGCCTTACGAGCCTGGTTGGGTTTTTTGAAAATGTGACTGAACACATTGACGAAGGAAGAGCAGTGAATGTGGTTTATATGGACTTCAGCAAGGCGTTCGATAAGGTCCCCCACGCAAGACTTATAGAGAAAATGAGGGGGCATGGGATCTAAGGGGACATTGCTTTGTGGATCCAAAACTGGCTTGCCCACAGAAGGCAGAGAGTGGTTGTAGATGGGTCTTTTTCTGAATGGATGTCTGTCACCAGTGGAGTGCGCCAAGGATCTGTTCTGGGTCCCTTGCAGCTTGTAATTTTTATAAATGACCTGGATGAGGAAGTGGGGGGATAGGTTGGAAAGTTCACCGGTGACACGAAGGTCTGACGTGTTGTGGATATTCTGGAGGGATGTCAGAAGTTGCAGCGTGACATAAATAGGATGCAAGACTGGGTGGAGAAGTGACAGATGGACTTCAACCCGGATAAATGTGTAGTGGTACATTTTGGCAGGTCGAATGGAATGAAGGAAAATAATATTAAGGGAAGACTCTTAGCAGTTTAGAAGATAAGAAGGATCTTGGGGTCCGGCTTCATAGGACTCTCAAATCGGCTTCGCAGGTAGAGGATGTGGTTTAAGGAGACGTATAGTGTACTGGCCTTCATCAATCGAGGAATTGGGTTTAGGAGTCGGGAGATAATGCTGCAGCTTTATAAGACCCTGGTCAGACCCCACTTGGAGTACTGTGCTCAGTTCTGGCCGCCTCATTGGAGGAAGGATATGGAAGCCATTGAAAGGGTGTAGAGGAGATTTACAAGGACGTTACTTAGATTGGGTGGCATGCCTTATGAGGATTGGTTGCGAGAGCTCGATCTTTTCTCCTGAGAGAGACGAAGGATGAGAGAGGACCTGATAGAGGTGTCTAAGATGTTGAGAGGTGTTGATCAGGTGGACTCTCAGAGGCTTTTCCCCAGGGCTGAAATGGCTGCCACAAGAGGACGCAGGTTTAAGGTGCTGGGGAGTAGGTACAGAGGAGGTGTCAGGGGTAAGTTTTTCACTCAGAGGGTGCTGGGTGAGTGGAATCGGCTGCCATCGGTGGTGGTGGAGGCAAAATCGTTCGGGTCTTTTAGGAGACTTCTGGATGAGTACATGGGACTTAATAGGATTGAGGTTTATAGGTAAGCCTAATAGGTAGAGAAAAGATTGGCGCAACTTGTGGGCTGAAGGGCCTGTTTGTGCTGTAGTTTTTCTGTGATTCTATTATTCTAAACCCGACTTGCTCATCTTCGATTCCAGGAACAGTTCTTGCTACGTCTTTTACACGTGCGCCTTACTAAGCCACCATGAAATTTTAATATGTATACAGTAACATACAAGCTACTGAGAAGTAGCTGTTGGTCACATGGCCTCACGCGGCCTGTTCTGCCAGTAAATAAGATCATGGCTGATCTTATTATAAGCTTCTGCCAACCCTGATAACACTTCACCCTTCTGGTTCACAAAGAACCTAGCTCCTTCTGTCTTTAAAAATATTGAAAGACTGCTTCCACTGCCTTCTGAGGAAGGGACTTCCAGGGACACATGACCCTCTGAGAAGGAAACCTTCCCACTCTTCTCTCTCCTAAATGTGAAATCCCTTTTTTTAAAGAGTGCCCTTGGGGCTTCACTGGAGCGTTGCAGCAGGCTAAGGAGGGGCTCTTAGGCAAGGAGAGCGAGGATGAAAACAGGCTGTGAGCTGGAATTGTAGAAATGAGCCACACATTTCTTTTCAGGGAAGAAACCAGCGTCGGCCAAAGTGCAGCATTTCAGACAAAAACAGGAAACGCTGCTTGCATTAAGCCAGCCAGTAACTGTGCAACTGAGAAACCGAGTTAAGGTTTCAGACTGATGTCTTTGCATGAGGACTGGAAGATTTAAGAGATGAAGAGTTATTTTTATTCTTCCGCCCCATGTGGTTGCTACAGCCTCTCGCCTCTTGTCTAACTGCATGTTTCATAAGATAGGTAAATGTCGGCCACATTTCTCTAAGTCTTGTCTCACACACAGTCCAGGTTATAGGCAGATTTCCTTTCTGAAAGAACATAAAAACTAGAAGCAGGAATAGGCCACCTGGCCCTCCGAGCCTGATCCACCTTTCAATAAAAACATAGCTGATCTTTTTCGTGGACTCAGCTCCCCTTACTTACCCGCTCACCATAACCCTGAATTCATTTACTGCTCAAAAATCTATCTTTGCCTTTAAAACATTTAACGACGCAGCCTCAACTGCTTCACTGGGCAGGGATTTATACAGATTCACAACCATTTAGGTGAAAAGGTTCCTCCTCAACACAGTCCAAAATCTCCGTCTTTATTTTGAAGTCGTGTCCCTTTGGTTCTATTTTCATCTACCAGTGGAAACAGCCTCCTTGCTTCTATCCTATCCATTCACTTCATAATTGTGTGCGTTTCTATAAGACCCCCCATTTTCTTCCAAACTCCAATGAGCATTGGTACAGCATTGGTGCACAGAAGGTGCTTTTGCAACAACGGGTGACAGTTTTCTTAAGGTCTCTGTTATTCAGCCCGAATTTTCAATTTTACGTTTTTATTAATTAATTTTAAATTCCACCTGTCACCGTTGGTGGGATTTGAACTCGTGGGTCCAGAGCACCAGATAATACTTTCCCAAACCACAGCCATTACCACGATAAAATCACAAGGGCAATAGATACCTGGGAACACCATCAAAAGGAGATTCACCCTCCAAGTCACTCACCATCCGGACTTGGAAATATATCAGCCGTTCCTTCAGTATTGCTGGATCATAATCCAGGAATTGTCAGAATTTTATAACTTTCAATGAGATCTCCCATTCTTCCGAATTTAACTGAATGCACGCCTCAATCTCTCCTCAAAGGACAATGTTTAAATCCAGAGGCTTAGCTAAAGGGAGAGCAGGGGCAGCGAATGCTGTTTACATCCCATGTATCAGTCTGGTGAAGTTTTGGTACACCCCATCTATAACAAGTATGTTCTTTCTCGCCTTCCTACCTATGCCCAGATTGACGGTGCACTGACATAGTGGTTAGCGCTGCTGCATCATAGCACCAGGGACCAGGGTTCCATTCCTGGCTTGGGTCATTGTCCGTGCTGAGTCTGCATGTTGTCCCCGTCTTTGTTTAGGTTTTCTCCGGGTGCTCCGGTTTCCTCCCACAGTCTGAAAGATGTGCTGGTTAGGTGCATTGACCATGCTAAATTCTACATCAATGTACTGGATCAGGCGCCAGAGTGTGACGACTAGAGAATTATTGCAGTATTATTGTAAGTCTACCTGTAACACAAATAAATAAACTTAAAAGTTATTGTTGAATTCAAAAATCCAACAAATTGCATCTGGTGCACTGCGTGTGCTGGGTGGGGAAATGAATTGAACCTGTATGTCCATAATAGTAATCTGGGACACCTCAGTGACATGGTCACTGTCCTATGATCTGTACCTTCCAAACATGTTATTCAGTTTTGTATTAATTATTGAGTAACCTATATGAATGCATGAACATGTCTGTGTAGTGTCCAGATGCGTCCTACATCCGCCCCCTGCTGACTGCCCATTGCAGAGTCGCTGAGCAGAGACTGATAGCCAAGTTCCGCACACATGAGAACGGCCTCAACCGGGATCTTGGGTTCATGTCGCACTATCTGTAACCCCCACAACTTGCCTGGACTTGCAAAATCTCACTAACTTTCCTGTCTGGAAACAATACACATCTCTTCAACCTGTGCTTAAAGCTCTCTCCGCTCACATTGTCTGTACCTTTAAGAATTGATTAGCTGTAAAGACTCACATTCAAATTATTCTGCATGTAAATTGAGTTTGTGTCTTTGTGTCATTTTTACGATCAGAACTCCCAGCCACCTGACGAAGGGACAGGCTGTCCCGAAAGCTTGCGGCTTTTGCTACAAATAAACTTGTTTGGACTTTAAGCTTGTGTCGTGGGATTTCTGACTGCCCATTGCACAGAGGGAACAGGCGGATGCCACGATTCTCTCTGTCTTTCCTCTGGATGACCACAGGTGCAGCGAATAATACAACTCAAACATTAGGCTGCAAACAGCAAGAACCAAAAATACAACTACAGAATCCAAAAGCAAAGGGAAGGACACTTTCTGGGCTGTTTCGACGGTTTCAGGACATGGAAGGTAACCTGTTCTTATGTGTGCTGTAGATTTGAACCTCACGGCTCAGCGCTGAAAGAGTTAATGGAAAAGTGAGCATGCGATGAGTAGCAATTATTGCAAGTGCAAGGAAACCCCAACAGTAAGACCAGATTCTTGCAGTCATGGAGTAGAGTGAGCAATTTCTCTCTCTCTCTCTCTTTCTCTCTCTCTCACTCCTTCTCATGCACACATAATCTCACACACGCAGATACACACAGTTAAACAAACACGCACACAGAAAAACGCGCACTCAGGCATGCACGCACACTCAGGCAAACACGCACGCAAACTCAGACAATCAGGCACAATCAACATACAAACACGCACACAAACGCCCAGACAAATACAAGCACATAAACACACACCCATAGGCATACACGCACACTTAGACAAAGACTGATACATACACAAACACAGGCGTAGACAAAGACACACAGATTATTCCAGGCAAAATGACACACACACACACACACAAACACACGCACACAGACAGATACGTACATGCACACAGGCACAGACATCGATACACACTGTCAGATAAACACATACACAGGCACGCACACACACACTAACAAGTAAACACAAACGCACATATTCTCAGATAACACAAATATACACACACACAAACCGGCATGTCCAAACACACACACTCTGATAGAGAAGACACAAATGCTCAGACAAACTCAGACACACATACACACAAACACTGCCTCTCAGCTGAATAAACAGACTCAGACAAACACACAGGCACCTACACACACACACAGAGTTTCACAAATCATACGCACGAATGCACCCACACAGAACCCCAGACAATCACACGCATGCAGTATCAAAAGAACATGCAGAGAAAGGCACACAGTTGCTCAGTGAAAACAAAAACTTAGACAGACACAGACCCACACACAGAGATACAGAGAAAATAGAAACAGAATGGTCCCATTGGGTCTTCCGAAACTTCTCCGCCGCTCATTATGATAATGGTGATCATCAAATTCAATATCCTGATTGTGCCTTCCGTCCAAATCCCTTGATCCCTTCAGCCCCAGGAACTATATCTAGTTTATTCTTGAAATCCGGCAACGTTTTGGCCACATTCACTTCCTGTGGTAGTGAATTCCACAGATTCATCACTGTCTGTGGAATGAAGTTTCTCTTCACCTCAGTCCTAAAGGTTTTTCCCTTTATCCTCAAACTATTGCCCCTAGTTCTGGACTCCCCAACCGTCTGGAATATTGTTTCTGAATTTACCCTGCCTCATACTTCTGGAATCTTATCAGATTCTTCGTGATCCCCTCTCACTCTTCTAAACGCCAAATAATATAATCCTAACTGACTTCGTCGCTCCTCACACGACAGATCAGGAATCAGACTGGTAAATCTTCGCTGCCCTCGCTCTGCAGCAAGGACACCCTTCCTCAGACAAGGACACCAACACTGCACACAATACTCCAGGTGTGGCCTCATCAACGCCCTATACAATTGTAGTAAAATATCCCTATCTCTATAATCAAATCCTGTCGTTATGAAGGCCAGCACACCCTTTGCCTGTTTTACTGCCTGCTGTACCTACGTGCTTTCTTTCAGCGCCAATACACGTGGATACCAAGCTCTCGCTGAGTATTCACCTCTCAATTTAAACCCGTTCAAATAATGATCTGCCGTCCTATTGTTGCTACCGAAGTGGATAATCTCACATTTACCCACATCATACTGCATTGCCATGCATATGCCCATTCGCTTTGCCTGTTTAAATCACGCTGAAGCATCGCTGCATCCTCCTCAGAACTCGCCCTCTCACCTAACTTTGCGTCATCTGCAACTTGGAGATAATACATTTAGTTCCCTCTTCCAAATCAATTACATTTATGATATATTGCTGTACCCCACTGGTCACTGCTAACCAATTGGAAAAAAGACGCATTTCTGCCAACTCTTTGCTTCCTATCTGCTAACCAGCTTTCTACCCATCTCAAGACGCTATCCATGCACTTTAACTTTTTATGGTCATATGCTATATGAGAACTTATCGAAAGCCTTTTAAAGTCGAAATAAACCATACCTATCGGTTTTCCTTGGTCACCTCTACTAGTTGCATTCGTACACAATTCCAATAGATTTGCTAACCTTTGCAAATCCATGTTGATTTCGTCTGATTTTTACCACTGCCTTCCAGATGCTGAGTTATGAAATCCTTGATAATTGATTTGAGCAGATTCCAAGTTCCGATGTTCGGCTCATTGGCTTATGGCTGACCCTTTTTCTCTCTACCTCCCTCTTTGAATGGCGGGCGTATATTAGTTACCCTCCAATCTGTAGAGAGCCGTTCAGAGTCGAATTTTTTTTCGAAAGTGCCCAAAAATGGATCAACTATTTGCCATGTTTCCCGCCTTCTTACTTTCAGACTGTATTCTTTCCCCTTCCTAATCAATTCCTGAGTCTTTTTTTTGTTGAATTTTAAATTGCTCCAAATTCTCAGGTCTATGCATTAATTTGCCAATTTGCATGTTTTTTCTTCCCTTGTAAGCGATGGCTTGGCCACAGTTCCCTTACCAGCCTTCCACATCCTCTGCGCTAATACATTTCTTCAATATCACATAGAATCCTTACAGTGCAGAAGGAGGCCATTCGGATTATTGAGCCTGCACCGACCGCAATCCCACCCAGGCCCTATTTCCGTAACCCCAATTATTTATGATGCCAACCTCCTGACACGAGGGTTAATTTCGCATGATCAATCAAGCTAATCCATATATCTTTGGACTGTGGGGGGAAACTGCGGCACCCGGAGAAAACCCACGAAGACACTGGGGGAATGTGCTAACTCCACACAGACAGTGATCCGAGGTCGGAATTGTACCCGGGTCACTGAGGCAGCAGCGCTAACCACTCTGCCACCGTGCCGCCCTGCTTTAAGGAACTCATTTACTGGGATAGAACTGGGCTAGAATTAATGTTCTTCTAGGGCAAGGGATCCTTTGGTGTTGATCACACATCAGAAGAAAGTCCTTATCTAGTCATGATAAGGCAGCGACTCTGGGCCGTTAAAGGTGTCAGGAAACAACAAAGCTCTAAAATTAGGCTCGAAGTGACAGTGGTATTGTGGGGAAATTCAGTAATATTAGCAAAAAAGCATTCTGATCACACACGCTGTGTACCGACTGTGATCAAATGGACCGAGAAGTGGAAAGGGGAGATGGGAAAGGGCTGGTCAATAATTGATACAGACGAGGAAATAACACCAAAGACAAAATTTCAGTTGACGCACCACTTTGGTGAGTGTCTTGGCTCGGAATTATAATACATTTCTGTCGCTCTCACTTATTATTCCTGCTTTTCAGTGTGAGCGCGCCCTCTGCTGATCACTAACCGGAACTATCAGTGCGGTGCTTTTGTCCGGGATCCGCTCTATCTCTGTAGCAGAAACACAAGGCGTCATCGAAGAGAAACGTCCTGGTGACTGTAGTTCGTGCTGGCAGTATTGCCACCACGTTGGGGTCTTCAACAGAGAGCCTCCCTCTTTAAAGGTCTTGGAATGGTGACCAATTTGTATTTTCAGTTTTTCATCGGATCCGTGATCAACAGTGCGGCCAGAGAGACTCCACATGCCCAGCCGCACATTGAGACAAATAGTTACTGGACATCTGTGTCCAAGAAACAGACCGGAGCATAGTCCAGAAAATAATTGGATTTGAATGTGTCCTTGGTGTGTGGCTGACAACGCCTAGTTTGTCTATGGTAGTGAAGTGCCTTGGTGAAACACAGCAACCTGTTTGATCAAGGGCTTATTGTGTTATCCAGGCCTGGGTATAAGATCAGTGTATGGCCTCCCCAAACCGGCTCCTTTTTCTGATACCTTTCTGTTTTCAGCACTGTTTTCAGCCCTGCTGTGGCATTGCCTTGGGCCCACTGTAACAGCTGCCCATGCATCTGTCTATCATGTACATGGCTGGCAACACCATCTCATCCTTCCTATCATGATGATGTGCATGATGGCCTGGAGACGGATACAGGCCTTGATGCCCATGTCAGCAAGCGAGTACTGTATTGAATCTGCAGCTCAGAAACAGCCCTGAACTGGCATCAGTTGAGCAGCTTAGAATAGAGTGCTGGGAGTTGTGTAATTAAGGGAGTTAGGGAAGGAAGGGAAAGAGGTTCTGTTTTGCTTTCTAACTTTCTCAGCCTTTAGGGAAAAGACGCTTGATTTTTGGTGAGCATCTGCAAAGTGACTAAGGTTTATTCTGTTCCTAAGAGTCAGCATAGTATAGCAACTGGTGTTGAGGTCAATACAATAATTAAGATCAAAAATAAATTCGATAAAATAAAAGTTTATTCTTACCCATTAAAGATGGGAGGGCAGGTGATGTGTCACCACTTCAGCTTTTGGGAGCTCCTGGGTATCAGTTTGATCCAGGACAAACACGTCTGCAGTGACTGCTTGAAGTTCGAGCAGCTTCGACTCAATTTATGAGCTGGAGGCTGAACTACAGACACTACAATGCATCAGGGAGGGGGAAAATTACCTGGATCTTTTTTTCCAGGAGGCAATCACACCTCTTAGGACAGAGTCTTAACAGAAAGAGGTGGATGAGCAAACTGGCCTTGACACCATTGTACAGGAAGCCATTCAAGCTGGAGGTGAAAAAATGTAGGGGTATTATGGGATGGTATAGTCAGAGGGAATAACACTGTTCTTTGCAGCAAAGAGCATGAGTCCAGATGGCTGTGTTTTCTACCTTACGCCAAGGTTCAGGTCATCTGCTCAGGGCTGAAGAGGAACTTTCAGTATTGTATCGAATCTGCAGCTCAAAAGCAGCTGCACAGGGGGGTGACCCAGTCATTGTGGTCCATGTAGGTAGCAATGACTCAGGCAAGCCAAAGAAGGGGGTTTTGCATGGTTAGCATGAGGATGTAGGTACCAAGTTAAGAAGCAGGATCTCAAAGCCCATTATCTGGATTTCTGCTTCTGCAGAAAATGCAGATGTATGGGATTGAGGGTGATTTAGGTAATTGGATCAGGAATTGGCTGGCAGATAGGAGACAGAGGGTGGTGGTTGATGGTAAGTATTCGTCATGGAGTTCAGTTACGAGTGGTGTGCCTCAGGGATCTGTTTTGGGGCCACTGCTGTTTGTAATTTTTATAAATGATCTGGATGAGGGTATAGTTGGGTGGATTAGTAAATTTGCTGATGACACCAAAGTCGGAAGTGTGGTAGATAGTGAGGAAGGGTGTCTTAGTTTACAGGGGACTTGGACAAGTTGCAGAGCTGGGCCGAGAGGTGGTGGATGGAGTTTAATGTGGAAAAGTGTGAGGTAATTCACTTTGGCAGGAATAAACGATGTGTAGAGTATAGGGCTAACGGTAGGACTCTGAATAGTGTGGATGAACAGAGGGATCTAGGAGTATGTGTACATAGATCCCTGAAAGTTGGGAATCAAGTAGATAAGGTTGTTAGGAAGGCATACGGTGTCTTGGCGTTTATTGGTAGGGGGATTGAATTTAGGAGCCGCAGCGTCATGTTGCAACTGTACAAAACTCTGGTGCGGCCGCACTTGGAGTATTGTGTGCAGTTCTGGTCCCCACATTATAGGAAGGATGTGGAGGCTTTGGAGAGGGTGCAGAGGAGGTTTACCAGGATGTTGCCTGGTATGGAGGGGAGGTCCTATGAGGAGAGACTGAGGGATTTGAGGTTGTTTTCGTTAGAAAGAAGGCGGCTAAGAGGGGACCTTATTGAAACATATGAGATGATTAGAGGTTTAGATAGGGTGGACAGTGATAGCCTTTTTCCTCGGATGGAGAAAGCTAGAACGAGGGAGCATAGCTTTAAATTAAGGGGTGGTAGTTATAGGACGGATGTCAGGGGTAGGTTCTTTACCCAGAGGGTGGTGAGGGATTGGAATGCACTGCCTGCTGCAGTTGTAAATGCGCCTAGTTTGGGGGCGTTTAAGAGACCCGTGGATAGGTTTATGGATGGAAAGGGTTTGGTTTAGATTAGAGGGTCATTTTAACTGCTTTTTAACTGGTCGGCACAACATCTTGGGCCGAAGGGCCTGTTCTGCGCTGTAATGTTCTATGTTCTATTAGCTGAACCACTTGCTAATTGGTTTAGGACAAATCAGATCAGAGAGATGAATGCTTGATTCAAAGACTGGTGTGGGAGGTGCGTTCTGGTTAATGGGCAATGACACCAGTACTGGGGAAATTAGGATCTGTACCATTGGAGCGGTCTACACCATGGTACACCATGTTGGGGCCAGTGTTCTTGCGAACCACGTAACTAGGAAGATAGAGAGGGTTTCAAACTAAATACTGGACAGGGAATCAAATTTGGGTCAAGGAATTAAATTTATATATATGGCTGGATGAAGGAATGGTTGCCAGTTTTGCTGATGACACAAGATAGATGGGAAAGTAAGTTGTGAAGAGGACATTTGGAAGGTACAGAAAGAGAGAAAGGTTAAGTGAATGGGCAAATATATGGCAAATGGAGTAGAATGTGGGAAAATATGAAGTTGTCCATTTTGGCAGGAAGAATGAAAAAGAAGCATTTTGTCTAAATGGTGAGAGATTGCTGAGCTCTGAGATTCAGAAGGACTTTCAGTGTACTGGTGCATAAATCACAAAGGGTTAATGTAGGTACAGCAAGTAATTAGGAAAACTAATGTTATCATTTATTGTGAAGGGAAAGAAATACAGAACTAGGGAGGTTATGCTTCAATTGTACAAGTCACTGGTGAGACGGCATCTGGAGTACTATGGACAGTATTGGTCACCTTGTTTAAGGAAGGATATAAGTATAATGGAGACAGTTTGGAGAAGGTTTATCAGGCCAATATTTGAAATGGTGTGGAGATACTGGCGTTGAGTGGGGTGGGCACAGTGAGAAGTCTCACAACATCAGATTAAAGTCCAACAGGTTTATTTGGAACCACGAGCTTTCGGAATGCTACTCCTTCTCAGGTGAGGAAGGAACGGCGGTCCATAAGCTCGTGATTCCAAATAAACCTGTTGGTCTTTAACCTGGTGTTGTGAGACTTCTTCTATTGCCTGTAATTGATGGGCTGCGTTATGAGAAATGGTTAGACTGGCTGGAGTGTTTCCGTTAGAGTTTGAAAGAATAAGTGGTGACTTGTTCCTGCACAGCCTTGACAGGAAGGAGGTAGAGAACATGTTTCCTCTTATAGGATAATCTAGAACTAGGGGTCACAGTTTAAAAATAAAGCGTCACCCATTTAAAGTAGGAATGAGGAGATTCTTTTTTCTCTAACTGTCGTGAGTCTTTGGAACTCTCTTCCTGAAAAGGTGGTGGAAGCAGTTTCTTTGAATATTTTAAGGCAGAGGTGGATAGATTCTTGGTAAGCAAGGGTGTGAAAGGTTATTGGGAGTCAGCAGGATGGAGATCTAAGGTGACTGACACATTAGAGAGTAAAGGTCCATTCTGCTCAATCTCTCCTCTTTGGCAGTCCTGTCATCCCAGGAAACAGTCTGGTGAACGTTTGTTCCTCTTCCTCTGTGGCAATTCTCTGGATAAGAGACCCAAACTCTACATAATATTCCAGGAGCGGTTATACCAAAGCCCGACAAAATTGGAGAAAGATTTCCTCACTCTGAAACTGCATCCCCGGGGAATAAAGGCTAACAGACCATCTGCATCTAATTTCCTGCTGTATCAATATGTTGGTTCTTTGTGATTTGAGGACAAGGATTCCCTGATTCTCTCTGACCTATTTCTGTACTTCCTGCTTTTCCATTCTCACTCTCAGTCTTTAGGGTCTTGGGAAATTCGAATCAACAGTGGCTGCAGTGTCTCGGCTACTGTTGGAGTTGGCCCTGGCCGACTACAAGTGCCAGGCGTTGGCGCTGCTGCCCACACATGCCTCCGACTCGTTGGCATTCGTCCAGCCACCCCAGGTGAGAACGGCACTCGGGCCGAGGGGGAGCCAGGAAAATAGGAAGAGGAAACTATGCAGGGCTGTGGAGCCTGAGAGGTTGAGTAGATTGGGCCCAATTTGCTTTCTGCATTTTGGGGGCATGGGTGTCGCTGGCTGGTCAGCATTGTTTGTCCATCCCTAGTTGCTCTAGTTAATTAGATGTGTTTGAGTGGCTGACATCCTGGTTGTGATTGCACCTTCCCGTGATTCTAGACAATCTCAACAGGCAGAATGAAGTTTCAGTCGGAAGACAGTTTTTGTACAGGGTTGGAACTGTTTTCAATTACTGTGAGTCTAAGGGCGCAGTAATACACGGCAGCGTTAATCGGCTGCAAGTCCATGATGGTTAATTTTGCGGTGGAGTCTGACAGCTGGAGATCTGAAGAAAAACGGTTTCGTAACGCTGTGCCTTTCCATTCCACAGTATCCCTCGACCTTTTCCATACAACAAATTGGGGCTCCTTCCCTGGTTGTTGCATGTACCAATATAGGTAATACCTGTCTTCTGTAGTGCTATACGTGCATCGTATAGTCACGGCTTCACCTTCTCTCACACTCACTGAGGCCAGAGACTGAGTAATTGAATCTCCATCACACTGACCTGTAATGTGTTCAGGAAGAAAACAAGACCATCGGTTAACATAACATTAACACTTCAGTTTGAATGCAACACGATTGGAATCATCCTTACCGGTAATGAGTATTCCCAACACAATCCAGACTCTGAATATTTTCATGGCTGCTGCGAAGTTCGAATCTCTCTCCCTTTATAATTTCAAACCCGAACCAAGACAAACACCCACATAGGATTCAATTGGTTAAAATCACTTCCTCCTCTATTGTTTTCCGGCAATGACGCAATCGTTAATATACCCGCCAGATACATAAATCAGATTAAAATGTGGGCCGTGGACAGCTGGATTTCTTTCACCGACAGTATTAATTATGCACTGGTGGAATCAGTCACTCAGCGAGTATTGTAGAGAGAGCATCCTGAACTGCAGCTTCACTGAGCTCTGAGCATCATTTCCTGGGGCCGAGTTGGTCACTTTCCGCCGGATATTCATTCCATTCAGAGCTGGATAGTGAATTAACTTCAATGTCAAGTACTATTCAGGGTTAAACTGATATGTTCCCCACACGACCCAGGTATTGAGCCGTATCCTCTCTGTTCGTTCTGTAAAAGAGGAGTTGGATATTTGAGGTAATCGATTGTGAACCCCGCCCCCCAGGTTCCTCAGTACCTGTTCAGAGCCACTAATTATGGGTTTAACGAGACGGCTCCCGGCTTTGAGCATTTCAGCGGGAATCTCAACCTGAAACAAAACACTTTTCACTTGTCCATGAAAGGTTTGAAGATGACAGACAGCGCCGTGTATTACTGTGCTCTGAAACCCACAGTGAATAAGGCTCCCACGGACCTCATACAAAAACCGGTGTAAGTTCATCATCAATGGTTCTGTATAAAAAAGTGTTGCATCTTATCGACATATACAGAGAATTAAGACCACAACACAGCCCGGTCTGAATTGTATTCCCTCGCTGAGGTTAACGATCATCACTGTTGAGAAATGTGACATTTGGCGCTCAGATTACTCCCGGATCAAACTCAATTACTTCCTGATCCAATACACACAAATACACAGTCTCCGGGGTGAATAACTTATCAGTCTGTACTCATCATCGTTCTGGATCAGGTACCTAGCTGTAAGGCGATACATTTCCAAAGTGATCTGTTGTGAAATTCAGCCTCAGTGTTGTCCCATTCTAAAGTCCCTTGAGTAGAAATAATGACTGATTGAAATCTGCCCTTTCCAGCGACAAGGGTAACCCCGATGAAACCGTATCTTGATGTGGAGTTCCGTGACTACTTATCCCATATTCATAAAATGCCTCATTATTATTTATTGTCATGCACTAGATGCACTCATTAATATATGTTCATCAGATCGATGATAGATTATTTAACTTTCTGCATTAATTGGAAAGAAAAATCTACCCAAAGAAAGATTTTCACATTGAGTTCGGAGGAAAACGAGTTAAACCAAAACATACAGAATGAGGGAAAATGTGAGAGGGAGAAAGAGGGAGGAAGTGTAGACACCCACAGCCAGGGACGGAATGTGACTGGTGAGTGTCAGCCCTATTAAACCTTTCACTAACAGCGATTGGTCCGCTGCTGACATCAGAGCTGAGACACCAGCCAATGGCAGCACTGATAAACGGCCCCCAGTTTCCCAATGATTGAAGCTGCCCCTGACCTGAGTTTACTCTGTGATACAAGACTAGAAACAACAACACATTTCAAACAGTGTCGCCTTTTTCTTCCAGTCAGGATCCATGTGTTCCCTGTGTGCTTTACTGATAATAATGGTCATGTTGCCCGGTGGGTCTGAGCTCAAATCCTCAGTAAATATTTCATGGATTATTTTTATTCAGATTTCTCACACATTCTATATGTTGTTGCAGGAACCAGTGGCCAAGATTCAGTTTTTAGATTTCCAGAAGGCGTTCGATAAGGTGCCTCATAAAAGGTTGCTGCAGAAGGTTAAGATGCACAGAGTTGGGGGTAAAGTGTTAGCGTGGATTGAGGATTGCTTATCTAACAGGAAGCAGAGCGTTGGAATCAATGGGTGCTTTTTCTGGTTGGCAGTTGGTGACCAGTGGAGTACTGCGGGGATCGGTGCTGGGGTTGAACTGTTTACCATATACATGGACGACCTGAAGGAGGAGGCTGAGTGTCAGCTAACGAAATTTGCTGATGACACGAAGGTGAGTAGAAAAGCAAATTGCGTGGAGGACGCGGAAAGTCTGCAGGGAGATCTGGGTAGGCTGAGTGAGTGGGCGAGGACCTTGCAGATGGAGTATAATGTTAGCAAATGTGAGGTTATCCACTTTGGTAGAAATAATAGTAGGAAGGAATATTATTTATAAAGTGAAAAGCGGAAGCATGCTACTGTGCAGAGGAACCTGGGGGTCCTTGTGCACGAATCGTAAAAACTCAGTCTGCAGGTGCAGCAGGTGATCAAGAAGGCGAATGGAATGTTGGCCTGTATAGAGAGGGGGATAGAATATAAAAGCAGGGAGGTCTTGCTGCAACTGTACAGGGTACTGGTGAGGCCGCAACTGGAGTACTGTGTGCAGTTTTGGTCCCCTTATTTGCGTAAGGATAGATTGGCCTTGGAGGGAGTACAGACAAGGTTCACTAGGCTGATGCCGGAGATGAGGGGGTTAGCTTATGAAGAGAGATTAAATAGACTGGTTTAAATAGACTTTAAAAATTTATTGTTTTGTTGCAGTGCATGGTTTAAGTGGAGTTGGACTTACTTCCTAATCGAAAACATGAATGACATTGCTGCCAGTTTGAAGAGCAGACAGAAAAACACGTTCTATAATCCCGTCAATTACCCACAACAATTTATGTTTGCATTGCTTCTTTTGATTCCTCCAGAAGGAGGCCGTTCGGTCCATCGATTCCGCACCGACAACAATCCCACCCACGCCCTATTCCCGTCAACCCACATATTTTCCCTGCTATTCCCGCTGGTACTTGGGTCAATTTCGCATGGCCAAACAACCTAACCCACACATCTTTGGAACGGAAACGGGAACACCAGGAGGAAACCAACTCAGACACGGTGAGAACGTGCAAACTGTGCACAGACGGTGACCCGGGAAATTTAACCTGAGTCCCTGGCGATGAGAGGCATCAGTGCTTACCACTGCGCTACCGTGATGCCCTTTCTACTGAATTCAATTTTGCTGCAGCTCACTGCATTTAAAGAACAATGTTAGTATCAGCCTGTGATAAACCATCTTGTGGTAATTCTGCTGAACAATATTAAATTATCACCCTTAATGGACCGTTGCAAGTTGGGCGCCGTTGCTTTTAAACTTTGCTGCTTTTCTGGGTGAACTCCAGCTCTATATTCCTCCCACAATGTCACCGCTCAAACTGAGTCTTTCTCCATCCCACATTGTTAAACTCACAGTTATTGGTTCCTGAGTGAAAACTGCCTCCACTGAACTGGAGGTCGGAGAGTTCACTGTTTAATTCAATTAAAAGTTTTCTTGTCATTGAAGCCGAGATTTGGACCCAGATCTACGAGATATCTGTGTCAATAGAAACAATAAATTCTACCCCATTATCAGTCAGATTTTACGCCGCATCACCATTTCTATCGTCAGCGCTTTGCAGCCGGTCGCTCCCTGTTTCTTTGTTTAAGAAATGCGACGTTGCCTTTTTAGACGCAAAAGGGGAAATCTCCCTTACACTGATTCCGACAGAACTGCTGCTGACCGGGAAGTAACACAGGGATGTTACACAACAACAAAACTTAACTCCTTGAATGGGAATCGAACCCATAGTGAGAACGCCGAATCAAAACCAGCAGGGAAGTGGGTGGAAGCTCTTTAAAAAAATAATTTAGCCATGCACCATCTGCTTTCTATTTCTATTTCAAATTTTGTTTTCACCAAAGGCAAGTTTCTCCTTCAAATTGTCATGTTTAGATTGCACACAAGTGACTGAATCAGCCAATGAAAACAGCGACTCCTGTTTGCTGGAACATGAAATTGACAGTGAGGTGAAATAGTCCCGCAAGCTGCTCACGTGACACCTTCAATTTCCAAAACCCACCAAACTCATCACTGTGGCTTCTGTGACGCTTACAAGGTAACACAGGCATTCATCACGGAGGGCAACTGACACAAATCATGTACGAAACTCTACCATGTCTCTTCTCTTCCTGATTTTGTTGCTGCCTCTCTTCCAGCTCCCTCTGGCTGTTCAGCTCCCAGGGCCAATTAGCTGTTTGATACAGACACAGACAGTTGGTGAACCGGAGCTTTACTTGGAAAGCAGGGAAAGCGAATGTGTGATACACGGCATTGAGAGGAGATGGAGTTTAGAGATGACAGTACAAAGAGACACAGATATCCCATCTTCCTGACCCAGTTACTGATTACAGGAATGTACACAGTGCCAATTGTCCACTGTCACGCTCTCCTTCCAGTTTTGAGCATGGAGTTAAGTTTTGAAGTGTTTGAAGACTTGCTACAGTAATTCAGGGTTTTGTTGAGTCCACAGTTGTGTGCAGTTTGGATCCCCGCATTTTAGACAGAATAAAAGCAAAATCGGACGATGCTGGAATCTGAATTAAAAACTGAAAATGCTGGAAAATTTCAACAGCTTTAGCGAGAAAGAATAGATATCATTGAGAAACTGGGACATTATTTTTTTCCTGATCCGCGAATCTGAAACACAGGGGTGCAATTTCAGGATAAGGCTCTGATAATTTAGGACTGCGATGAGGAGAAATTGCTTCACTCAAAGGCTCGTGAATCTTCGGAATTCTCTACTCCAGAGGATTATAGATGTTCACCACTGAACACAATTGAGTTCGGGTTGGACAGATTTATGATCTATCCAGAAATGAATGGAAGCAGGGATATGAAACTGGAACAAATGCTCAGCCGCAAGTTCATGTTTCGATTGTAATTTTTAAGTTTAATGGTATAATGGAAGCGTGTATACAATGTTATATGTGATATGTTTGAAGTCGTTCATCATTAAATAATGTTGGTAACATTAGATAACAGTACAGCCGGTAACAATTGAGAGCATTATTTTATTGAAGCCCACAGATCCATTGCCAACCCACAACTGTTTGCCTATGAATGCTGATGGTGAAAAGATAGTACAATTCCGTCCCTGGGTGGAATTGAACCACCAACCTTTTGGTTAGCAGCCGAACTCGCTGACGCATTGCGCTACAGAGACTAAGACAGCAGCACTTAAATATCTTCTAAACTAGTGTGTCAATGACCACAGTTCTATTTCTGCAAAACTGGTTCCAGAACTGCAGCATGACCGCACTGTTTACAATTCTATACAAGTCTCTTTACTTCCATTGACAACCTTGTGCTTGCGGACAATGTCACGTACCCTGAGTCACCGTCAGAGGGCGCAGTCGTTATATATTTCTCCCAACTTGAAATGATGGCAACAAAACCTATGGTTCTATTAGCGTACCGTTGCTATTGGCAGTAACATCAGCAGTCCCATTTTTCTGCTCCCTCTCTCTCTCTGGTTCACCCCATGTGCCCTGCATTACTAAATGAACGGAAAGGTGGCACAGTAGTTAGCACTCCTGCCTCATAGCAAAGGGGGACCAGGTTCAATTTCGGCCTTGGGTAACTGTCTGTGTGGAGTTTTCACGTTATACCCGTGCGTTTTCTCCTGTTTCCTCCCACAGTCCAGAAATGTGCAGGTTAGGTGGATTAGTCATGGGAAATTGTCCCTTAGTATTAGGGTGATTAGGAGAGTAAACACATGGGGTTATGAGGAAAGGGTCTTCGTAGGACTGTTGTCGCTGCAGGTTTAATGGACCGAATGGCCTCCTTCTACACTATAGGGACTCTATGATTCTATGAAGACAGTTCTGTCGATTTGCTTGTTTGGCACTTGTTGTATCAGGAATGCGGGCGGAGCAACGGGCGTTGTGGGGTCTGAATCTGTATTTCCACTGCGGGAGAACATTTCCTGAACTGCAGCGTTAGATTCGGGAGAAGGAAGAAAAAGGACAGCGGACCTCTACTGGTCAATATATCACATTTTCACTTCGCGTTTCCTTCCCAATTAAAAGTAAAGAATATGCTGTTCTCCTGACTATTGTAATTTAGGATTACTACTAGTCAAATGATGACAACTCTTTAAAAAAAAATTGGGCGTCGGTCACAAGACCAAAATTTTGTCGATCACTAATTATCCTCGAAACGGGCTGGGCTATTTGAGAGTTAGTTATATTCTTGTCACATACAGACCAGGCCAGGCTACGAAGGCAGATTTCCTTCCACAAAGTGGATTAGTGAATAAGGTGGATCTGCAGTGACAGCGTTCGAGCACCATCAGTGCGACTAGCTTTTAATATCAATTAATCACATTTAAATTTAACCAGCTGCCGGGGCAGAATTTTGAATACTTTTCTCCAAAATCGAACTTAAATGTAACCACTTGATATGATGGGATTGAACTGCTTTTCTCAAAGCATCATCCTGGGTCCGTGAACTACTTTTCCAGTGACCCCATGTTGATAATGGTTAAGAAGAGAAAGCGGAAGTCCTTGAAGTTGACTCTTCCCAGAATATTATATGACAGGGGGGCACAACTACAAAGTGCATCTTGTTGTCCCTGAGTGGACCTTTGAAGAAAACGAGATGTCATAATTAGCTGCACCATAACAATTTGATATCCTAACCCTACTGATTTCAGTCATGGTCAGCTTTCGGTACAGCATCCACAGTACACGTTATATTATCTCAGGAATAATAAGCACGCAACTAGAGTTCACTGATCGATTTCCCTGTTCCTTTAGTAAAGAAACGACGATTGCAAAGTATCTCACATTCCATCCACCGATATCTGAACATTCGAACATAAAAATTAAGCTCCTGCAAATCTGGTCTACCATTCAGTCAGATTGCAGTTTATCTGATCGTCCTTTTAAATCCGCTTTTCTGCCTCGATTCTCATGGACCATGACATAAATTTTAGTTAAAATGTTTGTTTAACTCAGCTTTAAAATTATTCTGTGACCCTTAGCCTCCACATTCTCTAGATTCTCGCTGAGCCTCAGGCACTAATGCTCGGATGCTAAAGCTAAGAGAATGTGCACAGAACATTGATTGAAAATCCACCAAATCCATCAAAACTCCTTACTCCGCCATTCGAATGACAAAATGAAGGGTTTTTTTTCTTGACATCCCACTTCCAAAGCGGAACAATTCTCCCAACAGGGACACCGAATCGAGTAGAAGTTGGGGAGCTTCCATTCACTGACAGTCATCTGAGCAATTACCAATCACACGGTGCCACTGTTCTGAGACAATGAACTGACGCATGAGCATCCTGAGACACGTCATCAGATTATTAAGGGTGGGGATTAGAATGGGTGTCTTCAAATACCCGATTCCTACTTTACAGAGCGGACAGAGACAATGCGGGTACTCGGCATCTGGATTGTGTGGGGAGCATTTCTAACAGGTATTTCTGGACATCACCTTTGTTTTCTTATTTCTAGGACTTGGTTGAATCTCACTATTGAGAACACGTCACTCTATTCTTCATCTATTTGAACATATTTTCCAGATCTGACCCATGGAGATTCTGTCACTCAGCCGCTGCCCTCAGATGTTAAGACAGAAGGAGACGCGGTGACATTAAGCTGCAACTATGAAACTGCAGAAACCGGCTATAATTTATACTGGTATCGACAGCATCCAGACTCCCAGCCCGAATACATTCTGAGGAAGTACTCGGGGGGTGGTGAATATAAAGCAGATTTTGCTAAAACCCGTTTCTCGACTAATCTCCAAACCTGGAAGAAATCCATCAGTTTGATTATCTGGGATCTGCAGTTGTCTGACGCGGCCATGTATTACTGCGCTTTCAGCCTCACAGTGATAGAAAGCAGTCTGACTGCTGTACAAAAACTGTCTCAACAAGATAAGTGAGAGCTCCTCGCTGCTGTACAGAACCTCTGGCAGATGCAGCCACAATGAGCAGTGGCGCTGTCAGCCGCTCAAACACAAACCGACAGGAAACCATTTTCACCTCGGATCAAGTGTCACCCAACTGTTTCCAGGAGAGGCCGAGAAAACAAACTGCAGAATCGTTTTAGGCCGACAAGTCCATCACATAATGAATGTGTCAATTAAATTGTCGCTTCTGCTACTAATCAACTCCGTATTCCTCTAAAATCAGACCTGGGTGATAAAATCCCAAACATCCGTCAATCCTGGCGGTGAAGAGCCACACAGACAGCAGACGGACAGTTCTCCATGTTTGTGTAACACGTCACCTGATCCCGGTGTCCCGATTTGTCCTTTCCTTCTTTTTCCGTGCCTGCTTCTCATATTGAACACACCTCTCTGTATCTCCCTCATCAGTTTCTGGGGGCCTTTGAGGGTGAGCCGTTGAGAGCGTTTATTTGATCACTATTGCTACATTCGAGACAGCTTGCACATCCTGAACACATTTCATAAGGTTTGATTTCTAAAAAAAATCCGAAGTTCAGAGCAGCCAATTTCCACTTCTCCCTGACCGTCTCCACCTAATACCAGGGTAGCATCAAACTTCTTATCATATCCGGCTTGTCTATCTGTTTCTCGCTGCTCCTTGTTTCTGTAAATCAGATGAATATTTGACTACTGCTAGGGAAACATTGTGAAATTCAGTTGAATGATTAAAGTCAATGAGTTCTGAAATCTATCCATTTTTCATAAACTGTTTCTGACCCAACAACATATTCTGATCAAATAAGACCAGAGAACTGGTCTCGAGCAGAAATCTAAAAGGGGAGACGAAGAAGACTTGTTTAATGTTACAGGCATGGAATCAGCTTCAAAACACTAAGTGAACCACATAGATCAAATAGATTTATAAATGCGAGTTTTATTATGAACGCGCGGTAAAATCAAATGATACAATTCCGCAAGTGTGCCTCACCTGTTTTTATGGGGCGTTATGTTTTGTTCTTTTCGGAAGATTTCTGTGACTTTCACTGGGTTTAATTCTTGCCCCTATCTATCGGTGTGACAGCGCCATCTTCTGGGCACCAACTGGAACACAACTGGGGTGGTTTCGTACTGGGTCCGCTTTATCTCTGTACCAGTGAGTGCTCCATCGCACAGAAGTACATGCAAGTATCCGACAGAAGAGCCCCCGCGAGATAGAAAGGAATTGTTTTGTCTCCCTTCTGCAAATCTGCAGAGAACCTCGGTTTGGGGACCTTTTCGGAACCCCCGAAGCTATATTTCTTCGGCAAACATCTCGGAGCTTCCCCAGAATACTGCATGTACCAGAGTAGAGTTGGTTATCAAGTAATAGCAGTCCAGTTCACAGTGTCCTTCCCGAATTGTTAATTGGAAATGAGCCTGGAACACTGAAGCTATGACATACATTCCTGTCACACAAATACAGATTGGTTCAAAAGTCAGGGTTTAAAAATAACCATTGTTGACCATTTGTTACCGTTTACTAATGGACCCGCCGGGCAGCAAGATCATTATTATCAGTAAGGAGCTTGGGGATCAGATGGTTTCGGTGTATAGATCTCGATAGAAAGTAACAGAATGCTCTAATTCTGCCAATGATTCCAAACTAGTGTAAAGGATAGCCCCGATTATAATCTGGTTTAATTTTTGAGAAACTGAGGGGCATTTCCCAGGGACAGGATTGGCTACTCTGCCGGGACTGATGGATGTTCCCCGCCAATGAATGAGAGCTGTAAAGAATCGCGTTTTCTGTTTAGTTTTGTGTCTCATGTGACTTTCTTCATAACCCTGTCTCATTGCCTCTGTTTCTCTGTTATCCCAACCTCTCCTTTTCGTAAACTTCCTCATCGCTGAAAAATGACTGAAAATCAAGGAGGCCATTCAGCCCATGTTGTCTCTCTGCTAGAGCAATTGAGCCGGTCCCACCCCATCCACTCTGTCACTGCAGCCCTGCAAATCTTTTCCCATCAGTTTCCAACCCGATTCCTTGCGGAAAGACAGCGAAGAACACGGAGGAAAGAGGGATTTGAGGAAGGGAAGGTTTCACCTGATGGGTTGTTGGCAGATGCTGTGTTGCGGGTAAATTGATTGCAGTCTCCTCCAGAAAGGACGACAGAGTGAATGGGAGGGAAAGAATATGACCGAGATGAGACATAAGAGAGGGAGGGAGAGAGATAGAGTGAGAGAGGGAGAGAGAGAGAGAGATGAAAGCTTTTTGTTTGTCAGCAAAAGTGATGGTGTAACCATCACTGAATTCCCCACTGTCAGCATCCTTAGGGTTACCATTGACCAGAAACTCTCCTGGACTCACCACACATAAACACAATAGCTACAAGACCAAGTCAGAGTCTGGGAATACTGCTTGGAGTAACTCACCGCCTGTCTTGGTGAGGTCCCTGTCAACACTAACAATCAGAATTTTCTGATGACAATCTACAGGCCAAGCTTACATTCCCCGGCCACCCTTCCTCCTCCCCAGTCTCTGGAAGTCCGGCCATTCCCCTGTCAGGTCACTGACTGTAGCCAGGCTCGGATACTTCTCTTTCAATGTCAACACAGATCACCACCAACTGGCTTCAGAGAACCAGAGACAGACACGGAAGTGAGGTAAGAACATCCCAGGGGAACTGAACAAATTATTATGGGAGGGACTTGGAACGGGTATCTTCAAATGCGATCCTGCAATGATCTGTTTGTCGGATTGAATTCGAAAGCTTGTTTTCTCAGTCTCTCCTGGGAACAGTTTCATTCGAGGTGAGTTTGGTTTCCTGTCGCTGCACATTGCGGCTGCATCTACTACAATCCTCCACAGACCCCAACAGACAGCAGCTGCACACTGCAGTGAAAGGCAGTTTTTGTACAGGGCTGAGCTTGCTTTATATCACTGTGTGCCTGAAAACGCAGTAATACACTGCGGCGTCAGTCAGCTTCAGACCCGAGATGGATAAACTGGTGAATTTAGTCTCTGTCTGAAGCTCAACAGAGAAACGGCTTTTAGCAAAATCGGCTTTTTCTTCACCGCCGCTCAAATATTTCCGCAAAATAAACTCAGGCTCTGAGTCTGGGTGCTGCCGGTACCAGTATAGAGAGTAGGAGCCTAATGTAGTATCATAGTTACATTTTAAAGTCACCGCTTCTCCTTCTGTCCTAACATCTGAAGACAGTGACTGAGTGACAGAATCTCCATGAATCAGATCTGAAAAACAAATTCAAATATAAAAATAGCTGACCGATGACTGTTTTAAAATTGTCGAACAAAGTTGAAATGTGTTTGGTCCACATTTACCTGTCAGAAATGCTGCCCACACAACCCAGATGCTGAACAGCCGCATTGTCTCTGTCCGCTCTGTAAAAGGGGAGCTGGGGATTTTGAAGACACCGGTTCGAAACCCCGCCCCCAGTTCGAAACCCCGCCCCCAGTAACCTGCTGATGCCTCAGGATGTTCTCACTTCACTTCCTGGTGTTCCCAGTGACAGTGTGAATAGACAGGCCGGTGAGCTGGCTGTCATTGATTGGAAATACTCAGCGCTGGGTAACAGTCAGTACCGAATGGGGAGAATATTTCCCTTTTCCAGATGGTGACTGTTAAATCCGACTCTGGTTAATGTGACCGTCAAACTCAGGCTTGCTCCAGGGTTTGTTTCATTCAGGGATCAGTCTGTTTATTTAAGTGTTACCATCAGGAGAGTGGCTCAATCGTGACTGCGTAATTACCTTCATTAGTCATTGATCCAATTATTGAACTTTTTTTGCATTTTATGTCGGAGTGGCTGATTGAAGCGCCAGACCGTCTTGTGACACATTGACAGCGTCCCTGGCGTTCGAAGAGAAACTCCCAATTCAAGAGCAGAGTGAGGATCTGTTGGAGAAGGAAGGAGCGGTTATACCGCCGTTCAACTATCTGATAGTCAGTTATGGAATCCTTCTCACCATAGTTCAAAGGAAAGAACATATTTTTGTGACGATATGCCTGATAAAAATGCCCGAACACTTTCGAGCAAAGACACCAGCTGTCACTGTGCATTCAGTTGCACAGTCTTAAAGTATAAACACTTCCACTAATATATGCAATGGCACCTCGGTTTAAAATTATTCACTTCAATCGCATTCGCAATCGTTTATTAAATAAACGATAATCCTCGGTGTTTGGAATTTGTTTAAGACAGAATAATGTCAGCACTTCCTATAACTCGAAACTCATGAGCTCAAAGCTCGGGAGGGAAGTCCAGAGGGCAAGTTGACAGTCCCCAGCGATAGGTAAAGCTAGTTCTCATTAACTACAATTCAACACCAGCCGGCTCGGAAAACCATTCAATGTCACTTCTACTCAAAAAATTAAAAAAAATGAGGGTAGTGCTGAGATGGTTACAGTGCAACAATTCAGGAAGCAGCTCTCAAAGTGGATTTTCCACATCAGACAAACATTCTCTCACTCTCTCTCCCCTCTGTCCAAGATCAGTCTCTAATCCTTCCACATGCAGCTGCTTTTGTGGTGATTATTGATCGCTTTATCTTCTACAAAACATTGAGACAAATTGGGTTGAAACATTCAACTTATCATAACTTCCCTGCGGTGCAAAAGCAGGCCATCTGGCCCATCAAGTCTGCTGACCAGAATTCCACCTTTCCCCCAATATCCCATCTGTTTATCTTGCTAGCCATTCCTCTCCCCACCCCACACCCCCTCCGCCCCCCTCAACACTAAGGGGCAATTTAGCATGGCCAATTAACCTCACCCGCACATCTCTGGAGTGTGAGAGGAAACCCGAGCACCGGGAGGAAACCCACACAGACACAGGGGGAACGTGGAAACCCCACACAGATAGTGACACGAGGCCAATGCACTGTGAGGCAGCAGTGCCACCATGCCGCCGCTGGTGGATATTCGGAGGTGTTCCGATGGCGGCGGACGGAAGAGGAGATAAACTTTGGTTATTCATTGATCTGGCCTGACAATTTCCTTTTGCGACTCACTGGAGTTTTGCCGGACTGAATTAAGATGCCAAGCAGAGATGAATGCTTTGGATCGTTAAACTAAATATTGGAAGAAAGTGAAGCAATTCCGGCCGAAAAGTAGAAACTAGAGATGGGAAGGGAAAGAGTAGGAAAATAAATTGAAAGGAGCAAGGACAATTAACATAAAACAATTAACAAGGACACTTAAGATAAAATAATTATGGCTCCACAGCTGTATTTGTGGAGTCTATTTTTAATATGTTGCGGATTATTCCCTGGTAATGAGGCACTGAAGGCAATCCCAGTGATAATTCGATTTTCTGTGTTATTTCTGGTATCAGAGCGGTGAAAAATTTGCCACGACATCAACTAGAGGGCGCGCTGGTCACATGGGTGTCGCTGCTCTCTCAACATTCATTACTGTTCTTCTTCCTGCTCTGCACAAAACCTCAACTTTTGAAATCGGTTTTTACTTGTGATTCAACCAAAATGCTTCCACCTCCGCCACTTCCTTATTCGCCCCACTATTCATACAAACCCTACAGTGCAGAAAGTGAGCATTCGGCCCATCGAATGTGCACCGACAAAAATCCCACCCAGGCCTTACCCCTACATATTTACCCACTAATCCCTCCAACCTATTCATCTCGGGACACGAAGGGCATTTTTTAAGCATGGGCAATCAACCGAACCCGCACATCTTTGGACTGTGGGAGGAAACTGGAGCACACGGAGAAACCCACACAGACACGAGGAGAATGTGCAAACTCCACACGGACAGTGACCCAAGTCGGGAATCAAACCCAGGTCCCTGGAGCTGTGAAGTAGCAGTGCTAACCACTGTGCTACCGTGCCGCCCTTAGGAAGTGGCTTTGAGCACATGAGTTTCGTTAGGGAGACTTTATTCGTCCAATAAAGTCTCCCGAACGATAGGTATGAGTTTTATTTCAATATAAATGTTAGTGCAGCAGGTCCGCTCTGAAATTTCGAAATAGACTGCACAAGAGATTTGTAACGACGGGCAACGTCACAGAACCAGGGCTGCATGTCGAGTAAAAAGTTTCTGTCTTGTCATTAACCACTTTCTCATTTGTTTCAATGCAGCAGAATGGCGCTTCCTGTTAGATTCCCACTGAAATTAATCAATGTGTTGAAGGGATATTGAAGGGGCACATTCTCTACCGGGATATTACCAACAGGATGGATGGTCCGAGATCTCAGATAGACAAATATGGTTTTAACTGGACACAGTTTCTTTCTGTTGTTGCAGTGGTCTATGGAATGAGCTGAGATGATAAGTTACAGAGAGATTAGGGCGCATTGGATCCTGGTCAACTCTAGACCTCATTTGTTGATAAACATTATTTACTGTCCCAGAGGAAAGTCCAAGCCAGCAATGTAATCTGTGAAAATTGTTAATGTTAAGTGCAATCAAGTAAATAATTAGCATATTGGAGTGAGGGGCCGAGAGGTGTTCAAGGAGGCACAGAGTACAGGTAAAGACAGCAGCTGGTGAATATCTCTGAGGGAAGTGTATGATCGAAGTACTTGACCTGCATGACCGAAGTGCCCCCTAGTCCTACTGTCCTTTCTGAATGGGAAGAGTCTCTCCACCTCTATCCTATCCATCCCACTCATCATCTTATATGTCTCAATGAGATCTCCCCTCATTCTTCTAAACTCTAACGAGTACAAGCCTAGTTTATTCAGCCTCTCCTCATAGTTCAACCCCCTCAACTCCGGTATCAGCCTAGTAAACCTCCTCTGCACTCCCTCCAAGGCTAAAATATTCTTGCGTAAGTGCGGCGACCAAAACTGCACACAGTACTCCAGCTGCGGCCTCACCAGTGCCCTGTACAGTTGCAGCAAGACCTCCCTACTTTTATATTCAATCCCCCTCGCTATGAAGGCCAGCATCCCATTCGCCTTCCTGACCACCTGCTGCACCTGCAAGCTGGGTTTTTGCGACTCATGCACAAGGACCCCGAGGTCCCTCTGCACCGTCGCATGCTGCAGTTTTTCGCCATGTAAGGGCCGGAGGGCCTGTTCCAGTGCTGTAATTTTCTTTGTTCTTTTTACTGCCAATTTCTAACCAGCTTCAGCCCCTATATCTCTATATTTAACGATTCCACCTCTGACATCTCTCCAGTCACACAACCCTGTGAGATATCGGTACTGATCTTATTGTTGCATCATGAGCGTTCCACATGCAACATGACTTACACCTATAAATTCTCATCTTGAACATTTCCATTGAAATTTCAAGGCAAGCAGAGCTTTTTGAGCAGAATAATTCAGATTCCCATCCCCTTTAATGTGAACAAGTTGTTTCTGATTTCACTACAGACCTTGTCTATTGAACAATGACTGAACACAGGGGGTGAATGTGAGAAGCTGAAGTTTCCAGTTGAAGAGGTTCCCAGTGTCTCTGAGCAGCTGAACTGAGGAAGCCTTTGGGCAGAGAGTGTCCTGCTGCTATTTCCCTTCCTGGCCACCAGGGGTAGCTGTAACATGCCCAGGCGCTGCACCGACCAGTGTCACCTCTTGCCGACTCCGGCCCAGCCGCTGCTCGTTGGCGGAACATCCGGGACTTGAAGAGAGGCGGGGCTAGCCGCCATATTGCCGTGATGTCACCATCGCCCCCCTCCCCCCGCGTCAAGGAGAAAGCGACGGTTCAGAAATCCAGAAAATGAGAGAAATTCCTACCCAGAAATCCCGCCAGGAGCGGAATTAAAATTAAATAAAATACATATTTTTATAAAGCGGCAGGTGGCGGAACCGCGCATGTGCTGTAGTATTTTCCCAGAGCGCATCGCGCGGGGGTGATTGAAAAACAGACGCAATAAAAAACAGAAACGATGTTCCCGAATGGAGAAGGAACCGAAAGTCTGACGGGTGAGATGTGAATAATAATCATCAAGATTCAAAATATTAAAAGATTAAAATAGAACTGCCTGGGCGCATGTGCGGGAGGGGATTTCAACCAGAGTGCAGCGCGCGGGGCGCCGTCTCCCCTGGCAACGCAAGATGGCCGCCGGCGGTGAGTGATTGTGACGCAGGCGCAGTGAGGTCTGCCTGCAGCCCATTGTCCAGATTGCCCCCAATGGATGTGGTGGGGATGGTGCAGCAGATGGAGCAACAATCCCAGTTTCAGTGGGGGGAGAGAAGCTGCAATGCTGCTCCCTGTTGTTCACTCCTCTCCCCAGTCTCAGCATTGCAGAGTGTTTAAACAAAAGGGTGCATTGTCACAGCAGCACCTTGACCTTCAGTTTAATTTTATTTATCAGTGTCACTAATAAGTCGGCTTACATTAACACTGCAATGAAGTTACTGTGAGAATTCCCCTGGTCTCTACATTCCTGTTCGGGTGACACTGAGGGAGAATTTAAGCACGGCCCAATGCACCCTAACCCAGCACAACTTTCAGACTGGGGAAGGAAACCGGAGAAAACCCACACAGACACGGGGAAAGCGTGCAAATTACCCACAGGTCACTAGCACAGTGAGGCTGCAGTATTAACCACTGTACTACCATGCTGACATTGGGGAAAATGTATTTGGGGGGAACACGGGGTAAATGGGGGTATCGCTAACTCAATTTGATGGGGGGGGGACATCGGGGAAATCAGCTTTGTCTCAAAAAACCTTCCATTTTTCCACTTGTTTCTTATTAATACCCAGCTCACTCCTTCATCCCGCCCATCAATAGAGTCAACAGAAAGCAGAGCAGGTAGGATACTTTGGAACTGTATGAAACTCTGGAAAGGCAAAAGCTGGAAGTACTGTGTGCAGATCTTGTAGACCTATTTAAGGGAACATGTGATTTAACTGGCGAGGCTAAAGACAAAATTCACCGGAATGGCGCCTGAGATGAACAGTTTTAGAGATGAAGAGAGGGTGGATAAGATCGTGCTGTTTCGAGCAGAGGAGGCAGAAAGGGAACCTAATTGGATTGGATAAGGTCAAGAAGTTTATGGACAGGATAGGGACAAAATTGATGTTCCCCATTGTTGAAGGATCAATAGAAAAAAGACATAATTTGCAGGTAAGATGCAGGAGGCTTAGAGGGTATTTAAGGAAACATTTTTTTTTTCACAGGGAGAGTTGAAAGCCCGGAATGCACTGCCTGGTAGGACTGGAGAGGCACGAAAACATACAAACTTTGAAAAGCACATTGATGAGCACATAAAATTTCATAACAGTCAAGACGATGGGTCAAGTGCTTCAACGTGGGATTAGTTTAGTTTTATTGCATTTTTGTTGATGCGAAATCGATGTGCCAAAGGGTCTCTTCTGTGCTGCATGCTTCTATGAGTCGACGTTCTGGAGCCTGCGAGCATAATTATAGAAGAATCGCCAGGTTTTGATGTTCCTTTGATTTTCATGGTCATTTGTACAAGTTTCTTGTCGATAGGCCATCTTTATTTTCATACCGTTATTCAATTCCAGGCCTTTCATATAGATGAAATTGATGCTGGCCTAATTAGAATATCAGTTAGCAATTAACAACTTCATTGTCGGATTGAAAGTGCATTTAAGTGTGAAAATCAGCATGTCACTTCTGTTAAATTACATGCATCAACGCCGAAGCAAAAAAAACATATCAAAGTGCTTCCTCAAGGAATACAATCCACCATGTTTCATTGTTTAATTAATGATGTTTGTTCAGTGAGTGTAAGTAACATTATTGGTATTGTGAGCTAATTGCGCCTAAGGGGGATAAAACCAGTTATAAGAGAGTATTATTTGAACGTCGAGCAGGCACAAGTGATTCTCGGTTAGACATTACTGCGTCTCACAGAAGATGCACGCTCCACCTACTGGACTACCATACGCCATTTACTACACTACACTTGCTGTCATCGCGGTCCCAGGTAAGGCATCGAAATAAATTGTTTGTTGTCTACTGAACGTATCTCAAGGATACTGTGCACAAAAGGATATAAGATATCTGACATTGTATACAACTCTGGTTGGGCCCATTCGGAGCAATATATTCTTTTTCTGCCATGTCACCGTATGAAGTATAGACTTGGCGTTTCAAAAATGGTGGAATGTAGATTCGCCATAACGATACCAAGACTTCGATAGTAAATACTCAGGTACGGTTACTTAAATCTCATTTGCTGTACATTCCATAGATAAGATTAAAGGACTAGTTAAGGGCTTTGATGAAAATTAGTGAAGGGTTCCAAAGATCTGTGGGGTAGAAACAGTTTGTTCTGGTAGAGATGTCCAGAGCAAGGGGCAGAAGGGGTGAAATAACTCAGAATATGTTTTTCTAAAGGGTAAGTCATCCTGGACGAACCTCATTTGACTCAGTGAAGCAGTGTATAAAGTGTTGGAGACGGAGATATTTATCGGTAAAGAGTTTGCTTTGATAAAGAAACAGCCTTGACAAAGGGTCATTGGACTCGAAACGTCAGCTATTTCTCGTCATCCAGATGCTGCCAGACCTGCTGAAATTTTCCAGCAGGTCTTTTGGTTTCAGGGTCCAGCATCTGCAGTAATGTGCTTTTAAAATCTATAGGAGTTATTTGTTATGGAGTTCACCAAAAAAAGCTTGATTAGAGTCCACACAGTGCATGACACTTCAAGGTGAAGGTTTCGGAATTGAAGTAAACGTATATAAATGTTTGGGACTAAATTTCAATGTAATAAGGGTTCTGGACTTACTGGATGTGGAGAAGTTGTTTCCACTAGCAAAAACATCGCACAATAAAGGGAACAGTGTTCGTAAAATCTGCAAAATTGATTTAAGGAAATGCTTTTTACACTGCAAATGGCTGGTGTTTGTGATAAACTGCCTGACATTGTGGTGAAGAGAAATCCTATTGAACAATTCAGAAACTAACTGTACAGTTGTCTGGATGGATGAATGTGGAATGTTAGGAGGATAGGATAGTGGAACACTCTCGGTGAGAAGTACATTCAGAGAAACAGTGCAATCACAATTGCTGAAATGGGATCGTGCTGAATTGTAATAATTTTGCCATTCTGTGAAATTGGCGAAGCTATATTACACAGAGGGCAAAGACAAGAGAAACCATTCGAAATCGAAGGGTATGTGTGGTCATTCCTTGCTAGGATTCGTTTGGCACATCAACGATTGGCCCGAACTATAATTGGCTGAGAAATGCAGTGTAAAAAGTCACACATCAAAATGTCTTGACAAAGGTAAGTTACCTCCTAATCAGTGCAGATGGAAGAATAAATTTCGAAAGATAATTTAAAGTTGAACTAAGTGAACTAAACTGAGGAAAATGCTCATCATGTTCAACAGGTATTATAGCCTTCGCGTTGTGCCCATATACGATACAGGGTTTATCTGTGATTTTATTCCAATTCTTACAATAATATTTGTGTTTTATGTTCAAGTTTATATTCGAATTGTCGCAGCACAGAATTTTTTTTCCCTGCAAGATCAGTTCAGTTTCTCCAGTTGTCCTCATTTTATGACTTATCATCTGATTAGGACATGTGTGTGGTGACAGGGAAAATGATGGAGGAAACTGGAGAAACTGGATAATCAATTTTGATGATTAAGAACACACTTCTTCCATCCGTGATGTCTTCCATCTTCACATTATTAAATCTGCTTTTGTTTCTTCACTCCCAGAAAATTTCTTCAGACACAGAAAATAAGTGTCCATGCATTTTGGTCAATGCGATTATATTAGTGTGGTTTTCCTGTGCAAGTTAATTCTCCTTCTCTTTAATGCAGCTAATTTCGTGGCGATTGTGATTCTGTCGAGAGGAAAATGTGGTCTTTCGGGATGTATCACTCGATACCTTATCTCCATGAATGTGACGGATCTACTGGTCATTATCACCGCTGTGATATTAAATCGCATCAGTGGCATTTATTTTCCAGGCAGCTTCTTGTCCATCACTCCACTCTGTAGTCTGAGCATTGCTTTAACTTACGCAGCCAGAGTGAGTTCTGTCTGGTTAACAGTCATGTTTACCTTTGATCGCTTTGTGGCAATATGCTGCCAGAAGCTGAAAATAAAATACTGTACCGAGAAAACTGCAGCTGTTGTGATAGGAACTGTCTGTGCTCTGGGCTGTTTAACAAATATTCCGTGGTACTTTATCCACGAGCCTATTTACGTAGTTGACAATGTGCCCTGGTATTGCAGACTGTAGGATATCCGGTACACTTCACTCTTCTGGACAGCATACGACTGGTTTGACCGCTTATTGACCCCGTGTGCTCCGTTCCTTCTGATTCTCCTGTTCAATGCTCTGACCGTCAGACACATTCTAGCATCCAGCCGAGCCAGGAGGAGACTCCGTACAGACAAAGGCAGAGAGAATCAGACTGACCCCGAGATGGAGAGCCGGAGAAAGTCCATCATTTTACTCTTCACAATCTCTGGCAGTTTCATCCTGTTGTGGATGACGTATGTTATACAGTTCTTGCATGTACGAATCACAAACGGTTATAACATTAAAAGCTTCAGTGATCCCAAATTTATTCTCCAGGAATCCGGGAACATGCTGCAGCTTCTTAGTTCCTGCACCAACACCTTTATTTACGCAGCCATTCAGAAGAAATTCAGAGAAGAGTTGAAAAATGCTCTCCACTGTCCACTGAATCATATTACTAAAATAATTGTTCCGAGAAAGTAATGCATTCCAATATTTATAATTCTTCATTAAATCTAGTCAATGGTTTCACTTCTTACCAGTTCAGGCTTGAAAATAAAAATTACTAACATTTAATTAATGTCAATGTCTGAGAATTATTACCTCTAACGTAATCACCACCCATCGAAGTGTAGAAATAAGAAAGTAAATGTGACTTTGCCATGTCTTGTTCATCAGGTGAGTGGTGAGGAAGGAGCGGTGCTCCGAAATCTCATGCTGCCAAATAAACCTATTGACTTTAGCCTGGTGTTGTGAGACGTCTTACTGTGCCCAGAATTTTTTTTCATATAACAAGGATGCAAGGACCCCAATTCTCTAACAAGTGACCTTCCCCTATAAATGAGGTTAGTTTTCCACGTTGAACGCCATACATCCAGTAGTGTAGTTCCAACTATCCCAAATTTCTGACGGGTCTCTTCCCTGTATCCGTGATGCAAACCTGCCAAAATAATGACATCTGCCCTTAAAGAGGCCATGGATTAAATAACATTATTTACAGGCAGGTCAGTATCAATTTCACGGTCACTGGACAGGAGTATCAACTCTGAGTTCTCCCGCTAATACAATGATAGCCTCAACTCCACTTCTACTCTACATCATATATCAGCATCCTGTGACCATGCAACATTTGTGATTCTGTTGTCAATTCCAATATAACTCCATCATCACCTCTCTGATTTTGTACTCTAGACCCCAACTGATAAAGTCGAGTGTGTCTCCTACTTTTTCACCACCTATGAATCTGCCTTTCTGCCTTCAGAGGAATATGGACACTCACGCCAAGATCCCTTTGTTCTTCCGAACTTCCTAGTGTCATATCTTTCATAGCATACTTCCTTGTCAAACCCATCCTCCCAAAGTGTATCACCTTTTCAGGGCTAAATTCCATCTTCCACTTAGCTGAGCATTTGACCATCTCGCCTATATTTTCCTGTAACCCAAGACACTCAAGCACCCTGTTATCCACCGGCCAAATTTTCTTGTAATTGGAAAGCCAGCTGCTTTTACCCCGCTCCTCCCTCCCACTCCCCCCGCCCCCCGAATTTCGATAAATGACGATCAATAGGGGAATTTCCTAAACTTACCTGAGTGTTTAGATTTCAACTTCCTGAGGATTACTAAAAAAACCTTGAGAAAGCAAATTTAGCAAATAAAACGTAAGTAGAATGGCAGTGTCCGCCCCTCCCCTGAGGTTCCAGATGTATGAGCACCTCACATAGGAGCCGCACTATACTCTTGGACAGTCGCAGCCAGCGGCGACATGTCGCCTCTGAGACAGTGTCAAATAAATTCCGGGTCCTGTACCTCCTTCCCCACTGCAACCTCAGTCTTCTGTGCACCCTTTTCGGAGACTGCTCACCCACCTCCAGGACCTCAGCGGCAGCCCCCTGCCCTCCTTCCGGAGGGACTGGTGTTAATTGCTCCTGCGGTAGTCTCACCACATCCTTCACCTCCTGATCCACCACCTCTGCCTCTTCATCCGTCACCATAATGGCCCGCTCCATATCTATCAGTCGAAGATGGGGTTTGGAAAGAGCAAAGAATAACAGATTGATGTCATTGGCTGCATAGACCCAGCACCACTTCAATTCCTCACTTGGGCCAGTAGGCCCACTTGTGGGTGCTGTTAACGCCACACAATCCATGGTGTCACGCGTGACCTGATTAGCTTCTGTGAAATTCCCATCATGACAAATGCTGGCACAGATTATGCATGCGATTCTGAAGGTGTGGGCACTGTGCATCCTTGAACAATTGCCATGTGTGCAACTGCAGCATCCGTTGCAGGTATGGTCAGTGTTACTGGGCAGAGGTAGGCTTAAGTCATCACCAGATGTGGGCTCAGTGACAACAGATTCCGTGCACTCTGTGTGTGAAACTTCTTTGTTCTGGTCTCTGTCTCTATCGTCCTGCCGTTCTTTTCGAAGTGTCATGAAAATGCAGAGTTTAGAAAATCTAACTGGCCTGAGAATGTCATTTCAAAAATTCACCTTAAAAATACTCTGTTAATAGTAGCAAAAATATTTCCGCATTTCACAGGTAAGTTTGAAAATGCAAAGGTTAGAACAAAATGCTTAGCTTAGGGAAGAATGGGACAAAATATTTTCCCTCTGCGTGCAGCACAACAACAGTTTAACAGTTGCACTCTGCAAAGTTTCATGCTGATGTGAATACGTTTCATTCATTCTTCATGGCGTGCACATTGAATAAACAGAATTAACTATCAAGAATTAAAGCAAGGATAGCGTTTATTTCTTCTTTATAGTTACCTGAAATGAAGCATATGTTATTCGGCATAATAATAATCAGTTGATGACATAATAATTCATCAATGTGAGAATCCTGTAATTCTTTGTTGGCGGTGGCAAAATGTTTTTACCAAAATCATTTATTCTGCACGGGTCAACGCAAACAGAGATTGATTTCGATAAAAATAATTGACAAAAATCTGTCAGTTTTTTTTTGCCCACTAATAGTATCCAGATCCAGATCCAGATATCATGATCAATTTAATTTCCAAAGAGCTTGATACATCAAAAGGCAGCAACGTTCACCTGCTACAAGTTTGGATGGAATTAACATCTGATAACTACACTAAGTGGTATACATTAATCCCAAACTGCAATCTCCAAACAATATCTCCCATGGGTAATGGGGAACAAAGTTCACAGAGGGTGGATGATGACAAAAAGGCAAATGCGCCACCCGACCTCCTGCTGAAAATTTCCATCCCTGACAGTGCTGTACAATATTCACACTTTAGCAACCCGGTCCCAGGTCCAGCCAGCGACTGACTGAATTTCTCTGTGACACACAATGGCCAGCGCTTGCAGTAAATGAAAGCCACCAGCCGATGGTGACATTGTGTTATTTTAATGACAAGACAGTGAAACTCCCATTGCGACTCACAGCTGGCGTTTCTTAATATCAGCTTGACTGGAACAATGCCGTTCCAACACTACCGCCACCAAAGGAAACTAGGAAAGTGCCATAAATGCTTTACTAGGCAAGCTCGGTAAAATTATTTTTAAATGTTTTATTTTGGGGACATTTGTGGCGTCTTCTTCCCCAGTGGCCCAGAATGAGGCGTAATTGCTATTAGTTTCACACTGTGTGAGCTGACCATTATTTAGAGAGGTTCATGATCAAAAATCCCATTCCAATAACACTCCTGTCCAAGACCAGTTTGTGCAGAGCAAGGCAACTTTGAGGTAAAGATATAAAAAAAACACACGTGTTTCAACTGTGAGAAGTGAATTATTCACTGTGGCCCAGAAACGTGGGGGAGAATGTTCATTTTTCATTCTTGAAATGGCGACCATGGGATATTTTAACTTTGCATCAGAGCGCGCGATCTAGATGAAGGTTAAGTATCTCTGTTAAACTTAATAAGGTATGACTGTGTATATACGCTTCACAAAATAGTCAGCACATCGGGGAAAATCTAATTGCCTTTTTCTTATAAGATGGAAGAAAACTGTGGGAAAGTGAACTCTAAAAATGTCAACATATTCAGAAAAACGAGTATATGTGTATTGATTGATTTGAATGAAGCTGTAGCTGGTATCGCATTGACCCGGTGTGTCTCAGTCACACCGTGTGTCCCTGCTCATTAAACACTCCAATGTCTGATACCGCGGCGTTCACAACGCTGGAAATGTAATAACTTCCCCGATGGTCAAAATAGTCTGAACCGCCGATCATTGAGGGCGGGGATTTTAACGGCTGGCTTCAGTTATGATGATGTGATGTTTCTCTGTTCCACTGCAGTTGTGCAGCTCATTCTCTCAGTCTCTCCTGCTAACTGTTGGGTGACAGTTTGATCCGAGGTTAATTTGGTTTCCTCTCGGTGTGTATCTGAGCGCCTGCGAGCGCCGCTGCTTTGCAGCAACCGCAGTCCTACTTAAAGCTCAACAGAACGGAGCTCGCACCAACAACCCAGAGGCAGTTTTTGTACAGGGGTGAGACTGCGTTCCATCACTGTGATGGCTGGAAAGCGCAGTAATACACGGCGGCATCAGTCAGCTGCAGATCCGAAACGGTTAAACTGGTGAATTTAGTCGAGGTCTGAAGATTTATAGAGAAACGGCTTTTGGCAAAATCTGCTTTATCTTCATTATTATATGTATTTCTCCACCCTATAAACTCGGACTGGTTTCCTGGGAGTTGTACCAGTGTAATGCATAGTTGTTCTGTGTAGTTTCATAGTTACAGGTTAATACGAGCGCTGCTCCTTCTGCCTTAACATCTGAGGGCAGAGGCTGGGTGACAGAATCTCCATGACTCAGATCTGGAAAATAGTATATTAATAAGAAAAAGTTTAGACCCGTGGATGATTGAAATTTGACTCCAACCAAGCTTGGGGAATGAAAGAGCGCATCCACATTTACCTGTCAGAAATGTTCCCCACACAACCCAGATGCTGAGAAGCCTCATTGTCTCTGTCCTCTCTGTGGAAGGGGAGAGGGTTGGATATTTAGCCACCCTTTCTAAACCCCGCCCTTAATTATCTGTTGCCGTGTCTCAGGCTGTTCTCACCTCACTTCCTTGCTTTTCATTCCAGTCACTATTCTTACAGAGAAAATGCTTCCCGGGTTACACAGCAGAGTCGGGGAAGGAACACCTTCACCAGAATTGTACCAAAGAAAGTAAATAATTTTTGAATGAATTTGTCACTTTGTTTTCACGGATTTGGTTCCACTGCCAGTGTAGTGATAACCATGACTCCAGTGAAATTCCTCTTAAGGGCTTTAATTATTATTATTAATACGTGGAGTAATGTCAGAGTTGCTGTAAAGTCTAGTTTTCTACTCCATTCTCCCCTTCAGAAGGAGAGAGGGTGCGCAGCCTTCTTAAACTGCTGTGGTCTTTCCGAACTATTGATATGGAGAAAGAGGATGTGTAACATATCTAACTTTTCCACTAGTGCAAAGTTCCTCCAGGTGCTGCGGTTTCATCCCAAACTCCAAAGATGTGCAGGTTAGGTGGATTGGCCACGCTAACTTGCCCCTTAGGTATGTGTATAGGTTAGGAGGGTTAGCGGGTTGAATATGTGGGTTCCGGGGATATGACCTGTGTGGGATTGTTGTTGGGGAATCGGTGCAGGTTCAGGATTTTAGGGTCTTATGATATTCAGGCAAAAAAATGTTTTCAAAACATGTAAAAGGAACCTGCAGTTGACATTGGAGCATGGTCATTGTCGCATCACACCTCACTATAGGTAAAATACCCCAGTGTGTGTTACCGTTCTGATCTCAATGTTGAAAATGTTTTAAAGGGAAATGTTTTATTGAGAATGTCAACATCGAGACTGAGCTGCCTGCCAGTGCTGTTGCTGAGGAACTTTGGGCCATAGTTCCGTAGATGTCGATTCAAGTAGCTATATTTGGTTGCACTGAACTGGGTTGCAATCATTAATGTCTATTTTTGCTCAGTACATAGGTAATTATCTGGCATATATTCACTGAGAGCGAGTCAATGTCCCAGTGCTGAAACTCTAGTAAAGCCGAACCGCCCTCTAGTGGTATTTTTTCTAATGGTGTGTCTCATTGTTCCACTTCTCCCTGAGAGATTGCACAGGACTGCGCTGTGGTGTGGGAGATTCTTATACTTGGACAGGGTGGCTCGTGCGGTGGGGAATAGAGAGATATTTTACTCCGAGGGATTTGTTTTTTTGCACAGATTGGACCCAAGGATGGATATGCGTTTTGCCTGATGGGGAAATTAGTTTGGAAAAACGATGATATGTTCATTATGCTTTCAAGATTTATTTTGACATTTTACAGAGACGTTTATTTTAAAATTTACAGAAGAGAGAATAACAATTGATTTCCAAATTGAGAACAAAGCGCGTGAGCTACAATATATGTAGAATCATAGAACCCTACAGTGCAGAAAGAGGCCCTTCGCCCATCAAAAACAACCCTTTTACATTCTATGGGCCACGGAGATTCTGTCACCAGCCACTGTCCTCAACAGTTACGACAGAAGTAGAAGCGTGGCTTTAAAATGCATCTACAACATGACATTTTTCTCTCCGAAAAGGGAAAAATAATGAACATATCAATTGATTTGCTTCTGAGCCTTCTTGGTTGTAAACAATAAAAATCAAATTTAACTGTTAACCCCAAGCACTCTCTTGATTTCTCACCTCTGCACTTTCTCCAAAGTCTTGCGTTCTCTCGATTTCGTCGTACCCAGGATTTGAAAAAAAGAACTCCAGGAATGGTTACCGCAGATTTTGCATCATTTCCACAATAATCATCAACAATAAATACGTCATTTGTCTAACAAGCTATAATTTAGATTTCTGGGATGCATTTGTGACATATGTGTTGCAGTAAACCCTGATTCCACTCAGCAGTCCAATTCCAGCGTGCATTAAGCAACATTTGCCAGCAGAGGGCGCCACATTCAAGCTGGGCCTCGCAATCTCACGGACACTATCAATAAAATCTGCGTCGCTAGTAGGCTGGTGATGGCACAATAAAAGCCCTCCCTTCCACAGACACACGTAGACTCACATTCACTCACACTGCAATCAGCTGCACAGAGCTCAGGTTCCCTCTCTTTCTCAGTCTCTGACTCATTCCATTCGCATTCACTGAGAGAGATTCAGTCAGACATGTTTCTGCTCATCCTGGCGGGACTCTTGCACAGTAAGTACTGGATAACGTTCACCAAGCCACTTACACCGCAATGTAATTAACGATCAGAAATATCCACTTAAAGTGCAGATGGGAGGCTCCGCAAGTTTTCGCAAATACAAACAAATGCTCTTGATATTTTATTCTATCTTCATAGGCGGACTGTGCGCAGAACCAGTAAATCAGACACCGGTGGCAGTAACTGCTTCAGCAGGGGATTCGGTGCAACTAGATTGCACATATACAAACAAGGATATGGACTTCATGCAATGGTATCAGCAGAAACCGGCACAGCCACTGACATGGATTATTACCAAAAGCTTAGCACGGGAGACAGATGAAGTTTCAGGACGATATCTGGCGCATGCTAACAAGTCGAAGCTGAACGGTTACTTGAATATAAACGCCCTCAGTGTGGAGGACGGGGCGGTCTATTACTGTGCAGTGAGGCACAGCGATAGTTCATACGTAAAACGCCGCACAAAAACCTCAGCCAGAATTTACGGCCCTCCTTCTGCGAGAGTGGTTTGACCCCAGGTTCAGGAAAGCAGTCAGATCTAATTCCAGAACTTTTTTTGTCTTTTCGGCAGAGTAGCACTTTGGAAAATATTGACACTAATCTCCGTGCCGCAATTTATAAAATGTATTTAAAACAAGAAAATCTAACTTTCTGCAGAAGGAAGCTCAAAGAATTGGAGTTAATATAGCAGAAAAATAAGGTCGTTCTTCCAGAATTTCCAACTCAGGTGAGCCAACGGACCACAAATCTTCGGCACTCGTTCCTGTAAAGAAATGCAGAATGGATCGAAGTCTGCTGTCGTGCTTAACAAATGCGATGCAGAATAGACTCAGCTAGCAACACGCCTATTACTATCAATCCGAGACACACAAACTCACGGAGCAATGTGAAGACGTCAGTTCTCATAACTGAAATTTATGTTGTGTGGTAGTGGTCTGTCTTTGTTGAACCGCTGCACTCTTTGAGGTATCGGTACATCCGCAATGCGAGAGTGGTTTCACTTCGGGTTCACGCAAGCAGTCAGAGGAAAGAGGGAGCATGTAAACTAGACTGAGTGATTGGAAAATAGGACAGAGGAAATTTAAGTCATCGTAGAAGGAATGGACAGAAAATGAGGAAAGTGTTGAAACAGAGACCTATATTGAAAAGAACCGAGTGTAATAGACAGAGTAAAAATCAGGTGATATCATAAATAAAAAGAGAATGGCCTTGTGGTATTATCGCGAGACGATTAATCCAGTAACTCAGTTAATGTTCAAGTGGCCCGGAATTCAGAATTTACTGCTGACCATGAAACCATTGCTCCGTTGGTATATTTGTCTGATTATTAGCGAGCGTTGAAGTTTTTCGAAATGAACAATCCAGACTTATCAGTCGTGGATTTGTGGGCATATTAAAGCAAGATTCATCCGTCTACTCGCCTGAACAGGAAACGACACAAATGCTCTGGTATCAATACTAAACATCAAATGCAACAAATTCAAAATAATGAGAAAGGCATCAGAGGCAGTCGCAGTATCATTAAAGTAATAAAACCCACAATAATCTGCCACACAAAAATCCCGCACTATCACGCAGCAATGTTAACAACATTGAGAGTGGCTTTTTCACAGATGAGATCCCAAGACCTCACCTTTCACTAAAAGGTGGAGAACAGTGAGTTCACCTTGTCACAGGTGACAGCTGGAGTTACAGGAAATATCTTCACACCACAAACCACTGAGTGTTTCGGGCAAGGGTCTATATGTGAATTTCAGACGCTCGGGAGTAGAAACAGGTCTTCTGGACCACAAGGTCTGGGATCCAACCCCACTTCGGTGTTTTATGACTACAGAAGCAGTGTTTCCGGGCCGGTCACACAAGTGGATTATCAGCTTGGAATTTTTTTACAATACTCCCAATGACAGGTGTAAGAGTCGGTGAGTTCAAAGGTCACGGATCTTGCACGATTTAATGGAAACCACTGCAGGAATTTGTCTGGCGTAATCAAGCACCAATCTATTTTCAGTCTCTGGTCAACCTGTGCCACCTCAGTGAATGCACCAGGAGGATGAGAAGGGAGACTTAGCGAATGAACTATGGAAATAATTGCATTTCAATGTCATTGAGTAATCTGAATAAGACGTTTAGCAGAATGTTTCTAATCAAAGTGGTTCCTCAGTGAATCATAAAGTGAGAGACAGAGGGGGTAGTGTGTGCGTGTACTTGTGTGTGAGAGAGTGAGTTCAAAGTAACCGGAAAATACCTGGACTCCGCAATTTCTTTACTCCAGGGTCAGTGTGGCAACCCTGTCTGACAGAGAATTAAACATTCCCACTGTTTCCTGTGTTAATAAAGTTTTTAACAGCACCACAGCGACAACACTGGAAATGAACTTCCTTGGGTTAGAAAGTACTTTCGGACATCTGAATGCTGTAAAAAGCATCAATAAATTAATATTAATAAATTCTTTCTTTCCGGTTTCTACTGAAATATCTTTCTAAAGATTAATTTCATTGTCCTCGTGTTTCCACGGGCCCAGTAAAGTTAATTTAATTTTCATTTTTTTATTTAAATCCGATTCTTTCCAGGATTGGGTAAATGAGTGGTCACCTAGGATTTCCCGGATTCTGTCTCCAGTCGGTTCAGAGATTCTTTCCGCGCCGGAGGACACAGGGCAGTCTGGCAGGAATAAGAATCTGGCAACTTCCCGAGGAAACAGCGCAGTGCTCAGTGAATGCTGCACCGTCAGAGCTGTCAGCCTCTCGGTAACCTGTTCAATCGAGGACACCGTGTTCCTTCTCAGCTGGAGGTGACACATCACATGGTCACTGTTTCCAAGAAGAGCAGGAGGAATGTCCTGTTTGATATCTGTTCACCAATCACAATTACCGAACACTACAATATTACTGATGGAAATGACACGCTGAGTCTGAATTAGCTGCTGTGTTCTCTGCTGAATTGCTCCCTCGTGTCAGGGGGATTCGTGGGGTAAATATATGAGGTTAGGGGGAGAGGGCCTGGGTGGGACTGTGGTCGCTGCAGATTCAGTGGTCGAATCTCATTCTGCACTGTAGGGATTCTATGACGTTATAATGCTCTGACGTCAGAATGCCGGAAGTTCTGTCGCATGCGCACTCACCTCCCCCACACTATGATTACCGAAGCTCCTTCACTGATTCACTTTGCGCTCACAGGTCCCAGCGACCACTGCAGGGATTCTGTGACGTTATAATATTCTGACGTCAGAATGCCGGATGCTGTGACGTCACAATACCGGATGCTCTGTGCATGCCCATTCTCCTCCCCCACGCTATAAATGCTGAGCTCCCTCACTTCTTCACTTTGTGATGACAAGTCCCAGCGACCCGGTTCTAGCCGCCACAGTGGTACTGGTTTGGGGATCGGTTTGATATCCAATAGCGTTGCTTTCCCAGGAGCTCCTCTCAGCCTGGGATTTGCTGACAGCTGTGTCACACAAGTCGATAGAATCCAACATGTTTCTGAGCTTCACTTGGGAGATTCTTTTCCTCGAGTTCTTACTGTTCCCTCAGTGTAAGTGTGGTCACTATTTCTGACAGGAATGTTTCACACCTCAGCAATGTTATGTTCTGTTAAGTTGTACTCAGCTTTGTTGTATTATCTCGAATTGTGAATGCGATTGTACTTTATTGTGCTGCATTATAGTACGTTGTGTTATTACTGCAAATGTACTTTTGCAGATGCCGCTGGCAGTGAAGAGCTATCACAGTCTCCGGAGTCAGTGGTTGTTACCGAGGGAGCCACTGCATCGTTGAACTGTTCAGCCACAGTAGCTGTACTGACCCTGCAATGGTACAGACAAAATCCAGACAGAACCCTGCAGCACCTGGTAAGTGGTACCAGCGAGCAGGGCAGGATCACGGCTCGATACAGTTTCTCAGAGAAACACAGCGTTCTGAATGTTAGTGAAACTCGACTGACAGACACTGCCACCTATTTCTGTGCGATGGAGGCACAGTGTAGCAAAGACCGTACAGGGCCGTACAAAAACCTGTCGCGATCACCCGCAAAGTGTATAGCCTGTGTAGGGAGCTGGGACTTTAATCACTCTCTCCCTGATCACCCGATCAGTGAGACCTCTTCCTGATTTGGAGTTACTCTTTCATATCAAAAGAGAAGAACATTTGAATTCGACTATTCTCCATAGAAATGTCATCCGGGGAGCACGTGTTCCATGGTGCTTCCAGATTGAAATCATCATGCTATTCGGTGAATCAATATTCGAAGGATCTTTGTCTATTTCCTGTGATAAATCCCATTCCAGTCTATGATACATTCTACCTTTGGCTGCAGGGCCGAGTGACGCACACTGAGTCTCCCAGAATCCATCGGCGGTGGAGGCTCTGGAAGGAGTCAGTGACTTTAAGGGATAGCCGCTCCATATCTGAAAGCTTGCTGTACCGATCCAGACAGAGCATTATTCCGGGTAAGTTACGGGATATTTAATGAAGAGATGGAGGCCCAGACATTGAAATATCTCCCAAGATCTCTCAGACCGGTTCCCTGTCGATTTGAACGAACAAAGGCAGCGATGCAACTGTTTGATAAATAAACGAACATTTATCCCACTTTCACAGAACAGTGGACAGCGATAGATAAATATTATTTATTGCATTGCTATTTGTTACCATCTGGAGTAGAGCATCGCAAACTATAAGGGAAGAACATTCAATAGTAAATTTCAAAAAGGCATTGCCGGACCTTCAGAACGGAAAACAACACGTGGAATGCGAAAAGAGCAATTGGGAAAGATCTTTCATGGAGCCACAGGGAGGGGAAATTGTTTCTGATCCATTCGCACCCTTCAGTCACTATTTCTTTCTCAGTCACTTGAGCAGTAGCAGATACAGGATAGTCACAGACTGCTGCAGGTTCAGCTGTCGCTGTTTCCTCTCCATCAGCTGCGACTGCCGCTGAGAACTCCGCACTTCCATCAGCTTTGAGTCTGCGGTGACCCCGGCCTCAGCTTCCTTTTGCTGCTCTCACTGTAACACCATTGTGCGTTTATAGACATTGCTGCCGCTGGCCGATTTCTGTCATTGGTTAGATCAGAAGTTCAGTGTTTAAGTCTGTTTATTAGTGTAGCAAGTAGGCCTATATTAACACTGCAATGAAGTTACTATGAAAATCCCCTAGTCACCACATTCCGGCACCTGTTCGGGTTCACTGAGGGAGAGTTTAGCATGGCTGATCAGCGACTGGTTCAGGAAGTGGTGCGTGGTCCTGTTGGATTATTGCAGCCTTTTTAAATAAGATGAATCTGTGTTGAAATTATTATTGAGCATTCCAAGTATTCATAACCACAGCAGACTTTGACACATTCAATGTTCCGTTCAGGAATTGCTGGCTCAGACTGAGTAGCCTTCGGCCCATCTCAATTAACGGCCCTGGAAGAACATAAAACAGTATTATTTCGCTGCATAATCTCTACAACTGAGATCAATGGCAACGTTATCAGTCGACACCCAATCGGCTTCAAGCTCCTTCGTTCTTCAAGTCAGCCAATGATCTCGCAGCTCCTTTATCTCCAATGAATCCTCCTGGCGGAGGGCGAAAGGAACAAAGTGAATTTGTTCATCTCACTGCAGCGAATTGGAATGCAATCAAACTGAATGATGACCCTGTAAAATTGAATGATTTCCCTGTAAAATTGGGTAGAGAAGTGAAACTACATTTCGTTTTCCAATACTTCTTCTGGGGGCTCTAATTTTAAAAAGCTCCTCTATAACGGTGAGAATTCCCTGCAGTCGCTGAGGGCTGCCATTGGATCCTGCGGGATTTGAAGAGACCACTGTGGGAAGTAGATAAACAACACATTGCAAGTGAACTAAATGGTGGGGGAAAAGCGGAATATCTGTTTGATGGATTTGAGCAGAATGGGAATGTGTTCAGCCCACGGACTGAGTCATCATGAGGTGATTTGATAATTAGAAATATTTATTGGCTATTTATGATATAAAAAACAATGTTCAGAGTAGCGTAATAATTAACCAGCAGAACCACAGGCTTCCTCTGGAAATTGATGTCCGCAATTACATCTATTTGTTTTTTTTAAAAACGGGGTAAGCGTTCTTTCACAGCACCTTCCGATCCCAAAGTCTCTAATATCTGGAAGGACAGGGCAGCAGACACATTGCGATATCATCACCTGCAAGTTCATCTCCAGGTCACACAACATCCTGACTTGGAAATATATCACCTTTCGATTCGCTTGCTGCGAAAATCATGCAACTCACTTTGCGAATAATATCTTTACGATTTTGTACAGTGGACAGAAGATTACAAATGTGAGGAAGGAGAAATGCAAGAAAGTGAGAAATAAAGATTTCAAAATGCAAAATAAAAAAGATACGAACAAATTGTAATTAGGTTCATAAATAAAGGGAAATGCATTTTCTCCCAACTGACTCGTATTTCCATTCGTCTACTTGCAGTGCTGAATAGTTTGAAACACAACTTTCAGAAGAAGACCCTGGAAATTCCCCATTGATGATCTTGGACTTTATTGGCGATCGGGACAGTGTACAGTTCCCTTACTCACCGTCAGAGGGCGCTGTCGTCACATGTTTCTCGCAGCTCCCAAGTGGATATTATTGAAACAACCTTGTGGAGCCATTGCCCGTGGCAGTGACACCCGCAGTCTCATTTCACTGCTCAGCCTCTGATGTGCCTTACCTGTCCTACATTATTTGAGAGGTTGCCACCGATGTTCACTATTCGGAATTGGTTACATCAGCAATGTGCTGGGCCGGGGATCTGTAGTCCTGCTTCAGCAGAAGATTCCCGAATCTGTGGAGTTACAGACTGATAGAGAATGGAGCGGAACCACAGTTCACCGCTTCTCATCCTTAGACCATTATTAGTCAGCATCCTTAACCAGTTATAAATATCTGTTGTCCTCCTGAGTGATGTAACTCAAATCTTACTGTTGCGAACTAATAATGACTTATTTGTTATTCTTCATTTGGACATTGCTGGCAAGACTAGTATTTGATCTCTATCGTCAATTGAATTTGATCTGAGTGGCATGCTAGGTCATTGTGGAGGGAAGCTAAGAGTCAACGTACTTTCTGTGGCTCTGAAGTCACATGTACATCACTGACTTGATGTGACAGTTCCTGTTTATGGATAACTATCAAGGTTGTGAACGGAGCCCAGTTCATCACGCAAATCAACCTTCCATCTATTGACTCCGTCTACACTTCCCGTTGTCTTGGAAAAGTAACCAGCTTAACCAAAGGCCCAGGCACCCCGGGCAAATGGAAATGATGAAAACGCTATGAAAGTGGGTGTGGACGCTGAGGGATTAGTGTGAAAATGTGCATACATATGTGCATAGAGTGCCAACACATGCATTCCGCTTCAAAATGACCTTCTTCTCTGCTAAAAGCACTCTATCAATGTTGAAAGGGGAGACGGTGGCAGAGTGGTAATATCACTGGGAGCGTAATTCTGAGGGGAGGAAATTTTCTCAAGGCATATTTTCAAATCCAACTGCAACAGAATGTGGGTTTTAAAATGCAGTTACAATTTTGAACTTAAATTTTGTTTCCGTAATTGGAGCCCTCACAAGAAATATATCAGATTCTCTAGTGCCCTGCAGGAAAGGAAATATTCCATCACTTTCCAATTTGGCCAAGGGTGACTCCAGGCCCACACGTACTTGGCGGTTGTGTGCCTTCTGTGATGGTCTACAAAACCAATGAATTGAGAGCATTAGCGATTGCCAAGATATGCTGACCTTACTATTTGGGTATCGAGCAAACAAAAGAGCAAGAAACAGCAACTAAAATCAGCATTTCACAACATCTGCAATAGCAAAGGATGTCCAGGAGATGGCAGTGAAACCGTGCTCTTTGGCACGACGCGAAACAGATGCCAATCAACTTAACATGCACATCCTTGGACATTTCAGGCTCAGAACAGCTACAATTTAAAAGGACATGCGAACGCCACCACTGTCCGGATTTGGAAATATTCTTCATTCCTTCACTGTCCCTCGGTCTCTATATATTCTGGAATTCCTTCTCTGAAAGCGCGGTGTGTGTACTTGCACTGCAGGGACTGCAACCGTTCCGACAGGCAATTCAGTACCATCTTATCAAGGGTAATTCGAGATTGGTAACGTCTGCTGCCATCGCCAGCCAAGAGCACATCCCCTGAATTAAGAGCATAAATAATCTACTCGAGAGCAAGTAGAGCAAGGTATTCCCTGCTGTGGGTCGTAGGGTGAGTCTCTGTGTTCTGGCTGCCGAGGAGTTTCGACCGAAAGTGCACAGCTACGTTCACTATTTAAATTCTTGAATTTAATTTGAAAGGTGGGCGTGGCCTAACTTGCCAATGTTCGGGTCAGAAACATTTCAATTCAGCTCTGCGATCGAGTCTCCCAGAGCAGTCCAACTCTGCAGTCTCAGCTCCCCGTCATATAAACCTCAGTTCCAGGCAGCAGAGCAATGAGAATCCTTCTTGTTTTCACCGTGTGTGCCTATTTACCCCGTGAGTACCGATCAAACTAACCCACATTGTGTGGATTGAACATAAAGCTGCCCCAATTCCATCTCAATTACAGACACTGGGGTTTTAGCCCCGTTGTGCAGTTCGGCTCTGCTGGCCCATTAAACTCTCTGTGTTTAATTTGCAGGATTTTTCAGTCAGTCAGTGACACAAAGCCCGGCAGCGGTGACCAGGAAGGAGTGTCAGTCTCTCACCATCAACTGTGATTTCAATGGTGTTTATGAGTTACAAAATGGCCATTTCTTCAGACAAACCCAGACCGGGACAGAGCGGGAGCGGATCTCCAGCGGAGGGAGATTTATCGTGTTGGTGAATAAAGCAGAAAAGACATTTTCGCTGGAAATTAGGGATATGAGAATTGAAGACACCGCCACCTATTACTGTAAAGCTCAGCACTGGTACTACACACATGGGACACCACAGTGGAAGAGAAGAGAACAAATACTTCAATATTTCTGAACAAACGAAACAATAATTCCCAGGACACGGACCATAGATTGCGAGTTCTTGTTCCTATCGTTGCAACATGTTTGAATTTCGTTGAAATTTCCTCCATTCAGTTATCTTCCTTTAACTTTTTATTCTATTTATACGAAGTGTCCATCTCCGCTCTGTTCTTGGGCCATTTTGCCAAGAGTTCAGAATGTCCCAAGGAACAGTTTGTTTAAATGGGAGATATAAAACAATCATTCTTCATTATTGATCTATAAACCCTGAATAATTGATAAACGCTAATTATTCAGTATTTTTTTCCCGGTAGTTTACATTGCAAGTCATTCTTGTACCGGGCTAAGTGAGAGCGCTGACACTGTGGGGAGAATGGAGATTTACAGATGGGTCTGGGACGGTGGTGACTGTCTCAGCTGGTAAGTGACTCCAGATCTGTCCATATTGCAGGCGATCCAGGTTAGTTTTCACAGTCAGCTCACTCTTGTAATCTGATTATTTCAATCCTCTGTGACTACAAGAGCAACGTGAGGGAAGGGGGTTCCTGTGGAAGATTTTCAACCGCAGTTTTAGATTTGGGAGCAGAGTAGGAAACTGGAGTCGGGTCCGAGTGTGGGACCAGATTGAAGAGGCGTGTGACCACCAAAGGTGAGACATCGTACGGGGAAGGCAATGTCATTGACCCCATAATGACATTTAATGATTTAGTGGTAGTATCGGATAATACTAATAACATCCTGGGCTTTCTGTCTCCCAAGTGGTTTCACATAGCGCACATTGTGAACACTATGGCTTCTGTCCTAGTGTCAAATTTGATTCACTCTGTGGCTGTTATGAAAGGTTATTCAGTCTGGAACCGTTGGCTCTATTCTCTCGCCATAGATGCTGTCAGACCTGTTGAGGTTTGCCAACATGTTTCTGTTTTTGATGTTGATGTAAATCTTTAGCATTATATCATAGGTTCATTAATGTACGTGTGGAGAAAATGATTCAAATTAAAGAAATGTTGAATATGATGCTACTGAGATAAAAGAAAGAGAAATTAGGAAGAATGTGGAGCGCGCTACCACATGGCGTGGTTGCAGTAAATGGCGTAAGGACTTTTTATGACGGTGTGAAAACTCGAGCAGGGAGGAGGACACAGTGCTCAGTGTACAAAAGTTTCATTAGGGTTGGAGTTTGAGGGGAGTAGGCACTTGTGCAGTGCAGACAAGCGTACTGTGAGCCGAATGACCTATTTATGTTCTGTAGAATCTATAGAATATAAAATGCAGAGGGGATTCTGACTGCAAAGCATGGGGAACAATCAACCAATGGATGGAAGGAATTGAAAATCTCAGGCACATTGAAAAGGCAATTTCCACAGTGACTAATAGTGAACAAGTCAATCGGGGAAACTGAGCACGCTGATCTCAACTGACATTGGAGAGTGTCTGGGACAGGTTCTCATGTTGGCAAGAATTCGCAAGCAGCAGGAAGAGAACAACTCAGATTTAGAAATCCACTGGTATTAACTGTAAATCATTCTAATAATATAAATTATAGAATTGATGGACGAAACTGTGTAAAGAGTTAGACTGTATCAAAGTTTGATCTTTGACACATATATGCAATATCAGTTTCACTTAATCAGTTTGGCTGGGCGAGTATGGCTGTGTTCGCCTGAATCTTGATGTGACCCAGGATATAGAAAGGCAGGGTTACTCTCAGTCAATCAACTCTGGGCAGCAATCGTTATGGTGAGAAGAGTGAACTTTCATATAATTCCCTCAGGTTTGTAAATCCTCAAGAAGCAGACGCTAAATAGACAGCATAAAATGAGATATCTGAGAAGGACATCATTCTGGCCAAGTGGCTATTCTTTGTAGGTGCTGCTGAACTTTACCTATTTTACTTTCCTGCTCTTCAAAACCCCCGGAATTCTAATCTGATTCTGGAGATTTCTTCCATTTGCCGTTTTAAAATGCCGACTGAATACGTTTCCAATATCACATCTCCAAATGATCCAACTGAGCAAAATTCGCTGTGTGATAAAATAAAAATCATCTAAATATTTGCCCCTCGCTCTTTTGCCATTTTTTTCAATTCATTTTAGGGATGTGGGTGTCCCTAATTGCATCTGAACTGGGTGGCTTGTGAAGCCCATTTTAGAGGGTACTTGAGAGGCAACCACATTGTTGTGGATCTCATGGAATCATAGAACCCTACAGTGCAGAAAGAGGCCATTCGGCCCATCGAGTCTGCACCGAACACAATCCCACCCAGGCCCTACCCCCATATCCCTACATATTGTACGCACTAATCCCTCTAACCTACACCTCCCTGGACACCAAGGGACAATTTCTTAGCATGGCCAATCAACCTAACCCGCACATCTTTTGTCTGTGGGAGGAACCTGGAGTACCCGGAGGAAACCCACGCAGACGCGAGGAGAATGTGCAAACTCCACACAGACAGTGACCCGAGCCGGGAATTGAACCCAGGACCATGTGATCTGGAGTCACATGTGGACCACGCAAGATAAGAATGTCAGATTTTCTTCCCTGAAGGACCTGAGTGAAATAGATGTGGTTTTAACGACAGGTGACAATAGTTTCATGGTCATCATTAGACTTTGATTCAACATTGTTTTTATGGAATTCAATTCAAGATTGAACTGAAATTCACATTTCACCATCCGCCGTGGCACCATTCGTACCTGCGTCCCCAGGGTATCCCGTGGATTACTAAATCTCTGGATTAATTAATCCAGTGCATACCACTATGCCACCGTCTCCCCAATTATAGTTAATAAATGTCGAACACACTTCAATGAAACAATTGCGACAAAATGGCCAATTATTGACGCGATGTTTCCCCCGGCAAACTAACATGCAACGTGGGTAATGGCATCATAGAAATATTGTGCATTATTTTATAGGTTCTGCAGAATCCAATTCATCTGTGTCACAGACCCCGTCTCTCCAAACCTGTGCTGCTGGCGACACCGTTACTTTAACCTGCGAATATCCGGGATTTTGTCAACACACGCTCCACTGGTACCGTCACTCTCCAGGCCAGAGCCTAAAATACCTGTTTAAGGGATACACATCAGGCGAGGAGAACAAAGAAAACGCTGCCGGGGCGAGAATTTCTGCTTTTATCGATCCAGTCGAAAAAATCAGCCGGTTAAAGATCTCCAAGCTGCAACTGAGCGACTCCACTGTGTATTACTGTGCACTGAGCGGGCGCACAGCACAGTGATGCAGAACAGGGAGAGAGCTGTACAAAAACCTAGACATGGTGAGGATTTCAGAGACAGTGATACAGAACAAGGAGAGAGCTGTACAAAAACCTAGACATGGTGAGGATTTCAGAGACAGTGATACAGAACAAGGAGGGAGCTGTACAGAAACCTGAGCATGGTGAGGATTTCAGAGACAGTGATACAGATCAAGGAGAGAGCTGTGCAAAAACCCGATATGGCGAGGATTACAGACACAGTGATACATAAAAAGGAGAAGCTGTACGAAAACTTGGACATGGTCAGCTTTTCAGACAGTGATGCAGACCACGGAGAGAGCGGTACAGAAATCTGAACATGGTGAGGATTTCAGACACAGTGATACAGAACACGGAGAGAGTTGTACAATAACCTTAACGTGATGAGGATTGTAGACACAGTGATAGAGAGCACTGGGAGAGTTGTACAGAAACCTGAACATGGTGAGCATTACAAGAATCTGTAATTTATGTTCAGGCTTTTATTCAGCTCTCCGTGTTCTGTATCACTATGTCTGCACATAAGAACATAAGAAATAGGAGCAGGAGTAGGCCATCTAGCCCTTCGAGCCTGCCCCGCCATTCAATAAGATCATGGCTGATCTGTCGTGGCTCAGTTCCACTTTCCCGCCCTCTCCCCATAACCCTTAATCCCCTCTCTTATCAAGAACCCATCAACCCGCTTCTTAAAAATATTTAGCGAGGTAGCCTCCACCACTTCAACGGGCAGAGAATTCCAGAGATTCACCACCCTTTGAGTGAAGAAATTCCTCCTCAACTCCGTTCTAAACCGCCTCCCCTTTATCTTGAGGCTGTGCCCCCTAGTCCTACTGCCTTTTTTGAGCGGGAAGAGTCTCTCCACCTCTATCCTATCCATCCCATTCATCATCTTATACGTCTCAATGAGATCTCCCCTCATTCTTCTAAACTCTAACGAGTACAAGCCCAGTTTATTCAGCCTCTCCTCATAGCTCAACCCCCTCAACTCCGGTATCAGCCTAGTAAACCTCCTCTGCACTCCCTCCAGGGCCAAAATATCCTTGCGCAGGTGCGGCGCCCAAAACTGCACACAGTACTCCAGCTGCGGCCTCACCAATGCCCTATACAGCTGCAGCAAGACCTCCCTACTTTTATATTCAATCCCCCTCGCTGTGAAGGCCAGCATCCCATTCGCCTTCCTGACCACCTGCTGCACCTGCAAGCTGGGTTTTTGCGACTCATGCACAAGGATCCCTGTAATCCTCACAAAGTTCAGGTCTCCGTCTAGCTATTTCCCCATTTGAAATCACTATGCCTGTAAACTTCACCATATTCAGGGTTATGTACAGCTCTTTCGTGTTCTGTGTCACTGTGCTGTGCGCCAACTCATTTCACAGTCAGAAACAGCAGAGTTGCTCAATTGAAGTTTGGAGACCTTTAACCGGCTGATTCTGAATGAAGATTGGATAGAAGCAGAAATTCTCCCCCTGACAGCATTGGCTTTATTCTCCTCTCCTAAAGTGAGTGGCTGAAGCACACATTTCGGAGCCTGTCCTCGGGTCTGACGGTACCATTGTATTGTGTACTGACAGAGACCTGAATATTCATAGCTTAAAATAAACGTGTCGTCGGCAGCACAGGTTTGTACAAGGGAACGTGGTGACACAAGTGAGCTGGCATCTGCAATGTAGAAATAAAATGGATTGTTTGTTTAGTCACTGTTTATCCCGGAAACTTGTCAATCGGGTGAATACCTATCGGTTGCGGCAATATGTTTAATTGAATTTAGGGGCGGTACAGTGACGCAGTTGCCAATGTTGCCTCACAGCGCCAGGGACCCAGGTTCAATTGCAGACTCGGGGCACTGTTGGCACGTTCTCTCCGTGTCCGTGTGGGTTTCCTCCAAGTGCGCTGGCTTCCTCCCACAAGCCCAAAGCTGTGCAGATTTCGTTGATTGACATTGACCCCAGTGTGAGAGGGAGATTAGAAGGGTTTATGGGACGATGGACTGGAATTGGGTGGCCTGTGGTTTGTTTCTGTACTGTAAGGATTCTATGAATTTATTTCAAAATGCATTGATTATTGGAGGACAAAAAGAAGCGTGGCAGACATTCCAACTTTTTTTCACGGATAATTGCGGAAGGGGTGGTGCTGGGAACAGGATTAGCATTAATTTTAAAATGGTAATTGAGGGGGAGAAACTTCTGGGACAGGACAGGATTCCAGTGGGGACCAAAGAAGAGCGAACGGGTACATTGGCAGCGCCTTCAAATTCTGCCATTATTGACAGAATTGTGTTATTTTTTGCTGAGTATGATTCTATTTTTATTAAATATCTACGAATCAATATATTGGTGAAGTGCGAACCAGAGAACTAAATCGTAAATTTCACTCTTCTCTTCAATGAATCAATTGCTGTCTAGATTTAATTGCCCGCAGGAAAATCAGCAGTCTTGTGACCCTGTAAATATCAAGTTTCAGCACAGAACAGAGATTTTCATCCGCACCTATTATACCAAAATAACAATGTATACCTGTGGGTCAAAAATTGACCTTTGGCCTCAGTTCAACACTGTCTGCCGTTGGGCTATTTATCTCTTTGAATCCATCAATTCTACCTATTTGCAAGTTGATTTCATTTTATTTCTACATCTGAGTTGTTTTCTGTCTGTTCATGGCGGTTTCTAACCGTCATGAAAACTTGCCCTAATTCCTCTCAGTTGTCGGTTGGTTCAGACTGTTCAGTTTCCGCAGTGGTTTTACTGTTACTCACTGGGAACTGCCTTCAGGGTATGTGAGAATTTCAATCTCTTTAGTCTATTGGCTGGTTGTTCCTGTCCTCTCCAAACAGAATAGTTCACAACATTCTACTCTTCCCACTTAACACCAATAGGCCACTAGGTCCAGCTGGTCGAAGCTCGTCCTCGTACACCCCTTCTCCACTGGAATCCGAAATAACCATTTACACCCTGAATTCTATTTCTACTTATTCCTGTCTCCCGCCCGTATTTTTCAAACTGTGCCATAAATTCATCACGCTGTTTCTCCAAAGATCGAGTTTCACATTCTGAAGTGTCTCCGTGTAAATACACCCGAATGTTTCTACCTCTTCTGATAGACATTTCACATTTCATATTTAATGCCTAATTCTGCTAGAGACCAGGGATCCTGGTTCGAATCCCGCCTTGGAAGTTGATGGAAATTGACTTCAAACTTAAAAACATTATATCAGATCTAAACATACCTGAATTGCACAGCGGGTCCCCAAGGTGGATTAGTCTACCATATTTAATTTAAAAATTTAGAAAATTTGAAGTTAGGTATCTGCTGGTGACTGTGAAACCATTTCCGATTTTTAGAAAAATGTGATAGACAGTAATGTGATTGACTCTCAACTGCCCTTAAAAATGGCCTAGGCAGCCATTGATTTGAAGGGTGATCAGGGATACACAGTAAATGATGGCCAGCCAGCGACGCCATGTCACCCGAATGAATTAAAGGAAAAAAATCAGCTCTGTCACCGAAGGACCAGTTTGTGCAATGGAGCTTCTTGGAACTACAACATAATGTTCAGTGTTTCTTTGCCGTTTTTCTTGTCTTACCGGCCTTCGAGAGCCAAAAGTCAAAGTTTTTCCAAACTTTCGATGTCCATACACATTATAATCTCAGGAGTGTAATAAACTCATGCTGATAAAAAGCAGATAAGAAGTAAATGTCAATGAGGTACTGGGACAGCGCAGCGCAGATCAATACCTGCAGTGACAGGAAAACGGGTACATGACACAAATAGCTTCAAGGTTTAATTTTGTAGTTGTAGGTGACATAAAATAGAAATATGGTAGACTAATCCACCTTGGGGACCCGCTGTGCAATTCAGGTATGTTTAGATCTGATCATCTACCTAATGTTTTTGAAATCGTTAAAAAACGTAATGCAAAATGATTTGTCCACCATCAGCGATCAATATGTGGAAGAGAATGCAAATCAAACTTTTTGCAATTCTGCTAAAATGATTGTTTATAGGAAGGAAATAAAACTCAGGTAGGTTACAATTATTTTTAGTCACTGGTTGCACATGAAATGTCACCTACAACTATAAAATTAGCTCTTGAAGCTATTTGTGTCATGTTCCCGTTTTCCTGTCACTGCAGATATTGGATCTGCACTGCAATTTTGCATTGCCTGTCCCGGTACCTTTTTGACATTTCCTGGGGCAGAGATAAATCCTGTTCTCAGTGGCCTCGCCCTCTCCCAGCGGAGAGCAGGTAGCATGGTTCGGAGTGTCCACAATGCATTTTTATTAATTGATGTGACATAGGCGTCGTTGCTGGCTTGCTGCCTATTCTAAGTTAGTAAGTATTCTAAGTTACCCAGTGCAGTTGAGAGTCAACCATATTGCTGTGGGTCTGCTATAACATGTAGGTGAAACCAGGCAAGGACGGCAGATTTCCTTCCCTGAAGGACATTAGTTAACCAAATGGGTTTTTCTGACAGCCGACAATAGCTTCATGATCATCAGTAGATTGTTAATTCCAGATACGTTTATTGAGTAGAAATTCCACCACTTGCCCTGGTGGGTGACAATAAAACCTGTCTGTTTCCTGCCTGCAGTCATGCGTCAAGCAGTTGCAAACCCACAGAATGTTGGTATTCAATAACAAAGCGTGTAACAGCTCAGTGTCACTGAGTTCAAAAAATGCAGAAACGCGAAATTAATTCACAAAGTTTACGTATTTAAAGTCATCCAGATACATAATGTTCTCACCAGAAAAAAGAACGCATCACTGAGAGACTGAACCCCTCTTCATACAGAAGCAGCGCAGTTCTGCAAATGTAACATTTACAGAAATGTTGAAAATAAATTCAAGCCAATTCGCAATTCACCAAAGTAATTAACGTTTACAATAACCCGAAAATATTGCATAGCAGCACCAGCATTGTGAGTGAGTGAAATGTTTTCATTGGATAAATTTAGAAATTTTAGAACTTTATTAAAAAATATTGCGTTGGATTTCAAACACTTTTGCAGTAGATAGTACAAACCGCAGCCACTAGATGTCGCCGAGATTAAACATTGCAGGAACGCTAAATTGTTGAACCAACGTTCAGTTTTTAAAGTAAGCCACACAGTAACCTCAACAGACAAACACAAAATCACAACAACTTGGGATTGAATCCCTCAGCAGCCCCTAAAATCTGAATAAAGGGCATAAACGAAATCGTGATAGAATTCATGACCGTAAATTGTTAAACACAAACGTGAGTCCTCAAGACTGACAGGTGGTAGAATGCGGCACTTTATAGTGAAACATCGCCGCCAGCAGAGGGAAGTGTCGAGCCGAATTCCAGACTCGCAACAGCAAATAGCAACAATATTCATAGACTCACAGAATCATAGAATCCTTAGAGTACAGAAGAAGGATATTCGGCCCATCGTGTACGTACCGGTCATAATCCCATCCAGGCCCTATTCCCATAACCGCACGCATCCATCTCGCTAATGCCCCTGACACTAGGGCAATTTAGCTTGGCCAATGAACTAAATGAAAAAAAATAAGTAAAAGGACAAATGTCGAAACAGAAATAGTAGATTAGCATTGATAGCAAACGTATGTCGTTTCGAAACAGATGTTACGAGTTGCCAAAGCTGGTATTACTGTTGGAATGCTAAAGATATTCACACTCATTGAACTTGGCCCTCCGCATTGTTTGTGTCTTGTAGCGGGTAATATGTGGACTTTATTCACAAAAGCGCCCAGTTCCAATCGTCGAGTTAGAGCGCACTTTCCCACAGTTTTCTTCCATCTATAAGAAAAAGGCAATTAGATTTTCCCCGATGTGCTGACTATTTTGTGAAGTGTATATCCACAGTCATACTTTATTCACTTGAACAATTATTTATTCGTGTCACATGTAGGCTTACATTAACATCTGCAAATTAGCCAGTGCGTAAATCCCCTAGTCGCCAGACTCAGGCGCCTTTTCGGATACACTGAGGGAGAATTTGGCATGGCCAATGTACCGAACCAGCTTGTCTTTCCGACTAGTGGAGGAAACCAGAGCAGCCAGTGGAAGCCCACGGAGACACGGGGGGAACGTGCAGACTTTGAACAGGGAGTGACCCAAGCCGGGAATCGAACTCTGGTCTGTGGCACTGTGAGGCAGCAGTTTTACTGGGAAATAGCTATTTGAATTTTCCGTATTTTGCCTTTCCTTAACTACAGTTCCTCAGGATCCATTCACTGTGTAAAGGGATTGACAGAGTTCGACGACTGGCTATTTCTCTCAGTCAAGATGACAAAGGGATGTGTTTCCCGTCACTTTCCCTCACCGGGAAGGGAAGTCGCGACGATCCTTTAGACAATTCATATGTTCAAATATGGACCACCGGTAAAATGAGTAGCTATGGATAAAGGCTGTACTTACATCAGATCAGTAATATCCGTTTCCGGGAAATGCAAGGGCGGCAAATCTACATGAGCTAGATTTGTGTGGGCGTCACTGACATAAATCAGCCGACATTTCAATGTTCCCTCCCCATTCACTTCCTTCTGCTGTGAACTGTGTGCGGGTTTCTTATTGAGATTTCAAATACAATGATGTTCTGCATTGTGCAATTATATCTATTGCCTCTCATTCTGGTGATGCTAACATGTACGGACAGGAGTTGGACCCAATAACAAAAATTGATTGTTAATTTTATTTTCATGTTTTTTCAATGATTCATCATGTGAATTTTATTCCAGGTCCATGTCTCTCGGACCGTGTGCTTCAATCCCCCGCTTGGAAAAGTGTCCAGAGAGGGGATTCCGTGCAGTTAGATTGTAGTTACGAGGCATCCAGCTCCTATGCCATGAGTTGGTACAAACAGAAACCCGGTGAGGGACTGGAGTGGATTATAAGGGAGACGTCTGGCAGAGGCCGAAGCGGTCGTTTTGAACTGAATCTCGATACCATTGCGAAACGCGGCCAGTTGCTCATTGTAAGCACAGAGAACGCGGATGCTGCAGTTTATTACTGTGCGATTGATCCGCACACTGAGACAAAACACAATAGTCGCTGTACAAAAACCTCGCTCCAAGTTGCAGTTCCGGAACAGCTGCAGCAACCACTCCAATAACGCAAGACAGGCCAGGAGGCACAAACGGAACCTGAACTGTCTGCATCCATAATTCTCATTAGATGGGCGCTTTGACCAGAGACACTGGCGGGCACAACATTCACTATGCTCATTTTCCAAGTGGCTATCAGAGGCTAGGAACCCTGCGATGAGTAACTCACCTAAGTCCCCAAAAGCAAGGGCCAAATTAAGTGTATGACGAAATAGTCCCCACTTGCCTGGATGGGTCCAGCTCCAACAACACTCAAGAAGCTTGACACCAACCAGGACAAACAACCCACTTGATTGGCACCACATCTACAAACATCCAATACCTTCTCTAACGTCGATCAGTAGCAGCAGTTTGTATGTATTATATACAAGATGCACTGCAGCAATTCAACAAACATCCTTAAAACAGCATTTTCCAAATCCATGGTCACTTCCATCTAGAAGCACAAGGGCAGCAGCTAGATGGGAATGCCAACACCTGCAATCTCCCCTCTAAGCCATTCACCATGCTAACTTGGAAATGTATCACTGTTCCTTCGCAGTTGCTGGCTCAAAATCCTAGAATTCCCCCCTTTAACGGTATTGTGGGTCAACCCACAACACATGGACCGCAGCGATTGAGAAGGTAGCTAACCACCACCTTCTCAAGGGCAACTAGAGTTGTGCAAGAAACATTGGCCAGCCAGCGACGCCCATGCCCCACGAATGAATTAAAAATACTGATAGCATCTTCTACCCTATGGGATAGAGAATTCCAAAGATTCACAAAGCTTTCTGTGGAGCAAGTCCTCCTCATTTCAGTTCGAAATGATCAGCTCCTTATCCTGAGATTGTGTCCCCTTGTTTTAAATTCCACGAGAGAGAAAATGACATCTCTGAATGCATCTGATTAAATTCATTAATTGCTGGTTAGGTTTCCATGAGATCACATTCCATTCTGTCAGACTTCAGAGAATTTCTGCGCAGTTTACCCAGCCGCTCATCTTGGGACAATGCCTTCATCACAGGGAATAATCTAGTGAACCTTAGCTATAACCTCCCCAATGGAAGTATATCCTGTCATCAATGTGGAACCCCAAAATTGCACACAGTATTCCAAATGAGGCTTCCGCAATACCCTGAGCAACAGCAGCAAGCCTTCAAAGATGACAAAACTTAAATCTATACTCAAGATTGGAAGGGAAATGTGACTGTGGATAATTGACATTGTACAAATTCCTTTAATCGGTATCTGGGGGAATCTGGAAGATGAGGTCGTGGTATTTCTTTACCGTGTCATCTGTAAACTCCACTTCTTCCCAATACCTTATGTCCCACAGTCCTTGATCCTCCTGTCCAGGTAATGCTCGGGTTCACCCATTCTCTGTGTCACTGGCAGATGAAACTAGAACTCGGTGATACCAGCTAATTGATCCTGGGAGCTGGACGGTCAGAGGCAGCTGGAGCAGAGGCAGCAACAGAAACAGAAAGAAATGCGACATGAAAGTGTTTAAAATGGAATCTGTGTCAATTCCTTTCAGTGACGGATGTCTGCCTTGTGTTGCCGTGACCTTTCACATAAGTTGCAGTGATGAAGCCGCTGAGGCTTGGAAATTGAAAGTTGTACATCAACAACTTTCTAGTTAACAACATCCGTGTTTTATTGGTTAAGAAGTCAATTTTTCTCATGCCAAAGGATGACAATTTGAAACAGAATCCTGTTTCTGGTGTAAAGCAATGTCTGAAATGAAAAATAAAACGCAAAGGTTTCATACTTCATAATTTGAAACCAGTCGCAGTAACTTCCCTGGTGGCCTACTGGCTTGCGGTCAGTACTCTTTATTCCTGCGGCCTGGGATCGATTCTCGGTCAGGGAATTAAAAACTTATTGTTATGCAAAAACTATTATTTAATTAGTTGTCTGTACCAGTAAGGCAGATATACCATTTTGCGTTGAGTTGAAAACGTCATGTTCAGATAATGAAGAACAGTAAAAGGACATTGATAGGTTGCAAAACTCTGACAATAGAGCTGATGATACAAGGTAAAATCTGGCTAATAGTGGAGTAGATTTTTTTTCCCACTTACACAAATAATTTCCAGATTTGGGTTCAAATCTGGTGCTAAATGATTAAAAAAACTTCTCTCTGAATTAAGAATAAAACTGTCCGACTTCCATAGGAGTAGAGGCGCCTTGCATTCAGGAAACAGTGATTAAGGTACTAACAAAGCAACATCGAGAACAATTCATTTTAAGCGGTAACATTCTGGAGAAATGGAGTTCACCCAGAAAAGCTTTAGAACCACGACGCCCAGCGTGGGACTCGAACCCACGACCCTGAAATTAAGAGTCTCATGCTCTACCGACAGAGCCAGCCGGGCACATTGTGCCAATGCTCCTTCAAGTCCTAAAATAGGCGGACAACAAATATGCATTTCCAAATGGCACCTCGTTATTCTGATTTCAAAGTGTAAAAGGCACTCATAAGAACATAAGAACATAAGAAATAGGAGCAGGAGTAGGCCATCTAGCCCTTCGAGCCTGCCCCGCCATTCAATAAGATCATGGCTGATCTGTCGTGGCTCAGTTCCACATTCCCGCCCTCTCCCCATAACCCTTAATCCCCTCTCTTATCAAAAACCCATCAACCCGCGTCTTAAAAATATTTAGCGAGGTAGCCTCCACCACTTCAACGGGCAGAGAATTCAGAGATTCACCACCCTTTGAGTGAAGGAGTTCCTCCTCAACTCCGTTCTAAACCGCTCCCACTTCATCTTGAGGCTGTGCCCCCGAGTCCTACTATCCTTTCTGAGCGGGAAGACTCTCTCCACCTCTATCCTATCCATCCCATTCATCATCTTATACGTCTCAATGAGATCTCCCCTCATTCTTCTGAACTCTAACGAGTACAAGCCTAATTTATTCAGCCTCTCCTCATAGCTCAACCCCCTCAACTCCGGCATCAGCCTAGTAAACCTCCTCTGCACTCCCTCCAAGGCCAAAATATCCTTGCGTAAGTACGGCGCCCAAAACTGCACATTGGCCATGCTCGGAATCGGAATCGCGCCAGGGATTAATTTGTATCTTTTGCTTATAAGCAAGAATGTATCAAAGCGACTTAATTGATGTGTTCAGAATGTTCCATTTTCAGGGAGTAGAATGTCGTGTTACAGATACATTGTGAAGCCACCGCTTCTCCTTCTGTCTGAATTGCTGAGGATACCGGCTGAGTGACAGGAGCCCCATGAGCCACGTCTGGAAAAAGTTTTCTTCTGTCTGGAGGAGGGCGGCTCATAAGAAAAGATTCTCCTCTCCAGGTGCAGTCTAAAATCTGAACAAGGGGCACCAACAAAATCGTGATAGAATTCATGACCGTAAATTGTTAAAAACAAACTTGAGTCCTGAAGACTGACAGGTGGTAGAATGCGGCATTTTATAGTGAAACATCGCCGCCAGCAGAGGGAACTGTCGAGCCGAATTCCAGACTCGCAACAGCAACCAGCAACAATATTCATAGACTCACAGAATCATAGAATCCTTAGAGTACAGAAGAAGGATATTCGGCCCATCGAGTCTGTACCGGTCACAATCCCATCCAGGCCCTATTCCCATAACCGCACGCATCGACCCCGCTAATGCCCCTGACACTAGGGCAATTTAGCATGGCCAATGAACTAAATGAAAAAAAATAATTAAAAGGACAAATGTCGAAACAGAAATAGTATCTTAGCATTGATAGCAAACGTATGTCGTTTCAAAACAGATGTTACGAGTTGTCAAAGCTGGTATTACTGTTGGAATGCTAAAAATATTCACATTCATTGAACTTGGCCCTCCGCATTGTTTGTGTCTTGTAGCGGGTAATATGTGGACTTTATTCACAAAAGCGCCCAGTTCCAAACGTCGAGTTAGAGTGCACTTTCCCACAGTTTTCTTCCATCTTATAAGAAAAAGGCAATTAGATTTTCCCCGATGTGCTGACTATTTTGTGAAGCGTATATCCACAGTCATCCTTTATTCACTTTAATGATTATTTATTAGTGTCACATGTAGGCTGACATTAACATCTGCAAATACGCCAGTGCGTAAATCCGCTAGTCGCCGGACTCCGGCGCCTGTTCGGATACACTGAGGGAGAATTTGGCATGGCCAATGTACTTAACCAGCTTGTCTTTCCGATTGGTGGAGGAAACCAGAGCAGCCAGTGGAAACCCACGGAGACACGGGGAGAACGTGCAGTCTCTGACCAGGCAGTGACCCAAGCCGGGAATCGAACTCTGGTCTGTGGCACTGTGAGGCAGCAGTTTTACTGGGAAATAGCTATTTGAATTTTCCGTATTTTGTCTTTCCTTAACTACAGTTCCTCAGGATCCATTCACTGTGTAAAGGGGTTGACAGAGTTCGACGACTGGCTATTTCTCTCAGTCAAGATGACAAAGGGATGTGGTTCCCGTCACTTTCCCTCACCGGGAAGGGAAGACGCAACTACTCTTTAGACAATTCATATGCTCAAATATGAACCACCGGTAAAATGAGTAGCTATGGATAAAGGCTGTACTTACAGCAGATCAGTAACATCCATTTCCGGGAAATGCAAGGGCGGCAAAACTACATGAGCTAGATTTGTGTGGGCGTCACTGACATAAATCAGCCGACATTTCAATGTTCCCTCCCCATTCACTTCCTTCTGCTGTGAACTGTGTGCGGGTTTCTTACTGAGATTTCAAATACAATGATGTACTGCATTGTGCAATTATATCTATTGCCTCTCATTCTGGTGATGCTAACATGTACGGACAGGAGTTGGACCCAATAACAAAAATTGATTGTTAATTTTATTTTCATGTTTTTTCAATGATTCATCATGTGAATTTTATTCCAGGTCCATGTCTCTCGGACCGTGTGCTTCAATCCCCCGCTTGGAAAAGTGTCCAGAGAGGGTATTCCGTGCAGTTAGATTGTAGTTACGAGGTATCCGACTTTTATGCGATGCATTGGTACAAAGAGAAATCCGGTGAGGGACTGGAGTGGATTATAATGGAGACGTCTGGCAGAGGCCGAAGTGGTCGTTTTGAACTGAATCTTGATACCACTGCGAAACGCGGCCAGTTGCTCATTAAAAACACGGAGAACGCGGATGCTGCAGTTTATTACTGTGCGACTCAGCCTCACACTGAGACAAAACATGACAGTCGCTGTACAAAAACCTCGCTCCAAGTTGCAGTTCCGGAACAGCTGCAGCAACCACTCCAATGACACAAGACAGGCCAGGAGGCACAGACGGAACCTGAAGTGTCTGCATCCATAATTCTCATTAGATAGGCCCTTTGACCAGAGACACTGGCGGGCACAGCATTCACTATGCTCACTTTTCAAGGGGTCTGCCCTAAAGGGTTTCCAAATTCAAGCAAATGCTGTTCCTCTTCACTCGCCCTGAAATGGCCGAACACTTCACTCATTGATATCAATCCGCTGCAGAAAAATAGCCTTCGTCTGTACACACTGCGGAGGGTGTCAGGAGGGTTGACCCTAACAACACATAACAGTGAGAACAGTTTGATCTGAGTTTGAGGTTATATTGTTCTTCTCTTCGTCAGTTGAGGACTCACCTGACGAAGGGGCAGAGCTCTGAAAGCGAATGGCTTTTGCTACCAAATAAACCTGTTGGACTTTAACCCGGTGTTGTGAAACAGAATCCTATTTCGGGTGTGAAACAATGTCTGAAATGAAAAATAAAAGGCAAAGGTTAAATACATCAATTAGATTTTTGAAAGCAGCAACAGTAACTTCCCTAGCGGCCTAATGGTTTGAGTTCAGTGTTTTTATCTCTGCAGCCTGGGATCGATTCCCGGTCAGGGAATTAAAAACTTATTGTTATGCAAAAACTATTATTTAACCAGTTGCCTGCACCAGTAAGGCAGATATACCATTTTGCGTTGAGATGAAAATGTCATGTTCAGATAATTAAGAACAGTAAAAGGACAGTGATAGTTTGCAAAACTCTGACAATAGAGCTGATGATGCAAGGTAAAATCTGGCTAATAGTGGAGTAGATTTTACTTTTTCCACTTACACACATAATTTCCAGATTTAGGTTCAAATCTGGTGCTAAATGATTAAAAAAAAACTTCTCACTGAATTCAGCACAAAACTGTCCGACTTCCAAAGGAGTGGAGGCGCCTTTCATTCAGAAAATAGTGATTAAGGTATTAACAAAGCAACATTGAGAACGACTCATTTTAAGCGGTGACATTCTGGGGAAACAGTGTTCACCCAGTAAACACAGTAAAAAGTCTGACAACACCAGGTTTTAGTCCAACCTATTTATTTGATAATATACTCGCAAGCTTTCGAGGGGTTACCCTCTTCGTCAGGTGAATGGAGAGTTCTGGCCTCAGACAGAGCATATAAAGCACAGACAGTTTAGAGATTACTGATTAAAATCAGTAAAATCTCTAAACTGTCTGTGCTTTATATGCTCTGTCTGAGGCCAGAACTCTCCATTCACCTGACGAAGAGGGTAACCCCTCGAAAGCTTGCGAGTATATTATCAAATAAATAGGTTGGACTAAAACCTGGTGTTGTCAGACTTTTTACTGTGTTTACGCCAGTCCAACGCCGGCATACCCACATCTTCACCCAGTAAAGCAGCAAAGTTTTAAGAAGAACGGCGCTCAGCGTGGGGCTCGAACCCACGACCCTAAGATTAAGAGTCTCATGCTCTACCGACTGAGCTAACCAGGTACATTGCGCTAGTGCTCCTTCGAGTCCTAAAATAGGCGGACAACAAATGTTCGTTTCCAAATGGCATCTCGTTATTCTGATTTCAAAGTGTAAAATGTACTCGGTCGACAAAATCGCCAAGGTTACAATGCATTCCTGTCAATCATCACTAACATCATTCATATCTTCCGCTTCTTTGTCGCAGCTCCTTCTAAGCATAACAAACTCCTCTTACATCTTTCTCCTTAATTATTTTTGTCGGAAACATTTTGACATGACCTTCTGAACTAATGTGAATCAGGTTTGTGTTGGAAAAACGAGCTTCTTCACATCGGTGAGCTGAGTCACTTTGGCACACAGAGAGTGGGAGAGGCCTCAGGAGAAACAAGCCCGCCTCAAAGAGCAAACCAGTTGGAAATTTGGCAGAGGCCGAATCACCACAGATACTAGAACCTGAAATTATAAGATCGTCCAGCCACACTGACTCATTCACATCACCATAACCATTGCCTTGACCTCACTGATTAGAATATGGGAAATAAGGTCATAAGGGGGCCATTTGGTCCCTCGAGCATTCTCAGCTGCTCAATAAGAATGTCCTCAACTTTTAATCTGTTCCGTTTACTTTTCTGTAGCATCTTAATCTGAAGTTACACAAATAAAGTGAATATCCCTGGAGGATGATGGTTTAAATCTGAAACGTTAATTCTGTTTTTCTCCAGACTTGTTGAGTTGATCCAGCATTTTTTTGTTTTAATTTCTGATTTCAATACCCGCAATGTTATTCTTTTATTATCTGAAGAATAAATAACAACATTTGTTCATCTGGGACTATGGTGACTTCATTTGCCTTGATCTTATTAAATAGTGGAGCAGGATGAATGGGATTTATGATTTTGTCTTACTCCATTTATTCTGTTTCCTGGCAGCACCAGATATGACGTCAATTGCTTCCTCTGGCAGCGCTGATGACAAGTTTTTGCCACTAAATTCAGCATGGCAAATAACTGCGGAAGAGTGTGTTCGAATCACACCACTGCCAAATGTTAATTTGTTTTAAAGGTCATGGAATACATTTCGTTGTTCAAATAAACAAAAGAAAAATGCAACAGAATGTATCATTGCTCATTTTAACAGGAGGAAGTAGCAGAGGCAATGTGGATACAGATTGATGTGGACAAGAGACAGGTTTGTGGAATTAGTTTAATTTCTCCTCCAGGAGGCCGAATTTGCTTCCAGTCGGGCTATCGCCGTGTATCCAAAATGTACTGATTATCATGCCCATCTCCAAATGCTTTGAATTTCGAAGCCATTCGGATTTCAGGATTCGCCACCAACATTAACTGACCTTTGGAGAATTTTCTGCATCATCTGATTCTAAACTTAGGAATCACTCGGCAAAAATTCTCGAGAAGGAAGAGCGACATCTAGTTTCTTCTTGAAAACACACAACGTTTCGGCCTCAACTACTTTCCTGTGGTAGTGAATTCCATGACTTCGCTACTCTCTGGGTGAAGAAATCTCTGCTCAGCTCAGTCCCAAAAGGTTTAAACCTTACCCTCAAACTGCCACTCTTAGTTCTGGATTCCCCCATCATCGGGAAAATTCTTTCTGGATCTATTCTCTCTAATCCTCGAGAGGGAGCACAGCGAAGATTTAACAAAGAACAAAGAACAATAACAGCCCGGGAAACAGGCCCTTCGGCCCAACGAGCCCGGCCACCATTTTAACATTACCAGTCCCCCCCTCCACCCATGACCCTTATCTATTGTTTTATGGCAATACACATTAAGGGAAACTAATTTAGGGACAATTTATTACTTCCTATCAGCCTAATAGCACAGGCTGATTTCTGGGATGGCAGGTTTGTCATAGGAAGAGAAACTAAATCGGTTAGGATTGTATTCACCGGAGTTTCGAAGAGTGAGAGGGGATCGCATTGAGACTTGTAAAATTCTAACATAGTTAAGCAGTGTAGATTCAGAAAGAATGTTCCGAGTGATGAAGGAATCCAGAACTCGGCATGGTAGCAAAGTAGTTAGCCCTGTCTGTGTGGAGTTTGCACATTCTCCTCCTGTCTGCGTGGGTTTCCTCCGGGTGCTCCGGTTTCCTCCCACAGTCCAAAAATGCGCGGGTTAGGTTGATTGGCCATGCTAAAAAATTGCCCTTTGCGTCCTGAGATGCGTACTTGGAGGGATTAGTGGGTAAATATTAGGGATATGGGGATAGGGCCTGGGTGGGATTGTAGTCGGTGCAGACTCGATGGGCTGAATGGCCTTTTCTGTACATTAGGGTTTCTATGATTCTAACTAGGGGTCATAGTTTGAGGAAAAAAGGGTAAGCCTATTAGAACTGAGGTGGGAAGAAATTTCTTCAGCCAAAAGGTGGTGAATGTATAGAATTCACTACCACAGAATGTATTTGAGGCCAAAGCGTTTTCTGATTTCAAGAAGAAATTAGATATAGCTCTTGGGACTGAAGGGATCAAAGCTTATGAGAGGAAAAGGGAATCAGGATATTAAATTTGATGATCAACCATGTTCAAAATGAATGGCGGAGCAGGCTCGATGGGCTGAATGGCGTATTCCTGCTTCTATGTGTCTATGTAATCCTCCTGGAATTTTATTAGTTTCTGTGAGATCTCCTCTCACTCTTTTGAGCTTTAATAAATATAATTCTAACTGTTTTATTCTCTACTGAAATGACAAAACTAACATCCCAAGAAACAGCCTGGTAAACCTTCTCTGCAACCCCTCTGTAGCGAGGACATCCTTTCTCGGATGAGGACGTCAAAGCTACACACAATACTCCAGGTGTGGCCCCAGCAATGCCCGATAGAATTGCAGCAAAACATCCCTATTTCTATACTCAAATCCTCTTGCTATGAAGATTAGCGAATCATTTTTCTTCTTTACTGCCTGCTGTAACTGCACATTTACTTTCAGCGACTCACACACGAGGACATCAGGTTCTGGCTGAGTGTCCATCTCTCACACGCTTTATCACTTTGGGGGGATAACAAATTTCAAGCCCAAATTTTGAGATCAAAGTTTAGTAAAACTACCAAGATCACTGAGGTAATGATTAACAAGGCCCTGATGCCGACTCCGCTGTGTATTTCAATGCCATGAGTCCCCACACTGCTGCAGAGATGGAGCGGGTCCCAGTCAAAATTCCACAGCGACAAATCCAGAGACTAAGCAGCAGAGGGCGCTCTCACACCGGTGAAGAGCAGCAATAATTCACTCAGCGGTGTGAGAGCCAAAGGGATCTTTCTCAACCTGCAAATAATACAAAACACAACAATAGGTTGTGAGGTTCACTCCCAGAACTATATTACTTTATGATTTCAATTCGCAGCATATTAAAAATAGACTCCACAAGTACATCTGTGGAACTTTAACTGTTTACATGTTAATTGTCCTTGTTCTTTTCAATTTATTTTCCCACTCTTTCCCGTCCTGCCTTCAGTTTCCACTTTTCATCTGTAATTGCTTTACTTTTTTTCCCAAATTTAGTTCAACGATTCAGAACCTAATTTGCTGCTCGGCATCTTAAATCAGTCCGGCAAAATTCCACTGAGCCACAAAAGGAAGCTGTCAGGCGAGGCCAATGAATAACCAAAGATTCTCTCCCCTCCTGTCCACCGCTATTGGAACATTTCTCCGAATAGGCAGCGATGGGCGGCACCTGGTGCTGCGGCCTCACAGCGCCAGGGCCTCCGGTGTGTTATTTGCATGTTCTTGTCTGTGTTTTCCGGTTTCCTCCCACAGTCCAAAGTTAGGTTGATTGGCCATACTAAATTGCCCCTTAGTTTTAGGGAAATTAGTAGGGACTGTGGGGACTGGGCCTTGATGTGATTGCGAAGGATGCAGACTTGATGGGCCAAATAGCCTCCTTCTGCACTGTTTGCAATGATAATTTAAAAGCTTGAACCCAATTTGCTTCAATGTTTTGGAGAAGATAAAGTGGTCAATAATCATTACAAAAACACCCGCATTGTAGCAGGATTGGAGCCTGATATTGATCAGAGGCCAGAGCGAGTGAGAGAAGGTGTGTCTGATGTGGGAAAGGGTATGAAAATGTGAATGAAAACCCACTTTGAGAGCTGCTTTCTGAATTATTACGCTGTAATCATTTCAGCACCATATTCATTTATTTTATGAATGGAAGTGACACTGAAAAGTTTTGCCTAGCCGGCTGGTATTGAATTGTAGGTAATGAGGACAAGCTTTACATATCCTCAGGGGACTGTATATCTGCTGTCTGAACTTTGCTGTCATGTTTCGAACGCATGATTGTCGAGTTACTGGAAGTGCTGCCATTATTATCCCTTAAACAAATTCCAAACTCCGAGGGTGGTGGCTCATTGAATATACGATAACTAACCCGATTGAAGTTGATAATTTTAAACAGAGGTGCCATTGAGAGACGTTACATTAGTGGAAATGTTTATACCTCAAGATTGTTCCACGGAATGTACAGTGACAGCCAGTACCTTTGTCCAAAGCAGCAGGTATACTTTTTAAGCATATCATCACAAACACATGTCCCTTCCTTTGAACTATGTTGGGACGGATTCCATAACTGATTATCAGACCCGCTGAACGGCGGTAGAACCGCTCCTTCCTTCCCCAACAAATACTCGCTTTACCCTTGAATTGGGAGTTTCTCTTCGAAAGGCAGGGACGCTGACAATGTGGACAGTCAATCAACCACTCCGACATAAAATGCAATAACTGTTCAGTAATTGTCTCAGTGTTGCATGAGGGAAATCTCGCAGTCATGACTGAGCCACTCCCCCGATGGTAAAGCTTAAACGGACTGATCCTGAATGAACCAAATCCTGGAGCAAGCCTGAGTTTGACGGTCACAATAATCAGAATCGGGTTTAACTGTCACCATCTGCTGTGTAAAACGGAAATATTCCTTCCATAAAGCACTGACTGTTCCCCGGCTCTGAGTGTTTCCAATCATTGGCAGCCAGCCACTGGCAGCCAGCTCACCAGCCTGCCTATTCTCAATGTCACTGCGAACATCAGGAAGTGAAGTGAAAACATCCTGAGACTCACAGCAGATTACTGAGGGCGGGGTTTAGAACATGTCTTCAAAATCCCCAACTCCTCTTCTACAGAGCAGACAGAGACAATGCGGCTGCTCAGCATCTGGGTTGTGTGGGCAATATTTCTGACAGGTAAATGTGGACCAAACACATTTCAACTTTGTTTTTTACATTTTTGAAACATGGTGTAAAACAAAATTTTCAACAGTCGCCCGATCAGATTTTTTCTATATTTATTTTTCAGATCTGATTTATGGAGATTCTGTCACTCAGTCGCCTTCCTCAGATGTTGGGACAGAAGGAGAAGCGGTGACTTTAAATTGTAAATATGATACTAAGCAGAGCTCCTACTATCTATACTGGTACCGGCAGCACCCAGACTCACAGCCTGAGTTTATATTGTGGAAACACTCGGGAGGCAGTGAAGATACAGCCGATTTTGCCAAAAGCCGTTTCTCTGTTGAGCTCCAGACCGAGAATAAATTCACCAGTTTAACTGTCCGGGGTCTGAAGCTGGCTGACGCCGCCGTGTATTACTGCGCTTTCAGACTCACAGTGACAGAAAACAAGCTCAGCCCTGTACAAAAACTGTTCTTTTTACTGCAGAATGCAGTTCCTGTCTGTTGTCGCTTGTGTAAAATCGCGGTCGATGTAGCCACAATGCGCAGAGAAAGGAAACCAAAGCAACTTCGAATGAAACTGTTCCCAGGAGCAGCTACACAAACAAACTGCCGATTTCAGTCCGACAAACAGATCAGCACAGAGTCAGATTTGAAGATACTAATCCCCGCCTTTAATAATTTGTTCTCTGCCCTCAGGATGTTCATGCCTCAGTTCCGTCTGTGTCTCTGGTTCTGTGAGACCACTTGGTGGCGATCTCGTGGTGACATGGAAAGAAAAGGGTCCGAGCATGGCTACAGTCATGTCTTGATAGGGGAACGGCCGCAGTCTCAGAGACTGGGGGAGGTGGAAGAGGTGGTCGGGGAAAGTAATCCTGATCTGTGTATTATCATCAGAAAAATTTGCATTGTTACTGCTGACAGAAACCACAGCAGCCTCCAGGAAACATTCTGAAGCTCAGTGGGCACGAGGGAAAATCCACTTGGGGTTGATGTAAACATCACAGTCACCGCTTTGCGAAATCTGTTCAACGCGTATAAGTTTTCTCTTATTCGGCAACACACTCTGTTTAAATAATCTGTGTGAGCAGGCCGCAGTCAAAAGCTCCAGAAAACTGGGAGACGATATGGAGAGATGATTGTTCAATGTTACAGTCACAGAAAACACATCGAAAGGAAAAAAGCACATTGAAGTAATGAAATTTATGAAGGTTGCTGTCTGTATAACTGTACACTGGAGTTAACTAATACCATTCCGCAAATGTTCTTGATGTTGTTTTAGTTTTGAGGCTGCCGGTGACCCAGACTTTCGAGGCGGAACTTTTGATTTGGTTTCGCAACGAGAGCGCTGTTTGGAACTCCCAGTGTGGGATTTTTGTCCTGAATCTGTTACTTCTCTGCTGGCTGTGTAGCTCAGAAATGCAGTATCAGAGAAAACATCTCCGTGATATTTCAAGGCACCGTTTTGTACCTTTTGTGAAAATCAGCAGAGATCTTGTCTTGTACGTTTGGAGACATTTTTCAGCCCTCAGAAAAGGAGAGAGTCTGGAGAATGTATCCACAAGATACATCCCATCAGCTCCGAAAGAGGAGTTAGATGTGAGGCTCACTTTAACTGAGCAATTGGATGCAACCCTTTAACGTGTATTTAATAAACCAACCTTTTTAACATACACTAAATTTGGAAGTTTCACCTATTCACTTTCGTGGTATTTCCTCGCTGTTTGATATGTCGCTATCACAGGATAAATCTTCTGCAGAGCAGACAGAGACAATGTCGCTATCACAGGAAAAGTCTTAGATCATCTTCCCAATTGACCCCCTTCTCAAACTCAGTCTGATTAATGACAGTGACTCAAATACTCGGAACAGCTTCATCCACATTCAACACTTGCAATTCCTTCTTCAAAGCGATTTCTTTCGGGTCAATTGAAGGTAAAAATGTCTTGTAGCTCAATTAGGATCAATCTAGCTGTGTTTACCCGTCTCGCTCTGAACAGCAGAGTGTATGGTCAATGTCTCAGTTCCCTGTAATCAACAATTGTGTTGACGTCAATGACGTCAGACCAATCAGATCCAGTGATTTCAGCTCTTCCTGCCATACGACCTATAGGAAGTGACATCAAACCAGCCTCAGCCAATGGTCTCAGCCTTATCTTGTTCGATATTCTGAGCTTTGGGAGACACAAGAGTACCTGGAATCCAGGAACAGCAGCAATGCGGCGCTCGGTCCTCACTGTGATCTGGGTGACATTCATTGTCGGTAAGTTTCACTCTTTAAAAAGGAGTGGAACTTCTAGAGGAATAAATTTGAAAAGCAGGACGCTCCAGTTAATCAGACATCGGGCCTGCCTTAGAGCTCTTGAGTCTTTGCCCTTGGCTTTTCCTTGCAGGAATATCGGCTGGCAAAACTCACAGCAAACCTGGTACCAGAATTGGGAGATGACATCAACAGAATGCAATCTAAACATTATGGTTAATTTATCTTCTGGCAGAAGATTAAAGAGCAACCTGATTGATGAATTTATAATGATGAAGAGGTTCAGTACGGTGGACGGGGAAAGGATGATTCCATTCGGGGAGAATTCCAAATCGATATCCCATAAATTTGAGTGAAACGAAAAGATCAACTGGAAATTACAATGAATCTCCTTTCGAGGGAGTTCTGTAGAAAGTGACTCACATTAACACAATGAACACTTGAAGAGAGGAGTAAAGACACAGTTGGGATGGGGAAAGATTAGCCGCTGAGGGGGAAAAGGGCAGGGGCATTGAAATGGCGGGTTCTTCCGGGGATTCTGAACGGAACGTCGATCAGTTGGGGCGAATTTGATGTTATTTAATGTCTATTTTTGTATTACATCGTCTGCGAATTTTCATCCTCAATTCAGCTGAATGATTTTTATTTCTTTTACCGTGTTTTCCAGATCTGAGCAATGGAGATTCTGTTCCTCAGCAGGAATCCTCACTCACACGGACAGAGGGAGAAAGTGTCACTTTAAGCTGCACCTATACCGACGATGCATATTATTTATTCTGGTACCGTCAATACCCAGGCAGACAGCCCGAGTTTGCAGTCCGGAGGCATACGAGCGGCGGTGATGAATGGAAGGCGGATTTCGCTCAGAGCCGGTTTTCTGATACAATCGAGAAGTCAGAAAAGTTGTACCGATTGACCATCTCGGAGCTGCTGCTGTCTGACACCGCGGTCTATTACTGTGCACAGAATCTCACAGTGATGAAAATGAATGAAATCCTCGTACAAAAACTGCCGCAGGTTTCTGGGTCACAGCTGCTGTCTGCTGGGTGCCGTTTATAACAGCGGTTCTGACATTGACACGTGAATGTATTCCCGTGAACACAAACCCCGAGAACAATCCACATAAACACCTTTCAAAACCGTTCATATCGAAGGCAGATTCCTGCTGATTCTTAGATTCGCTGTACGAGGGAAGAATTGGCTGCTCTTTATTTGGGGGCCACTCGGCGCTAACATTGAAAATACAAGCGAAGTATCATTCAATAGTGTAAACTGAAACCTGCCAACTGGGCAAATCCCAATAACTAACGGTAACTAAACACCTCTCATTTAAATTCACTTACAGACTGAGAATTATTAACATAAGGAATACAAAAGGATTGTTCCAGTCATGATTAGGAGCTGATAAACGATTAATAGAATTAATGATTTCAAGCGGAAGAATTGGTATGGCCTCAGCAGTGGAACAGATGATATGAAAACAGGCACCAGTCACCAGTTTCTGAGTGAAAAACTGCTTCCACTTCACTGGAGGTCGGAGAGTTTACTGTTTAATTCAATTAAAGTATTTCTTGTCATTGAGCCCGAGATTTGGACCCAGATCTGCGAAATATTTGTGTCAGTAGAAACAAAAAAATTTACCCCATTAAAAAACTATATCCTAACCCGCATCACCATTTCTATCGTCAGCGCTTTGGAGCCTATCGCTCTTTTCTCTTCTGTTCTTTACAGGTGATATTTCCAATTCAGACGCAAAAGAGGAAATCTCAGTGATACTGATTCGGCAAGATCTGTAGTGACTAGGAAGTAACGCAGTGTCGTTACACAGAAATAAGTCTACATTACCTGACCAGGCATCGAACCGGGGCCATGGCAATGAAAGTGCTGAATCCTAATCACTAGACCATCTGGGAAGTTGATGCAAGTGCTTTAAAAAAGAACTAATTTATCCATGAACCATCTGCCTTCCATTTTTTTACTTCAGACTTTTGATTCACCAAAAACAAGCTTCTCCTTTCATCTGTCACGTTTAGATGGAACACAAGGGACTGTATCAGCCAATATAAACAGCGTTTCCTGTTCGCTGGAACATGAAATCGACAGTGAGGTAAAATCGTCCCGCAAGCCGTTCCTGTGGCACTTCCAGTTTTCAAAACTCAGCAAACTTACCACTGTGGCTTCTGTGAAATTTACAAGGTAACACACGGCAGGCATTCATCACGGAGAGCAACTGGCACAATCATTTACCAAACGCTATCAAATCGCTTCTCTTCCTGTTTCTGTCGCTGCCTCTTATCCAGCTCCCTCTGGCTGTCCAGCTCCCAGAGCCAATTAGCCGCTTGATGTTGACATAGACAGTTGGTGAACCCGAGCTTTACCTGGAAAGCAGGGAAAGCGAATATATAACACACGGCATTGAGAGGAGATGGAGTTTAGAGATGCCAATACAAAGAGACTGGGATATCTCATCTTCCTGATCCAGTTACTGATTATAGGGATGTACGCACTGTCAAACTCTCCTTTTAGTCTTGAGCACGGAGTTAAGTTTTGAAGTATTTGAAGTTTTGCTACAGTTATTCAGGGTTTTGTTGAGACCACATTTGGAATAGTGTGTGCAGTTTGGATCTCCGCTTTTTAGACAGAATAAAAGCAAAATCTGAGGATGCTGGAAACGGAATCAAAAATAGACAGTTCTGGAAATTCTCAACAGCTTTAACGAGAAGGAACAGTTAGCATTGAAAAACTGTAGGGATTCTATGATTCTATTAGTTTGATAGGGTGGAGGCTGAGACATTATTTTCCCTGATCCGGGAATATAAAACACGGGGCACAATTTCAGGATAAGGCGCTGATAATTCAGGACAGCGATGCGGAGAAATTGCTTCACTTAAAGGGTAGTGAATCTTTGAAATTCTCTGCGCCAGAGGGTTGTAGATGCTCCATCATTGAACACATTTCAGTTTGGGTTAGACAGATTTATGATCTATCGAATAATGAATGGAAGCAGGGATATGGAATTGGAACAAATGCTCGGTCACAAATTAATGTCTGGATTTTAATTGTTAAGTTTAATGGTATAATGGGCGCATGTGTACAATGTTATATGTAAGATGTCGGCAGTCAATAGTCATGAAATAATGTTGGTGACAACAGATAACAGTGTAGCCGGTAACACTCGAGAGCTGTTTTTTTTTATTGATGCCCACGGAACCCATTGCCAACCCGCAACGGTTCGCTTATGAATGGTGATGATGAGAAAATAGTAAAAGCTCCGTCCCTGGGTGGGCTCGAACCACCAACCTTTCAGTTAACAGCCGAACGCGCTGACCCATTGCGCCACAGAGACTGAGACAGCAGCTGATGCAGATATTCTAAACAAGGATGTCAATGACCACAATTCCATTTCTGCAAAACTTTGTTCCAGAACTGCAGCATGACAGCACCGTGTACAATTCTGTACCAGTCTCTTCGGTTATGTTGATCCCGTAACATTGCTGTAGTGTGTTGGTCATTCCCTTTCTCCTATGAATGTGCAGGTAAAATGAATCCATGTGTCTTATCGCAGGGAGGAATTCAATGGGGCGGAAGGGAACTGACAACCAGAAGCCCAAGGATCCAATATTTTCACTCAGTCATCAATAACACCATTCCCAGCTGCAACTCCTTCCAAATATTGTGATCCATTTCCCTCAGGATCTGTCCCAAGATTTAATATTTCCCTTCTTTTCTCTTCATTTTGAAATTCGCTTCAATACTCAACATAAATTGAATTGCAAACCTGAGGGCTAACCGTGGGAAACAAGTCTCTGGGTAAAACAGATGCTCATTTCCAGATTCACAGCACTCAGCGTTTCACGCAAATGGAAGAATTTAACACTGAAAAGTTTGGGAAACTTGGTGTGAATATTGATTGTGGCTCACTCAGGTATTGTGTAAATGCTGCTCGATAGTTCAGTGAGAGGGATATAATCTATGTACGTTTTGCTGAGCTTGTGTTCGGTGTACTGGGAGGCTTCAACCGGGTTGAATTTTGTGTCCCAGAGATATGCAGTAATCCACTGATTGAAGCTGCAGTCGCAGGGAACATAGACAGGAAAACAGAATTAAATGGTTTTATTTATCCGGGATCCCTTTTTTTCAATATTCCACTTCCTCCTTCTTTGGCCATTAGTTTATTTTTCTAATGTAATTTTCAAAGGATAGCCGCTGTTAAGTTCTGGACACTAAGCAACTGATCTCCGCAATTATCATTACAGCTTTTCTTCCTTTACTTTCCTTGAACAGGCTGTGTCAGAAAGCAAGACTGATACAGCTGCTGCTTGGGAGCTCAAAAGCGACTGGAGTCTACGCTGGAGATGTCTGTGCAAGAGTGTCAGGTAATTGTTCCATCCTATGTTGGTGAGTGTTTATCACAGATGGATATGAATAGTGGGTCGATGAACAGGGTTTTCTGATCGATTGCCGTAGGCTGTGAAACAGTGCTGTAATAAATGAGGAATGGCATGCCATGACATAGATGGAGGCATGAGATAAGTCAACAGTACATGAGAAACTGCTCGGATTTGTTTCATCATTGAGTACAGGCAGACACTTAGCTTATGCATCAAGAGGAAGCTCGCTCATCTGTGCAAGTACATTGTGTAATATTTCTTGTCATTCAGCTATTTAAATTTTACAATTTCATAACTTTTCTTGTGTTGCCATTAACTGCTTTCTTTTCCCCCCTGTTGCCTTGTCTATTCATTGTTGCCTCTTTATTTGATGTCATTTCCTATTTTTGTTCGCCTCTTTCTCTTGAGAATCCCCAGATTCCCTATATATCGGGTTCCTTGGTAACAGTGAGCAGTTCTCAGCTTGTGTGTGTGTATCCTTGAGTTTCATTAGGTTTCAGTTTTTCATTCTGTGTGTCCGTACAAATTTCTGGCATTCAGGCTTTGTTTTTAAGGCCGGATTATTTCATGAGGATAGGTTAGAGAGACAATGTTTATATCCACTGGAATTCAGAATAAGAGTAGGCTACTTGATTGATATGATAAAATACAAAGGGGTCTTGACAAGGTGGATGTGAAGAGGATAGTTCCTCTTCTGCGTGAATCTATAACTAGGTATCACTGTTTCAAAAGAGGGATTCGCCCATTTAAAATAACACTGCACCACAGCCTCCTCTTATGAGTATTTATAAATACTCACTTGTAGCAATGTCGTTCCTTGGTGTGTCTCTGTATCATTCACTGCTCTCAGGCCACGTTCATCTTTGTCCCTTAGTTGGATTGTCTCCGTATCATTCCGCTTAAACTCACTCTTGCCTATGTCAATGTCTTTTATATCTCTCTCAAAGTGTATAGGTGCATTGGGTGATATAGGAAGTGTACAACTTCGGGAGTAAGGATATACTTGCCTGCATAGCACAGTTGATCAAACGTTTAAACATGGAGAGTTAGCGAGCACTGAGCCGATGCTCTGCTGAGGTCTCATTCAGCCTTTGAAATTTCTTAGATACTAAGCAGAGGGTCCAGATAGTGACAGGGCTGATCCACTGAAGGATTCCTAAAACAGTTCCATGGCTAAACGTCTCAGGTGTTGCAGCACTGAATACAGGAAGCCATTGAGCTAATGCACAGACTGGGCCACGCTCACCTGCATAGGAACATTGCTCAGGTTTTTAACAGGAAGTATGCACAGGGATAGGAAAACATACCTTTCAAGTTATCACCAGTTTACACTTGTATCTTGCTCAGACCCTACCTTACAGTCACATTCTTTGACCTGCTGCATTATTTTGATCGCTGCTTATTTCTTGGTTCTCAGATTGAACTGTCTTTAGACATACATTTCTCCCCACCTGTTCTATCTTGTGTTCGCTCCCTCAACCTTATCTTCATCACTCCCTGTGTCAGCCGGAGATATCCCCTACCGTCCCTCCCCCTTTTCTATCGTCCCATTCCCGGGTTAAATCTCGCAGCTCCGGAATCCATGAGCTGCTGTTAGGCAGCTTTGAAACACTTTTAAGTCTGAGGAACCTTTATTTGGTGAAACTGATCTTCCCAGGCAAGCCTGGATTGAAACAAATAACAATTGGAAACGAAACACAAACTCTTTAACTGGTAGCTGCTCTCTCTCTCTTTCGCTGATTAACCTTTCAGTCTGATGGGATTCTGCTGTGTGTTGTCTCAGCCGATCCTGGATTGAATTGGGTGACAGTTTGATCCGAGGTTAATGTGGTTTCCTCGGAGTGTGTGTCTGAGAGGCTGACAGCGCCGCTGCTCAATCTGGCTGTTACTTTCTGCGATTCTCCACAGAAACCTCAACAGACCGGAGCACCCAATGATAGCTGCAAAGCAGTTTTTGTACGGGGCTGAGACTGATTTCTATCACTGTGAGTCTGAAAGCGCAGTAATAGCGGCCAGCGTCAGTCAGCTGCAGGCTCGAGATGATTAAAGTAGTTAATTTAGCCGAGGTCTGGAGTTCAGCAGAGAAATTGGGTCCAAAACCTTCCCCTCTCTCTTCTTGTGTATCCCAGGATCTTTTCCATATAATGAACTGCAAATCCTTCTGTGGCTGCTGTCTGTACCAGTATAAGACATAGTCGCTTGCTGTAGTGCTGTAGGTACATCGGATAGTCACCGTTTCACCTTCTCTCCCTTCTGAAGACTGCGGCTGAGAAACAGAATCTCCATCACTCGGATCTGTAACATGTGTTCAAGAACAAGAAAAAAAACTAACCGTTAGGTGTGCTGCTGAAATAATATTAAGACTTTATATTCACCGCGACATAACTGGAGTTATGAAATAAAAACAAATGATGGTGGAAATACACAGCAGGGTCAAGAACCACCACTGGAGAGAAGCAGAGCTAAAGGTTCAGATCGCGATAACATTTAACCAGATTGGAGTCATCCTTACTGATAAGAAACAGCCCGAACACAATGCAGACAGTGAGGAACTCCATGGCGGCTGCAGAGCCCGGGGCTGTGACTACCTTTAAAACTCCAAGAACTGCCGGAACAGAATCTGTTTTTACAGTCACTTTCTGATCTCAAACTTCCCGTCCAATCAACAATTTGCAATCTACCCGTCATAGATTGAGATAAGATTTCAATGAGTTTCAGTGATCAGCTGAAGCTCTTTGACCTTCACTATTACATATCTGAGACTCAGTGACTCTGAGGCTCAGGTGGAGCTGAGCCACTTCAGATCAGCCATGATCTTATTGAATGGCGGGGCAGGCTCAAAGGGCTAGATGGCCTACTCCTGCTCCTATTTCTTATGTTCTTATGACTGAGTGGGTACAGTGTGTGGTGAGAGGGAAGAATCAGCTTCACTGACAAGGCCATAAGAGATAGGAGCAGAATTAAGCCATTCGGCCCATTCGTGCCTATTCCACCATTCAGTCATGGCCGATATGTTTAAAATCCCGCAGAATCAGAGAATCCCTACAGTGCACAAGGAGGCCATTCGGCCCATCTAGTCTGAACCGGCCACAATCCTGAACCGAACACTCCAAGGATGTTGATTAGGTTGATTAGCCACAATAAATTGCTCCTTAATGTCAGGGGGATTAGAAGGTAAAAGTGTGGGGTTGCGGGGACAGCACAGAACCTGGGTGGGATTGTTGTCCTTGCAGGCTCGATGGGCCAAATGGCCTCCTCCTGTACTGTAGGGATGGTATTCTATGATTCAATCCCACCCAAGCCTATTCCTGTAACGCCACATATTTACCATGCTAACTCCCTAACACAAGGGTCAATTTGTCATGGACTATCAATCTTACCCGCGTATCTTTGGACTGTGGGAGGAAACAGGAACATCCGGAGGAAACCCACACAGACACGGGGAGAACGTGCAGACTCCACACAGACAGTCACCCGAGGCTGAAATCGAACCCGGGTCCCTGGCGCCGTGAGGCTGCAATGTGAGTGCCTCAATGTCGCTCCTGTGGGGTTTCTCTATCCCAATTTCGTAGCTCGATCCCATAATCTTTGGTCCCTTCCCTAAGCAGGAGCCTAACTACCTCTGTCTTAAATATACCCAATGATCTGTCCTCCACAGTTTTCTGTGGAAAGGAATTCCATAGATTCACCACCATCTCTCTGAAGAAATTCCTCTGTATCTCGATTCTAATAGACGCCCCTTTACTCTGAGGCGGTGCACTCGGATCCCTGCCTCCCCGACTAATGGAAACATCTTCCCCACGCCCACTCCATCCAGACCTTTCGGTATTTTGTAAATTTCAAAGCGACCCCCCACATCCCTCTAAACAGAATCGAGTACAGACCCAGAGGCTTCAGATGGTGGAAGTTTTATTTGATCGGTTTCAATCACTCATGTTGAATTTTATTTATTTTTATGTAGCTTTGTGACGGCTTCTCAAGAATATTAATCTCATCGTCATGTGCGTGACCTGTTAACACTGAACGCTTCATTCTGAACGGTAGACTTCGTCGGGTTGTGACTTTAAATAAAACAATATACGGATTGTACAACAGCGGATTTAGGTGCAGATCCCCTGAGAGAAACAAATGCAGCAACCCGAAACATCCAAGCTAACAAATGAAGATAAACGAATAGAAAGGCAGTGAGTGTATCAAAGGCCGATACAATGATCGAAGGAGAGAGATGAGTAGAGAGGAACAGATGGAGAGGCAGAGGGATAAGCAAGAGAAAAGGGAATGACAGAAATGAGGCAGTGACAGGGTGATAAAGAGCGGGGGCAGACATTGAGATAAGTGAGGGAGAGGCGGGAAGGAGATAGATGATGATATGGTGAAGGGAACAGTTGCAGATATGTAGGGATAATACAGAGGGAGACACAAAGAGAGACAAACGAACAGATGACAAGAGAAACATAGACAGTGACAGAAAGAAAAGGATCTAACTTGAAAATCAATGGCCTAAATCCAATCAGAATTCCAGAAAGGGAAAGAAAATAATTTAGTTTAGAACGTGATGCCAGCAGGGAGATTTCCGAGAACCCCCAAAACACCCTCAGAGTGAAACCAGTGTCACTATTACATTGTGATCCTGCCCCTGTCCCTGCAGGAAACACGCACATGCAGTGAGGCAGCTCCATCTGGCGGCGATCTGAGATAATTTATTATTTCCTGGAAAACCACCCAATTCCCAGAATATGGAAGGAAGTTACTGCATTAGTTTTAAGCCTATGTTTATTAGTGTCACAAGTCTGGACTAATAAATTCTGAGTTTCACTTTTGCTGCAGGTTTGGAAGCTCGAAGTGCCTGCTCCTGTGTTGTAACTTCCATTCTTCTTTGTTTTTTGCTGATGTAACGTGGGAAACACAGCAGCAAAGTCCACTGAGCAAGAATCCCGTGCCCGCCCCCACACAAAATAAAGTAATGAGAGAAATAAACATACACTGATTTTTGTGGTGTTAAATGAGGGTGAACAAAATCTGGTTTTAATATTATGACATTGCATTTGAGGGGGCAAATACAGAACGTTGTTTAGCATTTCATCCAGTCTATGGACCACGCCTGAGTTCAGGACTCCTTCAGCACTGACAACACGGAACGCTAAATTTTGTGCCTAAATACACGGAGGGTGGGATGTTGAACGTGGGATTTCCAAGGTCGTGTGTGTGCGTGTGTGTGCGTGTATGTGTGAGTGGGAGTGAGAGTGAGAGAGAGATAAAGAGAGACAGACAAACAGATAAAGTGAGACGAAGAGGCAGACAAAGAGGTAAAGTAGAACATAGAGACAGCAACAGCTACACACTGGGCCACTTTGACGGTCCTAGGAAATATTTCTTATTTTTTCTACTGTTTAAAGCCGCCAGTGAGCATGGTGTATGGACAGATCAGCAATTTCCTCAGCTCCTTTCTGAACTTGTGCTGGGCCACCGCATAGATGAAGACATTGTTGCAGGAACTGAGTGTCTGGAGCATGTTGGCTGCCTCTTGAAAGATATAGTCTGCGTTATTGAAACTCAGGGTGGTGAGGTAGCCCGCACCTGCGAGCCGAGCGTAGAGGAAATGTCCGACGTAGGTAGCCCATAGGAGAAGAAAACTGAGCGAGATGGCGAAGAGCAGGACAATGGACCTCCTGCGGTTTTCCATCTCCGGATCTCCCTGGTTCTCGGTGCCCCGGAGTCTCCTGCGGGCTCTACTGGCCACTAAGATGTATCTCACAGTCAGGGCGTTGAGTAGCAGGATGAGGAGGAATGGAAGAAGCGGGGTTAAGATTTTGTCCAGCCAGTCATAGGCCAGCCAGGCTGGCGATGTGTAGAAGGCGACCTTCATATCGCAGAACCAGGGCACCCCATCCAGGATGTACAAGGGCTGGTAGACAAAGTAGGAAGGGATGTTTCCCACACAGCTGAGGGCACAGACTATTCCTACAACCCGCAATGCTGTTTTCTCGGTGCAGTATCTGGTCTTCAGGCTCTGACAGCAGATGGCCACGAAACGGTCGATGGTGAAAGTCACAGTCAGCCAAACTGAACCATCCCGAGTGACAAAGGCCAGCAAGGCGATGGCTCTACAGGCGGGGGTGGTAGATAGGACACTGTTAGAAAAGTAGATGCGACCGATCCGATTGAGGATGACGGCAGAAATGATGACCAGCAAATCGCTCACTGCGATCGCCACCAGGTAGTAGGTGATGCACCGGGAGAGTCCACACCGCCCTCGGCATAAGATTACAATCGCCAACAAGTTGGCTGTGAGAGGTAAAAGGAGTGAAAAGTTACAGAGCAGAATCCAAACACCAGTTACTGACTCACCCAATCAGTTACTGAATCCATCCTGATCTTACCCTTTGCCACCCCCAGACTCCAGCAGTTGGCATTCGTTCAATATCAAATGCTGAACTAAAAACGTATCCTGCCCCTCAGTATCTTCTGCAAAAGCTTCCCCGTCACTAACGTCAGGCTCACTGGCCCGTAGTTTCCTGGATTACTCCTGCTTCCTTTCTTAAACAGGGGAACAGGAGACTATTCTCAGCCCTCTTGAATCTCACCTGTGGCCAAAGAGGATGTGAAGACGTCTGTTAAGGCTGCAACTATTTCTTCCCTTGCAACCCACAGTAATCTGGGGTAGACCCCATTCGGCCGGGGGATTGCCTATATTAATGCAATTTAGGGTACTCAACATTTCCTCCTTTGATATATTGGCATTCTCTGGAACATTCACACATCTATCCCTGACCTCAACATCCATCATGTCCTTCTGTTCGATGAATACCAGTACAATGTACTCATTAATGATCTCACCCACTTCCATGTATAACTTCCCCCAATTGTTTTTGAGTGGGACTACTCTTTCTCTCGCTAATCTCTTGATCCTAATATTGCGCAAAAAGCCTTGGAATTCTCCTTGACCTTGTTTGCTGAAGACACTTCATCGCCCCTATTAGCCCTCCTAATTCACGTGTAAGGGATTACCGATTTAAGATCGAGATGAGAGGAATTTCTTTTGAATTGATTTGATTTGATTTATTATTGTCCCATCTATTGAGATAAGTGAAAATTACTGTTTCTTGCACACTATACATACAAAACATACCATTCGTAGAATAGTTGGGGCGAAGTTTTCAGTTTACTGAGAACTCTGCCCGTTGTGTGTTCATCCCACCGTTGCCAGCAGTTGTGCCTTCAGCTGCCGAGGCTCTAATCTCTGGAACTTCTGCTTTCAACAGCTGTTTCTCGCCACCTTTCTTTAGGACGTTTCTTTAAATCTAATTATGTGATCTACTTGTGCCGTTCGGTTTCAAATGGCCTTGACCAAGTTCCCAGCCTGCATACTGCAGTGGCTGAAGAAATAAGAACAACTTTACCTTTCCCACTGGCAACTGTAAATGAGCAATAAATGTTGACCAGGTCACGGACACCCACAAAAATATCCAAAATAAAAGTCAAATGTACAAAACCGATCAGCACAAGAAAAACATGTATAGCAAATTTAAAATCTTGATTCTCCATTCAGGGAACCCTACACTGCAGAAGGAGGCCATTCGGCCCATCGAGTCTGCACTGACAACAATTCCACACAGGCACTAACCCCATGGTGTCATGCATTTACTCTAGCTACTCCCCCTGAAAATAAGAGACAATTTAGCATGGCCAATCCACCTAACCTGCACACCTTTGGATTGTGGGAGGAAACCCGCGCATCCCCTTGAAACCTTTCCTTAAATGATTCCTATAAACACATTAACATTGAGGGCTGCCCAGTAATAAATCACGGTATTTTCAATATTAAATTGTTGCCGACGGCGCGCTGTAAATTCTTGTAATCACTATAAGGTTTTTAAAAAATATTTAATTGCATCTAATTCAAAGAATGCAGTTTAATAGTTAATTCCCCCATGCTGTAATAAGATCACTGCGTGGAAATGCATCTTACTTCGCTGTTATGCGGTATTATTGTAAAATAGCATTCAGAACACCAGCGAATTTTACTACATCTAACGAAACTCAGAGTCGAAAATATAACAGATGCAAAGGCATCAATTGGTCCAAATTAGGCAACCCAATAAAATGCATTTATATCCTTGTGTGCAGCAGAGTAATTTGAATATTGTCTTGGAGTAGTCCTTGATTCAATCAAATGCGTCGTAGAATTTACCATTACTTGGTATAATATCAAACAAGGCGCCTATAGACATATATTGATGCCCGGTTGAAGTCCCTTAAACGCGTGATTGCTGAATAGTAGACACAATGATCCCGTTCCTGAAAGAGAACAGATCCAGTTTATTGTTCTTTTTAAACACAAATAACTTACTTGTGATCCTTCACTTACCAGGGGCACCAATAGCAGCAAGAACAGGATAACAAATGGCATAGAAGAGGCCTTTCGCTGGTCCGTGCATAGTCTCACAGAAACTAGAGGGTTCTCAGAAGCTTAAAACTTAGCTCTGGGACACATTCAGTGAGGTCCTCATTTATTGTGAATCAAAGTCTCGGGGGGGCGCGGGGCGCAATTAAGCAACAAACTGCACCTTACTTACGTTTCGGTAAATAAACACATCAGCTCACCATTTCACGCCTTCCACTTGCCACATTGGCAGCGTGGACGATTCCTTTCCTATAGATGGCCGGAATATGCGCCTGAATGTTTCACTCACATAATAAAAACAGTCTCAAGTTTAACTAACAAATAATTCTTCAATTTCTTCCTTTTCAGAATGGTTGAATTCGTTTAAAAGCTGACGATGGTCATTCTCAAATCAGCACCATGGGATCTATATTACCCGGTGACTTCATTCCTACTGTTGGCCAGTTATGTTTGCAATTCAGTGAGGGAGAGACAAACAGAGACAGAGAGAGAGAGAGAGAGAGAGAGACAGACAGACAGAGAGAAAGAGAGAGAGAGAGATACACAGGGAGAGAGACACGGAGAGGGAGACATAAACAGAGAGAGGGAGAGAGAGAGAGAAAGAGACGCAAAGAGTGAGAGAGACGCGCAAGGAAAGAGATAGAGAGAGAGAGACGCACAGAGAGAGAGAAGCCCATGGAACAGACACTGATCATTCAAACATTGGCTTAATGCTGGAAATCTTCAGTCACATCAACATTGCAATGAAGTTACTGTGAAAATCCCTCAGTCGCCTCACTCCGGCGTCTGTTCGGATACATTTAAGGGAAATTTAACATGACCAATGTACCTAGCCAGCACATCTTTCTGACTACGGGAGGAACCCTGAGCACCCGGAAGAAACCCACGCAGACTCCACAGCGACAGTGACCGAGCCCGGATCCCCAGCGCTGTGAGGCAGCAGTGCCAACCACTCTGCCGCTATGTCAAATTATATTTTGCCATACTTTTATTAATACAATGTAAATTAATCCAGTTGAACGTGTACATGAGAGATAATCCTAAGGTTATTTTAGTTGCTGGCGATTCGCTGTATTGAATTAATAATGGCTATAAAAGCCCATTTTAAAAAAAGAAGCCATCAAGATTCCGATAAGATGCTTACCCTAAAATAACAACACAAGACATGGCCCTGGATTCGTATTCATTCCCTATATTCGTTAGTTATTTGCATTTACATCTTTCCATCATAATGTTATCCCTCAAGCCCCGTTGTTAACTTCATCAATTATTGCTGCTCCAATATAGTGAGTAATTTGATGGATTCGTTGAGATGGGACAGTGGGAGAAATTGGATTGTCTCAACCCTAAAGTTTAGGGAAAAGAGAAGAAGGAGAAGAACCTAGAGTATGTGCGAAGACAGAGACGGTCAGAAGCAGAGCAAAGGGAGACAGAGAAACCGAGGCGGAATGACAGAACAAGGTACATAAGTCCCAAACGACGAGAGAGTCGGACAACCAGAGAGGAACAGGGAAAAAGTGAAACTCAGAATTTATTAGTCTAGACTTGTGACACTAATAAACATAGGCTTTAAACTAATGCAGTAACTTCCATATTCTGAGAATTCGGTGGTTTTCCAGAAAATAATAATTTACCTCAGATCGCCGCCAGATGGAGCTGTCTCACTGCATGTGCGTGTTTCCTGCAGGGACAGGGGCAGGATCACAATGTAATAGTGATACTGGTTTCATTCTGAGGGTGTTTAGGGGGTTCTCGGAAATCTCCCTGCTGGCATCACGTTCTAAATTAAGTTATTTTTCTTTCCCTTTCTGGAATTCTGATTGGATTTAGGCCATTGATTTTCAAGTTGGACACGATTGTTTCTGTCACTGTCTATCTATGTTTCTCTTGTCATCAGTTCGTTTGCCTCTCTTTGTGTCTCCCTTTGTATTATCTCTACATATCTCCAACTGTTCCCTTCACCGTACCATCATCTATTTCCTTCCCGCCTCTCCCTCACTTATCTCAAAGTCTGCGCCCCTATTTATCTCCCTGTCGCTGCCTCATTCTGTCATTCCCTTTTCTCTTGCTTATCTCTCTGCCTCTCCAGCTGTTCTTCTCTACTTATCTCCCTCCTTCGATCATTGTATCGGCCTTTGATTCACTCACTGCCTTTCTATTCGTTTATCTTCATTTGTTAGCTTGGACGTTTCGGGTTGCTACATTTGTTTTTCTCAGGGGATCTGCACCTAAATCCGCTGTTGTACAATCTGTTTATTCTTTTATTTAAAGTCACAGCCCGACGAAATTTACCGTTCAGAATGAAGCGTTCGGTGTGAACAAGTCACGCACATGACAATGAGATTAATATTCGTGAGAAGCCGTCACAAAGCTACATAAAAATAAATAAAATTCAACATGAGTGATTGAAACCGATTAAATAAAACTGCCACCATCTGAAGCCTCTGGGTCTGTACTCGATGCAGTTTAGAGGGATGTGGGGGGCCTCTGTGAAATTTACAAAATACTGAAAGGCCTGGATGGAGTGGGCATGGAGAAGATGTTTCCATTAGTAGGGGAGACAGGGATCCGAGCGCACCGCCTCAGAGTAAAGGGACGTCCATTAGAATCGAGATACAGAGGGATTTCTTCAGGTGGTGAATCTATGGAATTTCTTTCCACAGAAGCTATGGAGGACAGATCATTGGGTATATTTAAGACAGAGATAGATAGGGTCCTGTTTGGGAAACGGACCAAAGATTATGGGATCGAGGTACGAAATTGGGATAGAGAAACCCCACAGGAGCGACATTGTGGCACAGTGATTTCCACTGCTGCCCCGCAGCGCCAGAGACCCGGGTTCGATTTCAGCCTCCGATTACTGTCTGTGTGGAATCCGCACGTTCTCCCCGTGTCTGTGTGGGTCTCCTCCGGATGTTCCTGTTTCCTCCCACAGTCCAAAGATACGCGGGTTAGATTGATTGCCCATGACAAATTGACCCTAGTGTCAGGGGGATGGCCTGGTAAATATGTGGCGTTACAGGAATAGGCTTGGGTGGGATTGAATCATAGAATACAATCCCTACAGTGCAGGAGGAGGCCATTTGGCCCATCGAGCCTGCACCGACAACAATCCCACCCAGGTCCTGTGCTATCCCTGTAACCCCATACTTTTACCGTCTAATCCCCCTGACATTAAGGAGCAATTTACCGTGGCTAATCAACCTAATCAACATCCTTGGGGTGTTCGGTTCAGGATTGTGGCCGGTTCAGACTAGATGGGCCGAATGGCCTCCTTGTGCACTGTAGGGATTCTCTGATTCTGTGGGGATTTTAAACATATCGGCCATGATTCAATGGTGGAATGGACACGAATGGGCCGAATGGCTTAATTCTGCTCCTATCTCTTATGGCCTTGTCAGTGAAGCTGATTCTTCCCTCTCACCACACACTGTACCCACTCAGTCACTGAGTCTCAGATATGTAATAGTGAAGGTCAAAGAGCTTCAGCTGATCACTGAAACTCATTGAAATCTTATCTCAATCTATGACGGGTAGATTGCAAATTGTTGATTGGACGGGAAGTTTGAGATCAGAAAGTGACTGTAAAAACAGATTCTGTTCCGGCAGTGCTTGGAGTTTTAAAGGTAGTCACAGCCCCGGGCTCTGCAGCCGCCATGGAGTTCCTCACTGTCTGCATTGTGTTCGGGCTGTTTCTTATCAGTAAGGATGACTCCAATCTGGTTAAATGTTATCGCGATCTGAACCTTTAGCTCTGCTTCTCCCCAGTGGTGGTTCTTGACCCTGCTGTGTATTTCCACCATCATTTGTTTTTATTTCATAACTCCAGTTATGTCGTGGTGAATATAAAGTGTTAATATTATTTCAGCAGCACGTCCAACACTTAGATTTTTTCTTCTTCTTGAACACATGTTACAGATCCGAGTGATGGAGATTCTGTTTCTCAGCCGCAGTCTTTGGAGGGGAGAGAAGGTGAAACGGTGACTATCCGATGTACCTACAGCACTACCGCAAACAGCTATGCCTTATACTGGTACAGGCAGCAGCCACAGAAAGACTTGCAGTTCATTATATTGAAAAGCTCCGGGGGTACACAAGAGAGAGGGGAGGGTTTTGGACCCAATTTCTCCATTGATCTCCAGACCTCGGATAAATTAACTACTTTAACCATCTCGAGCCTGCAGCTGAGTGACGCTGGCCGCTATTACTGCGCTTTCAGACTCACAGTGATAGAAAGCAGTCTCACCCCCGTACAAAAACTGCTTTGCAGCTATCATTGGGTGCTCCAGTCTGTTGTGGTTTGTGTGGAGAATCGCAGAAAGTAACAGTCAGATTGAGCAGCGGCGCTGTCAGCCTCTCAGACACACACCCCGAGGAAACCACATTAACCTCGAATCAAACTGTCACCCAATTCAATCCAGGATCGGCTGAGACAACACACAGCAGAATCCCATCAGACTGAAAGGTTAATCAGCGAGAGAGAGAGAGAGAGAGAGCAGCTACCAGTTAAAGGGTTTATGTTTCGTTTCCAATTGTTATTTTCTTCAATTCAGGCTTGTCTGGGAAGATCAGTTTCACCAAATAAAGGTTCCTGAGACTTAAAAATGTTTCAAAGCTGCCAGACAGCAGCTCATGGATTCCGGAGCTGTGAGATTTAACCCGGGAATGGGACGATAGAAAAGGGGGCGGGCGGTAGGAGATGTCTCCGGCTGACAAAGGGAGCGATGAAAATGAGGTTGAGGGTGTGAACACAAAATAGAACAGGTGGGAAGAAATCTATGTCTAGAAAGAGTTCAATCTGAGAACCAAGAAACAAGCAGTGATCAAAATAATGCAGCAGGTCAAAGAATGTGACTGTAAGGCAGGTCTGAGCAAGATACAAGTGTAAACTGGTGATAACTTGAAAGGTATGTTTTCCTATCCCTGTGCATACTTCCTGTTAAAACCCTGAGCAATGTGCCTATGCAGGTGAGTGTGGCCCAGTCTGTGCATCAGCTCAATGGCTCCCTATATTCAATGCTGCAACATCTGAGACGTTTAGCCATGGAGCTGTTTTAGGAATTCTTCAGTGGATCAGCCCCGTCACTGTCTGGTCCCTCTACTTAATATCTAAGAAATTTCAAAGACTAGGTGGCTGAATGAGGCCTCAGCAGAGCATTGGCTAGGTGCTCGCTAACTCTCCATGTTTAAACGTTTGATCAACTGTGCTATGCAGGCAGGTATGTCCTTACTCCCTCATCTGTACACTTCCTATATCACCCAATGCACCTATACACTTTGAGAGAGCTATAAAAGTCACTGACATAGGCAAGGGTGAGATTGAGCGGAATGATACAGAGACAATCCAACTGAGGGACAAAGATGAACGCAGCCTGAGAGCAGTGAATGATATAGAGACACACCAAGGAAGGACATTGCTACAGATGAGTATTTATAAATACAGACATACATTAGAGGAGGCTGTGGTGCAGTAGTACTTTAAATGGGCGAATCCCTACTTTGAAACAGTGATACCTAGTTATAGATTCACCCAGAAGAGGAACTATCCTCCTCACATCCTCCTTTTCAAGATCCTTTTGTATTTTACACATATCAATCAAGTAGCCTACTCTTATTCTGAATCCAGTGGATATAAATCTTGTTTCTCCAGTCTTTCCTCATGAAATAATCCGACCTTAAAAACAAAGCCTGAATGCCAGAAATTTACACGGATACACAGAATGGAAGAATAAAACTTAATGAAACTCAAGGATACACACACACTGCTCACTGTTACCGAAGAACCCGATATATACGGAATCTGGGGGTTCTGAAGAGAATGAGGTGAAAAAAAAGTAAATAATATCAAATAAACAGGCAACAATGAATAGACAAGGGGAAAAAGAAAGTAGTTAATGACAAAACAAGAAAAGTTATGAAATAGTAAAATTTAGATAACTGAATGACAAGAAATGTTGCACAATGTACCTGCACAGATGAGCGAACTTCCCCTTGATGCATAAGCTAATTGTCTGCCTGTACTCAATGATGAAACAAAACTGAGCAGTTTCTCATGTACTGTTGACTTTTCTCATTCCTCTTTCTATGGCATGGCATGTCATCCCTCATTTATTATAGCACTGTTTCACAGTCCAGGGCAATCGATCAGAAAGCTCTGTTCATCGACCCACTATTCATATCCATCTGTGATAAACACTCACCAACATAGGATGGAACCTGACACGTTTGCATAGACATCTCCAGCGTAGACTCCAGTCGCTTTTGAGCTCCCAAGCAGCAGCTGTATCAGTCTTGCTTTCTGACACAGCCTGTTCAAGGAAAGTAAAGGAAGAAAAGCTGTAATGATAATTGCGGAGATCAGTTGCTTAGTGTCCAGAACTTAACAGTGGCTATCCTTTGAAAATTACATTAGAAAAATAAACTAATGGCCAAAGAAGGAGGAAGTGGAATATTGAAAAAAAGGAATCCCGGATAAATAAAACCATTTCATTCTGTTTTCCTGTCTACGTTCCCCGCGACTGCAGCTTCAATCAGTGGATTACTGCATATCTCTGGGACACAAAATTCAACCCGGTTGAGGCCTCCCAGTACACCGAACACAAGCTCAGCAAAACGTACATAGATTATATCCCTCTCACTGAACCATCGAGCAGCAGTTACACAATACCTGAGTGGGCCACAATCAATATTCACACCAAGTTTCCCAAACCTCTCAGTGTTAAATTCCTTTACTTGCGTGAAACTCTGAGTGCTGTGAATCGGGAAATGAGTATCTGTTTTACCCAGAGACTTGTTTCCCACGGTTAGCCCTCAGGTTTGCAATTCAATTTATGTTGGGTATTGAAGCGAATTTCAAAATGAAGAGAAAAGAAGGGAAACGGATCACAATATTTGGAAGGAGTTGCAGCTGGGAATGGTGTTATTGATGATTGAGTGGAAAATATTGGAAGCTTGGGCTTCTGGTTGTCAGTTCCCTTCCGCCCCATTGAATTCCTCCCTGCGATAAGACACATGGATTCATTTTACCTGCACATTCATAGGAGAAAGGGAATGACCAACACACTACAGCAACGTTACGGGATCAACATAACCAAAGAGGCTGGTACAGAATTGTACACGGTGCTGTCATGCTGCAGTTCTGGAACAAAATTTTGCAGAAATAGAATTGTGGTCATTGACATCCTTGTTTAGAAAATCTGCACTAGTTTCTGTCTCAGTGTCTGTGGCGCAATGGGTTAGCGCGTTCGGCTGTTAACCGTAAAGGTTGGTGGATCGAGCCCACCCAGGGACGGAGCTTGCCATATTTTCTCACCATCACCATTCATAAGCGAACCGTTGCGGGTTCACGATGGGTTCCGTGGGCATCAATAAAAAAAAACTCTTAAGTGTTATGGGCTACACTGTTATCTGTTGTCACCAACATTATTTAATGACTATTGACTACAGACATCTTACATATAGCATTGTATACATGCTTCCGTTATACCACTAAACTTAACAATTGGAATCCAGACATGAATTTGTGACCGAGCATTTGTTCCAATTCCATATCCCTGTTTCCATTCATTATTCGGTAGATCATAAATCTGTCAAACCCAAACTGAAATGCGTTCAATAATGGAGCATCTACAACCCTCTGGCATAGAGAATTTAAACGATTCACTCCCCTTTGAGTGAAGCAATTTCTCCTCATCGCTGTCCTGAATTATCAGCGCCTTATCCTGATATTGTGCCCCGTGTTTTATATTCCCGGATCAGGGAAAATAATGTCTCAGCCTCCACCCTATCAAACTCATAGAATCATAGAATCCCTGCAGTTTTTCAATGCTAACTATTCCATCTCGTTAAAGCTGTTGAAAATTTCTAGCTTTTTCTGTTTTTGATTCAGATTCCAGCATCCTCAGATTTTGCTTTTATTCTGGCTAAAAAGCGGAGATCCAAACTGCACACACTATTCCAAATATTGTCTCAACAAAACCCTGAATAACTGGAGCAAAACTTCAAACACTTCAAAACTTAACTCCGTGCTCAAGGCTGGAAGGAGAGTGTGACCGTGGATAATTCGCACTGTGTACATTCCTGTCATCAGTAACTGGATCAGGAAGATGAGATATCTCTGTCTCTTTGTACTGTCATGTCTAAACTCCATCTCCTCTCAATGCCGTGTGTCATATATTCGCTTTGCCTGCTTTCCAGGTAAAGCTCGGGTTCACCAACTGTCTGTGTCTGTATCAAGCAGCTAATTGACCCTGGAAGCTGGACAGCCAGAGGGAGCTGGATTGTGGTGTGTTTGGTTCTGTGGTGTAATGGTGAGCACTCTGGACTCTGAATCCAGCAATCCGAGGTCAAATCTCGGTAGAACCTTCCTTTAATTTCTCAACGCAGATGATTGATTTGGTGAAGGGCATTTCAATTCAATCACCCCAAATGAATATATGGTATAAACAAGACACGTTCATGGGGCCCGGGAAACTAACATGGGTGATAGGAGAAAGAGGGTGATGACAGAATGCTGCCTTTGGGGCTGGAAGCCAGCGTCCAGTGGCGTTTCACAAGAACCTACGCTGGCTCCCCCATTCTTCGTCATTTATATAAATTACACAGATGATTATGTGGGGTAGGATTGGTATCTTGAGAATAGATGTTTAAAAATGAACTTTTTTTTCTACCTGCGATACCTGTATTAATCTCAGAAAGAAATCACACAGCACAACAAAAATATATTTCACAGTTCAGCGGCTGGAAAGGGAAGGTGGTTGTGGCGATTAAATAAAGCTTCCACCAATTATTATTCTGTTCTTTCTAACGAGATCAGTTCCTCGCCTTCAGTTCCTGTAACTGGAAACTGCTCTCGGTCTGTCTGTTTGAAGAGTGGTGTTTGCCAAAGTTATTCACTGGTGTCAGAGGAGTTTCAACCGGAACCCAATTTATTCTCTCTCATTCCATGGGGAAATTGTGCCTAATCCCAACACTGTTCAGTACAGAGACCAGCAAGATCCTGATAAGTTTTCGATGTTGAGATCAATCCATTCCCTGACCACTCAGTCCTTACCCCTCGCACTGGGCGAAGCGCAGGATAGAATGTAGTTTATGGCAAAGATGTGTAGCACAGAGTGGATCCATTTGCGTTCCACATGCAACATGACTTGCATCTTTCAATTCTCATCTTGAACATTTCAATTGAAATTTCAAGGCAAGCAGAGCTTTTTGAGCAGAATGGTTCAGATTCCCATCCCCTTTAATGTGAACAAGTTGTTTCTGATTTCACTACAGATGTTGTCTATTAAATAATGACTGAACACAGGGGGTGAATGTGAGAAGCTGAAGTTTCCAGTTGAAGAGGTTCCCAGTGTCTCTGAGCAGCTGAACTGGGGAAGCCTTTGGGCAGAGACGGTCCTGCTGCTATTTCCCTTCCTGACCACCAGGGGTCGCCGTAACACGCCCAGGCGCTGCTCCGCCCAGTGTCACCTCTTGCCCAATCCGGCACAGCCGCTGCTCATTGGCGGAACATCCGGGAATTAAAATTAAATAAAATACATATTTTTATAAAGAGGCAGGTGGCGGAACCGCGCATGTGCTGTAGTATTTTCCCAGAGCGCACCGCGCGGCTGTGATTGACAAACAGGCGCAATAAAAAAAAGAAACGATGTTCCCGAATGGAGGAGGAACCGAAAGTCTGACGGGTGAAATGTGAATAATAATCATCAAGATTCAAAATATTAAAAGATTAAAATGGAACTGCCGGGGCGCATGTGCGGGAGGGGATTTCAACCAGAGTGCAGCGCGCGGGACTCCGTCTCCCCTAGCAACGCAAGATGGCCGCTGGCCGTCTCCCCTGGCAACGAAAGATGGCCGCCGGCGGTGAGTGATTGTGACGCAGGCGCAGTGATGTCTGCCTGCAGCCCATTGTCCAGATTGCCCCCAGTGGATGTGGTGGGGATGGTGCAGCAGATGGAGCAACAATCCCAGTTTCAATGGGGGGAGAGAAGCTGCAATGCTGCTCCCTGTTGTTCATTCCTCTCCCCAGTCTCAGCATTGCAGAGTGTTTAAACAAGAGGGTGCATTGTCACAGCAGCGCCTTGACCTTCAGTTCAATTTTATTTATCAGTGTCACTAATAAGTCGGCTTACATTAACACTGCAATGAAGTTACTGTGAGAATTCCTCTAGTCTCTACATTCCTGTTCGGGTGACACTGAGGGAGAATTTAAGCACGGCCCAATGCACCCTAACCCAGCACAACTTTCAGACTGGGGAAGGAAACCGGAGAAAACCCACACAGACACGGGGAAAACGTGCAAATGACCCACAGGTCCCTAGCACGGTGAGGCTGCAGTATTAACCACTGTATCACCATGCTGACATTGGGGAACATGTATTTGGGGGGAACACAGGGTAAGTGGGGGCATCGCTAACTCAATTTGATGGGGGGGGGGGACATCGGGGAAATCAGCTTTGTCTCAAAAAATCTTCCATTTTTCCACTTGTTTCATATTAAAACCCAGCTCACTCCTCCATCCCGCCCATCAATAGGGCCAACAGAAAGCAGAGCAGGTAGGATACTTTGGAACTGTATGAAACTCTGGAAAGGCAAAAGCTGGAAGTACTGTGTGCAGATCTTGTAGACCTATTTAAGGAAACATGTGATTTAACTGGCGAGGCTGAAGACAAAATTCACCGGAATGGCGCCTGAGATGAACAGTTTTAGATATGAAGAGAGGGTGGATAAGATCGTGTTGTTTCGAGCAGAGGAGGCAGAAAGGGAACCTAATTGGATTGGATAAGGTCAAGAAGTTTATGGACAGGATAGGGACAAAATTGATGTCCCCCATTGTTGAAGGATCAATAGAAAAAAGACATAATTTGCAGGTAAGATGCAGGAGGCTTAGAGGGTATTTAAGGAAACATTTTTTTTCACAGGGAGAGTTGAAAGCCCGGAATGCACTGCCTGGTAGGACTGGAGAGGCACGAATACATACAAACTTTGAAAAGCACATTGATGAGCACATAAAATTTCATAACAGTCAAGACGATGGGTCAAGTGCTTCAACGTGGGATTAGTTTAGTTTTAATGCATTTTTGTTGATGCGAAATCGATGTGCCAAAGGGTCTCTTCTGTGCTGCATGCTTCTATGAGTCGACGTTCTGGAGCCTGCGAGCATAATTATAGAAGAATCGCCAGGTTTTGATGTTCCTTTGATTTTCATGGTCATTTGTACAAGTTTCTTGTCGATAGGCCATCTTTATTTTCATACCGTTATTCAATTCCAGGCCTTTCATATAGATGAAATTGATGCTGGCCTAATTAGAATATCAGTTAGCAATTAACAACTTCATTGTCGGATTGAAGGTGCATTTAAGTGTGAAAATCAGCATGTCACTTCTGTTAAATTACATGCATCAACGCCGAAGCAAAAAAAAAATCAAAGTGCTTCCTCAAGGAATACAATCCACCATGTTTCATTGTTTAATTAATGATGTTTGTTCAGTGAGTGTAAGTAACATTATTGGTATTGTGAGCTAATTGCGCCTAAGGGGGATAAAACCAGGTATAAGAGAGTATTATTTGAAAGTCGAGCAGGCACAAGTGATTCTCGGTTAGACATTACTGCGTCTCACAGAAGATGCACGCTCCACCTACTGGACTACCATACGCCATTTACTACACTACACTTGCTGTCATCGCGGTCCCAGGTAAGGCATCGAAATAAATTGTTTGTTGTCTACTGAACGTATCTCAAGGATACTGTGCACAAAAGGATATAAGATATCTGACATTGTATACAACTCTGGTTGGGCCCATTCGGAGCAATATATTCTTTTTCTGCCATGTCACCGTATGAAGTATAGACTTGGCGTTTCAAAAATGGTGGAATGTAGATTCGCCATAACGATACCAAGACTTCGATAGTAAATACTCAGGTACGGTTACTTAAATCTCATTTGCTGTACATTCCATAGATAAGATTAAAGGACTAGTTAAGGGCTTTGATGAAAATTAGTGAAGGGTTCCAAAGATCTGTGGGGTAGAAACAGTTTGTTCTGGTAGAGATGTCCAGAGCAAGGGGCAGAAGGGGTGAAATAACTCAGAATATGTTTTTCTAAAGGGTGAGTCATCCTGGACGAACCTCATTTGACTCAATGAAGCAGTGTATAAAGTGTTGGAGACGGAGATATTTATCGGTAAAGAGTTTGCTTTGATAAAGAAACAGCCTTGACAAAGGGTCATTGGACTCGAAACGTCAGCTATTTCTCGTCATCCAGATGCTGCCAGACCTGCTGAAATTTTCCAGCAGGTCTTTTGGTTTCAGGGTCCAGCATCTGCAGTAATGTGCTTTTAAAATCTATAGGAGTTATTTGTTATGGAGTTCACCAAAAAAAGCTTGATTAGAGTCCACACAGTGCATGACACTTCAAGGTGAAGGTTTCGGAATTGAAGTAAACGTATATAAATGTTTGGGACTAAATTTCAATGTAATAAGGGTTCTGGACTTACTGGACGTGGAGAAGTTGTTTCCACTAGCAAAAACATCGCACAATAAAGGGAACAGTGTTCGTAAAATCTGCAAAATTGATTTAAGGAAATGCTTTTTACACTGCAAATGGCTGGTGTTTGTGATAAACTGCCTGACATTGTGGTGACGAGAAATCCTATTGAACAATTCAGAAACTAACTGTACAGTTGTCTGGATGGATGAATGTGGAATGTTAGGAGGATAGGATAGTGGAACACTCTCGGTGAGAAGTACATTCAGAGAAACAGTGCAATCACAATTGCTGAAATGGGATCGTGCTGAATTGTAATAATTTTGCCATTCTATGAAATTGGCGAAGCTATATTACACAGAGGGCAAAGACAAGAGAAACCATTCGAAATCGAAGGGTATGTGTGGTCATTCCTTGCTAGGATTCGTTTGGCACATCAACGATTGGCCCGAACTATAATTGGCTGAGAAATGCAGTGTAAAAAGTCACACATCAAAATGCCTTGACAAAGGTAAGTTACCTCCTAATCAGTGCAGATGGAAGAATAAATTTCGAAAGATAATTTAAAGTTGAACTAAGTGAACTAAACTGAGGAAAATGCTCATCATGTTCAACAGGTATTATAGCCTTCGCGTTGTGCCCATATACGATACAGGGTTTATCTGTGATTTTATTCCAATTCTTACAATAATATTTGTGTTTTATGTTCAAGTTTATATTCGAATTGTCGCAGCACAGAATTTTTTTTCCCTGCAAGATCAGTTCAGTTTCTCCAGTTGTCCTCATTTTATGACTTATCATCTGATTAGGACATGTGTGTGGTGACAGGGAAAATGATGGAGGAAACTGGAGAAACTGGATAATCAATTTTGATGATTAAGAACACACTTCTTCCATCCGTGATGTCTTCCATCTTCACATTATTAAATCTGCTTTTGTTTCTTCACTCCCAGAAAATTTCTTCAGACGCAGAAAATAAGAGTCCATGCATTTTGGTCAATGCGATTATATTAGTGTGGTTTTCCTGTGCAAGTTAATTCTCCTTCTCTTTAATGCAGCTAATTTCGTGGCGATTGTGATTCTGTCGAGAGGAAAATGTGGTCTTTCGGGATGTATCACTCGATACCTTATCTCCATGAATGTGACGGATCTACTGGTCATTATCACCGCTGTGATATTAAATCGCATCAGTGGCATTTATTTTCCAGGCAGCTTCTTGTCCATCACTCCACTCTGTAGTCTGAGCATTGCTTTAACTTACGCAGCCAGAGTGAGTTCTGTCTGGTTAACAGTCATGTTTACCTTTGATCGCTTTGTGGCAATATGCTGCCAGAAGCTGAAAATAAAATACTGTACCGAGAAAACTGCAGCTGTTGTGATAGGAACTGTCTGTGCTCTGGGCTGTTTAACAAATATTCCGTGGTACTTTATCCACGAGCCTATTTACGTAGTTGACAATGTGCCCTGGTATTGCAGACTGAAGGATATCCGGTACACTTCACTCTTCTGGACAGCATACGACTGGTTTGACCGCTTATTGACCCCGTGTGCTCCGTTCCTTCTGATTCTCCTGTTCAATGCTCTGACCGTCAGACACATTCTAGCAGCCAGCCGAGCCAGGAGGAGACTCCGTACAGACAAAGGCAGAGAGAATCAGACTGACCCCGAGATGGAGAGCCGGAGAAAGTCCATCATTTTACTCTTCACAATCTCTGGCAGTTTCATCCTGTTGTGGATGACGTATGTTATACAGTTCTTGCATGTACGAATCACAAACGGTTATAACATTAAAAGCTTCAGTGATCCCAAATTTATTCTCCAGGAATCCGGGGACATGCTGCAGCTTCTTAGTTCCTGCACCAACACCTTTATTTACGCAGCCATTCAGAAGAAATTCAGAGAAGAGTTGAAAAATGCTCTCCACTGTCCACTGAATCATATTACTAAAATAATTGTTCCGAGAAAGTAATGCATTCCAATATTTATAATTCTTCATTAAATCTAGTCAATGGTTTCACTTCTTACCAGTTCAGGCTTGAAAATAAAAATTACTAACATTTAATTAATGTCAATGTCTGAGAATTATTACCTCTAACGTAATCACCACCCATCGAAGTGTAGAAATAAGAAAGTAAATGTGACTTTGCCATGTCTTGTTCATCAGGTGAGTGGTGAGGAAGGAGCGGTGCTCCGAAATCTCATGCTGCCAAGTAAACCTGTTGACTTTAGCCTGGTGTTGTGAGACGTCTTACTGTGCCCAGAATTTTTTTTCATATAACAAGGATACAAGGACCCCAATTCTCTAACAAGTGACCTTCCTCTATAAATGAGGTTAGTTTTCCACGTTGAACGCCATACATCCAGTAGTGTAGTTCCAACTATCCCAAATTTCTGACGGGTCTCTTCCCTGTACCCGTGATGCAAACCTGCCAAAATAATGACATCTGCCCTTAAAGAGGCCATGGATTAAATAACATTATTTACAGGCAGGTCAGTATCAATTTCACGGTCACTGGACAGGAGTATCAACTCTGAGTTCTCCCGCTAATACAATGATAGCCTCAACTCCACTTCTACTCTACATCATATATCAGCATCCTGTGACCATGCAACATTTGTGATTCTGTTGTCAATTCCAATATAACTCCATCATCACCTCTCTGATTTTGTACTCTAGACCCCAACTGATAAAGTCGAGTGTGTCTCCTACTTTTTCACCACCTATGAATCTGCCTTTCTGCCTTCAGAGGAATATGGACACTCACGCCAAGATCCCTTTGTTCTTCCGAACTTCCTAGTGTCATATCTTTCATAGCATACTTCCTTGTCAAACCCATCCTCCCAAAGTGTATCACCTTTTCAGGGCTAAATTCCATCCTCCACTTAGCTGAGCATTTGACCATCTCGCCTATATTTCCCTGTAACCCAAGACACTCAAGCACCCTGTTATCCACCGGCCAAATTTTCTTGTAATTGGAAAGCCAGCTGCTTTTACCCCGCTCCTCCCTCCCACTCCCCCCGCCCCCCGAATTTCGATAAATGACGATCAATAGGGGAATTTCCTAAACTTACCTGAGTGTTTAGATTTCAACTTCCTGAGGATTACAAAAAAAACCTTGAGAAAGCAAATTTAGCAAATAAAACGTAAGTAGAATGGCAGTGTCCGCCCCTCCCCTGAGGTTCCAGATGTATGAGCACCTCACATAGGAGCCGCACTATACTCTTGGACAGTCGCAGCCAGCGGCGACATGTCGCCTCTGAGACAGTGTCAAATAAATTCCGGGTCCTGTACCTCCTTCGCCACTGCAACCTCAGTCTTCTGTGCACCCTTTTCGGAGACTGCTCACCCACCTCCAGGACCTCAGCGGCAGCCCCCTGCCCTCCTTCCGGAGGGACTGGTGTTAATTGCTCCTGCGGTAGTCTCACCACATCCTTCACCTCCTGATCCACCACCTCTGCCTCTTCATCCGTCACCATAATGGCCCGCTCCATATCTATCAGTCGAAGATGGGGTTTGGAAAGAGCAAAGAATAACAGATTGATGTCATTGGCTGCATAGACCCAGCACCACTTCAATTCCTCACTTGGGCCAGTAGGCCCACTTGTGGGTGCTGTTAACGCCACACAATCCATGGTGTCACGCGTGACCTGATTAGCTTCTGTGAAATTCCCATCATGACAAATGCTGGCACAGATTATGCATGCGATTCTGAAGGTGTGGGCACTGTGCATCCTTGAACAATTGCCATGTGTGCAACTGCAGCATCCGTTGCAGGTATGGTCAGTGTTACTGGGCAGAGGTAGGCTTAAGTCATCACCAGATGTGGGCTCAGTGACAACAGATTCCGTGCACTCTGTGTGTGAACCTTCTTTCTTCTGGTCTCTGTCTCTATCGTCCTGCCGTTCTTTTCGAAGTGTCATGAAAATGCAGAGTTTAGAAAATCTAACTGGCCTGAGAATGTCATTTCAAAAATTCACCTTAAAAATACTCTGTTAATAGTAGCAAAAATATTTCCGCATTTCACAGGTAAGTTTGAAAATGCAAAGGTTAGAACAAAATGCTTAGCTTAGGGAAGAATGGGACAAAATATTTTCCCTCTGCGTGCAGCACAACAAAAGTTTAACAGTTGCACTCTGCAAAATTTCATGCTGATGTGAATACGTTTCATTCATTCTTCATGGCGTGCACATTGAATAAACAGAATTAACTATCAAGAATTAAAGCAAGGATAGCGTTTATTTCTTCTTTATAGTTACCTGAAATGAAGCATATGTTATTCGGCATAATAATAATCAGTTGATGACATAACAATTCATCAATGTGAGAATCCTGTAATTCTTTGTTGGCGATGGCAAAATGTTTTTACCAAAATCATTTATTCTGCACGGGTCAATGCAAACAGAGATTGATTTCGATAAAAATAATTGACAAAAATCTGTCAGTTTTTTTTGCCCACTAATAGTATCCAGATCCAGATACCATGATCAATTTAATTTCCAAAGAGCTTGATACATCAAAAGGCAGCAACGTTCACCTGCTACAAGTTTGGATGGAATTAACATCTGATAACTACACTAAGTGGTATACATTAATCCCAAACTGCAATCTCCAAACAATATCTCCCATGGGTAATGGGGAACAAAGTTCACAGAGTGTGGATGATGACAAAAGGGCAAATGCGCCACCCGACCTCCTGCTGAAAATTTCCATCCCTGACAGTGTTGTACAATATTCACACTTTAGCAACCCGGTCCCAGGTCCAGCCAGCGACTGACTGAATTTCTCTGTGACACACAATGGCCAGCGCTTGCAGTAAATGAAAGCCACCAGCCGATGGTGACATTGTGTTATTTTAATGACAAGACAGTGAAACTCCCATTGCAACTCACAGCTGGCGTTTCTTAATATCAGCTTGACTGTAACAATGCCGTTCCAACACTACCGCCACCAAAGGAAACTAGGAAAGTGCCATAAATGCTTTACTAGGCAAGCTCGGTAAAATTATTTTTAAATGTTTTATTTTGGGGACATTTGTGGCGTCTTCTTCCCCAGTGGCCCAGAGTGAGGCGTAATTGCTATTAGTTTCACACTGTGTGAGCTGACCATTATTTAGAGAGGTTCATGATCAAAAATACCATTCCAATAACACTCCTGTCCAAGACCAGTTTGTGCAGAGCTAGACAACTTTGAGGTAAAGATATAAAAAAAACACACGTGTTTCAACTGTGAGAAGTGAATTATACACTGTGGCCCAGAAACGTGGGGGAGAATGTTCATTTTTCATTCTTGAAATGGCGACCATGGGATATTTTAACTTTGCATCAGAGCGCGCGATCTAGATGAAGGTTAAGTATCTCTGTTAAACTTAATAGGGTATGACTGTGTATATACGCTTCACAAAATAGTCAGCACATCGGGGAAAATCTAATTGCCTTTTTCTTATAAGATGGAAGAAAACTGTGGGAAAGTGAACTCTAAAAATGTCAACATATTCAGAAAAACGAGTATATGTGTATTGATTGATTTGAATGAAGCTGTAGCTGGTATCGCATTGACCCAGTGTGTCTCAGTCACACCGTGTGTCCCTGCTCATTAAACACTCCAATGTCTGATACCGCGGCCTTCACAACGCTGGAAATGTAATAACTTCCCCGATGGTCAAAATAGTCTGAACCGCCGATCATTGAGGGCGGGGATTTTAACGGCTTGCTTCAGTTATGATGATGTGATGTTTCTCTGTTCCACTGCAGTTGTGCAGCTCATTCTCTCAGTCTCTCCTGCTAACTGTTGGGTGACAGTTTGATCCGAGGTTAATTTGGTTTCCTCTCGGTGTGTATCTGAGCGCCTGCGAGCGCGGCTGCTTTGCAGCAACCGCAGTCCTACTTAAAGCTCAACAGAACGGAGCTCGCACCAACAACCCAGAGGCAGTTTTTGTACAGGGGTGAGACTGCGTTCCATCACTGTGATGGCTGGAAAGCGCAGTAATACACGGCGGCATCAGTCAGCTGCAGATCCGAAACGGTTAAACTGGTGAATTTAGTCGAGGTCTGAAGATTTATAGAGAAACGGCTTTTGGCAAAATCTGCTTTATCTTCATTATTATATGTATTTCTCCACACTATAAACTCGGACTGGTTTCCTGGGAGTTGTCGGTACCAGTGTAATGTATAGCTGTTCTGTGTAGTTTCATAGGTACAGGTTAATACGAGCGCTGCTCCTTCTGCCTTAACATCTGAGGGCAGCGGCTGGGTGACAGAATCTCCATGACTCAGATCTGGAAAATAGTATATTAATAAGAAAAAGTTTAGACCCCTGGATGATTGAAATTTGACTCCAACCAAGCTTGGGGAATGAAAGAGCGCATCCACATTTACCTGTCAGGAATGTTCCCCACACAACCCAGATGCTGAGAAGCTGCATTGTCTCTGTCCTCTCTGTGGAAGGGGAGAGGGTTGGATATTTAGCCACCCTTTCTAAACCCCGCCCTTAATTATCTGTTGCCGTGTCTCAGGCTGTTCTCACCTCACTTCCTTGCTTTTCATTCCAGTCACTATTCTTACAGAGAAAATGCTTCCCGGGTTACACAGCAGAGTCGGGGAATGAACACCTTCACCAGAATTGTACCAAAGAAAGTAAATAATTTTTGAATGAATTTGTCACTTTGTTTTCACGGATTTGGTTCCACTGCCAGTGTAGTGATAACCATGACTCCAGTGAAATTCCTCTTAAGGGCTTTAATTATTATTATTAATACATGGAGTAATGTCAGAGTTGCTGTAAAGTCTAGTTTTCTACTCCATTCTCCCCTTCAGAAGGAGAGAGGGTGCGCAGCCTTCTTGAACTGCTGTGGTCTTTCCGAACTATTGATATGGAGAAAGAGGATGTGTAACATATCTAACTTTTCCACTAGTGCAAAGTTCCTCCAGGTGCTGCGGTTTCATCCCAAACTCCAAAGATGTGCAGGTTAGGCGGATTGGCCACGCTAACTTGCCCCTTAGGTATGTGTATAGGTTAGAAGGGTTAGCGGGTTGAATATGTGGGCTCCGGGGATATGGCCTGTGTGGGATTGTTGTTGGGGAATCTGTGTAGGTTCAGGATTTTAGGGTCTTATGATATTCAGGCAAAAAAATGTTTTCAAAACATGTAAAAGGAACCTGCAGTTGACATTGGAGCATGGTCATTGTCGCATCACACCTCACTATAGGTAAAACACTCCAGTGTGTGTTACCGTTCTGCACTCAGTGTTGAAAATGCTTTAAAGGGAAATGTTTTATTGAGAATGTCAACATCGAGACTGAGCTGCCTACCAGTGCTGTTGCTGAGGAACTTTGGGCCATAGTTCCGTAGATGTCGATTCAAGTAGCTATATTTGGTTGCACTGAACTGGGTTGCAATCATTAATGTCTATTTTTGTTCAGTACATAGGTAATTATCTGGCATATATTCACTGAGAGCGAGTCAATGTCCCAGTGCTGAAACTCTAGTAAAGCCGAACCGCCCTCTGGTGGTATTTTTTCTAATTGTGTGTCTCATTGTTCCACTTCTCCCTGAGAGATTGCACAGGACTGCGCTGTGGTGTGGGAGATTCTTATACTTGGACAGGGTGGCTCGTGCGGTGGGCAATAGAGAGATATTTTACTCCGAGGGATTTGTTTTTTTGCACAGATTGGACCCAAGGATGGATATGCATTTTGCCTGATGGGGAAATTAGTTTGGAAAAACGATGATATGTTCATTATGCTTTCAAGATTTATTTTGACATTTTACAGGGACGTTTATTTTAAAATTTACAGAAGAGAGAATAACAATTGATTTCCAAATTGAGAACAAAGCGCGTGTGCTACAATATATGTAGAATCATAGAACCCTACAATGCAGAAAGAGGGCCTTCGCCCATCAAAAACAACCCTTTTACATTCTATTGGCCACGGAGATTCTGTCACCAGCCACTGTCCTCAACAGTTACGACAGAAGTAGAAGCGTGGCTTTAAAATGCATCTACAACATGACATCTTTCTCTCCGAAAAGGGAAAAATAATGAACATATCAATTGATTTGCTTCTGAGCCTTCTTGGTTGTAAACAATAAAAATCAAATTTAACTGTTAACCCCAAGCACTCTCTTGATTTCTCACCTCTGCACTTTCTCCAAAGTCTTGCGTTCTCTCGATTTCGTCGTACCCAGGATTTGAAAAAAAGAACTCCAGGAATGGTTACCGCAGATTTTGCATCATTTCCACAATAATCATCAACAATAAATACGTCATTTGTCTAACAAGCTATAATTTAGATTTCTGGGATGCATTTGTGACATATGTGTTGCAGTAAACCCTGATCCCACTCAGCAGTCCAATTCCAGCGAGCATTAAGCAACATTTGCCAGCAGAGGGCGCCACATTCAAGCTGGGCCTCGCAATCTCACGGACATTATCAATAAAATCTGCGTCGCTAGTAGGCTGGTGATGGCACAATAAAAGCCCTCCCTTCCACAGACACACGTAGACTCACATTCACTCACACTGCAATCAGCTGCACAGAGCTCAGGTTCCCTCTCTTTCTCAGTCTCTGACTCATTCCATTCGCATTCACTGAGAGAGATTCAGTCAGACATGTTTCTGCTCATCCTGGCGGGACTCTTGCACAGTAAGTACTGGATAACGTTCACCAAGCCACTTACACCGCAATGTAATTAACGATCAGAAATATCCACTTAAAGTGCAGATGGGAGGCTCCGCAAGTTATCGCAAAAACAAACAAATGCTCTTGATATTTTATTCTATCTTCATAGGCGGACTGTGCGCAGAACCAGTAAATCAGACACCGGTGGCAGTAACTGCTTCAGCAGGGGATTCGGTGCAATTAGATTGCACATATACAAACAAGGGTATGGACTTCATGCAATGGTATCAGCAGAAACCGGCACAGCCACTGACATGGATTATTACCAAAAGCTTAGCACGGGAGACAGATGAAGTTTCAGGACGATATCTGGCGCATGCTAACAAGTCGAAGCTGAACGGTTACTTGAATATAAACGCCCTCAGTGTGGAGGACGGGGCGGTCTATTACTGTGCAGTGAGGCACAGCGATAGATCATACGTAAAACGCCGCACAAAAACCTCAGCCAGAATTTACGGCCCTCCCTCTGCGAGAGTGGTTTGACCCCAGGTTCAGGAAAGCAGTCAGATCTAATTCCAGAACTTTTTTTTTGTCTTTTCGGCAGAGTAGAACTTTGGAAAATATTAACACTAATCTCTGTGCCGCAATTTATAAAATGTATTTAAAACAAGAAAATCCAACTTTCTGCAGAAGGAGACTCAAAGAGTTGGAGTTAATATAGCAGAAAAATAAGGTCGTTCTTCCAGAATTTCCAACTCAGGTGAGCCAACGGACCACAAGTCTTCGGCACTCGTTCCTGTAACGAAATGCAGAATGGATCGAAGTCTGCTGTCGTGCTTAACAAATGCGATGCAGAATAGGCTCAGCTAGCAACACGCCTATTACTATCAATCCGGGACACACAAACTCACGGAGCAATGTGAAGACGTCAGTTCTCATAACTGAAATTTATGTTTTGTGGGAGTGGTCTGTCTTTGCTGAAGCGCTGCACTCTTTGAGGTGTCGGTACATCCGCAATGCGAGAGTGGTTTTACTCCGGGTTCACGCAAGCAGTCAGAGGAAAGAGGGAGCATGTAAACTAGACTGAGTGATTGGAAAATAGGACAGAGGAAATTTAAGTCACCGTAGAAGGAATGGACAGAAAATGAGGAAAGTGTTGAAACAGAGATCAATATTGAAAAGAACCGAGTGTAATAGACAGAGTAAAAATCAGGTGATATCATAAATAAAGAGGGGTGGCCCCCTGCTATTATCGCGAGACGATTAATCCAGTAACTCAGTTAATGTTCAAGAGGCCCAGAATTCAGAATTTACTGATGACCGTGAAACCATTGTTCCGTTGGTATATTTGTCTGATTATTAGTGAGCGTTCACGTCTTTCGAAATGAACAATCCAGACTTATCAGTCGTGGATTTGTGAGCACATTAAGCAAGATTCATCCTTCTACTCGCCTGAACAGGAAACGACACAAATGCTCTGATATCAATACTAAACATCAAATGCAACAAATTCAAAATAATAAGTAGGGAACAGATGCAGTCGCAGTATCATTAAAGTAATAAAACCCACAGTAATCTGCTACACAAAAACCCTGCAATATCACGCAGCAATGTTAACAACACTGAGAGTGTTTTTTTTCACAGATGACGTCCCAAGGCCTCGTCTTTTGCACAACAGTGAGTTCACCTTGTCACAGGTGACAGGTGACAGGGGTCGGTGCTGGGGCCTCAGCTATTTACCATTTATATAGATGATCTGGAGGAGGGAACCGAGTGTAGGGTGTCGAAATTTGCTGATGACACCAAGATTGGGGGAAAGGCAAATTGTGCGGAGGGTGTGGAGAGTCTGCAGAAGGATCTAGATAGGCTGGGCGAATGGGCCAGGAAATGGCAAATGGAATTTAATGTTGGCAAGTGTGAGGTGGTCCACTTTGGTAGGAAGAATGGTAGGAAGGACTATTACTTACGTGGCGAAAAACTGCAGCAGGCGACGGTGCAGAGGGACCTCGGGGTCCTTGTGCATGAGTCGCAAAAACCCAGCCTGCAGGTGCAGCAGGTGGTCAGGAAGGCGAATGGGATGCTGGCCTTCATAGCGAGGGGGATTGAATATAAAAGTAGGGAGGTCTTGCTGCAGCTGTATAGGGCATTGGTGAGGCCGCAGCTGGAGTACTGTGTGCAGTTTTGGGCGCCGCACCTGCGCAAGGATATTTTGGCCTTGGAGGGAGTGCAGAGGAGGTTTACTAGGCTGATACCGGAGTTGAGGGGGTTGAGCTATGAGGAGAGGCTGAATAAACTAGGCTTGTACTCGTTAGAGTTTAGAAGAATGAGGGGAGATCTCATTGAGACGTATAAGATGATGAATGGGATGGATAGGATAGAGGTGGAAAGACTCTTCCCGCTCAAAAAAGACAGTAGGACTAGGGGGCACAGCCTCAAGATAAAGGGGGGGCGGTTCAGAACGGAGTTGAGGAGGAACTTCTTCACTCAAAGGGTGGTGAATCTCTGGAATTCTCTGCCCGTTGAAGTGGTGGAGGCTGCCTCGCTAAATATTTTTAAGAAGCGGGTTGATGGGTTTTTGATAAGAGAAGGGATTAAGGGTTATGGGGAGAGGGCGGGAAAGTGGAACTGAGCCACGACAGATCAGCCATGATCTTATTGAATGGCGGGGCAGGCTCGAAGGGCCAGATGGCCTACTCCTGCTCCTATTTCTTATGTTCTTATGTTCTTATGTTCTTATGACAGCTGGAGTTACAGGAAATATCTTCACACCACAAACCACAGTGTGTTTAGGGCAAGGGTCTATATGTGAATTTCAGACGCTTGGGCGTAGAAACAGGTCTTCCGGACCACAAGGTCTGGGATCCAATCGCACTTCGGTGTTTTATGACCACAGAAGCAGTGTTTCCGGGCCGGTCACACAAGTGGATTATCAGCTTGGAATTTTTTTACAATATGCCCAATGACTGGTGGTAAGAGTCGGTGAGTTTAAGTGTCACCGATCTTGCACGGGTTAATGGAAACCACTGCAGGAATTTGTCTGGCGTAATCAAGCACCAATCTATTTTCAGTCCCTGGTCAACCTGTGCCACCTCAGTGAATGCACCAGGAGGATGAGAAGGGAGACTTAGCGAATGAACTATAGAAATAATTGCATTTCAATGTCACTGAGTAATCTGAATAAGACGTTCAGCAGAATGTTTCTAATCAAAGTGGTTCCTCAATGAATCATAAAGTGAGAGACTGAGGGGGAGTGTGTGCGTGTACTTGTGTGTGTGTGTGTGAGTTCAAAGTAACCGGAAAATACCTGGACTCCGCAATCTCTTTACTCCAGGGTCAGTGGGCAACCCTGTCTGACACACAATTAAACATTCCCACTGTTTTCTGTGTTAATAAAGTTTTTAACATCACCACAGCGACAACACCGGAAATGAGCTTCCTTGGGTTAGAAAGTACTTTCGGACATCTGAAGTCTGTAAAAGGCATCAATAAATTCTTTCTTTCCGGTTTTCGACTGAAGGCGAAAAGAACAATTAGATAAGCTTAGTTGCGGTATCACATTTGCCTGCTTGGAATGCAGAGGATGATCCAATGATTGCGAGTCGGTGTTTGCAAGGTGAGGAAAAGTGGAACTCTATCCTGTTTCTGGGAGGGACAATGAGGTGAAAGCAACATTCCGGTGATGTTAGCAACCATTGTTCCATTCTCCATCAACAACAGTGAGTTGCAGATTAGCAAAATAAATACAGAATCCACCAATCTGCATTGCTGAACTGGCTGAACAAGTGCAAAAGAAATTGGGAAACAATGAAGAATTGAAAGGAGCCACTGCAGTAAAACAGGGTGCACCTTCTGTTCAAGATAATTGCTTGAGTTAGTGTGTTTACAATGCATATTGGACAATAAATTATCATCAGAAATGTACACATCAAAGTGCAATACGGGAATATAAATACCCAATATGGACTAAATGAAAACCATCAGAAGTGCAGGGTTTTAAATCGAAGAAAATAAGTTGGAGTCAGTGAGCAGGAAACGACACGGATACCACCATCTATGTATTGGGGAAAGAGGTGAATGTGACGGCCTGGGTAGGGTTGGAGCATTGATAATTCCATTTCCCACTAAAAACTGGAACTGCTGAGCCTGTACAAAGCAATCACTTTTATTTGAAGAAACGAGTGGAGTTGGTTACCCTGCTCATCATGGAAACCCGTTCAGTCTGGTACAGTCTGGTGAGTGATGGTTCTTCACTCAATTAAACAAGACCCTCAAATATTCCCATGGCTGATAGTGGGGCATAGAGATTGTGTGATGAACGAAGCTGATCTGAACCCGTAGACGCTGAAAGCAACTTTGCTGGACCGAATTGAATTGAATGTACTGTCAGTGAACTTGTCCTGGCCGTCCAAAGTAGGAAATCTTGAATTCTGGACAATTTCCAGTCTTTTTTTTCAAATGGGTTTGTCTACGCTGATATTAACTGTGCTGAACTAAATCTTTGCTTTTCACTGTCACCAGCTTGGGTGGGAATTCGATGCATCAGTGCTATAAATAACGTTAATGGTTTAGACTTGTTTACACGAATTCATGCATGTTGATGTGGGCCTGACCCATCCAGGTTTCAGGTTAAATTAAGCAAAATATCGCGGATACTGCAATCTGAAACAAGACCCGAGGAATCTGACAGAACATAGCAGGTCAGTCAGTATCTATTACATGAGAGTTCACACGAATCCAGGTTGTAGCAAACAGGTTTATTGGAATCAGAAGCTTTCAAGATGCTGAAGGAGCAACAGTTCAAAAGATCGCGATTACAAATAAACTTGTTTTACTCTAACCCACTGTCGTGTGGCTTGTCATTTTGTCCACCACAATCCAACACCGGCATCACCAAATAATCGCCAGCATCTATAAAGGGAGAGACACAATTAATGTATCGAATTATTCCTGATGCAGTATCAAGGGCACAAGATTATCCGTGTTTCTCTCCTGACAACTGCTAGCAGAAGTGCTGGGTTTTTTCCGGATTCCTCTGTTCTTCTTGCTGCTTACAAACTTGTTGGATTGAATCTGCCTGTTGTATATAAGCGCGCTGAACTGAACAGCGAGTGCAACTATACTGAAATGGATCAGGTCATATTTAATTAAAATATATAAGCAGGATCTGGCTCACGGCATGTAAGTGTGTTGACCTGTATACTTCCACAATGAATGCATAATAAACTGCACAGTCACAGAGATTTTCCAGCAGTAGGAACATGATTCCTCATCATGTCGACTTAATATTGACAATGAGAGAGAATTAGGCAGGGTTTTCATTCTCGACTTGAACAGCACTGTCCATTATTATTTGGTGCAGAGACTACTTAACTCAGCATTAACCGATTAAACTTATTCATTGTTTTTGTACAATGCTCATTTCACTATTTAAACTATCCACTATTGTAATTCTCATTACTTTTTATGGAATAATTTAACAGGGAGCATACTATACACTCTAATTGTGGAAAACACATCAGAACCTATGGGGAAAAAAACAACTTAAACACGTGGTGCAGAGTAATTTTGCCAATGGGTTTGTTTCGATTAGCACAATCCAAACAAACCTAATCACTTAATTATCTCCCTGGAGCCTGACACCAAGGATAAATGTGGTATTCTCTGAGTACAGCGGAGAAGACAATTGGGGATTTTGATCGAAATGCACTCATCACCGAAAGGTCTTCTGTTTGCCATTTACTATCCTGTCATTGCTGCTATTGGAGTTCCAGGTAAAGTCTAACAATTAATTATTCATTATGAGAATCACTGCTTATCCCTCATGCTGTTCTGTTTTTCCCCAAAATGCTTCTCTACAGTACTGATATTGCGGGATATTTTTTCTCAGTTAAGTTGACAATCTTTTCCTTACCTGCTGTGATTTGTCCCATTTTACTGGAGATTCACCTTCCACACCATGACAGTTGTAATCCTTTATTTTAATCATTACATTTTTCCCTCTGCCTGGCATGGCTGAAATACAATTAGTTGTGCTGTCATTGAACGTGAAGAGAAAAAATAATGCAAGGCTGGGCGAGTGGAAACCCAATGAGTATCATTATTCTAGCAGTTTGGCAGAAGGGCAGCGGATGGTATCAATATAGTGAATGACAAAGTGCATCATCACATGCAATGTCTATTACTTAAAACGTAAGGAGCAAATTTCCCAAAGTAATTAACGATTTGGGACTCATGATTGTGTATGAATTGAAGGAATCGCATTCAAATGTGTTGTTTCTCACTTTTGCCAATATGATGTCTGTACACTGTCCACATAATTTACCCTCTTTAACAATATACTATCTTACCTTAACCAAGATAATTTCATCATTTCAAACTTATAAGTTCGCCTTCTTACTATTCCCAACTCATGTTGTAGGTGAACCATTTGGTTGTTCTTGCTGTAACGTGGCTGCACTACCACAACACTATCCTCATACTAAAGTAAGTTCTGGTGTGACTTGCCACTGTGACTCTGGGAATATTGCCATGCTCTAAATGTAGCTCTGTTACGTTGTTGAGACTGTAAATGAATAGTCACAAATTTATCCTGATGTGCGTGGTTTTTTTTGTGTTGTTTTTATTGTTTTGTTGTTTGCAATGAGAAAGATTGGTATTGATTTTCTTTTAGCCAGCATCTTACTCAGATAGGGTCTCAGTTTATTGTTTTCAGTTCGGAGATGAAAACATAACCAATGTAAAACTCCATCTGTGCTGAACTCCTGGAGTAGATCTAAAGTCCACTACCAAATGGCAGTCCTACTGACTGAATCATGACGTTAACATTGCAAGTAGGAGATATTTTATTCACTACTCTGAACCATTTTTTCAATGGTTTCAATGAATTGTTAATCTGGAGTCCCAAACCATTTTCAATTCAAAGAACGCTCTTGCCTTCTAAATGAAATGCATTTCCAGTTTTCTTCTCGCGTTGTGAGGGACTTGGCATTTTTGTACAATGAATGTCATGTGACGCATTTCTGCTATATTAATAGTTATATATATTTAATGTTAATGGCCATCGGATTTGCCAATTACTTGGTCGCGCCTTTTCTCCTCTATTGGTGGAACAAGACACTAACTGATTGTATTTCCTGTACCTGATTCATCAAACAGTGAGATTAACATTCAATATGTTTTTTTTCCTGACAGTTCAGTACAGTATTGGAAAAATGCTGCATTTTAGGAGGGATTTTTTAATCAGTTAGAGTGTTCTTCAACTAGGATTGCCAGTTCTGATCTCTCAACATACTTGCTTCCTGACGCTTCAATACTTTAATGGTTTTCTCTTCTATTCTTCTGTTTTGCTTATTCACTGAGGTTATTTTGTCTACAATACAGCAAATTTGGCAGTGATTGTGATCCTAGCCCGTGGAAGATGCGGTCTCTCTGGATGTATCACTTACTATTTGGTATCAATGGCGGTCACAGATTTCATGGTCATTATTGCAGCTGTGATATTAAACCGGATTGCCCGTATCTATTTCCCATTCAGCTTCCTCTCCATCACTCCGGTCTGTCGTCTCAGTTTTGTGATAATTTATGCAGTCAGAGATTGTTCTGTCTGGACGACAGTCGTGTTTACCTTTGATCGATTCGTTGCCATTTGTTGCCAGAAGTTGAAGACGAAATATTGCAGCAAGAAAACGGCGATGAGGGTTATAGGGACAGTTTGTGTTCTGAGTGGTGTTGTTAACACCCCCTGGTACTTTACATATGAGCCGTTATTTATCATCGATGGCATGCCTTGGTTTTGTAACGGAAATGCAATACTTTATACGTCGCTAATATGGATCGTATTTGACTGGACTCTTATCATTTTAACACCTTGTCTCCCATTCATTCTGATTTTATTGCTTAATGTGCTGACCGTCAGACACATTGCAATGGCCAATAGAGCCCGCAGGAGACTCCGGGCCCAGAGCAATGGAGAGAATCAGAGTGACCCAGAGATGAAGAAACGGAGGAAATCTATTGTTTTACTCTTCTGTATCTCGGGGAGTTTCATCCTGTTGTATTTGTTATTTTTTATAACCATTCTCTACGTTCGACTTGCGAATGTTACTTACCCCTCAGTTTCTGATTCCAGCAACTTAGCATACATGCTGGATGAAAGTGGGACTATGCTTCAGCTTTTGAGTTCCTGCATCAATCCTTTTATTTATGCAGGGACCCAGAGTCAATTTAGAAAAGAATTAAAGAATGGGGTAAAATATCCCCTGACACTCATTGGCAAATTATTTAATTAATCAATTCAATGTAATCCAAAGTGATTTGCATATTAATATCTAACTGTAGCCCTAATTGTCTATGTAAGCAACGCATCCCCTCCCAGGTCCACAGTGGAATACTCGGGCACGATGTGTAATAAATAAAGCATAACTTGTCTCATCTGTTGTCAATTAATCTGCAATCCATTGTCTGACCATCAGGCGTCAGGCGCTTTCCAGGAAGCCCTTAGGGCTCCCTAGTTACTCTACATTCACGTGGAGACAGAGAGTCCGATTATTACCTGTCACTGGTTTACCAGATTATAGAAGGAATATAAATATCCTGCTTTGGTATCATTTAAACCGCGATGATAGAAAATCCGCTGAAATTTAATTAAAGATTGTCCTCAAACTCTGTCTTCTGCGGACGAGGCACCTTTCCACGTCCAGGTTCCTGAGCCCACAAACATAGAAGAGAGGATTTGACACAGGAAAATGGACAAAGACTAAAGGCAACTACTTCAGCTTCCATAAAAGAAGTAAAGTACTGCGAAGGTGAAGGTAAAAACATAAAATGCTGAAGAAACACCGCTGGCCCGGCTACGTCTATGAGGACAAAAACAGCGTGAACATTTCGAGATCACATGACCTTTCTTATTTTTCCATTCGGAGTTGCTGGCAGAACTGTTGTGGTTATCGAGCATTTTTTGTTTTTACTTTATCTTCCATTAGGGATATTGACCAATAATGCCTAAATGTCCAGGGCTATCGAAAATTATAAAACGAAGCTAACCAAAGTACACATTTGGAAATATTAATTCACAAATACATCGTTACAATGTTTCAACTGTAAGGAGAATCTTTTCTCCACTGTCCCTAAATCGTAAATTTCGTCTGATAGTCGCATGATGCAACAGTAAAGCTGTTCTCTCATAAAAGCAATCAATCTGAATCAATGAGTTCACAACAGATTCATGGAATGAGATAGGCTTCTTTCCAATTCGTGTAACTTTTAGTAAAAAAGAGCCGAAATTATTTGCATGAGTGCAAAGGAGCCCTGGTGTCTTCCTGTATTGGGTCTGATGGCAGCAAGCTGCTTCCTGTATGGATAATACGGCGTTCAGTTTGCAAAAAAAAGGAAAGCAAAGATGCACCCTTTGTGTTTCGAAAGAACGCTTTCTTGACAACACAAACCACATTCCCTGCTGTGATTCCAGTATTCCTGATTTGGTCCACGAGGTAAATGTGCATCCCACTGCAAAAGATAAGTGTATGGATGCATGTTACATCCAGAATACTTCGGTATCTTGATTGAAGTCAAATAAATTATCAATACCCTTTATTTCTGTTCCAATGTCTTTGGAAGTACCCTGCACTGGATTGGAGTGGAAGTGATGAGCTTCTGAATTTCACAGGGGGCTTTGCAGCATGGATGGTGCTATGGACTTGGTGACTTGTAAATGCTGTTCTGATCCACGCTGCTGTATGGCTGGACAAGTCACATCAGAGGATGAGACCTGGAATGATCGATCAGAACATTGAAGAGTGTGATAGAGGTTACTGATGAACATATCCAAAAAAAACTAGAACATAGGGACATTGGAATCAGAAGCAGAAGTATAAAAATTCAGCCCTTCGAGACTGTTCTGCCATTCAATCACATCACGTCTGATCTCTCCCTGGGCTGAGATTCACCTCCCCTCTTTTTCCCCTTGTCCCTTTTTACATTAGAAATGCATGCATCACCTCCTTGAAACCGTTTAACGGCTCAGACACCACCGCTCTATGGGACAGCGAATTCCATAAATTCACGACCCTTTGCAGCGCATAGCTTTATTTCCTTCCTATAAACAATCATTTTGGCAGAATTGCAAAAAGTTTGAATTGCATTCTCTTCCACATATTGATCGCTGGTGGTGGACAAATCTTTTTGCATTATGTTTTTTGTCGATTTCAAAAATATTAGATAGATGATCAGATCTAAATATACCTGAATTGCACAGCGGGTCTCCAAGGTGGATTAGTGTACCATATTTCTATTTTATGTCACCTACAACTATAAAATTAGATCTTGAAGCTATTTGTGTCATGTACCCGTTTTCCTGTCACTGCAGGTATTGATCTGAGCTGCAATTTTGGATTGCCTGTCCCAGTACCTCATTGACATTTACTTCTTATCTGCTTTTTATCAGCGTGAGTTTATTACACTCATGAGGTTATAAATAATCTATAATGTGTATGGGTATCGAAAGTTTGGAAAAACTTTGACTTTTGGCTCTCGAAGGCCGGTAAGACATGAAAAACGGCAAAGAAACACCGAACATTATGTTGTAGTTCCAAGAAGCTCCATTGCACAAACTAGTCCTTCGGTGAGAGAGCTGATTTTTTTCCTTTAATTCATTCGGGTGACATGGCGTCGCTGGCTGGCCATCATTTACTGTGTATCCCTGATCACCCTTCTAATCAATGGCTGCCTAGGCCATTTTTAAGGGCAGTTGAGAGTCAATCCCATTACTGTCTATCACATTTTTCTAAAAATTGGAAATGGTTTCACAGTCACCAGCAGATACCTAACTTCAAATTTTTAAATTTTTAAATTAAATATGGTAGACTAATCCACCTTGGGGACTCGCTGTGCAATTCAGGTATGTTTAGATCTGATATAATGTTTTTAAATTTGAAGTCAACTTCCATCAACTTCCAAGGCGGGATTCGAACCAGGATCCCTGGTCTCTGGCAGAATTAGGCATTAAATATGAAATGTGAAATGTCTATCAGAAGAGGTAGAAACATTCGGGTGTATTTACACGGAGACACTTCAGAATGTGAAACTCGATCTTTGGAGAAACAGCGTGATGAATTTATGGCACAGTTTGAAAAATACGGGCGGGAGACAGGAATAAGTAGAAACAGAATTCAGGGTGTAAATGGTCATTTCGCATTCCAGTGGAGAAAGGGTGTACGAAGACGAGCTTCGACCAGCTGGACCAAGTGGCCTATTGGTGTTAAGTGGAAAGAGTAGAATGTTTTGGAGAGGACAGGAACAACCAGCCAATAGACTAAAGAGATTGAAATTCTCACATACCCTGAAGGCAGTTCCCAGTGAGTAACAGTTAAACCACTGCGGAAACTGAACAGTCTGAACCAACCGACAACTGAGAGGAATTAGGGCAAGTTTTCATGACGGTTAGAAACCGCCATGAACAGACAGAAAACAACTCAGATGTAGAAATAAAATGAAATCAACTTGCTAATATGTAGAATTGATGGATTGAAAGAGATAACTAGCCCAATGGCAGACAGGAGTTACCTTGCAGTGTTGAACTGCGGCCGAAGGTCATTTTTTGACCCACGCGTATACATTGTTATTTCGGTATAATAGGTGCGGATGCAAATTTCTGTTCTGTGCTGAAACTTGATATTTACAGGGTCACAAGACTGCTGATTTTCCTTCGGGCAATTAAATCTAGACAACAATTGATTCATTGAAGAGAAGAGTGAGATTTACGATTTAGTTTTCTGGTTCGCACTTCACCAATATATTGATTCGTAGATATTTAATAAAAATAGAATCATACTCAGCAAAAAATAGCACAATTCTGTCAATAATGGCAGAATTTGAAGGTGCTGCCAATGTACCCATTCGCTCTTCTTTCGTCCCCCTTGGAATCCTGTCCTGTCCCAGAAGTTTCTCCCCCTCAATTACCGTTTTAAAATTAATGTTAAGCCTGCTTCCAGCGCCACCCATTCTGCAAGGCATTCAGGTCACTGCAAATCTCCGTGAAAAAGAAGTTGGACGATCTGCCACGCTTCTTTTTGTCCTCCAATAATCAATGCATTTTGAAATAAATTCATAGAATCCTTACAGTACAGAAACAAACCACAGCCCACCCAATCCCAGTCCCTAGTCCCATAATCCCTTCTAATCTCCCTCTCACATTGGGGTCAATGTCAATCAACGAAATCTGCACAGCTTTGGGCTTGTGGGAGGAAGCCAGCGCACTTGGAGGAAACCCACACGGACACGGAGAGAACGTGCAAACAGTGCCCCGAGTCTGCAATTGAACCTGGGTCCCTGGCGCTGTGAGGCAGCATTGGCAACTGCGTCACTGTGCCGCCCCTAAATTCAATTAAACATTTTGCTGCAACCGATAGGTATTCACCCGATTGACAAGTTTCCGGGATAAACGGTGATAAACAAACAATTTATTTTATTTCTACAGTGCAGATTCCAGCTCACTTGTGTCACCACGTTCCCTTGTACAAACCTGTGCTGCCGATGACACGTTTATTTTAAGCTATGAATATTCAGGTCTCTGTCAGTACACAATACAATGGTACCGTCAGACCCGAGGACAGGCTCCGAAATGTGTGCTTCAGACACACACTTTAGGAGAGGAGAATAAAGCCAATGCTGTCAGGGGGAGAATTTCTGCTTCTATCCAATCTTCAGTCTGAATCAGCCGGTTAAAGGTCTCCAAACTTCAACTGAGCGACTCTGCTGATTCTGACTGTGAAATGAGTTGGCGCACAGCACAGTGACACAGAACACGAAAGAGCTGTACATAACCCTGAATATGGTGAAGTTTACAGGCATAGTGATTTCAAATGGGGAAATAGCTAGACGGAGGCCTGAGCTTTGTGAGGATTACAGACATAGTGATACAGAACACAGAGAGCTGAATAAAAGCCTGAACATAAATTACAGATTCTTGTAATGCTCACCATGTTCAGGTTTCTGTACAACTCTCCCAGTGTTCTCTATCACCGTGTCTACAATCCTCACCATGTTCAGGTTTTTGTACAGCTCTCTACGTGTTCTGTATCACTGTGTCTGAAATCCTCACCATGTCCGGGTTTTTGCACAGCTCTTTCCGTGTTCTGTATCACTGTGTCTGTAATCCTCACCATGTTCAGATTTCTGTACCGCTCTCTCCGTGGTCTGCATCACTGTCTGAAAACCTGACCATATCCAAGTTTTCGTACAGCTTCTCCTTTTTATGTATCACTGTGTATGTAATCCTCGCCATATCGGGTTTTTGCACAGCTCTCTCCTTGATCTGTATCACTGTTTCTGAAATCCTCACCATGCTCAGGTTACTGTACAGCTCCCTCCTTGATCTGTATCACTGTGTCTGAAATCCTCACCATGCTCAGGTTTCTGTACAGTTCTCTCCTTGTTCTGTATTACTGTCTCTGAAATCCTCACCATGTCCAGGTTTTTGTATAGCTCCCTCCTTGTTCTGTATCACTGTCTCTGAAATCCTCACCATGTCTAGGTTTTTGTACAGCTCTCTCCCTATTCTGCATCACTGTGCTGTGCGCCGACTCAGTGCACAGTAATACACAGTGGAGTCGCTCAGTTGCAGCTTGGAGATCTTTAACCGGCTGATTTTTTCGACTGGGTCGATAAAAGCAGAAATTCTCGCCCCGGCAGCGTTTTCTTTGTTCTCCTCGCCTGATGTGTATCCCTTAACCAGGTATTTTGGGCTCTGTCCTGGCGAGTGACGGTACCAGTCGAGTGTGTGTTGACAAAATCCCTGATATTCGCAGGTTAAAGTAATGGTGTCGCCAGCAGCACGGGTTTGGAGAGACGGGGTCTGTGACACAGATGAACTGGATTCTGCCGAACACATAAAATAATGCACAATATTTCTATGATGCCATTACCTGCGTTGCATGTTAGTTTGCCCGGGGAAACATAATCGCGTCAATAGCTGACCATTTTGTCGCAATTATTTCATTGAAGGGTCTTCGACATTTATTAACTATAATTGATAAGAGGGTGGCATAGTGATATTATCACTGGATTAGTTAGTCCAGAGATTTAGTAATCCATGGAATACCCTGGGGACACAGGAACGAATGGTGCCACGGCAGATGGTGAAATATGAATTTCAATTCAATCTTGATTTGAATTGCACAAAAATAGTTGAACCAAAGTCTAATGATGACCATGAAACCATTGTCCCTTGTCGTTAAAATCACATCTGTTTCACTAAGGTCATTTAGGGAAGAAAATCTGCTATTCTTATCTGTGCTGCGTACATGTGACTCCAGATCCACAGCAATGTGGTTCCCCTTAAATGCCTTCTAAAATGGGCTTCACAAGCCAACCAGTTCAAAAGCAATTAGGAACACCCACATCCCTAGAACGAATTGAAAAAAATGGCAAAAGAGCGAGGGGCAGATATTTAGATGATTTTTATTTTATCACACAGCGAATTTTGCTCAGTAGGATATTTTCCAGCTGTGATATTGGAAACATATTCAGTAGTCATTTTAAAACAGCAAATGGAAGAAATCTCCAGAATCAGATTAGAATTCCGGGAGTTTTAAAGAGCAGGAAGGTAAAATATGTAAAGTTCAGCAGCACCTGCAAAGAATAGCCACTTGGCCAGAATGATGCCCTTCTCTGGTTTCTCATTTTATGCTTTCTATTTAGTGTCTGCTTCTTGGCGATTTCCAAACCTGAGGAAATTATATGAAAGTTCACTCTTCTCACTATAACAATTGCTGTCCAGAGTAGATTAACTGAGGGTAACCCTGCCTTTTTATATCCTGGCTCACAGCAAGATTCAGGCGAAGACAGTCATACTCGCCCAGCGAAACTGATTAAGTGAAACTGATATTGCATATATGTGTCAAAGATCAAACTTTGATACAGTTTAACTCTTTACACAGTTTCGTCCATCAATTTTGTATTTTATATTATTAGAATGATTTACAGTTAATACCAGCGGATTTCTAAATCTGAGTTGTTCTCTTCCTACTGCTTGCGATTTTTTGCCAACATGAGAACCTGTCCCAGACAGTCTCCAATGTCAGTTGAGATCAGCGTGCTCAGTTTCCCCGACTGACTTGTTCACTATTAGTCACTGTGAAATTTGCCTTTTCAATGTGCCTGAGATTTTCAATTCCTTCCATGCATTGGTTGATTGTTCCCCATGTTTTGCAGTCAGAACCCTCTCTGCATTTTACATTCTACAGATTGTACAGAACAGAAATTGGCCATTCGGCTCACAGTACGCTTGTCAGCACGGCACACGTGCCTACTCCCCTCTCACACTCGATCCCCAACGAAACCTTTGTACACTGAACACTGCGTCCTTCTCCCTGCTCGATTTTTCACACCATCATAAAAAGTCCTTTCGCCATTCACTGCAACCACTCCATGTGGCACCGCACTCCACTTTCTGCCCAATTTCTCTTTCTTTTATCACACTGGCATCATATTCAACGTTCCTTTAATCTGAATCATTTTCCCCACACGTACATTAACGAACTTATAAAATAATGCTAAAGATTTATATCAACACCAAAAACAGAAAAATGTTGGCAAACCTCAACAGGTCTGACAGCATATGTGGTGAGAAAATAGAGTCAACGTTTCCAGACTGGATAACCTTTCATAACAGCCACAGGGAGAATCAAAGTTCACACTAGGGCAGAAGCCATAGTGTTCACAATGTGCGCTATTTGAAACCACTTGGGAGACAGGAAGCCCGCGTGTTATTAGTATTATCCAATACCACCACTAAATCATTAAATGTCATTATGGGGTCAATGACATTGCCTTCCCCGTCCGATGTCTCACATTTGGTGGTCACACACCGCTTCAATCTGGTCCCACACTCGGACCCGACTCCAGTTTCCTACTCTGCTCCCAAATCTAAAACTGCAGTTGAAAATCTTCCACAGGAACCCCCTTCCCCCACGTTGCTCTTGTAGTCACAGACGATTGAAGTGATCAGATTACAAGAATGAGCTGAATGTGAAAACTAACCTGGATCGCCTGTAACACTGGCGGATTTGGAGTCACTTACCAGCTGAGACAGTCACCACCGTCCCAGACCCATCTGTAAATCTCCATTCTCCCCACAGTGTCAGCGCTGTCACTTAGCCCAGTACAAGAATGACTTGCAATGTAAACTACCGGGAAAAAGTACTGAATAATCAGCGTTTATCAATTATTCAGGGTTTATAGATCAATAATGAAGAATGATTGTTTTATATCTCCCATTTAAACAAACTGTTCCTTGCGACATTCTGAACTCTTGGCAAAATGGTCCAAGAACAGAGCGGAGATGGACACTTCGTATAAATAGAATAAAAGGTTAAAGGAAGATAACTGAATGGAGGAAATTTCAACGAAATTCAACCATGTTGCAACGATAGGAACAAGAACTCGCAATCTATGGTCCGTGTCCTGGAAATTATTGCTTCGTTTGTTCAGAAATATTGAAGTATTTGTTCTCCTGTCTTCCACTGTGGTGTTCCATGTGCGTAGTACCAGTGCTGAGCTTTACAGTAATAGGTGGCGGTGTCTTCAATTCTCATATCCCTAATTTCCAGCGAAAATGTCTTTTCTGCTTTATTCACCAGCACAATAAATCTCCCTCCGCTGGAGATCCGCTCCCGCTCTGTCCCGGTCTGGGTTTGTCTGAAGAAATGGCCATTTTGTAACTCATAAACACCACTGAAGACACAGTTGATGGTGAGAGACTGACACTCCTTCCGGGTCTCCGCTGCCGGGCTTTGTGTCACTGACTGACTAAAAAATCCTGCAAATTAAACACAGAGAGTTTAATGGTCCAGCAGAGCCGAACTGCACAACGGGGCTAAAACCCCACACACTGTCTGTAACTGAGATGGAATTGGGGCAGCGTTATGTCCAATCCACACAATGTGGGTTACTTTGATCGGTACTCACGGGGTAAATAGGCACACACGGTGAAAACAAGAAGGATTCCCATTGCTCTGCTGCCTGGAACTGAGGTTTATATGACGGGGAGCTGAGACTGCAGAGTTGGACTGCTCTGGGAGACTGGAGCTCAGAGCTGAATTGAAATGCTTCTGACCCGAGGATTGGTAAATTAGGCCACGCCCATCCTTCAAATTAAATTCAAGAATTTAAATGGTGAATGTAGCTGTGAACTTTCGGTCGAAACTCCTCGGCAGCCAGAACACAGAGACTCATCCCGCGACCCACAGCAGTGAATGCCTTGGTCTACTTGCTGTCGAGTAGATTATTTTTTGTTATTAATTCCAGGGGTGTACCTTGGCTGGCGATGGCAGCAGACATTACCAATCCCTAACTGCCCTTGATAAGATGGTGGTAAACTGCCTTCTTGAACGGTTGCAGTCCCTGCAGTGTAAGTACACCCACCGCGCTACTAGGGAGGAAATTCCAGTATATTTATCGAGACCGAGGGATAGTGAAGGCACGGAGGATATTTCCAAGTCCGGATAGTGGTAGTGTTCGCATAGCCTTCTAAATTGTATCTGTTTTGTGTCCGAAATGTGGTGCTAAAGGAGGTTTCGTGAGTTCCTGCACTTCATCGTGGATATGGTCTGGAAGTTTGCCATTCTACATCGTTTGTGGAGTGAGTGAATATTGGTGCAAGCAGCACGAATCAAACGGGGCTGCTTTGTCCTGAGTGCGACGTCCTACATAAGAACATAAGAAATAGGAGCAGGAGTAGGCCATCTAGCCCTTCGAGCCTGCCCCGCCATTCAATAAGATCATGGCTGATCTGAAGTGGCTCAGTTCCACTTTCCCGCTTTCTCCCCATAACCCTTAATCCCCTTGCCTATCAAAAACCCATCGACCCGCGTCTTAAATATATTTAGCGAGGTAGCCTCCACCACGTCAACGGGCAGAGAATTCAAGAGATTCACCACCCTTTGAGTGAAGAGGTTCCTCCTCAACTCTGTTCTAAACTGCCCCCCCTTATCTTGAGGCTGCGCCCTCTAGTCCTGCTATCCTTTCTGAGCGGGAAGAACCTCTCCACCTCTACCCCATCCATCCCTTTCATCATCTTATACGTCTCAATAAGATCCCCCTTCATCCTGCTAAACTCTAACGAGTACAAGCCCAGTCTATTCAGCCTCTCCTCATAGCTCAACCCCCTCAACTCCGATATCAGCCTAGTGAACCTCCTCTGCACTCCCTCCAAGGCCAAAATATCCTTGCGCAAGTGCGGCGACCAAAACTTCACACAGTACTCCAGCTGCGGCCTCACCAGTGCCCTGTACAGTTGCAGCAAGACCTCCCTACTTTTATATTCAATCCTGTAAATTGGAATCTCAGTGTCCAATTTTAGAACCACCTCCTTTGTCTGAGTAAGAAGCACAGCTTCACTGGCCTACTAATTGTACTTCCTGTTTTATTCAGAGCAGCTGACTCAGTTTACACTCCTTACTAGCCAGAGTCAAATAGCGACTGATAGGATCAAATGAAATCAAACCCACAACACAGATATTAACTGCGAAACAGCGGGATGCTTAGGTGGTTTCTAACAGTTCGATTCTAGCTTGACATCCGGAACCGTTCAAAGTCTGTGGGAATTTCAAATTTGAGGGAACAAAACTGTGAAAGAATTTGGGGGCCCTCGTTTTGATTCTTGTTCTGAAGATCGGTGAGTCCTTTAGCAATAGAACGAACTTTTGTAACAAAACTATTGAAGGAGGGATGGATGTGGAAACAAGGGGTGAACTATGGGGCCTTTAAGGGGATAATAGAGGGTGGATGGATGAACGGAAGGACAGTAGGGTGGATGGAGGAACGGACAGATGCGAGATTTGAATGACCATTCACTTTGACTGGAGTGAAATTTACAACAGTTCGCTGTAGTGAAAAATTAATTCCAAACGGCGGTCGCAAACAACGGGTATATTCACATTACCATGACGTTAATTGTATCGCAGCTCGATGTATTTCCATTCACTGGCTTCCAGCTCTCCACTGACTGGTAGAGCAAGACGGCAAAAGTGGCATGGTTGTCTTTTGGAAGAATGAGTCGAGTCTTGTTCTGTACTGGATCGGCCTGACAGATTGGACTCTGCAGTTTGTTTTTTCCACTGCTGCTGGGAACAGTTAGGTGGTGGTTTCACCTGACGTTATCTTGGTTTCCTCTGTGTGTGTGTGTGTGTGTGTGTGTGTGTGTGTGTGTGTGTGTGTGTGTGTGTGTGTGTGTGTGTGTGTGTGTGTGTGTGTGTGTGTGTGTGTGAGGCTGACAGCTCAGTTAACATTTGACCATTAAGCAATCCTCAAATGCATTACTCCAATATAAGCAGGTTCTTGCACGAAGGTGGGCCTTCTTTCTATCACTGTGCGTCTGAACACGCAGTAGTAAGTGGCAGCATCAGCCAGGCTTAGGTCGAATATATTTAAACTGATGAATTTGTTCGAGGCCTGGAGATCCACATAGAACCGACTTTTAAAAACATCTGCTTTATCTTCATAACCATCAGGATCTTTCCGCAAAATAAAGATGGGCTGCGTGTCTGGAAATTGTCGGTACCAGTACAGCCTATAATCGCTCTCCGTGGTTTGATAGTTACAGGTTAAAGTCACGATCTCGCCTTCTGTCTTAACATCTGATGAGAGCGACTGGGTGACAGAATCTCCATGAATCAGATCTGAAATTAACAAAATAGAAAATGTTCAGGCGGGCGGATCATGAAAGAATGATTTGGAACCAAGTTTGGGAAGCATGGCATACGGTCAATGTATTTTGCACATACTTACCTATCAGGAATGGTGCCCACATTACCCACACACCGAGCAGCCACATTGTCGCTGTCCACTCTGTAGAAGGGGAGCTGGGTGTTTGATTTCATCAAGTCTAATCCTTACCCTCAATCATCAGCTTCCTGTCTACAGATGTTCTCAGCGCTGTACCTTCTGCCCCCAGTGGTGCTGCGTAACACCCAGGTGGTGAGATAACAGACAGTAAACAGAGACATAGTGAGCTGGATGACAATCGCAAGATAGTTATAAATGACAACAGCTGTTTCCTCCTTGTTATAGCTCTTTTATTGTGGGAAAGCTTACAATTTTCCTTTTGTTCTACTATCCAACAATTGCAGTGCATTTTGCTCTCTCGTTCTTTCTAAAGTTTCATTCCAGACTGTGACCAGTCCCGGTGTGACAAGGTCCTGATGTTAGTCCTAAAGTATCGTTCGATAATTTGGGAACTTGTGTAATGGGAACAGGTCTACCCATCGAATATTTGTTACATAACTATAGGAATAACAACATTGAAAACGAATAAGAATATTTCAAAAGAAGAGATTGTTATCAGTGTTAAAATTATGTTTCTGCATTTCTTCCCTCAATCAGATTTTCTTCAATAAATACACTCGCTCCGATAATGAATTTAATGCAATGTCCTTCTGCCCTCTCCTGTGGAAAAAGAGCACTACACTATATAACTAAAACAGCCTGTTTTACTTCTGATTCCAACAACTGCTGATTGTACATTCTCCTCAGTATGAAATATATTTTTAATTTCTCTTCTTTTTGAATGCGCCTGGTGATATTGAATCTGATTTTCATTGTTGCAAATCATCGATCATCAGATGTTCCAACAATCTTTTCAGAGCGGATTATGGATATTGTGTCGCTCCATCTCTATCTTCAAGAGTTCAGGTAGAAGTAGAAGGGATGACTTTAAACTTTGAGGGATGACTTTACTAAATTTTGATCTCAAAATTTGGGCTTAAAGTTTGTTATACCCAAAAGTGACAGAGCATGAGCGAGATGGATACTCAGCAAGAGCCTGATGTCCTCGTAAGTGAGTCATTGGGAGTAAACGTGCAGTTACAGCAGGCAGTAAAGAAGAAAAATGATTTGCTAACCTTCATAGCAAGAGGACTTGAGTACAGGAATAGGGATGTTTTGCTGCAATTCTATCGGGCGTTGTTCGGGCCATATCTGGAATATTGTGTGTAGTTTTGATGTCCTCATCCGAGAAAGGATGTCCTTGCTATAGAGGGATTGCAGAGAAGGTTTACCGGGATGTTAGTTTTGTCATTTCAGTACAGAATAAATCATTTAGAATTATATTTATTAGAGTTCAAAAGAGTGAGAGGAGATCTCATAGAAACTAATAAAATTCCAGGAGGATCACATAGACACATAGAAGCAGGAATACGCCATTCAGCCCATCGAGCCTGCTCCGCCATTCGTTTTGAACATGGTTGATCATCAAATTTATTATCCTGATTCCTCTTTCCTCTCATATGCTTTGATCCATTCAGTCCCAAGAGCTAGATCTAATTTGTTCTTGAAATCAGAAAACGTTTTAGTCTCAAATACATTCTGTATTCGTGAATTCTATACATTCACCACCCTTTGGCTGAAGAAATTTCTTCCCATCTCAGTTCTAGTAGGCTTACCCCTTTTTCATCAAACTATGACCCTAAGTTAGAATCATAGAAACCTTACAGTACAAAAAAGGCCGTTCAGCCCATCGAGTCTCCACCGACTACAACCCCATCCAGTCCATACCCCCATATCCCTAATATTTACCCTCTAATCCCTCTAACCTATGCATCTCAGGACGCTAAGGAAAATTCTTTAGCATGGCCAATCAACCTAACCCGCACATCTTTGGGCTGCGGGAGGAAACTGGAGCACCCGGAGGAAACCCACGCAGATGAACAGAATGTGCAAACTCCACACAGACAGTGCTAACCACTTTGCTACCATGCCGAGTTATGGACTCCTCCATCACTCGGAACATTCTTTCTGAATCTACACTGCTTAACCCTGTTAGGATTTTATAATTCTCTATGATATCCCCTCTCACTCTTCGAAACTCCAGTAAATACAATCCTAACCGATTTAGTTTCTCTTCATATGATAAATCTACCATCCCAGAAATCAACCTGTTAAATCTTCGCTGTGCTCCCTCTCGAGGATTAGACAGAATAGATCCAGAAAGAGTTTTCCCGATGATGGGGGAGTCCAGAACTAAGACTGGCAGTTTGAGGGTAAGGTTTAAACCTTTTGGGACTGAGCTGAGCAGAGATTTCTTCACCCAGAAAGTAGCGAAGTCATGGAATTCACTACCACAGGAAAGCCGCTGAGGCCAAAACGTTGTGTGTTTTCAAGAAGAAACTAGATGTCGCTCTTCCTTCTCGAGAATTTTTGCCGAGTGATTCCTAAGTTTAGAATCAGATGATGCAGAAAATTCTCCAAAGGTCAGTTAATGTTGGTGGCAAATCCTGAAATCCGAATGGCTTAGAAATTTAAAGCATTTGGAGATGGGCATGATAATCAGTACATTAAGGATACACGGCGATAGCACGACTCGAAACAAATTCGGCCTCCTGAAGGAGAAATTAAATTAGTTCCACAAACCTGTCTCTTGTCCACATCAATCTGTATCCACATTGCCCCTGCTGCTTCCTCCTGTTAAAATGAGCAATGATACATTCTACTGCATTTTTCTTTTGTTCATTTGAACAACGAAATGTATTCCATGACCTTTAAAACAAATTAACATTTGGCAGTGGTGTGATTCGAACACAATCTCCCACAGTTATTTGCCACGCTGAATTTCGTTATATAAACTTGTCATCAGCGCTGCCAGAGGAAGCAATTGGCGTCATATCTGGTGCCGCCAGGAAACAGAATAAATGGAGTCAGACAAAGTCATAAATCCCATTCATCCTGCTCCACCATTTAATAAGATCATGGCAAATAAAGTCACCATAGTCCCAGATGAACATAAGTTGTTATTTATTCTTCAGATAATAAAAGAATAACATTGCGGGTATTGAAATCTGAAATTAAAACAGAAAAATGCTGGATCAACTCAACAAGTCTGGAGAAAAACAGAGTTAACGTTTCAGATTTAAACCATCATCCTCCAGGGATATTCACCTTATTTGTATATTCACCAGATTAAGATGCTACAGGAAAGTAAACAGAACAGTTTAAAAGTTGAGGATATTCTTATTGAGCAGCTGAGAATGCTCGAGGGGGAATTGGCTCCCTTATGACCTTATTTCCCATATTCTAATCAGTGCGGTCAAGGCAATGGTTATGGTGATGTGAATGAGTCAGTGTGGCTGGATGATCTTATAATTTCAGGTTCTAGTATCTGTGGTGATTCGGCCTCTGCCAAATTTCCAACTGGTTTGCTCTTTGAGGCGGGCTTGTTTCTCCTGAGGCCTCTCCCACTCTCTGTGTTTGCCAGAGTGACTCAGCTCACCGATGTGAATAAGCTCGTTTTTCCAACACAAACCTGATTCACATTAGTTCAGAAGGTCATGTCAAAATGTTTCCGATAAAAATAATTAAGCTGAAAGATGTGAGAGGAGTCTGTTATGCTTAGAAGGAGCTGCGGCAAAGAAGCGGAAGATATGAATGATGTTAATGATGATTGACAGGAATGCATTGTAACCTTGGCGATTTTTTCGATCGAGTCCATTTTACACTTTGAAATTAGAATAACGAGATGCCATTTGGAAATGCACATTTGCTGTCTGCCTATTTTAGGACTTGAAGTAGCGTTGCCGCAATGTGCGCGACTAGCTCAGTCGGTAGAGCATGAGACTCTTAATATCAGGGTCGTGGGTTCGAGCCCCACGTTGGGCGCCATTCTTCTTAAAACTTTATTGGGAGAATTCCATTTCCCCAGTATGTCACCGCTTAAAACGAGTCGTTCACAGTCTTGCTTTGTTAATATCTCAATCACTATTTTCTGAATGAAAAGTGCTTCCACTCCTTTGGAAGTCGGACAGTTTTCTGCTTAATTCAGTGGAAAGCTTTTTTTAAATCATTTAGCACCAGGTTTGAACCCAAATCGGAAAATATTTGTGTCAGTGGAAAAAATAAAATCTACTCCATTATTAGCCAGATTTTACCCCGTATCATCATCTCTATCGTCAGAGTTTTGCAACCTATCACTGTCCTTTTACTGTTCTTGATGATCTGAACATGACATTTTCAACTCAACGCAAAATAGTATATTGCCTTACTGATACAGACAAGTAATTAAATAATAGTTTTTGCAAAACAACAAGTTTTTATTCCCTGACCGGAATAGATTCCAGGCCGCAGATATAAAAACACTAAACTCAAACCATTAGACCGCCAGGGAAGTTACAGCAGCCTCTTTCAAAAATCTAATTGATGTATTAAACCTTTGCCTTTTATTTTTCATTTCAGACATTGTTTTACACCAGAAACAGGATTCTGTTTCAAATTGTCATTTTATGGCATGAGAAAAATTGACTTCTTAACCAATGAAAACATGGATGCCGATAACTAGAACATGAAATTACCAGTGAGATCAAATAAGATACTGATGTACAACTTCCAATTTCCAAGCCTCAGCGACTTTTTCACTGCAACTCATGTGAAACTTCGCGGCAACACAAGGCAGACATCCCTGACTGAAAGGAATTGACACAGATCCTATTTTAAACACTTTCATTTCACATTTCTTTCTGTTTCTGTTGCTGCCTGTGCTCCAGCTGCCTCTGACCGTCCAGCTCCCAGGATCAATTAGCTGGTGTCACCGAGTTCTAGTTTCATCTGCCAGTGACACAGAGAATTGGTGAACCCGAGCATTACCTGGACAGGAGGATCAAGGAGTTCTACTTCGTCAAATCGTTGAAGGCCATTCTTAATTTTAGCACTCAATTTTAAAACCTTTGATGCAGTAGATCACGCAAAACTGTTTCAAGCAGTAGAACATTCGATAATCCAAGTACGCCAGCTTAACTGAAAGAACGGCAAAGGTCAGATTCTCTTATTTTATTGCGATTTGTTCAAAGCTGGAAACACGTTGTCAAAAATAATGGCGGAACATTCAATAGAAACTGTCAGAAGGAAATTATCTTGAATAAAATCATCTTGTCTGTGTGCAAGATGGGCGCGCGAGGGGTCTGGGGAAAGCAGGTGGGGGAAAGGTGGAAAGATGATTTGGAGAAGTCCTCCAAGGGCATATAGATAGGCCGAATGGCCTCATTCGCTGCTCAACGATTCCATGATTGTCGATGCTTCATGTCCCAGCGGCAATATTTATTGTTAGACACCTGTGCAGTGAGCAGGTGCAGGATGACCAGAGACTTCTGTAGATTCAAGCGCCGCTACTTCCGCTCCAACCGCTTCCAGTGCAGCTGAGAGTCACACTTCACTCAATATTGAGCCTGTGATAACCCCGCCCACAGTTTCCGTTCACTGCTCTCACTCTGACACAATTATGTGATTGGACAGATTGGTGCCACTGCTCCATTCTTCTCATTGGTTGGATCGGCAGTGCAGTGAGACGGGGATCTGTATTTCTGTTCCTGACAGAGGATTTCTCTCACTACAGAGTTACAGACTCAGGAAGGAGGATGGGGATCCGGTTCTTTCCAATCCTCATCACTATCTCACTTCTCAGTAAGTATTTCCTTCCCAATAAAACTCCATTCTGCCCCTGAGTGCTGTAACCCAGATGTTATTGTTATTAAAATAAATAAACAATACATAAATAGTGACGATGTTGATGATAATTGCATCGTTTAATCTGAGACTGACTCTGATTGTTGTTACTTCCGTTAGAATGGAGCCAGCAAGACAAAGTGGAACAACTGGATTCTGAAATATCGGTTAAAGAAGGAAGTAATGTCACACTGACCTGTTCTTTGGAAACAAGCAGCTCCAGCCCTTATGTGTACTGGTACAGTCAGCGGCCTGGGAAAGCTCCAGTGTACATGTTTCAGCTTATTGGAGAGAATGTGAAAAGGAACACCGTCTTCGATGATCGGATTTCTTCTAAATTTGATAGAAAGAACAAGACTACTGAGCTAACGATCAATAACACACTGATCTCTGACAGCGCCGTGTATTTCTGCGCTATGGAGCCCACACTGCTGCAAAGATATAGCGAATCCCGTACAAGAACCCTCACAGGCAGTTCCAGGTACAGCCCAGTGGGGTGCGCTCAAAACACGCGGGCAATTCAGTTTCTTCAGTGAGAGTGACAGGAAGATTATTCACATTGCAACAAAACACAACACTCAAAAACAGCAACTGGTATTGTCCAGTTGCACATTTCACATTAGTTAAAATCGTAACTTACATTTGCAATTGAAGTAAGATTGACAGACCAATCTAAGATACATTCACAACTTTTGTTTTGGTTTTCGATACCGTTCCCTGCCTATTTATTCCAAGTAAAAAGTCTGACAACACCAGGTTTTAGTCCAACCTATTTATTTGATAATATTCTCACTTATTATCAAATATATATTATCAAATAAATAGGTTGGACTAAAACCTGGTGTTGTCAGACTTTTTACTGTGTTTACGCCAGTCCAACGCCGGCATACCCACATCATATTTATTCCAATCCGTCCTTGTCTTTACTGATTTGTGGGAGTTTTGCACACTTCCCTTTTCCAGTCTTTAACGTAAGCATTTAAAGCTTTTTTCGATGCCTTATACGTCCATTCAGAACCTCCCCAATTCGTCTGCTCAGCTACTCAGTCCCACTTTCCATCCACATCACTGATGAATATTTCGCTTTGTATTGAATCATTTACTAACCCTGGCACTCCTGTTGCGAGACTGCTCGTACGCAGTATGGAATGGATATTCAGCTGCCGCTCTTACAGAGAAGCAAATTTATAGAATTTCTAATGTGACATTGTTATTGAGATCAAACCCTTGCAGATAAATCCTAGCTGTCACCGCACTGCCTGTGGTGGCCCCATCCACAGCTTTCCTGTGCTGTTTTCACTCTGAACCGTCTCACCTGTGCTGTTTTATTAGAGATTTTATTTGAGGTATTGATCTTTGCCGCTTTTCTCTGTTTGGCACTGATTGGATCAGTAGTTGAATGGGGAGGCAAGATGTATTTCCCTGTCTGAAAGAGGATTTCACTGACTACAAAGTTACAAAATGAGAGAGAATCAATCGGAAATATCTCAGTCCATTCATTATTCCATCCCCTCTTATGAAGTAGATGTTTCAGCTAAATATTCATTCTCCCCCGCATCATAGCTGCTATCCTAAACATGATTGATAACAAACTGTTATGTTGCTGCAAGGATGAATATTGTCATTCTCCATATCGAAACAGAGCCAACAAGACTCAGGGGACCGGTCGTTGCCTGACATGACGGGTGAAGAGGAAAGTAATCCCCTGTCGTGGGATGACCAAATTCACTTTGTTGCTTTCGTCCCTCCACCAAGAGGACGAATTAGAGAAAAATGAACTGTGAGTTCATTGCTTGAATTGGAGATCAAAGGAGCTTGAAGCCGATTGGGTGTTATCTGATGATGCTTTCAGCAGTGAACCAATCAACGTGGACCCGGGTCTGACTCAAACTCATCCCAACTCTTCTTGACTAAAACACTTCAACCCATTCTGGTCAAATCCGCTTCCAGCTCTCTGCAAACATGTCTCCTGTTACTTTGTATGCATTCATCATAGCGACTGTTCTTTTAACCGGTAGGTTCACAAGTTGCTCAATTCTGTGTTATGCATCACTACCACATAACATATTCTGTCAGGCGGTTCGCTCAATGCAAGTGGGAGTGGGTGGGTGATCAGGGAATGGATTGATCACAACATCGAAAAATTATCAGGATCTCGCTGGCCTCAACACTGAGCATTGTTGCGATTAGGCACAATTCCCCCTTGGAATTAGAATGAGTTGGGCTCAGATTGAAGCTCCTCTGATACCAGTGAATGAGTTTGGCAAACACCACATTTCAAACAGACAGGCCGTGAGCTGTTTCCTGTTATAGGGACTGAAGGCGAGGAACTCATCTCTTTAGAAAGAACAGAATGTTTATGGTGGAAGTTTTATTTAAACGCTACAAACACCTCTTTCCAGCGGCTGAACTGTGAAATATATATTTTGTTGTGCTGTGTGATTTCTCTCTGAGATTATTGTTCAAGAATACGGCAGATTCTGGGGGTGAGGGGTGGGGGGGTGTGGGGTTCGGGGTGGGGTTGGGGGCAGAGTGAAATCGCATTGTTTAGTTTAATATTTCTTTGCGTTCTTACAGGACATTGTGGAGGAGATTCTGTTTCACAGACACCGGCTGCAGTCACCGTCACTGAAGGAGATGTTGCTCAGTTACTCTGTAATTACACAGCTACAAGTGGTAGCAATCCTGATTTATTCTGGTACCGACAGCATTCCAACGGGTCCATGGAGTTTCTGCTGAGGAGATATAGAAACAGCGGCAACACAGAGACATCCCCAGGGGACCGGTTTTCAGCGAAGCTCAATGATACAACCCGCACCGTCCCGCTGAAAGTGTCTAAAACACAGCTGGCAGACTCCGGGGTGTATTACTGCGCACTGAGACCCACAGAGACTCAGAGCTGGGCTGAACCTGTACAAAAACTCTCAGAGTCTCACGCAACGTAACGGAGCGTGAGGCAAACATTGGATCAGAGTGAGTCTGAAATGGAACCTGAAATCGTGGTGATTTCTCATTTTTTACTGAGAGTATTTTTATGAATAACGAATATATTGCAAAATTAAAACACCGGGACACTTAAAAGAATGAGCTTGAGAATATTTTTGTAAATCTGAATGTCCCGAAGTGTTTTATGTAATAAACACAGCAGCTATTTTTGGGCTCATAATGATATTATTTCATTCAGTAATATTGTAGTGCTCTGGCTGTGTCAGTCATTGTGATTGGTGAACACATACCGAACAGGATGCTTCTCTTGCTCTTTTTGGAAACAGTGACCATGTGGCACCTCCACCTGAGAGGGAAGACGGTACCCCAGATTTAACAGGTCATCGAGAGGCTGACAGCTCTGACGGTGCAGCATTTCTAAGCACTGCACTGACTTCTCGGTAAGTTCCCGGAGTGTTGTTCCGGATCGATTGCCGGTTTCTCCTGGAGGGGAAAGAATTTCTGAAGGGACTGAAGAAAGAATCCGGGAAGTCCCAGTGCGTGGTGACCATTCATTAACCTATTCTGGAAAAAAAAAACAAACTGAAATAACGAAAATGAAATTAAAAATAAACATTATCGGTTCCCGTGGAGACAGGCAGACAATGAACACAACCTGTACAAACAGGTATCCCTCGAAAAAAGAGATCGTACTTTTACTGATGTAGCGCCTTTCACAGACTCCAGAGGTCAAATGGGACTTGCGAACCTAAGGAATTTCATTTTCATTATAGTTGTTGTGGTGATGTTACAAATTTTATCATCGCAGGAGGCAGTGGGAATGTTTAATTCTCAATCAGAAATTCTCGTCACTCTGACCCTGGAGTAAAGGGATTGGGGAATTTAAATATGTGCCGGTTACATTGAACTTGTCACAAATTTGAACCAAATAATAGACACCTTTCCCTCTCTCTCTTTTCACCCATCCTCTCTCTTTCTCTTTCTGCTACATTGAGGAGCCATATTGAGGATCCATACTGTCCTAAACGTCGTACTCAGACTACCGAGTGATATTAGAATACAATGCTCTATAGAGAGCACTCTCTAATCTCCCGTCCGCACCACGCCCCCCGCGCCCCCGCCACCCCCCCCCCCCCCCCCCCCCCCCCGCCCACAAGTTCATTCCTCCAGGCATCATGCCCTGACATGGTGCTAGGTGACCACAGACTTCCATTAGATTGCTCCATGATTCTGCCTGACAAATTACTGCAGTGGCTTTCATTACCTCCTGCAGTATGTGTGAGCAGGAAACTCTCCTGTTCTCACTGCCTGTCATTAAGCATAATGGAAGAATTCAGACCCTGATGTTCAACATTTGGTGACGAGGTGAAGAACACACCTCAGTAGCCAAAAGGCTGCAAAGCGGTTTCAAACTCAAAACTTCTTGTCCAGAAGACCTTCAGTGCCCGGTCTTCCGTAATTCACTTACAAGCTCTTGCTCTAAATACACTGCGGTTTGTGGTGAGAAGACGCACAGATATTTCCTGTAACTCCAGCTGTCACCTGTTGCAGGGGGAACTGACGGTTCTACAAGGTTTAACGAAAGCGGACGTCATCAGTGAAGCAATGATCCTCTATGTTGTTCTCGAATGTTGTTGTATGATATCGCTGGGTTTATATTGCAGCAGTTTATTATGGGTTTTATTACTTCGCTGCTAGTACTTCTATATCTGATACCTTTGTTATTGTTTTTATTTTTTTCCATTTGCTGCTTGATATTGATACAAGATCATTTGTCTCAGTTTTCTGATAAGTCAAGGAGTAATTTGTATATTTCTAATGTGGGTTTTTCTGCAAGTTCTATTGTTGGAAGCAATAAACTATATTGTTTTAATTCCATCATATAGCTCACAAGAAGAACATTTTCTATCGATATGCTTGAAACATGCTCTCTTCTAAAGGCCATGGGATGTTTGGTTCCACAGTGCCCATGTCGAGTGAGTTATTGTACAGGCTTTGCATCTCTCTGTTTCACTGTGTCTCACTGCACTGTATTCACCGCAGCATCACACAGTTCGACCGTGTTAACAGTGAGACCGGTGGATCCTTTCTCACTGCCCACAGGTACTTTAAATCTTCCCTCAGTTGTTTCATCTCTGAATATGGAAACGAGATACGCTGGAGCTTGATCAGAGAATTGTCGGTACCAAAATACAAACTCATTCCCAGTAACAGTAATATTGTGATGAAGAGAGATGGCCTGTCCTTGATTTACCCGATACATCGACATCTGAAATGTCTTCGAGTGACAAGATACAGCTGTGAAAACAAGAACAAAATTAATATAAAGATACATACTGGGATAATTAAATAAAGTTCTTACGCATACTGGCGAAACAAAGTTAACTATCAGTCTATCCACCTGTCTGTCTGCATCTGACTCTGAACATCTCTACCTCTTATCAATCTGTCTATTTACCTATCTTTTTCTAGAATATTGATTTAGATAATTGACAGACAGAGTTTTCTGCCTGTCTCTTTAATTTGCTTTTGGAACAACGAAACAGTTTTTTTTTAAATACTTAACATGCTTCGATAATCTGCATCTTTAATGACAACTTTAGGATGTTAGAACACTATCTAGATAGAACATTAAATGTGGGAAAGTAACATTCAAGAACATCAACGGCATTTCTGATTTGCAGAAAACTTAAAAGTGCAGCGGAGACACAGCAGTGAACAGGATATTGTACAGGGGGGTCCGCTCTTTGTCTCACTGTGTCTGCTTCGCACAGAGATACATTCCGGAAAACAGAACCGTCGTCTCATCAATAGAAATGGTGTTGGAATTCTTTACTCGGTCAAAGGACAGTGTGTAACTTCCTTTGGTCAAATTCCCCTGGTAAATGGAGGCGATAAATGTCGGAGGTCCTGTCAGTGTTTGTCTGTACCAGGCTACTGTATCGCCTGTAGCAACAGAGAGCCGACACCTGAGTTCAACCCGCTCCCTTTCCCGAGACACGACATGCTGAGGATGGGAGCTCTGATCCTCACACTGAACAGCTGTGAACAGAAGAAAATCACTCATAAACTATACGTTACGAAGAGATTGTTGAAATAATCCGTCTGAGTAAATTAATAAACTCACACAATGTCAGCAGCATCAGAGCTCCAACTGGAAATAGCTCTTTGCGGGGATTTCTCTTCATGATTGATGAAGATGCACAAGAGCATCAATCAGGATCTACTTTCTAAACTGGGACTTGCAGCCGAGGCCCAGACTCTGAATGTTGGGGAGGGAGAGGAGAAGCGAGAGCTTCACATTCCCCCATTCAATGTGAGACTGAAGGGCCACACTGTCACCGATTGGATAATTATGGGATATCGGTATCTGACGTTTCTCACGATGCCACTCAGCAATTGGCTGTTTCTCAAACCAGAAACCACTTGAACCGTCACTGCTTCCGAACATCTCCTTCCTCTCTGTAGCAACAAATTAAATTGTTTTGCAAGAATTGTGCTAATTGAAAAGAGCGGTTCATAATCTTGAAATTGTAAACTGTTATAGCGCTAACAGACCTCTCGGCCCATTGCTCACGTACTCTCTCGGTTGATGGGTTATCCACTTATTCTTTATCGGCACTTGCATTCAATGTATCTTATATTCTTAAAAATTCCATTTGCTGGTCAAATATTTATCCACTTGTCTCTGAAAATTACTTATAGATTGTCCCCATTACAGTTTGGCAAGAACCATCGCATCCTGTAACAGTCGACTGCTCAAACCGCAGTCTGCTAATCGCTCCCTCCACTGCATAAAGGTCAGGAGAAATGCCGCCATCCAGTCACGCATTGAGGGGCGAGCCGATTGTCTCTGCTCCTTTTCAACCTTTTCCAAACCTGCCTTGATTGGATACAAGTCTGACAATCACTTCTGAACAGAATTGCTGCTCCACAGGAAGTACCCCCATTTGCTCAATTCTCCGCTGAGTATAATGCTCTCTCATTCCCTCACCATCTTTCCCAGTCTCTCTTAAATACTATCACTGAGGTTAACGCTAAAGGTTTGAAGAGTCACTGAACGGATCCACGTGTGTTTGAACTGTGTTGTCGACAATGATGTATGCAGGCTTACATGTACCGCCTTGTGTTCTGAAACCTGCTTCTTGTAAATAAACCTCGGAGTCTGTATCTGTTTAATACCATCTGTAGCTTCTTCTCCATGTTCTTTTTGTTTTAATGTTTATTTATCGGTGTTACAAGAAGGATTACATTAACACTGCAATGAAGTTTATTTGAAAATGCCTTAGGCGGGATCATGAGCAAAGCCCAAATTTACCAATACAGCGATTTCCAATGGTTGCTCTTTCGGTGACATGTTTCAGAAAATTGAACTATTTAAATAACAAGTAAATATTAGTAATGTTAAACAAAAATCACAATCTACTTTGTTAAAGTTTCTCTTTATTTATCTGACCTTTAATCTATCACGCTAAGTGCTTTCTTTTTCAATGTCTTCCACTTCTTTTTCAATAATTTCCTCATTTTCTGTCCACTTCCCTATGAAGATTCAACTTTTCTAATTCCAATTGCTGCTCACTCATTCCGGCTTACGTGTTCCTTCTCCCTTCTCCATCTCTGTTTTCATCTATCTTCATTTCTGACGGAATGTTAATCAGTAGATTCTATATTTTATTTTGCGTTGCTCTCATTTCGTTTGTTAATGGACTTTTTATTATAATTCCACCACTCTACCGATACTCCAGGATGTCTCTCGCAGTCGGTGCAGGTTTTTGTATGGGACCTCCCTATGTTTGTCACATTGTGCCTCACGGCACAGAGATAGGTGGCGGTGTCTGTAACTCCGGCGTCTCTCACAGTCAGGGCGCTGAATTTGTTGCCTTCGCCGATTGAGGCAGTGATCCTCTGGCTTTCATCGGATTCTTTTCTGGCCGTCACCAGATACTGCGGTGGCTGATTCGGGGACTGTCTGTACCAATACAAGATGTAAAAAGCAGTGGTCGTGGTACAGTTCATGGACACGGTTCCCCCTTCACTCACAACCTTCCGCCGAGGGAGCTGCGTCACCTCATCTGCTCCAGTCACCCCAGTGCAGGTCAGAGTGAAAAACAGCAAAGAGAATCTGTAAATTCGGAGCATTTTACAGAACACATGAAACTTCTGCTGAAACAATTGTCCAGGGAGTTCAGTGTAGAATTCGGATATGGATCTAATCACAAGAATTAATAAGGATTCACAAACGCGCTCCAATTACAACTGTGGCGTCTCTCTGTCGAGCTGATGAAAGAAGCTGAGACTCGAGCTTTAACCGCTCACGGATGTCGATTCTACTGGAATCAGAGATAGAGAATTGAAGCCGGAATAAATAAACCCCATCGGCAACCCCATGTTTCCGGTGACAAATCTCGTCCCACGTGTCTACCTCGGAAACCATTTCGTCCGATCAGAACACTGACTGAACCCAGCTCAGGGTGAATCCAATAACTGGCAGCCAGCTCACCAACTACTAACCCCACAGCACCACCCCGGAGACAGGGAAATGCAGTGAGAACCTCCCGAGACACGGCAGGCAGCAAAATACACAGGATGAATTTTGGAAATTGTATCTTCAAATATCCAACTCCCCCGATGCAGAGTGACAATGCGGCATTTGGGTTGTTCGGGGAATATTCCTAACGGGTAATCGTGAACCAAACACATTTCATATTTACTTTCATTTCATAAACATGGTTTAACACTGAGCTTAAGTATTCAGTCTGTCTGATCTACTTCCGTTCGGACATTTTTTTTCAGATCTGAGTCATGGCGATTTATCAGTCTCTATCCTCAGAATTAAAGGCGGAAAGAGAAACAGTGACTTTAATTATACTTACAATGCAACAATGGGCGAATACAATTTATACTGGTACCGGCAATATCCAGATACACAGCCCGTGTTTATATTGAGGAAAAACTTGATATTTGATGAAGATATTGTTGTCGGGGCATGTTCGTTGAGCCTAATGGCCTCATTCTGCGTTGTAGGAATTCAGCAGCCTAATGTACAGGTTTTAATGAGTAACATTCATGACTTAACATAATTAATAGTTAATGCTGTAAATATCTCGGGGATAATTAGTCACTCAACTCTGCACCAGGAAATATTTCATGGACTCAAAACATAGAAACTAGAAGCACGAGCCTTCTCCGCCATTCATCGTGATCATGGCTGATCTTGGAATTCAATGTCCTGATCCTGCTTCCCCCTCGCCTATATCCCTGGACCCCTTTAACCCCTAGAGCTATATCAAATTTCTTCTTGAAATCAGACCTCATTTTGGCCTCAACTACATTTGGTGGGATTGAATTCCATATATTTAACACTCTCTGGATGAAGGAATTTCCCTTCACCTCACTTTATCCCTTATCTTCAAAAGATGATCCCCTAGTTCCGGACTCCCCCACCATTGGGAACAATCTTCTGAGTCCACCCTGTTAGAATTTTATAAGTTTCTATGAGATCCCCTCTCACTCTTCGAAACTCCAGTAAATATAATCCTAATGGATTTAATCTTTCTTCATATGTCAGACCTGCCATCCCACGAATCAGCATGGTAAATCTTCGCTGTACCCCTCTATAACAAGGATATCATTCCTCAAATAGTAAAGCTCTGATTTCAATCAGTCATTATTTCTGCTCCAAGGACTTTACAATGGAACAATTCTGAGATTGCATTTGATAATAGATCACTTTTAAAATGTGCCGCCTGGCAGATGGAAAATTCCGGATTAGGTGCCTAAGTACAGATTAAGGAAATTATTCATCTGGGATAATCTAGATTTTGTGCGGTTGGGATGGGAGAATGGTTGGATTTGATCCCGGAATAATAGGACGGCAAATGTGACATTTCACAACACTGACAATGGCTGAGCTCAGCAGGGAATATCATTCAGCTGGGACTGTATTGTGGCCTTCATTTTCTGCGCATTTCCGCAGAGATCTGACTCTTTTTCTCTGATCCCGAAGCAACGGTTGTCGACTTGGGTCACTTTTTGTATGAGGCCCGCGGGAGCCTCTCTCACTGTGGGTCTCAGCGCACAGTAATACACTGCGCTGTCTCTCACCTTCAAATCTTTCATGGACAAGTGAAATGTGCTTTGTGCCTGGTTGAGATTTCCGCTGAAGTGTCCAAAACCGGGAGCTGTATCGCTAAACCCATAACTACTGGCTTTGAGCAGATACTGAGGAGTTTGGTGTGGATACTGGCGATACCAGAACAAGTCATGTTGTGCAGCTGAACTCGGCACTGAGTAACTGCAGGGTATTGCTGAATTTTCACCCTCTGTTGCTTCAACTCTTGGTTCTGACTGGGACACTGACTCTCCATTACTCATCTCTGAAAATAAATAGCAGAGACACAGTGCGTTAGGAATCAGAGGAAGACAATTGTTACACAGAGTTGGGAAAGGGAACTTCCACAAGTTTTGCAATATACAATATGTGATCAGAATCACTGACCCGTGATCAGTGCAATAACTAGAATCAGGAACATTTTTACTCTCAGCGTTCCAGTCTGAGCTCCAGAAACGGAAACAATGATCTCTGTCTGTCCTGAACCTGGAATGTGAGAAATTGAAAGAGTCAAAAAAGACGTGATGCGATTGGCTGGACTTTATTTCCCCACCCATTTTTAGTCACTCTCTGCAGAAGGCGACAGTGATGTTCGGTAAGTGATCAGAGAGCGCCCTCCTGTGGACAATACAACTGCACTGGGAACAGGTGCAGAAATAAGAGCCCAGATATATACGCTCCGAGAAATATAAAGATCCAGAAATATCCAGTGCAGCTACAACATGGGCACGAGGAAATATCCGCTCCACATCCATACAGTTAATACCCCTTATAGTTTTAACACTTTCAATGAAGATATCTCTTCAAAACTCCAGTAGATACAAACCTAACATCAATACTCTTATTGCTGATACAGATAACCCGCACGTACCTGTATACTATTATAGCAAACCTTCTCTAAACGTTTTTTTAACGCATTACCATCTTTCTTTAGATAAGGAATTTCGTGTAGTCCAGAAAGGCTCACAACTCTCTGAAAAAAAATTGCTCCTCTTCTCTGTTTTCAATTACCCCTTGTTTACTCTGAGACAATGTCCCCAGACTCTCCCACGAGGGGAAACATCCTCTCAGCATTTTGTCAATTGAGTTTGTGTCTATATATGCCCTGTTTGTGAACACAACAACCTGATGAAGGGGCAGCGCTCCGAAAGCTTGTGGCGTGTACTACCAAACAAACCTGTTGGAATTTAACCTGGTGTTGTGAGACTTCTTACGTCGATTGATAAATGCAAGTGCCCCTTATGCCTTTTTCATCATCTTATTAACATGCCCTTACGATTTCAGAGATCAATGACCAAAGCCACCAAGGTCCCTTTGTTCCGCAGAACAAAGACTTCAAAACTTGATGGTCACGTTCTTAACCTGGTCGGACATGTTGATTATCAGCCTGTAAATGCTTTCAGTATTGCTGATGGCTGGTGATGGGGACGGAGCAGATTCCTGGTCAACAATAGTGCAGAAGTCAATGGCAATCCACTGGAGAACTTTGAAATGATCAATCACTGAATGATCTAATGGACGTCTATAGTCACCAAATCCCTCTTAGGGCATGGTAGGTGGAAGAGGAGGAGGTGGATGTCACAAGAGGCTTAGAAAGTGGACACTATAAACTAGTGTATTCCAATGTCAATGGGTAGTTTGGATAACAATGTTTGTATAACGTTTCTCATCAATAAAAAAAATCTGATTAAAAATAACGGCGGCCACAGTTCCTTATTTATTAACCAGCAATTTTCCATTAGAAGTTATTGTACGCACTTGAAGCGGAATATATCAATCCGTCAAGCCTGGTTCGACAGCACCTTGCGAATCTCTTCCAGCTAGAAGGGATAAGAGGAACAGCTGCATGAGAACACCATACTTTGCAGGCACCCCTTCAATCCGCACACCATCCTCATTTTGAACAATATCGCCACTCCCTTGCGTCAAAATTCTGGAATTCATTTTCTGTTTAGGATTACGGGCACAGGACAACAGATTAGAAAAGTATGGAAGGAGAATTGAAGGAAAATGAGACATTACGAGTGCTAAATACAAAGCCAAATGATGCGGGAAGGACGGAAAGGAAGAGATTCAGAAATGATCCAGAATGCATTTTTCTTTCAAATTACTCACATTTCCCTAGCGTCTATTTATATAGTTGAATTATTTGAAAACACGTCTCTCAACAAAAGACGGCTGGGGACTGCCCATAGACAACCTTTCACTTGCGGACAGTATCACGCACCCTGAGTCACCGTCAGAGGGCGCAGTTGTTATATATTTCTCCCAACTTGAAATGATGGTGACGCAACCTATGGTTCCATTCACATAGCGTTGCTGTTGGCAGGAACATCCGCAGTCCGATTTTTCTGCTCCCCCCGCCCCCCTCTCTCTGGCTCACCCCATGTGCCCTGCATTACCAAATGAACGGAAAGATGGCACAGTAGTTAGCACTCCTGCCTCATAGCAAAGGGGGACCAGGTTCAATTTCGGCCTTGGGTATCTGTCTGTGTGGAGTTTTCACGTTACACCCGTGCGTTTTCTCCTGTTTCCTCCCAAAGTCCAGAAATGTGTAGATTAGGTGGATTAGTCATGCGAAATTGTCCCTTAGTGTTAGGGTGATTAGGAGAGTAAACACATGGGGTTATGAGGAGAGGGTCTTCGTAGGACTGTTGTCGCTGCAGGTTTAATGGGCCGAATGGCCTCCTTCTGCACTACAGGGACTCTATGATTCTATGAAGACAGTTCTGTCGATTTGCTTGTTTGGCACTGGTTGCATCAGGAATGCGGGCGGAGCTACGGCGTTGTGGGGTCTGAATCTGTATCTCCACTGCGGGAGAATATTTCCTGAACTGCAGCGTTACAGATTCGGGAGAAGGAAGCAAAAGGACAGCGGACCTCTTCTGGTCAATATATCACTTTTTCACTTTGCGTTTCCCTCCCAATTAAAAGTAAAGAATATGCTGTTCTCCTGACTGCTGTAATTTAGGATTACTATTAGTCAAATGATGACGACACTTCTTAAAAAATATATTAACTGGGCGCCTGTCACAAGACCAAGATTTTGCCGATCACTAATTATCCTCGAAACGGGCTGGGCTATTTGAGAGTTAGTTACATTCTTGTCACATGCAGGCCAGGCCAGGCTACGAAGGCAGATTTCCTTCCACAAAGTGGATTCGTGAATAAGGTGGATTTGCAGTGACAGATTTCGAGCACCATCAGTGCGACTAGCTTTTCATATCAATTCATCACATTTAAATTTAACAAGCTGCAGGAGTAGAATTTTGAATACTTTTCTCCAAAATTGAATTTAAATCTAACCACTTTATATGATGGGATTGAACTGCTTTTCTCAAAGCATCATCCTGGGTCCATTAACTACTTTTCCAGTGACCCCATGTTGATAATGATTAAGAAGAAAAAGTGGAAGTTCTTGAAGTTGACTCTTCTCAGTATATTATATGACAGGGGGTCACAACTACAAAGTGCATCTTGTTGTCCCTGAGTGGACCTTTGAAGAAAAGGCGATGTCATAATTAGCTGCATCATAACAATTTGATATCCTAACCCTACTGATTTCACTCATGGTCAGCTTTCAGTACAGCATCCATAGTACACGTTTCATATTATCTCAGGAATAATAAGCAGGCAACGAGAGTTCACTGATCGATTTCCCTGTTCCTTTAGTAAAGAAACGAAGATTGCAAAGTATGTCACAGTCCATCCACCGATATCTGAACATTCGAACATAAAAATTAGGCTGTCTGCAAATCTGGTCTACCATTCAGTCAGATTGCAGTTTATCTGATCTTCATTTTAAATCCACTTTTCTGCCTTGATCCTCATGAACCGTGACATAAATTTTAGTTAAAATGTTTGTTTAACTCAGCTTTAAAATTACTCTGTGACCCATAGCCTCCACATTCTCTAGATTCTCACTGAGCCTCAGGCACTAATGCTCGGATGCTAAAGCTAAGAGAATGTGCACAGAACATTGATTGAAAATCCACCAAATCCATCAAAACTCCTTACTCCGCCATTCGAATGACAAAATGAAGGGTTTTTTTTCTTGACATCCCATTTCCAAAGCGGAACAATTCTCCCAACAGGGACACCGAATGGAGTAGAAGTTGGAGAGCTTCTATTCATTGTCAGTCATCTGAGCAATTACCAATCACACGGTGCCACTGGCGAGACACGGAACTGACGCATGAACATTCTGAGACACGTCATCAGATTATTAAGGGTGGGGATTAGAATGGGTGTCTTCAAATACCCGATTCCTACTTTACAGAGCGGACAGAGACAATGCGGGTACTCGGCATCTGGATTGTGTGGGGAGCATTTCTAACAGGTATTTCTGGACATCACCTTTGTTCTCTTATTTCTAGGACTTGGTTGAATCTCACTATTGAGTACACGTCACTCTATTCTTCATCTATTTGAACATATTTTCCAGATCTGACCCATGGAGATTCTATCACTCAGCCGTTGCCCTCAGATGTTAAGACAGAAGGAGACGCGGTGACATTAAACTGCAACTACGAAACTGCAGAAACCAACTATAATTTATTCTGGTATCGACAGCATCCAGACTCCCAGCCCGAATACATTCTGAGGAAGTATTCAGGGGGTTATGAACATAAAGCAGATTTTGCTAAAAATCGTTTCTCGACTGAGCTCCAAACCTGGAAGAAATCCATCAGTTTGACTATCTCGGATCTGCAGTTGTCTGACGCGGCCATGTATTACTGCGCTTTCAGCCTCACAGTGATGGAAAGCAGTCTGACTCCTGCACAAAAACTGTCTCAGCAAGATAAGTTAAAGCTCCTCTCTACTGTATGCAGACGCAGCCACAAAGAGCAGTGGCGCTCTCAGCCGCTCAAACACAAACCGACAGGAAACCATATTCACCTCGGATCAACTGTCACCCAATTGTTTCCAGGAGAAGCTGAGAAAACAAACTGCCAAACCAGTTAGGCCGACAGGTCCATCACATAGTCAACGCGTCAATTAAATGTCCCTTCTGCTACTAATCAGTTCTGTATTCCTCTAAAATCAAATGTAGATTTTAATATCGAGGCGAGGAATAGGTTGCTAACACAAAATATCGAAGAACAAAGAAAATTACAGCACAGGAACAGGCCCTTCAGCCCTTCAAGCCTGCACAGACCTTGCTGCCCGATTGAAGTAAGACCCCTTACCATTCCGGGGACCAGATCCCTCTATTCCCATCCTATTCATGTATTTGTCAAGATACCTCCCCCGGCAACGAGTTCCAGGCACCCACCATTCTCTCTGCGCAAAAAAATCTGCCTCATACAACTCCGTTAAACCTTGTCTCTCGCACCTTAAACCTGTGCCCCCGAGTAATTGACTCTTCCACACTGGGAAAAAGCTTCTGACTATCCACTCTGTCCGTGCCCTTCATACTCTTGTAGACTTCTATCAGGTCGCCCTTCAACCTCCGTCGCTCCGTCGTGAGAGCAAACCAAGTTTCTCCAGCCTCTCCTTATAGCTAATGCCCTCCATACCAGTCAATATCCTGATAAATCTTTTATGTCCCCTCTCCAAAGCCTCCACACCCTTCTGGTAATGTGGCGACCAGAACTGAACACGATGCTATATCCATCAAACCTAGCCTTCAATCGTCACACAGACAGCAGACGTACAGCTCGCTATGTTTGTGGCTCATTGGTCTAGGGATATGATTCTCCCTTAGGGTAACAGAATTCAAATGTGATCAATTTTTATGAATAGGGGGATACGTTCCCCGGAAAGATGGGGGGTTTTATCTAAGTCGGGCAGTATGGTCGGTGCAGGCTTGGAGGGTCGAAAGGCTTGTTCCTGTGCTGTAATTTTCGTTGTTCTTTGTTCTTCTGATTCCGAAGTCCCTATTTGTCCTTTCTTGCCTTTTCCAAGCCTGCCTATCATATTGAACATCCCTCGCTCCATCTCCCTTTTCAGTTTCTGGGAGCATTTGAGGGTAGACAATAGATAGCGTTTATTTGATCACTTTTGCAACATTCCAGGCAGTTTGCACACCCTGAACACCTTTCATTATGCTGTGACTTTGATTTTTCAAACAAATCCGAAGTACAGAGCAGCAAATTTCTGCATCTCCCTGACTGTCTCCACGTAATTCCAGGGTGGCATTAAACTTCTTATCATATCTGCCTCGTTCATCTGTTTCTCGCTGTTCATTTGTTTCTGTAAATCAGATTAATATTTCAATCTGTCAGGGAAACATTGTGAAATTCAATGGCCATTGGTATAAACCTGAACCTGGGGCTTGTTTCAATGTTCAATGTTAATGAGTTGTGAAATCTGTTCATTTTTCAAAAACTGTCTCTGACCCAACGACACACTCTGACCCAATAAAACCAGAGAACTGGTCTCGGATCAAAGGTTCCAGAAACCTGAAAGGGAAGATGGAGAAAATTTGTTCAGTGTTACAGACAGGGAGAAAATTTGTTCAGTGTTACAGACGGGCATGGCAACAGCTTCGAAACATCAAGTGAACTAAACAGTTTAAATACATTTATAAAGGCGAACTTTACCATGAACATGAGTTAAAATCAACTAATTAAGTTCCGCAAATGTTCCTCACCCCTTCTTATTGGGGGTTATATTTTGTTTTTCGGGAGGTTCCCATGACTGTCACTGGGTTTAATTATTGCTCCAATTTATTGGTGCGACAGCGCCATCTGCTGGGCACTACCTGGAATTCCCGTTGTGAGGGGTTTTTTCCTGCTCCAGCTCTGCAGCAGTGTGTGCTCCATCGGACAGAAGTGCACGGTAGTAATCGACAGAAGGCCCCTGGCGACATTTAAAGGATTTTTTTTACAACAGTCAGCTTCCATCACATCGAAGTCAATGGAAGTGGAGAAATGGTTCAAAGTTCCATATCGAAATGTAACTTGATGTGTTCAAAATTATGAGGGGCATGGACAGGGTGCATAGGAAGCAGCTGTTCCCCTTAGATGAACAGTCAGTTACGCGGGGACACAAGATAAAAGTGGAGGGGTTGGATGTTTAGGAGGATTAGAGGGAAAACTTTACCCAGGGGGTGGTGACGGCCTGGAATGCACTGCCTGGGAGGGTGGTGGAGGCAGGATGCCTCACATTCCTTCCTAAAGTACCTGGATGAGTACTTGGCACGCCAGAACATTCATAACACGGGCCAAGTGCTGGCAAGTGGGATGAGGTGAGCAGGTCAGGGTCTTTCATGCACTAGTGCAGACTCGATAGGCCAAAGGGCCTCTTCTGCACTATAGTAATCTGTGATTCTGTTACCATTACCTTACATTTGGTAGATTCAGAAATGTTAACATTTTAAAACTTAAACCTGCCATTTTACTCAGTCAGTTTTACACCAATCTCTGATTTGACAGCCAGTTTCTATTATTCACTATTGCTCTTCCTGATTCTAAAACACAGTTATAAAGGAGTTTCTGTTCCATGCCTAGGAGCTCAGAGTCATGGAAGAAAGCGACTGGGACACATTTCTCACATGGGGACTTTGTCAGTGAAGTGAGATAAGATAAAGATAAAGATAAAGTGGGGGATGGGCCCATTTGTGTTTCAGTGTTGGGGAGGGGGAGAATGAACAAATGAATCCCTTCCCACAGTCCCCACATTTCCATGGTTTCCCCCCAGTTTGACTCTGCTTTTATCTTGTGTCCCCTTATAACTGACTGTTCAACTACGGGGAACTGCTCCCAATGCACCCTGTCCATGCCCCTCATTTCCTCAGCCAGAGAGTAGTGGATCTATGGAACTCTTTGCCACAGAAAGCTGTGGGGGCTAGCTCATTGAGTGTCTTTAAGACAGAGATAGATATATTCTTGGTTAATAAGGGGATCTTGGGTTATGGGGAAAAGCCAGGAGAATTGCGATTAGAAAAGTATCAGCCATGATTGAATGGCAGAGCAGACTCGATGGGCCAAGTGGCCTAATTCTGCTCCTATGTCTTATGGAAAGACCAAAGTGCTGTTTGTCCCTCTCAGTGTGACCCTGAAGGACTGTATCCAGGTTGAGGTTCTCTTGCTGCCATATGATCCTCCTCCAGATTACCCTTTCTGAGCTCCAGCCTTGAGATGTTAAACACTCAGGTGGAAAAGTCAAAAATACACAACAGCTTTAAACAAAGCTCAGTTACTTGATAGTCTCCATTCCAGTTATAGGGATTATTAATATCAGAGGGACAAGTTCCAACTGTCAGAATGAATATGGTTCAGTCCCGGATGTGATTAACAGCAGCAATTACAGCAGAATCCCTGACTAAGTGACAAAGAAGCTTCATGAGTCCTCAGACTTGTGTTGAGGTGACAATGGAGGACACAGTGAAGTGGGGGGAGCTCTTCAAAAGGAACTAACCTATGTTAGAGAAATTATAAACATTCACCAAACCATATTTCACACATGGCCTGTTTATTTGACTTTTAACCCACAACATAAGCTCTACAACTGTGCTCAGGTTTATTCACATCAGCAGAAACAGGTGCCAATGAGAATGGTTCAGTCCTGCATGTGATTAACAGCAAATCCAGTCACTCATGAACTTGCTGGTGTTCCACAGGTGAGATAATGGAGTAAATCCCTTTCCAGACAGAGAAGATTAACGGCCTCTCCCCAGAGTGAACCTCGCTGGGTGTTTCAGTAGGTTAGATAACTGAGTGAATCCCTTCCCACACTTGGAACAGATAAACAGCCTCTTCCGGTTATGAATTCATTGGTGCTTCAGCAAGTTGGATCAATGAATTCTTTTCCACACTCAGAGCAGGTAAAAGCTCTCTCCCCAGTGTGAACTCACTGGTCATTCAGCAGGATGGATGAACTAATGAGTTCCTTGCCACACTCAGGGCCATGTGAATGGCCTCTCCCCTGTGTGAACACACTGGAAAATGGATGAGGTAGTAAATCCCTTTGCACACTTATGGCAGGAAGAAGGCCTCTCCCCAGTGTGAGCCCACTTGTGTTTCAGTGGTGGGAGGGGGGGTGGTGGGAAATGAACAAATGAATCCCTTCCCACAGTTCCCACATTTCCATGGTTTCCCCCAGCTTGACTGTGCTTGTATCTTGATAGGCCAGGTGACTGTCTGAATCCTTGTCCACTCACAGAACACGTGTTTGGTTTCTCTCCGCTGTTAACTGTGCTTTCCCCTTCCATGTTCAAATTACAAATAATATTCAGATTACAATAATTTAGGCAATAGCGTCAGATGCTGCTGCGATGATTTGTTTGAGTTTTTTGCCTCCCACCACTCAGCTTCTGAAGCCCTGTGAAAAAAATGTCCAATGTTAAAGATTGATCAAAGACAAATATTTTTCTTGGTTTGGGTTTAGTATTGTGTAAATCCTCCCCCTCTAAGCCTATTTGAAAGAAGTTTCTAAAATCCATCACAGTGAGTCCAGGATAGAAACTCACAACATTCCCTCACGGACACAGTGACGATCATTAACTGAAAAACATAAGAGCCAGGAGCAGGGGTCAGTAATTCAACCCCTCAAGCCTGCTCCACCGTTCAATCTGATCATGGCTGATCTCACCTCTGTCTCAATTCCACTTGGGAATGTCCACCTGATGTTCCAGGCGGATTGGAAGAAACAGATTTTATAATAACTAATTGGAAATGAGGGAATGAAGCATAATATTTGTCACCAGGGAGATCAGTATAAGCTATGCAAATAGAAAAGGTCAGATAACTGGATGGAGAATAAATGCTGTGTTTGATTTTATCCAACAGGAACAAAGTGTGGACAGTCACTGTGTTCCCAGACTGTGTCCAGGCTGAAGTTCTGTTCCTGCTGTATGATCCTCCCCCAGATTGTCCTTTTTGAGCCCCAGACAGGTGATATTAAACACTCAGGTGGGAAAGATAAAAATCTAAGACAATAAATTCAAAACAAGCTGATTTATTGGACATATAACCAGAATATAAAACTTCAATTATTTTCAGCAGAAGGGATTGCCAACTGTCAGAATGGTTCAGTTCTGGATGTGATTAACAGCAGAATCTAATCCCTGCAGTCATTTGTGAACCTGCTGGTGTCTCACCAGGTGGGATGACTGAGTGAATCCCTTCCCACACTTGGAGCAGTTAAACAACTTCTCCCCAGTGTGAACTCGCTGGTGTCGCAGAAGGTGGGATGAATGGATGAATGCTTTCCCACACTCAGAGCAGGTGAACGGCTTTTCCCCAGTGTGAACTCGCTGGTGTGCCAGCAGGTGGGCTGACTGACTGAATCTCTTCCCACAGTCAGAGCAGGTGAATGGCCTCTCTCCAGTGTGAACTCGCTGGTGTATCCTAAGATCGGATGATTGAGTAAATGCCTTTTCACACGTGGAGCAGGTGAATGGTCTTTCCTCACTGTGAGTGGTTTGGTGTCTCAGAAGGTCGGATGACCGAGTGAATCCCTTCCCGCACATGGAGCAGAGGAAAGGTCTCTCCCCAGTGTGAGTGTGTCGATGATATTCCAACCGAGATTGGTATTTGAATCCCTTCCCACAGTCCCCACATATCCATGCTTTCTCCATGGTGCCAGTGTCATTGTCTCTCTCCAGGTTGGATGATCAGTTGAAGCCTCGACCACACATAATGTACAGTTTCTCCTCGCTGTGAATGGTGTGATTTTTTTTCAGGCTGTGTAACTGGTTAAAGCTCTTTCCACAGTCAGTTCACTGGAACACTCTCACTCGGGGGTGTGTGTGTGCGTGCGTGTGTGTCTCGGTGCTTTTCCAGTCACACCGATGTTAGAACAGAAAGGCATTTTTCCTTCCACATTAAACAGCCGATGATATTCAGGTCCTGATGAATTGTGTCACTCTGAAGATCTTAAAAATTTTCTTTTTTCCTATCTGTAAATCCTCCTCTTCAAACATCCTGTGGAAACAGTTTACATAGAATTATACAAAATATACAGAACAGAAACTGGCCATTTAGCCCAGTCAGTCTCTGCTGGTGTTGATTCTCCACAAGCATCTCCTTCCATTCCATCTCCCTCAGCTCAGTCTTTCATTTTCTTGTTCTATTCTTTTCCCTCTCATCCATTCATCTTGTTTTATTTTGAAAGACTTTTTGCCACAAATATTTCCTGTTGTAGTGAGCTCCACAGCAAAGCTGCACTGATAAATACAATTTCTCCTTATTTCCCCTATTGGATTTGTCTGTGACTATCTTACATTTCTGGCCCCTGATTTTGGATTATTCTACTTATTTATTATTTGTGTCACAAGTAGGCTTACATCAACACTGCAATGAAGTTACTGTGAAAATCACCTAGTTGCCACACTCCAATGCCTGTTCGGATACACTGAGGGAGAATTTAGCATGGCTAACACACCTAACCAGCACATCTTTCAGACTGTGGGAGGAAACCCACGGAGAGCGTGCAGACTCCAAACAGGCAGTGACCCAAGCCGGGAATTGAACCCAGGTCTCTGGAGCTGTCAGCCAGCAGTGCTAACCACTGTGCTGCCCATTCTCTCACAAGGAAACGTTCTATCCACATCTACAAGTTCCCACATGGCAGACTGGGCAGAAACATCAAATCTCAAGAGATCCAACAGCAAGTTACATTTTGGAGACAAAATTGCCTCAATTGCAGGAAATACTAAATGATAGTTAATGGGTATTTTTTTGTGATGGAAGATGGTGACACAGTGGTAATATCACAGGACTAGTAATCCAAAGGCCCAGGCTAATGTTCTGGGGACCCTAAAACCATCCAAAACCTCCATGGGCTGCAGTGGTTAGGGAAGGCAGATTGTCATCACCTTCTCAAAAGTATTCAGCAATGTTAATAAATGCCAGTGACACCTGCATACTGTAATAAGTGAAAATGAAAGAGCTGCAGCCTGTTTCCAGTAATTCAGTTGTATTAGTGTGTGCTAACATGACTAAAATGTCTGATCTGAGTCATACACAGTCCTGAAAGTTACTCACTGATAGGATTCAGTTGGTCACTCCCTATGTGATTGCAGGAGTTGGTTTCTGCAGCTCTTGCTACTGCTTTATGAACTCTTGATTCTCCACCAATTCGCACTTTCCTTTTTTCTATGGAGGATCTATGCACTTGAATTTACATATTATTTGGTTCCTAACTTCATTTATTCGCCTTACCACTCTAATCCCCACACAGCAGAAAAACAAATTTGGACTGTAAATGGTGGGGACTTTACCCAGAGTTCTTCGCGGTGGTGGCTGTCCCCTATCCAGAGCAGTGCGCAAGCGCAATAGTGTATTGTATTCGGAGCAGGCGCAGCAATGGCCACGGAGTGTTGTCTGTCAGTCGTATCTCCAAACGGGTAAGGATACGGTGACCCAGAGGGAGCGATAGTGCTAACCTTGGAACGGGGAATGTTTCGAAACACGTGGTGAAAGCCTCAAACCCCAAATACTGACCTGTAGGTCCCGTGTCTGCATCTCCATGTCTGTTTCCCGGGACAAAGCCACAATTAACGGCCGCCATGTTGTTCCAAAGGGGAATGGCGCGCATGCGTGTCCACTTTGATGACGCGATAGAGGGCGGAGCTTGAGTGTCTGTTTCCAGTGCGGTCCTAGTGCCCGCAGCCTCAACAATCACATTTTGATTTGATGTGTCTTAAGTTTCCTTTGTACTTTTGTTTTTGTTCGGGCTGTTCCCCTTCCTTTTGGGGAGCTGCCCCTTTTACTTTGTCCTCATTTAATTTGAGTTTGTCTATTTGGTTTGACTTAAAAGACACCTAGTGCCCACAGAGTCACTGTTACCAATACAAAGTATTAACATTTATTTATTAATGTCACAAGTAGGCTTACATCAACACTGCAATGAGTTATTGTGAAAATCCCCTAGTCACTACAATCCGGCGCTTGTTCGGGTACACTGAGCGAGAATTTAGCATGGCCAATGCAGCCTAATCAGCATGTCTTTCAGACTGTGGGAAGAAACCGGAGCACCCGGAGGAAACCCATGCAGACACGGGGAGAATGTGCAAACTCCATACAGACAACGACCTAAGCTGGGAAAGCAACAAGGGTCCCTGATGCTGTGAGGCAACAGTGCTAACCACTGTGCTGCCCAGAGGAGTTTGTGGATCATTAATAGTTAAGCTTTATTTATTACTGTCGCAAGCAGGATAAATTAACACTGCAATGAAGTTACTGTAAAAATCCGCTAGTCGCCACACTCCGGCACTGTTCAGGTGCACTGATGGTAATCTGGATGGCCCTTTTGGCAGCGATGTGCCACAGGAATCACTGCTGGGAACTGAACTGTTTACAATACAATGACTTTGATGAAGGGATTGCAGCGATGGTTGCCAAATTTGATGATCACACAAGATAAACTGTAGAAGCATTGAATCTGTACAGTGGAGAAGGAGGCCATTTAGCCCATAACGATTGCCCTGAGTCTCCAAAAGAGCATCTTACCCAGGCCCACTGCCAGGCCTATCCCAATAATGCCACACATTTCATCATGGTTCGTCTATCTAACCTACACATCTTTGGACACTAAGCATTGCCAATCTACTATAAGCAGGAAATAAGTTGTAAAGATGACATAAGGAGACAACAAACATATATAGATAGGATAAGTGAGTGGGCAAAAAACTGGTAAATTCAGTAGAATTGGGCAATTGTGAAATGTCCACTTTGGCAGGAAGAATAGAAGATAGATTTGTCTAAATGGCGAGAGATTGCAGAGCTCTGAGGTGCAGAGAGACCTTTGTGTCCTAGTGCATGCATCACAGAAGGCTCTTATACAGGCAGGGCAAGTAACTATGAAAGCTAATACGATGTTACAATTTATTGTGAGGGAGTTGATTGCAAAAGTAGTAAGGTTATGCTTCAGTTGTGCAGGGCATTGGTAAGACCACATTTGGAGTATTGTGTATAGTATTAGTTACCTTACTAAAGGAAGGATGTCAATATGTTGGAAGTAGTTCAGAGAAGGTTTAACAGACTAATAGCAGCAATGGGTGTATTGTCCTGTAAGGAAAGGTTGAACACACTTGGCTTGTATCCACTGGAGTTTAGAATACCAAGAGGAGATTTGACTGAACCATATTAAGATCCTGAGATGTCTTGACAAGGTAGTTGTGAAGACACTGTTTCCTCCTCTGAGAAAACTTAGAACTAGGGGTCACTGTTTAAAAATAAGGGGTAGCCCGTGTAAAACAAAGGTCAGGAGAAATTCTTTCACTCAGAGGATTGTGAGTCCTTGAAACTCTCTTTCTGAAAAAGTAGTGGAAGCAGAAGCTTTGAATATTTTTAAGGCAGAGGTGGATAGATTCTTGGTAAGCAAGCGGGTGATAGATTATCAGAGGTAAACATGATGTCGATTTGAGGTTAGCATCAAATCAGCCACAGTCTTAATAAATGGTGGCGGGGCTGAATGGCCTACTTCAGCTCCTTGTTCATATGTTCATAAAAAACATTCCGGTTTAGTTAAGTACATTCCCTTTCTTTGGTGAGAACTTTGTTGCCAATTTTAGCTTATTTTAGTTTGATTGGATCACATATTTGGAAGAACAGAGGGTGGGAATGTTGTACAGAAACTAGATACTTCTGTTCTGAATTTCTGTCCTGGTCTGAGTGATACTGACACTGTCAATTCATTTTACAGGGGATTAGTAGGAGATGATCTGAAGATAGGAAAACATTTCTTTGCGATCAGTCAAAATCAATGGATTCATCAAGAGCTAAATATCATCAACCTTTCACTGTGGAAGGAGAAATATGTCTCTCTGTTCTGTCTGTGGGGAAAGAGTTCAAGCATCGGTGTGACTGGAAAAGAACCAAGACGTACACACACCCAAGTGAGAGTGTTCCAGTGAACTGATCGTGGAAAGAGCTTTAACCAGTTACACAGTCTGAAAAACAAGTCACACCATTCCCAGTGGTGAGAAACCATACACGTACTCCATGTTTGGACGAGGCTTCAACTGATCATCCATTCTGGAGAGACATAAGGATACAAGCACTATGGATAAACCATGGAAATGTGGGCACTGTGGGAAGGGATTCAGTTACCCATCCCAGCTGGAAACCCATCGACGCACTCACACTGGAGAGAGACCGTTCGCCTGCTTCACATGTGGGAAGGCATTCACAAAGTCATCCAGCCTAGGGTCACATCAGAGAGTTCACAGTGATGAGAGACCTTATAAATGCTTTTACTGTGGGGATTGCTTTAAAACCTCTCCAGATCTAATGAAACACCAGCTTGTTCACACTGACAAGAGACCATTCAGCTGTCCTCACTGTGAAAAGAGATTCAGACAATCATCTCATCTTATCCAACACCAGCGAGTTCACACTGGGGAAAGAATGTTCCGGTGCTCTGTGTGTGGGAAGCAGTTCACTCAATCATCCAATCTCCAGACACACCAGCACACTCACAGCGGGGAGAGGCCATTCACCTGCTCTGAGTGTGGGAAGGGATTCAATCGGTCATCCAATCTGCTGAGACACCAGCGAGTTCATGTGTAACTGCAGGGGTTGAGTGCTGTTGTTAATCACATCCATTTTTAATTTCTCCTGTAACTGGACAGGAGTTTGATGTTCTTCACAGGGCAGGTGGTGTGCCTGAACTGCAGCACGTGGCAGTTTGTGGAGAACATCTCAAACCTGAACAATCATATCTGTGGCGAGTGTCTGCAGTTGCTGGAGTCTGTGTTCAGGATTATTGAGCTGGAGTCTCAGCTGCTGTCATTGTGGGGCATCAAAGAGGGGAAAAGTCACCTGGACACATTCCTCCCCAAGGTTCAGTAGCTATTTACAATTAATCAATGGTCAGGATATATCAGAATATATAAAATAAATTAGTTTTATTGTCTGTGTCTCACCGGAGCCGATTACAATAACACAGAGTGAAGGAGATATGGTGAGTATTAATCACAGCTTTTCAAGCTCAGTTTATTCATATTCCTTACAGCTGTATCATCAGGTCCAGGATAAAGCTCCCAACTTCTTGATCTACATCCCTAATTACGGGAGTGTTTTCAGAGCAGAAGGTGTAGGGACTCAATTTTCTGCATCACTTGACAGTTTGAAAAGTGAGGAACCATCCGTGAGCTGTTGTCTGACAGTGTGGTGAATTACTGTGGGCTGAGACACAGTGATAGGAACCAGAGGGAATCGCGTACAAAAATGAAACAATGTGAATGGAGTGGTGTGCTGTGCAGGGAGATATGCTGAGTTGAGTATTTTATTGAAAATAGTATCCAGACAATGTGTCCACAAGACAGCTCCCATTGACTCCAGTTAGAGAAGTCAGATTCCATTCACTTCCCTTGTATTTTCCTGCTCTATTTGATATGTCAGTAACAGGATGATAAGACAAAATCTTCCCTTTGTGTGTCCTCAGTGGAAGGTTCAGCCTGATTCATGAGAGTGAGCAAAATAAACTGAATTTATATTCAATACCTGTATTCTTTCCTTATGGCAACTTATTTCAAATTAGTTAAAGATCAAGCTGTCTCTCGTCAATGAGATCACTGTCATTATATCATTGACATCATTAGGTTACATCACTGAAATTGTGATTCTAATCAACCTTGGCACAGTGGTTAGCGCGCAACTGCCTCTCAGCACCAGGGACCTGGGTTTGATTCCCAGCTTGGTTCTCTGTCTGTGTGGAGTCTGCACATTCTCCCCATGTCTGCATGGGTTTCCTCTGAGTGCTCCGGTTTCCTCTCACAGTCCGATAGATATGCTGGTTAAGTGCATTGGCTATGCTAAATTCTCCCTCAGTGTACCCAAACAGGTGCCGGACTGTGAGAACTGGGGGATTTTCACAGTAACTTCATTGCAGTGTTAATGAAAGTTGACTTATGACTAACATAAACTTTACTTTCACTAATATATGCAAATTGTCCAACCTTCAGTTCTCATACCTGGAGGAAGCTACAGTGTTATATTGTTCTATCCATTGTAACTTTTTGGAAGGGTCAGCTGTTCGAGGCAGAATGTAAAATCTTGCAGAAATGTGAAATAAAAACAGAAAATGATAGATAACATCAGCAGGTCTGGCAGTATCTGTGGAGAAACCCATTAACATTGGATTTGTTTTGGGTCCAGAATGAGAATGATAATCTGTCCTTTAGGTTTTATTGACGTTTTATACGGTGTAAGACGTTTTCGTGAGGAATTAAGGAAGCAATATTTTAAGTCTCTGATCGTGAGCGGTGTCCATCTTTGTGCGGGGCAAAGGCGCTGCGTTTAGCCGGAAGAGTGGATCGAGTGGGAGCTGATGTGCCCCTAATAAACATGGCGGAGCTGTAGGGGGCGGGGAAGTGGGCGGAGCAAGCAGTACGCTAAGGCTGTTGGGATTGCACATGCGCATTGCAGCGGTGTGGTTTGTTGACGGAAGTGAGCGTGTTGTTCCCTGGATCGGGATCGGATTTGAAAGAGGGGACGGTTAACGGTTGGCGGCGTTGCCATGTCTACAGGGGCGGGGCTTGCCAACAGCGCGCGCTGGCACAAGTGGACCCTCGAGCTCAACCTGAGCGGCAGCAGCAGGTGCGGAGGCCGCGCGGGAAGCCGGGGGCTCGAGTAGGAGGCAAGCCGGGCCAGCCCGCCTCTCCCGCGGTGAGGCCACCGCACCCTGACCCGGGGATGCGGCACCAACCCAAAACTTCCCAGTCCCGAGTTTTTCACGCTTCTTTTACTCCTCACCGAGCTTCTCAGCACAAAGCAGCCCCTCAAATCCCCCAGAAATCACTCAGACCCAACTTGGCATCTTTTCCCCAGGTCATGACCCTGAGATGCCATCTTGGTTTCAGCCCCTCCACCTGATCAGGTGCCAACTGCGGCGGTGGTTGGCAGAACGATTGCTCATTTTCAGGGCCGGGTGCTGAACTGGGTCACTCAATGTCCCACAGTGTTTGTTTTTAAGTTGGTACATCTGGTAATTTGTCGCTATTGCTCCTTAATGGAGGGTAAAGGGATTGGCACCCTGATTATTAATTGACACTAATCCATTTCTGCCATCCTCCATTCCCATGGTAGTTTGGTACACGCAATGGTAGTGTGTGTCTGAGGTTTGCCCAAGCTTTAGTTCATGCTGGCAATATTGCCACCACGTTGGTATCCTCCATAGAGAGACTCTCTTTAAAAATGGTCTTGAAAGAGTGACCAATTTGTGTTTTCTGTTTCTCACAGGAGCCGTAATCAACAGTGTGGCCAGAGAGACTCCATGTGCCCAGTCGCATATTCAGACAAACAGTTACCTGACATCTGTGTCCAAGAAACAGACCGGATCCTGGTCGAGAAAGTAAGTCGGATTTGAAGTGTCCTTGGTGTGTGGCTGACAATGCCTGGTTTGTCTGTGGTGGTGAAGGGCCTTGATGAACCAGAGCAGCCTGTTTGATAAAGGGGCTTATTGTGTTATCCAGGCCTGGGTATAAGATCAGTATGTGGCCTCCCCAGATTGATTCCCCTTACTGATACCTTGCTTGCTTTCTGTTTTCAGCGCTGCTGGGACATCGCCTTGGGCCCGCTGAAACAGCTGCCCATGAATCTGTTCATCATGTACATGGCTGGCAACACCATCTCCATCCTCCCTATCATGATGGTATGCATGATGGCTTGGAGACCCATACAGGCCCTGATCTCCATGTCAGCAAGTGAGTATTGTATTGAATGTACTGCTCAGAAACAGCTCTGAATCTTGAGCTGCTTAGAGTAGAATTCTGGGAGTTGGGTAATTGAGGGAGTTAGAGAAGGAAAGAAAAGATGTGTTGTTTTGCTTTCTAACTTTCTCAGGCTTTAGGAAATGATCTTAATCTTCTACAGGAGAAGAAGTGACTAGATTTTTGGTGAGTATCTGCTAAATAACTAAGGTTTATTCTGTTCCTAAGGATCAAAATAGTATAGCAACAGGTGGTAAGGTTAATAAAATACGTAAAAACAGCAATGAAATATAACATTGGATAAAATAAATAGTTTATTAGTACATATTAAAGATGGGAGGACAGGTGATGTGTCACAGCTGCAGCATTTGGGAGTTTCTAGGTGTCAGTTTGATCCAAGGCAAACACATCTCTCATGGCGGTTTACAGCAAGGAAATGGGCCCTTCGGCCCAACTTGTCCATGCTGCCCTTTCTTTTCTTAAGCCCCAGAGCTAGTCACAATTGCCCGCATTTGGCCCATATCCCTCTATACCCATCTTACCCATGTAACTGAGTAAACATTTCTTAAAAGACAAAATTGTACGACTACCTCTGGCAGTTTGTTCCAGACACTCACCACTCTCTGTGTGGAAAAAGTTGCCCCTCTGGAACTTTGTGTCTTCCCCTCTCACCTTAAACCTATGCCCTCTAGTTTTAGGCTCCCCTACCTTTGGGAAAAGATATTGATCTATGCCCCTCATTATTTATGAACCTCTATTAGATCACCCCTCAGCCTCCTAAGCTCCAGAGAAAAAAGTTCTGGTCTATCCAGCCTCTTATAACTCAAGCCATCATGACCCGGTAGCATCCTAGTAAATCTCTTCTGCACCCTTTCTAGCTTAGTAATTTCCTTTCTATAATAGGGTGAACAGGACTGTACACAGTATTCCAAGCCTCCCACTGTGTCCTGGAATACGTTTCATCAGGTCCTGGGGATTTATCTATATTGATGCGCTTTAAGACTTCCAGCACCACTTTCTCTGTAATATGTACCGAGTCTGCCGTAAGTGTTAGAAGTTTGAGCAGCTTCGGCTCAGTTTATGAGTTGGAGGCTGAACTACTGACAGTACAATGCATCAGGGAGGGGGAAAATTACTTGGAATTTTTGTTCCAGTAGACAGTCACACCTGTTGGGACAGAGTCTGCTGATTTGGTCACTGGTCAGGGACAGGAGATTGACTGAGAGAGAGGCAGGTAAGGGGATTCAGAGGGTAGGAATCTTAGCCTTCAGGATTGTCCAACTGGTTTGAGATTTTTTCAGCTCGTTTGGGCTGCAGAGTGGATGAGCAAACTGACCTTGGCACCATAGTCCTGGAAGCCATTCAAGTTAGAGGAGAAAAAAAGAAATATAGGGGTAACATGGGATGGTTTAGTCAGAAGGATTCACACTGCTCTCTGCAGCAAAGAGCATGAGTCTAGATGGCTGTGTTACTTGCCTTGTGCCAGGGTTCAGGACATCTGCTCAGGGCTGAAGAGGAACTTACAGTATTGTATCGGATCTACAGCTCAAAAGCAGCTGCACAGGGGGAGGACCCAGTCATTGTAGTCCATGTAGCTACCAGTGACATAGGCAGGACAAAGAAGGAGGTTTTGCATGGTAGTATGAGGACCTAGGTACCAAATTAAGAAGCAGGATCTCAAAGTTCATAATCTGGATTATTACCTGAACCACTTGCTAATTGACTTAGGACAAATCAGATCAGGGAGTTGAATGCGTGATTCAAAGATTGGTGTGGGAGGTGGATTCTGGTTCATGGGGCACTGACACCAGCACTGGGGAAAACATTTAAAACCAAATAGTGGACAGAGAATCAAATTTGTGGCAAGGAATCAAACATTTATAGAAATAACTGGATGAAGGGATGGTTGACAAATTTGCTGATGACACAAAGATAAGTGGGAAAATAAGTTGTGACAAGGACATACGAGGGCGGGTTCAAAAAGCCAGAAAGGTTAAGTGAGTGGACAAATATCTGGTAATTGGATAGAATGTGGGCAAATGGGAAATTGACCATTTCAGCAGGAAGAATGAAAAATAAGCACTTTGTCTAAACGGTGAGAGATTGCAGAGCTCAGAGATTCAGAGGCATTCTGGGTGTTTTATTACATAAATCACAAAAGGCTAATATGCAGGTACAGCAAGTAATTAGGATAATGGAACGTTATCATTCATTCTGAATGGAATTAAAACAGAATTAGGGAGGTTCTGCTTCAGTTGTACAGGTCACTAGTGAGACCACATCTGAGTACTGTGTACAGTGTTTATCTCCTTGATTAAGGAAGGGTGTAAGTATGCTGGAGACAGTTCAGGAAAGGTTTACCAGACCAGTACCTGAAATGGATGAGCTGTGTTACGAAGAAAAGTTGGACAGGCTAAGCATCTATCTGCTGGAACTAAGGCCCCTGTGGGGCCTTGACAGGATGAGGTAAAGAGGGATAATCTAAAACTAGGGATCACTGTTTAAAATTAAAGGATCACCCAATTAAACTAGGGATGAGGAGAATTTCTTTTTCCTGAGTGTCATAAGTCTTTGGAACTCTCTTCCTGAAAAGGTGGTGAAAGCAGTCTTTGATAATTTTAAGGCAGAGGTGGTTAGATTTTTGGTATGTTGGGGCAGGGGGGGCAGTGATAGGTAATTGGGAGTCAGTGGGATGAAGGTTTGAAGTTACTATCAGGTCAGAGAGTAAAGGGCCATTCTGCTCAATCCCTCCTCGTTGACAGTCCAGATATCCCAGGAAACAGTCTAGTGAACCCTTGTTACTCTCCTTCTGGGCAATTTTCTGGATAAGAAGACCCAAACTCTGCTGAGTGTTCTAAGTGTGGTTTCACCAAAACTCGATACAATTGCAGAAACATTTCCTCATTCTGAAACTCCATCCCTAGGGAATAAAGGCTAACAGACCATGTGCATCCTAATTTCCTGCTGTGCCTACGTGCTGACTCTCTGTGATTTGAGGACAATGATTCCCCATAAAACATTAGACAAGGGTCGTGGGTGGAGAGGGGGACTGGTGGTGTTGAGATGGTGGCGCGGGCTCGTTGGGCCGAAGGGCCTGTTTCCCAGGCTGTTTTTGTTCTTTGTTCTTCTTCTTTGATTCTCTCTGAACATTTCTCAGTCTCTGACCTGTTCCTGAACTTCCTACTTTTCCATTTTTGCTCTCAGTCTTTAGGGTCCTGGGGAATTCGAATCAGCACTGGCTGCAGCCTCTGGTCTATTTCATTGGCAACCTGCTGGGGTTGGCTCTGGCCATCTACAAGTGCCAGGCGATGGGGCTGCTGCCCACACACGCCTCTGACTGGCTGGCATTCATCCAGCCACCCAAGGTGAGATCCACACTCGGTCTGTGAGGGGGAGCCAGGAAAATAGGAAGAGGAAACCATTCAGGGCTGTGGAGTTTGAGGGGTCGAGTGGACTGGACCCAATTTTTTTTATTCATTCATGGGACATATTTATTGCCCATCCCTCGTTGCCCTTGGAGAGCAGTTGAGAGTCAACCACAGGAAATCTGCCACCCTTACCTGGTGTGGCCTACATGTGACTCCAGAGCCACAGCAATGTGGTTGATTCTCAACTGGCCTCAGGCAAGTAGGGATGGGCAATAAATGCTGGCCAGCCAGAGATGCCCATATCCCACGAATGAAGAAAAATAAATTTGAGTGATGGGGGAGGAGTGCAGAGAAAGTGGAGATATCTTTGGGAATTGAGGGATGGGGGAAGTGTGCGGGGAAAATGGGAATATCTTTGAGAATTGAGGGATAGTGGGGAGATTGTGAGGAAAGAGGGGAAATCTTTGGAAATTGAGGAATGGGAAGGAGTGTGGGGAAAGCGGAGATGAAGTTGATGATGAATTGTGGAGCAGGCTCAACAGAAGCTATTCCCACTCCGATCCTTACCATCTTCTCCTTTCACACAGAGAGTGGAGTACACGGGCGGGGGCCTGGTCCTGTGATGATCCCACTGTCCTCCTATCGCTCACTGAGACACGGCCCGAGGACGATCGACACCTGCTGCCATCTGGCTCACCTGGGACCAGGCTTTCTGTAGGTAACATGCCCTCCCATCACTGGCCCCTCACACACACACAGAGACAGACACCTGGCCCATGTGCCTGTGACCAATGTCGGAATGGCTGGAGATATTGACAGCAGGGAGTGTGTATTTTTTCACTGGGCATTCAGTTGTTTATCATGTTGACCCCCTTTGCTGATCCTCGGCTGAGGAAGCTGTTGGGGTTGACAGTCGGACTGGAGGTTCCTGGATCAGTCATTCCAGGTCAGGAGGTCACACTTTCCTGAAACATTTTCCTGAGAATCAAGCTGCTGTAACAGGTTCTCCCAGGAGTCCCTTAAACCGTCTCTGAAATTAGGTTCCCAGACCATGTGTTGCCTCATTCATACCTTATGGGATCTTGCTGTGCACACGGCAGTCATCATCTCTTCCCACAGAACAGCAGGGACTGCGCTACGGGAGTGACCAATCGAAAGGGAGGAATGGTCTAGCTCCTCTGCCCTTTCAGGCTGTCCCAAAGTGCTCTGAATCAACACGGCAACTTCCTGTTTCCGAAACACAGTCACTGCTGTTCACCTGGGAAACTCAGCAAATTCCACAAACTGTTGGGTAACCACCAAACGTTCGGCTGTTTGAAGAACTGGCCCTCGAAAACCAGCAGGAGCTCTCCTTCTGTCCATCCAGTAGTGGATAAATCCTAGAAGCTCTACAGAGTAGAATGGCCATTCAGCCCATCTGGCCTACACCAACAAAAATCCCACCCATGTCCTATCCTGTAACCCCACATATTTACCCTGCTAATCTCCCTGACACTAAGGCAATTGAGTCTGGTCAATCCACCTAACCTGCACGTCTTCGGACTCTGGGAGGAAACCAGAGCACCTGGAGGAAACCCACACAGACATGAGGAGAATGCACAATCAGTCACCTGAAGCCAGATTTGAACCGAGTACCTGGTGCTGTGAGGCAACAATGCTAACCACCAGCCTCCCCTGTGTCTGTGTGGAGTTATCACCTTCTCCCCGTGTCCGCGTGAGTTTCCTCTGGGAGGAAAGTGGAGTACCCGAACTCCAAAAGCATGCTGGTCAGGTGGATTTGCTATGCTAAGTTGCCACTTAATGTCACAAAATACGTAGATTGGGGTAATTAGTGGGGTAAATATATTGGGTTATGGGGATAGGATGGGTGAGAGGGCCTGGGTAAGATGCTCAGATAGTCAGTGCAGACTCAAAGAGCTGAGTGGTCTTTCTTGCACTATAGGATTCTACTATTTTATAGATGCACGCTTACATCTGTGGGTGCACGTTTGTGTGGGTGCACACACATTTCAGTTCATATGCACCTGTGTGCAAGCACATACATGTTTGTGTGTGTGAATGTGTTGTCTGCTTTCACTTCATTTAATGATTGTGTTTGAGTTGTTCCTCTGTGTGTGTTTGTGGGGGGGGCGGGGGAGAGGTATCAATAATCTCTCTCCGCCCCCCCCCCCCCCCCCCCCACCCCGCAACCCCCACCATTCTGAGCTTACACCCGATGCCAGGAGTGGACTGAGAAGGCTGGAGGCAAATCGATAACCTCGAGGTGAGTGGAGAAACAATCAGTGTGAGTTTGACACTGCTGTGAAGAATGTGCAATGTCTTTTCATGTCTGTAGCTGTGGAAATAAAGAGTTTCAGTGAAACGGGGCCTCTGTGAAATGACAGCAGACAAAAATGAGAGTCAGATTTCACTGACTCCACCAGCTTAAAGCTCTCCTGTTCCACTTTAAATTCTGCAACACTCTCACCTTTTCTCTCCCACAATATTCAGCCTTCAGTAACCTGAGCTGGTGGAAATATAATCGTTCTCTATTTGCTGACTCATTTCACCATCACTCCTGTTCTTCCAGCACAATCCTGATCCCCACTTCCACTGCTGAAGAACACTAACAGACATCCCTCCCTCCGTGTTCGAGTCTTCAATGTTCACCTTTTCAGTTGGGTAGGATTTCAGTTGAGAATCATAACACATCCCATTTCCATCTCCTCATGGTGTCTGGGCCAGATCAGGTAAATTTTTCTTTAAAAGATCTGTTTAACCCTTCTCCCCAAAGTCCAGCATCTACAAGGCACAACTCTTGTGTCCAATTGAATAAGCTCCAGTTTTCTGAATTAGTGCAGCTCCAACAACTCAGGAAGCTCAACACCATTCAAGACAAAGCAGCCAGATTGGCAATCCTTCTACAAACTCCAACACTAACTCACATGGTAGCTGTATGTACCACCTTCAAGATGCACTGCAAGCACTCAGCAAGGCTTCTTTGACAGCATCTTGCAAACCCACAACCTCTAGCACCTTGGATAAGGGCAGGAAATGCATAGGAACATCATCGCCTGCAAGTTCCCCTCCAAGTCACTCACCATCTATACTCAGAGATTGATGACAATGTGAAATTCAGTGCCGCAGGAACTAGCTGGACAATTCATTCTTATAGTTCAAAAAGAAAACGTGATGAGTACATGAGGGAAGGGAGATTAGAAAGATGAGCTGAAAGGCTGAAATGAGGGAGATGGAATGGGAGTTGTCTTGTGTGAAATATAAACATCAGCACAGACTAGTTAAACCGAACAGTTGCCTTCCAGACTGGATATTCTCTATAATTCAATGTAATCTCTGATCAGCACGTTCCACCATTTGCACTGCACATGTTCAGAGTATAACTTGGTGCTGAGAAATCACACTGAGCTCCTGTACTCATTAATGTCCACAGAGATTCTGTTATGTGTAAAATTATGAATTGTAACATTGTCATTGAAATCGATGAGCAGAAATTTTCATCAACCAGATCCACTCTCGAAAAATATAATTCCAAAAAATGAAGCAGCTTAACTAATAACAGCTGAACAGTATTTAAAAGTGCAAGGAAACAACTTTAATTTCTACCTTCGCACAATTTTAGTTCCAATATGCAACATTCCTCAGATGTAACTCCCACTTCGATTACAGTTAAAAACCATAAATATACTTGCTATAATGAGTATAGACTGTCCTGAAGCTTTCAGAGAGAAGATGAGTCTTAGAGCAGCTTGTAGAAACCCTCCATCTTCAAGCAGTCCCCAGTGTACTTCCAGCTCTGATGGTAACTGAAACTCTCCTCACAGTCTGCACATTCTCATGGTTTCTCCCTAATTTGAAATTCAATCACAATAGTTAGTTGTGAATTCGCTGGTGTGTCAGAAGATTCGATGAGGTAACGTATCCCTTCCCACACTGCAAGCAGGTGAACGGCCTCTCTCCAGTATGAACCCGCTGATGTATTGCTAGTTTAGACGACTGATTGAATCCCTTTTCACACACAGAACAAATGAAGGGCCTGTCCTTTGTGTGGATTCGCTGGTGTATTGCTAGGTTGGATGAGTGATTGAATCCTTTCCCACACACAGAGCAGATGAATGGTTTCTCCCCAGTGTGAACTCGCTGGTGTGTCAGCAGAGTTGATGACCGACTGAATCCTTTCCCACACACAGAGCAGGTGAATGGCTTCTCTCCAGTGTGAATTTGCTGGTGTGTGAACAAGGTGGCTGACTGAGCAAATCCCTTTCCACACTGGGAACAGGTGAATGGCCTCTCCCCAGTGTGAACTCGCTGGTGTTTCAACAAAGTAGATGAGTCAGCAAATCCCTTCCCACACTGGGAGCAAGTGAATGGCCTCTCCTGAGTGTGAGCTCGCTGGTGTATCAGCAGAGTGGATGAGTGAGAAAATCCCTTCCCACATTCAGGGCAGGTGAACGGTTTCTCCCCAGTGTGAACTCGCTGGTGTATTGCTAGATTGGATGACTGATTGAATCCCTTCCCACATTGGGAGCAGGTGAACGGTCTCTCCTCAGCATGAGTCCTCTGATGTATATTTAAGCTGGATAACTGAGTGAATCCCTTCCCACACTGAGAGCAGGTAAATGGCCTCTCACCAGTGTGACTGCGTCGATGAGTTTCCAGCAGGGAAGGGTAATTGAATTCTTTCCCACAATCCTCACACTTCCATGCCATCTCCCTGTTGTGACTGCAATTATGTTCCTAAAGGCCAGATGATTGGTTGAAGTCTTGTCCACAAACAGAACACATTTACAGTTTCTCTCCACTGTGAATGGTGCTTTTTCCTTCCTGTTTCAAAATACAATGATATTCAGGTTACGATAAATGGCCGACTCATCAGATTCTGATATCATGTTTTGTTTCAGTTTCTCAACTGCAAATCTTCTTCTTGTAAACCCCTGTGAAATTGATTTAAAACAGAAAAAAATTGAGTGAGAAAGAACCCACAAAAACACAAAGGTGGGTTGTGAAATTGAACTGAATAAATCTGATAATTTGTGGAGCCCTCGTGAGGAAAGGGTAACCAAGAAAGCTGCTGGATTGTCATACAAACCCAACTGGTTTGCTGATGTCCTTCAGGGAATGAAACCTGTCACACGGTCTGGGTCCGCACAAGACTTTGGGAGGAGACAGGGAGACGTAGGAGTAGCCAGGGGTGAAGGCAAGGGATTTTATACATCTACAACTTGACAAGAACTTTGACAGAATCTCACAAACCCTCAACTCCATTAGAAGGACCAAGATAGCAAGTGAATATAAACAGCATCACCTCTGAGTTCCTCCAACCACACACCGTTCTGACTTATCTGACATCCAGTACTAAAAGAACAGAAATTTCTTTCATATAAATACTGGAAAGACAATCCATTGTCTTCAGTCCACCCTCCAAACTCCACTCCATCACCAGCAATTCAATCCCTCTTCCTGGGAACATATCTGACCTGAACCAGGCTGTTCACAGCCCTGGTGAAATATTTCACCCCAAGATGAGGTTCCAGCCACACATCATCATCATCAAGACCGCCTATTTCCACCTCAGTAAGCTCGCCCGATTCCACAGTCTCAGTTCATCTGGAATTCTCATCCATTCCACTGTGATGTGAAACTCAGGGGAATGGGAATATTGAGGGGGAATGGGATTGTCTGAATTGCTCCAAAGAGGGTTGGCATGGATTTGAGTTGCCAGATGGATTCCTCCTATGTTGTAATGTCTCCATCAGTGGAAATAGGTAACGTTGACACAATGCCTTTTCAAGACAAGAAATAGGGAATCATAAATAACATAGCACGTACATATAAACTACATTAAACAGCACTACATTAAACATATCTCTGTCCCAGGCGAATTTACAGTTCATTTAAACAGCCTTCTCCTGGGAAAACTCCCCCTTTAATTGTGAACGTTAGTTAGGTTATCTTGTTACCCAGATAAATAAAGGCGACAACCTGAGGGAGCTAAAAGATGTCAATATCTTTGAGAGAGAGAAAGATACCTGGGCCAAGTCCTGTTCCTAATTCCGATGTTCGTCTATAATCATTCCAGAGCCTGCAGCCTCCCTGAATTAACTTCCTTTTCCTCTAGTTGCTGCAAATCCCCAATTTCCCCCAGAATGAGAAAAGAAATGGAAAGGGGGAGACATTGATTTCCTCCCAGATGTTGCCCAGAGGAGGAAGTTTCAATCTGAAAATCATCGACAAACTTCCGCATTGAGACATCACAATGGAGGCCTGCCTATATCAGCCAATAGAAATCAAACTGCTCCGCGGTGACGTCCTAGGGGTTCCATTGTGCAGGCCTTGCGCGCTGAACCTGGAGCCCCGCCCCCACCCACTGTTCCCCTCCTCGAGCCAAGGTTTCCAGACAAGCGGCTGGCGGCTCCGGCCAGAGCGAGAGGCCGCTCGGTGATCTCCCCCTCCCCCCTCCGGCTGCTCCAAAAAGACATCGAGGGCGACCGCTGGCGGCAGCCGCACTGCGCCTGCTCCGGACAGCTCGGCTCAGCAGCGCTCTCTGCGCCTGCGTGCTGGGCTGCCAGCTGAGGGAGTGGGAGAGGGGACTTTGCAAAATCTCTTCCCATCAGTTTCTTCCAAGTCCTGCAGCTTGATTTGAAACAGCAGCTTCTGTTTTTAGCTTCACACACAGACTCAAAACTTCCTCCTCTGGCCAACATCTGTGAATAAAACATTTATTTCTCCTCCGGGAAATATGGAGAGTTGTGGAACTTTGTAACTAACCTGGTGTTGTCAGACTTTTTACTGGAATTAGAGCCAGAGGAGGAGTAATCCAGGGTAATGATTTGGGGATAAAGCAAAATCCTGCAAATGTTGGAATTTTGAATGAAACAGACCCGCTGAGCTTACCCAGCATTTTCTGTTTTTATTATAATGATTTTGGGACCTGGGTTTGAATCCTACCACGTTTCAATAAAAATATTGATGAACATGAATTAATTGTTGTAGAAACACATCTGGTTCTGTAATGACCTTTAAGTACAGAAATCTGCCGTCCTGATCCTACATATGACTAAATTCACAAACTCAGTAAACAGGGAATGTCACCATCAGAAAAACAGAGCTCCTGGACGGCAGAAGGGTTGTGACAGATTATGGAGAAGGTCATTGAAAACAACACAGACTTTAATGGAACAACTGGTCCCAAACACAATCTCTTGTGGTTAGTGTGGCAGGGTGTGGTGAATCAGGTTTTAAAAGAGTCAAATTATATATGTTTTCTAGCTTGGACAACCACATTTAAGTCTGGGACTCAGATGAGGATATGAATTGGTGTTTGGTGGTTAAGACCGGAATCTATGTATTATGTCAGGAAGCCTTAAATCCAGAGTGAGAATATTTCAGAACCAGGGTTCAAAATAAATGACTCTGGGTGGTGAATTCATCCTCAAAAGAAGAAAACAACAGCACAGGAACAGGCCCTTCAAGCCTGCACCAACCATGCTGCCCGACTGAACTAAAACCCCCTACCCTTCCAGGGATCATATCCCTCCATTCCCATCCTATTCATGGATTTGTCAAGTCACCCCTTAATAGTCACTATCATATCTGCTTCCACTACCTCTCCCGGCAGTGAGTTCCAGGCACCCACCACCCTCTGTGTAAAAAACTTGCCTCATACATCTCTTTTAATTCTTGCCCCTCACACCATAAATCTATGCCCCAAGTAACTGACTCTTCCACCCGGGAAAATATTTTATCCATGCTCCTCAATCTTATCGACTTTTCTCAGATCGTGCCTCAACTTCAGTCATTTCAGTGAGAACAAACTAAATTTCTCCAACCTCTCCTCATAGTTAATGCCCTCCATGCTAGGCAGCATACTGGTAAATCTTTTCTGTACCTTCTCCAAAGCCTCCACATGCTTCTGGTAATGTGGCGACCAGAGTTGAACACTGTATCCCAAGTGTGGCCTAAGGTTCCATAAAAAACTGCAACATGATTTGCCAAAAGGACCGTGAAAATTCTGTCATGGGAGGAACTACTGGAAGAAAAATCACCCTGTACATGGGAGAGACAGAAACGATGAGGACCATCTCCTCCAATCACAGATTCTGTCTTTCCTGATGTTGCTAAATCTGCAGAGGCAGATCTCAAATTGGAGGAACAGCTTTGCTACCTATTTTGAGAAAGGAAGTTCACTGACTCAGCAGCCCATCTGTGATGTGTAGAGGGGTTGTGTCTTCCTGCTACAGAACAAGTTTCATAGCAGTGTGAGCCTCAAAAGGAGCGATCCAGCCATCGGCAGAGCTTTCCCCATTCTGCTGAACAAGTCTCGATTATTTTTATATATCACAGGAGGTGGGGTGGACAGCACAGGAATTTGAGTAACTAGATATTGTGAACATACCAATCACTTGGGTCGTCACATTAAAACTTGAGGTACGTTCATCCAGGTTCATATTCTAAATTGCTATTATTTACAGTTTAATGCTAACAGACGACACACAGAAGCCCCGGTCAGAGTTGATCTCAGCTGCTGTAGTGAGGTTATTGATGGGTTATTAATGCAAATCCATATACAATGAAGATCAGAATTGGGAGAGTTTTTTCCTGCTCCACAGTCTGAACCAATAAACATCTGCCCCAATTCAATTGCCTTGTGTCAAACAGTTAGAATTGTCATTTAGAAAGAGAGTATGAGTGTATTTTTAAAATAAATTCAAAATATCATTTACAGATTCCAATTTAAAAGATTTAATATATACATAAATACCGAAGACTATCTTACAAAGAAGTAAACTAACACAAAAGGTAATGTTACTATGTGACTGCATCACTAATAAAGGAGTTACTGAGAATGGAAAACAATCCCCTGGAAACCAAAAAAATAGCCCTTAAAAATCAAAGAGTAGCTTTCGAGAAGATCTCAATACAAGCACTGAAAATAAATACTTTGTGCCCTGCAGATGGATCTTTCAGAGAATGAATTGTAGATTTTGCCCCAGAGATCAAATTAGAACTGAAGCAAAAGTTGCCAGGGGTAGTAGTAGAGGCGGGTACAATTTTATCTTTTAAAAAGCATTTAGATAGTTACATGGGTATGATGGGTATAGAGGAATATGGGTCAAATGCAGGCAATTGGAATTAGCTTAGGGGTTTAAAAAAAGGGGAGGCATGGACAAGTTGGACTGAAGGGCCTGTTTCCATGCTGTAAACCTCTATGACTCTGAAAGTTCTTAATATTATTCTAAACAGGTTCCTGTTGAGAGTTCTTCAGTTAAGAGGGAAGATAAGAACATAAGAACATAAGAAATAGGAGCAGGAGTAGGCCATCTAGCCCTTCGAGCCTGCCCCGCCATTCAATAAGATCATGGCTGATCTGTCGTGGCTCAGTTCCACTTTCCCGCCCTCTCCCCATAACCCTTAATCCCCTCTTTTATCAAGAACCCATCAACCCGCTTCTTAAAAATATTTAGCGAGGCAGCCTCCACCACTTCAACGGGCAGAGAATTCCAGAGATTCACCACCCTTTGAGTGAAGAAGTTCCTCCTCAACTCCGTTCTAAACCGCCTCCCCTTTATCTTGAGGCTGTGCCCCCTAGTCCTACTGTCTTTTTTGAGCGGGAAGAGTCTCTCCACCTCTATCCTATCCATCCCATTCATCATCTTATACGTCTCAATGAGATCTCCCCTCATTCTTCTAAACTCTAACGAGTACAAGCCTAGTTTATTCAGCCTCTCCTCATAGCTCAACCCCCTCAACTCCGGTATCAGCCTAGTAAACCTCCTCTGCACTCCCTCCAGGGCCAAAATATCCTTGCGCAGGTGCGGCGCCCAAAACTGCACACAGTACTCCAGCTGCGGCCTCACCAATGCCCTATACAGCTGCAGCAAGACCTCCCTACTTTTATATTCAATCCCCCTCGCTATGAAGGCCAGCATCCCATTCGCCTTCCTGACCACCTGCTGCACCTGCAAGCTGGGTTTTTGCGACTCATGCACAAGGACCCCGAGGTCCCTCTGCACCGTCGCCTGCTGCAGTTTTTCGCCACGTAAGTAATAGTCCTTCCTACCATTCTTCCTACCAAAGTGGACCACCTCACACTTGCCAACATTAAATTCCAACATTAAATTGCCAACATTAAGATCACAGGTGTTACTTTTAAAAAGTGACATTGCAGCCCCGAAAATCAGTGACACTTCCAGAATATTAAATTCCAGCGAGTTACAAGGTTTGCTAACGTCAGCAGAAATAAAATATTGTCAGACTATCAATACTGAACAGCAGCAAAAACAGCAGAATCCAACCCCTGCAGTCATTTATGAACTTGCTGATGTCTCAGGAGCCATTGTGACTGAGTGAATCCCTTCCCACACACAGAGCAGTTAAATGGCCTCTTACTGTGAGTGCGTTGGTGAGCCAGCAGGTTGAAAGACTTTGCGAATCCCTTCCCACACATGGAGCAAGTGAATGGCCTCTCCCCTGTGTGAACTCGCTGGTGAGCAGAGAGGTTGAATGACCGATTGAATCCCTTCCCACACACGGAGCATGTGAATGGTCTCTCTGCAGTGTGAGTGCGTCGGTGCGCAGTGAGGTTGGACGACTGCCTGAAATTCTTTCCACAGTCAATGCAGCTGAATGGCTTCTCTTTAGTGTGAATTTTCTGGTGTCTCAGCAGGGTGGGTAAAGCTGTGAATCCCTTTCCACATACAAAGCAAGTAAATGGTCTCTCCCCAGTGTGAATTCTCTGGTGTGCAATGAGGGAGGATGCCTGTCTGAAACTCCGTCCACAGTCAGTGCAGCTGAATGGTTTGTCCTCAATGTGAACTCGCTGGTGTGACAGTAAGTGGGATGACCCAGTGAATCCCTTCCCACAGTCGGAGCAGGTGAACGGCCTCTCCCCAGAATGAACTCGCTGGTGTGACAGGAGGTGGAATGATTGAGTGAATCCCTTCCCACACACAGAGCAGATGAATGGTCTCTCCCCAGTGTGAGTACGTTGGTGCACAGTGAGTGCTGAAGAATGCCTGAACCTCTTCCCACAGGAGGTGCAGGTGAATGGCTTTTCCTCAGTGTGAATTCTCTGGTGAGACCAAAGGCCAGATGATTGAATGAATCCCTCCCCACAGACAGAGCAGGTGAATGGTCTCTCCCCAGTGTGACTGCGCCGATGATTTTCCAGCAGGGAAGGGTAACTGAATCTTTTCCCACAGTCCCCACATTTCCACGGTTTCTCCATGGTGTGGTGTCCTTATGTCTCTCCGGGTTAAACGATCAGTTGAAGCCTCATCCACACATAGAACACATGTACAGTTTTTCCTTGCTGTGAATGGTGTGATGTTTTTTAAGGCTGTGTAACTGGATAAAGCTCTTTCCACAGTCAATTCACTGAAACACTCTCACTCGGGTGTGTGTGTACCTTGGTGCTTTTTCAGTCACACTGATGTTTGAAATCTTCTCCTCCAGGCTGAAGACAAACATTTCTCCTTCCACGTTCAAAGTCTTAGGATATTCAAGTCCTAATGAATCGAGACTCTGTCTGATTTTGATGTGATGTTTCCTCACCTCACCTGTAAAAGGAATTTACAAAATTAATCACTGTCAGTCCAGGATAGAAATTTTGAACAGGCAATTCGAATTCTCTTGAACATTTCTTCCTCTCTTGTTCCCCAAATCAAAAAAACCCCATCCCAAACACTCTCCCTCCTCTCTGGGCTGAAATCCAAACCCATCTCATCATCTGCAGGATTTCTTTCCTCCACTCCCAGTTTTCTCCCTCCCTCTCCTCTGTCTGGGTTCAGTTCGACAACACCAGGTTTAAGTCCAACCGACTTATTTGATAGTAAACTCACTAGCTTTCGAGGTTTCCCTCTTCTTCAGGTGAATGGAGAGTTCTGGCCTCAGACAGAGCATATAAAGCACAGACAGTTTACAGATTACTGATTAGAATGCGAATCTTTACACCTAACCTGCTGTTCAAGTCCTAAAGTGGCCGACAATGTGAGTGGAAGGAGCACTGATCACAGGTTAAAGAGATGCGTATTGTCTCCAGACAGTACAGTAAGTGAGGTTTTGCAAACCCAGGCAAGTCACGGGGGTTACAGATAGTGCGACATGAACCCAAGATCCCTGTTGAAACCAGGTGTTGACAGACTTTTTACTGTGTTTACCCCAGTCCAACGCCGGCATATCCACATCATGGGTTCAGTTCTCCAGCTTCTGTCTGCAGGCTGACAATAAAACCAATGGATCTTATTGGGGATGTTGGGGCCTCCAGCGGGTATTTGTGAATCCTCCCCGCCCACCTCCCAGGGTTTCCTTCCTTCCCAGAGATCAGAGTCCTCATTGATTTGAGGCCAAAGTGTAACCTCTTATTTACTGTCCCCCTCCCCCATCCTCTGATGTGAACCATCCTCCAGTGTCTGAGCCAGGATGGGGCCGTTAATCTGGGAGGGAGAAGCCCCGCAGCTACAAACTAGGGAGCTGACAATGATTCTGAAGGGTTTGCGGATGCACAAAGTGTTTCCAAATCCTCCCAGCCACCGCCTAACGCTGACTCCGCTTCTCCGGGACCATAAGGTCCATAAATACATGCACCTGGCTCCTAACGCCCCCCACAAAGATGGCGACCGCACATGCGCCCTGCTGCCCAAACGCTCCCTACAAAGATGGCGACCGCACATGCGCCCTGCTGCCCACTGATCCCAATAAAGATGGCGGCCGCGCTGCCCATTGTTCTGTAAAGATGTTGATTGTAAAATCAATCATCCTCGGGCTTCTTATTTGCGGTTTGAGGCCCGCACCCAGTTTCTATGAATTTCCCTTTCCTACACAGGATGTTTATGAAGCCTCCTTTCTCACCCGCCGATTATATTTAACCTCACTCACCCGCTGTCTCCAATTAATCGCTGCTCTCCCTGAGGCTCACCCGGTCCGGCCACTGTCAACACCAGCACTGCGCATGCTCCAGTCAGAGCGGCACTGCCTACTGAAGATAGAGCGTATTCTCACTCTCGGTGCATGCTGGGCACCAGCACCACCATTGACCAGTGATATTTTCTGCTCCAATTACAACGGAGTCATCGAGTCACTGGGTGGCACGGTGGCAAAGTGATTAGCACTGCTGTCTCACAGCTTCAGGAACCTGGTTTCAATTCCTGACTTAAGTCCATGTCTATGTGGAGTTTGCATGTTTTCCCCATGTAGGCATGGGTTTCCTCCAGGTGCTCTGGTTTCCTCCCACAGTCCAAAGATGTGTGGGTTAGGTTGATTGGACATGGTAAATGAACCTTGAGTGTCCCAGGGTGTGATAGGTTAGAGGGATTAGCAGGGTAATGAAGCGGGGACAGGGCCTGGGTGGGATTGTTGTCGGTGCATTCGATAGGCCAAATAATCTCCTTCTGCACTGTAGCAATGATATGTCAGGAAATTAAGTTAGTGACACACATCCAAGTGTGTGGGATCTTCTCCATAATTCCATTTTGGATTTTATTAAAAGCAAAAAAAATCCTAAACGTCAGGTGTTAAGTTACTGGAATCTCAGCAGATGGTGTGAACAACTGTCTTTTTTCTCTCAAAGAGAACACTGAAACAGCTCCTGAGCACAAAGACTGTACTGAGCGAATATCAATTGCTTTGAATTTTTAGAGCTGGAATGATAACAGGTTGAAGAACTAAACCCTTTTGCAGACAATGTATCTGAATGGTTTCCCCCAAAATAATTGTTGTTATGTCAGTAAATGGGATCATCAAGTTTTCTTTTATTCATTCATGGGACATGGGTGTCGCTGGCATTCCAGCATTTACTCCCCATCCATAGTTACCCTTGAACTGAATGCCTTGCTCGGCCATTTCAGAGGACCCTCTGCAGCTCTGGAGGCCAAACCAGGTAAGGGTGGCAGATTTCCTTCCCAAAGGACATTAGTGAACTAGATGGGTTTTTGAGACAATTGGCAACAGTTTCATGGTCATCAGTCAATTTTTAATTTCAGATATTTTTATTGAATTCAAATTCCACCATCACCATTCCTGACAGAACATTTGATTTGATATGATTTATTATTGTCACATATATTGAGATATAGTAAAAAATATTGTTTCTTGTACACTATACAGACAAAACATACTGTTCATAGAGTACTTGGGGAGAAGGAAAGGAGAGTGTGCAGAATATAGTGTTACAGTCATACCAAGGGTGTAGGGAAAGATCAGCTTAATATATGGTAAGTCTATTCAAAAGTCTGATGGCAGCAGCTGATCTTGAGTCAATTGGTATGTGATCTCAGACTTTTGTATCATTTTCCTGACAAAAGAAGGTGAAAGAGAGTATGTGCGGGGTGCATGGAGTCCTTGATTATGCTGGCTGCTTGTTTGAGGCAGAGGGAAGTGTAGACAGAGTCAATGGATAGGAGGCTGGTTTGCATGATGGACTGGGCAACATTCATATTTCATAGTTTCTTGCAGTCTTGGTCAGAGCAGGAGGCTAATGAAGCTGCGATATATCCAGAAAGGATCCTTTCTATGGTACATCTGTAAAAATTGGTGAGAGTCATAGTAGACATGCCAAATTTTGTTAGCCTCCTGAGAAAGTAGGGGCTTTCTTAACTCTGCAGCGTGGAGGCACCGGGACAAGTTGTTGGTGATCTGGACATCTAGGAATGTGAAGCCCTGATTCATTTCAACTTCATCCCTGTTGATGTAGACAGGGGCATGGTCTTGACTATGCTTCCTAATGTTGATGACTATCTTCATGGGCAATGTTGGTTTGAGGAATCAGGTGATCGCTGATAGGACTGTTTTGTATCAGTGGACTGATCAATATTTAAGAACTCAGCAATCAACTGGGATGAGTACCACAGTAACAAACATTATTAGTAATAATAGAAGCATAGAAGACTGTGTGCCTAAGAAGAAACCCCATTTGTTTCTCAACTGGAAACCATAGATGAACAGGGATATCCACTGATGCTGAAGTCCACATGTGAGGTGTTCAAGTCATGTGACCTTGACCCATATAAGAAATCCAGATACAATCTACAGAGAACCATCAAAGACATCAAGAGTCAATATAGGACCAAGCTAGAGTCCCAGGCTAGCCACACGGGCTCCCATCAACTTTGGTGTCTGCAAGACGTGACAGGCTACAAAATGAAGGTATATAGAATCGCAGGCACCAATGCATCCTCCCTAATGAGCTCAATGCAATCCTGCAGAAGGCAACAGAGCGGCAAAACTATTGGTGTGAAAATCTGTATCTTTGTCCAAATCAGCCTTTCCAGAAAGGGTCGTGAACAAGACACCCTCCAATTTTCAATGGAACACAACCATCCAGCAGAGGGAAGCAGAGTAGTAAAGCTGATTGACTGTCGGCGTGGAAATCTGCATCTTTAGCCAAATTTGTTTCAATCTTCCTTTTGTTGTGATATCCTAATTTGCTAAAGATACTTTTACTCTCATTTTAAACATATCAAAGTCTGACCATGCTTTGTAAGCATCCAGTAGTTCATCTATCTTGTCAATCTCATCATTGAACCTGAACAAAAGATCGAAGACTTTATCTGTATTGAACTGATGGACATCCAGATCACAAAATATTTTGTTTATGATTTTCTTTTTGATAGTAAGTGACAAGGCCAAGACCAGATCTTGTTTCCTCCTTCGTGGGGGTGTAACCCATGTCCACATCGCCACTTCATTCTTCCACTGGTTGTATGGTTCAGATTTTGAGAACATTGGCAGGTCATCAGACCCTGACAATTCCCACTCACTTTCAGCCATTACTCACAAAAACTCCTGGAATTGTAATCTTAAGAACATAAGAAATAGGAGCAGGAGTAGGCCATCTAGCCCTTCGAGCCTGCCCCGCCATTCAATAAGATCATGGCTGATCTGTCGTTGCTCAGTTCCACTTTCCCGCCTTCTCCCCATAACCCTTAATCCCCTTGCCTATCAAAAACCTATCGACCCACATCTTAAATATATTTAGCGAGGCAGCCTCCACCACTTCAACGGGCAGAGAATTCCAGAGATTCACCACCCTTTGAGTGAAGAAGTTCCTCCTCAACTCCGTTCTAAACTGCCCCCCCACTTTATCTTGAGGCTGTGACCTCTAGTCCTACTGTCCTTTCTGAGCGGAAAGAGCCTCTCCACCTCTATCCTATTCATCCCATTCATCATCTTATATGTCTCAATGCGATCTCCCCTCATTCTTCTAAACTCTAACGAGTACAAGCCTAGTTTATTCAGCCTCTCCTCATAGTTCAACCCCCTCAACTCCGGTATCAGCCTAGTAAACCTCCTCTGCGCTCCCTCCAAGGCCAAAATATCCTTGCGTAAGTACGGCGACCAAAACTGCACACAGTACTCCAGCTGCAGCCTCACCTGTGCCCTCACCAGTGCCTCTTCTGTCTGAAATATACTTTCCTTTAGTTTTCAAACTTCACTATGAGACAAACACTCTCTGTTTCCGTCTTATAATCCTGACAGGTGAAGAAACTGGAGCCAGTCTTTACTTGGAATAGTTTTAGAATGAAACACTGCAGGTATTTAACTCCTAACTCCACTCTATGTCAGCAAGTTATTTGCACTCAAAAGAATCCAATCAATGTCCTCCATCTATATATTTTTAACCTAAAATGATACAGGTAACACCCAGGTTTGGAACAGATAATAGATTTAATTGGAGTGACTGCTGTGATGTTTCCACGAGTTGGATCATCCAGGGAATCTCCCACAATCATGGCAGACGAATGATCTTTGTGTAAATTTGTTGGTGTGTAGGCAGGCAAGATGACTCAGTGAATCCCTTCCCACACTCAGAGCAGGTGAACGGTCTCTCCCTCATGTGAGCTTCCTGGTATCAGCAGGTCAGATGATCGAGTGAATCCCTTTCCACACTCAGAGCAAGTGAGATGTCTCCCCTCAGTGCAAATCTGCTGGTGGTTGCACAGTATGGATGATCAACTAAATCCCTTCCCACAGTCAGAGCCAGTAAATGGCCTATCTCCCATATGAAATCTGTGGTGTCTCTGCAGAGTGGATAACTGAATGAACTGGTGTATGGCCTCTCTCCAGTGTGAATTTGCTGGTTTTCCTGCAGAATGGAGAAGTGAGTGAACCTCATACCACAGTCAGCACAAACGAATGGCCTCTCCTCAGTGTGGTTGCATTGATGGGTTTCCAGTACAAATGGATAATTGAATCCCTTCCCACAGTCCCATTTCCATGATTTCGCCATGGTGCCAGTGTCCTTGTGTCTCTCCAGGTTGGATGATCAGTTGAAGTCTCATCCACACACAGAACACGTGTACGGTTTCTCCCCGCTGTGAATGGTGTGATGTTTTCTCAGCCTGTGTAACCGGTCTACAGAGGGCCAAATGGGCTTGAGGAACTGAATGAATTCCTTCTGTGCCGTAATGACATTGATTCAAAGATACAGCGTAGCTACATGTATTATGAGTTGTGGGGGTCTGGAACGTGCTACCGAGTAGGGTGGTGGAGGCAGGAACGTTGGACTCGTTTAAGATGCAGTTAGATAGGCACATGAGTGAAACGAGAATGGAGGGATATGGTAGGGGCTATTAAATAGGGTTAAACCTCGGGAGACACCGGAAGGGCAGGCTGTAAGATTAATATTTTTGTCTTTATTCCACAGGTGGAGGTCCACCTCGTGTCAAGCGAGGGGCATGCACACGGCGGGTCGTGCGTGGGCTGCTCTTGGAAGTCCAGGAGTGGCCTAGTACTTCGTGTCGGTGTGTGTGCTTGATCCTGGACCGGTAGACGGGCGCCGCAACAGCTCAGTGACTAGCACTGCTGGCTGTGCAGACACATGGATTTGGGTCTGTGTCTGTGGGAGTTTGCGTATTCTCCCTGTGGTTGCGTGGGTTTCCTCCGGGCGCTCCGGTTTCCTCCCACACCCCAAAGATGTGCTCTTAGGCTAATCGGTTTTTACCAAATTGACACTATTTCTTCCCTGAATCTGACTGAGTAGGGTTCCATTCGTAGACATGCAGGGTAGAATAGGTGTAGGGTGATGCGGCGGCGCGGGCTCGTTGGGCCGAAGGGCCTGTTTCCCGTGCTGGGTTGTTCTTTGTTCTTTGTATGATACTAAATTAGTAAAAAAGAAATCCACTGAATTAGAAAACAATAAAAAAGGCTGAACAGGTAACTGAATCTCTCCTCACAGTCTCTAGATTTCCACTGTTTCTCCTCAATGTGACTGTGGTTGTGAACAGTGCTGTTTCTTTCATGTTCAAAGTTCCCTGCTTTTCAATTTACTATAAATTGTGCAGTTCCATCCAAACCTGATTTGATGTTTTGTGTGAGCTTCCTGACTTCAGATCCTCCCCTTCTAAGACCAGTTGTATTAACATCTATAACAAAGCTGGAGTTTTTTTTTCAGTTCAGCAGAAACAGCCCAAATAAACATGGTTCAATCTGAATATTAACAGCAAAAATCCAATCACAATACTTAATTGTGAACTCACTGGTGTCTCAGCAGATTGGCTGAAATGACAAATCCCTTTCCCAACAGGAAGTAGGTGACGGCTTCTCCCTAGTGTGAATTCGCTGGTGCCTTGCTAGGTGGGATGGCGTACTGAATCCCTTCCCACACTGGGAGCAGATGAAAGGTCTCTCTCCAGTGTGAATACGCTGGTGTGTCAGCAGATGGGATGACTGAGTGAATCCCTTCCCACACTGAGAGCAGGTGAATGGTCTCTCCCCGATGTGAACTCGCTGGTGTATCAGCAGATAAGATTGGTTAATGAATCCCTTCCCACACCGGGAGCAAGTAAACGGTCTCTCCCCAGTGTGGATTCGCTCATGTCTCAGTAAATTGGCTGAGTCAGCAAACCCCTTCCCACACTGGGAGCAGGTGAACGGTTTCTCTCCAGAGTGAATTCGCTGGTGCATTGCTAGGTGGGATGGCCGATTGAATCCCTTTCCACAATGGGAGCAGGTGAATGGCTTCTCCCCAGTATGAACACGCTGGTGTATCAGCAGGTTGGATGACTGAGTGAATCTCTTACCACACACAGAACAGGTGAAAGGCCTCTCCCCAGTGTGATCTCGCTGGTGTATCAGCAGTTTGGCTGAGCGAGTGAATCCCTTCCCACACTCGGAGCAGGTAAACGGTCTCTCCCCAGTGTGAACCCGCTGGTGTAACAGCAGAGTGGATAACTGAGCGAATCCTTTCCCACACTGAGAACAGATGAAAGGCCTCTCCCCAGTGTGAACTCGCTGGTGCGTCAGCAGATAAGATTGGTTAGTGAATCCCTTCCCACACTGGGAACAGGTGAACGGCCTCTCTCCAGTGTGAACTCGCTCATGTCTCAGCAGATTGGATGAGTCAGCAAATCCCTTCCCACATTGGGAGCAGATGAACGGTTTCTCCCCAGTGTGAACTCGCAAATGCATTGCTAGCTGGGATGGTCTATTGAATCCTTTCCCACACTCGGAGCACGTGAATGGTTTCTCCCCAGTGTGAATTTGCTGATGTCTTGCTAGGTGGGATGGCCTATCAAATTCCTTGCAACACTGGGAGCAGGTGAATGGCTTCTCTTCAGTGTGACTGCACTGATGAATCTCCAGTTGGGATGAGAAATCGAATCCTTTCCCACAGTCCCCACATGTCCATGCTAAATCCCTGTTGTGACTGCAATTATGTTCTGAAAGAGCAGATGATTGGTTGAAGTCTTGTCCACACACAGAGCACATGTATGGTTTCTCTCCACGGTGAATGGTGCTTTTTTCTTCCATGTTCAAAGTGCAATGCCATTCAGGTTACAATAAATTGGCTGTCTCCATCAGATTCTGATATGATGTTTGGTTTCAGTTTCCAAACTCCAAATCCTTTCCTAAAACCCTGTGAAATTGATTTAAAACAGAAAAAAGGGAGTGAGAGAGAACCCACAAAAACACAAAGGTAGCTTGTGAAATTGAGCTGAATGAATTTGGGAATTTGTGGGGCTGGCACTGCTGGCTTGTCATAAAAACTCAACTAGCTCACTAATGTTCTTCAGAGATCGAAACCTGCCACCCAGTCTGGATCTACACAAGACTGTGGACACTGTGGGGGGACACAAAGAGAAATAGGAGAGAGCAGGGATGAAGGAGAGGGATTTTATACATTTACAACTCAACAAGAACTTTGACAGAATCTCCCAAACCCTCAACCTCCATGACCAAGGAACAGTGTAGTGGGTTAGAAAGGAATGCCATCAACTTCAAGTTCCCCTACAACTCACATCCTGACTTGTGTGACATCCTGTATTAAAAGAGCATTAACTTTTTTTTATATAACTAATGGGAAGACTGAATCCATTATGCTCTGTCCCCACTGCAAACTCCACTCCCTTGCCAGCAACTCTATCCCTCTTCCTGGCAACTGTCTGAGGCTGAACCAGGCAGTTCACAACTGGGTGAAATATTTCACCTCAGTTTGAGCTTCCAACCACATATCCACATCATCAAGGCTGCCTATTTCCAAAGAGACATAGGTTCAAGGTGAGAGGGGGAAAGTTTCAGGGAGAATTGAGTGGGCAAGTTTTTCACGTAGAGAATGGGGGGTGTCTGGAATGCGTGCCAGAGAGGGAGGGGGGGAAAAGGTGCACTAGCAACATTTAAGAGGCATCTGGATGGATGCAAGAATAGGGAGGGAATCGAGAGATCCATACCGAGTAAGGGCGGAAGTTTATTTTAAAGTTTAGTGAGGTCATCATGGTCAGCACAGGCTTGGCGGATCGAAGGACCTGTTCCTGTTCTTTGTTCTTCCACCTCAGGGACATCCCCCAGTCTCAGCTCATCTGGAACCCTCACCCATTCCATTGTGACGTAACCTCTCACCCATTCCATTGTGACGTAACCTCTCACCCATTCCATTGTGACGTCTGGAACGTCCGAGCACTCCTTCATTGCGCATGCTCCAGACCGTTCTCAGAAAACATGGCGGCGACTTACACGGGCCTGTCTCGGGGAAAAGCCTGAGCAGCTTCCCCCGCTACAAACGCCGCATAGGAGCTTCGGCCTACAACTACCCGTCGGCTCCAGCCCTCCCTCATGATCCATCCCACGGTATCTCACCGGCTAAGAATTTCCACAACCGCCCCGATCGTGAGTTCTCATCGGCACTACGCATGTTGTCAATCACAACAGGAGTATTGGGGTCTAGACCCGCCCCTTTTTCATTTCGATTGGCTGGAGGATCAACCCCTGCTCGGTCCTCCAGTCCCGCCCCTCATTCATTCCGATTGGCTGGAGGACCGACAGTCGTGCCCCTTGTTCACTCCAATTGGCTGGAGGACCAACCTCTGCTCCGTCCTCCAGCCGCGCACCCTTTTTCTATTGGTCCAAAGCTGCCGTCAATCACTCCGCGGGCATTGTGAGCTGGAGCACGCGCACTGCCGATGCTAGGCTCAGGCTGCAAAGCCGCCGGAACAAAGTCTTAGAGATTGAAATCAATGGGTTGTTGTAAAACGGGAGGTCAAGGGTTACAGTGAACAACAACTTCTATTTATTTAAAATTTTTAAACCAGAAATCATCCCAGTGCACTTCACAGGAATATCCAGATACATCAGGATATATTAGCACAGATGACCAAGAGATTGGACAAAGAGGTGAGTTTTAAAGAGAGTCTTAAGGGATTTGATTTATCATTGTCACATTTGATTGATTTGATTTATTATTGTCACAAGTATTACTATGAAATGAGAAGTATTATTGTGCTAGACAGACAAAAATATACCATTCATAGAATGTATAGGGGAGAAGGAAAGGAGAGTGTGCAGAATGTAGCGTTACAGTCACAGCTAGGGTGTATAAGGTAGGTCCATTCAGAAGTCTGATGACAGCAAGGAAGAAGCTGTGAAAGTAGAGGCATTAGTGGGCTTTCTTAACTATAGCGTTAGCGTGGCAAAACCAGGACAGACTGTTGGTGATTTGGACACCTAGAAACTTGAAGCTGTTGACCATTTCCACTTCATCTCCATTGATGTAGACAGGGACATGTCCTCCACTACACTCCTTGAAATCGATGACTATCTCCTTCCTTTTGACATTGAGGGAGAGATTATTGTTGCCGCACCAGTTCACCAGATTCTCTATCACTTTCCTGTACTCCGTCTCATCATTGTTTGAGATTCAATCCACCACGGTGGTGTCATCAGCAAACTTGGAAATTGAGTTGGAAGGGAATTTGTTCACACAGTCATAGTTGCATAAGGACTATATTAAAGGGCTGAGGACAGAGCCTTGTGGGGCATCGGTGTTGAAGATGATTGTGGAGGAGGTCTTGTTGCCTATTTTTATGGATTGTGGTCAGTGGGTTAGAAAGTCATCCAGTCATAGAGGGAGGAGCTGAGCCCCAGGCCACACAGTTTGGAGATGAGTTCTGTCAGAATAATGGTGTTGAAGGCTGAGTTGTAATCAATGAATAGGAGCCTGACATAAGTGTCTTTGTTACTCAGGTATTCTAGGTGTTGAGTGTAGGGCCAAGGAGATGATGTCTGCTGTGGACCTGTTGTGGTGATAGACAATCTGGGAGGTTGAAATTAATTTGAGCCATGACTCACCTTTTAAAACACTTCATACTGATGGATGTCAGAGCTACCAGGCAATAGTCATTATGGCACGCTGCCTGGCTTTTCTTTGGTATCGGGATGATGTTTGCCTTCTTGAAGCAGATAAGGACCTCAGATTGATGTGAAAAAAGGTTAAAGATGTCTACAAATACCACTGTGAACTGGTCCACACAAGATCTGAATGCTTGTCTGGATAGTCCATCCGGGCTAGTCACTCACCGTGGGTTGACTTTTGAGAAGGCTGCTCTGATGTAGGCGATGGTGAGCTCGAATACAGGTTCGTCAGAGCTTCAGGGTTGGACGACGTGCTCTCACTGACCTCTTGCTCAAAATGGACATAGAATGTATTGAGCTGATCAGGGAGAGGTGCATTGGAGGCAGTGACTTTACCTGCCTGGAGGGGGTTGTTTAATGTTGAAAGCCAGCTGGGAGTATATTAGAATAACTTGGTCTAGAGGTAACAAAGGAATGGATGATGGTTTTTGCAGTGGATAAACTGAGGCTAATGTGTAGTTGGGTGATGTTACTGAGGTGAAAATAGGCGATTTTGATGCTGATGTCGAACAGTTTGGAAGATCATCTTGGAGTGAAATATTTCACCATGGCTGCAAACCTCCTGCTTCAGTCTCAGACATTTGGCGGGGACTGGGATGGAGTTGATGGCTCGAGAACTGAAGGAAATGAACTCAGTCTTGTCAATATTTAAATGGAGGACATTTCTGCTCATCTAATCTTGGATGTCAGACAAGTTCAGATGGTGTAAGCTCAGAGGGGAAATTAGAGGTAATGGTTTTGAAATACTCCTGCTGCCCTGGACAATCCAGATGGTGGAGGTTGAGGGCTTAGGAGGTTTTATCAAATTGTGGTTCAGTTCTAGGTGTATAAAAATGCCTCCCATTTGCCACCCTCTCTCCCTGCCTGTTTCACTACTTTCTCTCTGTTTTGCTTTCTCTCTCTTGTAAGAACATAAGAAATAGGAGCAGGAGTAGGCCATCTAGCCCTTCGAGCCTGCCCCGCCATTCAACAAGATCATGGCTGATCTGAAGTTTCCCGCTTTCTCCCCATAACCCTTAACTCCCTTGTCTATCAGAAATCTATCTACCTGTGATTTAAATATATTCAGCAAGGTAGCCTCCACCACTTCAATGGGCAGAGAATTCCAGAGACTCACCACCCTTTGTGTGAAGAAATTCCTCCTCAACTCTGTTCTAATCTGCCCCCCCACCCCTTATTTTGAGGCTGTGCCCTCTAGTTTTGCTATGCTTTCTAAGCGGGAAGAATCTCTCTACCTCTATCCTATCTAGCCCCTTCATTATCTTATATGTCTCTATAAGATCCCCCCTCAGCCTTCTAAACTCCACGTGACATAGATTTCTCTAGCCCAGAGGGTTCCATCACTGAATATATTTAAGGCTGAGATGGTGAGATGTGTGTTGAATGACAGAGCAGCCTCAACAGGCCAAATGGCCTAGTCATGCTCCAATTTCTTGTGTTCTTGCAGGAGCCAGAGCCTTGTGAGGACTCAGACTGGAGACAGGCTTTCTTCCCTGAAGGACATTAGTGACCATTTCACTTCTGACAAAAGATCAAACAGATTTCATGGTCACTTTTTCCTGATGCCAGCCCCACAGTTTATCAGATTCATTCAACTCAATTTCACAACGTGCCTTTGTGAGTTCTTTCTCATCCCTTTTTTTCTGTTTAAAATCAATTTCACAGATTATCTGAAGGGGAGGATTTCCAATCAGAAAACTCAAAGCAAACATCAGGATGAGATTGGAGTCACCCAATTTATTGTAAGCTGAATATTTGTGAATTTTGAACATGGAAGGAAAAAGCACCATTCACAGTGGGGAGAAACAGTGGGAATGTGGGGAGGGATTCAGATCCCCATCAGAACTGGAAACTCATCAGCCCAGACACATCGGGGAGAGGTCGTTCACTTGCTCCAAGTGTGGGAAGGGATTCTCTCGCTCATCCAGCCTGTTGCAACACCAGCGAGTTCACACTGGAGAGAGACCTTTCAACTGTTCCAACTGTGGGAAGGGATTCGCTCAGTCAGGCAACCTGCTGAGACACCAGCGTGTTCACACTGGGAAGAGACCATTCAGATGCTCAGAGTGTGGGAAGGGATTTGCTCGATCATCTGATTTGATGGCACACCAGCAAGTACACACTGACAAGAGACCATTTAAATGTCCAGACTGTGGGAAATGCTATAAAAGTTCCCGGGATCTGATACTCCATCAACGTGCTCACAGTGACGATAGGCCATTTAGGTGTTCTCACTGTGGGTCTGAGTTCAAACAATCATCTCAACTCACTGAGCACCAGCGTAGTCACACTGGGGAGAGGCCATTCACCTGCTCCGTGTGTGGGCATGGGTTCAGTAGGTCATCTAACCTGCGGTCACACCAGAGAATTCACACTGGGGAGAGTCCGTTCACCTGTTCTGAGTGTGGGAAGGGATTCACTCAGTTATCCACTCTGCTGAATCACCAGAGTGTTCACGATGAGAAGAGACCATTTCAATGCCCAGACTGCAGGAAGTGCTACAAAAGTTCCCGGCAACTGCTCCACCATCAACGTGTTCACACTGAGGAGAGACCTTTTAAATGCCTGGAATGTGGAAAGTGCTTTAAAAGTTCTGGGGAACTGATGCGCCATCAACGTCTCCACACTGACGAGAAACCGTTCAGGTGCTCTCACTGTGAGACTGGGTTCAAGACATCATCTGACCTCACTGTACATCAGCGAGTTCACACTGGGGAGAAACCGTACACCTGCTCTCAGTGTGGGAGGGGATTCACTCAGTCATCTTCCCTGCTGACACACCAGCGAGTTCACACCAGGGAGAGGCCGTTCACTTGTCCCAAGTGTGAGAAGAGATTCACTCAGTCATCCAACCTTCTGAGACATCAGCGAATTCACAAGTAATTTCAATAAATTAGCTTTGTGTTAACAGTGTTTGATCTTTTAACACCTTTAACATATGTTATTTCCTTTTGAAGGGTTCTCACATTCCCCTGTCTCTTCCATCCTCACCTCCAAGTGTGAGGAGCTCATGGAGCTTCTTGGTAAGATTGGGACAATTTGATCAGCTGCCTCTGCTATTTCCCTCCCTTCCCACTGGGACAAACCATGTCTAGAGTTCCGTCTTGCCCAAGCCCAGAACCTACAGCTTCCTCCAGTTTCTCTACCTCCCTTCATGACCTCTGCATCTTGTCCATGAGACCCACCTTCTGCTTCATCAATCCTATTCTCCTTAAACTACTGGTCATCCACCTTCCACACATTAGGTGATATTGTTGACGGTTCTCTCTATCCTCTGGCACTGTCCCCCACCTTTCAAATCCACTGTCATCACCTGTCCTAAAAGAACACTCCACCCCACAGTCTTTACCAACTACCGCCCCATCTCCAATCTCCCTTTCCTCTCCAAAGCCTCTGAACTGGGTGTCCCCCAAGGATCTATCTCTTGCCCCTCCTATTTCCCATCTACAGATACAAAATATACAGTAAATGGCAGAACCTTAAAGAGTATTGATAGGCAAAGGGATCTTGGGTGTACAGGTACACAGGTCACTGAAAGTGGCAATGCTGGTGGAGAAGGTAGTTAAGAAGGCATTTGGCATGCTTGCCTTCATCGGTCAGGACACTGAATTTAAGAATTGGCAAGTCATGTTGCAGCTTTACAGAACTTTAGTTAGGCCGCACTTGCAATATAGTGTTCAATTCTGGTCGCCACACTACCAGAAGGATGTAGAGGCTTTAGAGAGGGTACAGAAAAAATTTACCAAGATGTTGCCTGGTACAGAGGGTATTAGCTAAGAGGAGAACTTGGAGAAACTTGGTGTGTTCTCACTGGAATGACGGAGGCTGAGGGGCTACTGATAGAAGTCTACAAGATTATGAGGGGCAGCGTGGATAGTCAGAAGCTTTTTCCCAGGGTGGAAGAGTCAATTACTAGGGGCGCAGGTTTAAGGTGCGAGGGGCAAGGTTTAAAGGAGATGTATGAGGCAGATTTTTTACACAGTGAGTATTGGGACTGGAACTTGTTGCCGGGGGAGGTAGTGGAAGCCGATACAGTAGTGACTTTTAAGGGGCATCTTGACAAATACATGAATAGGATGGGAATAGAAGGATATGGTCCTCAGAAGGGTAGGGGTTTTTAGTTCAGTCAGGCAGCATGGTCAGTGCAGGCTTGGAGGGGCTGAAGGACCTGTTCCTGAGCTGTAATTTTCTTTGTTCTTTGTACATGTTGCCACTGGTTGACACCATCCAAAAGCACCATGTTAGCTTTCACATGTACACTGACAACACCCAGCTCTACCTCACACCCATCCCTCTCCATTACTCCACTGTTATTAAATTATCAAATTGCTTATCCCACATGCAGTCCAGGATGAGCAGAAATTTCCCCCAATTAAACTGTCTTCAGTCACCATGACAAATTCACCCTAACTACTGAATCCATCCCTTTCCCTGGGAACTGTCTGAGGCTGAACCACACCCTTCACAATCTCTGTGTCAGATTTAATGATGAGGTGATTTTTCTAACCACGTGTCCACACCATCACTAATTCCAGATATTTCAATCTCCACCCCACCCCAGCTCATTGGCTACTAACCAGCAGCCCAATGTGGAGGCAGTGTGCCAGTTCCATTGGCCTGAGCATGTGTGGTGCTGGCAGGTGATCTGTTTATTTAAAGGGACACTGTCCCTCTGTGCTGTCGTCATTTGAACAGGACAGAAGTATTGTAAGAGGGGCCCATTTCAACAAAGAGAAGGGAGAGCAGATTTAGGCGAATAAAAAAATGTAAAGTTATAAAACTGTCCACTCTGAAATTGTCCATTACTTTTTCTTTACAGTAATTACTAATATAAATAGTTAAACGGACAGGAAGCTCAGATCAGGCATCACATCAATCTAACCGAGACACTCGATTCATCAGGACTGAATGTCATTGGCAACGTGGAAGGGGAGAGCAGCAGTCACTGTGAAGACAAACTGTACACATGTTCCACATGTGGATCTGGATTCAATCAATTGAGTGATATGGGAAGACACAAGTGTAACCGAAACAGGGAGAGCCCATGTGGACAGTGTGGGAATGTATTCCATTATCCCTTGATCAGGAAATTCATCAATGCAGTCACACTACAGCGAGTCCGTGTGGACAATGTGGGAATATCGGGAAGGGATTCTGGGAGGAGTCTGTGTGGACCATGTGGGAATATCGGGAAGGGATTCTGGGGGGAGTCCGTGTGGACAATGTGGGAATATCGGGAAGGGATTCGTTTATTCCTCTGATTGGGAAATTCATCGATGCCGTCACACTGGACTGAGTCCATTCACCTGCCCTCTGTGTGAAAAGGGATTCACTCGATTTTCAAACATGCTGCGACACCAGCAGGTTCACACCGGGGAGAAACCCTTCACCTGCTCCCAGTGCGGAAAGGGATTCACTCAGTCATCCCACCTGCTGACACACCAGCGAGTTCATACCAGAGAGAGACCATTTACCTGCTCAGTGTGTGGGAAGGGATTCACTCAATCATCCAATCTTGTGAGACACCAGCGGGTTCACAAGCAACTGCACTGTTCTAATCCTGCAGTTATTACTGCTGTTAATCAGATTCAGGGGTGAACATTGTTCATTATGAAACAGGGGAGTGCTGATGTTGTTGCTGATAATCACAGCAACTGGGCTGCAGTTGGAAGAATTCTCATCCATATAGTGCCTTTCACAACCTCAGGGTATCTCAATGTGCAGTAAGCCTCCACAAACAGAAATGTGATGCTGATCAGACATCATCTGTTTTCAGTGAGGTTGGCTGAGAGTGAAATACACAATAAATTTATAATAGAATTTTACACTAAGTTTGAGAACAATGTTACTCAATCTGAAACCAGGGTCTTAAATCTAAACAGAGGTAATCGTAAAGTTACAAGGAGGCAACTTGTTTGTTGTGCATTGGGAAAATATTAAAAATCTGTGGATCTATTATCAACAAATGTATTCCCACAAACAAAACTGATAAATGACTGAGTCAATCTCTTCCCACACACACAACCACCATTATCGAGAAGGAAAGGACAGCAGACACATGGGAACACCACCTTCTGGAAAATCCCATCCAAGCCACCTGCCATTGTGACTTGGAAATATATCGCCGTTCCTTCACTGTCACTGGATCAAAATCCTGCAATTCCCTCCCTAACAACACTGTGGATGTACCTACACCACATGGACTGAAGTGGTTCAGAAAGGCAGCTCACCACCATTCAGTTAATTTATGCAGAAGTCTGAAAACATGTACCAAATGACTCAAGAACAACGTCCCACTTTTGAATGGTCCTATCATATATTAAGCTGATATTTCTCTTCACCCTACCTGTATCTGCAATACTATATTCTGTACGTAGCCTTTCCTTCTTCCTGTGTACTCTATGAAAGATATGTTTTGTCTGTATAGCATGCAAGGAAAAAATACTTTTCACCATATCCCAATATATTTGACAATAATAAATCAAATTGAAATTTAATGCACATGTTCTGAAGTGGAAATCATGCAGGGCAGGTACAACATTTGTGAGGAGCAGTGCAAGGCTCCCTCTACATTTTCCCAAACACTCCCAAGGTATGTACAACCCATCTATGGTACAGAAGAAAGCTCTCTCTAAATCATCCTGTGAAAAACTCCCAGAGGAAGCACTGCCCAAGCTAGATACAAAGGAAAACTCCCATTACATGCCACACCAAACAGTGTCAGTGAGTAGGAAAACTCCATCTGCGCTGCCCCATCAAACACTCCCAGCCCATAATGAGCTGGGTTCCAGGAGGTTAGTTACCAGGCAATGAAATTATGTCATAAAGCAACACCATTTAATCCAGTTGGTCCTCTCTTTGATCTTTTAAAGATGGAGAACTGGGACATCCTGTTCACACTGAAAATCCCAGGGTGGGGAACTGAGACATCCTGTCTCCAAACACATCCCACCCTGTTTGCACCAGGAATCCCAGGGTGGAGATCTGGGACTAGGCAGGATAGATGCAGGAAGGATATTCCTGATGGTGGGGTGCCCAGAACCACAGACTGATGATGCAGAGTAGACTGTTTAGGGCAGAGATGAGCAGAAATTTCTTCACCCAGGGAGTGGTCAGCCTATGGAATTTACTACCACAGGGATTAGTTGAGGCCAAAACATTGTATATTTTCAAGAAACAGTTCGATATAGCACATGAGGTGAAGGGATATGGGGAGAGGTGGGATCAGGTGATTGAACTGGATGATCATAATGAATAGTGGAGCGTGTTCAATAGGCCTAATGGCCCCCTCCTGCTCCTATTTTCTATGTTTCAGACATATTCCTCCCTGTTCACACTGAGAATCTCAGGGTGCAAAGTGTGGTGTGTTTGGGACAAATTGCTATTTGAAAGGTGAAGGTAGATCAGCAGCAGGAGTTAGTGAAGAGAGCGATGGTAATAACCAGGCAGATTCACTCACCAGGAAAGCTGCTGCAAAAGATATTCCATGGGATCCACTCAAAACATAATTGTTGCAACTCTGACCCAATGAAAATTCATCACAATCAGTACGGGATAGAAATTCAGAACAGACAATTCTAGCTGCCATGAAACATTCTTTCCTCTCACATTCCCCAAAAGTAAATCCCCATCCCACACACTCCCTCCATTCTCACTCTGCTGTATCTAATATTCACCCTCCCAATTCTCCTGAAGGTGCTGATTGACAGATCCATGCTCACTGCTTCCTGTCCTGGACACAGAGAGCTGAAAATCTCCATGCAGGCTGTCAGACAGATATCTGTCTATCTGACTGGACTGACAATGTGTGGAATGTACAGACTGGATTCACTTCCTTTCCCTTCATTTGCTGCAAGTCCCCAGTTTCTCTAAGAATGAGAAAAGAAATAGAAAGATGGAGAAAAGGAAGTGTTTTACTCATAGAGACGGGGGACAGTTTGAGTCTGTCTGACACTCAATCGTCAGTCACACAAAGCCCGCGCTCTGATTGGCTGGAAGACTTGAGTCCTTCCGGTCCTCTAACTCTTCTCATTGGTCAACAGTTCAGCATGATGGTCGGAGGCGGCACGCCCCCGCACATGCGCAACTTCCCATCTCCCTTGGCCATGCGCAGTCCCGGGCCTCCTGCCCGCGTGGCGGATAGAGCGATTTTCCTAGCGCTAGGGATTGTGGGAGTCGCAGCTGCCATTACTCATCCGGAGCCCAGTCTCCAAACACCCGAGACTGGGATGGAAAGGGGGGTAAAGGCGCAGTAACCCCAACCTGACACAAAGTACAGGTTCCAAAAAGACGACAAGGTATTCTAGACCATCAAGGACAATAACTGAGAGATTTCTGTGCCTCAGACAGTGCTTACAGCAGAAAACTATATTTTAAATTTCAAACATCAGCATTCTATCACACCGCATTCCCTTATCACACAGGAGAGGTGGGGGGGGCGGTGCGAGAGGAAGCTTCTATTGGTCCTGGTTTTGGAGACACCTGCTGCCTTGGTGGCACAGTGGTTAGCACGGCCATCTTACAGTGCCAGGCGCGTGGTTCCAATGCTGGCCTTGGGTGACTGTCTATGTGGAGTTTGCATGTCCTCCCCATTTCTACGTGGTTTTCCGGGTGCTGCAGTTTCCTTCCACAGTCCAATGATCTGCTGGTTAAGAAGATTGGTGATGCTAAATTGTCCCTTACTGCCCCAAGAAGTGTAGGTTTAGGGAATTAGCTTTGGTAAAGGTGAGGGACTATAGGGAGAGAGAGTAAGATACTCTGCCAGAGACATGATGCAGATTTGATTACCTGAATGGGCACCTGCTGCACTGCAAGGATTCACAAAAGCTGATGAAGTAGATTTTTTTTATCTTCATAGTAAATAGTGTTTTCCCCCACTACAGGTAGATCTAAAATAAATCCAGAAAGAACTGGAAAAAAAATCATCTGGGCTGTCAAAATCTGTAGAGAGAGAATCAGAATTAAACTTTAACCATGGGACATAAGGAGTAGGAACAGGAGGAGGCCATTCAGCCCTTCGAGCCTGCTCTGAGATCATGGCTGATCTAACCTCACTAAGTCCACTTTCCTGCCTTATCTCTGTTACCATTAATTTCCTTGCTGATTAAAAACTTATTACTGTCAGATTGAGTCAGAATCACAGAATTGTAATGATTCAGAGCGAGGCCATTTGGCCCATCATGTCTGCACCAGTTCTTCAAGTAAGAAGTCTCACAACACCAGGTTTAAGTCCAACCAGTTTATTTGATAGTAATCCCACAAGCTTTCGGAAACGGTGTTCCTTCGTCACACATACACCAGTTCTCCAAACCAGCATCATGACTTAATGCCATTTCCCTGCCTTTTCCCTGTAGCCTGCATATTCAAGTAGTAATTTAATGCCCTCTTGACATAACTAGTCTGTAACAATATTTTTAAAAATGTAAGAATAGATTGAGGTTTTTCTGGCCCTTTACCTGGTCAGTAGTGTGAGGAGTCAGCCTTCGAGATGAGGGAGCAGTGATTCAGATGGACAGTCTCCGTATTGCAGGCAGCATTGCGGGAGGGCGGTTCATTCGCTTTCAGAAAACACAGAAAATAGGATCGGGAGGAGGCCATTCGCGGGTCTTCGAGCCTGCCGGAATAATGTCTCCTTTTATGGGCAATATGCAAATAAGCACGGCAGTCTATATCAATGCAACCTTTTCTCAAGTGACACAGTCCAACATGTTACTGCCATTATTGGGAAGAATTGAGTTGTTCCGTTGACAACAAATCTGAACAGGGCGATATTATGAGTGAAAGTTGTGTCTGTGTGACTGTGAGGGGTAGTGTTTGATGTGGGGTGACAATGTGTGAGACTAATTAAATATACTTACCTGGTAGGGGAGAGTCAATGATCAGGTAGGTTGATGTCCTAGAATGAGGCTATCCCATTGTCCTCTGGGTGTACTGAAGCCTGCGTTGTCCCCACGTGCTGGATACTCGACTGCAGAATTTGTGGAAGTGGGTGACTGTGTTCGCGCTTTCCCCTGATTTGCAAATGAAAATCAGAGCTTTCAATTTACATTATTGACTGCGTAGAGTCTATTTTTCTGTCAACTAACTTTGTTCCCAATAATCACTGATTATTATGCAAGGATTAATTAATACCCCACCCACCAGCTTGCAATCTTCACGCATGCTCCATTGCAGCTACAATATTATCAAGCCAGCCTCACAACTCTCCATCCACTTCGCAAAGCTCAGTCACACGCTGAAGGCCCAAACTCTGAAGTGACGCTCTATCACAAAGACTCGTATCTCTTTTCTCTCACGTTTACACACTCTCCTCCCTCCTCCTCTCTTGGATATACACCCACACACAGAATCTCTCTCCATCTCTCACACTTGCCCATCCAGACAAAATCACTCTCCTCTCTCACTCACAGCTCCTTTTCTCTGTCTCACACACACACATACGTTCCCCCCTCCCCCATCTTACACACACACCATAACCTCTTTCTCTCAAACACGCGCATTCTGACTCCACTCTTTCTCAACCACACACAAACAATCGTGGGCTCCTCATTTTATCCCACAGACATACACACCATAGCTCTAGTTCTTTCTTGCACACACAGTATTGACTTGTCTCTCTCTCTCTCTCACATGTCCATTCACCCTCACATATACACACACACACACAATGCGCACACAAATGAACACACACACAAACATGAGTACCCTCCCCATGTTTGACTCGCAACACGGACACCCCTTGACCCAGCTCACAGCATGGACACCTAAGTCCCAACTCATTGCTGTGTTCTGTTTAAGTTTTGGTATGATGCTGCCTGTCTACTATGGCTTATACCAGCTGGAGCTCTTTCCTAACTTCCTGAGAGCTATAGCTGCCACTAGCACGAGCAAGGTGAATCTTCCAGCCTTGTTTCATAATTCTCAGGAATTTGTGAACAAGATTCAACAAAGGAGCAGAAGTAAGTCATTGAGTATGCTCCCACCATTTATTTAGATCATGGCTGATCTGTCTGTGTTGCATTCCACATTCTCATTCTACACTTGATACTTTAGATTCCCTTATCTAACAAGAACTGGTTTCAAGGCAAAATTCTGATGTTGATGGAATCTGAAACATGAGCAGAAAATGCTGGGCAATCTCAGCAAGTCTGACAGCATCTATAATAAGAATAGAAACAACATGTTGAGTCAGGATGACTCTTTGACAGCTAAAGACAAGGAAAATCGGACAAAAGTTATACTGTGAGGGTCAAGAATTGGGAAGCAATCTATTAAATCTCTGAATCACTTTCAATGCATTTGTATTATTTCTTTAAAGAAAACTGCACCCAGTATTCAAGATACAGTCTCAGCAACACCCTGTATAACTGAAGTACAAATCTTTACTTCAATGTTCAATTTCTCTCATAATAAAGGATAGCATTGCATTTGTAAGAAACTTGATTTATTTGAACTAAGATTAATGGGGGTTCTCTTGTTTACAATAACCCCCCTAATCGTAAATCAGTGCAGGTTCCAGTGTCTTAACCATATGGCAAGAAAGAACACTTTAAATGGTGAATTCAGAAAGTTTGTTAACCATTAAAAATGTAACAAGTCAGAAAGATAAAAAGCAAAGTGTCGATTAACAGTGAATAGAGAAAGCTTAACTTTAACAATCAAATGGCTTTCTCTTCGTCCCTCTCAGACCAGTAAATGAAGTGACGGCTCTGAAAATGTAAATATTTTGTAAAACCAACAGCTCTCAACAACACTCTGTAAATATCTCTCTTTCCACCTCTCTCTACCAAGTTGGCTTCTCAAGACCACATTTTATACTTTAAAAATGTTGAAAGCCCACCTTCACCAATAGTTGGAAAGCAGCTAATATGTCTATAACTTGTTAGCAATGAAATTGGTTTAAATCTTAATGAAACTAGTTTTCACTTGGTGAAACATCACATGTGCTTTGCAACATCAATAATCAAAATGAACTCCTTAAGTGTGTTTGTGGTTCTGTTTTTAAGCTTCCAGAAATGCCTTTAATTAAAGACTCAAGATAAAGTTAATTACCCAGAAAGATAAACATTAACAAATGTAGTCCAAAACACTGACAAAATACATTTACAAACATCCACATAAAGCAGGCAAAACATACAGATTCTCACAGTTCATAAATTCCAAACAATGAATCCTCAGCATTCTCTCTCGCAGCTATAGCTTCTTAAAGCAACAGAGCACTCCAAGCTCACAACTCTTTGATTAAAATAAGATGCAAGATCCTTTATTCTCCTTCATTATAACTTAACCTTTTTTTAATCCAACTTCCAAGGCCTGATTTTAGAGGCAACATCTAGTCTTTGTTGATTTAAAATCCCAAACATGTTACCACCTACAAAAACTTTGTTAATTGTATTGTCACATGTATTAGCATACAGTGAAAAATATTGTTTCTTACGTGCTACGCAGACAAAACATACTGTTCAAGGAAATGAGAGTGCAGAATGTAGTGTTGCAGTCACAGCTGGGATATAGAGAAAGATCAACTTAGTGTGAGGTAGGTCCATTCAAAAGTCTGACAGCAGCAGGCGTTATCTGGCGTTGAGGTGACAATGCAATAAAAATCTCACAGTTATTCCAAATTCCTCCAAATTTCCACATTTAACTGGTTCCCATTAAATCCTCAATCATAAACTAAAATAGATATGCATTTTCGGGTGATTTAAAAACAAATCAACTGTCTGCTGAAAGGATGAACTTTTCGACAGAACCTAAAGTGATGGGGAGTGAGCAGAGAAAATTTGACACACAATTACATCACTTTACATAATTAAAAAAAGTCTCTAACAACCAAATAAACTTGATTTGAAACCTCATTTTTTTGTTATATTCCTCAACCTAATTATTTTAATTTGATCAGTTTTTGTTAGGGATGGGTAACTTCTGTTCTTTATAAACTGTAGAAACTCATTTTGTTAATTCTACATGGGCTTGGAGAATCAGAACCCAGACCTTATAATCCTTATCCTTTTTCTCCTTCAGTCAGCACTCCCTCAGTTCTGGGGATTCCAATCAGACTGAATCTTTTTATCACAAAAGCAAAATACTGCAGATACTGGAATCTGAAACAAAAACAGAAAATGCTGGAAAAACTCAACAGCTCTGACAGCATCTGTGGAGAGAGAATAGAGTCAACATTTTGAGTTTGGATGACCCTTCATAAGAGTTGTTACAAAGTGTCATCCAGACTCAAAATGATGGCTTAATTCTCTAATCATTTTATCAATAACTTTCTTGTTCTTAGTTTCCAAATGGTAGGTAAGAGACCTGTCCAATGCCCACTCAAGTTCTGATTTTTCACTGGCCACGCTTGGGTCAGATTATAACAATTAAAATCTACTCTCAGAGGGTCTGCTTTTCAGTCCAGTGCTACTTGGAGTATACTGTGACTTCACTGACTATCAGGTCACAAGTCCCTCACAGTTTTTATCACAAATGTATGATAAAATAATTTTAAAAATGCCTGAGAATGCTTTTTAATTTCTTAACCAACTATCTACCACTGTTTGTTGATTGGTCGGACCCCCCTTTTTACAGATTCGGGTATCTCAGCTGCTGAACACCAGCCAGTCCTGGGATAAGCTTAATTCCAACTCATTCCGAGTAAATATTCTCACAGGTCCTCTGTCAGGGCCCTGCTAAACAGCTTTAATGGTCCATAATTGCAGAAACTGAGCAGTCACAGGAATGTGGTCAAAATCGTCCAGTCCCATCATGCCTCACATTCAATCTGCAGTCCTTCAATTATAACAGAATATGTGTCTGTATGTAGCTGCCTCGGCCACAGTCAACCCCAACACTGCCATCTTGAACTGCTACAATACCTGAGGTGCAAGTACAGCCACAGTGTAATACATCCACAGTGCTATTAGGGAGAGATTTCCAGCTACACATTCCAGACTTTCACTTGACTGTAGGTGGATACCAGATTGATATATTCCATTCACCCACTCCCAAGGTGAGTTTTTCCAATTCCTTTAATGTCCAGGACAATATATTCACAATATTTTTAAAACAGAAATTCAACATTCCCATTTGATTTCAGGTATTAACATATTCTGTTAGTTTGTTCTTTATTGTCAATGTCAGGCTGGGGTTGTTCCCCTTGGAGCAAAGGAGGTTGAGGGGAGATTTGATAGAGGTGGACAAGATTCTGACAGGTTTAGATAAGGTGAGCAAAGATAAGTTGTTCCCATTCACTGATGGAACAAGGACGAGGAGGACACAGATTTAAAGTTTTGGGTCAGAGATGCAGGGGGAGGAATGTGAGGAAGGATATTTTGATGCAGCAAATAGTAATGAACTGGAACTCACTGCCTATGAGGGTGGAGGAAATGGAGATAATAAACAATTACAAAGGAAATTGGATGGGCATTTGGGGGTGTTTCAAACAGAAATACTGACTAAATATCTCTGAACTTCCTAACACCTTGTCACTGTGATTCTTGTGAAATTTAAAACAAGGTACTTACAGAATGACTCAAACAGCACCAGCCCATTGGAGGCTGAGACCAGCCAGTCCAGCAGAAAGAAACCCTCTGACCCTCCCCATTGACTAACTGTGAGAATGAACAAAATGCAGTCCTGGGCGTAATTGAGAGCAGAAACAATAACAGCAGAATCCAACCCCTGTGAACTTGTTGGTGCCTCAGCAGCTGTGATGAAATTCTGAACCCTTTTCACACACTGAGCAGGTTTCTCCCCAGTGTAACCTCACTGATGTCTCAGCAGGTGGGATAACTGAGTGAATTCCTTCCCACACTGAGAGCAGGTGAATGGCCTCTCCCCATGTGAACTCGCTGGTGTCTCCGCAGGTTGGATAACTGACTGAAACCCTTCCCACACTGAGAGCAGGTAAACAGCTTCTCCCCAGTGTGAACTAGCTGGTGTCTCTGCAGGTGGAATTGTCCAGTGAATCCCTTCCCACACTGAGAGCAGGTGAACGGCTTCTCCCCAGTATGAACACGCTGGTGTCTCTGCAGGCTGGACAATTGAGTGAATCCCTTCCCACACTGAGAGCAGATGAACAGCCTCTCCCCAGTATGAACACGCTGGTGTCTCCGCAGGCTGGAAAATTGAGTGAATCCCTTCCCACACTGAGAGCAGATGAACAGCTTCTCATCAGTGTGAATTTGTTTGTGCTTCTGCATGTCAGATGACCGAGTGAATCCCTTCCCACACTGAGAGCAGGTGAACGGCCTCTCCCCAGTGTGAATGCGCTGATGTGCCTGCAGGTCGGATAACCGAGTGAATCTCTTCTCACACTGAGAGCAGGTGAATGGCCTCTCCCCAGTGTGAATTCGCTGGTGTGTCTGCAAATTGGATAACTGGTTGAATCGCTTCCCACACTCAGAGCAGGTGAATGGCCTCTCCCCAGTGTGAATTCGCTGGTGTCTCTGCAAAGTGGATAACACAGTGAATCCTTTTCCACACTGAGAGCAGGTGAATGGTCTCTCTCCAGTGTGAACTCGCTTGTGCGACTGCAGGTGGGAGAGTCGAATGAATCCCTCCCCACATTGAGAGCAGATGAATGGCCTCTCCCCAGTGTGGCTGCGCCGATGAGCTTCCAGCTCCGATGGGGCTCTGTATCCCTTCCCACAGTCCACACACTTCCATGGTTTCTCCATGGTGCAGGTATTCTTGCCTTTCCCTTGGGTGGACTATCAGTTGAAGCCTCGATCACCCACAGAACACGTGTACAGTCTCTCCCTGCTGTGAATGGTGTGATATTTATTCAGGCTGTGTAACTGGTTAAAGCTCTTCAGTCAGTGCTCTGGAACACCCTCACTTGAATTTGGCAGTGTGTTGATGCTTTTCCAGTCACACTGATGTTTGAAATCTTTTCAAATCTCCTTCCAGATTCAATGCCGATGATATTCAGTTCCCGAGGAACATGACTCTGCCAGATCTCGACCTGATGTTTGAGATTTCAGCCTGTGATTCCTGTAAAACAAGTTGACACAAGTCATCAGTGTCAGTACAAATTCTCATTTCTATGGAACATTCTTTCCTCCCTTATTCCCCAAAAGCTGTGAATCCCCATTCCACACACTCTCCCTCCATTCTCACTCTGCTGTATCTAATATTCACCCTCCCAATTCTGCTCAAGGTGCTGATTCACAGATCCATGCTCAATCAGCCTCACTGCTTCCTGTCCTGGAGATACACAGCTGAAAATCTCCATGCAGGCTGCCAGACAAAGCTATGCCCGTATGACTGGACTAAAAATATGTGGAACATACAGAATGGATTCACTTCCTTTTCCTTCAGTTGCTGCAAGCCCCCAATTTCCCCCAGAATGAGAAAAGAAATGGAAAGGGGGAAACATTGATTTCCTGCCAAATGTTGCACAGAGGAGGGAGTTTCACTCTGAACTTCATTGGCCAACTTCCTCATTATGACTCTCTCTCTCTCTCAAAGACATTGACATCCTTTGCTCCCTCAGCTTGACACATTTACTCGTCTGGTGAAAAGGATGGTCTCTTTCCTAATGTTCACAATTAAAGGGCTGGTTTCCCTCAGAGATGGCTGACATTTAAGAGAACAATAAATTATTAGAGGACAGAGATATAAGAACATAAGAAATAGGAGCAGGAGTAGGCCATCTAGCCCTTCGAGCCTGCCCCGCCATTCAATAAGATCATGGCTGATCTGTCATGGCTCAGTTCCACATTCCCGCCCTCTCCCCATAACCCTTAATCCCCTCTCTTATCAAAAAGCCATCAACCCGCGTCTTAAAAATATTTAGCGAGGTAGCCTCCACCACTTCAATGGGCAGAGAATTCCAGAGATTCACCACCCTTTGAGTGAACAAAGAACAAAGAACAACCCAGCACGGGAAACAGGCCCTTCGGCCCAACGAGCCCACGCCGCCACATCGCCCTACACCTATTCTACCCTGCATGTCTACGAATGGGACCCTACTCAGTCAGATTCAGGGAAGAAATAGTGTCAATTTGGTGGAAACCAATTAGCCTAAGAGCACATCTTTGGGGTGTGGGAGGAAACCGGAGCGCCCGGAGGAAACCCACGCAACCACAGGGAGAATGCGCAAACTCCCACAGACACAGGCCCAAATCCATGTATCTGCACAGCTAGCAGTGCTAGTGAAGAAGTTCTTCCTCAACTCCGTTCTAAACCGCCCCCCCTTTATCTTGAGGCTCTCTGCCACTCTCTGCCTCCTATTTGACAACCAATCCTCTATCCACGCTAACACCCTACCCCCAACTCCATGTCCCCTGACCTTCTGCAGTAACCTCTTGTGAGGTACCTTGTCAAACGCCTTCTGAAAACCAAGAAAGACCACATCCATTGGCTCTCCTCTATCCACCGCCCTAGACACATCCTCATAGAACTCCAGTAAATTTGTCAGACACGACTTCCCCTTAACGAAACCGTGCTGCGTCTGCTCTATCAAGCAATTCCCCTCAAGATGCCTTGCTATTTCCTCCTTGATGACGGATTCTAACATTTTACCTACAACAGACGTTAAACTAACCGGCCTATAATTCCCTGCCTTTTGCCTGGCACCCTTCTTAAACAACGGCGTAACATTAGCCGTTTTCCAATCTTCCGGCACTTCCCCGGAATCCAGCAACGTTTGGAAGATAACCACCAAGGCATCCACTATCACCTCCGCCATTTCTTTCAGAACCCTCGGATGCATTCCATCCGGTCCTGGGGACTTGTCCACAATTAGTCCCTCCAGTCTGTCGAGCTGCCGAGTGTTGTTATATTGTGGATCTGATAGATTATTTATGGTTCTGTAACAAAGTACATTTATTATTTCTCGTCTTGTAATGAGGCACTGTAGCTCTGTTATATATTTCCACTCATGGAGTCATTACAGCACAGAAGGAATCCATTCAGTAACTCAAGTCCATGCTGACTTCTGTTGAACAATCCAGTCAGTCCCATTCCCCTTCTATATTCCCTTTCCCCTGCAAGTTTATTTCCTTCATGTGCCCATCTCATTTCTGAAATATATTAAAAGGGGACAGTATACTAATATAGGACAGAGACGTGTCTGATATTGTTACATGTTAGAGATTAGATATATTATTTACGGCTCTGTAATAATATGCACTTATCTGGTTGTGTAACATTGGACTGTAGTTACATTATATATTTGGACAAATCTCTTCCCTCAGAGAATTGTTAGTATCTGGCTTCCTCTCCATGGGGACCAGTGGAGGGATTGAATATCTTCAAGGATGAGTTAGACAGGTTTTGAATGGCAAGGAAGTCAAGGCTTATTGGAACAGGCTGGAAAATGGAGAGAAAGCTCAGATGAGGAAGGATTTCTTCACTCAAGGATGTGGTGAAGTTTTGGATCCCTTTTTCGGAAATTGCATCCCTTTTTTGCAAATCCTTCCATGACATTATTGTTTCCTATTTCCAGTCACACCAGTGTTTGGATCTTTTTCTACAGACACACTTACATTCAGGTTCTGTCAGGTTTTGATCTGCTGTCTGGTTTGAGTTTCCCTTTGAAGTTTGTCGTCAAATTTCCTGAAAAAAAATCATCACCTTCAGTCAAGAATAGAAATTAAGCGAGAAACGTTTCTCTTGGGTTGAGTTTTCTGTGTGTAAATCCTCCCCTCTAACTCCCTGTAAAAGGAGTTTCCAAAGTCCATCACTGTCAGTCCAGGATAGAAATTCACAACATTCTCTCCTCCTGCTGACAGGGAGCACCGCGCATGCGCCCTGCTGCTCAACGCCCCGGTAAAGATGGCTGCCGTTAACTCGGGGCCTCCAACTCAGGCATCTGTGGTCGAGGCCCCGAATGTTACGAACGCGGCACCGAGCACTTCGGGTTTTCCTGAATCCATTGGGTGCTTATAAAGCCTCCCCACCCACCCCGCCGCCTCCATTACCCTCCAGAATAAGCCGTTTCCCTGAAAACACGGAGCCGATAAAACCACCTTGCTGCCACTGCAGCAGCAACACCCACTGCGCATGCACTTTAGGTCTACAGTACGCATGCGCAAAGTCTGTTGCGAGGCTGGATCATATTCTGATTCACTGTGAATGCTGGGTAAGATAGCCACCATTGAAGTATGTTACTGCATAATCAACATCCTGATCAATCTTTTCTATTTCCTCTCCAAAGCCTCCACATCCTTCTGGTAGTGTGGCAACCAGAATTGAACACTATATTCCAAGTGCGACCTAAGTTGGGATCTTCCTCTGTTCTGTCCACTCGATGACTTTCTTCTGTGAATATCTAGCTGGAATATTGGACCCTGGTGTGTTTCCTTGTTCATCTTGTTGACTCTAAATATTGAATCTTGTGGTTTCAGACACCAGATAATCAAACTCCCAACCACAGATTATATTTTGCTGACTGTATTAATAGCACTGCAATACTACAGAGTATAGTTACCCCATCCAGAGAAAGGGAGAATGTTGGGGTAGAGATTATTTCTGAGCTGAATGTGAAAATGGATTCATTCAGTCTTTCCATTTACTGATCGAGATCACAATTACACCAGAGGAAGACTACTCAAGCACTTAACGTTTGCAAAGGGATTTCCTGAGCGGTTAGTACTAACTTTAAAATTTCAAAGCATTTGATCCAATTTCAACATTATTATTGGTGAGGGCAATTTAACTGTTCTATCTAGGAGTACATAAATCACTTGTTCACCCCAACAAATTCACACCTATCTGTGGTTGTTTGTCATGTTGTCAGTCACACCCAGGACAGCACTCTGGTAGAAGGCCTTTGCTGCTTAGTTGCTATATGAATTGATTTAACACACTTGATCCTTGACCCAATGGTATCAATCATAATCAGGTTGCAAATCGTACTTTCGATTGAACAATATAGGTTTAAATGGCGAGGTGATTACCCAACACTCTCTGCGAGTGAGAATGTGTCCTAGCCACATTACTGCAACTGTTGCGCAGGCGCGGTACCAGTCTGACTGGGACATGCGCAGTTTCTGACGCCGTCCGGAGCATGCGCATTCCGGGCTGTGACTGGCGCTGCGAGGAGCCGGAAAGAAACAATGGAGTGAGGTTTAGTAATGGAGCCGCTGGGTGACCGGGGAGGGATAGAAGCAGCGGAGTGGGCTGGGAGGCTTCACAAACACCTTGTGGGTGCCTCAATCCAGATAATATGTTCCCGGTACCGTTTCAATCGGCACCGAATAGAGTCGGAGCTGAGCGGCTCCAGGCCCGGGTTACCGGCCGCCATCTTTATAGGAACAATGTACAACAGGGCGCATGCGCTGTGAGCCTGGACCAGTTACCAACTCTCCCGGATTGGACTGGAGTCTCCAGGAATTTTTTCATTTGTCCATGGGATGTGGGAGTCACTGGCTGGGCCAGAATTTATTGTCCATCCCTAATTATCCTTCAGATGAGTGGTTTGCTAGGCCATCTCAGAGGGCATTTTAAGAGTCAACCACATTGCTCTTGATATGCAGTTAGACCAGACTGGAGAAGGATGGCAGATATTTTTCCTAATTCATTCACACTGTGGGTGTCACTGGCTGGGCCAGCATTCATCACCCATTCCTATTTGCTCTTGAACTGAGTTTCAGAGGACATTTTAAGAGTCAACCACATTGCTGTGGATCTGGAGTCACACATAGATTAGACCAGGTAAGGAGAGCAGATTTCCCTCCCTCAAAGACATTAGTGAACGAGATGGGACGTTTCATGGTCATCAGTAGGCTTTTAGTTCCAGATTTTAATTATGTTCAAAATTTACCATACCATAGGATCATAGAATGCCTACAGTGCAGAATTTTCCCCATCAAGTATGCACTGACTCTCCAACAGAGTAGCTTCCCAGGCCCACCAGCCAGCCCTATCCCTGTAACCATGTGCATTTCGCATGGCTAATCCGCCTAACCTGCACATCTTTGGACTGTGGGATTCAAACCTGAATTTCTGGAAAATTGTCTGGACATTAAAATATATACTTTTTTGTAATTGTTCTTTGAATATTTCTTTTCACTGGCTATTAAAGTATTGACAACAGATGAAGGTTGTTTGGTTGACCGTCAGTCATTATCCTGTAAAAGTGATGAGTCTTTTTGCTTTCCAGTTGGCCTAGGAAAGCAGTGTGGGATTGATGTGTTGACTGATTAGTGGTTGAAGATGGGGGCAATATAAAAGATGTGATAAAACATCCAGGAACTCATTGAATCACAGTTGGTGATTATAGAGGAGAGAATGTTGTGAATTTCTATCCTGGACTGACAGTGATGGTTTCTGTAAATTTACAGAGTGCTGGAAGTGGAGAATTGACAGACGGGAAACACAAATCAAACATCACATCGTGATCTGACTGAGTCATTCAACACAACAGGACCTGAATGTCAGCAGAGTCTGAATGTGGAATGTTACAGGTTTGTTCATTCTGTCAGAGAGAAAATTTCAGGTCTTACTGTGACTGGAAAAGCCCTGAGATTCACAAATCCTGGTTAAGAAGCACCTCTACTCAGGATGGTAAAGGTTTGGAACTCTGTCCTACAGAAGGCAATTGATGCTAAATGAGTTGCTACCTTTAAATCTTGAGACAGATAAATTTTTGTCAAATCCCCCTCAGCCCTGTACTCCCCTCACTGCCCAAACACTCCTCATTGCCCAAACCCTCTTCAATTCCCCTCCAAAATCCCTCTCAGCTCCATACACCCCCCACTACCCAATCCCTCCTCAATCCCCCTCCAAATCCCTCTTAGCCCCAGACCCCCCCTCACTGCCCAAACCCTCCTCACTGTCCAAACCCTCGTCAATTCCCCTCCAAAATCCCTCTCAGCCCCATACCCCCCACTGCCCAAACCCTCTTCAATCCCCCTCCAAATCCCTTTCAACCGTACAAAATAAAACCTCACAATCAAAAGAGAAATGAGAGAGGGAGAGCAGGAAAATCCACACTCCCATCCTGAAGTGGCTGCTGCACATTTTTTTGAACCATTGAATCCAGCCACTTAAACCCTGTTGGGGAATGCAAAAGGACTCCTGAGAATTAGGCCTTGAAGTGAGGCCTAGTCACAGAGGCTGCATTATATCTCAGCTGGAAAGAACAAATCTCCCTCTCCCCAGTTAACCAGAACAATCCTCTCCTTCCACACCCACAAATCCCAGCGCCCTGTCTAAAAACACAAGCACGACTCTGGGATTGAGACCAAGCCTTTTCCCCCAGGCTCAGGAATTTGAATTTCTGCTCCCTCTCCCTCCCGAGTGCTTTACAGTGAGAGAGAGACTGAGAATGTTACAATCCGGATCCCACAGGGAATCCCACACTGCAGGAGGACACCCCCACCCCAACAGCCTCTGTCACTGTCCCCAACCCCTGTTCACTGAGCCCCTGACACTCCTCACCCCTTCTCCATTCACCCTGCTTCTCTCTGCTACCCCACCCTCCTTCTTACCCTCCATCTTTTTTACATTTAAATTGTGGGGCACAGTCACAGTGTGAGGAATATGGTGGGGGGGAGAAACACAGAGCATGAGTGCGCAGCAAGATCCCACATACGCACAGCCTGAACAGGGCCAGGTAGAAAGTGATATTGTCAGGATTGGGGTCAAGTGAGTGGGAAATAAGGGAATCAGCCATCTTCCTCTCTCTCCCTCTCCACATGAGACCCCACCCCCAGATTCTGTGTCTCTTCTCACCCCCTCACCGCAACCCCCACAAACATAAGAACATAAGAAATAGGAGCAGGAGTAGGCCATCCAGCCCTTCGAGCCTGCCCCGCCATTCAATAAGATCATGGCTGATCTGTCGTGGCTCAGTTCCACATTCCCGCCCTCTCCCCATAACCCTTAATCCCCTCGCTTATCAAAAACCCATCAACCCGCTTCTTAAAAATATTTAGCGAGGCAGCCTCACCTGCTGTCTTTTCCTATTTTCCCCTCACTCTGCCCCCACTTCTTCCCATGTCTCTTTCTCTCTCTCTCTCCCCACCTGTCTGTGTCTCTCCTCCCCCCTTCTCTCCCCCTCCTCTCTCTCCCCCCATCGAATATTGTAATGAAGTTGCATATATTAGGTAAAAAACGTGGTGTTTACCCAATATAAATATTGAAAAGAAATGCTGAGAAAACTAAAATAAATCATCCAGTGTTGAGTCTTTCAAAAGCCTGTGTCTTTGTGCTTGGGATTTTAAACTGCAGAAAGCAGGCTGCAGAAGACAACTTTACAACATTTGTGTCCAAAGCAGCAGCCAGAATCCCAGCAGAGTAAAACAGGCTTTGAATTGGACAAATGGTTTTAAAACAAACTCTCAAACACACACAACCAATAGACAGTTTCATTTTACAGATATTTAATTTACTCTTTGCCACCCACCAAAGGGTTAACATGTTTGTGACTAATTACAAAGCCAGGCTATTTTAACCCCAGGGTTTCTGGCTCCAGGCCTCCCCACCCCACAATCTATCCAGAACCTCATCTGAGAGCCAGGGGAAAGGACAGAGTCTGGAAACCCTGGAAAGAGCTAAACTCCCCTGTTTAACCTGGTAACAAGCTGTGTCCATCCCCTTAGGGAGAGACTTTCTAAAATCACCCTCTAAGCATTGATTTATTTTTATCAATCAGTCACACCATTGTGGGCTTCCTGAGACTTTTCTCCAGAGACTGGGAACTGGGCACTGACTCCACACGAGAGACCACTCCCACCTCCTCCCCTCTCCCTCCCCCAGATCCTGTGTCTCTTCCCACCCCCTCACTGTCACACCCCACAAACTTCACTTCTTGTTGTCTTTTGCTCATTCTCAGTGGGGAATGAGAGAGGAAAAAATGTCCTTAGAAAATAGAATTGTCTGTTCTGAATTTCTATCCTGTACTGACACTGATGACTTGTGTCAACTTGTTTTCCAGGATATTGAAAGAGGAATCACAGGCTGAAATCTCAAACGTCAGGTCTAGACCTGGCAGAGTCATATTCCTTGTGATCTGAATATAAGAACATAAGAACATAAGAAATAGGAGCAGGAGTAGGCCATCTGGCCCTTCGAGCCTGCCCCGCCATTCAATAAGATCATGGCTGATCTGTCGTGGCTCAGTTCCACTTTCCCGCCCTCTCCCCATAACCCTTAATCCCCTCTCTTATCAAAAACCCATCAACCCGCTTCTTAAAAATATTTAGCGAGGCAGCCTCCACCACTTCAACGGGCAGAGAATTCCAGAGATTCACCACCCTTTGAGTGAAGAAGTTCCTCCTCAACTCCGTTCTGAACTGCCCCCCCTTTATCTTGAGGCTGTGCCCCCTAGTCCTACTGTCTTTTTTGAGCGGGAAGAGTCTTTCCACCTCTATCCTATCCATCCCATTCATCATCTTATACGTCTCAATGAGATCTCCCCTCATTCTTCTAAACTCTAACGAGTACAAGCCTAGTTTATTCAGCCTCTCCTCATAGCTCAACCCCCTCAACTCCGGTATCAGCCTAGTAAACCTCCTCTGCACTCCCTCCAAGGCCAAAATATCCTTGCGCAGGTGCGGCGCCCAAAACTGCACACAGTACTATCATTGGCCATTGAATCTGGAAGGAGATTTGAAAAGATGTCAAACATCAGTGTGACTGGAAAAGCATCAACACACTTCCACATTCAAGTGAGTGTGTTCCAGAGCACTGACTGAAGAGTTTTAACCAGTTACACAGCCTGAATAAATATCACACCATTCACAGCGGGGAGAGACTGTACACGTGTTGTGTGAGTGGACAAGGCTTCAACTGATTGTCTACCCAAGGCAAGGACACCTGTAGCATGGAGAAACCATGGAAATGTGCAGACTGTGGAAAAAGATACAGTGCCCCATCAGAGCTGGAAGCTCATCGGCGTAACCACACTGGGGAGAGGCCGTTCACCTGCTGTCAGTGTGGGAAGGGATTCATTCGGTTTTCCCAATTGCAGAGACACCAGCGAGTTCACACTGGAGAGAGACCTTTCACCTGCTCTCAGTGTGGAAAGGGATTCACTGCGTTATCCACTTTGCAGACACACCAGCGAACTCACACTGGGGAGAGGCCATTCACCTGCTCTCAGTGTGGAAAGGGATTCATTGACTCATCCAACCTGCAGACACACCAGCGAATTCACACTGGGGAGAGGCCATTCACTTGCTCTCAGTGTGGAAAGGGATTCACTCAGTTATCCCACATGCAGACGCATCAGCGAGTTCACAGTGGGGAGAGGCCGTTCATCTGCTCTCAGTGTGGAAAGGGATTCACGCGGTTATCCCACCTGCAGACACACCAGCGAGTTCACACTGGGGAGAAGCCATTCACCTGTTCTCAGTGTGGGAAGAGATTCACTGATTCATACAGCCTGCAGTCACACCAGCAAGTTCACACTGGAGAGAGACCATTCACCTGCTGTCAATGTGGGAAGGCATTCACTGTGTTATCCACTTTGCAGAGACACCAGCGAGTTCACACAGGAGAGAGGCCATTCACCTGCTCTCAGTGTGGAAAGAGATTCAACCAGTTATCCAATCTGCGGACACATCAGCGAATTCACACTGGGGAGAGGCCATTCATCTGCTCTCAGTGTGGGGAGGGATTCACTCAGTTATCCACCTTGCAGAGACACCAGCAATTTCACACTGGGGAGAGGGCGTTCACCTGCTCTCAGTGTGGGAAGCAATTCACTCAGGCATCCAGCCTGCGGACACACCAGCGAGTTCACACTGGGGACAGGCCATTCACCTGCTCTCAGTGTGGGAAAGGATTCACTCGAATATCCGACCTGGGGATACACCAGCGAGTTCACACTGGGGAGAGGCCGTTCACCTGCTCTCAGTGTGGGGAGGGATTCACTCAGTCATCCCAATTGCAGAGACACCAGCGAACTCACACTGGGGAGAGGCCGTTCAGCTGCTCTGCTTGTGGGAAGAGATTCAACCAGTTATCCAGCCTGCAGAGACACCAGCGAGTTCATACTGGGGACAGGCCGTTCACCTGCTCTCAGTGTGGGAAGGGATTCACTCAGTCATCCACCCTGCGGACACACCAGCGAGTTCACACTGGGGAGAGGCCGTTCACCTGCTTTCAGTGTGGGAAGGGATTCAGAATTTCATCCCAGCTTCTGAGACACCAACAAGTTCACGAGTGATATTCAGGGTTGGATTCTGCTGTTACTCTTTCAGCTCTCAGTTACATCCAGGACTGCATTTTGTTCATTCTCACAGTTGGTGAATGGGGAGGGACAGGGTATTTCTTACACTGGGGAGACCATGCAGACCGCTACATCAACGGATGAATGAAAACCGCTTAACAATCACCAGGCAAGACTGTTCTCTTCCTGTTGGGGAACACTTCAGCAGTCATGGGCATTCGGCCTCTGGTCTTCGGGTAAGCGTTCTCCAAGGCGTCCTTCACAACACATGACAGCGCAGAGTCGCTGAGCAGAGACTGATCGCCAAGTTCCGTGCACATGAGGATGGCCTCAACTGGAATCTTGGGTTCATGTCACACTATCTGTAACCCCCACGACTTGCCTGGATTGCATAATTTCACTAACACTCCTGTCTGGAGATAATACACATCTATTTAACTTGTGCTCAATGCTCTCTCCACTTACATTGTCTGTACCTTTAAGGCTTGTTTAGCTGTAAAGTCTGGTGTTTCAATCACTATCCTGTGATTGAGTTTGTGTCTTTATATGCTCTGGGAGATCTTTTCACAAACAATCACCTGACGAAGGAGCAGCAAGCGCTCGAAAGCTAATGGTGTTTGCTACTAAATAAACCTGTTGGACTTTAACCAGGTGTTGTAAGACTTCTTACTATTGCAATATTTGATGCCTTGGCTAAAGAAGATAAGTATCCTATATCCCTTCTTAACCACTTTATCAGTCTGGTCCTGTCTTCAGGGTCCGATGGACATGCACCCCAAGATCCCTCTGGTCCTCTGTACTTCCTGGTGTCCTATTGTTCATTGTGTATTCCCTTGCCTTGTTAGTCCTTCCAAAATGCATCACCTCAGACATTTTGGGGTTAAATTACATTTGCCACTGTTCTGCCCATCTAACCAGCCAGTCATATTGTCCTGTAATCTAAGGCTTTCCTCCTCGCTATTTACCACAACACTAATTTTTGTATCATCAGCAAACTTACTGATCGAACCCCCACATCCATGTCCACAGGAAGCTCCGCGCGGCCATTGATACAAGACTCTGATTGGCTGGAGGACCAGCGCCATCCGGTCCTCCACGCGTTGCCATTGGTCAATCTCCCGCATGTGGGCACTGAGGAGGCGGAACCCGAACCCACGTGGGGGTGGGCGGGTCTTTGACCGCCACCGCACTGAGCTGGTGTCCAATCCGCAGTGTTTTGCTTCTGTTACCTTGGCTCGAGGGGTTGGGGGGGGAAATGGGAGAAAAAGCGTGGGGGCGGGGCTCCTGAGTTCGTGTGCCCGGGCGTGCGCACTGAAATCCTAGGACGTCACCGCAGAGCAGAGTGATTCCTATTGGCTGATTCAGGCAGTGCTCGATTGTGACGTAACAATGCGGAAGTTGGCCAATGAGCTTTAGAAGAAACTTCCTCCTCTGTGCGACCTCTGGGAGGAAATCAATGTTTCCCCCTTTCCATTTCTTTCCTCATTCTGGGGGAAATTGGGGACTTGCAACAACTGATGGGTAAGGAAGTGAATCCAGTCTGTATATTCCGCACGTTTTTAGTCCAGTCATATCTGTGTGGCAGCCTGCATGGAGATTTTCAGCTAGTGACGTTTGCTACCAAATAAACCTGTTGGACTTTAACCTGGTGTTGTAAGACTTCTTACTGTGTTTACCCCAGTCCAAAGCCGACATCTCCACATCCAGGACAGGAAGCAGTGAGTATGAATCTGTCAATCAGCCTCAATCATCAACTTCAGGAGAATTGGGAGGGTGAATATTAGATACAACAGAGTGAGAATGGAGGGAGCGTGTGTGGGATGGAGATTTACAGCTTTTGGGGAATGAGAGAGAAAGAATGTTTCATAGAAACTTCTGAATTTCGATCCTGTACTGACACTGATGACTTGTGTCAACTTGTTTTACAGGATATTGAAAGAGGAATCACAGACTGAAATTTCAAATGTCAGGTCTAGATCTGGCAGAGTCATATTCCTTGGAACCTGAATATCATCGACCATTGAATCTGGAAGGAGATTTGAAAAGATTTCAAACATCAGTGTGACTGGAAAAGCATCAACACACTTCCACATTCAAGTGAGAGTGTTCCAGAGCACTGACTGAAGAGCTTTAACCAGTTACACAGCCTGAATAAATATCACACCATTCACAGTGGGGAGAGACTGTACATGTGTTTTGTGTGTGTGGACGAGTCTTCAAATAATTGTCCACCCGAGGCAGAGGCAAGGACACCTGCACCATGGAGAAACCATGGAAATGTGCAGACTGTGGAAAGAGATACAGATACCCCTATCTGCTGGATGCTCATCGGCGCAGCCACACTGGCGAGAGGCCGTTCATCTGCTCTCAGTGTGGGGAGGGATTCATTCGACTCCCCCACCTGCAGTCGCACAAGCGAGTTCACACTGGAGAGAGGCCATTCACCTGCTCTCAGTGTGGAAAAGGATTCACTGTGTTATCCACTTTGCAGAGACACCAGCGAATTCACACTGGGGAGAGGCCGTTCACCTGCTCTCAGTGCGGGAAGGGATTCAACCAGTTATCCAATCTGCGGACACACCAGCGAGTTCACAGTGGGGAGAGGCCATTCACCTGCTCTCAGTGTGGGAAGAGATTCACTCGGTTATCCGACTTGCAGGCACATCAGCGCATTCACACTGGGGAGAGGCCGTTCACCTGCTCTCAGTGTGGGAAGGGATTCACTGTGTCATCCACCTTGCAGAGGCACAAACGAATTCACAGTGGGGAGAGGCCGTTCATCTGCTCTCAGTGTGGGAAGGGATTCATTCAATTGTCCAGCCTGCAGACACACCAGCGAGTTCACACTGGGGAGAGTTTGTTCATCTGCTCTCAGTGTGGGAAGGGATTCACACAGTTCTCCAGCCTGCAGACACACCAGCGTGTTCACACTGGGGAGAGACCGTTCACCTGCTCTCAGTGTGGGAAGGGATTCACTCGACAATTCCACCTGCGGACACACCAGCGAGTTCACACTGGGGAGAAGCCATTTACCTGCTCTGTGTGTGGGAAGGGTTTCAGTCAGTTATCCAACCTGCAGAGACACCAGCGAGTTCACACGGTGGGAGGCCATTCACCTGCTCTCAGTGTGGGAAGAGATTCACTAAGTTATCCAACCTGCTGAGACATCAGTGAGGTTACACTGGGGAGGAACCTGCTCAGTGTATAAAAAAGAGTTCAGAATTTCATCACAGCTGCTGAGGCACCAACAAGCTCACAGGGGTTGGATTCTGCTGTTATTGTTTCTGTTCTCACATCCAGGACTGCATTTTGTTCATTCTCACAGTTGGTCAATGGGGAGGGTCGGAGGGTTTCTTTCTGCTGGACTGGCTGGTCTCAGCCTCCAGTGGGCTGATGCTCTTTGAGTCTTTTTGTGAATACCTTGTTTTAGATTTCACAAGGATCACAGAGCGACAGGGTGTTAGGAAGTTCAGAGATAATTAGTCAGTATTTCTGTTTGAAACCCCCTCAAATCCCCATCCAATTTCCTTTGTAATTGTTCAGTGTCTCCATTTCCTCCACCCTCGTAGGCAGCAAGTTCCAAGTCATTACCATTCGCTGCGCCAAAATATTCTTCCTCACATTCCACCCCCCGCATCTCTGACCCAAAACTTTAAATCTCTGACCCCCTCGTCCTTGTCCCATCAGCTAATGGGAACAGATTTTCTTTGTCCATCTTATCTAAATCTGTCAGAATCTTAACCATCTCTTTCAAATCTCCCCTCAACCTCCTTTGCTCCAAGGGGAACAACCCCAGTCTGACGTTGACAATAAAGAACAAACTAACAGAATATGTTAATACCTGAAATCAAATGGGAATGTTTAATTTCTGTTTTAAAGATATTGTGAATATATTGTCCTGGACAATAATGAAATTGGGATAACTCACCTTGGGTGTGGTTGAATGGAATATATCAATCTGGTATCCACCTTTTAATTAGTGAAAGTCTGGAATGTGTAGCTTCAAATCCCTAATAGCACTGTGGATGTATTTACAGGCATTGTAGCAGTTCAAGAAGGCAGTGTTGGGGCTGACCGTGGCCGAGGCAGCTACATACAGACACATATTCTGTTATAATTGAAGGACTGCAGATTGAATGTGAGGCATTATGGGACTGGACTATCTTGACCACATTCCTGTGACAGCTCAGTTTCTGCAATTACGGACCATTGAAGCTGCTTAGCAGGGTCCTGACAGAGGACCTGGTGAGTATATTTACTGGGAATGAGTTGGAATTAAACTTATCCCAGGACTGGCTGGTGTTCAGCGGCTGAGATACCCGAATCTGTGAAAAAGGGGGTCTGACCAATCAACAAACAGTGGTGGGTAGTTGGTTAAGAAATTAAGAAGCATTGTTTAAATTAATTTATCTTAAATTTGTGATAAAAACGGTGACTGATTTGTGACCCGATTGTCAGTGAAGTGAAGATATACTCCAAGTAGCACTGGACTGAAAAGCGGACCCTCTGAGAGTAGATCTGAATGGTTATTATCTTACCCCCATCATGGCCAGTGAAAAATCAGAGCTCGAGTGGGGACCGGACAGGTCTCTTACCTGCCATTTGGAAACTAAGAACACAAAACCTATCGATAAAATCGTTCAAGAATAGAGCCATTTCGAGTCTGGATGACACTTCATAAGAGCTCTGATAAAGGGTCATCCAGACTCGAGACATTGACTCTATTCTCTCTCCACAGATGCTGTCAGACCTGCTGAGATTTTCCAGTATTTTGTGCTTTTGTTTCAGATTCCAGCATCCACAGAATTTCACTTTTATGATAAAATGAGATTTGGAATCCCCTCGATCCTCCCCCAAAACAGAGGGAGTGGTGGGAGAGGAAAAAAAGGATAAGAATGAAGAAGTCTGGCTTCTGATTCTCCGAGCCCATGTAGAATTAACAAAATGAGTGAATCAGTTTATAAAGCACAAAAGTTACCATCCCTAACTATAACTGATCAAATTACAATTAGGGTGAGGAATGTAACAAAAAACTGAATAGATGAAGTTTAAAATCAAGTCTGTTTTGTTGTTAGAAAAGTTTTAAAAATTATGTAAAGTGCCATAATTATGTGCAAGTTTTTTCTGCTCACTCCCTACGTCTTTAGGCTCTGTAGAAAAGTTAATCCTTTCAGCAATCATTTGATTTGTTTTTAAATCACTCAGAAACTCATGTCTGTTTTAATTTATAATTGTGGATTTATTCAAACCAGTTAAATCTGGAAATTTTAAATGTAGCCTGGAGGAATAACTGAGAATTCTCTTGTTGTCACCTCAAACCCAGATAAAGAACAAAAATTTTACAGGTGGTAATGGTAATTCAATAATCTGTTTGTCGATGGAATCAGGCTTGAGTGTTGAATGATTCTTCTGAGTTCATTGCCCCCAACACACTGGGTACATTACCACTGGAGAGCAGGTATTGCCAAAACCTTCAGACAATACAAAGACTCACGAAAGCCAGTGTCCCAGTTTAAAGACTTGTCTTTTATTTGACCAACGATCGAAGGGAAACATTATTGGACAGTGTAATACCTCTCTAGAAGAGAAGTATCCTGATCTCTGCAATAACTTTGACGTAAAATGCTTAGGATAGATCAATTATACATTCTTCACGTCAAATTCTCCCGCCTTTCATTAGGTGTGAACCAATCATTTTCCATACAAAAAAAATAATACTTTAATCATTAATTGCATTTTACCCTCTGACATTCTATGTCATTTAACTTAATGCTGGTAGTGTCTGAAATGCCTAATGCTTTAAAATTTCTCAAATTTATCAGGAATTTTCTCCAACAGCTTGCCATTGTGGAGCTCGGAGTACAGCACTTGTTTCGGGAGTCTTGTGTGGGGCTTGAGGACAACGTGGCCTGCCCACCGCAGCTGGTCTAGTGTGACCAGTGCCTCGCTACTGGGGATATTGGCCCGGGAAAGGACACTCACATTGGTATGCCTTTCCTGCCAGTGGATTTGCAGGATTTTGTGGAGGCAACATTGGTGACATCTCTCCAGGGATTTGAGGTGTCTGCTGTTCCCTGTCCATGTTTCTGATGGATACAGGAGGGCGGGGACCACAGCTGCTCTGTAGACCATGAGCTTGGTGCTGGATTTGAGGTTTCGGGCTTCGAACACTCTGTTCCTCATGTGCCCAAAGCCTGCACTGGCGCATTGGAGTCACTGCTGGATTTCATCGCCGATGTCTGCCTGTGCCAACAGGAGGCTCCCAAGGTGTGAGAAATGATCCACATTGTCCAGGAGCTCACCGTGGATTTTGGTGGTCGGGAAGGGGAGCAGGAGTGGGCTGGGAGAGAGCCTTTGTTTCCCGGATGTTTAGTCTGAGGCCCATTCTCTCACAGGCCTCACTGGAAGCATCAACGATAGTTTGTAGATAAGTTTAAACTTGTTTATTGCTGTCACAAATAGGCTTACGTTAATGCTACAATAAAGTTACTGTGAAAATCCCCTAAATCAACCACTGAGTGTGCGCACAGACACACTCAGATTGTGAACAAAGCCCAATCCCTCACTCAAACCAGTCTCCCACTGCCTTGGAAAAGCAGTCATCATTATTAAGTACCCCATGCACCCCGGACATTCTCGCTTCCATCTTCGTCCATTGAGAAAAAGAGACAAAAGTCTGAGGACATGTATCAACCGACTCAAAAACAGCTTCTTGCGTGCTGTCAGCAGACTTTTGAGTGGACCTAACACATACACCGATGACTGTAACATTCTGCACTCTCTCCTTCCCTTTGTACAGTATGCTCTGTCTGTATAGCGTAAGAAACAATACTTTTCACTGTAAACTAATACACGTGACAATAATAAATCAAATCAAATAGGCATTTTTAAATTTAATTTGTGGGACATGGGCATCGCTGGCTGGCCAGCATTTATTGCCCATCCCTAGTTGCCTGAGGGCATTTGAGAGTTAACCACATCACTGTGGCTCTGGAGTCACATGTAGGCCAGACCAATGAAGGACAGCAGATTCCCTTCTCTAAAGGACATTAATGAATCAGATGGGTTTTTCCAACAATTGACAATGATTTCATGGTCATCAGTAGGTTCTTAATTTTTTTTATTGAATTCAAGTTCCACCATCGGCTGTGGTGGAATTCGAACCCGGGTCTCCAGAACATTTGCTGGATTAATAGTCTAGTGATAATACTACTAGGCCATCACTTACCCCCCAGAGCCAGCGTACTGCAGCCTGATGACTGAGATTGGGCTGGTCTTGGTTCTGGCCTGGTGGGGTGGGACATTGAAAGCTTCCCACTGGTCCAGTTGGTTAGCTCGACTCCAGCGGGAGTTTCATGGCACTGGGGCGGTGTGTTGCTGCGGGGAAGGTGGGGATGAAGGTTGGCGCGATGATGCAGCTCTGTTTAACCCCAGTTTGCACTCGTACCGATTCTCTCACTGTAGTAAGGATGTGATTGTGCTGGAGGGGGTTCAGAGGAGGTTCACCGAGATGTTGCCTGGGATGGAGCAGCTGTGCTCTAAGGAGAGACTCGATAGGGTTGGATTGTTTTCTTTAGAGCAGAGAAGGCTGAGGGGAGGCATGATTGAGGTGTATAAGATTGAGGGGTATGGACAGAGTGGATAGGAAACAGCTGTATCCCTTATTTGAAGGATCAATAATGAGGTGGGATCATTTTAAGGTGAGGGACGGGAGGTTTTGGGAGATTTGAGGAAAAATGTTTTCACCCAGAGGGTGGTGGGAGTCTGGAATTCACTGTCTGGGAGGGTAGTAGAGACAGGAAACCTCACAACCTTTAAAAAGCACATGGATGAGCACTGGAATGTTTTGACAGTCCAAACACCATCAGCCAAGTGCTGGAAAATAGATTAGTGCAAATTTAGTATAGTTTTGTCAGTGCAGACTCGATGGGCTGAAAGGCCTCTTCTGTACTGTATGACTCTATGAGTTGTGAACTCGCTGGTGTTTCTGCAGTCGGGATGACTGAGTGAATCCCTTCCCACACTCAGTGCAGGTGAACGGTCTCTCCCCAGTGTGAACTCGCTGGTGTGTCCGCAGGGCAGATGATGATCTGAATCTCTTTGTGCAGTGAGAGCAGCTGAACGGTCTCTCCTCAGTGTGAATGCGCTGGTGGGACATCATTAGCTGAGAGCTTTTGAAATCCCTCCCACAGTCGGAGCATTTAAAGGGTCTCTCCTGGGTGTGAATGACATTGTGCCTCAGCAAGTAGGGCAACTGACTGAAATCTTTCCCACACACTGGGCAAGTGAACGGCCTCTCCCCAGTGTGAACTAACTGGTGCCTCCGCAGACCTGATGCCACACTGAATCCTTTCCCACACACAGAGCAAGTGAACGGCCTCTCCCCAGTGTGAACTCGCTGATGGCACTGCAAATCAATTAACTGAGTGAACCCCTTCCCACACACAGAGCAGATGAAAGGTCTCTCTCCAGTGTGAAATCGGTGGTGTCTCTGCAGACTGGATAATCGAGTGAATCCTTTCCCACACTCAGAGCAACTGAATGGCCTCTCCCCAGTGTGAACTCGCTGGTGTCTCTGTAAATCAATTATCTGAGTGTATCCCTTCCCACACACAGAGCAGGTGAACGGCCTCTCCCCAGAGTGACTGCGCCGATGAATTTCCAGCTGAGATGGAAAACTGAATCCTTTCCCACAGTCCCTACATTTCCACGGTTTCTCCATGGTGTGGGTGTCCTTGTAATTCTCCAGGTTAAACAATCAGTTAAATCTCACACAGAACACAGGTACAGTCTCTCCCCACTGTGAATGGTGTGATTTTTTTTCAGGTTGTGTAACTGGTTAAAGTTCTTTCTGTACTCAGTCCACTGGAACGCTCTCACTCAGCTGTGGGAGTGTCTCGCTGCTTTTTCAGTCACACTGATGCTTAAAATCTCTTTAAGCAGTTAGAACGGAGAAACCTTTCTCCTTCTAGATTCAAAAGTCGATGATATTGAGGTCCCGACGAATTGAGTGACTCTGTCAGATGTTGATGTGATGTTTGGTTTGAGATTTCTGTCTGTAAATCCTCACCTTCTGATATCCTGTAAAACAAATTTACAAAAGTCATCAGTGTCAGGACAGAAATTTGGAACAGACAATTCAAGTGTCCATGGCACATTCTTTCCTCTCTCATTCTCCAAAAGCTGTAAATCGCCATCCCACACACTCTCCCTCCATTCTCACTCTGCTGGATCTAATATTCACCCTCCCAATTCTCCTGAAGATGCTGGTTGAGGCTGATTGACAGATTCATGCTCACTGCTTCCTGTCCTGGACACAGAGCTGAAAATCTTCATGCAGGCTACCAAACAGATGTCTATAAATTTGATAAAGGTGTAATATACAGGACATTACTTGAGTAGTGGTACAGCAGGGATTTGAGGAAGATTTATACTAAGGTAGGGGGAGCACAAGGTCTGGAGCTCACTAACTATGAGGATGGTGGAACAGAAGTTGTTCAATCATTCCAAAATGAAATTGTGTTGGCACTTGAGGGAAATAAAACTTACAGAGGAATGTTGATAGAGAGATAGAAAAAAAACTGATTGGTTTGTTCTACAGAGAATCAATCTGCAGTCTATAAGGTGATGTAGAGATGTTGGCGTTGGACTGGGGTGGGCACACAACATCAGGAAGGAGCAGCGCTCCAAAAGCTTGTATTATCAAATAAACCTGTTGGATTTTAATCTGGTGTTGTGAGATCTTACTGTCTATAAAATGTACAAATTAGGTTGATTAGCCACGATCAATTGCCACTTAGTGTCCCAGGATGTGTGGGTTGGGGGGATTAGTGGGGTAAATCCCTCATACTACAGGGAGAGGGCCTGGGAAGAATACCCTGTTGGACAGTCAGTGCAAACTTGATGGACCGAAAGGCCTCCTTCTGCACTGTAGGAATTCTATGACTCGAGTTACCCAATAGACTCCTGTGCTGCAATGACTTTATGACTGGAATGTAGCTTCAGTAATATGTAACAAAACTAGAAACAATAAGAAATGGAAAGGGGGAGAAAAGAAAGTGTTTTACTCACAGATGGTGGTGACAGGGGGAAGGTTGAATCTGCCTGAAGCTCAATCTTCATTCACACGAGGCCCGCACTGTGATTGGCTGGAGGATCAGAGTCCTTCCGGTCCTCCAACTCTTCCCATTGGTCAACAGCTCCGCGTGACGGTCAGGGGGTGGGATCACCGCCGCGCGGACCCGGGAGCTCCGCCCTCACCCAGTATTCCCCTCCCCCTCCCGGGAGCCCCGCCCCCACGCATTGTTCCCCCGCCCCTCCTCGAGCCAAGGTTTCCAGACAAGCGGCTCGCGGCCCCGGCCAGAGCGAGAAGCCGCTCGGTGATCTGCCCCTCCCCCCGGCCCGGGACAGAGCATGTCCAAGAGACGGGAGCAGCTGCGCATGTGCAGGGAGCGCCCACCCCCGTGGCCGACATGTTGAGGTATTGACCAATGGGAAAAGTTGGATGACCGGAAGGACCCTTGTCCTCCAGCCAATCACATTTCCTCCATTGTCTGAATGCGGAAGTTAGCCGATGAGGTTCAAAACTTCCTCCTCTGTGCAACATCTGGGAGGAAATCCAAAGGTGTTCTTTCACCATGTGAAGGACAGGAGGTGACCAGAGAAAGAATAGGGTACATTAAGGAGCAATGTGGTCATTTGTACGTGGAGGTGGGAGACATTGGTGGGGTTTTAAATTAATACCTTGTGTCTGTATTCATTGTGGGTGATGTAGTTATAGAAAGCATAGTAACAAGTCTCACAACACCAGGGTAAAGTCCAATAGGTTTATTTGGAATCACGAGCTTTTGGTTCCTTGTTTGAGACTGCACCTTCATCAGGTGAGTCATTTAGATACCAGGGAGCAGCTTTGTGATTTCAACAACTTAACATCAAGAGAGAGGAGGTATTAACGGTTTTAACTGGACCTAAAATTATATAAATCCCCAGCTCCAGATGAGGTGTATCCCAGGCTGCTGTGGGAGGCAGGAGATTGCAGCGACTCTGACAACAATTTTCAAATCTTCTTTGGCCACAGGAAAGGTCGTACGACACCAGGTTAAAGTCCAACAGGTTTATTTGGTAGCACAAGCCAGTAGCTTTCGGAGTATTGCACCTTCATCAGATGAGTGGGAGTTCATTAGGGTGAGTTGTGAGTTGTTGGGGGCGACAATATACCCGTGTTCTGTGTGAGATTTAACTGACTGTTTAACCTAGACGATCACAAGGAAATCCACACCATGGAGAAACCGTGGAAATGTGGCGACTGTGAGAAGCGATTCAGAGCTCCATCTGATTTGGAAATTCATCGACGCAGTCACACTGGGGAGAGGCCATTCACCTGCTCGGTGTGTGGGAAGGGATTCACTCAGTTATCCAACCTGCTGAATCACAAATTGACTCATACCAAGAAGAGCCCCTTTAAATGCTCTGATTGTGGGAGTGGATTCAAAAGCTCTGGTGAACTGGTGTCCCACCAACGCATTCACACTGAGGAGAGACCGTTTAGTTGCTCTCACTGCACAAAGCGATTTAAATGGTCATCCAACCTGCGGACACACCAGCGAGTTCACACTGGGGAGAAACCATTCACCTGCTCTCAGTGTGGGAAGAGATTCAGTCATTCATCCACCCTGCAGACACACCAGCGAGTTCACACTGGGAAGAGGCCATTCACCTGCTCTGCATGTGAGAAGGGTTTCACTCGGTTATCATACCTGCGGACACACCAGCGAGGTCACACTGGGGAGAGGCTATTCACCTGCTCTCAGTGTGGGAAGGGATTCGTTGCATTACCCAGCCTGCAGAGACATCAGCGAGTTCACACCGGGGAGAAACCATTCAGCTGCTCTGAGTGTGGGGAGGGATTCACTCAGTTATCCAACCTGCAGACACACCGGCGAGTTCACACAGGGGAGAAACCATTTACCTGCTCTCAGTGTGAGAAGGGATTCACTCAATTGTCCAGCCTGCAAACACACCAGCGAGTTCACACTGGGGAGAGGCCGTTCACCTGCTGTCAGTGTGGGAAGGGATTCACTGACTCATCCGGTCTGCGGAGACACCAGCGAGTTCACACTGGGGAGAGGCCATTCACCTGCTCTCAGTGTGGAAAAGGATTTAGAGTTTCATCCCAGCTCCTGAAACACCAACAAGTTCACGAGTGATTCCAGGGGTTGGATTCTGCAGATATTGTTTCTGCTCTCAATTACATCCAGAACTGGATTTTGTTCATTTTCGCAGTTGGTCAATGAGGAGGGTCTGAGGGTTTTTTTCTGCTGGACTGGCCGGTCTCACAACTTTGCCTCCAGTGGGCTGATGCTCTTTGAGTCTTGTTTCAAATACCTGGTTTCAAATTTCACAAGGATCACAGAGTGACAGCGCGTTAGGAAGTTCAGAGATATTTAGTCAGCATTTCTGTTTGAAACCCTTCAAATGCCCATCTAATTTTCTTTGTAATTGTTTATTGTCTCCACTTCTTCTACTCTCGTAGGAAGTGAGTTCCAGGTCAATACCATTCACTGTATCAAAATATTCTTCCTCACATCCCCCCTTACATGTCTGATCCAAAACCTTAAATCTGTGTCCCCCTCATCCTTGTCCCATCAGCAAATGGGAACAAATTTTCTTTGTCCACCTCATCTAAACCTGTCAGAATCCTGTCCACCTCTATCAAATCTCCCCTCAACCTTCTTTGCTCCAAGGGGAACAACTCCAGCCTAACATTAACAATAAAGAACAAACTAACAGAATATGTTCATGCCTGAAATCAAATGTTGAATTTATGTTTTAAAGATATTGAGAATATATTGTCCTGGACAATGAAGGAATTGAGATATCTCAGGTAAACAAACAGAAAAAGAGGCTGGAATCTGAAACAGAAACAGAAAATGGTGGAAAATCTCAGCAGGTCTGACGCATCTGTGGAGAGAGATTAGAGCCAACATTTCGAGTTTTCTCGACTGCTGAGATTTTATGCACTTATTTTATAATTGAGGATTTATATAGGAACAAGTTAAATGTGGAAATTTTAAGCCTGGAGGAATTTGGAATAACTGTGAAAATTTTATCGTGTTGTCACCTCAACTCCAGATAAAGAACAAAGATTTTGCAGTTGGTAACGTGTTTGGGATTTTAAAGCAATAAAGACTAGATATTGCCAATAAAATCAGGCCCAGGAAATTGGCTTAAAAAAGGTTGTTATAATGAAGGATCTTGTATCTTATTGTACACAAGGATTTTTGCACTTGTAGTGCTCTGTCACTTTAAGAAGCTATAGCTGCAGGAGAGAATGCTGAGAATGCATTGTTTGACATTTGAACATAAGAACATAAGAAATAGGAGCAGGAGTAGGCCAACCAGCCCTTCGAGCCTGCCCCGCCACTCAATAAGATCATGGCTGATCTGTCGTGGCTCAGTTCCACATTCCCGCCCTCTCCCCATAACCCTTAATCCCCTCTCTTATCAAAAACCCATCAACCCGCGTCTTAAAAATATTTAGCAAGGTAGCCTCCACCACTTCAACGGGCAGAGAATTCCAGAGATTCACCACCCTTTGAGTGAAGAAGTTCCTCCTCAACTCCGTTCTAAACCGCCCCCCCTTTATCTTGAGGCTGTGCCCCCTAGTCCTAATCCTTTCTGAGCGGGAAGAGTCTCTCCACCTCTATCCTATCCATCCCATTCATCATCTTATACGTCTCAATGAGATCTCCCCTCATTCTTCTAAACTCTAATGAGTACAAGCCTAATTTATTCAGCCTCTCCTCATAGCTCAACCCCCTCAACTCCGGCATCAGCCTAGTAAACCTCCTCTGCACTCCCTCCAAGGCCAAAATATCCTTGCGTAAGTACGGCGCCCAAAACTGCACACAGTACTCCAGCTGTGGCCTCACCAATGCCCTATACAGCTGCAGCAAGACCTCCCTACTTTTATATTCAATCCCACTCACGATGAAGGCCAGCATCCCATTCGCCTTCCTGACCACCTGCTGCACCTGCAAGCTGGGTTTTTGCGACTCATGCACAAGGACCCCGAGGTCCCTCTGCACCGTCGCCTGCTGCAGTTTTTCTCCATGTAAGTAATAATCCTTCCTACCATTATTCCTACCAAAGTGGACCACCTCGCACTTGCCAACATTAAATTCCATTTGCCATTTCCTGGCCCATTCGCCCAGCCTATCTAGATCCTTCTGTAGACTCTCCCCACCCTCCGCACAATTTGCCTTTCCACCAATTTGCAAGCTGTGAGAACCTGTGTGTTTTGTTTGTTTTGTGTGGATGTTTGTAGACGTGTTTTATCATTGTTTTGGACTACATTTGTTAAGATTCATCTTTCTGGGGAATTAACCTCACCTTGTGTCTTTAATTAAAGGCATTTCTGGAAGTTTAAAAACGGAACCACAAAAATGCTTAATGTTTCTGGCTATTGTTGTTGTAAAGAACATGCTAAGTTTCTGTGCTTGTGTATGTGTGATATTTGTGAATTGCTTCAAGCTTTGAGGTTTTCTGTCTGTGATTTAAAAGTAATTAATAAAACTTTTTTTTCACGTTATATTTACTGACCAGAGACATGATTCCAGGATAGTTTACTAAACCTGCAGGAATTTTAATCCAGATACAATTCATACATGAGAATGATGGTTTTAATTTGTCTTGGTTATTTAAAATTTGGGAGATGTGAAATGATTCTGACCAATCCTGTGTTGGATTGACCTTGGGTTAAATTTCCTGTCAGGTCCAAAGATTTATTCCTGATGCAATTGACACAAAAAAAATCTAGTATTGGATACTGAAAGAAAAAGTTTAAAATGTGAGATTATTAAATAGAAATGATTCCCAGACTCTGTGGTCATTAGATTAAAACAAAGGAAGGGTGCTGACATCCATTTGAGAACTTTTAATCCACCCCTTTTCAAACTAAGGGAATCTGTGTACCAAAGAAAGCCCAAGGATGGTAGATAAGAGGGTCTGGAAAACACCATGATGGGGGCACCTATCTGTTCATGAGATGATCACAAAACCCCATAATGCCCAGATACTAATGTCATTGGATATATAATTAATGTAATCTATAAACATTCTGATTGGATTGTGTCCAGCTGGGATGGGCTGAGTAACTACATAAGAATTGATGATTTTCTTTGTTGGGTGGAGTTGCACATGGTCAGCCCCTGTGGCTTCTCCCCGCTGGCGTAACTCAATAAACTGTTTATCGATTGAATCAGGCTTGAGCATTGAATGATTCTTCTGAGTTCATTCCCTCCAGCACACTGGGTACATTACCACTTCATCCTTGGGAGTGGCCTGATAGGCCGTAGTCCAGACTACAGGTGGGCTTTGGGGGGTGCCTTTCATGAATCATGTGTTTGGTCGTTGTAAATGTGCATTCAAAATGGTTAGAAGCACAGATCATGAGTAATATTCCAGCTCCTGTGACAATAGAGAAGCTCTGTCAAATTTTCACAAGCCCTGGGTTAGCAGATCCGCTTGTTTCAGATAACGACACTCTGTTTACAAGTGAGATGTTTCAGGAATTCATGTAAAGGAATGGTATACGCCATGTGTGTGCTGCACCGTTTCATCTGGTTACAAATGGTCCAGCAGAAAGAGCTGTTCACACTCTGAAGGAGGGATTGAGAAGAATGGAAAGCGATACTTTAAGAACAAGCTCTCAAGATTTTTGTTTGCTTTGTATCACACCACAATCCACAACCGAACTCTCTCCTATTATTTTTAGGTAGAGGGCTGAAGTCTCATCTGGATCTGCTTCATCCAGATCTCAGAGCAAAAGTGAGCAGGAGACAAGAAAAGCACGAGAGACATGACTACCGCACCAAAGAGAGGCAGTTCAAACCGGGTGATCAGGTTTACATCAGGAACTTTGGGAGTAACGAAAGGTGGTTACTGGGAATAATTTTAAACCAAAGTGGTTCAGTATCTTGAGTGGTGAGACTGTAAAACAGACGAGTTATTCACAGACACCAAGACCATATTCACTTACGGTGTGACCCCGAGTCAGGAACATTTTCAGAGTCAGCAACCATTACTGAGAACGTGGCAGAGGGTCATGCTGCTGTGGATGTTCACCAGGAAATGGTTCGAGCTTTGCCAGTTGACTCTGTTGTGGGAGTGGAAGAGGAACATTCATGTACAGATTCTCAAATTACCTCTTCATCTCCCATTCCAGAAACACCATTACAAGATTTACCAGTGGTATTGTACAGGTCACAATGAATCACAAAGCTCCTGACAGACTTCCGTGTGTTAAAGACATTACTTTGTTGTATTTCTGTCCTGATGGCGGGATTGACATTTAAGGGGAGGAGAAGTGTCACAGAGTGTTCTTCTCAACCTTTCTCCCTTCTGAGCACGTGAGCGCTTTGGTGGGGTTTCAGTCTGCAAGTCCAGGCTGGTTCCAGTGCTCGTGTTTCCTTTAGTTCACTGCTGTTTTTTAAAACTTTGTCATCTATTTATATAAAGAACATCCTGCTTCAAACAATGCATTCGACTACCTTATTTGTGGACTGAAGTTCCCACAATTGTAAAGCAGCCAGATTAGTTAAATAGACAGCTTGAATTGTAAGACAATTAAAGAATAAATGATTCATTAATACAGATGTTAGAAAGGCTAGAATGTAGTTTTGAACACTAAAGTTTGCCTTCTGATGCCAACAGAATAGAAAAAACATAACGAGACTTGTTAGGGTGTCACTGCTGCCTCAGCACCAGGGACCTGGGTTTGATTCCCAGATTGGGTGAATCTGTGGACTTTGCACATTGTTCCCATGTCTGCCTGATTTCCTTTCAGGTGCTCTGGTTTCCTTCCACAGTCCAAAAGATGTGCTGGGTAGGTGCATTGACCATTCTAAATTCTCCATCACAGACAGAAACCCACACAGACATGGGGAGAATGTGTAAACTCTGCAGACAGTGACCCAACCGGGAGTCGAACCCAGGTCCCTGGCACTATGAGGCAGCAGTGAAAACCACTGTGCCCTACAGGGAGCTATTGATTGTACAAGTTATCCATGTTTTTGGAGCCATACTTCATGTCCTGGTCTGAACAGGATAGCGAGAAGTCTGTTCATAGATCTTGGAGCAGAATTAGGCCACTTGGCCCATCAAGTCTGCTCTGTCATTCGATCCTGGCTGATGCGCTCCTCATCCCCATTTTCCTGCCTTCTCCGCATAACATTTCATAAGTTCATAAGAACATAAGAAATAGGAGCAGGAGTAGGCCATCTAGCCCTTCGAGTCTGCCCCGCCATTCAATGTTCAAGTTCGTCTGTTCAATTGTTAAAGCTAAGCTTTCTCCTTTTACTGTTAATCGATACTTTCCTTTTTTAACTCTCTAACTTGTTACATTTTTAATGGTTCATAAACTTACTGAATTCACCATTTAAAGTATTCTTTCTAGCCATATGGTTAAGTCACTGGAACCTGGTGTGATTTACAGTTATGGAGTTATTGTAAACAAGAGAATCCCATAAATCTTAGTTCAAATAAATCAACATTCTCACAAATGGAATGCTATCCTTTATTACGAGAGAAATTGAACATTGAAGTAAAGATATTATGCTTCAGTTATACAGGGCATTGCTGAGACTGCATCTTGAACACTGGGTGCAGTTTTTGTCTTTTATTAAACAAAGGATCATAGAATCCCTGCAGTACACCCAGAGGCCATTCTGCCCATCGAGTCTGTACCCAACACCATCCACCCAGGTCCTCTTCCCATAATCTCACACATTTATCCTGCTAATCCCCCTAACACAAATTTAACATAGCCAATCAACCTAACCCACATCTCTTTGCTGGAGCAGACGAGGAAGGAGCATCAGAGAGAAAGCTAAGACTTTACCTGTTAAAAACCAGTTTAAAATAAGTTTAAAGCACTTTGTTCTTTGTAGAACTGTTTAAAGCATTTACTTATTGTATTTACTGCTTTAAGAATTGTGAGGGAGTGATTATCAGGCAGTTGTGGCCCATCAGCTTTAAATCAGCGCCAAGTTTAAAAGGAGGCCTGGTGTAGATAGCGGGCAGCGGAGTGAGAGGGAAGCAGAGTGAGCTATTAGGGCTTAATATCAAAAAGGGCTTGGAGGAAAAAAGGCCAGGTGGAAAGAACAAGGAAAAAAAAAAATTTTTTTTTCAAAACTACTACAGCAAAAAACAAGGAAAAAATTTTTTTTCCCACAACAAACTATATTGAATAATGGAGGGGCATGTGATGTGCGGTTCCTGTATGATGTGGGAACTGGTGGACCCCAGGGTCCTTCCCAGTGGCCATGTCTGCAGTAAGTGCAGGTTGCTGGAGGAGCTCCAGCTCAAGGTGGATGAGCTGGCCTCTGAGCTACAGACACTGAGGCTCATCAGGGGGAGAGAGGGTGTCATTGTCAGTGGGGTGCAAGTGACATCCACCCCCGCTAGACTGGCTAAATCTAAGGGTCAGGAACAAAAGGGGGCTGCTGGGAGGAGGAAGGGGGGTGAGGAGCGGAGGCCTCAGCCTCTTAATCTGCATAACAGGTTTGAGGTTCTTGCTTCCAGTCTGGAAGAGGACGAGGCAGGTGAGGTTGGTGAGCAAACTGCACACGGTACAGTGATGCAGCAGGACATAGGCAAAGAGAAGGGGAAAAGGAACGTAGTAGTGATTGGAGATAGTGGGGTGAAGGGTATTGACACTGTCCTTTGTCACAATGACAAAGTGCACAGAAGGGTGTGTTGTCTGCCTGGTGCTCGGGTACAGGATGTCGCAGCTGGGCTGCAGAGGAATCTGGAGTGGGAGGGTGAGAACCCGGTTGTGGTGGTACATGTGGGTGCCAGCGACGTAGGCAAAGTGCGGACTGAGGATCTGGGGAGGGAGTATGAGAAGCTGGGAATGGAATTAAAAAGTAGAACCGACAAGGTGGTCTTCTCTGGGCTACTGCCTGAACCGAGTGCAGACGGGCGTAGGGTTGACAGGATAAAGGAAGTGAATGGGTGGCTCAGAGATTGGTGTGGGAGGAATGGGATCGAATTTATGGGGCATTGGCACCAGTATTGGGGTAGGTGGGACTTGTTCGGGCGGGATGGGGTTGGTCTGAATCGTGCTGGGACCAGAGTGCTGGCGAATCGAGTAAAGAGGACTGTAGACAGGGCTTTAAACTAATTAGGGGGGGGGAGGGTGCGAGGGTAGGTGATGTTAGGAGGTCTACAGTTAAGGATAGGGTACAGGTAAGGGAAGAGGCTGAGGATGTCCCAAGTGGTGGCGTTACGGCAAATAGGGTCCAGAAGAAGGCTGGGATGAAAGCGCTTTATCTGAATGCACGAAGCATTCGGAATAAAGTGGATGAGCTGGTGGCGCAGATCGACACAAATGGATACGATCTGGTGGCCATTACAGAGACGTGGCTGCAAGGTGACAGGGACTGGGAGATGAATGTACAGGGCTATCAAGTGTTTAGGAAGGATAGGCAGGAGGAAAGAGGGGGTGGCGTAGCTCTGCTGATTAAGGACAGCATCAAGGTGGTAGCAAGGGATGATATCGGAGCCAAAGAGCAGAAAGTGGAATCGTTGTGGGTGGAGATTAGGAACAGCAAAGGGAGGAAGACGCTGGTGGGTGTCGTCTATAGGCCCCCGAATAATGATCTGGAGGTGGGGCGGGCTGTTAACGCGCAAATAAGTGCGGCGTGCAGGAATGGGACGGCAGTAGTTATGGGGGATTTCAATCTGCATATTGATTGGTCGACCCATGTTGGACGAGGTGGGCTCGAGGAGGAGTTCTTGGAATGCTGCCGGGATAGTTTCCTGGAACAGTGTGTGTTGGAGCCGACGAGGGAGCGAGCTATCTTGGATCTGGTGCTATGTAATGAGGCGGGTAGAATTAGGGACCTTGAGGTGAAGGATCCTCTTGGAGAGAGTGATCATTGTATGGTGGAGTTTCTGTTGCAGATGGAGGAGGAGAAAGTGGGTTCCCGGACACGTGTCCTTTGTTTGAATAGAGGGGAGTATGGTAGGATGAGAGAAGAATTGGCGAATGTGGACTGGGGGAGCGCGTTGGAAGGTAGGTCTGCTGAGGAGCAGTGGAGGATCTTTAAGGAGATCTTTCTTGGTGCTCAGCAGAAATTTATTCCGATGGTTAAAAAGGACAGTAGGAAGAGAGGTAATAAGCCGTGGATAACGAAGGAGGTGAAGGAAAGTGTTAAATTAAAAGCGGAGGAATTTAGAGTAGCTAAGAGCAGTGGGCGAGAAGAGGATTGGGAAAGGTTTAAATGTCAACAAAGATTGACAAAAAAGTTGATAAAGGAGGGTAGAAGAAGCTATGAAGCTGGGCTAGCACTTAATATAAAAAAGGATAGCAAGAGTTTTTATAAATATATAAAAAGGAAGAGGCTGGCTAGGGTGAACGTTGGTCCCTTAGCGGATGAGAAAGGGGACCTAGTGGTAGGGGATGGGGATATGGCTAAGGTCTTGAATAACTTTTTTGTTTCTGTCTTCACGGAGGAGGACGTGAATAATTTGCCGGGTGTTAGCGATGGAAAGGTGGTAGGACTGGAGGGTCTTAATGACATTACTGTTACTAGAGAGGTGGTGCGCGACAGACTGGAGGGGCTGATTGTGGACAAGTCCCCAGGACCGGATGGAATGCATCCGAGGGTTCTGAAAGAAATGGCGGAGGTGATAGTGGATGCCTTGGTGGTTATTTTCCAGACGTCGCTGGATTCCGGGGAAGTGCCGGAGGATTGGAAAACGGCTAATGTTACGCCGTTGTTTAAGAAGGGTGCCAGGCAAAAGGCGGGGAATTACAGGCCGGTTAGTTTAACGTCTGTGGTAGGTAAAATGTTAGAATCCGTCATTAAGGAGGAAATTGCGAGGCATCTTGAAGGGAATTGGTTGATAGGGCAGACGCAACACGGTTTCATTAAAGGGAAGTCGTGTCTGACAAATTTACTGGAGTTCTATGAGGATGTGTCTAGGGCGGTGGATAGAGGAGAGCCGGTGGATGTGGTCTTTCTGGATTTTCAGAAGGCGTTTGATAAGGTACCTCACAAGAGGTTACTGCAGAAGGTCAGAGGACATGGAGTTGGGGGTAGGGTGTTAGCGTGGATAGAGGATTGGTTGTCAAATAGGAGGCAGAGAGTGGGGGTCAATGGGTGCTATTCGGATTGGCGGTTGGTGACTAGTGGGGTGCCCCAGGGGTCGGTGCTGGGGCCTCAGCTATTTACCATTTATATAGATGATCTGGAGGAGGGAACCGAGTGTAGGGTGTCGAAATTTGCTGATGACACCAAGATTGGGGGAAAGGCAAATTGTGTGGAGGGTGTGGAGAGTCTGCAGAAGGATCTAGATAGGCTGGGCGAATGGGCCAGGAAATGGCAAATGGAATTTAATGTTGGCAAGTGTGAGGTGGTCCACTTTGGTAGGAAGAATGGTAGGAAGGACTATTACTTACGTGGCGAAAAACTGCAGCAGGCGACGGTGCAGAGGGACCTCGGGGTCCTTGTGCATGAGTCGCAAAAACCCAGCCTGCAGGTGCAGCAGGTGGTCAGGAAGGCGAATGGGATGCTGGCCTTCATAGCGAGGGGGATTGAATATAAAAGTAGGGAGGTCTTGCTGCAGCTGTATAGGGCATTGGTGAGGCCGCAGCTGGAGTACTGTGTGCAGTTTTGGGCGCCGCACCTGCGCAAGGATATTTTGGCCTTGGAGGGAGTGCAGAGGAGGTTTACTAGGCTGATACCGGAGTTGAGGGGGTTGAGCTATGAGGAGAGGCTGAATAAACTAGGCTTGTACTCGTTAGAGTTTAGAAGAATGAGGGGAGATCTCATTGAGACGTATAAGATGATGAATGGGATGGATAGGATAGAGGTGGAAAGACTCTTCCCGCTCAAAAAAGACAGTAGGACTAGGGGGCACAGCCTCAAGATAAAGGGGGGGCGGTTCAGAACGGAGTTGAGGAGGAACTTCTTCACTCAAAGGGTGGTGAATCTCTGGAATTCTCTGCCCGTTGAAGTGGTGGAGGCTGCCTCGCTAAATATTTTTAAGAAGCGGGTTGATGGGTTTTTGATAAGAGAGGGGATTAAGGGTTATGGGGAGAGGGCGGGAAAGTGGAACTGAGCCACGACAGATCAGCCATGATCTTATTGAATGGCGGGGCAGGCTCGAAGGGCCAGATGGCCTACTCCTGCTCCTATTTCTTATGTTCTTATGTTCTTATGTTCTTTGGACTCTGGGAGGAAACCGGAGCACCTGGATGAAACCCACACAGACATGGGGAGAATGTGCAAACTCCACACAGACAGTGACCTGGGCTGGAATTGAACCTGGATCCCTGGTGTTGTGATGCAGCAGTGCACTGTGCTGTCCCATTTTATAAACACCATGGAAGCAGTTCAGAGGAGGTTTACTAGATTGATTCTCAATCTTGTAGTGCAAAATATTAACTCTGTTTCTCTCTCCACAGATGCTGTTAGACCTGCTGCGTTTTTCCAGTTCTTTCTGTATTTATTTCAGATCTATCTGTAGTGATAGGAAAAACATTATTTACTATCCAGGATAAAATAAATGTCCTTCATCAGCTTTTGTGGGTCATTTCAGTGGAAATGTGCTCTCCCAGGCTCAAAGAGCATCAGCCCACTGGAAGCAAAGTCATGAGACCGGCCAATCCAGCAGAAAGAAACCCTCTGACCCTCCCATTTCACCAACTGTCAGAATGAACATGGTTCAGTCCTGGATGTGATTAACAGCAAAATAACAGCAGAATCCAACACCAGTTATCAATTGTGAGCTTGCTGGTGTCTCCGCATACTGGATGACTGAGTGAATCCCTTCCCACACACACAGCAGATGAACGGTCTCTCCCCAGTGTGAACTCGCTGGTGTTGCTGCAGATTGGATGACGTTTTGAACGTCTTTGTGCAGTGAGAGCAGCTGAACAGTCTCTCCCCAGTGTGAATGCGCTGGTGGAGCATCAGATCCCGAGAACGTTTGAAACCACGCCCACAATCAGAGCATTTAAAAGGTCTGTCCTGGGTGTGAGTGAGATTGTGGCTCAGCAGGCTGGATGAATGAGTGAATCCTTTCCCACACACACAGCAGGTGAATGGTCTCTCTCTGGTGTGAATTCTCTGGTGCTCCCGCAGGTGGGATGACGTCCTAAATCTCTTTGTGCAGTGAGAGCAGCTGAACGGTCTCTCCCCAGTGTGAATGCGCTGGTGGATCATCAGTTCCCGAGAGCTTTTGAAACCCCTCTCACAGTGAGAGCATTTAAAGGGTCTCTCATTGCTGTGAGTGATTTTGTGTTTCGACAGGTTGGATAACTGTGTAAATCCTTTCCCACACTCTGAGCAGGTGAATGGTCTCTCTCCAGTGTGAACACGCTGGTGTCTCTGCAGACTGGGTAAATGAGCGAATCCGTCCCCACACTCAAAGCAGATGAACGCTCTTTCTCCAGTGTGAACCAGTCGATGTCGCTACAGATGAGATGACCGAGTGAACCCCTTCCCACACACAGAGCAGGTGTACGGCTTCTCTCCAGTGTGGATACATCGATGAGTTTGCAGCTCAGAGGGGCTTTTGCAACCCTTCCCACAGTCCCCACATTTCCACGGTTTCTCCATGTTGGAGGTGTCTTTGTGTTGCTCCAGGTTTGACTATCAGTTGAAGTCTCACACAGAACAAGATTATGGTGCCCTGCTGTGATGGTGCAACAGTTTTTACGGCTGTGTAACTGAGAAGCTCTTTCCACAGTCAATGCATGGGAGTGTGTGTGTGGAGGGGGGGGCTTGTCTGTGGGTGTGTGTGGGGAGGGGGGGAGTGTGTGTGTATGTGTTTGGGGGCATGTGTGGGGTGTGTGTGTATGTATGTGAGGGGGATTGTGTGTGTGTGGGGGAGTCTGTGTGTGGGTGAATGTATGTGTGAGTGTGTGGGTGAGTATATGTGTGAGTGTGTGTGGGAGTGTGTGTGTGTGGGGGAGTGTGTGTGTGTGGGGGAGTGAGTGTGTGTGTGTGTCTGGGAGAGTGTGCGTGTGTGTCTGGGAGAGTGTGCGTGTGTGTCTGGGAGAGTGTGCGTGTGAGTGTGGGAGTGTGAGTGTGTGGGAGTGTGTGTGTGCTGTACCAGTCACACTGATGTTTCAAGAGTGCAAAAGCAGACAGAACAGAGAAACATTTCTGTTTCTCCTTCTAGATTCAAAGGCCAATAGCATTCAGATCCCAATGAATTGAGTAACTCTGTCAGATGTTGACGTGATGTTTGATTTGAGATTTCTGTCTGTAAATTCCTCACCTTCTGATATCCTGTAAAAGGAATTTACAAAATTCATCACTTTCAATACAGGACTGAAATTCAGAACAGACAATTCTAGTTTCTATGGAACATTCTTTCCTCTCTCATTCCCCAAAAGCTGTAATCTCCATCCCGCACACTCTCCCTCCATTCTCACTCTGCTGTGTCTAATATTCACCCTCTCAATTCTCCTGAAGGGGCTGATCGAGGCTGATTGATAGATCCATGCTCCCTGCTGCCTGTCCTGGACACAGAGAGCTGAAAATCTTCAAGCCCACAGGCACGTTTTACTTTGGATATAAATGAACAGCCTGATGATGTGTGTAATACACTGTATTACCTGGTTACAAATACATGAAGAATCTGAGGATTTTTATTTAGTCAGCGAGTGTGACCTGGAAGTTCAAAATTGAAGCCCAAAATAAAAATGGAAAGCGGGAGAAAAGAAAGTGTTTTACTCACAGATGGTGAAGACAGGAGGAAGTTTGAGTCTGAAGCTCAATCTTCATTCAGAGAGAGAGCAGCAGCAACTTTGCTGGGCAGGAATGAGCACATTGTCCAACTCCGCATTCAGACAATGGGGGAGCGCTGATTGGTCGGAGGACCAGAGTCCTTCCGGTCCTCCAACTCTTCCCATTGGTCAATCCCTCAGCGTGAGGGTCAGGGGGCGGGCGCTCCCCTGCACTTGCGCAGTTTCCCCTCTCCCTTGGACATGCGCTGTCTTGGGCCGGGGGGGGGGGCAGGGGGACACCACTGAGCGGCTTCTCGTTCTGGCCGGAGCCGCCAGCCGCTTGTCTGGAAACCTTGGCTCGAAGAGGGGGCGGGGGGAGGGGAACAATGGGTGGGGGCGGGGCTCCCGGGTCCGCGCGTCTGGGCCTGCGACGTCATCGCGGAACAGAGTGATTCCTATTGGCAGGGTTACATTGTGACGTCACAATGCGGAAGTCCGCGAATGAGTTTCAGAGTGAAACTTCCTCCTCTGTGTAACATCTGGGAGGAAATCAATGTTTCCCCCTTTCCATTTCTTTTCTCATTCTGGGGGAAATTGGGGACTTGCAGCATCTGAAGAGAAAGGAAGTGAATCCAGGGAGGTTGCAGACTCTGGAAAGCTTACAGACGAACATCGGAATGAGGAGCAGGACGAGATCCAGGTATCTGTTTCTCTCAAAGGCACTGACATCACTGAGCTCGGTTTGACACATTTATTCGTTTGGTTAATAGGATGGCCTCTTATCTAATGTTCACAATTAAAGCGGAAGTTTCCCAGGAGAGGGCTGATATTCATGTGAATAGTAAATTCGAATGGGATAGAGATATATTTAATATAGTTGTTTGGTATTTCCTGTGTTGTTTATGATTCTCTATTTCTTGTCTTGAAATATATAGCAGTATATCAACGTTATGTATTTCCAGCCATGGAGACATTACAACATGGGAAGAATCCATTCGGCAACTCAAATCCATGCCAACCCCCTGTGGAACAATTCAGTCAACATTCCCCGTCCATTATCCATATTCTCCTGAGTTTCACATCACGATGTAATAGATGAGAGTTCCAGATGAGCTGAGACTGGGGTGGAGATGAGCAATGTTACTGAGGTGGAAATAGGCAGTCTTGATGATGATGTGGACATGTGGTTGGAAGCTCGTCTTGGGGTGAAATATTTCACCATGGTTGTGAATAGCCAGGTTCAGCTTCAGACAGTTGCCAGGAAGATAGAGTTGGTGGTGAGGGGGTGGAGTTTGTAGTGGGGATTGAAGACAATGGGTTCAGTCTTCCCAGTATTTATATTAGATAAATTTCTGTTCTTTTAGCACTGAATGTCAGACAAAATAGGGTGATGTGTAAGTTGGAGGGGAACTCAGAGGTGATGATGTTCACATCCACCTGCTACCTTGGTCCTTCCTGGTGGTGGAAGTCGGGGGTTTGGGAGATTCTGTCAAAAGTTCTCGTCGAGTTGTAGATGTATAAAATCCCTCTCCTTCACCCTGGCCTCTCCTACTTCTATCTCCTCCCACAGTGCCCAGAGTCTTGTGTAGAACCAGACCGGGTGGCAAGTTTCCTTCCCTGTAGTTCATCAATGAATCAGTTTGGTTTTTATGGCAAGTTGTCATCAGTTTGTCATAGAATCCCTACAGTACAGATATAGGCCATTCGGGTCACTGAGTCTGTACCAACCACAATCCCACCCAGACCCTATTCCCAGAACCCCATGCATTTATCCTGCTAAGCCCCCTGAGACCAAGGGGCAATTTACCATGGCCAATCCACCTAACCTGCACATCTTTGGACTGTGGGAAGAAACTGGAGCACCCTGAGGAAGCCCATACAGACACAGGGAGAACGTGCAAACTCCACGCAGACAGTGACCCCAGCCAGAATTGAACCTGGGACCCTGGTGCCATGAGGTAGAAGTGCTAACCATTGTGCCACCGTATCGCCCAATTAAAGATTTCATTTTGAAATCTTTAATTGCCTTCACTACTATCAGATCTGTGGGCACCCAGTTCCAGACATGACCACTTGCTGCACCCACCATATCTCCAACCTGGTAATGAGTGCTGCATATTACACACATTTGAACAGGAAGTGATGAGCATTGATTCATTAACCAACACGAATTGGCACCTTTAGGAGAATTGGGAGGTTGTTTATTGGGATACAGCAGGGTAAGAATAGTGGGGAAAAGTGAAGCATTTTCTGTAAAAACTAGACTTGTCTTTTCTGAATTTCTAAGTTGCACTGACAGTGATGAATTTTGGAAATTCGTGTTACAGGATATCAGAAGAGGATTTCCAGACAGAAATCTCAAAATAAATACTCGTGGTGATCTGACAGATTAACTCCATTCATTGGGGCCTGGACAACATCAGCCTTTGGAATCTACAAAGAGAAATACTTATCTGATCTGCCTGCTTCAAGAGATTTCAACCATAAGCGTGATTGGAAAAGCATGGAGTCACACAGATCCGAGTGAGAGTGTTGCAGTGAACTGATGTGGAAAAAAACTCCAACACAGCTTGAAAAGACATCAGTCACATTGGGGTGAGACCGTTCAGGTGTTTTGTTGTGGATGAGGTTTCAGCTGACTGTCAAACTGCGAGAGACACATGGACACCAGCACCATGGAGAAGCCATGGAAATGTGGAGACTGTGGTAAAGGATTCAATTTCCCTCACCAACTGGAAACTCATCGATGTAACCACACTGGGGACAGGCCGTTCATTTGCTTGGAGTGTGGGAAGGGATTTGCTCATTCATCCTCCCTGCAGACACACAAACGAATTCACACAGGGGACTGGCCATTCACCTGCCCCGAGTGTGGGAAAGGATTCAAAAGTTCATCCCACCTGCAGAAACACAATCGAGTTCACAGCGGGGAGAAGCCATTCACCTGCTCCGATTGTGGGAAGGGATTCAGTGAATCATCCAACTTGCTGATGCACCAGCGAGTTCACACCGGGGAGAAATGGTTCACGTGCTCAGCGTGTGGGAAGGGATTCACTCAGTTATCCCACCTGCAGACACACGAGCGAGTTCACACCAGGGAGAGGCCATTCCTCTGCTCTGAGTGTGGGAAGGGATTCAGTAATTCATCCAATCTGCAGAGGCACCAGCGAATTCACACCAGGGAGAGACCGTTCAGCTGCTCCGAGTGTGGGAAGGGATTCACTGATTCATCCTATCTGTTGATACATCAGCGAGTTCACACTGGGGAGAGGCCGTTCATCTGCTCTGAGTGTGGGAAGCGTTTCCCTTATGCATCAAATCTGCAAAAACACCGACGATTGCACACTGGGGAGAGACCATTCACCTGCTCCGACTGTGGGAAAACATTCACTCAGTCATCCCACCTGCAGACACACCAGCGAGTTCACACCGGAGACAGACCATTCACCTGCTCTCAGTGTGGGAAAGGATTCAGTAATTCATCCAACCTGCGGACACACCAGCGAGTTCACACTGGGGAGAGACCATTTACCTGCTCTGACTGTGGGAAAGGATTCACTAAATCATCACAACTGCTGAGACATCAGCGAATTCACAAGTGATGACAAGTGATGAACCATGTTCATTCTGACAGTGGGTGAAGTGAGAGGGTTGGAGGGTTTCTTTCTGCTGGACTGGCCGGTCTCACGACTTTGCTTCCAGTGGGCTGATGTTCTTTGAATCTAGGAGAGCACATTTCCACTGAAATGATCCATAAAAGCTGATGAAGGACATTTATTCAATCCTAGATAGTAAATAGAGGTTTTTCCACCACGACAGGTAGATGTACAATAATTACATTTGTCTCTGTTCCATTGAGTCTACAGCACAGGGCCAGGTCAGTCAGCTCAATCGGTCTGTGTCAATATTTATGTTCCACATGAGCCTCCACCCACCCCTCTTCATCTCCCCCCATCAGCATATCCTTCTATTCCTTTCTCCCTATGTATGTATCTAGCTTCCCCTTCAATGTATTCATGCTGTTCACCTCAACCGCTCACTGTGGTAGTGAGTTCCACATTCTCACCACTCGCTGGGTAAAGAGGTTTCTCATTAAATCCCTGTTGGATTATTGAACCCCTTCATAATCTTAGAGACTTCCACCAGGTCACCCTTCAAGTCTTCTCGTTTCTAGAGAAAAGCAGCCCATCATTCAAAATGTGTCAAATTTAGACTAAGCCTTTAACAATGATTTTGATGCAAGGACTGAGTGTAATATATCCAATGTTGTGGAGAATAAGAAAAAAATGAATTTCTATAGCACCTCTTATAACCACAAGGTGTCAGCTGAACATGTGAATCAGGAGCCTGTTCTGCCATTCAACATGATCATGGCTGATCTGATTGAAATCTCAACTCCACATTCCCACCTACCCCAATACCTTTCAGCACCTTGTTTATCTGGAATCTATCTAACTCTGCCTTTGTCCTGAAGCATTGTACAGTGAATGAAGTTCTGTGAATTGTCGTGACTGTTGTAATGGAGGAAACTGCAGGCCTGGGTAATCAAATTTAGTTTTAAAATTCAATCACTTCCATCCCATATTCATTGCTCTGAGTAACAAGGTCAAGGAAGCCATTTTAAACTCGAACATGTGGTTTCTCACAGTCTGTTCATCTTCTGTCTTTATTCGCTACAAATTGATTCTATATTAAAAGCCAGTCATGAAACAGATTCAGTATTGAACTTTGATTAAGATATCATTAATGACTCAATATAATAGACAATTATATTCATAAAGACTAGATTTTCATTATAAAATATTAACACTGAATAACCTGAAATGTTTTCAGAAACTGCAGACCTGGCAGAAATTGTTTAAAGGAAGAAATTATTTTCTAATTTTAATAAGCTACAGGATATCATATTCTTCCAAAGTCCAGCTGAAGAATAAGGTTCATTGTTTAATCTGGTCAGGATTAATAAGGAAGAAAGCTGTTAACTGTCTTTTTGAACCAGTCTATCTTGTAGTGACAAGCATATTAATTAAGATTACTGTATTAATTAGCTAGCAATCAGTAATAAATAAAGAATTCTAGTAGTAGTGAGATTTAATTGGGTTACAATTAATAAATAAAGAATCAATCGCTATTTTTAAGTTTATTTATTAGTGTCACATGTAAGCTTATGGTAAAAAAAACTGAGTTTTATTTGCTGTAAAAAGGTATGATCTAAATTACTGTGTATGTGAAGAATGCGCAAATACAATAAATGTACTTTCAAGAGAGAACTTCAAACTCTGATTCATCTCAAAATTTGAAATTGTCTGAATATCTGATTGTATAGAATCAGATCATGGGGTCAATATGAAACTCTGCAATTGTATTTCTGTTGAAGATAATGAGAGAAGGTGGTGTAAGTAATCGGGGATCTGGGTTAAATTAATCTGTATCCAAATTGACCAAGTGTCATGTCACAATCAGCCCAACTCTGATGTCGGCTAATGTTCACTTTGGGAATAAAAGTAGAGATTCCCAACATCTTCCTTGCCAGCCAAGTACTGAATAGTCACAGGATTGAGTTCCAGGTAAATTATAGTCAAAGAAGGAACCAGACTTCTGAGGTTCAAATCCACAAGAATTCCTTTCAAAGGAGCCAGAGAGGGTTAACCTTCCACAGACTGATCACCCACATCAAATTATAAAAGCCAAAGTTTGAAACAAACGTTTCTTGACGAGTAAACTTATTTTTAAAACTTACTCACCGGAGAATCCTGGTGTTGCCTTACCTGGTTAAAATATTCTTCCATCCAAAGTTCATTTATTAAATGGCAAGTTGGAGGTGGCTGAAGTCAGTTAAAATTCAGATATCAAGATCAGGTAACACAAATCTGAAATTTAAAAACTTGCATTTAGCATCCTTCAGGACCACAGGGTCTCCCAATGCACTTTCCAACCAATGAAGTGTCTTTGAAGTGTGGTCATCGTTGTAATGCAGGAACTGTGGCAGCTAATGTGTACACAGCAAGATCCCAAAAGCAGCAACATGATCACGAGCAGATGATCTGTTTGTAGTGATGTTGATTGATAAATATTGGTCAGGACTTTGGGGATAGCCCCCCCCACTCTTCTTCAAAATCATATCCATGGCAACATCTATGTCCTTGAAGGGGCAGATGGGGTACTAGGGTGGCATCACGCCCGAAAGGCAGCAGCTCTAATAATGCAGCACTCCCTCAGTGCTGGCACTTTGAATGTTGGCCTCAGGTCAATGGACTTGGATTTGACTTCCTGACTCTAAACACAGTTCTAAACGAGCCTCCGTTCTGTGGCTGGGAGCTCTGAACCATGGAAGAGAGCAGCTGGGACACATTTCTGACACACCTCAGGTTTAACCCACATATTTAGTCCTCAATGTGACCACCAGCAGCAATAACAGAGGACTCCAACCTCCGCATCACTTGTGAATTTGCTGATGTGTCAGCAGGTTAGAAGATTGCATGAATCCCTTCCCACACATAGAGCAGATGAATGGCCTCTCCACAGTGTGAGTGTGTTGGTGTTTCAATAGATGAGATGAACAAGTAAATCTCTTCCCACACACACAGCAGGTGAACGGCCTCTCTCCGCTGTGAACTCGCCGGTGTGTCATCAGTGCGGCTGATCGACTGAATCCCTTCCCACATTCGGAGCAGGTGAATGGCCTCTCTCCAGTGTGAGTGCGTTGATGTCTCAGCAGATTATCACTGTTTTTAAAACTGTCCTCACAGTCAGGACATTTAAAAGTTCTTGCATCAGAGTGAGTGCGCTGGTGTCTCAACAGGTTGGATGAATTAATGAACCCCTTCCCACACATGGAGCAGGTGAATGGCCTCTCCCCAGTGTGAGTGCGCTGGTGTACAGTGAATTCAGATGATTTCCTGAACCCAGTCCCACACTGAGAGCACCTGAATGGCTTCTGGTCAGTGTGAACATGTTGATGGGACATCAGGTCCCCAGAACTTTTATAGCACTTCCCACAGTCTGGACATTTAAAAGGTCTCAAGTCAGTGTGAACTCGCTGGTGTTGTAGCAGGTTGGATGACTCTCTGAATCCCTTCCCACACGTGGAGCAGGTGAATGGCCTCTCCCCAGTGTGAGTGCGCTGATGAATTTCCAGCTGGGATGGCCATTTGAATCCCTTCCCACAATCCTCACATTTCCATGGTTTCACCATAGTGCTGAAGTGTCTCTCCAGTTGATCAGTTGAAGGCTTGTCCATACACACAACATGTGTATAGTTTCTCTTTGCAGTGAATGGTGTGATTTTTTTTCAGGCTGTGTAACTGGTTAAAGCTCTTTCCACAGTCAGTTCACTGGAACATCCTCACTTGGGTCTGTATGTGTGTGTATCTCGGTGCTTTTCCAATCACACTGATGTTTGAAATCTTTTCCCTCAGACAGGACAGAAAACCCTTTCCCCTTCCACATTCACATCACAATGCATCAAAAAGTTCTGTCAGATCTTGATGTGATGCTTGGTTTGAGTTTCCTCTCCTTCCAATATCCTGAAAAAGGAGTTTATAAATGTCATCACTGTAAATCCAGGATAGAAATACACAAGACAATTCTAGTTTCAGTTTTGTTCCCCATCCCAACAATCAGAATCCAGAATCCAGCGAAGTGTCTTTCCTCCACTCCCAGTTTTCCCTCCCCCTTTTCTTGGGCTGTGTTCAGATCTCCAGCTGTGTTTGCAGAATCAGAATAAATTCAATCATTTTCTCTCCTGGTCACTGCATCCCTGATGCCCCATCTACTCAATGCCCCTTCACTATGACAGTCACACCTGTACCCTGTTGGCTGGATAAGACTCTAAAACCTGGTGTTGTCAGACTTTTTACTGGATAAGACTCGCCAGCTTCCTCTCTTAAGTGGTACCCAGTCACCTGAGTCCCTTGGGCATGACACGAAAAGAGCCCCACCTTCCCGATCTGCCCTGACTTCCTATTTCATTGGTAGTCTCTTGGCTTTGAGGATGAATTGCCTGATCTGATTGTTAAATCCATCCATCTTCCTTGATTCCATAATCCTTAACACTCTCATCTCACAACCTTCTCACAATCTCAGTTTTTAAATTTTCTGTTGACTGAATCCGATCAGAATTCCAGATTTCTATTTTCCGTGAAGTGATTCCTGATATTGCTCCTGAACACCCCAGTCTCAGTTAAACAAATAAACATTGCTGATTTGTGTATTTAAATGGTGACATTATTTAAAAAAAAGCACAGTGGTTAGCACTGCTGTCTCAAAGCGACAGGGACCGAGTTCAATTCCGGCCTTGGCTCTGTGTGGAGCTTGTACATTCCCCCCATGTCTGCGTGGGTTTCCTCTGGGTGCTCCGGCTTCTGCTCACAGTCTGAAAGATGTGCCGTTCGGTGCATTGACCCAAACAGGTGCTGGAGTGTGGCGACTCAGGGAATTTCACAGTAACTTCATTGCCGTGTTAATGTAAGCCTTATTTGTGATTAATAAATAAATTTTAACTTCAAAAACAAAAAAAAAGCACAATGGTTAGCACTGCTGTCTGACAGTGCCAGGGACCTGGGTTTGATTCCCAGCTTGGGTCACTATCTGTGTGGAGCTTGCACATTCTCCCCGTAACTGTGTGAGTTTCCTCCGGGTGCTCCAGTTTCCTCCCCAGTCCAAAGATCTGCAGGCTAGGTGGACTGGCCATGCTAAATTGACCTACTTAGTACCCTTAGGGTGATTAACAGGGTAACTAGGTGGGGTTGCAGGAATAGGGCCTGAGTGGGATTGTTGTTCAGTGTAGGCTCAATGGGCCAAATGGTTCTGCACTGTAGGAATTCGATAATAATTGCAGTTAAAGACTGGAGAAGCTGGAAATGGGAAGTAAAAACAGGAAGTTCTGGAAATGGGAAGTAAAAACAGTAAGTTGTGGAAATCCTCAGCAGGTTTTGGCAGCTTCTGTGAAGAGAGAGAAACAGAGTTAACATTTGCAATGCCAGGGGATTGTTGTTGATGAGCTGAGTATTTGCAGCATTGTGCTGAGCTTTGAGAAACATTCTGAATGTGAATTTCTAGTTCTTACACAGATCTGGATGTCAATCTGATTTCACACCTTCCTCTGAACACTTTCCAAACTCACCTCCAGCTCATTGTCCATTCCTTCACTAAACACCCGGATGGACAATCACCACCACAAGATGGCGGCGCCCGCCGGTTGCCCGGGTAACCGGGCCCAGGCAACGGGGAGAAACCCCGCCCACTCACCCCCTCCCTTACCAAGATGGCCGTCCCCGCGCTCCGCTCCCTGAACAAAAGACACGCCTTCCTCTCCCAAGATGGCGGCGGTGACCTGGGTTCAATCCAGGTCCCGGATGATCCTCTTCCTATTGGCCCGGGGCTGCCCGTCAATCACTCCCCGGCCCATTGTGAGCTGGAGCATGCGCAGTATGACTGTGAATCTGGACTCAGGCGGGTGAGTGGAGGAGGTTCCAAACCCCCCAATAAGACCCATTGGGTTTACTGTCAGTCTGCAGACAGGAGCTGGAGAACTGAACCCAGACAGAGGACAGGGAGGGAGAAAACTGGGAGTGGAGGAAAGAAATGGTGAGATGGGTTTGGATTTCAGACCAAGGAGGAGGGAGAGTGTGTGGGACAGGGATTTACAGATTTAGAACAAAGAACAATGCAGTGCAGGAACAGGCCCTTTGGCCCACCAAGCCTGTGCTGATTCCTAATTTAGATCCACTACTTATTGTCCCTCCGTGGTTTCTATCCCTCTGTTCACCTCCCGTTCACATATCTATCAAGATACGCCTTGAATGTTGCTAAAGTGCCTGCTTCCATCACCTCCATTGGCAGTACATTCCAGGCACCCACAACCCTCTGTGTGAAAAACTTTCCCCATCTCATCTTCAACCTGTGCCTTCTCATAGTCGACCCTCCCGCCCTGGGAAAGAACCTCTGACTATCCATCCTATCTATGCATCTCATAATCTTGTAGACCTCTATCAGGTCACCCTCTCAAGCCTCTGTCTTTCCAGTGAAAACAATCCGGGTTTATCCAACCTCTTCTCGTACCTTAAACCCTCTAGACCGGGCAACATCTGGTAAACCTTCTTTATACTCTCTCCAAAGCACCCACGTCCTTTTGGTCGTGTGGTGACCATAACTGCATGAAATACTCTAAATGTGGCCTAACTAAAGTTTTATGCAGCTGTAACACTTCTTGCCAACTTTTATACTTGATGTTCTGGCCAATGAAGGCAAGCAAGAGAGGAAAAAATGTTCCAGAGAAACTAAAATTGTTCAGAATTTTTATCCTGGACTGACTGATGACTTTTGTAAACTGTTTTACAGAATATTGGAAAGGAGGAATTACAGACAGAAACAGATATCACATCGAGATCTGACAGAGTCACTCGATTCATCAGGGTCTGAATATCATTGGCCTTTGAATGTGGAAGGAGAAATGTTTGTTCTGTCTGTGAGAAATGATTTCAAATGTCAAGGTGACTGGAAAAGCACTGAGACACACAAATACCTGAGTGAGAGTACTTCTGTGAACTGACTATGGAAAGAGCTTTAACCAGTTACACAGCCTGAAAGAACATCACACCATTCACCGCAAGGAGAAACCATTCACATGTTCTGTGTGTGGATGAGGATTCAACTGCGTGTCCAACCTGGAGAGACACAAGGACACTGGCACCATGGAGAAACCATGGAAATGTGGGGATTGTGGGAAAGGATACAGTTACCCTTCCGAACTGGAAATGCATCGACGCGCTCACACTGGGGAGAGGCCGTTCACCTGCTCCACCTGTGGGAAGGGATTCACTCAGTCATCCAGCCTGCTGACACACCAGTATGTTCACACTGATCAGACACCTTTCAAATGTTCTGACTGTGAGAAAACATTTAAAAGCAAAAAGTATCTGCTGAGGCACCAACACATTCACAGTGAGGAGAAGTCATTCACCTGCCCCTTGTGTGGGAAGGGATTCACTGCTACATCCAACCTGCAGAAACACCAGCGAGTTCACACTGACAAGAGACCCTTTAAATGTCCAGACTGCAGGAAGTGCTTTAAAACCTCCAGTGAAGTGACGTGTCATCAACGTGTTCACACTGACGAGAGACCATTCAGATGCTCTCACTGTGGGACTGGCTTCAGGCGATCATCTGAACTCACTGTACACCAGCGAATTCACACTGGAGAGAGACCATACACCTGCTCTGTGTGTGGGAAGAACTTCATTCAGTCATACCACCTGCTGAAACACCAGCAAATTCATTCCGATATAAAACCTTTTAAATGTTTTGACTGTGAGCAGAGCTTTAAAAGCAGCAAAAATCTCGTGATGCACCAACGAGTTCACACTGGGGAGAGACCGTTCACCTGCTGTGTGTGTGGGAAGGGATTCACTCAGTCATACAACCTGTTGAAACATCAGCGGATTCACCCTGATATAAAACATTATAAATATTTTGATTATGAGCAGAATATTAAAAGTAGCAATGACCTAATGATACACCAGCAAGTTCACACTGGAGAGAGACTGTTCACCTGTTCCGAGTGTGGGAATGTATTCACTGACTTACAGCAAATGCTCAGACACCAGCAATTTCATGAATGTATGCAGGGGTTGGATTCAACTGCTTTTACTGCTGTTAATCACATTGAGGACTGAATGTGTGAGCTAATCCTGAGGTGTGTAAGAAATGTGTCCCAGCCACTCTCTTCCATGGATCACAGCTCCTTATCTGGGTAGAGAAAACAGGTCCATTCTGGGTTTGTCACCCGGCAAGTTGCTGTGGAAGCTTTCTTTATAAGAAGGAGAGAGGGAAGGACAGAGAGCGCTGTTCTGTTAATTTTCAAGGAATTTTTTTTACATTTTATGAAGATTATTAGATAGTGATTGTTTACAGGGCATGCTCTGAAATCAGATCGATATAGAACTGTGAGCTATTCCTGATCACAAGTGACTATTCCCAGTCTGAAAACGTCTCTGATCTGAAGTTTCCAAATGTTTTTGTGGCATTTGAGTTTTCAGATGAAAAACGGTGACAATAACAGTTGGTATTTATCCAGTAACAGGTTAAAATGTACCAAGACCCTTCACAGACAGTAAGAAGCTGGATTGAAAAGGTAAGGAGGCAAATTTAGTGAGGGATTTCCATCCTTTAGGACCTCAGCAGGTGAAAGTATAAGTGGAGTGAAGCCAGTTGGGGGAGCTGAAGAAGGTCAGGACATGTTATTTTGTTGTGTCCTGGGATGTGGGCATCACTGGAAAGGCCAGAACTTATTACCCATCCCTTATTGTCCTTCAACTGAGTGGCTTGCTCGCCTCTGGACTCAACCACATTGCTGTGAGTCCAGAGTCACACGTAGGCCAGACCAGATAAGGATGGCAGATTTCCTTCTCTAAAGGACATTAGTAAAGTTTTACAACAATTGATGATAACTAACGTGGACATCATTACTGAGACTAGCTTTAGAATTCCAGATTCATTAATGAAATTGGGGATTTGAACCCATGTCCCCAGAGCATTCAGCTGGACTTCTAGAAGACTATTCCAGAAGTGGACATGGTTAAGAGCTTCATGTTTTGAAGTGTCCAGATAACCAACAACCTCCACACTAACACTATAGTTAAGAAACCCAACCAACACCTCTGCTTTCTCAGGAGGCTAAGAAAATTTGGCATGTCCGCTACGACTCTCATTAGCTTTTACAGAAGCATCATAGAAAGCATTCAAGTCTGAGATCACGGACCAACTAACTCAAGAACACCTTCTTCTTTGCTGCCATTAGACTCTTGAATGGACCTACCTTGCATTAAGCTTTTCTCTACACCAGAATTATAGGGAGTGGGATAGCTTGATCTTGGAATTGGACATAGCTCGGCACAACATTGAGGGCCGGAGGGTCTGTACTGTGCTGTAATGTTCTATGTTCCAGCTATGACTTTAACACTATTTTCTGCACTGTCTCCTTTCCTTCTCCCTGATGTACTCTATGAACAGTATGTTTCGTTTGTGTGTTGTGCAAGAAACAATACTTTTCACTGTATCCCAATATAGGTGACAATAATAAATCCAATTAAAGACATTACCACTGTGTCACCTTCTTCCCTAATTGGAGGAGGGCAGGGAGGTTGGAGGGTTAAGGGGCTGGAGGTTCCAGAGGCTGTCTATCATGGAGAAAGTGACTGCCTCTATGGAGCTTCAAGCACGGTTCTGACTTACCTCCATGCAGGTCATGACCATAAACTGTAAACTTCCAGCCCTTGTCCATTCTTACATCCCGAGAACCAGCTCCCCCTCTCTCTGGTTTTGTGCTGATTATCAATCCGGCTGGGAGCCACTGGGTGGATGAGTGGGTGAAGGAATGTTCAATGCACATGAAGGAGATTGGGTGTGTTTCCCCATTTTTGTTTTGTTCACTTTTCCAATATTTATTTATTTCCATTTTTAATCAAAAGATATTCAAGTTGTAACACTGAAATCCAAAGGAGTTTAAATCTGTTAAACTCAATCCCCATTCAGTACACAGGAGGACTGGATCCAATTTTTTATAGTATAAAGAAACAAAAATCTTACAAGATGTTTACTGGGGGAATTGTTTTTCTGTGAGACCACGGGCAGTCAAACTTTGTCCCAAAATTCAGATTAGGACCTTGAGCCTGAGCTTTGGGGCCACACACATGGAGCATAATTCCCGGATGTCCTTCACAATTGCACCCAGGCCCTATCCCCATAACCCCACCTTTCTAATCCTCTGACACTAACAGGCAATTCAGCATGGCCACACATCTTTGTACTGTGGGAGGGAACCAGAGCACTTGGAGAAAACCCACGCAGACACAAGGAGAATGTGCAAACTCCATGCAGATAGTGACCCGAGCCTGGAATTGAACCCGGCGCTGCGAGGTAGAAGTGCTAACCACAATGCAACCGTGCAACAGGACCAACATTCGTGTTTTAACTAACGTCACCATGGATTAATCAGTTGGACTGACTGCTGTTTGTGGAATCTTACTGTGCACAAACTGACTGCTGGGATCAGTAATAACTTATATTTATATTATTATATTACATTAATAACTTATATAGGTGAAGGCCTAGTGGGGCTGCCGCTCGACTATTGTTAATGTTCTGGGAACCCAGGTTTGAATCCCGCCACGACAGGTGGTGGAATTTGAATTCAATAAAAAAACCCCTGGAATTAAGAATCTACTGATGGCCATGAAACAATTGTCGATTATTGGAAAAACCCATCTTGTTCACTAGTGTCCTTTAGGGAAGGAAATGTGCCGTCCTTACCTGGTCTGGCCTACACGTGACTCCAGGCCCACTGCAATGTGGTTGACCCTCAACTGCCCGCCAATTAGGGATGGAGAATTATTGCTGGCCAGCCAGAGACACCCAAGTTACACAAATTAAAACTAAACATGTTTACTGTGGGGGTGGGGTGAGTGTGGGAGGCTGGTCAGGAATGGATTGAATCATCCAGTTTAAAGGTAACACAGGCATGGATGAGGGTTTCAGCAGCAGGTGGGGTGCACGGGCCACATGATGGAGACTGAAATATCTGATATTAGTGATGGTGTGGAAATGTGGTCAGAAACTCATCTTGGGGTCAAATCTGACATTGAGATTGTGAAGGGTGTGGGTCAGCCTCAGACAGTTCCGAGGAAGATGGATGTGCTCAGTTGTTAGGGAATGGGATTTGTAACGGTGACTGAAGACAACTGCTTTGATCTTCTCAATTTTAACTGGAGGAAATTTCTACTCATCCAGTACTGGATGTGGGAGAAGCAGTTTGATAATTTAGTACCAGTGGAGAATGGAGGGGGATGAGGGTGAGTTAGAGCTGGGTGTTATCAGTGTACGTGGGAAATTTCACACGGTGCTTTTGTATGATGTCACTTAATGGCAGCATGTGGATGAGAAATAGGAGAGGCCACAGATAGATCCTTGGGGAACATCAAATTCAGGGGCCTTGGAGAGGAAAAGGAAGTTGAAGAGGAGGTCAAAGATTGATTTTTCAGAATGTGTGGTGACAGTGGATTTAAAGGTGAGAAGGATTAGGACAAGTAAACAGTATCAATTAATATAGAGAAGGCGAATGGTCAGCAGCTTAGTGTGAATAGGGTCAATAGAACATAAGGGTCATGGGGGTTGTGGGGTGGGGTGGGGTCATGCACAAGCTGAGTTCTGACGGGGCATAAGAGAGAGATGGGAGGGAAACTGGAGAAAAATGTGAGTTCCAGACTTAGTTAAGGATAGTTTGGCCCGGTGGGCTCATGGATGGAAGGAAAGCAGCAGAGGCAGCTGACCAGATTGTCTCCATGTTAGTGCCAAAAAGTTCCATGAGCCTCTCACTTGTTGGTAAGCATGGATGAGACAGGGGAGAGGGAGAGAATTTCAAAAGGAACAAACTGTAACAGCTGTTAAAAAAGATTCAGCATAGTGCATTTTACACAAACTATTTTCTTAAGCAAAAAATATTAGCCCCTGTAACTGGGCTGGAGTTTGAAAAAGAACAGAAAAAGACTCCAATGAATTCAATGACTGAAGTTACTCACAAAGTTGCTGGTGTCTCAGCAGGTGGAATGACTGAGTGAATCCCTTTCCACATTCGGAGCAGGTGAACAGTCTTTTCTTGGTTTGAATTTGCTGGTGTATAGTGAGTTCAGATGATCGCCTGAAGCCAGTCCCACAGCTGGAGCACCTGAACGGTCTCTCATCAGTGTGAATTCGCTGATGGAACATCAGATCTCAACGTCTTTTATAACATTTACCACAGTCCAGATATTGGAAAAGTCTCTCCTCAGTGCGAACACATTGATGGGACATCAGATTCTCAAAACCTTTAAAGCACTTAAGCATTTAAATGGTCTCTTGTTGTGAACTCGCTGGTGTCTCAACATCTTGGATGAATCAGTGAATCCTTTCCCACACTTGGGGCAGGTGAACGGTTTTCCAAAGTGTGGACTCGCTGGTGCTTCAACAGGTTGGATAAATCACTGAATCCTTTCCCACACACATTATAACTGATTGGCCTCTCCCCAGTGTCTCCGCAGGCTGGATAAATCACTGAATCCCTTCGCACACTTAGAACAAGTGAAAGGTTTCTCCCCAGTGTGACTATGTTGATGAGTTTCTAGCTGAGATGTGCAACAAAATGACTCCTCACAATCCCTGCGTTTCCATGGTTTCTTCGTGTGAACACGTTTATGTTGCCACAAGCCTGATGATCAATTGAAGCCTCATCTACACACAGAACAGGTGTATGGTTTCTCCCCACTCTGAATGGTGCTTTTTCCTTCCATGTTCAAGACTCAATGATATTCAGTTCCAATAACTTGGGCAAACTTATCAGACCCTGGTGTGATGTTTGGTTTCCTGTTCCCCAAATACAAAACCTCCCCTTTTAAGGCGCTATAAAACTGATTTAAAACAGAAAGAAAATGAGTGAGAGAGAACCCAGAAAAACACAAAGGCAGATTTTAAAATTGAGCTGAATGAATCAGGTAATTTGTGGGGCCGGCACTAGGAAAGAGCGCCTATGAAAGTTGCCTCCTTCTGCTCTGTAGGAATTCTATGAGATTCGGACGTTCCCGTGAGGGAATAGGTTCTGGAGAACAGTATTTGCTTCCTTTTCATTCCTGCGCTGTCACTGCTCTGTCTGATCAATAAGACATTGGGACTCAGAGGAATGATGTAGTTTGATGGACAGGTTGTCTCCATTCTGAACAATGGGGAACTCAGGAGCAGCATTGTGTACTATCTACAAGATGCACTCCAGAAATTCATCTTAGCACCTTCCAAACCCACAACCACTTCCATCTAAAAGGACAAGGGCAGCAGAGACATGGGAACACCACCAACTGCAAGCTCCATTCCAAACCACTCACCATCCTGACTTGGAAATATATCGCATTCCTTCGCAGTCGCAAGGTCAAAATCTTGGAATTCCCTCCCTACCAGCAGCATGGATGTACCTACACCATATGGACTGCAGTGGTTCAGATCCCAACAAACATGGTGTCTGCACCTGCGCGCTGCTGCACATTGCCCCTTACAAAGATATCGGCCGCACATGCGAACTGATGAACATTACTACCGGCAGAACAGCATCAGTCAGAATCCAACACTTGTAATCACTTGTGAACTTGCTGGTGTGTCCGCATGTTTGATAACTGAGTGAATCCCTTCCCACAATCAGAGCAGGTGAATGGCCTCTCCCCAGTGTGAATTCGCTGGTGTCTCCTCAGGTCAGATGAATCACTGAATCGCTTCCTGCATTGGGAGCAGATGAACGGCCTCAGCCCAGCATGAACTCGCTCGTGTTTCCTGAGGTCAGATGAATGGCTGAATTGCTTCTCACATTCAGAACAGGAGAATGGCTTCTCCCCAGTGTGGACTCGTATGTGCGTCCGCAGGATGGATGAATTACTGAACCCCTTCCCACACACTGAGCAAGTGAATGGTCGCTCCCCAGTGTGAATTCGCTGGTGTGACTGTAGGTGGGATAACTGGGTGAATCCCTTCTCACAATTAGGACAGACAAATGGTCTCTCTCCAGTGTGAATTCGCTGGTGTGTCTGTAAGATGGATGGGTTACTGAATCCCTTCCCACAAACAGGGCAGATGAATGGCTTTTCCCCTGTGTGACAACGTCGATGAATTTCCAGGTGAGACGGGCAATGAAAACATTTCCCACAATCTCCACATTTCCACGGTTTCTCCATGGTGTCGATGTCCTTGTGTCTCTCCAAGTTTGACAATCAGTTGAAGCCTCGTTCACACATACAACCCATGTGCACTCTCTCCCTGCTGTGAATGATGTGATGTTTCTTCAGCTAATGTAACTGATTAAAACGCCTTTCACAGTCACTGCATTGTACACTCTCAGTCAGGTGTCTTTCTCTGTACTATTCCAGTCACACTGATATTAAAATCTCTCACAGCAGACAAAAAGGACAAACATTTCCCCTTTTAACTGAAGGTTGATGATATTCAGCTCCCGATGAATAGAATGACTCTGTCAGATCCTGATGTGCTGTCTACTTTGAGAGTTCTGTCTGCGATATTGCCTCTCCTAATATATTGTAAAAGAATTTACAAACGTTATCAGAGACGGTACAGGGTAAAAATTCAGAACAGAATTTTAATTGCTAAGGAACATTCATTCTTCTCTCATTTATTGAAAGCTGTAAATATCTGGACCACATACTCTCTATTCACATTCTGCTGTATTCAATACATACCCAATAACACTATTATCTATAATTATACAGTACTCGATCACATGATTAGAGATACACAGAGCTGTTAGGGAGTATTTTATTTCGAAAGTGTTGCTGACCTGAAACACTCTGCCTACTAGCTTGTTTGAAGCAGAAGAGGTGAATGATTTCAGAATTAAATTGAAGGGGCTCTTCAAGGAAATGAACGTGTAGGGGGAATGGGGATGTAGAGAAGGTATGGGAGTGACTAGATTTTCTACAGAGTGTTAGCATGAGCCCAAGTTACTGAATGGACATTTTGTGCCATAATGACTCTGACTGAAAATGCATATTGTAGCTTCAGTAGGATAATACAAGATTAGAAATAATGACAGTATTTTGTTACAAATAAAGATCTAATCTGTACCATATTACAAGACTAGACATCTCTGGCCTATCTTAATTTACTGTCCCCTTAAAAGTCAGCCAACTCCTGGAGAAACCATCTCTTCAATTGTGAACATTAGGAAAGAGATCATCCTTTTACCCAGACAAATAAATGTGTCAAACTGAGGGAGCGAAAGAATGTCAATGTCTCTGATAGAGAGAGTCCTGGGCCAACCTTTCCAGAGTCTGCAGCCTCCCTGGATTCACTTCTTTTCCCTTCAGTTGCTGCAAGTCCCCAGTTTCCCTTAGAATGAGAAAAGAAATGGAAAGAGAGAGAAAAGAAAGTGTTTTACTCACAAATGAAGGCGACAGGAGGAGGTTTTAGTCTGTTGTGGACCTCAATCTGAGTGTCACAAAGACCTGATTGGCTGGAGGACCAGAGTCCTTCCGGTCCTCCAACTTTTCCCATTGGTCAACACCCCAGCACGAAGGTCAGGAGGCGGGCTAACCCGCACATGAGCAGCCTCCCCTCGCCCTTGGACATGCGCATTCCCGGGCCGGGGGGGAGGGGGAGACCACCGAGCGGCTTCTCGCTCTGGCCGGAGCCGCCAGCCGCTTGTCCGGAAACCTTGGCTCGAGGAGGGGCGGGGGGCGGGGGTGGGCGCGGGTGGGCGCGGGTGTGGGGGGAAAACAATGGGTGGGGGAGGGGCTCCCGGGTCTGCGCGCCTGCGCACTGAAACTCCATGACGTAATCGCAGAAGCGACTGATTCTTATTGAGCGATTCAGACAGGCTCCATTGTCGACGTCACAATACGGAAGTTCAATTGATTCAGATTCAGATTCAGACTCCCTCCTCTGTGCAACATCTGGGAGGAAATCAATGTCTCCCCCTTTCCATTTCTTTTCTCATTCTGGGGGAAATTGGGGACTTGCAGCAACTGAAGGGTAAGGAAGTGAATCCAGGGAGGTTGCGGACTCTGAAAGGTTGGCCCAGGTTTCTCTCTCTCTCTTAAAGGCATTGGCATCCTTTGTAGTGTTCCACAGGGACTAGAAATGACTGTTCTGAATTTCCATCTTGTTCTGACAGTGATGACTTTTGTAAATTCTTTTTACAGGATATTAGCAAGAGACGATTTGCTGACAGAAATGTCAAGATCAAACAATCACTCAATTCATGGGAACTGAATGTCATCAGTTTTGAATCTGGAACAAGAAACTTTTTGAATTGGGTGAACTATTTGGTGTGAACAGAAAAGCATCGAGGCACGTGCAACCCAAGTGACAGTGTTCCAGTGCACATTTTGTGAAAACTGCAGGAGAGACAGAAAGACACTCAGATCATGGAAAAACCATGGCAATGTGGCGACTGTGAAAAGTCATTCCGTTCCCCATCGGTGCTGGAAATTCATTGACGCATTCACACTGGGGAGAGGCCATTCACCTGCTCCAATTGTGGGAAAGGGTTCACTCGGTTATCGATCTTGCTGACACACCAGCGAGTTCACACAGGGGAGAGGCCCTTCACCTGCTCTGATTGTGGGAAGGGATTCACTCAGTCATCACACTTGCTGATACACCAGCGAGTTCACAATGGAGAGAAGCCATTCACTTGCCCCGTGTGTGAGAAGGGATTCAGCGATTCATCCACCCTGCAGACACACCAGAGAGTTCACACTGGGGAGAGGCCATTCATCTGCTCCATGTGTGGTAAAGGATTTGCTCAGTCATCCAACCTGTATTCACACCAGCGAGTTCACACTGGCGAAAGACCATTCTCCTGCTCTGTGTGTGGGAAGGGATTCAGTAACTCCGCCAACCTGCTGAGACACCAGCAACTTCACACTGGGGAGGCTTCCTTCACCTGCTTTGAGTGTGGTAAAGGATTCAGTGATTCATCTAATCTGTTTTCACACCAGCGAACGCACACTGGGGAGAGGCCATTCACCTGCTTTCTGTGTGGGAAGGGATTTAGTCAGGCATCCAGCCTGCAGACACACCAGCGAGTTCACACCGGGGAGAGGCCGTTCACCTGCTCAGTGTGCGGCAAGGGATTCAGTGATTCGTCCAACCTGATTTCACACCAGCGAGTTCACACTGGGGAGAGGCCATTTAACTGCTTTGTGTGTCAGAAGGGATTCAGTCGATTATCCAACCTGCTGACACACCAGCGACTTCACACTGGGGAGCGACCATTTACCTGCACTGAATGTGGAAGGGGATTCACACGATCATCCCACCTGCTGAGACACCAGCGAGTTCATAAGCGATTACAAGCATTGGATTCTGCTGTTAATCACACCCAGGACTGATCCACGTTCATTCTGACAGTTGGTGAAGTGGGAGGGTTGGAGGGTTTCTTTCTGCTGGACTGGCCAGTCTCATGACTTTGTTTCCAGTGGGCTGTTGCTCTTTGAGCCTGAGAGAGCACATTTCCACTGAAATGATCCACAAAAACTGGTGAAGGATGTTTATTTTATCCTAGATCATAAATAGTGTTTCCCTACCACCACAGGTAGATCTAAGATAAATACATTTTATCTCTGTTCCAGTGAGTCTACAGCACAGGGCCAGGTCAGTCAGCTGAATTGGTTTGTGTCAGTATTTATGTTCCACATGAGCCTCCACCCTCTTCATCTCCCCCCATCAGCATATCCTTCTATTCCTTTCTCCCTCATGTATGTATCTCGCTTCCCCTTCAATGTATTCATGCTGTTCACCTCAACCACTCACTGTGGTAGTGAGTTCCACATTCTCACCGCCCGCTGGGTAAAGAGGTTTCTCATTAAATCCCTATTAGATAATTAAATCTCTGAAAATGTACTCTGCATTTATAACAAAAAGAATGAATTGTCAGCGTGGGTAGAGATAAATATTTGTGTCCTGACAGACATTGGAGAGATTTGGTTGAAAGGTGACCAAGGCTGGGATCTAAATATTGAAGGGTATTTGACATAACAGAATGGCAGGAAACTCAGAAAAGTGACAGGATCTCTCCCATTAATTAACAATGACATTAGTTCAGTTCAGAAAGACCATCTTAGTCTGAAAGATCAGGATGAAGGATCGGTTTGGGTCGAGATAAGAAATAGAAAAGATATGAGGTCTCTTGTGGGAGTAGTTAATGGTCCCTTACCTAAGTTACACTGAATTGATTCATTTATATTGAACATGAAATTATCATAGTATATTTATTTATTAGTGTCACAAACTGGCTTTCAGAATATTCACAAAATCTTATTCATATCATCTACTGTTGAGATTTTCCAAATGACTTCTGAACCACTTATTCACTACTCCCCTAATCTCTTTTGTTTCCAGTGTTTTAAGTAATATTCCAAGTCAATTGTATCAAAATCTGTGTAAGATCAGTAAAAACCTGTATTGTAAATGTATTTTTATCCACAGCATTTGTCATTTCCTCCACAAATTCCATCAGTGATAATGAGAGACTGACTTGATCTCACTGTTACACACTGAGTTACATTGAGTAATGGAATTATCAGATCATTTAGCAAATAACTTTTCTTTTCTTTGAAAAATGAGAAAAATGAAGATGTTCTCCTGTAATTAGCATATTCATGATTGTCACCAGCTTTATACCATGGAGTAACTTTGTCTATTTTCATTTTGCAAGGAAATAGCCCAGTTTGAAAAAACTGGTTGCAAATATAAGTCAATGATTTTACTCCACAATCAATAATCTGCTTAATGATTGACATTTCAGTATTGTTTGAATTGGTAGTCTTTTATTTTTATAGTATTTAACAATATCAATGATCTCCTTTCCATCAACACTCCTAAAACATGGCATGGGATGAACCAGTGGATCACTTTGTCTTGGAACTTTTAACATCCTTGTCCATGAATTCTGTTTAAAAGAAAGCCCGGCTACTGTATGAAATATCAGCACCATAACAGGAGGAGATAAGAAAGACAGACACATTGATCTTTTCATTAACACCTCTGAGAGTTAAGAATGTGTGACATGGTTTTGGGATACCGGTGTGAGTGTGCAGATGTGATTTATTGTATGGGAAAAATAGCAAGCCTAAATTCGTGATGAGATGGAGTGAAGAGTGGGTCCCAAACACACACAGCTACTTGAGACACAGCAGGAAATGAAATGGTTAATGTGGCCAGAGGATTGAGACCCAACAATGGGACAAAATCAAGGTATTGACACACACTCCAGAGAGAAACTGAGTTCAAATCAAACGGAATCCAATTAAACACAAAGTGAGGAAAATTGAAGTAAAATAGATAATATAGCTTGGGACAATTCAATTCTTAGGAGAAATAATACTGATTACAAAGTGTCAACAAGTTGGATGAGTGTAGACAGAGCTGGGGAATCTTTTATATCCATGCTTGATCTGTTGCTTAAAGCATCTGTCCTTATGTACGAGTAACCTAGAACTCACAGCGCTCCTTCAGGAGTAGAAAGAATCAAGTAGATATTACCCCATGCGGGACCAGAACAGAACAGGAAAATAACGGAGTGAAATTGAGTGAGGGGTCAGAGAGAAAGTTCTCTCAAGCTGTAGACTGTAAGAATCCTGGGGGATCCCCTACTTAGGTTTTTTTGCTAATTAGTGAACAATAAATTAAATTCTCTGACTGGCTGTGCATTGATTTTGAATTTGATTATTACACTACTCCTGTTTTTATTCCTGTTGTGATTTTACTCTGGGTAAGGATGGTGGTATGATGGGAAATTGTGGTTTGGGTCTTCATTGACCAAATGTTTTATTGATCTGAAAGGTGTAAAAGGGGCCAATCTTCAGCAGGAATCTCTCAGAGCTGAGAACAGACCACTTGTATGACCAAGGGAGAGAGGAAGCTGCACATGTGCACAGGGAGCCCATCCCTGACCTTCTGAGCGATTGACCAATGGAAAGAATTGGAGGACTGGAAGGAGCTGGTCTTCCAGCCAATGAGAGCGCGGGCTTTGTGTGAACGCATGTTGAGCTTCAGACAGACTCAAACTTCCTCCTGTCTCCACCATCTGTGAGCAAAACACTTTCTTTTCTCCCTCTTTCCATTTCTTTTCTCATTCTGGGGAAACTGGGGACTTGCAGCAACTGAAGGGAAAGGAAGTGAGTCCAGTCTGTATATTCCACACATTGCTAGTCCAGTCAGATAGACAGATATCTGTCTGGCAGCCTGCATGGAGATTTTCAGCTCTCTGTGACCAGGACAGGAAGCAGTGAGCATGGATCTGTCAATCAGCCTCAATCAGCACCTTCAGGAGAATTGGGAGGGTGAATATTAGATACAGCAGAGTGAGAATGGAGGGAGAGTGTGGGATGGAGATTTACAGCTTTTGGGGAATGATATCAGGTAAGTATACCTGGAAAAAAGTTTTTTTAAAAAATCATGCTGCTTATAGATTGAGTGATGTCATTACAGGGTGGAGCTAAACTGTGGCAGTCAGGTGATCGGAGTTTTTCCCTTTAGGCTTTTAAGAACATAAGAAGTAGGAGCAGGAGTAGGCCATCTAGCCCTTCGAGCCTGCCCCTTCATTCAATAAGATGATGGCTGATCTGAAGTGGATCAGTTCCACAAGTTTCATTTTGGAAAGCAGTTTAGAACATAGAATCCTACAGTGCAGAAACAGGCCCTTCAGCCCATTGAGTCTGCACCGACCACAATCCCACCCAGGCCCTATCCTCATATCCCTACACGTTAACCCACTAATCCCTCTAACCCACACATCCCAGGACACTAAGGGGCAATATTAGCATAGCCAACCAACCTAACCCGCACATCTTTGGATCTGTGGGAGGAAACCGGAGCACCCGGAGGAAACCCGCGCAGACACGAGGAGAATGTGCAAACTCCACACAGTGACCCGAGCCGGGAATCAGGGATAACACAGTGAATCCCTTTCCACACTGAGAGCAGGTGAATGGCCTCTCCCCACTGTGAACTCGCTGGTGTCTCTGCAGGCTGGATGAGTCAGTGAATCTCTTCTCAAACTGAGAGCAGGGGAATGTTCTCTCCCCAGTGTGAACTCGCTGGTGTCTCTGCAGGCTGGATGAGTCAGTGAATCTCTTCTCACACTGAGAGCAGGGGAATGTTCTCTCCCCAGTGTGAACTCGCTGGTGTCTCTGCATAATGGATAACAGAGTGAATCCCTCCCCACACTGAGAGCAGGTGAATGGCGTCTCCCCATGTGAACTCGTTGGTGTCTCCGCAGGTTGGATAATTGACTGAATCCCTTCCCACACTGAGAGCAGGTAAATGGCCTCTCCCCAGTGTGAACTCGCTGGTGTGTCCACAGGTAGGATCGTCGAGTGAATCCCTTCCCACACTGAGAACAGGTGAACGGTCTCTCCCCAGTGTGAACGTGCTGATGTGTCTGCAGGTCGGATAACTGGTTGAATCCCTTCCTGCAATGAGAGCAGATGAACGGCTTTTCCCCACTGTGAATTCGCTGGTGTTTCTGGAAGGTGGATGACACAGCAAATCCCTTTCCACACTCAGAGCAGGTGAATGGCCTCTCCCCAGTGTGAACTCGCTGGTGTATCTGCAGGTCGGATAACCGAGTGAATCCCTTCCCACACTGAGAGCAGGTGAATGGCCTCTCTCCAGTGTGAACTCGCTGGTGTCTCTGTAAGGTGGATGACATAGTGAATCCCTTTCCACACTGAGGGCAGGTGAATGGTTTCTGCCCGGTGTGAACTCGCTGGTGTGTCCGCAGGTGGGAAAACCGAATGAATCCCTCCCCACACTGAGAGCAGACAAACGGCCTCTCCCCAGTGTGGCTGCGCCGATGAGCATCCAATTCAGATGGGAATCTGTATCTCTTTCCACAGTCTGCACATTTCCATGGTTTCTCCATGGTGCAGGTGTCCTTACCTCTCTCTTGTGTGGACAATTAGTTGAAGCCTCGCCCACACACAGAACACAATACAGTCTCTCCCTGCTGTGAATGATGTGATATTTATTCAGTCTGTATAACTGGTTAAAGCTCTTTAGTCAGTGCACTGGAACACTCTCACTTGAGTGTGGCAGCGTGTTGTTGCTTTTCCAGTCACATTGATGTTTGAAATCTTTTCAAATCGACAAACCGGACAACAATTTCTCTTTCCAGATTCAATGGCCAATGATATTCAGGTCCCAAACAGTATGCTTCTGCCAGAACGAGACGTGATGTTTGTGATTTTAGCCTGTGATTCTTTTTTCAATATTCTGTAAAACAAATTGGCACATGTCATCAGTGTCAGTACAGGATCGAAATTCAGAACAATTCTACTTTCCATGCAATTTTTTTACTCTCTCATTCTCCAAAAGCTGTAAATCTCCATCCCATATTCTCTCCCTCCATTCTCTGCTGTATCACTCGCCCAATTCTCCTGAAGGTGCTGATTGAAGCTGATTGACAGATCCATGCTCACTGCTTCCTGTCCTGGGCACAGAGCTGAAAATCTCCATGCAGGCTGTCAGACAGATCTATGTCCATATGTCTGGATTAAAAATGTGTGGAATATACAGATTGGATTCACTTCCTTTCCCTTCAGTTGCTGCAAGTCCCCAATTTTCCCCAGAAAGAGAAAAGAAATGGAAAGGGGGAAACATTGATTTCCTCCCAGATGTTGCACAGAGGCGGAAGTTTCACTCTGAAGCTCATTGGGCAACTTCCGCACTATGACGTCACAATGGAGCCCCGCCTGAATCAGCCAATAGCTGCTCCGCGGTGACGTCTCCGGATTCCAGTGAGCAGGCCCGGGCGCGCTGACCCGGGAGCCCCGCCCCCACCCATTGCTCCCCTCTTCCTGCCCCTCCTCGAGCCAAGGTTTCCAGACAAGCGGCTGGCGGCTCCGGCCAGAGCGAGAAGCCATTCGGTTGTCTCCCCCTCCCCCCCTGGACCTGGACTGCGCATGTCCAAGGGAGAGGGGAAGCTGCGCCTGTGCGGGGGAGTGCCCACCCATTGGCCCGCATGCTGAGATGCTGGCCAATGGGAAGCGTTGGAGGACCGGAAGGATTTTGGTCCGCCAGCCAATCAGAGTCCCCAGAGTCTGAATGCGGAAATGGGACAATGAATTTGTTTTCTTGCTCATTCCTGCCCAGCAAAGCTGCTGCTGCTCTCTCTCTGAATGAAGATTGAGTTTCAGACAGACTCAGACTTCCTCTTTGTCTCCAACATCTGTGAGTAAAACACTTTCTTTTCTCCTCTTTCCTTTTCTGATTCTGGGGGAAATTGCGGACTTGTAGCAACTGAAGGGAAAGGAGGTGAATCCAGGAAGGATGCAGACTCTGGAAAGGTTGGGCCAGGTCTATCTTTCTCTTAAAGACATTGACATTCTTTGCTCCCTCAGCTTGACACATTGATTTGTCTGGCTAAAAGGTCCCTTTTCTAATGTTCACAATTAAATGGCTGGCTTCCCCAGGAGATGGCTGACATTTAAAAGAATAATCAATTAATATAGGACAGAGATATGCCAAGTGTTGTTATATTGTAGTTTTGATTTATTTATGGTTCTGTAACAAAGTAAATTTATTATTTCTCATCTCGTAATGTAGCACTGAAACTATGTTATATGTTTCCACTCATCGAGTCATTACAGCACAGAAGGAGCCATCAGCCATCACTCTTTGTAGACAATCCAGTCAGTCCTATTCCACTTCTTTATTCCCTTTCTCCTGCAAGGTTAATGTTCCATAACTGTTTTTAATGAATGCTCCATAGGAACTGGAAATGTAGATTTGAATTTTGATCTATTCTGAATTGCGATTTTTTTTCTAAATTGACTTACAGGATATTAAATAAGGAGAAATCAGACAGAAATCTCCAACATCACATCTAGATCTGACAAAGTGACTCAATTTCTTGCAATCTGAATATCATCAGCCTTTGACCCTTGCCGGAGAAATTTTTGTTTGGCCTCTTGGCTTCAAAAGATTGTAAACATCGCTGTGACTAGAAATGCACTGAGATACACACACCTGAGTGAGAGTGTTCCAGTGCACTGAGTGTGGAAAGAGCTTTAACCAGTTACACAGCCTGAAAATACATCGCAGCATTCACAGCGGGGAGAGACTGTACCTGTGTTCTGTGTGAGATTTAACTGATTGTTTAACCTGGAGAATCACAAGGACCCGCGCCATGGAGAAACCTTGGAAGTGTGGGGACTGTGGGAAGGGATTCAGTTTCCCATCTGAGCTGGAAATTCATCAACGCCGTCACACTGGGGAGAGGCCATTCACTTGCTCTGTGTGTGGGAAGGGATTCGCTCACTTAACTAATCTGCAGAGACACCAACGAGTTCACACTGGGGAGAGACCGTTCAGCTGTACTCACTGCACAAAGAAATTTAGAACATCATCCAACCTGCAGATACACCAGCGAGTTCACACTGGGGAGAGACCATACATCTGCACTTTGTGTGGGAAGGGATTCAATCAGTCATCCACTCTGAAGACACACCAAGTCACTCACACCAATGAGAGACCCTTTAAATGTTCTGACTGTGGGAATGCCTTCAAATGTTCTGGAGATCTGGTCTCCCACCAGCGCATTCACACTGAGGAGAGACCCTTCAGCTGCTCTCACTGCTCAAAGAGGTTTAGAACATCGTACAACCTGCAGATACACCAGCGAGTTCACACCGGGGAGAGGCCATTCACCTGCTCGGTGTGTGGGAAGGGATTCACTCATTCATCGAACCTGCGCACACACAATCTCACTCACACCAATGAGAGACCATTTAAATGCTCTGACTGTGGGAGCAGATTCAAAAGCTCTCGGGAACTGGAATACCACCAGCGCGTTCACACTGAGGAGAGACCATTCAGCTGCTCTCACTGCACAAAGAGGTTTAAAACGTCATCCAGCCTGCGGGTACACCAGCGCACTCACACTGAGGAGAGACCATTCACCTGCTCTGTGTGTGGGAAGGGATTCATTCATTCATCCAGCCTGCTGAGACACAAAGCCACTCACTCCAAGGAGAGCTCCTTTAAATTATCTGCCCGAGAGGCCAGCTCTGAGGAGCTGATGATCCCCTAGCACATTCACACCGGGGAGAGGCCATTCAGCTGCTCTCACTGTTCAAGGAGGTTTAGAATATCATCAACACTGCTGAAACACCAGTGAGTTCACACTGGGGAGAAACCATTCATCTGCTCGGTGTGTGTGAAAGGATTTACTCGGTTATCCAGCCTGCCCAAACACAACATCATCACACCCAGGAGAGACCCTTTAAATGTGGGCCTGGCTTCAAAAGCTCTCGGGAACTAATGTCCCACCAGTGAGTTCACACCAGGCAGAGGCTGGTCACCTGCTCTGACTGGGAAAGGTTTCACTCAGTCAACAAATTTGGTGAAACATCAATGAGTTCACAAGTGATTACAGTTCTGGGATTATTCTTGTCAATCTTTCTTGCCCTTTCTCCAGGGACTCTATTTCCTTTTTCTAGATGGAGATCACGAATAGAGCGTAGAACAGTACAGGAGCCTTTAACCAAGAGAATGTTAATAATCTTGTTCAGGACACCAGTGCCAGGCACAGGAAGATCCCAGGAAAAACGGAACATTTAATTTCTGTCTGTTTCACAACTCTAAATGACTGATTCTTTAACAAAGGAATGTTTAAAAACAGCATTGTGATATTCCAAGGTCAACTGTGTCTGGGAAAGGGGCAGACTGATGTGTCTTTATTTTAATCAGGAGGATCCATTGAAAAGCAGCTCTGGATAATACGAGCACCTCCTGACCTACTTTCAATTCATTTCAAATCACCCATCACTTTCTGTGGAATATTCTTTATTCTTTCCTGGGAATGTGGACACTGCTGGCAAAGCCCCAGCACACGTTGCTCATCTCCTAATTGCCCTTGAATGGAGTGACTTGCTCAGCCAGAGGGGCAGTTAAGAGTCACCCACATCTAATAATAAGAACATAAGAAATAGGAGCAGGAGTAGGCCATCTAGCCCTTCGAGCCTGCCCCGCCATTCAATAAGATCATGGCTGATCTGTCGTGGATCAGTTCCACTTTCCCGCCCTCTCCCCATAACCCTTAATCCCCTCTCTTATCAAGAACCCATCAACCCGCTTCTTAAAAATATTTAGCGAGGCAGCCTCCACCACTTCAACGGGCAGAGAATTCCAGAGATTCACCACCCTTTGAGTGAAGAAGTTCCTCCTCAACTCCGTTCTAAACCGCCTCCCCTTTATCTTGAGGCTGTGCCCCCTAGTCCTACTGTCTTTTTTGAGCGGGAAGAGTCTCTCCACCTCTATCCTATCCATCCCATTCATCATCTTATACGTCTCAATGAGATCTCCCCTCATTCTTCTAAACTCTAACGAGTACAAGCCTAGTTTATTCAGCCTCTCCTCATAGCTCAACCCCCTCAACTCCGGTATCAGCCTAGTAAACCTCCTCTGCACTCCCTCCAAGGCCAAAATATCCTTGCGCAGGTGCGGCGACCAAAACTGCACACAGTACTCCAGCTGCGGCCTCACCAATGCCCTATACAGCTGCAGCAAGACCTCCCTACTTTTATATTCAATCCCCCTCGCTATGAAGGCCAGCATCCCATTCGCCTTCCTGACCACCTGCTGCACCTGCAAGCTGGGTTTTTGCGACTCATGCACAAGGACCCCGCGGTCCCTCTGCACCGTCGCCTGCTGCAGTTTTTCGCCCCGTAAGTAATAGTCCTTCCTACCATTCTTCCTATCTCTGTGTGGGTCTGGATTTACTTGTAGGCCAGATCGGGTGAGGATGGCAGATTTCCTTCCCCAATAGGGGTTATGAATAGGGTGAACTGGATGGGTTTTTCCAACAATCGATAGTTTCACGGTTACCATTTCTAAGACTAACTTTATATAATTCCAGATTGATTCACTGAATTCAAATCCCACCAGCTGCCTGTCCCCGGATCCTTTGTTGGGTCTCTGTATTACTCGGCCAGCGACAGTCCCACCACCTCCCACTGAATGGAATATTCCACACAACCCTTAGTTAAACAGGAAGGAAAAAAGAGAGGCTGTGACCTTTGGATGACCTCATCACGAACTACTGAAGCCTTAAAGCTGACCATTCTGTAAAAGTTTAAAAACTTTATTTTTATAAAACACAGAGTAAGCAATGGGTGAAAAGTAACGATGGACATTCTGACTGACATCAGAAACATCGATTGACCAGATAAATGCTCACTACGTCACAGAGCAACAGTTTCGACTTCCCATTTGAGCCTGGGGCACCTTTCTGTCTCTCTATTGCTCGTGTCAATTACAGCCAAGCGAGGGAGCTGAGGACTGAATTTAGCTCAGAATAATGGGGTCTGTGCCCCAGTTGGGAAACTGCCATGGACATCACACTAATAGAGAGACAGGAAGGTGCTGGAGGACTGACTGGGAAATGGGCCTCCAAACAATCGGGGCTCAGGCAGAGGTGACTGGGTCTGATGGTAACGTAACCCCCGGGGTTCAGTGTCCCTGTGTCCAAAGCGGGGAGTCACAGGAACAGGGTACAGAGGAGCTGAAGAGAAACCATTTGTGTCCAGAACATTGTGAACATCCTTTTACTCTGGTTGTTTTTGAGCCTCAAGTCATTTTCTGTTTATTTTAACAATGTTCTGTTTCATTAATAAACTTTAATCAGTAAAAATATTTGATTTTTCTGGTCTTTTCCTGATGAGATTGATGCAGTTTACGGAAAGTGGGTGAGAGGGATTGGCAGGCTCTTTAACAGAAAGTGAGTCTCTCTAAGGTAATTGACAAAGGAGCCAGAGGGGGAGATGAGATTTATTTTTGACACAGTGATGTTAGAAAATGGGGTTCAGGGAGTCAATTAACCCTTTCTCCCCTTTTCCCAATCTCTGAAATGATTCCCATTGATAAGCCTTATTGGTGACAGTGGTTAGATTTTATTCAGTATCAATAAGAGCTGACACAGTCTAATGTCTGAGCAGTAGTATCAAAGTGCAGCAGCATTACCATTACACTCTGGGTAGAAGCAGCATCTCCATGGAAATGCTCCCTGCTCTGCCCCAGATACCATGGCACCAGGCAATGCAAAATGTAAAACCTCAACAAATCTGTGTGCTCAGGGAATCCCTTTTTTGACTTTTTTACATCAAAAAGTCCATGGAGGCTGATTTAACCCAATCACTGCTGAGCTAACATTTGAACAGACCAATTACAAAACCTGTCACTGAACCATCTGTACCCACCCAAGCCACGTCAAACTCTCAATTATCTTTCCACACTGCGTCCCTGATACAGGGAGTCAGCATTCCCGTGCCAAGCAGTGAAAACATGGTGGCCTTGACACACAGGTGTCATCCAGGATTCAAGGCATTCTTGTTCTTTCTGTCCTCTGGGAGCTGTTTAACTCCCTGTTCCCACACAGCAAGTTGTCTGTTCTCAGCTCTGCCAGATTTCTGATGATGTTTTGTCCCTTTTACACTTTTCAGATCAATAAAACATTTGGTCAGTGAAGATGCAAACCACAATTTCCCATCCTGTCACCTGTCAACCATCCTTACCCAGAGTGTAATCACAACAAGAATAAAAACAGGAGAAGTGTAACAATCAAATTCAAAATCAATGCACAGCCAGTCAGAGAAATTAATTTAATGTTCACTAATTAGCAAGAAAACCTGAAGTCCAGGGTCCCCCAGGATTCTTACAGTCCACATCGTGAGGGGGAGAAGAACTCTCTCTCTGATCCCTCACTCAATTTCACTCTGTTATTTTCCACTTCTGTTTTGGCCCTGCCTCGGGTAACATCTGCTCAATCTTCTGAAGGAGCGCTGTGAGTTCTAGGTTACTCGAACATAAGGACACATGCTTCAAGCAACAGATCAAGTCTGATGTAAAAGATTCTCCAGCTCTCTCTTCACCCCTATCTAACACGTGGACAGTTCTTAGTGTTATTTCTCCCAAACCATTAATTGCCCCACTCCGATTTTCAATTTTTTTCATTCATATGATGTGGGCATCGCTGGCTTAGCTGGAATTTATTGTCTATTCCTGATTATCCTTAAGGTGTAGGTGAGCTGCCTTCTTCAACCGTCGGCAGTCCATGTGGTGCAGGTACACCCATAGTGCTGGTGGTGAGGGAGTTCTGGGTTGCAGTGACAGTGAAGGGACAGCGACATATTTCCAAGTCAGGCTGGTCTGTAGCTTGGAGGGGAACTTCCAGGTGGTAGTGTGCCCATGTTTCTGCTGCCCTTGTCCCTCTAGATGGTACAAGTCACAGGATGTGAAGGTGCTGTCTAAGCAGCCTCATTGAATTCCTGCAGTACATTTTATAGATGGTACACACTGCTGCCCCTGTGCGTCGGTGGTAGAAGGAGAGAATGTTTGTGAATGGGGTGCTGATCAAGTGAGCTGGATGATGGCGAGCTTCTCGAGTATTGCTGGAGTTGCATTCACCCAGGCAAGTGGAGAGTATTCTATCACATTCCTGACTTGTAAATGGTGGGCAGGCTCTCAGGAGTCAAGAGGTGAGTTACTGGCTGCAAATTCCCAGCCTCTGACATCTCTTGTAGCCATTGTATTTATATGGCTGGTTCCTTTCAGTTTGGTCAATGTAATCCCCAACCTGTTGATAGTTAGGGAATTCAGAATAGCAATGTCATTGAATGTAAAGGGGCAATGGTTCGATTCTCTCATGCTGGAGACACTCATTGTGTGGCACTTGTACAGTATGAATATTACTGACAGGACTGCAGAGCTCAGATCTGATCCATTGATAGAGTTGAATGATCGCACTATTGCTTGCTGTTAATGTTTGGTACTGTAGAAAGTTCAATTTTATTCCTTATAGTCTTTCTAGTGATTTGATACGAATGAGTGACTTGCTAGGCCATTTCAGAAGACATTCAAAAGTGAACCACATTGCTGTGGCTCTGGAGCCACATATAGACCAGACCAGGACAGCAGATTTCTTTATCAAAAGGACATCAGTGAACCAGATGGGTATTTCTGACAACCGACAATGGTTTCATGGTCACCGTTAGACATTTAGTTCCAGATTCTTATTGATTGATCTACTATGGTGGGATTTAACCTGTGACAGCTGGGCATTAACCTCGGTCTCTGGATTGCCATTCCAGTGACATTATCACTCCAGTACTGCATTCCTTAAATACTCACCCTTAATTGTCTAGATCATATCTTTTAATGTAGTGTCCCACTCGATCACAGCTAATTTAGACTCAAAGCTTTGCAGTTTCCTTCTGTGAGACACAGCCAGAGAAATTAAACAGAAGAACATTCAAACCACCACAGCTCATCTCCATGGAAACCTGGCATGATTTCAGGAGTTCCAAACAGTTTTGAACAAATATCTTTGACATTCCAAACACTATTTAACTCTGCAATGCAAATAAAATATGAAAGTAGATACTTGCAACAATTCTCAAAAACTGACAGGAAGTAAAGTTGTGAGACTGGCCAGTCCAGCAGAAAGAACCTTCCGACTCCTCCAACAATCAGAATGAACCTGGTTCAGTGGAGGATGTGATTAACAGCAGCAGGAGCAGCAAAATCCATCATCACTTGTGACCTTTCTGGTGTCTCCGCAGGCTGGATAACTGAGTGTATCCCTTCCCACACACTGAGCAGGGGAAAGGCTTCTCCCCTGTGTGAACATGTTGGTGTGTCAGTAGGTTGGACGATTTAGTGAATCCCATCCCACACTCTGAGCAGGTGAATGGCCTCTCGTCCTTGTGAACTCGCTGGTGTATTAACAGGGTGAATGATTCACTGAATCCCTTCCCACACATGCTGCAGATGAACGGCCTCTCCCCGGTGTGAACTCGCTGGTGTGACAGTAGGTGGGATAACTGAGCGAATCCCTTCTCACACTCAGAGCAGGTGAATGGTTTTTCCCCGGTGTGAACTCGTTGGTGTGTCTGCAGGCTGCACAACCGACTGAATCCCTTCCCACATGCACAGCAGGTGAATGGCTTCTCCCCAGTGTGAATTCGCTGGTGTGTCAGCAGGTTCCATGAAGTAGTGAATGTTTTTCCACACTCCTTGCAGGAGAAGGGCCTCTCCCTGGTATGAACTCGCTGGTGCCTCAGAAGGTGGGATAACTGAGAGAATCCTTTCCCGCACTGAGAGCAGGAGAACGGTTTCTCCCCAGTGTGAACTCGCTTGTGTGTGTGGAGGTGGGTTAAATGAGTGAATCCCTTTCCACAGTCAGAACAGGTGAATGGCCTCTCCCCGGTGTGAACTCGCTGATGTGTCTGCAGGTTGCATGAATGAGCAAATTCCTTCCCACAGTCTGAGCAGGTAAACGGCCTCTCTCCAGTGTGAACGCGTCGATGAATTTCCAGCTCAGATGGGAACTGCCATTTCTTCCCACAGTCCTCACATTGCCACGGTTTCTCCATGGTGCTGGTGTCTTTTTGACTCTCAAAGTTTAACGATTAGTTGAAGACTTGTCCACACACACGACACGTGCACGGTCTCCCTGTTCTAAATTGTGCAAAGCTTTTTCCAGGATATGCAACAAGTGAAAGATCTTTCCACAATCAGTGCACTGGAACACTCTCACTTGGATGTGTGTGTGTATCTCGGTGCTTTTCCAATCACACTGATGTTTCAACCTTTTTGGGGCAAACAGAAGAAACAGACATTTCTCCTTCTAGATTCCAAAAGCGGTGATTATCAGCTCCTGATGAATTCAGTGGTCTTGACCTCAGATCTTCACGTGATGTTTGATTTGAGATTTTTGACTGTAGATTCTCAACTTCTAACACCCTGTGAAAGGAGTTTACAAAATCAGTACCAGGGTGAAATTCAGAACAGACAATTCTCTTTTTTTCATTCTTTTATGGATGTGGGCATTGCTGGTTGGGCCCTTCGAAAGCTGGTGGTGCAATGCCTTTTGAACATCAGGAACAGGAGTAAGTCAATAGTAAGAGTGGCACAAGGTCAGCATGGTGGCACTGTGGTTAGCGTTGCTGCCTCACTGCACCAGGGGCCCAGGTTCAATTCCAGTCTTGGGTCACTGCCTGCGTGGAGTCTGCATGTTCTCTGTGTGGGTTTCCTCCAGGTGCTTCGATTTCCTCCCAAATCCAAAGATTTGTGGGTTAAGCAGATTCGCCATGCTAAATTGCCCCTTTGTGTCCCAATAGATATAAATTAGGGGGATTAGTGGAGTAAAACTGTAGGGTTATGGGATAGGACCTGGGAAAGATGCTGTATTCAAGAGTCAGTGCAGACTAGATGGGCCAAATGGCCTCCTTCTGCACTCTAGGGACTCTATGATTTCCAAAAGGCATTTGACAAGGTGGTGCATAAGAGGCTGGTACATTAAGTAAAGGCCCATGAAATTGGTGGAAGTGTATTAGTATGGATTAAAAACTGGCCGTCACATAGAAAACAGAGTTGGAATAAATGGGTCATTTTCAGAGTGGAAAGATATAACTAGTGGAGTACGACAAGGATCAGTTCTTGGCTCGCAATTGTTCATGATTTAATTAATGACTGGGAGGGAGGAACAGAATGTAATGTTTCCAAATGATACATTGATAGGTGGAAGAACATGTTGTAATGAGGATATAGCTAGATTGAGTGATGAAAATCTGGCAAATTAAGTTTAATATGGGGAAATGTGAGCTCATAAAGTTAAAGTAATTTCACTGCAGCATTAATGTTACTTGTTTATTAGTCACAAGTAACATTAATGCCACAATAAAATTACTGTGAAATTCTCCTAGTCATCACAGTCCGGCGCCTGTTTAGACCAATGCATCTAACCAGCACGTCTTTCAGACTGTGGGAGGAAACCTTAGCACCCAGCGGAAACCCACGCAGACACAGGGAGAATATGCAAACTCCAACCAGTCAGTGACCCAAGCTGGGAATCGAACACAGATCCGTGGCATTGTCAGCCAGCAGTGCTAACCACTGTACCACCGCGCCGCCTATTTATTTCAGTAGGAGGAATCAAAAAGGAGATTATCCAAATGGAGAGGTGTTGCAGATGAGTGAAGTACAGAGGGATCTGGGTGTTCTGGTGCATGAATCACAAAAAGCTAGCAGGCAGGTCCCACAATAGGTAAGAGGGAAAATGGAATTTTGATCTTTATTGCAAAGGGTTGGATTTAAAAGCAGGGAGGTTTTGTGGCAACTGCACAGGGTGTCGATGAGGTCTAAACTGGAACACAGTTTTGATTCCCTTTCTTAAACAAGAATATTGTAACATTGGCAGTAGTCCAAAGGAGATTCACCAGCCTAATTCCTAGGATGAGAGGACAAGAGAGAATAAATTGTCTAGGTCTGCATTCCTTGAAGTTTAGAAGACAAAGGGGTGAGTTTATTGAAATATATAAGATCCTGTGGGGGGGCTTGATAGGGTAGATGGTGAAATATTTTCAGGAGCGGAAGAATCACAAACAAGCTACAAGATAAAGGGTCGGTCATTTAAAACTGAGGTGCATAGAAATTTATTTTTGCAGAGGATGGTGAATCTCTGTCCCAAAGGGTGGTGGAGACTGGATGATTAGAAGTATTTAAAGTGAGGCGGATAAATATTTAATAGATGGAGGGATAGAGGGCTATGGGAAGTGGCACAGTAAAGGAGTTGAGGCCGGAATAGATTAGATATGATTGCACTGAATGGCGGGACAGGCTTGAAGGGCCTGGTGGCCACTCCTGCTTCTATTTCGCGTCATCAGTTGCTGCAAGTCAACAATTTCCCCCAGAATAAGTAAAGAAATGGAAAGGGGGAGAACAGAAAGTGTTTTACTCACAGATGTGGGAGACCGGAGGAAGTTTCAGTCTGTCTGAAGCGCAATCTTCATTCACACAAAGCCCGAGCTCTGATTGGCTGGAGGACCAGTGTCGTTCCGGTCCTCCAACGCTTCCCATTGGTCAGCAGCTCAGCGTGAAGGTCAGAGGGGTGGAGACTCCGCCTCACAGACCCGGGAGCCCCGCCCCCACCCATTGTTCCCCTCCCCCCGCCCCTTCTCGAGCCAAGGTTTCCAGACAAGCGGCTGGCGGCTCCGGCCAGAGCGAGAAGCCGCTCGGTGATCTCCCCCTCCCCCCCCCGGGCCGGGACTGCGCATGTCCAAGGGAGAGGGGCAGGAGCGCATGTTCCGGGGAGAGGGGAACCTGCGCATGTGCGCGGGTCGCCCATTTCCCCACGACGGTCTGGCTGAGGTATTGACCAATAGAAAGAGTTGGAGGACCGAAAGCACTCTGGTCCTCCAGCCAATCACATTTCCTCCATTGTGTGAATGCGGAAGTTGGTTGAGGAGCTTCAGGCCAAAACTTCCTCCTCTGTGTAACGTCTGTCTAAAGGTGTTCTTTCATCATGTGAAGGACAGGAGGTGACCAGAGAAAGAATAGGGTCCACTAGGGAGTAATGTGGTAATTTGTCCGTGGAGCTGGGAGATATTTGTGGGGTTTTAAGTTAATACTTTGTATCTGTATTCACTGTGGGGAGGGATGATGTAGGCATAGAAAACACAGTAAGAAGTCTCACAACATCAGGGTAAAGTCCAACAGGTTTATTTGGAATCATGGATTTTCAGAGCACTGCACCTTCATCAGGTGAGTCGTATAGATATCAGGGAGCAGCTTTGTGATTCACTTCAACAACTTAACATTTGAGGGGGAGGAGGTTGTAACGGGCCTAAAATTGTATAAATCCCCAGGCCGAGATGGGGTGATCCCCAGCCCGCTGTGGGAGGCAAGGAAGGAGATTGCAGTGACTCTGGCAATAATTAGCTGGCTGCAGGAGAGGTAAACACAGTAAGAAGTCTCACAACACCGGGTTAAAGTCCAACAGGTTTATTTGTAGCAAAAGCCACTAGCTTTCAGGGTGCTGTCCCTTCATCAGGTGGAGTGAGAGTTCTATAAAAGCTAGTGGCTTTTGCTACCAAATAACCTGTTGGACTTTAACCTGGTGTTGTGAGACTTCTTACTGTGTTTACCCCAGTACAACACCGGCATTTTCACTGCAAAAGAAGTGCCACAGGACTGGAGGACAGCCAATGTGGTGTCATTGGTCAAGAAGGAACACAGGGAAAAAACAGCAAACGACAGACCAGTAAGTCTAACTTCAGTAGGGAAACTATTGGAAAAAATTCTGAGGGACAGAGTTAATCTCCACTTGGGGAGATAAGAATTAATCAAGGATAGACAGCATGGTTTTGGCAACGGGAGATCAGGTCTTACAAATTTGATTGCATTTTTGAGGAGGTGACTCATTGTATAAAGTTGATGTAGTCTACATGGACTTCAGTAAGGCTTTTGACAAGGTCCCATATGGATGGCTGATGAAGAAGGTGAAAGCTCATTGGATAATTTGCCAAAGTGGATCCAAAAGTGACAGGAGTCAGAGGGGGATGGTCAAATGCAATTTTTGTGACTAGAAGTCTGTGTCCAGCGGTGTTTTGCATGGATAGGTGTTGCATCTCTTCTTGTTTGTAGTGTAAGTTAATCATTTGGATGTGAATGTTGGAGGTATAACAAGTAAGTTTGCAGGTGACACAAAGATTGGTGATTTCATAAATGCTGATGAGCAAAGCGTTAGATAAGAACATAAGAACATAAGAAATAGGAGCAGGAGTAGGCCATCTAGCCCTTCGAGCCTGCCCCGCCATTCAATAAGATCATGGCTGATCTGTCGTGGCTCAGTTCCACTTTCCCGCCCTCTCCCCATAACCCTTAATCCCTTCTCTTATCAAAAACCCATCAACCCGCTTCTTAAAAATATTTAGCGAGGCAGCCTCCACCACTTCAACGGGCAGAGAATTCCAGAGATTCACCACCCTTTGAGTGAAGAAGTTCCTCCTCAACTCCGTTCTAAACCGCCTCCCCTTTATCTTGAGGCTGTGCCCCCTAGTCCTACTGTCTTTTTTGAGCGGGAAGAGTCTCTCCACCTCTATCCTATCCATCCCATTCATCATCTTATACGTCTCAATGAGATCTCCCCTCATTCTTCTAAACTCTAACGAGTACAAGCCTAGTTTATTCAGCCTCTCCTCATAGCTCAATCCCCTCAACTCCGGTATCAGCCTAGTAAACCTCCTCTGCACTCCCTCCAGGGCCAAAATATCCTTGCGCAGGTGCGGCGCCCAAAACTGCACACAGTACTCCAGCTGCGGCCTCACCAATGCCCTATACAGCTGCAGCAAGACCTCCCTACTTTTATATTCAATCCCCCTCGCTATGAAGGCCAGCATCCCATTCGCCTTCCTGACCACCTGCTGCACCTGCAAGCTGGGTTTTTGCGATTCATGCACAAGGACCCCGAGGTCCCTCTGCACCGTCGCCTGCTGCAGTTTTTCGCCACGTAAGTAATAGTCCTTCCTACCATTCTTCCTACCAAAGTGGACCACCTCACACTTGCCAACATTAAATTCCATTTGCCATTTCCTGGCCCATTCGCCCAGCCTATCTAGATCCTTCTGCAGACTCTCCACACCCTCCGCACAATTTGCCGTTCCCCCAATCTTGGTGTCATCAGCAAATTTCGACACCCTGCACTCGGTTCCCTCCTCCAGATCATCTATATAAATGGCAAATAGCTGAGGCCCCAGCACCGACCCCTGGGGCACCCCACTAGTCACCATCCGCCAATCCGAATAGCACCCATTGACCCCCACTCTCTGCCTCCTATTTGACAACCAATCCTCTATCCACGCTAACACCCTACCCCCAACTCCATGTCCCCTGACCTTCTGCAATAACCTCTTGTGAGGTACCTTGTCAAACGCCTTCTGAAAATCCAGAAAGACCACATCCACCGGCTCTCCTCTATCCACTGCCCTAGACACATCCTCATAGAACTCCAGTAAATTTGTCAGACACGACTTCCCTTTAATGAAACCGTGTTTACAGGACAATAATGACCGAGTGGCACTGCAGCCTTACAGCACCAAGGACCTGGCTTCAATTCCCAGCTTAGGTCACTGTCTGTGCGGAGCCTGCATATTCTCCCCATGTCTGCACGGGTTTCCTCCAGGTACTCCGATTTCCTCCCACAGTCTGAAAGATGTGTTGTTAGGTACATTGATCATGCTAAATTCTCCCTCTGTGTATCCAAACAAATGCTGGAGTGTGGCAACTTGGGGATTTTTGCAGTAACTTCATTGCAGAGCTGATGTAAGACTACTTGTGACACTAATACATAAACTTTAAAAGTTTAGTTAGATGGGTAGAGCCGGGGCAAATGGAATTCAATCCTTAAAAAGTTTGAGGTAATGCATTTTGGGAGGACTAACAAGGTAACAGAATGCACAATGAATAGTCAGATCCTGGAGGTACAGAGGTTCAGAGTGACCTTGGTGTGTATGTCCATAGATCTCTGAAGACAGCAGGACAGGTACACAAGGGGATTCAGAAAGCACATGGGATACTTGCCTTTATTAACTGAGGCATTGAATATAAGGGCAGGGAGGTTCTGATGTAGCTGTACATAAGAAATAGGAACAGGAATAGGCCATCTAGCCCTTCGAGCCTTCCCCTGCCCTGTATAAACCACTGATTAGGCCACAGGTGAAGAACTGTGTACAGTTCTGGCTGCAGCTCTCTGAGTCCAGGACAGGAAGCAGTGAGCATGGATCTGTCAACTAGCTTCAATCAGCACCTTCAGGAGAATTGGGAGGGTGAATATTAGATACAGCAGAGTGAGAATGGAGGGAGAGTGTGTGGGATGGGGATTTACAGCTTTTGTGGAGTAAGAGAGGAAAGAATGTTCCATAGAAACTAGAGTTGTCTGTTCTGAATTTCTATCTTGTACTGACACTGATGACTTTTGTAAATTGTTTTTACAGGATATTAGAAGAGGAATCACACAGATAAATCTTAAGTATCACATCTCAGTCTGACAGAGTCACCCAATTCCTTGGAAACTAATTTTCCTCAACCTCTGAATATGAAGGAGAAATGTTTGAGCGGTCTGTCGACTGCAAGATTTTAAGCAACAATGTGACTGGAAAAACACTGGGATACAAACACACACCTGAGTGAGAGTGTTCCAGTGCACTGAGTGTGGAAAGAGCTTTAACCAGTTACACAGCCTGAAAATACATCGCAGCATTCACAGCGGGGAGAGACTGTACCATGTTGTCTGTGTGAACAAGGCTTCAAATGATAAAACTGCAATGAGACAAGGAGACCGACAATATGGAAAAACCATGGAAATGTGAGGACTGTGGGAAGAGATACAAAGCGCCCTCTCTACTGGAAGCTCATCGACGCAGCCACACTGGGGAGAGGCCGTTCACCTGCTGTGTTTGTGGGAAGGGATTCAGTGATTCATCCACTCTGCAGAGACACCAGCGAGTTCACACCGGTGAGAGCGCATTCACCTGCTGTCAGTGTGGGAAGGGATTTACTCAGATATCCAGCCTACAGACACACCAGCTAGTTCACACTGGGGAGAGGCCATTCACCTGCCCTGAGTGTGGGAAGGGATTCAGTAAGTCATCCAACTCACAGAAACACCAGCGAGTTCACACAGGAGAGAGGCCGTTCAGCTGCTCTGAATGTGGGAAAAGATTCACTCAGTTATCTCATCTGCGGGCACACCAGCGGGTTCACACTGGGGAGAGACCATTCACTTGCACTCAGTGTGGGAAGGGATTCACTCAATTGTACAGCCTGCAGACACACCAGCGAGATCACACTGGGGAGAGACCATACAGCTGCTTTCAGTGTGGGAAAGGATTCATTCATTTATCAAACCTGCAGACACACCAGCGAGTTCACACTGGGGAGAGGCCATTCACCTGCCCTCAGTGTGGGAAGGGATTCACTCAGTTATCCAACCTGCGGAGACACCAGCGAGTTCACTCTGGAGAGAGGCCGTTCACCTGTCCCATGTGTGGGAAGGGATTCACTCGGTTATCTACCCTGCAGTCACACCAGCGAGTTCACACCAGGGAGAGACTGCTCATTTGCTCTCAGTGTGGGAAGGGATTCTGTGATTCATCCACCCTGCTGACACACCAACAAGTTCACAAGTGAATAGGGGGATTAGATTCTGCTGTTATTGTTTCTGTTCTCAATTACATCCTGGACTGCATTTTGTTCATTCTCACTGCTGGTCAATGGGGAGGGTTTCTTTCTGCTGGACTGGCCAGTCTCTCAACTTTGCCTCCAGTGGGCTGATGCTCTTTGAGTCTTGTTGCAAATACCTGGTTTTAAATTTCACAAGAATCACAGAGTGACAGGGTGTTAGGAAGTTTAGAGATGTTTAGTCAGCATTTCTGCCTGAAACACCCCCTAAATGCCCATCCAATTTCCTTTGTAATTGTTTATTGTCTCCACTTCCCCCACCCTTTAGTGAGCGAGTTCCAGCTCATTACCATTCACTGCATCAAAATATTCTTCCTCACATCCCCCTGCATCTCTGACTCAAAACCTTAAATCTGTGTCCCCCTTGTCCTTGTCCCATCAGTGAATGGGAACATCTTTTCTTTGTCCACCTTATCTAAATCTGTCAGAATCTTGCCCACCTCTATCAAATCTCCTCTCAACCTCCTTTGCTCCAAGGGCAACAACCCCAGTCTGACATCGACAATAAAGAACAAAGTAACAGAATATGTTAATACCTGAAATCGAATGGGAATGTTTAATTACTGTTTTAAAAATATTGTGAACATATTGTCCTGGACAATAAAGGAAATTGAATAACTCACCTTGGGTGTGGTGAAATGAAAGGTCCTTTACAAATTCAGCCTAGCCATAAGATTTGCACTCGAGTGAGCATAAGATATTTCACTCCAGGTATGATTCAACTGACCCACGAGGAAGTTTTTAGCAAACAAAGTTAATTTAAGAACACAGTTAAAATAGAAGAAGAAAAATTAGCATAATTTTTACCAATTGCAATAAAAAGCAACCATGATCTTGTCTCAACCTGAACAGCTAAGTCCAAATCAAATAATCCCTACAAACTTACAGCTCGTTTTAGGCTTTGCACAGAAAGCAAGTATGCTCACGTGATGCTGGATTTTGCAGCTTTTTAACACCTGTTGTGAATTAGTCCATTAAACGTTGATTTCAAACTTTGACTTCCCAGTTCTGGAAATTTCAGGACCTTGAGATAGAGAGAGAGAGAGACAGACTGCTTGCCACTATCTTCCAGCTGGCAACTCACAGGTAGCAGAATCTTCACTCCACGGAAACAGATGAGAAACACTACTCTCAGTCTGCAGTCCAAAGAGCTTGTGACAAAAGAAAACTAAAACCTTTCTCCTGTTAAAGAAATGTCCAAAGACAGCACTGACCTTTTAATCAGGCTCAACACAACAGTTTGAAAAGGGTCATAAAACTCCAGGTTACTGGATTAGCCCAGACTGAAAATAATCAAGCTGCCCATTATATTCAAATAGAATCCTGACAGTACAGAAGGAGGCCATTTGGCCCATCAAGCCTGCACTGACAACAATCCCAGCCTATCTCAGTAACCCCACATATTTACCCTGCTAATCCTCAGAAACTAGGGTCAATGTAACATAACCAATCAACCCAAACCACAGAACTTTGGACTGTGGGAAGAAACCAGAACACCTGGAGGAAACCCATGCAGACACAGGGAGGATGTGCAAACTCCACACAGACAGTGACCCAAGCCAGGAATCAAACCTGAATCCCTGGTACTGTGAGGCAGCAGTGCTAACCACTGTGTCACCACACCGTCATATTGTTCTTTGCATTAGCTGAGTTGTAAATCAGTGAAAGCCAGCACAATACTTGGTCTCTGAAACACTCCTACATCCGTGAACTTTGTTTTAAAGAAATCCACATTTGAAAGCCCAGCCAGGATATGAAATATCAGCGCCTTAACAGGGAGATAAGACAGACAGACACTATATTTGATCTTTACAACAGCACATCTGAGAGTTAAGAATGTGTGACATGATTTTGGGAAACCGGAGTGAGTGTGCACATCTGATTTGTTACATGTGAAAAATAGCAAGCCTAAATTCATGGTGAGATGGAGTGAAGAGCGGGTCCCAAACACACACAGCTACTTGAGACACAGCAGAAGATGAAATGGTTAATGTGGCCAGGGGATTGAGACAACATTGTGACAACATCAAGGCACTGACACACACTCCAGAGAGAAACTGAGTTCAAAACAATCAGGATCCAATTAACCACAGTGCACATGGACACAATGTGAGGAAAATTAAAGTAAAATGGATAAAATTATAGATTGGGACAATTAAGAGCTTGGAAGAAATAACACTGAGTAAAAACTGTCCACAAGTTGGATAGGGGGTAAAGAGAGAGCTGGAGAATCTTTTACATCCTTCCTGTAATGAGGTGACCAGAACTGAGCACAGTACTCCAAGTGGGGTCTGACCAGGGTCCTATAAAGCTGCAACATCATCTTTCGACTCTGAAACTCAATTCCTCGACTGATGAAGGCCTGTACACCATAAGCCTTCTTAACCATAACTTCAACCTGCGCAGCTGCTTTGAGCGTCCTATGAACTCGGACTCCTCTGATCTTCCACACTGCCAAGAGTCCTACCATTAATATTATGTTCTGCCATTCTATTTGACCTGCCAAAATTAACACTTTACACTTATTGCCATCCTATTTGACCTGCCAAAATGAACCACTTCATAGAGGGAATCGCTTTCTGTTAAAGAGCCTGCCAAACCCTCTCACCCACTTTTCCTAAAGTGCATCAATCTCATCAGGAAAACTCCAGAACAATCAAATATTTTTACTGATAAAAGTTTATTAATGAAACAGAACATGGTTAAAACAAACAGAAAATGACGAGAGGATCAAAGACAACCAGAGTAAAAGGATGTTCACAATGTTCTGGACACAAATAGTTTCTCTTTAATTCATCTGTAGCCTGTTCCCTGCCCTCTTTGTGGAAAACGTCCACTCAGTCCAAAGCATGACCCTCACCTTCCGCTTGCCATTAGAATTTACCATCTTGCTCTCATGCTCATATTTTTGTCCTCAGCCTTGTCCTTGTAAAAGGAGTTAACAAAGTGCATTAGTGTCAGTCCAGTATAGAAATTCAGAACAGACAATTCTAGTTTTTATGGAACATTCTTTCCTCTCACATTTCCCAAAAGCTGTAAATCTCCATCCCACACTGTTTTGACAAAGGGTCACCTGGACTCGAAACATCAGCTCTTTTCTCTCCTTACAGATGCTGCCAGGCCTGCTGAGATTTTCCAGCATCTTCTCTTTTGGTTCCCATCCCACACACTCTCCCTTCATTCTCACTCTGCTGTATCTAATATTCACCCTCCCAATTCTCCTGAAGGTGCTGATTCAGACTGATTGACAGATCCATGCTCACTGCTTCCTGTCCTGGAGACAGAGCTGAAAATCTCCATGCAGGCTGCCAGACAGATGTATGTCTAAATGACTGGACTAAAAATGTATGGAATGTACAGACTGGATTCACTTCCTTACCATTCAGTTTTTCAAGTCCCCAATTTCCCCCAGAATGAGAAAAGAAATGGAAAGGGGAAACATTGATTTCCTCCCAGATGTTGCACAGAGGAGGAAGTTTCACTCTGAAGCTCATTGGTCAACTTCCGCATTGTGACATCACAATGGAGCCCGGCCTGAGTCAACCAATCCGCAATGTTGTCTTTTTGCTCCAATGGGAGACTGAGCGTTAGGAACGTCCACACGAGAATCAGCCAATAGGAATCAGTCTGCTCTGGCATGACGTCCTGGGGTTCCAGTACGCAGGCCCGGGCGCGCGGATCCGGGAGCCCCGCCCCCACCCATTGCTCCCCGCCCCCTGCCCCTCCTCGAGCCAAGGTTTCCAGACAAGCGGCTGGCGGCTCCGGCCAGAGCGAGGAGCCGCTCGGTGGTCTCCCCCTCCCCCCGGCCCGCGACTGCGCATGTCCAAGGGAGAGGAGAAGCTGCGTATTTGCGGGGGCGGGCCCACCTGCGACCTTCTGAGCGATCGACCAATGGAAAGAGTCGGAGGTCCGGAAGGACTCTGGTCCTCCAGCCAATCAGACTGCGGGCTTTGTGTGACTGAAGATTGATCTTAAGACGTACTCGAACTTCCTCCTGTCTCCAACATCTGTGAGTAAAACACTTTCTTTTCTCCCTCTTTCCATTTCTTTTCTCATTCTTGGAAAAACTGGAGATTTGCTGAAGGGAAAGGAAGTGAATCCAGGGAGGATGCAGACCCTGGAAAGGTTGGCCCAGGTCTCTCCCTTTCTCTTAAAGACATTGACATCCTTTGCTCTCTCAGCTTGACACGTTGATTTGTCTGGCTAAAAGATCCCTTTCCTAATGTTCACAATTAAAGGGCTGGTTTCCCCAGGAGATGGCTGACATTTAAGGAGACAGTAAATTAATATCAGACAGAGATATGATAAAGTATATTTATAATTATATCTAGCTGTGTAACATAGTACTGTTGCTATGTTATATATTTCCAGTCACCTCTTCAAACAGAGAGTTGTTAGTCTTGGATTTATCCCACAGGGATCAGTGGAGGCTGAGGGCCATTGAATATATTCCAGGGTCAGTTGGACTGATTTTTGATTGATAAAGGAGACTGTTATAGGGAACAGGTCAGAAAATGCAGATAAAGTTGAGGTGAGGAGGAATTTCCTCACTCAAGGATGTGGTGAAGTTTTGGAATTCTGCACCCCAGAGGACTGTGGAGTCTCGGCCATCAAGAATTTTCAAGCTGGAGATTGATAAGTTTTGAGATATTGAAGACCTGGGGGATTGTATGGGAAATAATGCTGAGGTAGATCAGCCAATTCTTAATGAATGGTTGAGGCAGTTCGATAGGCTGATTGGCCAACTGCAGCTCCTATTTCTTATGATTTCTGTGTCCAGGAAGGATGCAGTGAGCATAGATCTGTCAATCAGCATCTTCAGGAGAATTGGGAGGGTGAATACTAGATACAGCAGAGTAAGAATGGAGGGAAAGTGTGTGGGATGGACATTTACAGCTTTTGCACAATGAGCGGAAAGAACATTCTGTAGGAACTAGAGTTGTCTATTCTGAATTTTTATCCTGTACTGACAATGATGACTTATGTAAATTTCTTTTACAGGATATTGAAAAAGGAATCACAGGCAGGAATCTCAGATGTCATGTCTAGATCTGAGAGTCATATTCCTTGGGACGTGATTATCATTGGCCTTTAAATCTAGAAGTATTGTCTGGTCTTTTGATTTGAAAAGTTTCAAACGTCAATGGAAAAGTGCCAACACATTGCACATTCAAGTGAGAGTGTTCCAGTGCACTGACTGAAAAGCTTTAACCAGTTGCACAGCCTGAATTAAAATCACACCATTCACTGCGGGGAGACTGTACTCGTGTTCTGTGCGTGGATGAGGCTTCCACTGATTGCCCACCCAAGAGTGAGGCAAGGACACCTGCAACATGGAGAAACCATGGAAATGTGCGGACTGTGGGAAGAAATATAAAGTTCCATCTCGGCTGGAAATTCATCGACGCAGTCACACTGGGGAGAGGCCGTTCATCTGCTCTCAGTGTGGGGAGGGATTCACTTGGTTATCCACCCTGCAAAGACACCAGCAAGTTCACACTGGAGAGAGGCCATTCACCTGCTCTCAGTGTGGGAAGGGATTCACTCAATCATCCGGTCTGCGGGCACACCAGCGAGTTCACACTGGGGAAAAGCCATTCACCTGCACCCTGTGTGGGAAGGGTTTCATTCAGTCATCCCACCTACTGAATCACAAAGCTACTCACACTGATGAGAGACCCTTTAAATGCTCTGACTGTGGGAGCTGCTTCAAAACCTCTGGTGAACTGGTGTTTCACCAGCGCATTCACACTGAGGAGAGACCGTTCAGCTGCTCTCATTGCACCAAGAGGTTCAGAAGGTCATCCCATCTGCAGACACACCAGCGAGTTCACACCGGTGAGAGACCATTTACCTGCACCATATGTGGAAAGGGATTCACACAGTTATCCAGCGTATGGGCACACCAGCAAGTTCACACTGGGGAGAGGCCATTTACCTGCTCTGTGTGTGGGAAGGGATTCACTCTGTCATCGAACCTGCTGAGGCACAAAATCACTCACACCCAGGAGAGACCCTTTAAATGCCCTGACTGTGGGAGTGGATTCAAACGTGCTTCAGATTTGAGGGACCACGAGCGAATTCACACTGGGGAGAAACCGTTCGGCTGCTCTGTGTGTGGGAAGGGATTCACTCAGTTATCCCACCTATTGAATCATAAAGTCACTCATAACAATGAGAGACCCTTTGAATGTTCTGACTGTGAGAGTAGCTTCAAAAGCTCTCAGGATCTGATGTCCCACCAGCGCATTCACACTGAGGAGAGACCGTTCAGTTGCTCTCACTGCACAAAGAGGTTTAAATGGTCATCCGCACTGCAGAGACACCAGAGAGTTCACACTGGGGAGAGGTCCTTCACCTGCTCTGTGTGTGGAAAGCGATTCACTCAGTTATCCAGCCTGCTGAAACACGAGCAAGTTCACAAGTGATGACAGGGTTTGGATTCTGCTGTTACTGCTGCTGTTAATTACAGTAAGAAGTCTCACAACACCAGGTTAAAGTCCAACCAGTTTATCTGATAGTAATCCCACAAGTTTTTGGAAACGGTGTCCCTTCGTCAGGTATGTGGGAGGTTCTGATCAGAGAAGGGCATATAAAGACACACACAGTCCACAGGTTTCTTTCTGCTGGACTGGCCACTCTCTCAACTTTGCTTCCAGTGGGCTGATGCTCTTTGAGTCTGGGAGAGCTCATTTCCACTGAAATGATCCACAAAAGCTGGTGAAAGACAATTACTTTATCCTGGATAGAAAATAGTGCTTTTCACCACTGCAGGTAAATCTAAAATAAATACAGAAAGAACTGGAAAAACACAGCAAGTCTGGCAGCATCTGTGGAGAGAGAAATAAAGTTAATGTTTCACGTCCAATTTAACTCTACTTCAGAACTAGAGAGGGAGAAATGTGCTGGGTTTGATGCTGGTGAGGAAGAGGAGAGGGTCAGATAGAACAAAAAGGGAAGTCAGGGATTGGTTAGAAGGTGGGTGAGATTAAATGTCAAAAATATCCTGAAACAAAAGGCAAAGGGAGAGGTAATGGTTGCAGTAAAGAAACAAAGCAATTTTGTCACTAGATTACTTTAATTGGATCTTCAATGACTTGCTCCACTTTCTCATTATCAGGAATAGAATTGTTTCATACTATCCCTTTATCTGATTCTGTACAATCCCTTATTTACACAGTTTCAAATGTTGAGGCTAATCAGAGCTTGAAGGTCTCTCTCGCCAGTACATTTATCCTCACTGCACATTCTTCACATATACAGCAATCAAACTTTTACATTTTACAGCAAATAAAAATCAGTCTTTCAGTATGCCTCACATCCTTTATTAAGTACCTGGATGAGTACCTGATGGCAAGTCAAAACATTCAAGGCTATGGGCAAAGTTCTGGCAAGTGGGACTAGCTGGGCAAGTCAGGACATTTCATGCATTGGTGCAGACTCAATGGGCTGAAGGGCCTCTTCTGCACTGTAGTAATCTGTGATTCTGTGAACTAACTCATTATTGATCTTTCAACTATAATTCAATTAAGACTCACCACTTATTCAGTCATTTATTACTGACTGGTAGCTAATTATCACAGTAATCGCTAATTAATATATTTGGTTATATGGGGGAAATTCCTAGTAGGTTATAGATATTTCAAGTAACCAGGGATTTAAGTTACTAATAAAATTCTAAAAAGTGAAATGACCTAAGATTAGGTTTACAACAGGGGGGTCTATATAAGACACAGATAAACACATAAAGATATTTAACTAAGTATGCGATTTCGTCAAGTATTTCTGACTTTAACATGTAGTTTGGATCTGTAAAAATGTATTTTAGCTGTATGTTAAAGAAATCTGTACACTTTAGCCAAAGCAGGTTGCCTCAAAGCCTAATGGGACAAGAGGCATATTGAGATGAACCACAATCTTTAGGACAATGAAACTACAGAATGTGTAAGTTCTTATCACTAACAGTTACTAGCAGTAAGGTCTTCTTGGCCCCTTCTTCAATAGAGTAATTCATATTGTGCAGGCCTTATCAGAGTCCCTTATGATTTGCATTAATCATATTGTCCAGATAAGGTTGGCCTTTTCAGACACAAGAACATACTTCTGTCTGGTCTGGCCATTGACATGAGCAAGAGTTAGTGGGAACCTTAATGTGACCTTTGTGGCCAAAGTCAGCAGTTGCTGAGCAACAGAGGGGGCAGCACAGTGGTTAGCACTGCTGCCGCACAGGGCAAGGGATCTGAGTTCAATTCTGGCCTCAGGTCATTGTCTGTGTGGGGTTTGCACATTCTCCTCGTGTGTGCATGGGTTTCCACCAGGTGCTCCCGTTTCCCCCCAGTCCAAAGACTTGCAGGTTAGGTGGGTTGGCCAAGCTAAATTGCCCCTTAGTGTCGAGGGGACCAGCTAGGGTAAATGCATGGGGTTACGGGAATAGGGCCTGGGTGGGATTGTGGTCAGTTCAGACTTGATGGGCCGAATGGCCTCCTTCTGCACTGTAGGGATCCTATGATTCTAACAAAGGGAGGAAGGATCTGGATTTTACAGATCAGTGAAACCCCATGAGGTCAAAGGGTAAATGCAATTGGCTGAATTATATAACAGGTATTAATTGTGATTGATTTGTATTGAAACTGACTGGTTCATAATTAATAAAAGGCAGGAAATGTAAACTTAGGAAAGGTATAATTGTCCTGTCTGCTGTATGTAACCTTAGAGTGGTGTTGGAATGCTCAGTGTCTTCTCTTGTAGTAAGCCATTGGACTGCCCAATGCTCGTTCTCCCATCAATCGTTGGTTAATATAGATACGTTTTTAACCGGAACACTGGCCTTTGTGAGTCTCTGTGTTGGCTGAAGTTTTTGACAATACCTAGCCTCCAGAGAATCCTGCAATAGTTAATACAAGAAACACTAGTTCAAAAATACACTTTGTGAAAGACAATAGGTTTCTTTCTTAACTAATCTTGATCAGGTTGAACAAAGAGCCTCATTCTTGAGCCAGACTTTGACAGAATATAACATCCTCTATCTTCTCAGAATGATTGAAGAATTCCATAGCTTGGACAAGTTCTGCTTGCTCAGCAATGTCTAGCTTTATTGCATAACAATCTCCTCATATGTTAGGGTTTAACATGGCTTCCTTGACCTTGTTATATTTAACTATTAATACAGATGAAAGTGATCATTTTCATTTGTGAGTTTCCCACATCACAACAGTGACCACACTTCAAAAGAACTTGGCTGTGAAACACTTTCCAGGATCTTGTGGTCATGAAAGGGACTGTCAGAATGTAATTTCCTTTTTCAAAGTAGACCCCAAAGTTGGATGTATCCCACTCAGTCCGCTCACGGAGATTATCAATAAAGACTGAATCTTAATTTTGAGTAACAACCATGCCTTTTACTCCATTTCCAAATCTCCTGTGAAAATCTAAACACGATATGTTGTTAAATTGTTTGTTTTAAAATAGAACATGGGTTGTTGTGATTTGGAATTCACTGTCTGAAAATGGTGCAGGAAGAAAATTAAACTGGATCTTTCAAATGGAACTGGACAGATTCGAAATGAAATATGGGATTAATGGAAGAGCTTCTTCAAAGGAATATCATGGGTACAATCGGTGGAATGGCCTCCTTCTCTGCTCTGAGACTCATTTGCATTTGAAGAAAGTGGCAAATACCTGGAACCCACTTCTTATGAGGGGGAGAGCAGAGATGATGGAATGTTTCCAAAATAAAATTGCTTGAGCAATTGAGAGAAATAAACCAACAGGGATAGAACAGGGAAATGGTTTGATTCACAGGGAGCCAGCGTGAACTTCCTGGACCAAAAAGCCCCATTCCCAATCCTAATTCCTGACTTAAAGAGTGTGTCACTTGATGGGTATCCATAAAGCAAATGAAGACAGCAACAAAGGCTGATGGTGAACAGAGCTAACTCTGTATCAAGCTGAGGACTGTGGGAGCAGCAGGGTGAAGGGGTTCTGCAGTGAAGAATGGACACAGGAGCTGATTGAATGATACATGTGACAATAATAAATTAAATCAAGTTCACAAGACGTCGCCATACTCTTTTGGCAGAAATTTGAGGGAGCTGAAGGATATCAATTTCTTTGAAAGAGAAAGAAAAAGATACCTGGGCCCAGTCCTGCCCCTAATTCCAATGTTCATTTGTAATCTTGACATGGAGATGTCAGTATTGGACTGGGATAAACACAGTAAGAAATCTCATGACACCAGGTTAAAGTCCAACAGGTTTATTTAGTAGCAAAATCCACTAGCTTTTGGAGCACTGCCCATTCATCAGTTGAGTGGCAGTTCTGTTCACAAACAGGGCTCATAAAGACACAAACTCAATTTACAGAATAATGATTGGAATGTGAATCTCTATAAGTAATGAAGTCTTAAAAGTACAGACAATGTGAATGGAGACAGCGTTAAGGACAGGTTAAAGAGATGTGTATTGTCTCCAGACAGGCCAGTTAGTGAGATTTTGCAAGCTCAGGCAAGTCGTTATTGGGGGGTTACAGAAAGTGTGACATGAACCCAAGATCCTGGTTGAGGCTGTCCTCGTGTGCGGAACTTGGCTATCAGTCTCTGCTCAGCGACTCTGTGCTGTTGTGTGTCGTGAAGGCTGCCTTGGAGAATGCTTACCCGAAGATCAGAGGCCGGATACCCGTGACCGGTCAATGCCCTTGTTGGAGACAAGAACAAATTTGAGTATGTCTGAAGCTCAATCTGCAGTGTCATAAAACCCGCGCTCTGATTGGCTGGAGGTCTATGCGACTTCCGGTCCTCCAGAGCTGCCGATTGGCCGGAGCCGTCAAGATTCGTCTCAGCGACTGAGGTGGCCGGGGACTTGGGCCTAACGATGTCACTGCGTAGGAGAGTAATCCTGATTGGCTGAATCAGGCATGCTCCCATTGTTGACGTCACAATGTTCCAGTGGGGTCATTTCCGTCCTTTATTATGATTGGGTCCGGATTGACCAATGGAAAGAGTCGGAGTACCGCAAGTAGAATTACCCTGAACCAATTACAGCGCAGAGTTTGTGCCTATGGCTGCACTAAGCTTTCCCTATTGTCTGAATGCGGAGCTCCTGAAGGTGCTCATTCCTGCCCAGCAAAGCTGCTGCTTTCTCTCTGAAACAACCTGTCATCACTCGTGAACTTGCTGGTGTCTCAGCAGCCGGGATGAAACTCTGAAACCCTTCCCACACTGAGAACATGTGAATGGCTTCTCCCCAGTGTGAATTCGCTGGTGTACCCGCAGGTCAGATGACCGAGCGAATCCCTTCCCACAATGAGAGCAGGTGAATGGTTTCTCCCCAGTGTGAACTCGCTGGTGTTTCTGCAGGTCGGTTGACAGAGTGAATCCCTTCCCACACTGAGAGCAGGTGAATGGTCTCTCCCCTGTGTGAACTCGCTGGTGTCTCTGCAGGACAGATGACTGAGCGAATTCTTGCCCACACTGAGAGCAGGTGAACGGTCTCTCCCCAGTGTGAAGTCGTTCGTGTCTCTGCAGGTTTGATGACTGAGTGAATCCCTCCCCACACTGAGAGCAGGTGAATGGTCTCTCCCCAGTGTGAACTCGCTGATGTCTCTGCAGGTGACATGACCGAGTGAATCCCTTCCCACACTGAGAGCAGCTGAATGGTCTCTCTCCAGTGTGAACTCGCTGGTGTGTCTGCAGGTGGGAGAGTTGAGTGAATCCCTTCCCACATTGAGAGCAAGTGAATGGCCTCTCCCCAGTGCAAACTCGCTGGTGTATCTGCAGGTCAGATAACTGAGTGAGTCCCTTCCCACATTGAGAGCAGGTGAATGGCCTCTCCCCAGTGTGAACTCGCTGGTGTCTCTGCAGGTCAGATAACTGAGTGAATCCCTTCCCACACTGACAGCAGGTGAATGGCCTCTCTCCAGTGTGAACTCGCTGGTGCATCCGTAAGCTGGATAACTGAATGAATCCCTTCCCACACTGAGGGCAGGTGAATGGCCTCTCCCCAGTGTGGCTGCGCTGATGAGTTTCCAGCTTAGATGGGACTCCATATCCCTTCCCACAGTCCACACATTTCCATGGTTTCTCCATGGTGCAGGTGTCCTTGCCTCTACTTCGTCCACACACACAAGATTACAGTCTCTACCCACTGTGAATGGTGTGATATTTATTCAGACTGTGTAACTTGGAACACGCTCACTCAAGTGTGGCAGTGTGTTGATGCTTTTTCACTCACACTGACATTTCAAATCTTTTCAAATTGACCGACTGGACAATCATTTCTCCGTCTGGATTCAAAGTCCGAAGATATTGACGTCCCAAGGAATATGACTGTGTCACATCTAGACGTGATGTTTGAGATTTCGGCCTGTGATTCCTCTTTCAGTATCCTGTAAAATGAGTTTCCAAAAGTTATCAGTGTCAGTACAGGATAGAAATTCAGAACTGATAATTTCTATGGAACATTCTTTCCTCTCTCATTCACCAAAAGCTGTAAATCTCCATCCCTCACACTCTTTCCTCACTCTCAGTAGGTCTGGCAGCATCTGTATGGACCAAGGAACTGGTGTTTCAGAGCTTTGACAAAGGGTCATCTAGACAAGAAACATCAGCTCTTTTCTCTCCTTACAGATGCTGCCAGACCTGTTGAGATTTTGCAGCATTTTGTTTCTTGGTTTCAGATTCCAGCATCCGCAGTAATTTGCTTCTATAAGGCTGCAGATACCTCCTCCCACATAACATGCGCGTGTCCAAGACATCACCACTTGTTTCCCTTATTTCTTTAGCACCCATGGTGCTCTCCACAGTAAACACAGAGGAGAAGTATTCATTAAAAATCTCACCCATCTCCTGTGGCTCCACACACAGATGGCCATACTGATTTTTAAGAGAATCTATTCTCTCTCTAGCCACCTTTTTACTCTTAATATAGCTATAGAACCTCTTGGAATTTTCTTTAATCTTACCTGCCAGACCCATATCATACCCGCTTTTTGTCCTCCCGATGTCCCTCTTCAGTATTTTCTTACACTTTTTATAGTCAGAGTGATTCACTTGTCTCCGATTGCCTAAACCCAACGTATGCTTCCTTCTTTTACCTGACCAGAGCCTCAATGTCCCTTGAGTGTTAGAGATCCCTAAATTTCCCATTCTTTCCCTTCATCTTAACAGGAATATACTGCCCCTGGACTCTTGATATCACACTTTTAAAACCTCCCATTTGCCAGTCATTCCTTTCCTTTCAAACAAACTCATCTGATCGACATCTGCTAGATCCTGCCTAATGCCCACAAAAGTGGCCCTGCTCCAGTTTAGGGCCTTGAGCTGTGAACCTGTCCTATCTTTTTCCAGAACTATTTTGAAACTATTGGTGCTCCCAGACAGAGGAGAGAGAGGGAGTTCCACTGTCTGGACTGTGGAAGGAAACCGGAACACCCGGAGGAAACTCACACAAACACGGGGAGAATGTAGAAACTCTGCATAGGCAGCGACCCAAGGCTGGAATTGAACCCGGGTCAAAGACAAACAAAGAACAAAAACAGGCCCTTCGGTCCAACAAGCCCGCGCCGCCATCTTAACACCACCAGTCCCCCCTCCACCCATGACCCTTATCTAATGTTTTATGGCCATCCACATTGAGGGAAACTAATTTAGGGACAACTTATTACTGCCAATCAGCCGAATAGCACATCTTTGGGGTGTGGGAGGAAACCGGAGCACCCAGAGAAAACCCACACAAGCACGGGGAAAACGTGCAAACTCCCACAGACACCGGCCCAAATCCATGTGTCTGTACAGCAATCAGTGTTAGTGACTGAGCTGTCGTCTTGCCCAGCATCTGGTCCAGTTTAAGCACACACTAACGACATGAAGCACTAGGCCAATCTCGAACAACCAAGAGCAGCCCAAGTACGACCCATCCCGTGTATGCCCCTCGTTGGACACAAGGTGGACCGACTTAAAACCTGTGAATGAAAAAGAGAAGAGAAAAAGTCCCTGGCACTGTTAGGCAGCTGTGCTAACCACTGTGCCACCGGGCCACATGTCAGTGCCATCGCCCGACTCCACCCCAGTCTCAGCTCATCTGGAACTCTCATTCATTCCATTGTGACGTCACACTCATTCACGCGTTCAATTGTGACGTCACACTCATTCACCCGTTCCATTGCGACGTCAGGGCTTTACTCTCCATTCACAATCCCTGCCGGCCTCCCACATTCAGCCTCAATGGCGGCAGTCAGTCCGGGCCCAACACTACAAGCTGCGGCTCCATTTGGTACAAACGGGGAGAACCGGAAAATTCTTTTCCGGGGTCTGGGTTTGAACAACATGTTTACGAAGCCTCTCCACCCACCCGCAATGTTTATCTTTCCCCACACGCCGTCCTCTACCTCGTATTGGTCTCGCGTCCAAGTTAAAACCGTTCGTCTTCCGTTATTACCCGCACTGCGCATGCTCCAGCTCCACCCCTCATTCACTCCGATTGGTTGGAGGACCAGCTGCTCCCGCTCGGTCCTCCAGCCCCGCCCCCTCTTCCTATTGGTCCGGAGCTGCCGTCAATCAGTCTCCGGGCATTGTGATGTGGAGCATGCGCAGTGTCATTGCTGTCCTTGGCGCTTGTTTGTCCCGGAGAAGCGGAGTCAGCGTTAGGCGGTGGCTGGGAGGGTCTGGAAACACTTTGTGGATCCGCAAACCCTTCAGAATCATTGTCAGCTCCCTGGTTTGCAGCTGCGGGGCTTCTCCCTCCCTCCCGGGAACAGGCCCAGGTTAACGGCCCCATCCTGGCTCAGCCTCTGGAGGATGGTTCACATCAGAGGATGGGGGAGGGGGACAGTAAATAAGAGGTTACACTTTGGCCTCAAATGAATGAGGACTCTGATCTCTGGGAAGGAAGGAAACCCTGGGAGGATTCACAAACACCCGCTAGAGAACCCAGCACTCCCAAATAAGACCCATTGGTTTGATTGTCAGTCTGTCATAGCGAGACTGACTTTCATAGCCAGGGGGATTGAATATAAAAGTAGGGAAGTCTTGCTGCAACTGTACAGGGCATTGGTGAGGCCGCAGCTGGAATACTGTGCGCAGTTTTGGTCGCCGCACTTACGCAAGGATATTTTGGCCTTGCAGGGAGTGCAGAGGAGGTTTACTAGGTTGATACCGGAGTTGAGGGGGTTGAACTATGAGGAGAGGCTGAATAAACTAGGCTTGTACGCGTTAGAGTTTAGAAGAATGAGGGGGGATCTCATTGAGACATATAAGATGATGAATGGGATGGATAGGATAGAGGTACAGAGGCTCTTCCCGCTCAGAAAGGACAGTAGGACTAGAGGGCACAGCCTCAGGATAAGTGGGGGACAGTTTAGAACGGAGTTGTGGAGGAACTTCTTCACTCAAAGGGTGGTGAATCTCTGAAATTCTCTGCCCGTTGAAGTGGTGGAGGTTGCCTCGCTAAATATATTTAAGATGCGGGTTGATAGGTTTTTCATAGACAAGGGAATTAAGGGTTATGGGGAGAAGGCGGGAAAGTGGAACTGAGCCATGACAGATCAGCCATGATCTTATTGAATGGCGGGGCAGGCTCAAAGGGCTAGATGGCCTACTCCTGCTTCTATTTCTTATGTTCTTATGCAGACAGGAGCTGGAGAACTGAACGCAGATCGAGGAGAGTGAGGGAGAAAACTGGGAGTGGAGGATAGAAATGGTGAGATAGGTTTGGATTTCAGCCCAGGGAGGGGGGAGAGTATGTGGGACAGGAACTTAAAGATATGGGGGAACAAGAGAGGAAAAAATGTTCCAGAGAAACAAGAATTGTCTGTTTACGATTTCTATCCTGGACTGACAGTGATGACTTTTCTAAACTGTTTTACAGGATATTGGAAATGGAAGATTTACAGACTGCAACCAGCCATTCAATTCATTAGGGTCTGAATATCATCGACCTTTGAATGTGGAAGAGAAATGTTTCTCTGTTCTGTCTGTGGGAAAAGATTTTAAACATCAGTGTGACTGGAAAAGCACCGAGACACACACACACCCAATTGAGTGTTCCACTGAACTGACAACGAAAAGAACTTTAACCAGTTACACAGCCTGGAAAAACATCACACCATTCACAACGAGGAGATACTGTACATGTTCTGTATGTGGACGAAGCTTCAACTGATCATCCAACCTGGAGAGACACAAGGACACCGACAATGTGGGGAAACCATGGAAATGTGAGGAATGTGGTAAAGGATTCAAGTATCCATCCCTGTTAGAAAACCATCGACGCATTCACACTGGGGAGAAACCATTCACCTGCTTTGTGTGTGGGAAGGGATTTACTCAGTTGTCCTGTTTTCAGTCACACCAACAAACTCACACTGAGGAGAAGCCATTCAGCTGCACTTCCTGTGGAAAGAGGTTCAGGTCTTCATCCAACCTCACTGCACACCAGCGAGTTCACACCGGGGAGAGACCATTCAGCTGCTCCGAGTGTGGGAAGGGATTCACTCGATCCTCCCATCTGCTGGAACACCAGCAAACCCACAGTGAAGAGAGGCCATTCAGCTGCACCAGTTGTGGAAAGAGGTTCAGGTCTTCACCCAATCTCATTGCCCACCAGAGAGTTCATTCGGGGAAGAAACCGTTCACCTGCTCTGTGTGTGGGAAGGAATACACTCACCCATCCAACCTGCTGATATACCAGCGAACTCACACAGGGGAGAGGCCATTCACCTGCTCTGTGTGTGGGAAGGAATTCACAAAGTCCTTTAACCTAGTGATACACCAACACACTCACACTGGCGAGAGGCCATTCACCTGCTCTGTGTGTGGGAAAGGATTCACTCAGCCATCCAACCTGCTGACACACCAGCGAATTCATAAGTAACTGCATTGTTGGATTCTGTTATTTTTGCTGCTGTTAATCACATTTTAATACTGATAACCTGATAATATTTGCTTGCTCCTGCTGATATTAACAAACTCTACAACTGGCTGCCTCTTAAATATCTTGGCTATGTTGCAGATTTTTGGAGCTGTAAAGTCCCTTTTTGAAACCAACATCTGTGATATTTTCCCTTGATTCAAGAACAGCATTTCCTGGAAGTTCAACTCCAATCTTCACCATCCCGACTTGAAAATATTTTTGAGCAGCCTTCACGGTCGCTGGCTCAAAATCCTAGAATTTCATCCCAAATAGCACTGTTGGTGCACCTACACCACAGGGACTGCAGCAGTTCAAGAAAGTAGCTCACCACCTCCACTCTTTCAAACCTGAATATCATCAGCCTTTGAATGTGAAAAGAAAAATATTTGTCTGTTCTGTCTGTGGGAAAAGATTTTAAACATCAGTGTGACTGGAAAAGCATCGAGACATATACACACACACACACACACACCTGAGTGACAGTGTTCCAGTGAAGTGACTGTGGAAGAGCTTTGACCAGTTATAAAGCCTGAAGAAAAAACATACCATTCACAGTGGGGAGAAACCGTACACAGGTTCTGTGTGTGTGGACAAGTCTTCAACTGATTGTCCAACCTGGAGAGACACAAGGACACTGGCACCATGGAGAAACCATGGAAATGTGGGGATTGTGAGAAAGGATACAGTTACCCTTCTGAACTGGAAATGCATCGACGCGCTCACACTGGGGAGAGGCCGTTCACTTGCTCCATCTGTGGGAAGGGATTCACTCAGTCATCCAGCCTGCTGACACACCAGTATGTTCACACTGATCAGACACCTTTCAAATGTTCTGACTGTGAGAAAACATTTAAAAGCAAAAAGTATCTGCTGAGGCACCAACACATTCACAGTGAGGAGAAGTCATTCACCTGCCCCTTGTGTGGGAAGGGATTCACTGCTACATCCAACCTGCAGAAACACCAGCGAGTTCACACTGACAAGAGACCCTTTAAATGTCCAGACTGCGGGAAGTGTTTTAAAACCTCCGGTGAAGTGACGTGTCATCAACGTGTTCACACTGATGAGAGACCATTCAGATGCTCTCACTGTGGGACTGGCTTCAGGCGATCATCTGAACTCACTGTACACCAGCGAATTCACACTGGAGAGAGACCATACACCTGCTCTGTGTGTGGGAAGAACTTCATTCAGTCATACCACCTGCTGAAACACCAGCAAATTCATTCCGATATAAAACCTTTTAAATGTTTTGACTGTGAGCAGAGCTTTAAAAGCAGCAATGGTCTCATGATGCACCAACGAGTTCACACTGGGGAGAGACCATTCACTTGCTCTGTGTGTGGGAAGGGATTCACCCAGTCATACAATCTGCTGAAACATCAGCAAATTCACTATAGTATAAAACATTATGAATGTTTTGATTACGAGCAGAACATTAAAAACAGCAATAATCTAATGATACCCCAGCAAGTTCACACCAGGGAGAGACCAGTCACCTGCTCCGAATGTGGGAATGGATTCACTGACTTACAGCAAATGCTGAGACACCAACAACTTCACGAGTGTCTGCAGGAGTTGGATTCAGCTGTTTTTGCTGCTGTTAATCCTATTGAGGACTGAACGTGTGGGTTAATCTGAGGTGTGTAAGAAATGTGCCCCAGCCACTCTCTTCCATGGTTCAGTGGTCCTGGATGCAGAACAGAAGCTTCTTTACAACTGTGTTTAGAGTCAGGAAGAACAACGGTGAATGTTAGAAACTGTAAGATTTTATTTCTGGGAGTCAGAGATTCCCTAAAAAGGCAGTCAGTGTCATTGGTGATTTTAAATCATTTTATTCAGAAGCAACAGTTTAGATATGGTACATCAGTTAAATAGGCAGAAAAGACGGATGACCCACATCAAGTGAGAATGGTTTTCTGGATCGGGGGATGCTGAGCTCCATATCTGGAAGTGACAGTCTCCTTGGAATGGTTTACTGATCCCAAATTGGGGGGAAGCTGAACTCTGCGTTTGGAGGTGACAGTCTCCTCAGAATGGTTTACTGGTCTCCGATCAGACACTCAGATGGTTGAAGTTGATCTCTGCAGCTGCAGGTGACGTCTCCAGATCTCATTCCTCTGGATCCAGTCAATTTGGTGTCAGTCTGAATCCAGCAGGGATAACTTTGAAAAACTCTTTCCTGTCCAGAGTGATTTTCTCCCTCGAGCCTCTTTAACTTTCACTTAGAGAGTTAGTTAACATCTGGGTCATCAGATCCAACCTTATCCGGTTTAGAAATGTCTTGTTTCAGGATTTGTGACAGAGACATGTCCTGGGTAGAGAGAACAGACCTATCCTGTGTTTGTCACCCGGTAAACCGTGTGGAAGCTTTCTTCATAAGATGTGGAGATGCTGGAGTTGGACTTGGGTGGACACAGTAAGAAGTCTCGCACCTGATGAAGGAGCATCACTCCGAAACTCGTGATTCCAAATAAACCTGTTGGACTTTGACCTGGTGTTCTGAGATTTCTTACTGTTCTTCAAAAGACAGCAAGCTTTTTCTGTTAATATTCAATAAATTTCTTGACATTTTATGAAGATTTGATGGGGATTTCTATCAAAACATGCAGTCAAATCAGAAATTGGTGTAAAACTGTTCCTGACTGTAAGTGACACTTCCAGTCTGAAAATGTCTTTGATCTGAAGTTTCCAAGTGTTTATGTGACATTCCTGAGTTTTCTGATGTAAGGCAGTGACAATAACTGGTATTTACTGTTAACAGATTAAAATATATGCTGCACAGGAGCTGAAAGGTAAGGAGAGGGAAGATGGAGAAATTGTAATTCACCAAAGGTGTACACATGGTGTTTGTCAAGATTTCCTTTTTAACTAACAATAAATTCAATGTACTGTTTGGGAGCAGGTCCATCATTAGGATTAGAGTGAAGTATTAGTTAGGGTGAGGTGTTAGTTAGGGTTAGGATTCAGGGTGGAGGTTGGGATCTTGGTTTGGGTGCTGAGAATGCAGACAGAAATTGGGATCTTGCTGTGTTTTGTGTGGAGTTCCAGGGATGGTGGAACCAGGCTTAAAAATGGGAAAAAGGTTCCAGTACAGCCACGGTGGCACAGTGGTTAGCACTGCTCCCTCTCAGTGCCAGGGACCTGGGTTCAATTTCAGTCTTGGATAACTGTGTGGAGTTTGCATGTTCTCCCTGTGTCTGCGTGGATTTCCTTCAGGTGTTCCAGTTTCCTCCCACAGTCCAAAGATGCATGGGTGAGGTTGATTGGCCTTGATAAATTGCCCCTTCGAATCAGGGGGGATTAGCATGTGGGGTTATGGGAATAGTGCCTGGGTGGGATTGTTGTCAGTGCAGGATCGATGGGCTAAATGGCCTCCTTCTGCACTGTAGGGATTCTATTATAGAGTTTTATCTTGTCTGTTTCAGTGCCTGATTCTTGTTTCATCTGTTTACATGTCCTACAATTTCATTGTTCAGAGCTGTTTTTCTCAGTCCCAGATGTGGCATTCAAATTTTGACTTCAACTGTTAAATAAATAGGTTCACTGTTTGTGTGTGTGTGTGTGTGTGTGTGTGTGTATGTGTGTCCTTGTGAATATCAGATTATGTGTCAGTGTATTTGTGTGTGAACAAAGCAAAGAAAATTACAGCACAGGAACAGGCCCTTCAGCCCTCCAAGCCTGCACCGACCATGCTGTCCAACTGAACTAAAGCCCCATATCCTTCCGGGGACCATATCCCTCTATTCCCACCTTATTCGTGTATTTGTCAAGACGCCCCTTAAAAGTCACTATCACAGCTGCTTCCACTACCTCCCCCGGCAGCGAGTTCCAGGCACTCACTACCCTCTGTCTAAAAAAACTTGCCTTGTACATCTCCTTTAAACTTTGCCCCTTGTAGCTTCAACCTATGCCCCCAGGTAATTGACACTTCCACTCTGGGAAAAAACTCCTGACTATTCACTCTGTCCAATCCCCTCATAATCTTGTAGACTTCTATCAGGTCACCCCCCTCAACCTCCATCGTTCCAAGTGAGAAAGAACCAAGTTTCTCCAACCTGTTCTCATAGCCCTCCATGTCAGGCAACATCCTAGTCAATCTTTTTTGTACCCTCTCCAAGGCCTTCACATCCCTCTGGTAGTGTGGTGACCAGAATTGAACACGATATCCAAGAGCAGCTGTATATTTGTGTGTGAACTAAGATTCTATAAAGCTGCAACATGACTTGCCAATTTTTAAACTCAACGCCCCGGCCAATGAAGGCAAGCATATCATGTGCCTTGTTGACTACCTTCTCCACCGGCATTGCCACTTTAAGTGACCTGTGTACCTGTACACCCAGATCCCTCTGACAATCAATACTCTTAAGGGTTCTGCCGGTTACTGTATGTTTCCTATCCACATTAGATCTTCCAAAATGCATTACCTCACATTTGTCCGGATTAAATTCCATTTGCCATTTCTCCGCCCAGGTCTCCGATCGATCTATTTCCTGCTGTATCCTCTGATAGTCCTCATTGCGATCCGCAAATTCACCAACCTTTTTGTTCGCAGACTTACTAATAAAACCAATTACACTTTGCTCCAAACCATTTATACATGTTACAAACAGAATCATTTATATATATTACAAACAATTGTGTGTTGGTATGTGTGTGAGTGTTGGTGTGGCGGGGGGGGAGTGGTTCTGTCTCTCTCTCGCTCTCTGTCTGTGTTGGTTTGAAGAAGCCTTTGCTAACTGCTGCCTGTTGTTTCCTTGTGTTAGTTTAATCGCTGCAGTGTCTGAGAAATCAACTTCAGTTTTATTTGATGTGGCTTTAATTTTAACAGAGGGATTGAAGTTTTTTAAAAATTCTTCCATTTCTACCTCGGTGTGGGTCAAAACTCCCCACGTACGAACATAGGAACAGGAGTAGGCCATTCAGCCCCTCGAGCCTGTTCTGCCCCATTAAATGAGATCATGGCTCTTCAGTGGCCTAACTCCATATACCTGCCTTTCTCCCATATCCCTTAATACCTTTGCTGAACAAAAAATGTATCTATCTCAAGATTTAAAGGTGGCAACTAATTTAGCATCAACTGCCTTTTGTAGAAGAGAGCTCCAAACCTCTACCATCCTTTCTGAGTAGAGGTGCTTCCTAATATCCCTTCTGAAAGGCTTCGCCCCAATTTTTAGACTGCCCCCTGGATCTAGAATCTCTATGATGTGGAGATGCCGGCGTTGGACTAGGGTAAACACAGTAAGAAGTCTCACAACACCAGGTTCGCAACAAACTACCCAGCCTTCAGGAGAACAGTGACCACAACACCACACAACCCTGACCCAGCAACCTCTGCAAGACATGCTGGATCACCATATTCGGTAATTCCAGAACCAAGAGACACTGATTACCCAGGGATGTTGTCTGTAATTTACACTATCTCCCACCAGAGCTCTTCACCCAGGCTGACAAGAGGCAGCTCAGTGTTAGTGATTTGTCATTGCTGCTGTCCTAGATGTTATTCAACATAGACTCAAGTTTAGGGAACGGGGTGGAAATGGGTAATCAGAACTGCTCACAGTTCCTGAGGGTGGGGGGACGGTAATGGTTACTTGAATTTCTCAAACACTGTGGTTTGTAAAGACACTTATTTAATCTCCAGTATTAGTCAGAATGGGCTGTTTTCTCCACAAGGTGGGGCTGGAATTACTTATATGGGTGTGTCTCTGAATTAAGATGGCTGTTTGGTCGTGGGTGTCTCTCTATGCATGCCCATGTCTGTGTAAGAGACAGGAAGAGAGAGTGTGTTTGGATCTTTGTGCTTGGCTATCTGTGTGTGCTGCTCCTTCTTAGATGGTTCCTCTCCGAGTGCTTTGAATAAAATCATTCAAAGATTCTTCATCCTGGGTGAATCCACAGGCTGACCATGTGCTGTGTAAAACCTGACATATGTACCACCAGACCCCACTTTTCCTGGGGCAACATAAAGTGTTTGCTGTTTTCCTTTCCCCTCCCTTTTCAATTATATCACTTCTCATTATTCTGAACTCCAGAGAGGACAGACTCATCCCACTGAATTCCTCCAAGGACAACCGCCTCATCTCAGGAATCAATCCAGTGAAACTTAGTTGCACATCGACAGTGAGCAAATAGAACAAAGACCAAAAGAGGGAAATAGAGACACAGACAAAGATTGTTAGAGTGAAAGAAACTGAGCCAGATTTACAGTCATAGTCATACAGTGCAGAAAACACCCTTCGACCCATAGAGTTTGCACCAACAATAGCTACCACTAACTCCTATGCTAATCCCATTTTCCAGCACTTGTCCCATGTCCTTATCTGAATGCTATATTTCAAGTACTCATCCAAGTATTTTTTAAAGGTTGTTAAGTTTTTCAGCCTCCACTACCTTCCCTGGCAGTTTATTCCAGATTCCCACCACCCTCTGTGATTTTTTTTCTCAACTCCCCTATGAATCTTTTGTCCGATACCCTAAAACTATGTCACCTCACAATTGACCCCTCAACCAAGGCTCTATTCACCCGGTCCATATCCTTCATAATTTTATACACCACAATCATATACCCCTCAGCCTTCTCTGCTCTAAAGTAAACACTCCAAACCTATCCAGTCTCCTTATAGCTCAAATATTCCATCCCACGCAACATCCTGGTGAATCTCCTCTGTATCCCCTCCAGGAACTGAAAACTTAACAACCTTTAAAAAGTATTTGGATGAGCACTTGAAATATAGCATTCGTATAAGGCTATGGGACAAATGCTGGCAATCACATCCTTCCTATAGTGAGGTGATCAGAACTGCGCATGGTACTCCAGCTGTGGTCTAACCAACATTCTGTACAACTCCAACATTATCTCCTTGTTCTTATACTGTATGCCACCACTGATAAAAGCGAGTGTCTCATATGCCTTCTTATCTATTCTATTCAGCTGCTCTGCTACCTTAAGTGAATAAGTACCCCAAGATCTATCTGCTGCTCTTCCAATCATTAATTATTTCTTGTCTTGTTACTTCATCCAAAGTGTATCACTTCATACTTATCAAGGTTAAATACTTTTTTAAATTAATTTGTGGGTCATGGGCATCGCTAGCTGTCCATCCTTAGCTGTTCTTGAGAAGGTAGTGGTGAGCTACCTCTACAATGTAGTTAGGGAGGGAATTCCAGGATTTTGACCCAGTGACTGTGAAGGAACGGTGATATATTTCGACATCTACCACTGTTCTGCCCAAACGACCAATCCAACTACATCTTGCTGCAACTAAGACAGAGTCGGGTTGATTCGAAAAGGACCCTGGGTCTCTGGAATACTCGTCCAATAACAATCCTACCACACAACTGGTAGATGTGTCAATTGGTTTAATAATTTTATATATTAACCGTATAGTTCTGATCGTAATTGGATGACAAAGCACAGTTTTGTGTTGAACATTATCGCCGTCCTATGGCGGTGCTCTTACCCAGCATTCACAGCGAGAGAGAATGCGTCGCATTGTCACAATGGCAGCTGCTTGCGCAGGCGCAGTACCTACTCCGAGTGGAGTATGCGCAATGCGGGTTCCGATTGGCCCATGCGCAGTGTGGGTGCAGAGGCTTCAGAAACCGTCAGTGGAGGAGGCCTCAAACGCAGAATAAAAAAAACCCCAGGCCCGAGTTTGCACCGACCCGGGGGTTAATTGCAGCATATCTACAATCGGGGAGGTGGTGGTAATGTCAGAGATACAGCCTAATGTTCTGGGGGTGGGTTCAAATCCCATCATAGAGCTGGGGGTGAGATTTAAATAGAATTCACAAAATGCTGGGAAATCTGGATATAATTTCACTTGAGTAACCATTACAGCTGTGAACAATTTTAAAAACCCACCCTGTTTATTCATGACAATCTGCTGTCTTTCCATAGACTTTCAACATGCAATTTGGTCTCTAACTGCCCTCCTCAGGGGCAGGAAATAAATGCTGGTCATGACAATAAAACCCACATCACATGAAATAGTGAAGGAGAAACACTGATAGATTTGGGTTAATGGCTGTCATCTTTCTCAGAGGCAGGACAAATGCACGGTTATCACTGTCCCTGTGAGAAAATGTTGTGAATTTCTATCCTGGACTGACAGTGATGGATTTTGGAGTCTCCTTTTCCAGAGGGTGAGAAGGGGAGGATTTACACACAGTAAACTCAAACCAAAAGAAACATTTGCTTCAATTTTTAACTTCAGACTTTTTTTTACAGGATATTAGAAGTGCAGGACTAGAAGGGAGAAAACTCAAACCAAACGTTGCAACAAGATCTGACGCTATCGCCTAAATTATTGTAATCTGAATATCATTGGGTTTTGAACATGGAAGGGGAAAGCATGGTTAACAGTGGAGAGAAACCGTACACATGTTCTGTGTGTGGACGAACATTCAGCCGATCATCTGGCCTGTTGAGGCATAAGTGCAGTCACAACAAAGAGAAACAATGGAAGTGTGGAGACTGTGGGAAGAGATTCAGATTTCCATCTGAACTGAAAACTCATCGACACAATCACACTGGAGAGAGACCATTCACTTGCTCTGAGTGTGGGAAGGGATTCACTACCTCATCCATCTTGTTGACACACCAGCGAGTTCACACTGGAGAGAGACCATTCACCTGCTCCAAGTGTGGGATGGGATTCATTTGTTCATCCCATCTGCTGAAACACCGGTGGGTTCACACTGGGAAGAGGCCATTCATCTGTCATGAGTGTGGAAAGGGATTCATTACCTCATCAATCCTGCTGACACACCAGAGAGTTCACACTGGAGAGAGACCATTCACATGCCCTGATTGTGGGAAGGGATTCCCTACCTCTTCCATCCTGCTGAAACACCAGCGAGTTCACACTGGAGAGAGGCCATTCACCTGCTCTGAATGTGGAAAGAGATTCACTGATTCATCCTACCTGCTGAAACACCAGAGAATTCATAATGGGGAGAGGCCATTTATCTGCTCCAAATGTGGGAAGGGATTCACCCAGTCATTCAACCTCCTAAAGCACCAGCGAGGTCACACCAGAGAGAGGCCGTTCACCTGTTCTGAGTGTGGGAAGGGATTCAGTCAGTCATTCATCTTGTTGAAACACCAGCGAGTTCACACTGGGGAGAGGCCATTCACTTGCTCCAGTTGTGGGAAGGGATTTATTGATTCATCCACCCTGCAGAGACACCAGCGAGTTCACACTGGGGAGAGACCATTCACTTGCTCTGATTGTGGTAAGAGCTTCAGTCAGTTATCCAACCTGGTAAAGCACCAGCGAATTCACACTGGGGAGAGGCCATTCACCTGCTCCATGTGTGGGAAGGGATTCACTCAGTCACCTCACCTGCTGAAACACCAGCGAGTTCATGAGTGACTGCAAAGACTGAATTTTGCTGTTAATCACATTGAGGTTCTATTTTCATTGTTGTCTGTTTCTGCTGATGTTAATAAACTCGATCCCAGATGTAAGGTTTGTATTGTGGGTGGAACTCAAATAAATAAGCTTTTACTGTGATGAATGCACTTAATATCTCAAACATGTTAGTTCCATTTGTAGAACTTCCCCTGTCCCCTGCCTCTTCCATCCTCACCTCCAACAATAAGTGTGAGGAGCTCATGAGCTTCTTTGTCACTAAGATTGAGACAATCTGATCAATTGCCTTTGCTGCTTCCCTCCCTTCCATTAGCCCACCGGGCCAAACTGTCTCTAAGTTTTGTTCTTGTCTGAGTTCTGAACTCATGAATAAAAACAGGATGTGCAGTAAAAACTCAGCGGGTCTGACAGCAACTCTGGAGAGAGAAATAGAGTTAATGTTTTGGAACTGAAGAAGAGTCATATTCAACTGGAAACATTAACTGCTTCTGTTTTTATAGATACTGTCAGATTTAATGAGATTTTGCAGCAACTTCTACTTTTAGAATGACGGTGAATGCTGAAAATATGCTGTTGAATCAGAGATTGGTGTACAACTGGGATCTGCTCCTAAATGAAAGTAAAACAGCAGATTAAAGTTTGCAAGCTGAAAATTACTGTGTTTATTATACTATATTTGCCATTTTAAGGCCAGTTTTAACTCATTTAAAAGAAACCTGTTTAAAATATATTTGTTAAAGTCAACATTAAAATACTATTGGGTGAGTTCACAGGAGCCAGTTAACCGCTGGGAGAGTTATACAACAGACATTGGATCTCCAAATAGAGAACTTGCAGGAATTCCCTGTTTTATTGATGTGTGTGTGTGTGTGTTAGACACCAGGATAACAAAATGCACAAACCTGGAACATCAGTGGTGATATGATTCTGACAGTTACTCTGGGAATCACTCTCACAGTGAAACTTCAGCACTGACCCTGTTGAATGTTATAGGCTCAGGGAGTGGGGCGTCCAGTAGTGGACTATAAAAAAGCTGGGTTTTTGTATCCTGACTAATGCATGGTGAGGAACCAGAAAACTCCTTACTAAAGAACTGTCTGGGATTTTACCTGTCAGTGTAGGTCCAGGGGTGAGTGATTCCCGACTCCCCAGAATAGGGACAAATATCCACAACTGAGAGGAAATCAGCCACCTTGATTAATGACTTGGATGAAGGGATTGACTGTATTGTTGCCAAAATGAATGATACAAAGATAGGTAGGAAAGCAAGTTGTGAGGTACATGTAAAAAATCTGTAAGGGACATAGATAAGTTATCTGTATGGACAGAAAAATGACGGAATCTAGTGTGGGAAGTGGGAGCTTTTCCACTTTGGCAGGAAGAGTAGTAAAGCAGAAAATTATTTAAATATAAGAAACTGAAGAATACTGCTGTACAGAAGAATCTGGGTATCTCCGACCAAAGTCGGAGGAGTTGTAGACAGTGAGGATGGATGTTACAGTTTGCAGAGGGACATAGATAAGCTGCAGAGCTGGGCCGAGAGGTGGCAGATGGAGTTTAATACGGATAAGTGTGAGGTGATTCACTTTGGTAAGAATAACAGGAGTACAGAATATAGGGCTAATGGAAGGACTCAGTAGTGTGGACGAGCAGAGAGATCTCAGGGTACATGTGCATAGCTCCCTGAAAGTTGGCACCCAGGTTGATAAGGTTGTTAAGAAGACGTACAGTGTGTTAGCTTTTATTGGTGGAGGGATTGAATTTCGGAGCCGTGAGGTCATGTTACAACTGTACAAAACTCTGGTGCGGCTGCACTTGGAGTATTGTGTACAGTTCTGGTCACCGCATTATAAGAAAGATGTGGAGGCATTGGAAAGGGTGCAGAGGAGGTTTACCAGGATGTTGCCTGGTATGGTGGGAAGGTCTTATGAGGAAAGGCTGAGGGATTTGAGGTTATTTTCATTGGAGAGGAGAAGGTTACGAGGTGACCTGATTGAGGCACACAAGATGATCAAAGGATTGGATAGCGTGGATAGTGAGAGCCTTTTACCTCGGATGGTGATGGCTAACACAAGGGGACATAGCTTTAAATTAAGGGGTGGTAATTATAGGACGGATGTCAGAGGTAGGTTCTTTACTCAGAGGGTAGTAAGGGCGTGGAATGCCCTGCCTGCAGCAGTTGTGGACTCGCCAACTTCAAGGGCATTCAAATGGTCTGTGGACAGGCATATGGATAACACTGGAATAGTTTAGGTTAGAGGGTCATTAGATTGGTTCCACTGGTCGGCGCAACATCGAGGGCTGAAGGGCCTGTACTGCGCTGTAATGTTCTATGTTCTATTGTACATGAATCATGAAAAAATGGTATGAAGGTACAGCAAGTAAAGAAGGCAAATGGAGCATTGGACTTTACTGCAAGGGGGTGGAGTTTGAAAAAGGGAACTTGTTACAATGACACAGGACATTGCTGAGATACCACCTGGAGTACTGTGCACAGTTTTGGTCTCCCTACTTATGGAATGACATGCTTTCATTGGAGTGAGTTCAGAGAAAGTTCACCGGTTGATTCCTAAGGTAAAGGTGTTATCTTTTGAGGAAAGGTTGTGAAAGTGCAGGGGAGAATTCTCGCATCCTGCCCACCACAAGAATCTTAATTCCTCTTAAGGGGAAGAGCAAAATGTAAAGTTTATTTATTAGTCACAAGTAGGCTTACATTAACACTGCAGTGAAGTTACTGTGAAACTGGAGACAATCAATTTAAAATAGTCACTAAGAAATCCAATAGGAAATCCAGGATAAATTTCTCCACACAAAGAGTGGCGAGAATTTGGAAATCACAACTAAGGGAGTGAAATGAACAGTCTTTCAGGGGAATCTCAACAAGTACTCATGAATTTATATAGATGATCTGGAGGAGGGAACCGAGTGTAGGGTGTCGAAATTTGCTGATGACACCAAGATTGGGGGAAAGGCAAATTGTGCGGAGGGTGTGGAGAGTCTGCAGAAGGATCTGGATAGGCTGGGCGAATGGGCCAGGAAATGGCAAATGGAATTTAATGTTGGCAAGTGTGAGGTGGTCCACTTTGGTAGGAAGAATGGTAGGAAGGACTATTACTTACGTGGCGAAAAACTGCAGCAGGCGACGGTGCAGAGGGACCTCGGGGTCCTTGTGCATGAGTCGCAAAAACCCAGCCTGCAGGTGCAGCAGGTGGTCAGGAAGGCGAATGGGATGCTGGCCTTCATAGCGAGGGGGATTGAATATAAAAGTAGGGAGGTCTTGCTGCAGCTGTATAGGGCATTGGTGAGGCCGCAGCTGGAGTACTGTGTGCAGTTTTGGGCGCCGCACCTGCGCAAGGATATTTTGGCCTTGGAGGGAGTGCAGAGGAGGTTTACTAGGCTGATACCGGAGTTGAGGGGGTTGAGCTATGAGGAGAGGCTGAATAAACTAGGCTTGTACTCGTTAGAGTTTAGAAGAATGAGGGGAGATCTCATTGAGACGTATAAGATGATGAATGGGATGGATAGGATAGAGGTGGAGAGACTCTTCCCGCTCAAAAAAGACAGTAGGACTAGGGGGCACAGCCTCAAGATAAAGGGGGGGCGGTTTAGAACGGAGTTGAGGAGGAACTTCTTCACTCAAAGGGTGGTGAATCTCTGGAATTCTCTGCCCGTTGAAGTGGTGGAGGCTGCCTCGCTAAATATTTTTAAGAAGCGGGTTGATGGGTTTTTGATAAGAGAGGGGATTAAGGGTTATGGGGAGAGGGCGGGAAAGTGGAACTGAGCCACGACAGATCAGCCATGATCTTATTGAATGGCGGGGCAGGCTCGAAGGGCCAGATGGCCTACTCCTGCTCCTATTTCTTATGTTCTTATGAATGGTTTTATACTTTATTCAGTATTTATTTCAGAAAGACTAAAAACAATAAAGTGACAGGAGAAAATTTGAAAGGTGTGAGACTCTGTATGTGAGTGTGTGTGTTGCTTTTCATTGGTGTCACAGAAATCTTCCTCTGTCTGAGCAGACAATCTGGCCCCCAATGATGTGAATTGCACGACTCAGAGATTCTCCATTCAGAATGGAACCACAGGCTGACTGTGTGTTGTGTAAAAACTGACATCTCCACAACCAGACACCACTTCTGGAACAATGTGAAGTGACTACAATTTTCGAAATTGATTTCTTTGCTCTCAATATTTTCTCAGTTCATAAGTTCATAAATTCCATCAGTACATTACCCTTGAACACACTGATGGTCTCCACTTTAAATACTTCCCTCAGTCTTACCAACATATAGCAGTTGGATTGCTGCTATTACAGGGATTCATTCTGAAATTCTGTAAATCTGATTCCCACCTAACACCAACCCATAACCCCACCCGAGTTCCAGATTTTAATGAGATTCCTTAAAACACAGGCAGCCTGACAGGTAGTCGTTAGCATTGCTGCCTCACAGTGCCAGGAACCCAGGTTCAATTCGTGTCTCAGCTAATTGTCTGTGTGGAGTCTGCATATTCTCTCTGTGTAGGTGTGGGTTTCCTCTGGATGCTTTTGTTTCCTCCCACACTCCAAAAATGTGCAGATTAGATTGATTGGCCATGCTAAATTGTGTCGAGGATTGGCAGGATAACTACATGGGTTACACGGATAGGGCTGGGTGAGATCGTTGTCGGTTTAGGCTCAACGACCTCCTACTGCACTGCAGGGATTCTATACCGTCTGTACTTCCGTTACATTGGATCCAAAACTCTGCTCACTAACACACTGCAGCCTGATTTATTATTGGAATAAACACTGTTGTTATACTCAAGAGTAAATCAATCCTAAGTAAATCAAGCCAATCCATGACGAAGGGTCATCCAGAGTCGAAACGTTGGCTGGAATCGCTCTCTCCACAGTTGCTGTCAGACCTGCTGAGATTTTGTAGTATTTTCTGTTTTCTCTGGGCTCCATCTTCACTCTGACTGTACTGGAGCCTGTGTGTGTCATTGTTGTGGGTATGCCGGCGTTGGACTGGCGTAAACATAGTAAAAAGTCTGACAACACCAGGTTTTAGTCCAACCGATTTATTTGATAGTAAACGCACAAGCTTTCGAGGTGACTGCCTCTTCGTCATTGTTACACTGAGACTGTTATTATTGGACAAGCAGCGAGTCACCGTCACAATGCCTGGCTGATTGACGGCAGCGCGGACCAATGGAAAGAGGAGGGGTTGGAAGTCCGAGCGAAAGAGGCTGGTCTTCCAACCAATCACAGTGAATGAAGGGCGGGGCCCGCTCTGACTGGAGCATGCGCAATGTGGATAATGGCGATGGAGAAGGTTTTTTTCGGCTCGGAGATCGGTTAGAGGTGATTGACGGTACGGAGGGGGCGAAGGATCTCGCGTGTGGACGGAAACGCTGCGGAAGAAGTTTTGTCGGCCACGAACCTCGGTAAAGAGCTTCCCGGACCCAGTTTGCACCGAGCCGTACTACAGCTCCTCATGTTCGAGCTGTGTTCAAGGCCGCCATCTTTATTGGGGGCAATATGCAACAAGGCGCATGCGCAGCCGTCATCATTTCGGGTAATGTTGTCATTGAGTGGGAGGAGCTTGTTCCCCATTGTTCAGAATGGAGACAACTTGTCCATCAAACTGCATCAATCCTCTCAGTCCCAATGTCTTATGGATGAGGCAGGTGGCAGAGAAGGAAAGAAAGGGAAATAGCTTTGACAAAGGGTCATCTGGCCTCAACGTCAGCTCTTTTCTCTCCTGACAGATGCTGCCAGACCTGCAGAGATTTTCCAGCAATTTTTCTTTTGGAAAGGGAAATAAATTTTGCTTTCCAGATCCCAGTATATCATGGGATGTCTTCCCCATTTGCCCAAAGATCTGTGGGCTCAGTTCAGTCACATGAAGATCCATGGCAGAAACTCATAACCCTGAGGCGACATCGCCCTCAAATCGAGGGATTGCTGACAATGACAAAGGGAAAAGTGCAGCAGACAGCGTGAGTAGTTGTCAACTTCTTATTGAATTTCATTTTTCGACTGACAGTGACTCTTCCCGCTCAGAAAGGACAGTAGGACTAGGGGGCACAGCCTCAAGATAAAGGGGGGGCGGTTTAGAACGGAGTTGAGGAAGAACTTCTTCACTCAAAGGGTGGTGAATCTCTGGAATTCTCTGCCCGTTGAAGTGGTGGAGGCTACCTCGCTAAATATTTTTAAGACGCGGGTTGATGGGTTTCTGATAAGAGAGGGGATTAAGGGTTATGGGGAGAGGGCGGGAATGTGGAACTGAGCCACGACAGATCAGCCATGATCTTATTGAATGGCGGGGCAGGCTCGAAGGGCCAGATGGCCTACTCCTGCTCCTATTTCTTATGTTCTTATGTTTGTACATTTCATTTACAGGGTATTAGAAGAGGATTTGCAGACATCTCAAATGAAACCTCGTATCGTCAACTGACATTGTTAGTCGATTCATCAGGACCTGGATGTAGCCATCATTCGAATGTAAGCAACAAGTTCCAAGTCATTACATAAGAACATAAGAACATAAGAAATAGGAGCAGGAGTAGGCCATCTGGCCCTTCGAGCCTGCTCCGCCATTCAATAAGATCATGGCTGATCTGTCGTGGCTCAGTTCCACTTTCCCGCCCTCTCCCCATAACCCTTAATCCCCTCTCTTATCAAAAACCCATCAACCCGCTTCTTAAAAATATTTAGCGAGGCAGCCTCCACCACTTCAACGGGCAGAGAATTCCAGAGATTCACCACCCTTTGAGTGAAGAAGTTCCTCCTCAACTCCGTTCTGAACCGCCCCCCCTTTATCTTGAGGCTGTGCCCCCTAGTCCTACTGTCTTTTTTGAGCGGGAAGAGTCTTTCCACCTCTATCCTATCCATCCCATTCATCATCTTATACGTCTCAATGAGATCTCCCCTCATTCTTCTAAACTCTAACGAGTACAAGCCTAGTTTATTCAGCCTCTCCTCATAGCTCAACCCCCTCAACTCCGGTATCAGCCTAGTAAACCTCCTCTGCACTCCCTCCAAGGCCAAAATATCCTTGCGCAGGTGCGGCGCCCAAAACTGCACACAGTACTCCAGCTGCGGCCTCACCAATGCCCTATACAGCTGCAGCAAGACCTCCCTACTTTTATATTCAATCCCCCTCGCTATGAAGGCCAGCATCCCATTCGCCTTCCTGACCACCTGCTGCACCTGCAGGCTGGGTTTTTGCGAATCATGCACAAGGACCCCGAGGTCCCTCTGCACCGTCGCCTGCTGCAGTTTTTCGCCACGTAAGTAATAGTCCTTCCTACCATTCTTCCTACCAAAGTGGACCACCTCACACTTGCCAACATTAAATTCCATTTGCCATTTCCTGGCCCATTCGCCCAGCCTATCTAGATCCTTCTGCAGACTCTCCACACCCTCCGCACAATTTGCCTTTCCCCCAATCTTGGTGTCATCAGCAAATTTCGACACCCTACACTCGGTTCCCTCCTCCAGATCATCTATATAAATGGTAAATAGCTGAGGCCCCAGCACCGACCCCTGGGGCACCCCACTAGTCACCAACCGCCAATCTGAATAGCACCCATTGACCCCCACTCTCTGCCTCCTATTTGACAACCAATCCTCTATCCACGCTAACACCCTACCCCCAACTCCATGTCCTCTGACCTTCTGCAGTAACCTCTTGTGAGGTACCTTATCAAACGCCTTCTGAAAATCCAGAAAGACCACATCCACCGGCTCTCCTCTATCCACCGCCCTAGACACATCCTCATAGAACTCCAGTAAATTTGTCAGACACGACTTCCCTTTAATGAAACCGTGTTGCGTCTGCCCTATCAAGCAATTCCCTTCAAGATGCCTCGCAATTTCCTCCTTAATGACGGATTCTAACATTTTACCTACCACAGACGTTAAACTAACCGGCCTGTAATTCCCCGCCTTTTGCCTGGCACCCTTCTTAAACAACGGCGTAACATTAGCCGTTTTCCAATCCTCCGGCACTTCCCCGGAATCCAGCGACGTCTGGAAAATAACCACCAAGGCATCCACTATCACCTCCGCCATTTCTTTCAGAACCCTCGGATGCATTCCATCCGGTCCTGGGGACTTGTCCACAATCAGCCCCTCCAGTCTGTTGCGCACCACCTCTCTAGTAACAGTAATGTCATTAAGACCCTCCAGTCCTACCACCTTTCCATCGCTAACACCCGGCAAATTATTCACGTCCTCCTCCGTGAAGACAGAAACAAAAAAGTTATTCAAGACCTTAGCCATATCCCCATCCCCTACCACTAGGTCCCCTTTCTCATCCTCTAAGGGACCAACGTTCACCCTAGCCAGCCTCTTCCTTTTTATATATTTATAAAAACACCCCTCATGGTATAAAATTTCTTCCTCATATTGCTCTGTAGATTTTGCTCAAAATCTTAAATCTGTGGCCCTTAATTCTTTTGTCATCATAGAATCATAAAAACCCTACAGTGCAGAAGGAGTACATTCAGCCCATCAAGTCTGCACTGACAACATTTCCACCCAAACCCCATCCCTGCAACCCCACCTATTTAACCTATGCATCCTGGGACAGCAAGAGGCAATTTAGCATGGCCAATCAACTTAACCCACAGATCTTTGGACTGTGGGAGGAAACCAGAGCACCCGGAGGAAACCCATGCACACACATGGAAAACGTGCAAACAGACAGTGACCCAAACCAGGAATCGATCCCCATTCCCTTGAGCTGTGAGACAGCAGTGCTAACCACTGTTAGTGGCACAGTGGTTAGTACTACTGCCTCATAACGCCAGGGACCCGGGTGCTCCAGTTTCCTCCCACAGTCTGAAAGACGTGCTGGTCAGGTGCATTGACCTGAACAGGTGGCGGAGTGTGGTGATTAGAGGAATTTCACTGTAACTTCAGTACATTGTTAATGTAAGCCTTACTTGTGACTAATAAATAAACTTTACTTGTACCACCGTGCCACCTGAATCAGCTGATAGGAACAGCTTTTCCCCCTTCTCGCGCGCCCCTTAAACACAAACTCTCTCCCTCCCTCTTTGCTCCTCCCACAAAGGTGAACCAGTTGGGTTTTTTGATAATCCAGCAGTACTCAATGGTTACTTTCTCCTAGTTCCAGCCCCACAAATGGCCAGTGAACCTCAGATTGATTCATTCAGCTCAATTTCACAATCTGCCTTTGTGTTTTTGTGGGTTCTGTCTCACTCCCATTTTGCTGATTTAAATCTATTTCACAGGATGTTAGAAGGAGAGGATTTGGAGTTGGGAAGTTGAAACCAAACATCGCATCAGGATCTAAAACAGACAGATTTTATCGTGAATGGAATATCGTTAGACTTTGAAGATGGAAGGAAAAAACTCTGTTCACACTGGGGAGAAACCTTACACATGTTCTGTGTGTGGACGAGGCTTCAATCGATCATCTGGCCTGTCAGAACATAAATGCAGTCACAATGGGGAGAAACCATGGAAATGTGGGGACTGTGGGAAAGGGTTTGATTATCCATCCAAGTTGGAAATTCATCAGCGCACTCACACTGGGGAGAGACCGTTCACCTGCTCCCAATGCGGGAAGGAATTCAGACACTCATACCACTTGCAGACACACCAACACATTCACGCAGGTGAGAGGCCGTTCACTTGCTCCCAGTGTGGGAAGGGATTTGCTCACTCCTCCAACCTGCTGAGACACCAGCGAGTTCATACTGGGGAGAGACCATTCCAATGTTCAGACTGCAAGAAGTGTTATAAAAGTTCTGGGGAACTGATATCCCATCAACGCATTCACACTGATGAGAGACCCTTTAGGTGTTTTCACTGTGGGACTGGATTCAGACGATCATCTGACCTCACTGTACACCGACGAGTTCACACTGGTGAGAGACCTTTTAACTGCCCAGACTGTGGGAAGTGCTATAAAAGTTCTGGGGAACTACTGTCCCATCAACGTGTTCACACTGATGTGAGACCGTTCAGGTGCTCTCAGTGTGGGACTGGGTTCAGACGATCATCTGACCTTGCTGTACATCAGCGAATTCACACTGGAAAGAAGCCATTCCCCTGCTCCGTGTGTGGAAAGGGATTCACTCAGTTATCCAACCTGCTAATGCACCAGCGAATTCACAAGAAATCTCAGTGATTGGGTTTTGCTGTTCATCACATTCTGAACTAAATCAGCTTCATTGCGTCTGTAGCTGCTGATGTTCATAAACTCCAACCCAGTTATAAGGTGTGAGGAGCTCATGGAGTTTCTTTGTCACTAAGATTGAAACAATCTAATCAGCTGCCTCTATCGCTTCTCTTCCTCTAAAACTGTCTCTAAATTTATTAATTCGTGGGACATGGGCGTCGCTGGCTGGCCTGCATTTATTGCCCAAGCCTAGTTACCCTTGAGTAGGTATTGCTGGCTTCTTGAATCACTGCAGTCCATCTTCTGAGGGTTGACCCACAATGCCGTTAGGGAGGGAATTCCAGGATTTTGACCCAATGACTGTGAAGGAACAGTAATATATTTCCAAATCAGGATGGTGAGTGGTTTGGAGAGGAATTGCAGGTTGTGGTGTTTCCATTTATCTGCTGCCCTTGCCCTTCTAGATGGCAGAGGTCAGGGGTTTGGAAGGTGCTGTCTAAGGATCTTTGGTGAATTGCTGCAGTGCATCTTGTAGATAGTACACACTGCAGCTACTGAGCGTCGGAGGTGGAGGGAATGAATGTTTGTAGGTTTGGTGCCAACCAAGCGAACTGCTTTGCCCTGGATGGTGTCAAGCTTCTTGAGTGTTGTTGGAGCTGCACCCATCCAGGCATGTGGTGAGTATTCCATCACACTCCTGACTTGTGCCTTTTGGATAGGTTCTGGGGAGTCATGAGGTGAGTTACTCACCACAGTAGTCCTAGCTTTTGACCTGCTCTTGTAGCCACTGAGTTTGTGGTGAGTCCAGTTGAGGTTTTGGTCAATGGTGACCCCAAGGATGTTGATAGTGGGGGATTCAGTGATGGTTCCACCATTGAATACCATGAGGCGGTGGTTCTAGTGTCTCTTATTGATGATGGTCATTGACTGGCATTTGCTCATTTTCTTAAACTGATGGAGTGTGAGAGTAGTAATTACAGCAAGAAACAGAGTGGCTGTGTGAATTTAAACTGAGACTTTGATGTGTTAATGATTCCAGTAAGACCTCAAACAGGTGCTTACCCAAAACGGTTTAGTAGGGGTGGGTACAGAACAGACTGAGATCTGAATGGGCTGTTAATAGATGCATGCTGTGCCACAAAGTATCATGAGTGAAGTATGATTAAAGTGAATTTACTTTTCTTTTAAATTATCGATGTTAAAGTAAGGAGATGATGTTTACCAATTCTGGGAGAGATAGTTCTGAGGAAATTGGGTGAGAATAGAGAGGTGAAAGGAAAGAACATAGTTAAGGGGAAACCTATGAAGGGAGTTGTTTCAAATCTCAGCCAGCAGCAGTAATAGTTGGATAACTCCCAGAAAGCAGTGTGAAGGAGGCCAGATGTGAAAAGCCAACTGCTGGTTAACCTTAGAAGTAACATCAACAGGAATAAAGGCACTGAGTGGTTAAAATAAAAAGTCACTGAATTTTTATAAATCTTAAAATCTATAAGGTGTTGCTGGACAGATTGGTGAAGGTAGTTAAATTGAGATTGTTTGGAACTGTTTAAAGTATTGGTACTGTGTGAAGCTGTTGTATTATTTTAAGTGTAATTCTATTTCATTGTTGTCCCCCATTTCTTAATTAACATTTCGATTGCTATAAAACCATCACAAGAAGTCTGGGACATAATTTCCTGATTTCACAACCTCTCCTCATGTAATAAAAATTGCAAACTCAGATTTGTTGTGTATTTGGGGTATTGCTGTGTGTGGCATGGCCCCTTTAAGATGACGTCACGTGATCACTGTGACATCATCGGGTCTCTGCAGGCTGCCAGTAGTTGGGGAATTGAAGTTTGAAGAGTGCACACCGAAAAATAAACCAGTCTACTGTTTTATTCAATCTTGTGTGGACCTCTTGAACTGTTCCCATCTCTGCATCCTGCCCAACCAGGGGGCACAACATAGAGCAAAATCTGTGCCCTTAACATTAAATAAACTCCAGGTTAGTTATAGGAGTTGGCATTCTTGATAAAAGTCAACTACACCAGCTTCGTATTCAACAAGGTGTATCAAGTCTTTTTTAATATCTCAATCACAAATTATTTCCTTTTAAAGAGCTCTCCCTGTTGCCTCCATCCTCACCTCCGCCAAGTGTGAGTCGTTTAAGATGACACAGTGTTTAGTACTGCTTCCTTAGTGCCAGGGACCCAGGTTTGATTCTGGCCTTATGTGACGATATGGAGATTGCACTTTCTCCCCGTGTCTGCATGGATTTCCTCCGCATTCTCTAGTTTCTTCCCACACTCCAAAGATGTGCAGGTTAGGTGAATTAGCCATGCTAAATTGCACCCAAGTGTCCAAAGATGTGTAGTTTGGGTGGATTAGCCATGGTAAATATGTGGGGTTACAGGGATGGCGTGGAGGGGAAGGCTTGGGTGGGATGCTTTTTCAGAGTCAGTACAGACTCGATGGGCCAAAAGGCCTCTTTCTGCACTGTACAGATTCTTTGGTTCCTTGTGACTAAGATTGAGCCAATCCAATCAGCTGCCTTTGCTGCTTCCCTCCCTTCCACAGACCACCAGACCAAAGTGTCTGTAAAGTTCCTCCTTGTCTGAGCTCTATCTTTCTCTCCTACCTTCGATCTCCCTCTGAGCTCATCTTGTCCATGAGACCTGCCTTCAACTCCCTTGACTCCATTCTCACAAAACTACTGACCATCCACCTTCCCCATGTTCGCTGACACTGTTGACTATTCTCTCCCATTTCTTACTGCGCTCTTAGTTTAAATGTACTGTCATCACCCATCTTAAAAATAAAATCACTAAACATTACTATCTTTGCAAATTACTGCCCCATCGCCAACCTCCTTTTCTCTCCAAAACCCCTGAATTTGTGTCCACTGAGGTATCCTTGGTTCCTCCCATTTCCCGTCTACATGCTGCCACTGGGTGACATTATCCAAAAGCAGCATGTTAGTTTTCACATGTACATTGACAACACCCAGTTCTACCTCACCCCCATCCCTCTCCATTCCTCCACTGTTACTAAATTATCAAACTGCTTATCCCACATTCAGTTCTGGATGAGCAGAAATTTCCTCCAGGTAAAAATTGGAAAGGCCAAAGCCACTGTCTTCAGTCACCACTAAAATTTCTGTTCCCTCACTACTCAGAGTAAGGGGGTCATCCAATTAAGATAGCGATGAGGAGCAATTTCTTCTCAGAAGGTAGTGAATCTGTGGAATTCTTTCCTGCAGACGGCTGTACAGGCTGCGTCATTAGATATGCTCAAGGCTGAGATCAATTTTTTTTCTTAATCAGTAAGGGAATCAAGGTTTATGGGGATAAGGCAAGAAAGTGGAGTTGCAGATAATCACGTGATCAGTCATGATTTCATTGAATGGCAGAGCAAACTTGATGGGCCAAATAGCCTCCTTCTGCTGCGACATCTTATAGTCCATCTCCCTCTCCTTGGGAACCGTCTGAGGCTGAACCATACTCTTAACAATCTCGGTGTCAGATTTGACCCCAAGATGAATTTCTGACCACACATCCACACCATCACCAATACCAGCTCATTTGTGGCTGAAATACCTTGGGGTGCTTTCATTCCCACTATTTTCATTTCAGATTTATCAGTAGTGGACTTGCTGCCACCTGAAACAAAACTGTTTTCATCACTAAGGCTCCACTGTGATGTAATAGTCTCTATGACATCATCACAGCAGAACTGGATGCCATCATCAGAGTCCATTGTTTCTGAATGGTCCACATCAATAACAGGAAATACTCATCAAGCTGAGCACATTATCTAGGCTGACACTCCAGTCTGACATGGAGGGACTGCTGCACTCTGACACACACTGTCCTTGTAAGAAGTCTCACAACACCAGGTTAAAGTCTAACAGGTTTATTTAGTAGTAAACGCTACTAGCTTTCGGAGCGCTGCTCCTTCGTCATGTGAGGGGGGAGTTCTGATCACAAACAGGACATATAAAGATACACACAGTTTACAAAATACTGATTAGAATGCGAGTCTTTACAGCTAATTAGCAAATCAAGTCTTGAAGGTGCAGACAATGTGAGTGGAGATAGCATTAAGCATAGGTTAGAGACATGTATTGTCTCCAGACAGGACAGTAAGTGAGATGTTGCAAGTTCAGGCAAGTCATGGGGGTTACAGATAGTGTGACATGAAGCTAAGATCCTGGTTGAGGCCGTCCTCGTGTGTGCAGAACTTAGCTATCAGTTTCTGCTCAGCGAATCTGCGTGAAGTGTTCACCAACAGGAAGAGTACAGTCTTGCCTGGTGATTGTCAAGCGGTGTTCATTCATCTGTTGTCGTGGCAAACATTTCAGCGGTCATGGGCATTCAGCCTCTGATCTTCAGGTAAATGTTCTCCAAGGTGGCCTTCAGGAATACAACAGCACAGAATCACTGAGCAGAAACTGATAGCCAGGTTCCACACATATGAGGATGGCCTCAACCGGAATCTTGGGTTCATGTCACATTATCTGTAACCCCCATGATTTAAGTGGGCTTGCAACATCTCACTTACTGTCCTGCCTGAAGACAGTACACATCTCTTTAACCTATGCTTAATCCTATCTGCACTCACACTGTCTGCACCTCTAAGACTTGAATAGCAAATTAGAATGTGAATCTTTACAGTTAATCAGTATTCTGTAAATTGTGTTTGTGAACAGAACTCCCCACTCACCTGACGAAGGAATAGCGCTCTGAAAGCTAATGGCATTTACTACCAAATAAACCCATTGGACTTTAACCTGGTGTTGTGAGACTTCTTACATGTTTACCCCAGTCCAATGCCGACATCTCCACATCATGACACAGTGTCCTTCACATGGATTCACTCAGTCATCTCATTTATTGATTGAACAACACAAACTAGGCGGACAACACTTAGACAATTCACATGTGCAAAGGGATTTCCTTCGTTTTCCTCAGTGGCTTATACTCTGATTTTAAAAACTCAAAGCATTTGATCCAATGTCAGCATTCTTATTGGCGAGGGGCAGTTTAATCGTTCTGTCTATGGGGAAAACCTGCTGAGAGCCCGATGCATTCACTTCTAACTGTAGATGTTTGTTCTGTTGTCAGTTAGACCCAGGACCAAACTTAGTGGACAGCGTATGCTCATAGATTCATAGAGTTCCTACAGGAGGCCATTCAGCCCATTAAGCCTATGCTGACAATAATCCTACCCATGCACTATCCCCATAACCCCAACTGTTCACCCTGTTAATCCCCCTGACACTAAGGGGCATTTTAGCATAGCCAATTAACCTAACCTGCACATCTTTGGTCTGTGGGAGCAAATCCACACAGATATGGGGAGAACATGCAAAGTCCCCATAGACAATGACCCGAGGCCAAAATTGAACCTGGTTCCCTGGCTGTGAGACAGCAGTGCTTGCCACTGTACTACCCGAGTCCTTAGTTCTATATCAATCGATTTAATACAGTTGTTACTATGGCCCAGTCGTACCAATCATATTCAGATTGCAAACCATATTTTCTATTTAACAAAACCAATGTGAATGGCCGGGTGATTATCCAACATTCTCTGCGGGTGAGAATATGCCCTATCCACATTATAGCACCGCCTTGCGCAAGCGCGGTACCTGGCTCTGACCGGAGCATGCGCATTCCGGGCTGTGACTCGAGCTGCGAGGAGCCGCAAAGAAACAATGGAGTGAGGTTCAGTAATGGAGCCGCTGGGTGACCGGGGAGGGATAGAAGCAGCGGAGTGGGCTGGGAGGGTTACTAAATATCCCGTAGAGGCTTCACTCCAGATAATATGTTCCCGGTACCGTTTCAATCGCGCACCGAATAGAGTCGGAGCTGAGCGGCTCCAGGCCCGGGTTACCGGCCGCCATCTTTATAGGAACAATGTACAAGAGGGCGCATGCGCTGAGGGCCTGGACCAGTTACCAACTCTCCCGGATTGGACTGGAGTCTCCAGGGATTCTTTTAATTCATTCAGGAAATGTGGGAGTCGCTGGCTGAGCCAGTATTTATTGCCCATCCCTAATTGTCCTTCAGCTGAGTAGCTTGCTAGACCATCTCACAGGGCATTTTAAGAGTCAACCGCATCTCTGTGGTTTGGAGTCATATTTAGGCCAGACCAGTTAAGGATGGGAGATTTGTTTCCCAATGCACTCAGGGGATGTGGCTGCCACTGGCTGGGCCAGCACTTATTGTCCATCTTTATTTGCCCTTGAACTGAGTGCACTTCAGAGGGCATTTTAAGAGTCAACCAATCACACTGTTGTGGATCTGGAATCACACATAGACCTGACCAGATAAGGTAGCAGATTTCCTTGGCTCAAGGACATAAGTGAACCAGTTGGTTTTTTACAACAATTGTCAATGATTTCATGGTTATCATTGGACTTTCAATTCCAGATTTTTATTGAATTCAAATTTCACCATCTACTGTAGTGGGATTCAAACCTCAGTCTCTAAAACATTCAGGACATTTTGTTATCATTTTCCTTTGAAAATTTCTCTTCATCAGATATAAAAATGGATAAAAGTTGTTTGTCTGACTGTCAATCATTATGCTATCAGGTAAGGAGTCTTTTTTGCTTTCCAGTTGGCCCAGGAAGGTAGCAGGGAAGGATGGGTTGACTGATTGGCGGTTGGAGGATGGGCACAATAGCAAAAACATGATAAAACCTCCAGAAAACATTTAATCACATTTGGCAACTTGGAGGAGAGAATGTTGTGAATTTCTATCCTGGACTGACTGTGATGGTTTCTATAAATTTACAGGGTGCTGGAAGTGGAGAATTGACATATGGGAAACTCAAATCAAACATCACATTGTGATCTGATGGCGTCACTCAATACATCAGAACCTAAATATCGGCAGCCTCTGAATGTGGAAGGTAACAGTTTTGTCGATTGTGTCTGAGAGAGAAGATTTCGGGTCTCAGTGTGACTGGAAAGGCCCTGAGATTGACAAACCCTGGTTAGACCACATCTGGAGAACTGTGCTCAGTTCCGGGCAACAGGACATAATAGCCCTGGAGACAGTGTAGAGCAGATGTACCTGAGTGATATCTGAACTCCCAGGGTTAAATTAGAAGGTGAGATATCAAGAAAGTGTCATTCTGGTGCAGAGGCCATTCAGCCCATTGGATCCATGCAAGCTGTCTACAGCAATCCAGTCAGTCCCAATACCCTGCTCTATCCTCATATCTCTACAACTTTATTTCCCTCTAGTGTCTATCCAATTTTGTTTTGAAATTATTCATCGTCCATTTCCACCCAACTAGTCGGCAGCAAGTTTCAGGTCATTGCCACTTGCTGTGTAAAAGCATGCTTCCTCACATCTCCTGTGCTTTTTACATACAGATTAGGAGCAGGAGTAGGCCACTTGGTCCCTTGAATCTGCTGCACTCTGTGGCTGATCTAATTTTCACCTTAACTTCACATTCCTGCCTATTCCCAATAACCTTCCACCCATTTGCTTATCAAGAATCTATCCAGTTCTGCCTTAAAGATATTCAAGGACTCTGCCTCAACCACCAGCAGTTTTCACCGTCACTTTTTCCAAGAGCCGGACCCACAACTTACCAGATTTGTTCAGCTCAATTCCACAATCTGCCTTTGTGTTTTAATGGTTTTCTCTCACTCCCTTTTTTTGTGTTTTAAATTAATTTCACGGGGGAATTGCAGTCCAGAAGCTCAAATAAAAGATAACACCAATATTGGACAGAGTTGCTCAATCTATTCTGAACTGAATATTGTCAGATTTTAAACATGGAAGGAAAAAGCATCGTTCACAGTGGAGAGAAGCCATACACATGTTACGTGTGTGCACAAGGCTTCAACCAATCACCTGGCCTGTCAAACCACAAGTGCAGTCAAACTAAGGAGAAACCATGGAAATGTGGGGACTGTGGGAAAGGATTCATTTCCCCGTCCAAGCTGGAAATGCATCGGCGCAGCCACACTGGGGAGAGGCCTTTCACCTGTTCTGTGTGTGGGAAGGGATTCATTCAGTTATCCGACCTTTCCAAACACCAGCGAGTTCACTCCAGCGAGAAACCATTCACCTGTTCCGAGTGTGGGAAAAGATTCAGTATTTCAGCCAAACTGCTGAGTCACCAGCGAGTTCACACTGACAAAAGACCTTTCAAATGTCCAGACTGCACGAGGTGTTTTAAAAGTTCTGGGGTGCTGATGTCCCATCAACGTACTCACGCTGATGAGAAACCGTTCATGTGCTCTCAATGTGGGACTGGGTTCAGACGATCATCTCAACTCACTGTACATCAGCGAGTTCACACAGGAGAAAGACCATTCAGGTGCTCTCACTGTGGGACTGGGTTCAGGCGATCATCTGTACTCACTGTACATCAGCGCATTCACACTGGGGAGAGGCCGTTCACCTGCTCCAACTGTGGAAAGGGATTCACCCAGTCATCTGACCTGCTGAAACACCAGCGAATTCACTCTGGGGAAAGGCTGTTTACCTGCTCTGAGTGTGGGAAGGGATTCACTCAGTCAACTGGCTTACTGAAACACCAGAGAGTTCACTCTGCGGTGAGGCCATTCACCTGCTCTGAGTGTGGGAAAGGATTTACTACATCAACCATTCTGCTGACACACCAGCGAGTTCACAATGATGAGAGACCTTTTAAATGCCCAGACTGTGGGAAGTGCTATAAAAGTTCTGGGGAACTGATGTTCCATCAACGTGCTCACACTGACGAGAGACCGTTCAGGTGCCTTCACTGTGGGACTGGATTCAGGCAATCTTCTCAACTCACTGTACACCAGAGAATTCACACCGGGGAGAGACCGTTCACCTGCTCTGAATGTGGGAAGAGATTCATGACTTCATCGCAGCTGCTCAGACACCAGAGACTTCACAAGTAACTATATTGATTGAATTTGGCTGTCAGTCACATTCAGGACTGAACCATGTTCATTAGGGTCTGTATACATTGGTGGTAAACCTCAGCCATTTACAGGGCCTAATATTCTCACTAAAAGTCAAATAAATCAGTTTTGTGTTGAATATATGCATGGTGTTGAACTTTTCGATATCTCTCATGCAATTCAGATCCTTTTTAAGAGGTTTCCCACTCCCCTGTCTCCTCCATCCTCACCTCCAACAAGTTAGACTGTTAGAACATATGTAACAATCCCTACAGTGCAGAAGGAGGCCATTTGGCCCATGGAGTCTGCACCAACTCTCCAAAAGAGCTTCTTACTCAAGTCCACACCCACCCCTGCCCAATACCCATAACCCCACAAGTGTGACATGGTTAATCCCCCTAAGATACACATTTTGGACACTAAGAGACAATTTAATAATCCACTTAACCCAAGCATCTTTGGACCACGGGAGGAAACAAGAGGATCCGGGGAAACCCATGCAGACAGGTGGAATATGACGATTTCATGGAGTTCCTTTGTCACTAAGATTGAGACAATCTGATCAGCTGTCTCTGCTAATTCCCTCCTTTCCACAAGGCCAAACTCTCTCTAAATTTTATCCTTTCCTGAGGCCTGAACCCACATCTTTCTCTAGTTTCTCTTCTATCGGGCCTCTTAGGGCTCATTTTTGCCCATGAGCCCCACCTCCTACTCCATCGCCCCTATTCCCACTAAACTACTGATCTCCTACTTCCCTGTGTCCGCAGACATGGTCAACGATTCTCTCAGGCACTGCCCCTCTTTCAAATTTGCCTTCAGCATCCCCTTGTCAAAAAAAAATGCCTTGACCCACTTCCTTATAATTTACTCCCCATCTCCAGCCTCCCTTTCCTCTCCAAACTGCAGCGCTTAAACTAACACAAGACATACTAACACAAGGGCAGCATGGTGACACGTGGTAAGCACTGCTGCCTCACAGCACCAGGCTTGGGTCACTGTCTGTGTGGAGTTTGCACATTCTCCCTGTGCCTGCGTGGCTTTCCTCCCACAGTCCAAAGACATGCTGGTTAGGTTGATTGGCCATGCTAAATTGACCCTAATTTCAGGGGAATTGGCAGGGTAATAGATGTGGGGTTATGGGGATAGGGTGGGATTGTTGTCAGTGCAGACTCAATGAGCTGAATAATCTCCTGTATTGTAGGAATTTTATGAAGAAAACAACGGGCACCAGTTCGTGAAGGTTTCTTCAAACCAACACAGACAGAGATAGGGATAGACAACACCCCATAACAACACACACAATGTGACACTCTCACAGCCACACAGACAAATATAGTGCACCCATTTACTGATGGTTGAAGCCACAATTTGATTTCCACATCAGGGACTGATGAAAAACAACACTGAATTCAAGGAAATTGTAGGACATATAAACACTTAAACATCCTGAAACCAACAGAATATCCTAACACAGGAAGATCTGCTCTCATAAACCACAGAATCACATGGGAACACGCAATGTGATTTTCACAATCCCATTATAAACAATGTAAAATCTTATTTAAGAACACAGTTAACATATAATAAGAAAATTGGCATAACTTTTATCAATTACAAAAAAACCCATGATATTGTACAAACCTTAACAGCCAAGTATACTGTTCCAAGTAACAAACAAATATCTGTTAATACTTAACATTTGGGAAACAAGAATCTGGTCCTAACACAGACAATATAAACCTTACTGGAACCACACACAGACACAGCAAGATCCCAAACTTTATCTGTATGATCAGCTCCAAACAGCAAGATCCAAACCTACACCCCGAATCTGAACCCGAACTAACACCTCACTTGAACCAACATTCACCCTAATATCTCACCTTAACTAATATTTCACCCTAACTCAGGATGTGGTTCCAAACAGTACATTGGATTTAAGAACATAAGAAATAGGAGCAGGAATAGGCCATCTAGCCTGCCCCGCCAATCAATAAGATCATGACTGATCTGAAGTGGATCAGTTCCACTTCCCCGCTTTCTCCCCATAACCCTTAATTCCCCTGTCTATCAGAAACCTACCTACCCGTGACTTAAATATATTCAGCGAGGTAGCCTCCACCACTTCAACGGGCAGAGAATTCCAGAGATTCACCACCCTTTGAGTGAAGAAGTTCCTCCTCAACTCCAATCTAAACTGCCACCCCCCCCCCACCTTATTTTGAGGCTGTGCCCTCTAGTTCTGCTATCCTTTCTAAGTGGGAAGAATCTCTCTACCTCTACCCTATCTATCCCCTTCATTATCTTATATGTCTCTATAAGATCCCCCCTCAGCCTTCTAAACTCCAACGAGTACAGACCCAGTTTATTCAGTCTCTCTTCATAAGCTAACCCCCTCATCTCCGGTATCAGCCCAGTGAACCATCTCTGCATTCCCTCCAAGGCCAATATATCCTTCCGCAAGTGCGGCAACCAAAACTGCACACAGTACTCCAGCTGTGGCCTCACCAGTGCCCTGTACAGTTGCAGCAAGACCTCCCTGCTTTTATATTCTATCCCCCTCGCTATAAAGGCCAACATTCCATTCGCCTTCTTGATCACCTGCTGCACCTGCAGACTGGGTTTTTGCGATTCGTGCACAAGGACCCCCAGGTCCCTCTGCACCATAGCATGCTGCAGCTTTTTGCCTTTTAAATAATAATCCCTCCTACTATTATTTCTACCAAAGTGGATAACCTCACACTTGCTAACATTATACTCCATCTGCCAGGTCCTCGCCCACTCGCTCAGCCTATCCAGATCGCTCTGCAGACTTTCCACACCCTCCACGCAATTTGCTTTTCCATTCATCTTTGTGTCATCAGCAAATTTCGTCACCCTACACTCCAGATCATCTATGTAAATTTCGCCCCCTCCTCCAGATCATCTATGTAAATGGTAAACAGTTGAGGCCCCAGCACCAATCCCTGCGGCACTCCACCAACTGCCAACCAGAATAGCACCCATTGATTCTAACTCTCTGCTTCCTATTAGACAGCCAATCCTCTATCCATGCTAACACCTTACCCCCAACTCCGTGCACCCTAACCTTCTGCAGCAACCTTTAGTGAGGCACCTTATCAAAAGCCTTTTGGAAATCTAAAAACACCACATCCACCGGTTCCCCTTTGTCTACCGCACTAGTCACATCCTCATAGAAATCCAATAAATTCGTTAAACACAACTTCCCCTTCACGAATCCGTGCTGCGTCTGCTTGATCAAACCGTTCTTTTCTAGGTGTCCTGCTATTTCTTCTCTGATGATGGGTTCTAGCATTTTTCCAACTACAGACGTTAAGCTAACCGGCCTATAATTCCCTGCCTTTTGTCTGCTACCTTTTTTAAACAGCAACGTAACATTAGCCGTTTTCCAATCTTCCGGCACTTCCCCAGAGTCCAGCGAATTTTGATAAATAATTACTAAGGCATCTGCTATTACTTCTGCCATTTCTTTCAGAACCCTGGGATGCATTCCATCTTGTCCCGGGGACTTGTCTACCTTCAGTCCCGTTAGTCTACCAAGCACTACCTCTCTAGTAACAGTAATTATATTAAGGACCTCATGTCCTATCATCCCTCTATCTTTAATCTTCAATCAATGACCCTCAGCCTCAACTGATCCTGTGGAAGAGAAATCCAAAAACTAATGACGATAAGAAGCAAGATATGAATGACTCAAATATATAACGCAGCGGCAGTACAATATTAGTCTGTCTGAACCTCAATCTTCATTCAGAGAGACAGGAACAGCAGCTTTGCTGGGCAGACAATGCATGAAGGTCCATGCTGCCATTGACGCACGCTGGGAATGTGATTGGCTGGAGGACCAGTGCCTGTCTGGTTGCCATTGGCCAATCTGCCGCATGTAGACAATAAGGGGGCGGAACCCGAGTCCACGTGGGGGTGGGCGGGGCTCTAACCGCCAGCCGCGCTCTCCCACTTTAACAGCTTTCAAGATGAACATAGTTCAGTGCTGGATCTGATTAACAGCAGAATCTAATCATTGCTTTCACTTGTGAACTTGCTGGTGTGTCACCAGGCAGGACGACTGAATGAATCCCTTCCCACTCTCAGAGCAGTCTAACAAACGCTTCCAGTGTGAACTTGCCGATGTCTCTGCAGGCTGCATAACTGACCAAATCCCTTCCCACACACAGAGCAGGTGAATGGCCTCTCCCCAGTGTGAATGCGCTGGTGTCTCAGAAGGGTGGATGAATCTCTGAATCCCTTCCCACACTCGGAGCAGATGGATGGCCTCTCCCCAGTGTGGACTTGCTGGTGCATCACTAGGTTGCATGATTGAATGAATCCCTTCCCACACTCAGAGCAGGTAAATGGCCTTTCCCCATTGTGAACTCGCTGGTGTGTCTGCAAATGAGATAACTGAATGAATCCCTTCCCACATTCAGAGCAGATGAATGGTCTCTCTCCAGTGTGAATCCGCTGGTGCGTCAGCAGGTTGGACGACTGAGGGAATCTCTTCCCACACTCGGAGCAGATGAACGGCCTCTCTCCAGTGTGAACTCGCTCGTGTGTCAGGAGGGCGGATGAGTCACTGAATCCCTTCCCACATTCTGAGCAGGTAAATGGCCTCTCCCCAGTGTGAGCCCGCTGGTGCATCAGAAGGTTGGATGACTGAGTGAATCTTTTCCCACATTCAGAGCAGGTGAATGGCCTCTCCCCAGTGTGAACACGCTTGTGTGTGAGCAGGTGAGATGAATTACTGAATCCCTTCCCACACTGAGAACAGATAAACGGTTTCTCTCCAGTGTGAATTTGTTGGTGTTTCAGCAGGGTGGATGACTCAGTGAATCCCTTCCCACATTCAATGCAGGTGAATGGCCTCTCACCTGTGTGAACACGATGATGAGTTTCCAATGCAGATGGGGTGTAGAATCTCTTCCCACAGTCCCCACATTCCCACGGTTTCTCCATGGCGCTGGAATCCTTATGTCCCTCCAGGTTGGTTGATCAATTGAAGCCTCATCCACATGTGGAACTTGAGTACGGTTTCTCCCCACTGTGAATGGTGTGATTTTTTTGACCAACTGTGTGAAGCTCTTTCCACAGTCAATTCACTGGAACACTCTCACTCGTGTGTGTGTCTCGGTGCTTTTCCAGCTACACTGATGTTGAAATCATTTCTCACAGATGGAACAGGCAAACATTTCTCCTTCCACAATTGAAGCACAATGATATTCAGATCCCAATGAATTGAGTGACTGTCAGATCTTGATGTGACATTTGGTTTGAATTTTTCAAATGCAAATCCTCTTCAAGTGTCCTGTGAAAAGAGTTTACAAAAGTTAACACAGTCAGGACGGGATAGAAATTCAGTACAGACAATTGTAATTTCAATGGAATATTCCTGCCTCTTCTCCAAAAGCTGTAAGTGTCTGTCCCACACACCCTCCCTCCATTCTCACTCTGCTGTACCTAATATACTCCCTCCTAATTCTCCTGATTGACAGATGCATGTTCACTGCTTTTTGTCCAGGACACAACGGCTTGAAAACCACCACATAGGCTGCTGGCAAGATGTATGTATATATTTAATATACACTATATCACCTGATTAAGGATACAGAAATCATGCAAGGACAAGCTTTATTTCTGAGTGAATGTGCATGAGCAGGAACCTGCTATTTATGAGAATGGTGGAATTGGACATAATCGATGATTCCAAAATGAAATTGGACAGGCACTTGAAGAAATAACCTTGCAGGGGAGAGAGATATAGAAGGGGGATGGGACTGACTGGATTGCTCCAAAGATTGTCAGCATGGACTCAAGTTGCTGAATTGACTTTTTCTGTGCTGTAACTACAACAAGAAACATATAACATAACTCAAGTATTATATTGCAAGACTAAATAATACATGAGGTTTATTACAGATCAATAAATAATGTATCTGAAACATACCATATTATTGTCTGTCCTATATTAATTTATGTACTTAAATGTCAGCATCTCCTGGGGAAACCACTCCTCTAATTGTGAACATTAGGAAAGAGGCCATCATTTCAGGCGGCCAAATAAATGTGTCAAGCTGAGGGAGCAAAGGGTGTCAATCTCTTTTAGTGAGAGAGAGAGAGAGAAAGGGCTGCATGGTGACACAGTGGTCAGCACTACCTCCGCACAGGACCTGGGTTCGATTCCAGGCTTGGGTCACTGTGTGGAGTTTGCACATTCTCCCTGTGTCAGGGCGTGTTTCGTCCGGGTGCTCTGGTTTCCTCCCACAGTCTGAAAGACGTGCTGATCAGGTGCATTGACTTAACCAGGCGCCAGAGTGTGGCAACTAGGGAATTTCACTGTAATCTCACTGCAGTGTTAATGTAAGCTTTATTTGTGACAAATAAATAAACTTTAAAAGAGAGAAATAGAGAGAGACTTGGGCCAGCCTTTCCAGAGTCTGCACCCTCCCTGGATTCACTTCCTTACCCTTCAGTTGCTGCAAGTCCCCAATTCCCCCCCAGAATGAGAAAAGAAATGTAAATGGATAGAATAAGGAAGTGTTTTACTCACTGATGTTTGACAGGGGAGGAGATTGTCATATGTGTGAAGCTCAATCTTCATTCAGAGGGAGAGGAGCAGCAGCTTCACTGGGCAGTAATGAGCAGCTTCACAAACTCCTCATTCAGACAATGGGGGGGCGGGGCCGATCCGTGCAACCATTGGCACAAAGCGCACGCCCTGATTGGCTGGAGGATTCGAGGTCCTCCAGACATTCCCATTGGTCAATCTCTGCGTGAAGACAATGCGGGGGCGGAACCTCAGCCCACGTGGGAATGGGAGACACTTTGACCTCCGGACGCGCGGAGCTGTTGCCCAATCCGCAGTGTTGTGTTTGTACTCCAATGGGAGACGGACTGTTGGGAACGCCCCTCTGCAGCTTTGTGACATCTACACTGGAGCCTTCCCTGAATCAGCCAATAGGAATCAGTTTGCTCCCAGGTGACGTCCTGGGGTTCCAGTGCGCAGGCCCGGTCGCGCGGACCCGTGATCCCCGCCTCCGCCCGTTCTTCCCCTTCCCCTGCACCTCATGGTGTCCAGGCAACAGGCTGGCGGCTCCGGCCAATCGGGAACCCTGGCGGACCGGAAGGACTCTGGTCCTCCAGCCAATCAGAGGGTGGACTTTGTAACAATGGAGGTTGAGCTTCACACAGACTGAACCTTCTTCCTGTGTCCCAGATCAGTGAGTAAAACAGTTTGTTTGTGTTGAACAAAAAGAGAAGAGGAAGAGGTCGGGTCTGAGAGGTTTTCAGGAGGGAAGGGGAAGAGTTCAGTGGGGAAGGGTGAAGCTGTGACTGGGAGATGGAGAGGGAGGGAGTCTGAGCAGCTGGAAAAAGCAGAACAAAACCACTGATTGGGAGAATCTGAGACCCAGAGAATGTGACTCCTGGGGCTGCCTGTGGAAATGGGCTGCAGGGAAACACTTTGGGATCAACATATTTATTTAGGTGAAGATTTTCAGGCCTGTTTACTGGACTACAAGCAGTGAGCATGGAGATTTCTATCAGAACTTTCAGGAGAATTTGGAGGATGTATGTTAGGTACAACAGAATGAGAATAGTGGCAAATGTTTAGAATCCCAACAGTGCAGAAGGAGGCCATTTGCGCCACCGAGTCTGTATCGAACACAATCCCACCCAGGCCTTATCCCGTAACCCCATACATTCACCCCACTAATCCCCCGACCCCAGGGTCAATTTAGAATGGCCAATTCTAATTCAATGGCTAATCTGCTCATCATTGGACTGCAGGAGGAAAGTGAAGCACCCAGAGAAAACCCATGCAGATACAGAGAGAAAGGGCAAATCCACACAGTGACCCAAGGCTGAACTTGGTGTCCCTGGCCCTGTGAGGCAGCAGTGCTAACAATTGTGCCACGCTGTGGAACAGAGATTTACAACTTTTCAGGAATAAAAGAAGAAAAAATAGTTTCGTTGATTGAGGATTGTCTGTTCTGAATTTCTTTTCTACATGGATGGTATTGACTTTTGTAAACTTCTTTCACAGGGTATTAGAAGGGGAGGATTTGCTGACAGAAACATCAAAACAAACATCACATTCCGATCTGACAGTCACTCCAATAATCACAACATGAATATCACTGGCTTTTCAATCTAGAAGAATTGTTTGTTTTTTCTGTCAGTGGGAAAAGATTGAACATCAGTGAGACTGGAAAATCTCTGAGAAGTGTAAACCCGAATGAGAGTGTTCAGGCTACACAGTCTGAAAAGCATTGCACCATTTACATTGAGAGGGAGTGCACATCTGTTCTTGGTGAGGACAAGGCTTCATCTGATTGTCAAACCTGGAGGAACAGAAGGCCTTCTGCATCAGGGAGAAACAGTGGAAATGTGAGGACTGTGGAAAAGGATTCAAAGCACCATGTGAGCTGGAGATCCATCGACGCAGTCACACTGGGGAGAAGCCATTCACTTGCCCTGATTGTGGGAAGGGATTCTCTCAGTTATCCAATCTGGTGACACATCAGAAAATTCACACTGGGGAGAGGCCATTTACCTGCTCTGAATGTGGGAAGGGTTTCACTGATTCATCCCGTCTTCTGACACATGGACGCATTCACACAGGGGAAAGGCCTTTCACCTGCATTGAGTGTGGGAAGGGGTTCAGAGATTTGTCCAGCCTCCGGAGACATAAGCGAGTTCACACTGGGGAGAGGTCATTTCCTTGCTGTGTGTGTGGGAAGGGATTCACTCTTTCATCCAACCTGCGGAGACACCAGCGAATACACGCCAGGGAGAAACTGTTCAGCTGCTCAGAGTGTGGGAAGGGATTTAGTAATTCCTCTGCTGTGCAGAAGCACCAGAGAGTTCACACTGGGGAGAGGCCGTACACCTGCTCTGACTGTGGGAAGGGATTCACTCGGTCATCTCACCTGCTGATACATCAGCGAGTCCACACTGGAGACAGGCCATTCACCTGCACTGTGTGTGGGAAAGGATTCAGTGCATCATCTACCCTGCAGAACCACCAGGCAGTTCACACTGGGGAGAGGTCATTCACCTGCTCCGTGTGTGGGAAGGGATTCACTCAGTTATCAACCTTGCTGCGACACCAGGCAGTTCACACTGGAGAGAGGCCATTCCCCTGCTCTGTGTGTGGGAAGAGATTTACTAGGTCCACTAGTCTGCTGACACACCAGCGAATTCATTCTGGAGAAAGACCATTCAGTTGCACTGTGTGTGGGAAGGGATTCACTGATTCCTCCAGCCTCTGGAAACACCGGCGAGTTCACACTGGGGAGAGGCCATTCATCTGCTGTGTGTGTGGGAAAGGATTCACTGAGTCATCCAGTTTGCGTGCACACCGTCGAGTTCACACTGGGGAGAAGCCTTTCCCCTGTTCTGAATGTGGGAAGGGATTTGCTGATCCTTCCAGCCTGTGGAAACCCAAGCAAGTTCACATGGAGAAGAGTGTGGGAAATGATTCACTGAGTCATCCAACCTGCTGATATCGGCATCTCACCGATTAGAGACCTTTTAAATACTCTGACTGTGGGTGTTAATTGTATAATTTGGGGTTAAATATATACAAACAGAGGACATTAGATGTTTCCATGAGCACATATAGACACTTACTGACAGAGCATGGAATAGTATTAAGAGTTATATACCTGTAATGTTTCACTCTATGAATAAATCTATACCAAATAAAGATTGGAACCAGTTTCCTCCTTCACTATAAAGCTGTCAGGATTATAACGTGGTAACAGAGAATGCATAAAAATATCTGATGTTTCCAATCTGAATGTTTGAGAAGGAATAATGAGAGCTTTGATAAAAATCAGAAGGGAAAGATGTAAATTATCTCAAAGCTACAAAGACCATTTGTTCATGCTATTTACCAAAGATTAAAAGTCCTGCTTCAAGATACAGGAGCAGATGATGAAGAGTATACGAGACTCATACAAGAGACGAGTGCAAAGTGTACAATGTATAAAAATTATTGGAAGATGCCATCACATCCCAACAGTAAACCTTCACTTGGCACTTGGGGCTGGACCTGTGGCACCAACTCGGTTTCTGGATGATGAGTTTTGAGACTTGTGTGAAAACATAAACATTCTGGTCAGGAACACAGCAGCTGAAAGTCCTTTCAGTGATGGACTCTGTGAAAGGAATCACGTGGTGATCGATGAAATGCTGCAGAAAATCTCAGCTGATCAGCCAAACTGCAAGTTGATAACTGCATGGACGATTCAAGTAAAGAATTCACTTCAGATGGTTGGAGAGTATAATCCCTGTCAACAGGTCAATGGGAGAAATTCCAAATGACCCTCTGTGCTGAATGATAGCCTTCCTGATTTACAAGGGATGACAATTAGTGCAATTTTTATTCATTTATTACCTGATTGTTTCAGTAGTGCTTGAGCTAAAAAAAAACTGCAGATTGTAGAAGAGGAGTGTCTTGTACTATAATACTTTTGTAGCCAAACAGGCCAACTGAAATGGCGTTTTGTAAAGCACTCTGGGATAACTGGGCAAGAAACTAAACCGACAGGCTGCAGTTTAAAGACAGACAAACAGGCTGCAACCCTGATGAGTGAATACACAGGATATGGGCCATCTCCAGGATGAAAGAGACTTTCTGGTCACACTGGGTGTGTGCCAGACGTAAAGGCACCGTGAATCCTTATTTAGGAGGAAGGTATGTGACCTATGTGCCTACAACACATACAGGCATGGCCGCCAGGGACACACCCAGAGATCGGTGTGGTAGCACCTGATTGGACTCTTATCGATCAGGGTGATCAAGTCCTGATTGATTGATTGGCAATGGCCAAAAAAAAGGCGTGAAACCAAACGGGGTATAAAGGATGCTGCACAACCAGGAATCTCTCTCTCTGACCCCACGAACAAGCTACAACGACGGAGAGCCACCACACCTGAGAAGGGAGGAAAGAAAGAAGATCAGAGCCAGGGTACCACACCAGGCTAAAGGACCAGACTACGCAGACAACTACCAAGACCAGCACACAGATAAAGGCCAGTATCTGTTTGGGTATTTGTCAGTCACACACAGTTAAGTCAAGGTCTTGTATTGTACTTGAATTCTAGTATTTTCTGTAAGATAACTTATTGTTGGTCGGGTGGGTGATTATTGATTGTGTGGGTTTAAATAAATATTGTTTGTACTAATAAGACGTCTGCTCAAAGTTATTTGTCCATCGTATAAGGGTTAAAACAGGCTGATTTTTACAACACTTTGTACAAAACAAAGAGCTTGTTTTTCTTTTTCAAATTATTTTGAAATATTGTGTGTGTGTTGTTCCAATGAGGGTTGAGAACATTAACGTTTAATGAGAAAACCAAACACCCATTACAAGATTCCAGATTTTTAAACAAAATCAAACTTCACTGTATATAAAATATTAAAAACCAGAATTATATTTTGTAAAGATTTATGCTGTAAACTCAGTTCTGACTCAAACATGAATTCTATTTTCGCTCTCTACAGATGCTGCCAGACCTGCTGAGATTTTGCAGCATTTTTCCTTTCTTGTACTTTTTAAACCCTTACTCCTCGACAAAAATGGCCTTATACTAAATATCTTGAATCTACTTTCAGTTTTGTTCCTGGAACTCTCAAAATATATGTCAAAGCTCCCAGAATTAATTTTAATTCCCCTCAGTATTCCAGCTATACTCCAGGCTCCAAGATTTCATGAGGATCCTTCTGTTAGTTTTCAGCTGAACAACTCCCCAACTTTCCTTTGAGATTTCAAAATTGACTCAAAACATGGATTGCTCAATCCAAGCATGGGCTTCACTGCCTTCCTGCTGAGGGACTTACACATTGGGAACACCCATGGTTCCGAATGATCTCCTCAGCTCCCGCTCCCACAGCTGGTTCACGGCCCATCCCACACACAGAGCAGGTGAACAGCCTCTCCCCAGAGTGAACTCGCTGGTATCTCAGCAGGGTGGTTGAGATACTGAATCCCTTCCTACACACAGAGCAGGTGAACGGCCTCTCCCCAGTATGAACTCATCGATGTGTGAACTCATCGACTCTCTTGTAAACATATAATAATCTATGAAATATTACCTATTGCCTGTCTCCCATTATACCTTTTGATGCAGTTTCCCAATCTATCTCAGAAAACTTGCCCCTCATATTTTAGTTTTCTCCTGTGAGAAACACCCGGATAAATTAAACAAAAGAACCATATAACTATCACAGCCCATCTCCATGGCAATGTCACATACATTGGTGGGGTTCCAAACAGAATTACGAATTTACTATCTTTGAACTTACAATGTGCCTTCACTCTTGTGATCCTTGTGAAATCTGAAGACAAGAAATGTGCTCTTCCAGGCTCAAAGATCATCAGCCCACTGTAGTCAAAGCCGTGAGTCCGGCCAGTCCAGCATCAGGAAACCTTCTGACTCTCCCCATTGACCAACTGGGAGAATGAACAAAATGCAGTCCTGGACATAAGTGAGAGCAGAAACAATAACAGCAGAATCCAAACCCTGGAATCACTTGTGAACTCGCTGGTGTCTCAGCAGATGGAATGAGTGAACAATTCCATTCCCACGTTGAGAGCAGATGAATGACCCCCTACTCTGTATGAACTCGCCAGTGTTTCCGCAGGGAGGATGAATCACTGAATCTCTTCCCACACTGAGAGCAGGTGAACGGTTTCTCTCCAGTGTGGATTCGCTGGTGTGTCTGCAGGTTGAAAAGCCGGGAGAAGGCCTTCCCACAGTGAGAGCAGCTGAACCGTCTCTCCCCAGTGTGGATTTGCTGGTGTATCTGCAAGTTAGATAACTGAGTGAATCCCTTCCCACATTGAAAACAGGAGAATGGTCTCTCCCCAGTGTGAACGCGCTGGTGTATCTGCAGAGCGGATGAATCACTGAATCCCTTCCCACACTGAGAGCAGGTGAATGGCCTCTCCCCAGTGTGAACCCGCTGATGTCTCAATAGGTGGGCTGACATGGTGAATCCCTTCCCACACACAGGGCAAGTGAATGGCCTCTCCCCAGTGTGAACTCTCTGGTGTGTCAGCAGGTGGGATGAGAGAGGGAATCCCTTCCCACACTCGGAGCAGATAAATGGCTTCTGCCCAGTATGAACTTGCTGGTGTCTCTGCAGGGTTGATGGATCAGTGAATGCCTTCCCACACACAGAGCAGGTGAACGGCCTCTCCCCGCTGTGAACTCGCCGGTGTCTCCACAGGTGGGATGAATCACGGAATTTCTTCCCACACTGAGAGCAGGTGAACGGTTTCTCCCCGGTGTGAACTCGCCGGTGTCTCCGCAGGGAGGATGAATCACTAAATCCCTTTCCACACTGAGAGCAGGTGAATGGTCTCTCTCCAGTGTGAACTCGCTTGTGGGACTGTAGGAAGGAGAGCCGAGTGAATCCCTTCCCACACTCAGCGCAGGTGAATGGCTTCTCCCCAGTGTGAATGCGCTGATGGATTTCCAGTTGTGACGAAAACCTGAATTCCTTCCCACAGTCCCCACATTTCCATAGTTTCTCCATGGTGCTGGTGTCCTTGTGTCTCTCCAGGTTGGACGATCAGTTGAAGTCTCATACACACACAGAACACATGTACAGTTGCTCTTTTTTGTGAATGGTGTGATATTTTTTCAGGCTGTGTAACTGGTTAAAGTTCTTTCCACAGTCACTCAGGTGGGTGCACATTTCAGTGTAAAGCTCTTTCCACAGTCAGTTTACTGGAACACTCTCACTCAGGTGTGTGTGTGTGTGTGTGTGTCTCGGTGCTTTTCCAGTCACACTGATGTTTGAAATCTTCTGAATCCAACAGATCGTGACTCGGTCAGATCTAGATGTGATGTTTGAGATTTCTGTCTGTGATTCCTCCTCTTCTGATATCCTGTAAAAACAATTTACAAAAAACACACAGTCAGAACAGACAATTTTAGCTTCTATAGGAACATCCTTTCCTCTGTCATTCATGAAAATCTGTAAATCTCCATCCCACAAATTCCCCCTCCATTCTCACGCTGCCGTATCTAACATTCAGCCACCCAACATTCCTGATGGTGCTGATTCAGGATGAATGACATGCTCACTGCTTACTGTCCTGGACACCTAGGTCATAACAAATAGAGTTCTTCTATCTAGAGAGACTAAATAGTCTTGTTCTTCGGAGTTTAGAAGAGTGAGGATGACCTTATTCAAACATATAATTTCATTTGATTTATTATTGTCACATGTGGGATGTGTCTAGGGCAGTGGATAGAGGAGAGCCGGTGGATGTGGTCTTTCTGGATTTTCAGAAGGCGTTTGACAAGGTACCTCACAAGAGGTTATTGCAGAAGGTCAGGGGACATGGAGTTGGGGGTAGGGTGTTAGCGTGGATAGAGGATTGGTTGTCAAATAGGAGGCAGAGAGTGGGGGTCAATGGGTGCTATTCGGATTGGCGGTTGGTGACTAGTGGGGTGCCCCAGGGGTCGGTGCTGGGGCCTCAGCTATTTACCATTTATATAGATGATCTGGAGGAGGGAACCGAGTGCAGGGTGTCGAAATTTGCTGATGACACCAAGATTGGGGGAAAGGCAAATTGTGCGGAGGGTGTGGAGAGTCTGCAGAAGGATCTAGATAGGCTGGGCGAATGGGCCAGGAAATGGCAAATGGAATTTAATGTTGGCAAGTGTGAGGTGGTCCACTTTGGTAGGAAGAATGGTAGGAAGGACTATTACTTACGTGGCGAAAAACTGCAGCAGGCGACGGTGCAGAGGGACCTCGGGGTCCTTGTGCATGAGTCGCAAAAACCCAGCTTGCAGGTGCAGCAGGTAGTCAGGAAGGCGAATGGGATGCTGGCCTTCATAGCGAGGGGGATTGAATATAAAAGTAGGGAGGTCTTGCTGCAGCTGTATAGGGCATTGGTGAGGCCGCAGCTGGAGTACTGTGTGCAGTTTTGGGCGCCGCACCTGCGCAAGGATATTTTGGCCCTGGAGGGAGTGCAGAGGAGGTTTACTAGGCTGATACCGGAGTTGAGGGGATTGAGCTATGAGGAGAGGCTGAATAAACTAGGCTTGTACTCGTTAGAGTTTAGAAGAATGAGGGGAGATCTCATTGAGACGTATAAGATGATGAATGGGATGGATAGGATAGAGGTGGAGAGACTCTTCCCGCTCAAAAAAGACAGTAGGACTAGGGGGCACAGCCTCAAGATAAAGGGGAGGCGGTTTAGAACGGAGTTGAGGAGGAACTTCTTCACTCAAAGGGTGGTGAATCTCTGGAATTCTCTGCCCGTTGAAGTGGTGGAGGCTGCCTCGCTAAATATTTTTAAGAAGCGGGTTGATGGGTTCTTGATAAGAGAGGGGATTAAGGGTTATGGGGAGAGGGCGGGAAAGTGGAACTGAGCCACAACAGATCAGCCATGATCTTATTGAATGGCGGGGCAGGCTCGAAGGGCTAGATGGCCTACTCCTGCTCCTATTTCTTATGTTCTTATGTTCTTATTAACATACAGTGAAAAGTATTTTTCTTGCGTGCTATACAGATAAAGCATACCATTCATAGGGAAGGCAAGGAGAGAGTGCAGAATATAGTGTTACAGTCATTGCTGGGGTGTAGAAAAAGAGCAACTTAATGCAAGGTAAGTCCATTTGAAAATCTGACAGCAGCAGGGAAGAAGCTGTTGTTGAGTCGGTTGGGACATGACTTCAGACTTTTGTATATTTTTCTCAATGGAAGAAGGTGGAAGAGAGAATGTCTGGAGTGCGTGGGGTCCTTAATTATGGTGGCTACTTTGGCGAGGCAGTGGGAAGTGTAGACAGAATCAATGGATGGGGGGCTGGTTTGCGTGCTGGATTGGGCTACATTCACAACATTTTGTAGTTCCTTGCGGTCTTGGGCAGAGCAGGAGCCCGTACCAAGCTGTGATACAACCAGAAAGGATGCTTTCTACAGTTCTGTCGTAAATCTGTATGAGATCCTGAGGGAGTTTGGTAGGGCAGATGGGGAGATATTTTCATGAGTGGAAGAGTCTCGAACAAGCTACAAGTTAAAGGCCAGTCATTTAAAACTGAGGTGCAGAGAAATGTCTTCTCACAGAACATGGTGAATCTCTGGAATTCTCTGCTCCAAAGGATGGTAGAGACTGAATCATTAGAAGTATTTAGAATGGAGGTGGATAAATATTTGATAGATTGAGGAATAGAGGGCAATGGGGAAATGGCTCACAAAAGGAGGCCGGTATTGATCAGCTCTGATTGTATTGAACGGCAGGGTCGCTTGAAGGGCCTGGTGGCCTCTCCTGCTTCTATTTCTTGTGATCAGTTGCTGCAGGTTCCAGTTTCCGCCCAGATTGAGGTAAGAAATGGAAAGAGGCAGAATGAAAGTGTTTTACTCACAGATGTTGGAGACGGGGAAGTTTGAGCTGGCTGAAGATCAATCTTCATTTACACAAAGCCCGCGCTCTGATTGGCTGGAGGAACAGAGTCCTTCCGGTCCTCCAATACGTCTCATTGGTCAACACCTCAGCGTGAAGGTCAGGGGGCGGGCTCTCCCCTGCACATGCGCAGTCCCGGGCCGGGGGGAGGGGGAGACCACCCGGCGGCTTCTCGCTCTGGCCGGAGCCGCCAGCCGCTTGTCTGGAAACCTTGGCTCGAGGAGAGAGAGAGAGAGAGGGGCTCCCGAGTCCGCGCGTGCGCACTGGAAATCCTAGGACGTCACCGCGGAGCAGAGTGATTCCTATTGGCTGATACAGAGCTCCATTGTGACGTCACAAGAGTTGTCCAATGAGCTTCAGAGTGAAACCTCCTCCTCTGGGCAACATCTGGGAGGAAATCAATGTTTCCCCCTTTCCATTTCTTTCCTCATTCTGGGGGAAATTGGGGACTTGCAACAACTGAAGGGTAAGGAAGTGAATCCAGTCTGTATATTCCACACATTTTTAGTCCAGTCATATGGGCAGAGATCTGTCTGGCAACCTGCATGGAGATTTTCACCTAGTGACGTTTGCTACCAAATAAAGCTGTTGGACTTTAACCTGGTGTTGTGAGACTAAGAAGTCTTAACCCCAGTCCAACACCGACATCTCCACATCCAGGACAGGAAGCAATGAGCATGGATCTGTCAATCAGCCTCAATCATCAACTTCAGGAGAATTGGGAGGGTGAATATTAGATACAACAGAGTGAGAATGGAGGGAGAGTGTGTGGGATGGAGATTTGTAGCCTTTGTGGAATGAGAGAGAAAGAATGTTTCATAGAAGCTGGAATTGTCTGTTCTGAATTTTGATCCTGTACTGATACTGATGACATGTGTCAACTTGTTTTACAGGATATTGAAAGAGGAATCACAGGCTGAAATTTCAGATGTCAGGTCTAGATCTGGCAGAGTCATATTCCTTGGAACCTGAATATCATCGGCCATTGAACCTGGAAGGAGATTTGAAAAGATTTCAAACATCAGTGTGATTGGAAAAGCATCAACACACTTCCACATGCAAGTGAGAGTGTTCCAGTGCATTGACTGAAGAGCTTTAACCAGTTACACAGCCTGAATAAATATCACACCATTCACAGTGGGGAGAGACTGTACACGTGTTGTGTGTGTGGACGAGGCTTGAACTGATTGTCCACCCAAGGCAGAGGCAAGGACGCCTGCATCATGGAGAAACCATGGAAATGTGCAGACTGTGGAAAGAGATACAAATCCCCATCTCTGCTGGATGCTCATCGGCGCAGCCACACTGGGGAGAGGCCGTTCATCTGCTCTCAGTGTGGGGAGGGATTCATTCGACACTCCCACCTGCAGTTGCACAAGCGAGTTCACACTGGAGAGAGACCATTCACCTGCTCTCAGTGTGGAAAAGGATTCACTGTGTTATCCACTTTGCAGAGACACCAGCGAATTCACACTGGGGAGAGGCCATTCACCTGCTCTGAGTGTGGGAAGCGATTCAACCAGTTATCCAATTTGCGGACACACCAGCGAATTCACACTGGGGAGAGGCCATTCACCTGCTCTCAGTGTGAGAAGAGATTCACTCGGTTATCCGACCTGCAGGCACATCACCACATTCACACTGGGGAGAGGCCGTTCACCTGCTCTCAGTGTGGGAAGGGATTCACTCGGTTATCCGACCTGCAGGCGCATCAGCGCATTCACACTGGGGAGAGGCCGTTCACCTGCTCTCAGTGTGGGAAGGGATTCACTCGGTCATCTGACATGCAGAAGCACAAACGAACTCACACTGGGGAGAGGCCATTCACCTGCTCTCAGTGCGGGAAGGGATTCACTCAATTCTCCAGCCTGCGGACACACCGGCGTGTTCATACTGGGGAGAGTCTGTTCATCTGCTCTCAGTGTGGGAAGGGATTCACTCAATTGTCCAGACTGCAGAGACACCAGCGTGTTCATACTGGGGAGAAGCCGTTCACCTGCTCTCAGTGTGGAAAGGGATTCAGTGGACAATTCCACCTGCAGAGACACCAGCGAGTTCACACTGGGGAGAGGCCATTCACCTGCTCTGTGTGTGGGAAGGGTTTCAGTCAGTTATCCAACCTGCAGAGACACCAGCGAGTTCACATGCGGAGAGGCCATTCACCTGCTCTCAGTGTGGGAAGGAATTCACTCAGTTCTCCCACCTGCTGAGACATCAGTGAGGTTACACTGGGGAGAAACCTGCTCAGTGTATAAAAAGGGTTCAGAATTTCATCACAGCTGCTGAGGCACCAACAAGTTCACAGGGGTTGGATTCTGCTGTTATTGTTTCTGCTCTCACATCCAGGACTGCATTTTGTTCATTCTCACAGTTGGTCATTGGTTGGAGGGTTTCTTTCTGCTGGACTGGCCGGTCTCAGCCTCCAGTGGGCTGATGCTCTTTGAGTCTTTTTGCAAATACCTTGTTTTAAATTTCACAAGAATCACAGAGTGACAGGGTGTTAGGAAGGTCAGAGATATTTAGTCAGTATTTCTGTTTGAAACCCCCTCAAATCCCCATCCAATTTCCTTTGTAATTGATTGTTTCCACTTCCTCCACCCTTGTAGGGAGTGGGTTCCAAGTCAATACCATTCGCTGCAGCAAAATATTCTTCCTCACATTCCTCCCCCTGCATCTCTGACCCAAAACCTTAAATCTGTGTCCCCCTCGTCCTTGTCCTATCAGCGAATGGGAACGACTTTTCTTTGTCCACCTTATCTAAACCTGTCAGAATCTTGTTCACCTCTATCAAATCTCCCCTCAACCTCCTTTGCTCCAAGGGGAACAACCCCATTGTTGTTGCCCTCATTGACATTGACAATAAAGAACAAACTAACAGAATATGTTAATACCTGAAATCAAATTGGAATGTTGAATTTCTGTTTTAAAGAGATTGTGAATATATTGTCCTGGACAATAATGAAATTGGGATAACTCACCTTGGGTGTGGTTGAATTTAATATATTAATCTGGTATCCGCCAACAGTTAGTGAGTCTGGAATGTGTAGCTGGAAATCACTGCAATAGCACTGTGGATGTATTTACAGGCATTGTAGCAGTTCAAGAAGGCAGTGTTGGGGTTGACCGTGGCCGAGGCAGCTACATACAGCCACGTATTCTGTTATAATTGAAGGACTGCAGATTGAATGTGAAGCATTATGGGACTGGATTGTCTTGACCACATTCCTGTGACAGCTCAGTTTCTGCAATTACGGACCATTAAAGCTGCTTAGCAGGGTCCCAACACAGGACCTGGTGAGAATATTTACTGGGAATGAGTTGGGATTAAACTTATCCCAGGACCGGCTGGTGTTCAGCGACTGAGATACCTGAATCTGTAAAAAGGGAGATCTGACCAATCAACAAACAGTGGTAGGTCGTTGGTTAAGAAATTAAGAGGCATTCTCAGGCATTGTTTAAATTTGTGACCTGATAGTCAGCGAAGTGACAGAATACTCCAAGTAGCACTGGACTGAAAAGCAGACCCTCTGAGTGTAGATCATAATTGTTATTATCTTACCCCATCATGGCCAGTGAAAAATCAGAGCTCGAGTGGGTACCGTGTTGATGTGGAAATTTTCCTGCTTCTTGACTGTGGTAGAATGACTCAATAAAGTTCGTTCCGACAAAATAACTCGTCTCTATTCGTCTGACGAATTTATTGGAATTCTATGAGGATGTGTCTAGTGCGGTGGATAGAGGGGAACCGGTGGATGTGGTGTTTCTCGATTTTCAGAAGGCGTTTGATAAGGTGCCGCACAAAAGGTTGTTACAGAAGGTTAGGGGGCATGGAGTTGGGGGTAGGGTGTTAGCGTGCATAGGGGATTGGCTGTCAAATAGGAGGCAGAGAGTGGGTGTCAATGGTTGCTATTCGGATTGGTGGTTGGTGACTAGTGGAGTGCCCCAGGGATCGGTGCTGGGGCCTCAGCTATTTACCATTTATATAGATGACCTGGAGGAGGGAACTGAGTGTATGGTGTCGAAATTTGCTGATGACACCAAGATTGGTGGAACGGCAAATTGTGCGGAGGGTGTGGAAAGTCTGCAGAAGGATCTAGATAGGTTGGGTGAATGGGCCAGGAACTGGCAAATGGAATTTAATGTTGGCAAGTGTGAAGTTGTCCACTTTGGTAGGAATAATGGTAGGAAGGACTACTACTTACATGGCGAAAAACTGCAGCATGCAACGGTGCAGAGGGAGCTCGGGGTCCTTGTACATGAGTCGCAAAAACCCAGCCTGCAGGTGCAGCAGGTGGTCAGGAAGGCGAATGGGATGCTGGCCTTTATAGCGAGGGGATTGAATATAAAAGTAGGGAGGTCTTGCTGCAACTGTACAGGGCACTGGTGAGGCCGCAGCTGGAGTACTGTGTGCAGTTTTGGTCGCCGCACTTGCGCAAGGATATTTTGGCCCTGGAGGGAGTGCAGAGGAGGTTCACTAGGCTGGTACCAGAGTTGAGGGGGTTGAGCTACGGAGAGAGGCTGAATAGACTGGGCTTGTACTCGTTAGAGTTTAGAAGGATGAGGGGGGATCTCATAGAGACGTATAAGATGATGAAAGAGATGGATAGGGTAGAGGTGGATAGGTTCTTCCCGCTCAGAAAGGACAGCAGGACTAGAGGGCACAGCCTCAAGATAAGGGGGGGGGTGCAGTTTAGAACAGAGTTGAGGAGGAACTTCTTCACCGTTGAAGTGGTGGAGGCTACCTCGCTAAATATATTTAAGACGTGGGTAGATAAGTTTTTGGTAGGCAAGGGGATTAAGGGTTATGGGGAGAAAGCGGGAAAGTGGAACTGAGCCACTTCAGATCAGCCATGATCTTATTGAATGGCGGGGCAGGCTCGAAGGGCTAGATGGCCTACTCCTGCTCCTATTTCTTATGTTCTTATGTTTTCTGAAAGACTGCATGCAGTATTGGTAAAAACTTGAGTTTGGAGAGCTGTCGTTACGACTTGCTAATTCCTTCTCAAGTCCACCCTTACATAAAGAATCAATTCAGTATTTATACAGAATCATTATCAGTTTGCATGACCAGAGATTATTCAGGAATTTGATTAACAGAGGCATCATAAATAATGGTACAACTTGCTACCTCCTCAAACTCTTTGTCTCATCATTCATACCTTTATCTTGTCCTTTTTATAGAACAGATGAAGGCCGATGACTTTGTCATTTCTGACCTTATCTTGTCTCACTCATACAGCTCTAGGTCATGTGGAGTCAGCCTTATCAGGTCTTACAGAGATTAGGCACAGCTTGACCTTCTCTGATCTTATTTGTGTCTTAAGTTATGCGGAGTCAGTCTTATTAAGTCTTACAGGGGTCTGGCATTTTGGAATAGCTTGATCAGCTTTCCTAATTTTGTACCAAATACTTGACCAATTTTCCCATCATGCCACTACTTCATTCGTACAACTTCACAATATGTTACAGAGAAGCAACCCAGGAGAACTGGATTAATTGTTGGATTATCCAGTGACATGTTACAGAGCAGAAATCCAGGAGAACTGGATTAATTGTTGGATTATCCAGTGACATGTTACAGAGCAGAAATCCAGGAGAACTGGATTAATTGTTGGATTATCCAGTGACATGTTACAGAGCAGAAATCCAGGAGAACTGGATTAATTGTTGGATTATCCAGTGACATGTTACAGAGCAGAAATCCAGGAGAACGGGATTAATTGTTAGATTATTCGGTGACATGTTACAGAGCAGAAATCCAGGAGAACTGGATTAATTGTTGGATTACACAGTGACATGTTACAGAGCAGAAATCCAGGAGAACTGGATTAATTGTTGGATTACACAGTGAAATGTCACAGAGCAGAAATCCAGGAGAACTGGATTAATTGTTGGATTATCCAGTGACATGTTACAGAGCAGAAATCCAGGAGAACTGGATTAATTGTTGGATTACATAGTAATATGTCACAGAGCAGAAATCCAGGACAACTGGATTAACTCTGTGTGTGTGTGCGTGTGTGCGTGTGTCCCTGGGCACAGTTCCCAGAGTGTTTAAAATCCAGCATCTGTCTCTCTTCAGAGCTGCTGCTTAAAGACACATTTGCAGCATTTATCTGATAGAAACTTCACTCTCATTCTCTCCATCCCCTCCCTCAGGCAGTGCTTCTGTTCTTAACAAAAGTCTAAGCTTTTTTTTGCAGTTCTGATTTCTGGTGAGTCATTAAACACTAAGCACAGGGCAGACACATTTAAACACCCAGACAGACAACAACAGACAGATTGCATTGTAAATCAGAAGTGCAATTGTCAATGCAGCAACAAAGAACTTTGCAAGATTTTTCTTCACGCAACTTAAGGAAAAGGGAACTTTGCAGGAACCAGCAAAGGGTGCAAACCTGTAGCTGACAGAGTCTTGAACGAACAAGTTGTATAATCTACATTTACACTGGCCCCTCTCTCTCTCTCTGGCAGTGCAGGGCTGCGAGTTAATTTGACCCAATTTTCTCTCAGCTCCTGGTGCTGGTAATGTGAAGCTGGGATGGGGGATGGGGGTGGGGGAGGGGGTATAAGAGAGAGAGAAAGAGCGAGCCTTGGGATAAACCATTTGCCTGGTGCTCACACACTACACCCCCACACACTCAGAGACAGGTTGGTGTTGAACTGGGCCATATCTGGAGTAGGTGTGTCCAGATGAGGTGTGGGAGATGTGGTTGGATGGGGGTTGATTGGGGAGGTGTGGACAGTTTCTGTGACTCAGTGAGGATATAAAAAGCTGGGTATACATTGTTTTCTCTCTACATGTGGGTTGGTAAGTATCAGGTAAACTCTGTGAGTGAATCATGGAGTTCCAGCTCTAATATTTTAATCCCCCTTTACCCAGCACAAAGCCCCTGGCCCAGGATCTGTCTCCCCCACCATGAGAGAGGGGACTGGAGGAGTTTGAGAGATCACCGAGGGAAAACATACGATGGTGAGTATGAACCTCTTCTCTTTCTGTCTGCACCTCTTTCCCACCCCAGCCCTGCTTTTCTCTATTTGTAACGTCCCCTCAATCTTCCTCTCTCTCTCTCTCAATCTTTCTTTATTTATCTTTCTTTTTTTCCCTGGACTTTTTTTCCTCTGGGCTCCTTTTTTCCCGCACTCTTTTTTCCCCCCCAGACTCTTTTTTTTTTCCCCTTGCTCTTTTTTCCCCTGCCCTGCTCTCTTTTCCACCCCCTCCCCTCACTAGATCCCAAGCACACCCCCTCCTCCCAGTCCTTCTGTTCCCACTCTGGCCCCCAGCCCTCTGCAAATCCCTCCCCAGTGGCTCCCTCAGCCCCCTCGCCCCACCAAATCCCTCAAAGCCTATACTTCCCCTGTCCTGAATCCCCCTCTGTTCACCCGCCGATTCCCTGTCCCCTCTGCCCGATCTCCTTCGATCCAACTCTAAGCCCACCCCCCAAAAATCTCTCTCAGAACCCACTGCCAAAGCCCTCTAAGTCCCTCTGAATCCCCCAAGGTCCTGCCCCAATTCCTTAATCACCCCCCTAAAGACTCCTTATAACACCCCTGCCAAACCCAAGCCCCCTAACTCCCACGTCCAATCCCTCCTAAGCCCTCGAACTCAAACCTCTCAAGTCCTTTCCAGTCCGGAATCCCTGAGTCACCTCCCCCGCTCTGAATCCTTCAACGTGCCCCCAATTCTAACCCTGAAGGCCAACCCTAAATCCCTCTCTGAATCCCCCCTCCTGAATTGCTATAAATCCCATCCATCCTTGATCCCTTTCCCTCTGCCCTGACATTCACCCTCCTGCTCTAACTCTCTCTCCCACCCAGATACCCTCTCAGTTCTAAGCCCCCGAGATTCCTCTGGAATCCCCTTGAACATTTCCCTGGATTGCCTCCCTTCCGGCATCCCTCTATCCTGCTGCTCCTCAAATCCCATTCCCTTCAATCACTGAGCCCCAAACCGTGTCTTTTAATTCCCTCCCCCCACTACAGAATCCCCCTAAGCCCCCCCACCCCGCGTCCCTCCTGTATACCTCAGAGCTTGAGAAACCCCCCTCTGTCTCCCCTTCCTGAATCCTCTCAATTTTCCCCGATTCCCGCCCTCTCAGTCCCCACTGCTGAATCTCTGAATCCCAAAGTCCCCACAAGACCGTCCCTTAAATCTCCCTGAATCCCTCTAATTCCCCACCACAATCCCTCTGAGTCTCCTCCTCATCCCTCTCCACTCTCCCCTTTAATCCCTCTCATTTCCACCCCCCCGACTCCAACTGAACCTGTTGTCCCTCCCCGCAATCCCTCTAATTCTCCTGCCCACCGAATCCTTCCCTCTCAGCCCTGTACCACCGCTGCCCGAACCCTCTTCAATCCCCCTCCAAATCCCTCTCAACCCTCTATCCCCCCACTGTCCAATCCCCCGCTGCCCAAACCCTCCTCAGTCACCCGCTGCTGAATATACCCCTAAGTCTCCCCCCCTCCACTCCCTCCCTGTGAACAGCCCCTAGGCAGACCGACAGACACCCACCCCCCACCCCAATCAATCCCCCTCCACTCCCCCTGTAAACAACTCCTGGTTGAGTTGGATCTGGAAACTCTGCCCATTTAAAATGTTCAAATGATGAATTCCCCCAACACGGTTATAACATCCCTGTCCCCTCTCCTCCATTGTCCCTTCTCTCTAATAACCTCTGACTCTGGACAGCCTGTGTTGTAATATTCCCCCCTCTTGTACAAGAGACCACCCCCCCTCCCCCACCCCTTCCCTCTCTGTCTAATAACCCCTGGCTCTGAGCAAGCCCCTGTATTACAAACTCCCCCTTTAGTAGTTTTTGTGCTGCTTCCCCATCTGCTGTGTTCCTGGCAACTCGCTGCTTGTCAACAGTGAACCTCTGATCTGTCCTGTCCCTCACGAAAGAGAGAGAGAGATAAGAGACAAAGAGAAGCAGAGAGATGGAGATAGGGAGGATGCTGCTATAGTTCAGACAATGATTCACAGACAGATGGAAGCAGAGATTGGAGAGAGAGATAAGAGACAGAGAGCTGGAGATAGGGAGAATACTGCTGTGATTAAGACAGAATGACTGGCAGAGAGAGAGAGATAAGAGACAGAGAGATATAGAGATGGAGATAGGGAGAATGCTGCTGTAATTTAGACAGAATGATTCAGAGAGTGGGAAGCAGGGAGCAGTAGAGAAAGGGAAGCAGATAGTTAGAGACAGAAAGAAGCAGAATGAAAATTAAAGTTCTATTTATTAGTCACAAGTAGGCTCACATTAACATTGCACTGTGAAAAGACATAGAGATGGAGAGAGGATGTTACTGTATTTCCGACAGATTGAGTCACAGAGAGGGCAGCAGAGATAGAAAGGGACAGAGAGATGGAGAAGGAGCTGCTGTGATCGAGATAAAATGACCCACAGAAAGGGAGAGATGAGCAGAGAGGCTGAGATACAAAGTGAGATGTCGAGATGAATCGAAAGGGGGGCTTTGGCAAGACAGACTGACAAAGTTTCAGAAAGAGAGAATGAGAGAAAAAGGGAAAGATGCTGCCATTGTGAGAGTTTGAGGTATAGAGGATGGGGAGAGACAGGGATTGGAAAGATGTGGAGAAACAGTTCTGAGGATGGGGGAGTTGCACAGACCGAGCTTCAGGGAGAGGGATTGGAATCTGGGATTACATTGGAGCAGGGATCACTCGAACACACTGACACACAGACCACTAACCCTCAGTGTAAAAGCCCCACCAGTCTATCTGTGTATAAAAATGAACAAAGACACGTGGAGTTTTATTAATATTTTCTCTCTGGCTATATCTCTTGTCCGAGGATTCCTCATGGCAAAACTATTTGTTCTGTGCATCATCAAAGCTTCCAAAGGAATTCTCTTTGAAAGAAAGAGAAAATAAAATTAAATTTGATTGAAAACAATAAAAGGCACAGCAAGATCCCAGGACTTGCTGAAATTCACAATCTCACTGGGGACTGGGGGGAGAATTTATTTTCACATCTTCATTATTAAACACTGACAAAATGGGAACACATTTCAAACGAAATGAACTTCCAAATGCCTCGTGACTATCCCGATATTTAATTTATTAAACACATCAAAGCATTCTGGGTGGGTGAGCGCTTTACCCCAGAGACAGGCCGGTGAATTAACACAGGAGCCCCCAGTGAAGTTCCCACTTCTATAAGACACCCCCCTCCCTGTTTCTCCCTCTCTGTCTCTTACACATTTCCCCCAGATCGATACCTATCCAATACCTCATCTCTGCTCCTGTCTCTGGATAACCTGTCCTGATCTCTGCTCTGTTTTTCTATCTCAGGACAAATCTGGATTGAAATTCTCTAACTTTCTGTCTGACCGTTTAAAATAAAACCTCACAATCAAAAGAGAAATGAGAGAGGGAGAGCAGGAAATTCCACAATCCCATCCTGAAGTGGCTGCTGCACATTTTTTTGAACCATTGAATCCAGCCACTTAAACCCTGTTGGGGAATGCAAAAGGGCTCCTGAGAATTAGGCCTTGAAGTGAGGCCTAGTCACAGAGGCTGCATTATATCTCAGCTAGAAAGAACAAATCTCCCTCTCCCCAGTTAACCAGAACAATCCTCTCCATCCACACCCACAGATCCCAGCGCCCTGTCTAAAAACACAAGCACGACTCTGGGATTGAGACCAAGCCTTTCCCCAGGCTCAGGAATTTGAATTTCTGCTCCCTCTCCCTCCTGAGTGCTTTACAGTGAGAGAGAGACTGAGAATGTTACAATCCGGATCCCACAGGGAATCCCACACTGCAGGAGGAGACCCCCACCCCCACAGCCTCTGTCTCTTTCCCCAAGCCCCTGACACTCCCCACCCCTTCTCCATTCACCCTGCTTCTCTCTTGTTACCCATCTCTTCTTCCCCTCCATCTTTTTTACATTTAAAGTGTGGGGTACAGTCACAGTGCGAGGAATATGGTGGTGGGGGGGTGGGGAACAGAGCATGAGTGCGCAGCAAGATCCCACATACAAACAGCCTGAACAGGGCCAGATACAAAGTGGTATTGTGAGGACTGGGGTCAAGTGAGTGGGAAATAAGGGAACTAGACATCTCCCTCTCTCTCCCTCTCCACACAAGACCCCCCCCACAAGATCCTTGCCTCTTCCCACCCCCTCACTGCAACCCCCACACAAACCTCACCTCTTGCTGTCTTTTCTTGGTTTTCCTTCTCTCTCTCCCCCTCTCTGTCTCTTTATTTCTCTCCCTCTCTCTCTCTCCCTGTCTAATATGATGAAGTTGTTGAAGTGGAAATTTTCCTGCTTCTTGACTGTGGTAGAAAAACAAGTTTGTTTCAAAAGAACAACTAGCCTTTATCACAAAACTGCATGCAGTATACGGCAGAATCTTGGGAACAGAGAGCAGTTAGTACAAGCTGCTAATTCTGTCTCAAGACCGCCTTTACTCTAAGAATCAATTCAATAGTTATACACTTTTCTTATCAGTTTGCATGACTTCAAGCTTATTCAGGAATTTAATTAGTAATACAAACAGTAGCAACATCATTAACTGTGTTATAACCCGGTGACCTCCGAGACCTCTTTGTCTCATCAATAATATCATTATCTTGTCCTTTGAGGGAAGGAAAAGGTTCTGTGATTCCTTCATCTCTGACCATATCTTGTTTTCTGATGTAATGGAAGATTCTGTGACTCCTTCACCTCTGACCTTATTTTGCATGTGTAGTCCCAGGGTACGTGGAGTCAACCTTATCAAGACAGACTGAGGTCAGGCATTTGGCCTTCTCTGGTTTTATTCAGCCTTTGTTGGCCTTACCAGGTCGGGCAAGGGTCAGATATTTAGGAATCGCTTGGTCAGTCCTTTTTGTACCATACCAAACAGTTAACCCATCATGCCACTACTTAGCTCGTACAATATCACAAAGTTGCATATACAAGGTTAAAAATGAGGTGTTTGACAGATGTAAATATTGAAAAGAAATGCTGAGAAATCCAAAAAAATTCATCTTGCATTGATTCTTTCGAAAGCCTGTGTCTTTGGGATTTTAAACTGCAGAAGACAACTTTGTAACATCTGTGTCCAAAGCAGCAGCCAGAATCCCAGCAGCAAAACAGGCTTTGAACTGGACCAATGATTTTAAAACAAGCTCTCAAACACAACAACCAATTGCATTCAACTTGAAGTGTTGGTGACAGCCTCAAGCCACTCAAATTGCAGGAATACTGTGAGGAAATTCTAGGTATTTAAACCCGGACAGGAGGAAATAACAGGGAGAGGCGGACCTTGCTGCCTCTTTAGACTGAAGGAGGGAGAGTCTGATACTGAATCCTGCAGTAATATATACAGCTTCATCACATCACCCTCTAAATAGAAGCCAACTCAGAAAATATTCCAGACTGAAGCATCAGAAGAAAGTTCACACTTCCAACAGACGGCTGGTATTATATTATCTGAGGGTAATTCTATTCTGTAATGATCTATTTCATTATTCCTGAGTTGGTCTTGTCATTGGAACAGCATTCTATTGGGGAGTTTATTCAGTTTGTTCATTATTTTAATAAGGTTGTCACCCTGTCTGAATTAAAGACCGGTTGGTTGTTCCTGATAGAGAGAGTGTTAGATCCTGCTTTTATTTACCAATTCCTCCCACAGTCTGAAGATGTGTGGGTTAGGCGGGCTGGCTGTGTTAAATTGACCCCAATGTCCGGGGGATCAGCAGGTTAAAAGTGCGGGATTACGGGTATAAGGCCTGGGTGGGATTGTGGTCGGTACAGACTAGATGGGCCAAATGGCCTCCTTCTTCAGTGTAGGGATTCTATGTCTAAAACCAGTAGCTCCCTACTATCTCACACACACTTATTTAGAATTACGAGATGAGTTGTATCCTTTTGGTGGGGGGTGGGTGTAGGTTCCAAAACTGTGCAGCGTTTTATCAATATTAAAAATTCCACAATCGCATCCACCCTTCCTGAGTCAAAGAATGAATGATTCAAATTACAATGAAGGTAATTCTGCACAGCAAGATCCCACTGGCAGTACCACAATGGAGGAGGACACCCCCCCCAGAGTCTGTGTCTCTTTCCCCCTGCCCCTCCTGAGACCCCCACTCCCTCTCTGTTTAGTTCTCCCTTCATTTCTCTATCTCTCTCTGCCTCCTCCCCCTCCTCAACCCTTCTCCTTCCCCTCAATCTTTTCTGTTTAAAGTTCTGCTCACGGTCACAGTGCAAAGAATAGGGAGCCAGATACATCTGTATACACAGCAAGATCCCACACACACACACACATAAAACCTGGTGAGGGCCAGGTTCAATAAATATTGTGGGTGAGGACTGCAGGAGAGTGTGGGAAATGGGATCCACACCTCTCTCTCCTTCTCTTTCCAAATTAAATTGACAACAATTCACACTGGTGTTTTCTTAGAGTTTAGAAGAATGAGGGGAGATCTCATTGAGACGTATAAGATGATGAATGGGATGGATAGGATAGAGGTGGAGAGACTCTTCCCGCTCAAAAAAGACAGTAGGACTAGGGGGCACAGCCTCAAGATAAAGGGGAGGCGGTTTAGAACGGAGTTGAGGAGGAACTTCTTCACTCAAAGGGTGGTGAATCTCTGGAATTCTCTGCCCGTTGAAGTGGTGGAGGCTGCCTCACTAAATATTTTTAAGAAGCGGGTTGATGGGTTCTTGATAAGAGAGGGGATTAAGGGTCATGGGGAGAGGGCGGGAAAGTGGAACTGAGCCACGACAGATCAGCCATGATCTTATTGAATGGCGGGGCAGGCTCAAAGGGCTAGATGGCCTACTCCTGCTCCTATTTCTTATGTTCTTATGTTCTTTCACATTTTATTGAAAGATGAAATATAGATGGGAATGTCTGGGAGGGGTGTAAGGATTGGTCAGAACACTGGAGAGACAGAGAAATTCTATACCCCCCCCCCCCCCCAATCCAAATAGAAATTCCTGGGAAAAGGGAGAGAGAAAAGAATCTGGAGTCACACAGCACAGGAACAGGCCCTTCGGCCCACCAGCCCTATGCTGGCCATCAAATCCCAGTCTATACTCCTCCCATTCCCCAGCACTTTCTCCACACCTTACAATGCCTCAGCAATTAAAGTGCTTGAATTTACCCAATCCCCTTTCAAGCTTTTTCCTTGAACCCACTTTGTGGCCCGTGAGCAAGATTTTGTTTAAAAATAAAAATTGTGGTCGTTGCAGCAGTGCGGACAAAGGCCACAGGCCCAGTGTGTGCACAGCAAGATCCCATTATCAGCAGCCACAATGTGAACCTAAATCAGATGGGACACAGTCCTACCCCCCTCCCCCAATACCCTTCACCCTTTCGCCTGCTCTGAGCCCCCTTCCTCACTCACTACCGTGTGTGTGTGTGTGTGTGTGTGTGTGTGTGTGTGTGTCTGTGTCTCTGTGTGTGTGTCTCTGTGTCTGTATCTGTGTGTGTGAGGCCCAGGCTGGTTTTTGCGTTCCTATGAGCATTCATTGAAGACACAGTCATGGAACATTAAACTTGCCTGGCAGGGCCTCCCATATCAGCACACAGGCAGCTACTTTGAGAGACTGCCAGCAGTACAGACTAGTCAGAGATAAGGGTGCCCTGAGAAGAGTAATTCACTGTGAAAGCTCGGGGATGGTTGATAAGATGTAGCAATTCTCTGATTGTAATGAACATTCTGAAGAAGGAAAGGGTTATTGAAGTTTGTAATACTCAGAGATTTGTACAGAGTATTGTACGACTTGTTTTCGTGTATCCCAGGCAGATAAGAAAAGCAGCTGTCCTTGCTGTTGTACACAAGTTTATGGTTTTCCAGCTAATTGTGTTCTAACTCAGCAAGTATCCGTTGTGTCTTTTAATATTGTGTTACATGCATGCCTTTTGTGATCATATAACAATAAATTCATACATATCTATTACATACTACCGATAATAATTGCTATACAGGTACCTTCAAATATAGAATTGTTATATAGGCCCCTGTACCCTTGAATGTCAGTTGATTTGTTTGTGCAAAACCTGTAATCTTGTATGCCGTACGCCAGCTAAACAAATCGCAGATGTGTGTCACATAGAGGGATAGAACAGAGACAGTCGAGGCCTTGAGATAACTACGATTACATGGACTACGCCAAGGATGAATCATCGAGGCAGCAATATTCATGAGAAACTGCGGACAGGAGCAAGAATATGAGTATAAATATCTGCTCGTAACCTATATTCAGGGAGAAGTCTAGAGAACTTCTGTTGGGGGCCTGATTTCTCCCACAAGCTTGTGAATAAACTGCTGTGCTTTGACTCACAGCTAGACTCAGAGGTACTGTTACCTCCAACAATTGGTGCCGAAACCCAGGATCTGTTTACAGGTCCGGCTGAATGGCCACGACCGGAGCTCAGGGACAGATCACTGAACTAATAAAGTGAGTCAAACTCCAGTAGGTAATTGTAATAATCTGTGATGAGAGTGTGTGCTTTGGGAGAGTGTAAGAGTGAAAGACGTCTGAACTGAACACATGTGGACAAGGAGGCATCCGTCTCTAACCCCAGCCTTAGACTGAATGTTAAGAGGGGAAATCAGGATTTGAAGTGGGAGAAGAGACTGGAGAAAGAGATGCCTGGGGTGTAATGTTCAGATGTGAGTGAGAAAGAGACTATCTGAGTGATGACTGGAGTAGAAGGAAAAGCCTTCTGAGAGAAAGCTGGCTTAATAGTGTAAGCTTAAAAGCGTAGGCGGTGATATGGAGGGATCTGATCACCCCTGACAGGTATCCCCGGACTCTGATAAGACCGACCTAGGAGTGGGAGAGCAAGAAGGGAGAATAGAAGACTCCAGGTGGTGAGTATAAACTTATCGGTGGTGTGGTGGGACAAGGACAGTGGGGATCTCTGATAAATAAGTACATGACTGAGAGAGGCTCATTCATTAAACAGATGAGAAAAGGGGGATGGGATTTATCCCACCCGCTAGACCAACAACAGAAATGGTTGGAAAAGCAAAAAAAAGGTCAGAACTAAGAAAATGGGAGTTCTCTTAGTTCACCAATTGGCCGGATGAATTAAACAGGTCTCAGTCTCAAGTAAGAAATGGGCTGACGACAAAACAAAAATCAAAATGTTGGAAGCATGCAACAGAGAACTAGAAAAGAGAAACAAGACAAAGAAAGGAGTATTGTTAATACATCAGTTAGCTGGACTAATTGAGTAAGTAGACACTTCCACTAAGAAGTCGAGAGAGGATAAAAAAATGATTAGCTAATAAGAATCCAGTGTAAGGGAGCTGGAGAAACAAAACCTTAATGTAATAGGGCTATTTAAAAGTGATAAAAATAAATCTTATTTTGGATTATTTGGATCAGGCTTTTTGTTAAATTTGAAAATGTATTCTTGATAGAACTGACAATGAAAAGATAAATGGAAAGAATTATTCCTGCATGTATGAAGTGATGATGTTCATCTGAGTGAACTTACTCCTCTGCCCCTCTGCTGAAACAAGCAGGGACTTAAACCCATTCTATCCCAGACAGGATAGATCTGTGAGTTATAATACTTGCAGTAATTTTAAGACATAAAGTCAAAAATTTAATCGAAAATGGAGTTACATAAGGTAGAATGGGAGTGTGTCTTTAATAATGGGAATACTGTCATAGTGCATTCGAATTAAAATGTGATATACAAAGGAGTGAATCATCCATGAAACTGGAGGCGTAATTCTGAACACAAAACACACGCTGTTATGAATTGGAATATGGGAAGATCGGAAGCTGTATTAAATGCCAGATGGGCTAAAAGGGAGTGCCCACCTATAATACCAAATTGACAGATCAATATAATTAGAGATAAGGGAAATAGTTCAGTGGAATAAATGAGCTAAGAAAATGCTGAGGAAGTGTTAAAACTGTTAAAGATTAAAGCGATAAAATTTCTTGAATTTACTCCTGATTTGAGTTTAGTTACAGTTTGGAAGAAAGAAGAATAAAGGTGACTGTCTTAATCAACTTTCTGTATTCTGTTAGAATGTTTTACTTTCATCCCAGTTTAACATGTTAAGTTTGAAAGAATGTGGTAAATATACTGTCTAATAGTAGACAGTAAAGTCGCCAGTTTAAAATATATCAAGTTAGTGAAATGAATGGTCGTTCTGATTACTCCAAGTTCCAACAGGAGATTAATCAATTAAAATCTCAGTTGCCAATGCAAATTGCGCAGTTAGAATACTGTATTAAGGTCTGCAGAATATAGCAATTTACGAATGTCTGATAGTTTAGTATTCTGTAACTGGTTAAAATTATGTACTGCCATTAGAATATCATGTGCTATCTATTGTTCAAGGTTTGCCAAATATAAAAACACTGCAAAGCTCAAAATCTAGCCAGTTAAGAATCAAACCAAAATGTTACTAATCAATTAACTAGTATGTATTGTACCTACTTTGATTTTGATTTGGCGCCTGTTGTTTTACGAGGGTGTGGGGGGCTTTTGATCTGGAGCTTAGTTTAAAAATAGAAGCAGCTCGGATTAAAAGGGTTTGGATATCACGGTTTTGATATGTAAAGTGGTATGATACAACTGTCGCTTGATTATTTTTATTATACAGTGTAGCACTGCCATATAGACCTGAGAATAAAATCAAATCCTGAAAAGCATTAACCAATTTTGTATAATATATCTATATATCATATATTGTCTATAGATTAAAAACATAATTCTGTAGGAGCTTCCTGTTTTCCTCCATGAAAAGGCTATTTATTCCAAGCATTGAACTATTCTTTGCCATAACTTGTAATAACTTGAACAAATTAATATTAACATGACAGGAAGTGAAATTGGATTACTTGAGAGAGAGAGAGATAGAGAAAGAGTTGGAGACTGACTTCGCAACCAGACTCAAAAATCTTGCAGCATTCGACTGAACACAACAGATTATAACTTTTTGGTTATCTGTGTTTTTAAAGAGCTGGGTACAAACTGTCTCTGGCTGCATAAACAATTGGCATCTGTGACCACGAAACACTGCTATTTATCTCATGAGAAAATCTTCTTTCGAAGGGTCATTTCTGTTTAAACATCGCACTTTCAAATGCGGTCAAACAAATGATCAAATTAGATATAATGTAAGAGTCTATCCTATAAAGATTGGAGCTGTATGGCGTGTGATTTTAATGGGGAAAGCGATGTCTTTGATGGGATTACATACAAGTAAATGGACACTAGCTGAGTTAGAACACAATTAGCTGGGAAAATGATAAACTTGTGTACAACAGCAAGGACAGCTGCTTTCCTTATCTGCCTGGGATACACGAAAACAAGTCATACAATACTCTATACAAATCTCTGAGTATTACAAAGTTCATTAACCCTTTCCTTCTTCGATTCTTTCCCCAAAAGCTGTAAATCTCCATCCCACACACTCTCCCTCCATTCTCTCTCTGCTGTATCTAATATTCACCCTCCCAATTCTCCTGAAGGTGCTGATTGAGGCAGATTGACAGATCCATGCTCACTGCTTTCTGTCCTGGACACAGAAACCATAACAAATAGGGGCTGCGTCAGCATTAAGCCCATCGCATCTGCTCAAGCATTCATTGAGATTATTGGTTGATATCTTCAATATCTAGAAACGTATCAATCCCTCGCTTGAAATTACTTGATGACTGAGGCTCCATCATCCTCTGGGGTAGAGCATTCCAAAACTTCACCACATCCTTAGTTGAAGAAATCCTTCCTCATCTGAGCTTTTTCTCCATTTTCCAGCCTGTTCCAATAAGTCTAGACTCCCTTGTCATCCAAAAACTGTCTAAATCATCCTTGAATATATTCAATCCCTCCACTGGTCCCCATGAGAGGAAGCCAGATACTAACAATTCTCTGAGGGAAGAGATTTGTTCAAATATATAATGTAACTACAGTCCAATGTTACACAACCAGATAAGTGCATTTTATTACAGAGCCATAAATAATATATCTAATCTCTACCATATAACAATATCAGACACGTCTCTGTCCTATATTAGTTTACTGTCCCCTTTAATATATTTCAGAAATGAGATGGGCACATGAAGGAAATAAACTTGCAGGGGAAAGGGAGTATAGAAGGGAATGGGACTGCCTGGATTGTTCGACAGAAGTCGGCATGGACTTGAGTTACTGAATGGATTCCTTCTGTGCTACAATGACTCGATGAGTGGAAATATATAACAGAGCTACAATGCCTCATTACAAGACGAGAAATAATAAATGTACTTTGTTACAGAACCATAAATAATCTATCAGATCCACAATATAATAACACTCAGCATATCTCTGTCCTCTAATAATTTATTATTCTCTTAAATGTCAGCCATCTCCGAGGGAAACCCGCCCTTTAATTGTGAACATTAGGAAAGAGATCGTGTATATTCCACACATTGTTAGTCCAGTCAGATAGACAGATATCTGTCTGGCAGCCTGCATGGAGATTTTCAGCTCCCTGTGTCCAGGACAGGAAGCAGTGAGCATGGATCTGTCAATCAGCCTCAATCAGCACCTTCAGGAGAATTGGGAGGGTGAATATTAGATACAGCAGAGTGAGAATGGAGGGAGAGTGTGTGAGATGGAGATTTATAGCTTTTGGGGAATGAGACAGGAAAAAAATTGCGCAGAAACTAGAATTGTGTGCTCTGAATTTCTATCCTGTACTGACACTGATGACTTGTGTCAACTTGTTTTACAGGATATTGAAAGAGGAATCACAAGCTGAAATTTCAAACATCAGGTCTAGATCTGGCAGAGTCATATTCCTTGGGACCTGAATATCATCGGCCATTGAATCTGGAAGGAGATTTGAAAAGATTTCAAACATCAGCGTGACTGGAAAAGCATCAACACACTTCCACATTCAAGTGAGAGTGTTGCAGAGCCCTGACTGAAGAGCTTTAACCAGTTACACAGCCTGAATAAATATCGCACCATTCACAGCGGGGAGAGACTGTACATGTTGTGTGTGTGGACGAGGCTTCAACTGATTGTCCACCCAAGAGAGAGGCAAGACCACCTGCACCATGGAGAAACCATGGAAATGTGCAGACTGTGGAAAGAGATACAGAGCCCCATCTCTGCTGGATGCTCATCGGCGCATCCACACTGGGGAGAGGCCATTCACCTGCTCTCAGTGCGGGCAGGGATTCATTTGGTTCTCCCACCTGCAGAGACACCAGCGGGTTCACACTGGAGAGAGGCTGTTCACCTGCTCTCAGTGTGGGAAGGGATTCAACCAGTTATCCAATCTGCGGACACATCAGCGAGTTCACACTGGAGAGAGACCATTCACCTGCTCTCAGTGTGGGAAGGGATTCACTCAGTCATCCCACCTGCGGACACACCAGCGAGTTCACACTGGGGAGAGGCCATTCACCTGCTCTCAGTGTGGAAAGGGATTCGCTGTGTTATCCGACTTGAAGACACACCAGCGAATTCACAGTGGGGAGAGACCGTTCACCTGCTCTCAGTGTGGGAAGGCATTCACTCGGTCATCCCACCTGCAGACACACCAGCGAGTTCACACTGGGGAGAGGCCATTCATTTGCTCTCAGTGTGGGAGGAGATTCACTGACCCATCCAGCTTCCAGAGACACCAGCGAGTTCACACTGGGGAGCGGCCGTTCACCTGCTCTCAATGTGGGAAGGGATTCACTCAACTAACCCACCTGCTGAGACATCAGCGTGGTCACACTGGGGAGAAAGGGTTCAGAATTTCATCCCAGCTGCTGAGACACCAAGAAGTTCATGAGTGATATTCAGAGTTGGATTCTGCTGTTACTGTTTCAGCTCTCAGTTACATCCAGGACTGCATTTTGTTCATTCTCACAGCTGGTCAATGGGGAGGGTTTCTTTCTGCTGGACTGGCTGGTCTCATGGCTTTGCCTCCAGTGGGCTGATGCTCTTTGAGCTTTGTTACGATTGCCTGGTTTCAAATTTAACAAGAATCACAGAGTGACAGGGTGTTAGGAAGGTCAGAGATATTTAGTCAGTATTTCTGTTTGAAACCCCCCAGATGCCCGTCCAATTTCCTTTGTAATTGATTGTTTCCACTTCCTCCACCCTCGTAGGGAGTGGGTTCCAAGTCAATACCATTCGCTGCAGCAAAATATTCTTCCTCACATTCCTCCCCCTGCATCTCTGACTCAAAACCTTAAATCTGTGTCCCCCTCGTCCTTGTCTCATCAGTGAATGGGAACAAATTTTCTTTGTCCATCTTATCTAAACCTGTCAGAATCTTGTCCACCTCTATCAAATCTCCCCTCAACCCCTTTTGCTCCAAGGGCAACAACCCCAGCCTGTCATTGACAATAAAGGACAAACTAACAGAATATGTTACTGTCTGAAATCAAATGGGAATTTTTAATTTGTATTTTAAAGATATTGTGAATATATTGTCCTGGACATAATGAAATTGGGATAACTCACCTTGGGTGTGGTTGAATGGAATATATCAATCTGGTATCCACCAACAGTTAGTGAAAGTCTGGAATGTCTAGCTGGAAATCACTCCAATAGCACTGTGGATGTATTTACAGGCATTGTAGCAGTTCAAGAAGGCAGTGTTGGGCTTGACCATGGCCGAGGCAGCTACATACAGACACATATTCTGTTATAATTGAAGGACTGCAGATTGAATGTGAGGCATTATGGGACTAGACCGTCTTGACCACATTCCTGTGACATTCCAATGGGGAAATCTGGAGGACCGGAAGGACTCTGTTCCTCCAACCAATCAGTGAGCGGGGTTTGTGTGAATGACAGACTTCAGACAAACACAAACTTGCTTCTGTGGGAAATTGGGAACTTGCAGCAACTGAAGGGTAAGGAAGTGAATCCAGGGAGGCTTCAGATTCTGGAAAGTTTGGCCCAGGTCTCTCTTAAAGACATTGATATTCTTTGCTCCCTCGGCTTCATGCATCTATTTGTCTGGCTAAAAGGAAGGTCTTTTTCGTAATGTTCACAATTAAAGGGCTGGTTTCCCCAGGGGATGACTGACATTTAAGGGGTCAGTAAGCTAATATAGGATTGAGATATAGCTAGTGTTGTTATTTGGTACAGATTAGATATGTTATTTCTGGTTCTTTAATGTACATTTATTATTATTTCAAATCTTGTAATATTGTTTGTAGTGTGATGTTGTATCTGTTTAAGAATTTTTTTCCCAAAAACATGACCTCTGCAGTTGTAAATAAACCTTTTCAGTTATTTTTTACATTATGGCATCGGCTTGTCTACAAAGAGTTATTTTATTGCTCCTTAAGTGAATTACATGGATGTTGTTTTTATTTTGGGAATTGTTCTATAACTCTGCATTGTTAGGAGAAAAAGTCACTTGTTGGCAGGTCAGGTGACAGAAGTTCTTTTCTTTTCAGTTCTGAGCTGCAGTTTAGTTTTAGAAAGGGCATCAAGCTTCTCTCTCTCTTTCTCTCCCCCTATTTTATTTGGAAATTCTGTTTATCTGAAAGCAAGGCCTTGATAGCTTGTTTTGAATCTCTCTGGTGGTTTTGGGAAGCTGTTTTGACTTCAAACTGCTTTAAGTGAATCAACAGAACTGTAGAATTCATCCTAAGGACTTAATTCCACGATCACGTAGATTGAGTTTTTGTTCTGTTAAACCTGTGAAAGAGGTTGTTTATGTGATTGATTGGGGCAGCTCCTTTATTCATTAAGGGTTATACATTATCTTGGTTATTTTGTTTTGTTTGTTATTGATAAAACCTCTTGCTAATTTTCTTACTATACATGTTAACTATATTCTTAAATAAAGTTTGTTAAAAGCTCCCTCGTGGGTCATTTGAATCATACCTGAAGTGAAACATGTCATGCTTATCCTAGTCAACTACAAGAGGCAAACCTTATGATTCAGGCTAGGGTAGGATTATGACCATTCATTAGACTTTACTCAGATGTTCGCTTTTCAATCCAGTGCTACTCGGAATATACCGTCATTTCACCGACTGTTAGGTCACAAGTCCCTCACAGTTCTTATCACAAGTTTATGATAAAATAATTTAAACAATGCCTGAGAACGCTTCTTCTTAACCAACTACCTACCATTGTTTGATTGGTCAGACCCCCCTTTTTACAGATTCGGGTATCTCTGCCACTGAACACCGGCTAGTCCTGGAATAAGTTTAAGTCTAACTCATTCTGAGTAAATAAAAAGAGGAGTGTGAATGGGTGGGAATTGTATTCATCTGAACCATATTCCATTAGAATCATGTTTTATTCTGTTTGTTAACAGTTTAGTTAACCTGTTCACTGTTAGATAAATAAAGTGTTACTTGTTGATTTTATAGAGTGTGTCAGATAGTTATTTTGATTTAATCACTAAAACTTGCTGAAGAGCAGATCGTACCACTTCACACACTCACTTTAACAGATTATAGAGCAATGTTCTCCTCTTTGAGTGGTTAGGTGTTAGTTCTCAGAGACAGAATTAGTTTCCCCTTCACAACACAAGTATTTACGACTTATTAAGTAGCTACAGAATAAAGGAAATTGTGTTTAAGTACCAAATGTCAACTTTGTGTCTTTAGTAGAAGTTAAAACACACAGGTTTGGACTACAACAACACTTTTACGTTTACATTTTTCCTCATCCTTCTTTTTCATTTTCCACTTTCCAAGCTTCTATTTTTTCTTTTCTCAATTAATCCAGCAAGGATTTCAGACAGACCTCTTGGCCCAGCGAGTGGTGAGAATGTGGAACTCACTACCACAGCGAGTGGTTGAGGTGAATAGCAGGAATACATTGAAGGGGAAGCTAGAGACAGACAGGAGGGAGAAAGGAATAGAAGGATATACTGATGGGGGAGATGAAGAGGGGTGGGTGGAGGATCACGTGGAGCAGAAATATTGATTATAGACCAATTGAGCCAACTGGCCTGGCCCTGTGCTGTAGACTCAATGGAACAAAGGCAAATGTATTTATTTTAGATCTATCTGTAGTGGTAGGAAAAACATTATTTACTATCCAGGATTAAATAAATGTCCTTCATCAGCTTTTATGGATCATTTCAGTGGAAATGTGCTCTCCCAGGTTCAAAGAGCATCAGCCCACTGGAAGCAAAGCCATGAGACTGGCCAGTCCTGTTGAAAGAAACCCTCCGACCCTCCCACTTCACCAACTGTCAGAATGAACATGGTTCAGTCCTGGATGTGATTAACAGCAGCAATAACAGCAGAATCCAACCCGTCATCGCTTGTGAATGCGCTGGTGTCTCTGCAGGCTGGATAACTGAGTGAATCCCTTCCCACACACAGAGCAGGTGAAAGGCCTCTCGCCAGTGTGAACTCGCTGGTGTGTGAGCAGGGTGGATGTTTTACTGAATCCTTTCCCACACACGGAGCAGATAAATGGCCTCTCTCTGCTGTGAGCTCGCTGGTGTTCCTGCAGTGTGGATGAATGAGTGAATCCCTTTTCACATACATCGCAGGTGAATGGTCTCTCCCCAGTGTGAACTCGCTGGTGTTCCTGCAGGTTTGATAACCGACTGAATCCCTTCCCGCACTTGGAGCAGGTGACTGGCTTCTCCCCAGTGTGAACTCGCTGGTGATCCTGCAGAGTGGACGAATGTGTGAATCCCTTCCCACACACAGAGCAAGTGTACGGTTTCTCCCCGGTGTGAACTCGCTTGTGTCTCAGCAAATTGCTTGACTGAGTGAAACACTTCCCACACTCAGGACAGGTGAATGGTCTCTCCCCGGTGTGGCTGCGTCGATGGGTTTCCAGCTCAGATGGGCACTGGCATGCCTTCCCACAGTCCCCACAATTCCACGGTTTCTCCATGGTGCAGGAGTCCTTGTGACCCTCCAGGTTAAACAGTCAATTAAATCTCACACAGAACACGGGTACAGTCTCTCCCGGCTGTGAATGCTGTGATGCATTTTCAGGCTGTGTAACTGGTTAAAGTTCTTTCCGCACTCAGAGCACTAGAACATTCTCACTCGGGTGTGTCTGTGTCTTGTTGTTTTTCCAGTCACATTTATGTTATAAAAAATTCTGAAGCAGACAGAACATTAAAACATTTCTCCTTCTAGATTGAAAGGCAAATGATATTCAGGTCCTGATCAATTAAATGTCTGTCAGATGTTTATGTGATGTTTGATTCAGGATTTCTGTCTGTAAATCCTCACCTTCTGATATCTTGCAAAAGCAGATTACAAAAGTCATCAGTGTCAATATGGGATAGAAATTCAGAACAGCCAGTTTTAGTTTTTATGGAACGTTCTTTCCTCTCTCATTCCCCAAAAGCTGTAAATTTCCATCCCACACTCTCCCTCCATTCTTGATCTGTTGTATCTAATATTCATCCTCCCAGTTCTCCTGAAAGTGCTAACTGAGGCTGATTGACAGATCCATGCTCACTGCTTTCTGTCCCGGACACAGAGCTGAAAATCTCCATGCAGGCTGCCATACAGATGTCTATAACAGTGGATTAAAGTGTAATATATAGCACATTATTACTTGAGTAATGGTAGAGTGGGGATTTGAGGAAGATTTATACTTGGGCAGGGAGAGTACAGATCCTGGAACTTGCTGCCTATGAGGATGGTGGAACAGAAGATGATCAATCATTTCAAAATGAAATTGGATGGGCACTTGAAGGACATAAATTTTTCAGGGGAATGTTGATACAGAGATAAAACAGGACTGATTGGTTTGTTCTGCAGAGAATTGATATGCAGTCTATAACATGATGTGGAGATGCTGGTGTTAGACTGGGTGGGGGGTTGGTGGGTGTTGGCGGGCACAATAAGAAGTCTCACAATACCAGGTTAAAGTCCAACAGATATATTTGGCCACTCGTCTGATGAAGGAGCAGCATTCGGAAAGCTTGTGCTACCAAATAAACCTGTTGGATTTTAACGTGGTGTTGTGAGACTTCTTACTGTCTATAAGATGTAAGATGTGCAGGTTAGGTTGATTGGCCATGCCACTTAGTGTCTCAGGATGTGTGAATTAAGGCAATTAGGGCCAGGTAAATCCATGGTATTCTTGCGAAGAATGCTTTGTTGGAGAGACGATGCAGATTTGATGGGCTGAAAGGCCGCCTTCTGCACTGGAGGGACTCTGTGAGTCAAGCTCCCCAACAGACTCCTGTGCTGCAATGACTTTATGACTGGAAGTACATAATGTAGCTACAGTAATATATGACAAAACTAGAAATAATAAGAAATGGAAAGGGGGAGAAAAGAAAATGTTTCACTCACAGATGTTAGAGACAGGAGGAAGTTTCAGTCTGTCTGAAGCTCAATCTTCATTCACACAAAGCCCGCGCTCTGATTGGTTGGAGGACCAGAGTCCTTCCGGTCATCCAACTCTTGCAATTGGTCAACAATTCAGCCTGACGGCCAGTGGGTGGGCGCTCCTCTGCACATGTGCAGCTTTCCCCTCTCCCTTGGACATGCGCAGTCCCGGGCCGGGGGGAGGGAGAGATCACCGAGCGGCTTCTCGCTCTGGCCGGAGCCGCCAGCCGCTTGTCTGGAAACATTAGCTCGAGGAGGGGGCGGGAGGGGGGGGGGTGGCGGGGGGCGGGGCTCCCGCGTCCGGGCCTGCGCGATGGAACCCGAGGACATCACCGCGGTGCAGGATGATTTCTATTGGCTGATCCAGGCTTGACCCTAACGTCACAATGCGGAAGTTGACCAATGAGCTTCGGAGTGTAACTTCCTCCTCTGTGCAACATCTGGGAGGAAATCAATGTTTCCCCCTTTCCATTTCTTTCCTCATTCTGGGGGAAATTGGGGACTTGCAGCAACTGAAGGGTAAGGAAGTGAATCCAGTCTGTTTATTTCAGCATTTTTAGTTTCGCAGCCTGCATGGGGATTTTCAGCTCTCTGTGTCCAGGACAGGAAGCAGTGAGCATGGATCTGTCAATCAGTCTGAATCAGCATCTTCAGGAGAATTGGGAGGGTGAGTATTAGGTACAGCAGAGTGAGAATAAGGGAGAATAAGTGTGTGGAATGGAGATTTACAACTTTGGGGGAATGAGAGAGGAAAGAATGTTCCATAGAAGCTAGTTGTGAATTGTGTTCTGAATTTCCATCCTGTACTGACTGTGATGTTTTTACAAAAGTGTTTCACAGGATATCAGAAGAGGAGGAATCTCAGAGAGAACTCTTGGCTGGGTCATGTCTAGAGATCTGACAGAGTCACTTGATTCCTTGGGACCTGAATGTCATCAGCCTTTGAATCAAAGAGGATAAATATTTATCCTCTTCAGAAGATTTTGAACATCAGTGTGACTGGAAAAGCATCAACATACACACAGACTCCTGAGTGAAATCTTCCAGTGCACTGACTGGAAAGAACTTTAACCAGTTATACAGCCTGAAAATAGATTGCGGCATTCACAGTAGGGAGTGACTGTGTTCTGTATGTTGAAAAGGCTTCAACTGGTTGTCTGATCTGCAGAGATTCAAGGAGACCCAAAACATGGAAAAACCATGGAAATGTGGGGACTGTGGGAAGGGATGGAGGTCACCATCAGAACTGGAAGCTCATCGGCGCAGCCACACAGGGGAGAGGCCGTTCAACTGCGTTCAGTGTGGGAAGGGATTTACTCAGTTATCGAACCTGCAGACGCACCAGCGAGTTCACACCAGGGAAAGACCATTCATCTGCTCTCAGTGTGGGAAGGGATTCATGCATTCATCCAGCCTGCAGAGGCACCAGCGAGTTCACACTGTGGCGAGACCATTCACCTGCTCTCAATGTGGGCAGGGATTCACTCAGTTAGCCAGCCTGCAGACACACCAGCAAGTTCATACTGGGGAGAGACTATTCACCTGTTCTGTGTGTGGAACAGGATTCAGTGATTCCAGCACCCTGCAGAGACACCAGCATGTTCACACTGGAGAGAGGCCCTTTACCTGCTCAGTATGTGGAAAGGGATTTCGTGTTTCATCTACTCTGCTGAAACACCAGCACATTCATACTGGGGAGAGGCCGTTCACCTGCTCTCAGTGTGGGAAGGGATTTACTCAGTTATCCACCCTACAGACCCACCAGCGAGTTCACACCAGGGAGAGGCCATTCACCTGCTCTATTTGTGGGAAGAGATTCAGTCAGTCATCTAACTTGCAGAGACACCAGCGAGTTCACACTGGGGAGAAACCATTCATCTGCTTTCAGTGTGGGAAGGGATTCACTCTGTCTTCAAACCTACGGACACACCGGCGTGTTCATACTGGGGAGAGGCCCTTCACGTGCTACCAGTGTGGAAAGGGATTCACTCAGTTATCCACCCTGCAGGCACACCAACGAGTTCACACTGGGGAGAGACCATTCATCTGCTCTGTATGTGGGACGGGATTCACTCAGTTATCCGCCCTGCAGTCACATCAGCGAGTTCACACTGGAGAGAAACCATTCACATGCCCTGAGTGTGGGAAGGGATTCAGTGTTTCATCCACCCTGCACAGACACCAGCAAGTTCACGAGTGATTCCAGGGGTTGGATTCTGCTGTTATTGTTTCTACTTTCAGTTTCACCAGGACTGCATTTTGTTCATTCTCACAGTTGGTCAGTGGGAAGGATGGAGGGATTCTTTCTGCTGGACATTGACAATAAGGAACAAACTAACAGAATATGTTAATACCTGAAATCAAATGGGAATGTTGAATTTCTGTTTTAAAGATATTGTGAATATATTGTCTTGGACAATAACGGAATTAGGATAACTCAGCTTGGGTGTGGTTGAATGGAATATATCAATCTGATCCACCTACATTCTAGTGAAAGTCTGGAATGTGTAGCTAGAAATCCCTCCCTAACAGCACTGTGGGTGCACCTACCCCTCAGGCATTGTAGCAGTTCAAGAAGGCAGTGTTGGGGTTGACCATGGCTGAGGCAGCTACATACAGCCACATATTCTGTTATAATTGAAGGACTGCAGATTGAATGTGAGGCATTATGGGACTCGACTACCTTACCACCTTCCTGTCACTGCTCAGTTTCTGCAGTCACAGACCATTAAAGTTGCTTAGCAGGGCCCCAAAACAGAGGACCGGGTGAGAATATTTACTCAGAATGAATTAGAATTAAACTTATTCCAGTTTAGTGGCTAAAAACCTGAATCTGTAAAAACGGGGTCTGACCAATCATTAAACAGTGGTAGATAGTTAGTTCAGAAGTTAAGAAGCATTCTAGGGCATCATATCAATTATTTTATCATAAATTTGTTAGGGACTTGTGACCTGATAGTCGGTACAGTGACAGTATACTCCAAGTAGCACTGGACTGAAAAGCAGATCTCTGAGAGTAGATCCTAATGGTTCTAATCCCACCATTAGATGGAACAAAAAAAAGTTTGAGTTATAATAAAGGAGAATTAAGCATCTTGTATCTTATTTTAATCAAGGAGTTGTGAGCTTATAGTGTTCTGTCGCTTTAGGAAGCTATAGCTGTGAGAGAGAATGCTGAGGATTCATTGTTTGATATTTACGAGCTGTGAGAACTTGTATGTTTCATTTGTTTATGTGGATGTTTGTAGATGTGTTTTATCATTGTTTTGGGCTAATTTGTTAAGGTTTATCTTTCTGGGGATTTAACCTTATCTTGAGTTTTTAATTAAAGGTATTTCTAGAAGTTTAAAAACAGAACCACAAGAACGCTTAAGGAATTCATTTTGGTCATTCTTGTAAAGCACATGCTAAATTTCTCTGCTTGTGTATGGATGATATTTGTGGATTGAATGCTTCAAGCTTTGAGGATTTCTGTCTGTGATTTAAATCAAACAGATTTTCAAAAAAAGTGTAATTAATAAAGCTTTTTTTTCAAAAGTTATGAGCCTGGAGCCATATTTACTGGCCAGAGACCTGATTCCAGGATATTTTACTAAACATGGGGGAATTTTAATTCGGATACAATTCACACATGTGAGAATGAAAGTTTTAATTTGTCATGGTTATTTAAAATTTGGGAGATGTGAAATGATTCTGACCAACCTGGTGTTGGATTGATCTTTGGTTAAACTTCCAATCAGAGTTGAGAGGGTCAGCTTATGAGGAGAGACTGAGTGGACTGTGATTATACTCATTGGAATTCAGAAGAATGAGAGGAGCTTTTCTAGAAACATATAAAATTATGAAATATAGTACATATAAAATGATCAGAATAGATAAGATAGAAGCAGGGAGGTTGTTTCAACTGGCAGGTGAAACTCGAACTAGGGGGCATTGCCTCAAAATAAGGGGGTGCAGATTTAGGACTGAGTTGAGGAACTTCTTCACACAAAGTTTGTTTCTTTATTAGTCACAAATAAGGCTTACATTAACATTACAGTGAAGTTACTTTGAAATTCCCCTAGTTGCCACACTCCAGCACCTTCTGTGGCATCCCTGCCAGTGTTTGTTGAAGGTTTTTAAGGCAAGGATAGATAAATTCTTGAACAGTAAAGGAATTAAGGGTGTCCCTGGGCTGAGATCCCAGTTCAGTGTTTGGATGAGTCTCTCTGGGCTGAGATCCCAGTTCAGTGTCTGGATGAGTCTCTCTGTGTCCCTGGGCTGAGATCCCAGTTCAGTGTTTGGATGAGTCTCTCTGTGTCCCTGGGCTGAGATCCCAGTGTTTGGATGAGTCTCTCTATGTCCCTGGGCTGAGATCCCAGTGTTTGGATGAGTCTCTCTGTGTCCCTGGGCTGAGATCCCAGTGTTTGGATGAGTCTCCCTGGGCTGAGATCCCAGTGTTTGGATGAGTCTCTCTGGGCTGAGATCCCAGTGTTTGGATGAGTCTCTCTGTGTCCCTGGGCTGAGATCCCAGTGTTTGGATGAGTCTCTCTGTGTCCCTGGGCTGAGATCCCAGTGTTTGGATGAGTCTCTCTGTGTCCCTGGGCTGAGATCCCAGTGTTTGGATGAGTCTCTCTGTGTCCCTGGGCGGTGCATTGAGAATCTGAGCGCCTTCATTCTGATACAGCACCTCCACTGCGCATGTTTCACTCTCAGCCCGACCCCGCCCCCCCATTCAGTCTGATTGGTTGACGCATCAGCCGCTCACCCTCTGACCTCAACCCTCAGAAGAAATTCCTCCTGATCTCATTCTTAAATTGGCAGCTTTTATTCTGAGGTTGTGCCCTCTGGTCCTAGACTCTCCCATGAGAGGAAGCATCCACTCAGCATTTACCCTCTCAAGTCTGTTAAGAATCTGATATGCTTTAAAGAGATCACCTCTCATTTTTCTAAATTCCAATGAGTAGAGCCCCAGCCTTTTTAACCTTTCCTCATAAAATAATCCTTTCGTAATGGGAATAATCCTAATGAATTTACAGTTGTAGCAGTGCTTCCCTATTCTTATACTCCAACCTCTTGAAATTAGGGCCAACTTTCCATTAGGCTTCCTGATTACCAACTACACAGGGAGGGAGAGAGAGCGGGAAACAGATACAGAGAAAGAGACACACCATACAGAAACAGAGAGAGAGAGACAGATATATAGAGAGAGACACACAGATACAGAGAGAGAGGCACAGATATAGAGAGACAGTGATAGACAGACAGATACAGAGAGACACACACAGATTAAGAGACACATCTCATATTAAGGTGATCTTTCTCTACACTAGCTGTGACTGTAACACTCCATTTTGCATCTTCTCCTTTCCTTCTCTGTGAATGGTATGCTTTGTCTGTATAGCCTGCAAGAAACAAAGCTTTTCACTGCATACTAATACGTGTGATAATAATAAATCAAATATACTCTGGATACATGCCAACAAAGTAAAGATTGATGGTGTATTTTCTAAAAGGATTGCCTTCAGTTTGGTAAACCACCAAGAATGTGGTGAATTTCTGTAGTACAATTTGAAAATAAACATCATGCTTGCAGCTGTACATTGTGCTGGGATTACTGTGGGAAATTGGTGGCAGAGACACCATGGATCAGTCCCTCCCTTAAACTCCTTCTGAGAAGAGAGTGACTGTCTCCTAGAATAGGATGTGTGAGAGCAGCTCAGATTCAATCAATGAACACCCATTTTAAAGTTTTTTAAAAATTTATTTATGAGTTAAAATGTTTATTTATTATAAGTAAGGCTTACATTACACTGCAATGAAGTTACTGTGAAATTCCCTTAGTGTCATAAGTAGGCTTACATTAATACTGCAATGAAGTTACTGTGAGAATCCCCTAGTCGCCACACTCGGGTTTACTGTGTGGAAACAGGTCCTTCGGCCCAATTTGTCCATGCCACCCTTTTTTTTAAACCCCCTAAGCTAATCCCAATTGCCTGCATTTGGCCCATATCTCTCTATACCCATCTTACCCGTGTAACTGTCTAAATGCTCTTTAAAAGACAACATTGTTCCTGCCTCAACTATACCTCCGGCAGCTCGTTCCAGACACTCACCACCCTCTGTGTGAAACAATTGCCCCTCTGGGCACTTTTGTATCTCTCCCCTCTCACCTTAAACCTATGCCCTCTAGTTTTAGACTCCCCTACCTTTGGGAAAAGATATTGACTATCTAGCTGATTTGTGCCCAATTGAGTCAGCCCACTGGCCCAATTGATAAAGACCCTGTTGCAATCAAAGATAACTTTCTTCACTGTCCAATATGCCACCAATCTTGGTGTCACCTGCAAACTTATGAACCATGCCTCCGATATTCTCATCCAAATCATTAATATAAATGACAAATAACCGTGGACCCAGATTGATCCCCAAAGCACACCACTGGTCACAGGCCTCCGGTTGAAATACAACCCTCTACAACCACAAGATAGTTACTTGTGAACTCGCTGGTGTGTCAGCAGAGTGGATGACTGGCTGAATCCCTTCCCACACACACAGCAAGTGAATGGCCTCTCCCCAGTGTGAACTCGCTGGTGTGTCAGCAGGTTGGTTGAGTGAGCAAATCCCTTCCCACATTGGGAGCAGGTGAAAGGCCTCTCCCCAGTGTGAACTCGCTGATGTTTCAACAGGTTGGCTGAATGAGCGAATCCCTTTCCACACTGGGAGCAGGTGAATGGTCTCTCCCCAGTATGAATTCGCTGGTGTAATGTTAGTTTGAATGACTGATTGAATCCCTTCCCACATACAGAGCAGATGAACGGTCTTTCCTCCGTGTGAATTCGCTCATGTAATGCAAGGTTGGATGACTGATTGAATCCCTTCCCACATACTGAGCAAGTGAATGGCTTCTCCCCAGTGTGAATTCGCTGGTGTTTCAATAGAGTGGATGAGTGAGCAAATCCTTTCCCACACTGGGAGCAAGTGAATGGCCTCTCCTGAGTGTGAACTCGCTGGTGTGTCTGCAGGGTGTATGAGTGAGCAAATCCTTTCCCACACTGGGAGCAAGTGAACGGCCTCTCCCCAGTGTGAACTCGCTGGTGAATTGCTAAGTTGGATGACTGACTGAATCCCTTCCCACACACAGAGCAGGTGAACGGCCTCTCCTCAGTGTGAATTTGCTGGTGTGTCAGCAGAGTAGATGGGTGAGCAAATCCTTTTCCACACTTGGAACATGTGAATGGCTTCTCCCCTGTGTGACTGCGTCGATGAGTTTCCAGCTGAGATGGGTAATCAAATTCCTTCCCACAGTCCCCACATGTCCATGCCATCTCCCTATTGTGACTGCAGTTATGTTCCAAAAGGCCAGATGATTGGTTGAAATCTTGTCCACAGAACACATGTACAGTTTCTCTCCAATGTGAATGGTGCTTTTCTCTTCTGCAATAAAAATACAGTGATATTCAGGTTACAATAAATCGGCCGATTGCATTAATAATGATATTTGGTTTCAATTTCTCAACTGCAAATCCTCACTCTCCAAAACCCTGTGAAATGGATTTAAACAAAAAAGGGTGTGAGAGAGAACCCACAAAAGCACAAAGCACAGGTTGTGAAATTGAGCTGAGTGAGAGTTCCGCGTCACAATGGAACGGATTGAGCTGGTAATTTGTGGGGCTGGCACTAAGAAAAAGTGACCATGAAAACTGCAGGATTGTGACAAAAACTCAACTGATTCACAAATGTCCTTAAGGGAAGAAAACTTGCCACCGGGTTTGGGCACAGAGTAGAGACAGAAAGAAGTGGGGGGAGGGGCAGGGTGAAGGAGAGGGATTTTATACATCTACAACTCAACAGGAACTTTGACAGAATTTCCAAACCCTCAACCTCCACCACCTGGAAGGATCAAAGTAGCAGGTAGCTGTCAACACCATCATCTCCAAGTACCCCTCCAACTCACACACCATCCTGACTTGTCTGACATCCAGTACTGAAGAACAGAAATTTCTTTCATATGAATACTGGGAAGACTGAACACATTGTCTTCAGTCCCCATTACAAACTCCCTCACGAGCAACTCTATCCCCTTCCTGGCAACTGCCCGAGGCTGAATCAGGCTGTTTACAATCAGGGTGAAATAGTTCATTCCAAGATGAGCTTCCTGCCACATATCCACATCATTATCAAGATCACCTTCATTCATAGAAAGAGTAATAGTAATTAATTAATAATAATGAATAATAAAAGTGTAGAAGGAGGCCATTCAGTCCATCGAGCCTGAACCAACAAGAATCCCATCCAAGCCCTACCCACATATTTACCTGTTAATCCCCCTGATACCAAGTGGCAATTTATCATGGCGAATCCATCGAACTGGCACATCTTTGGACTGTGGAAGGAAACTGGAACACCTGGAGGAAACCCACACAGACACAGGGAGAATGTAGAAACTCTGCACAGGCAGCGACCCAAGGCTGGAATTGAACCCGGGTCCCTGGCACTGTTAGGCAGCTGTGCTAACCACTGTGCCACCAGGCCACATGTCAGTGCCATCGCCCGACTCCAGCCCAGTCTCAGCTCATCTGGAACCCTCACCCATTCCATTGTGACGTCACACTCTCGTCTATTCCATTGAGACGTCACACTCCCATCAATACCCTTGTGACGTCAGGGCTTTACTCTCCATTCACAATCCCTGCCGGCCTCCCACATTCAGCCTCAATGGCGGCAGTCAGCCCGGGCCCAACACTACAAGCTGCGGCTCCATTTGGTACAAAGGGGGGAGGGGGACCGGAAAGTTTATTTCCGGGGATTGGGTTGGAACATGTTTACGAAGCTTCTCCACCCACCCGCCACATTTATCGTTTTCCGCACGCTGCCCTCTACCTCGTATTGATCTCGCTTCCAAATTAAAACCGTCCGTCTACCGCCATTACCCGCACTGCGCATGCTTCAGGTTCCCCCCTCGTTCACTCCGTTTGGTTGGAGGACCAGCCGCTCCCGCTCGGTCCTCCAGTCCCGCCCCCTCTTTCTATTGGTCCGGAGCTGCCGTCAATCAGTCCCGGGCATTGTGATGTGAAGCATGCGCAGTGTTATTGCTGTCCTTGGCGCTTGTTTGTCCCGGAGAAGCGGAGTCAGCGTTAGGTGGTGGCTGGGAGGGTCTGGAAACACTTTGTGGATCCGCAAACCCTTCAGAATCATTGTCAGCTCCCTGGTTTGCAGCTGCGGGGCTTCTCCCTCCCTCCCTCCCGGGAACAGGCCCAGGTTAACGGCCCCATCCTGGCTCAGTCACTGGAGGATGGTTCACATCAGAGGATGGGGGAGGGGGACAATAAATAAGAGGTTACACTTTGGCCTCAAATCAATGAGGACTCTGATCTCTGGGAAGGAAGGAAACCCTGGGAGGTGGGCGGGGAGGATTCACAAATACCCGCTGGAGACCCCAACACCCCCAATAAGATCCATTGGTTTTATTGTCAGTCTGCAGACAGGAGCTGGAGAACTGAACCCAGACAGAGGAGAGGGAGGGAGAAACCTGGGAGTGGAGGAAAGAAATGATGGAGATATAAGATAATAAGAAATAGGAGCAGGAGTAGGCCATCTAGCCCTTCAAGCCTGCCCCGCCATTCAATAAGATCATGGCTGATCTGTCGTGGCTCAGTTCCACTTTCCCGCCCTCTCCCCATAGCCCTTAATACCCTCTCTTATCAAAAACCCATCAACCCGCGTCTTAAAAATATTTAGCGAGGCAGCCTCCACCACTTCAACGGGCAGAGAATTCCAGAGATTCACCACCCTTTGAGTGAAGAAGTTCCTCCTCAACTCCGTTCTAAACCGCCCCCCCCCCCTTTATCTTGAGGCTGTGCCCCCTAGTCCTACTGTCTTTTTTGAGCGGGAAGAGTCTCTCCACCTCTATCCTATCCATCCCAGATAGATTTGGATTTCAGCCCAGGGAGGGGGGAGAGTGTGTGGGGTGGGGAATTACAGATTTGGGAGAACAAGAGAGGAAAAAATGTTCCAGAGAAACTATGAATTGTCTGTTCCGAGTTTCTATCCTGGACTGAGAATAATGGTATTTGTAAACTGTTTTTACAGGGTATTATGAAGCAGGATTTACAGATATGAAACTCAAACCAAACTTCACATCAAGATCTGTTGCAGTGATTTGATTAATCAGGAACTGAATATCACCAGCCTTTGTCTACAGAAGGAGAAATGTTTGTTCTGTCTGCGGGCAAAGATTTCAAACATTAGCGTGACTGAAAAACCAAGAGACACACAGACACCTGAGAGTTTCTGATGTACTGAATTTGGGAAGAATTTTAAACAGCTTGGAAAAAAACCCACATCATTCTCAGTGAGAAGTGACTCGATACATATTCTGTGTACACGAGGTTTCAACTCATTATCCAACCTGGATTCACACGAGGACACCTGCACCACAGAGAAACCATTGAAATGTGGGGACTGTGGGAAGGGATTCAATTACCCATCTGAATTGGATATTCATCGCCGCATTCACACTGGAGAGAGGCCATTCACCTGCTCTGAGTGCGGGAAACGATTTGCTTACTCATCCAGCCTCTATACACACCGGCGTGTTCACACTGGCGAGAGGCCATTCACCTGCCTCGAATGTGGGAAGGGATGTCATGCTTTATCAAGCCTCCTAATTCACCAACAGGTTCACTCCGATCAGAGACTGTTTCAATGTTCTGATTGTGAAAAAAGCTTTAAAAGCACAAAGGACCTCCTGAGACACCAGCGCACTCACATGGTGGTGAGACCGTTCACCTGCTCAGTGTGTGGGAAGGGATTCACTCAGTCAGCCCACCTTCAGACACACCAACTTGTTCACACTGATCAGAGACCATTTCAGTGTTCTGACTGTGAGAAGAGATTTAAAAGTAAAAATGATTTACAAGTCCATCAGCGCACTCACACTGGGGAGAAGCCATTCACCTGCTCCGTGTGTGAGAGGAGATTCGGACGTTTATCCCAGCTGCAAACACACCAGCGAGTTCACTCTGATAAGAGACCATTTCAGTGTTCTGACTGTGAGAAGAGCTTTAAAAGTAAACCGGATTTGGTGACACACCAGCGAGTTCACACTGGGGAGAAACCGTTCACCTGCTCGGTGTGTGGGATGGGATTCACCCATTCATCCCACCGTCTGAGACACCAGCGAGTTCACACCGGGGAGAAACCATTCATTTGCTGTGTGTGTGGGAAGGGATTCACTGATTCAGCCCACCTTCTGATACACGAGCGAATTCACACTGGGGAGAAACCCTTCACTTGCTCCACGTGTGGGAAGGGATTCACTCAGCCACCCCAGCTCATTGCACATCAACTGGTCCACACTGATCAGAGACCTTTTAAATGTTCTGACTGTGAGAAAAGTTTTAAAAGCACTAAAGACCTGCTGATACATCAGCAAATTCACACTGGAGAGAGATCGTTCACCTGCTCCATGTGTGGGAAAAGCTTCACTCAGTCATCCCACTTGCTGAGACACCAGCAGGTTCACACAGGAGAGAGATCGTTCACCTGCTCCATATGTGGGAAGAGATTTGCTCGGTCAGCCAATCTGCTGAGACACCAGCGAGTTCACAAGTCACTGCAGGGGTTGGATTCTGCTGTTGCTGCGAACTCCATGCAGAACTGAATCATGTTCATTTATTTATTTATCTATTAGTTAAATAATCCCAAGCAGGATTGAATCATGTTCATTCTGTTATTAAGGAGCTGGGGGGGACACAGAGATAATCTCCGTACAGTCAGGCAGAGCCAACATCGTTTTGTGCAAGGAAAATCATGTTTGACTAATTTATTGGTGTTCTTTGAAGAAATAACAAGCAATGTGGATAAAGTGGAACCTGTGGATGTGATGTATTTAGATTTCCAGAAGGCATTTGACAAGGTGCCACATCAAAGTTTACCACACAAACGTCTAGTAGGTAGGGATATGGTCAGTGCAACTTGTGGGCTGAAGGGCCTGTTTATGCTGTAATGTTTCTATGTTTCTAAAATAAGAATTCATAGCATAAGGCATGACATATTAGCATCCCATCCATATTGATCCTTTATATTCGTATGGATAAAAGATTGATTAGCTAATAGGAAACAGGAGGCGAGAGAGAAACAAGTCATTTTTGGATGGCAAGGTGTAGCCTGTGAGATGCCACGGGGATCAGTGCTGGGGCCTCAACTATTGACAAGCTGTTTTCATGATGTGGATGCCAGGCTCAAAATTTATTTACAAAGGTAGGTAGAAAAGTGAAATGTGAATGACCATAACAAGCCTGAAAAGCGACATGGAAACGTTAAGTGAGTGGGCAAAATGTTGGCAGCTGGAACGAGATTTCTGGATGATGTGAACTTGTCCACTTTGACAGGAAGGATGGAAAAGCAATAGATTATTTAAACAGAGGGAGATTGCAGATCTTTGAGGTACAGAGGGATCTGGGTGTCTTGGTACTGTAATCAGGAAAAGTTAGTACGCAGATACAGCAAATAATTAGAAAGGAAATGAATTATTGTTTATTGCAGGAATGTTTTGCTGCATTTGTTCAGGGTATTGGTGAGACTGTGTCTAGAGTACTGTGTACAGTTTTGGTCTTACTGGGGTTAAGAAAAATGAGAGAGGATCTGATTGAAACATGTAAAATTCTGAGGGGATTTGACAGAGTGGATTATTTATAACAGGAGGTTATTTATCCGCCTCGAGCCTGTTCTCTCACTCACTGAGGTCAGGGCTGATCTGTGACCAAACTCCATTTACCCAGATACTGTTTTAATCCTCACTTCCCCAGTCTGTTACAATGAGATTTTAAAATAACTTTCATCTCCATCAGGAGAGTGTCCCAAAGTGAATCTCAGAAACATCAACTGACACTGAGTGAAAGAAGGGCATGTCAGGAGCGCTGACTAAAGACTTGATGCAGTGTAAAGGGTTAATATTAAATGTGTAAATATTCTCCACAGTGATGCAAGATCAGATGATAAGAGTATGCTCAGAGATGGTTCTATGTGAAGCCTCGTGCTGAGCTTTGTAATCGTACATTGTTGGAAGAATGTGCAATAAAAGGTTATGTTTACCAATAGCCTTGCCTCCAGCAGTCTCTGTAGATCCTGACCAATTTCCTTCTTCACTTGATCTAAACCTGTCATAATGATGTTCACCTCTATCAGATCTCCCTGATTAATCAGTGTAGACGGGTTGTGATGTAATCCTGTGTGTGGAGTCTCTCATGGTGGTAACGTGGGACATCGAGGGTGATAGAAGAACCCAGACCGAGGATATCTGAAGAACTGCACTGAACTGCATTTTGGACTCAGTGCAAAGTATGCTGGTCAATGTGGTCAGGTCACAGTCCTGCTGGAATTAGCAATGTCTGCAAAATGAATTAAATTGTGCAGGAGAACTGGCCTCAAACGGTGCGAAAGATGTGTTTGTTTGAGCTAATAAAGATGTCTGTAGCAGCCTGGGGATTGATAACTGTGTCAGAGATAACAGTGGAGTCAGGCTGGCTCTAATCCTTCAAGCATAACAGTGTAATAGGCCCAGGATATAAGAACAAGGGAGAAGGCAATGCTGTCATTGAAAACCAATTCAATGGACTAAAAACAGGTATTACCTTATTTTTTATTCAGTTGCAGAGGTCAAAGCCCATAGTCTGTCCTGAAGAATAAAAGATGGGCATCATTGGTTAGGTCAGCATTTATTACACATTCCTAATGGGCCTTGAGAAGGTGGTGGTGAGCTGCCTTCTAGAACCACAGCATTCCATGTGATATAGATACACCCACAGTGCTGTTTGGGAGGGAGTTCCAGGATTTTGACTCAGTGACAGTGAAGGAACAGCAATATATTTTGAAGTCAAGATGGTGAGTGTTACGATCCCAGTTGATGTTATAACTGGACAGGATGATTCCAGGATGGAACTGTGGCTCAAAAGACTGCAACTTTTACTTTTGTTTAGAAAACATAGAAGAACAGAATCACAGAACTATCAATTAGCTTTTAACAATAAAATATTGAACACGAAGAGTTTGACGATAACAAAATACTCCTTGACTCACACTTGCCTTCACAAATGTACACAGATTTCAAGGATAACACAGACTTAAAATTTCTTATGCTATAATGTTCTTAGTAAACACACAGTTCCTTTAAACCCACAGGTTGGCTGTGATCAGACAACCCCCACTCTGAAACCAAGTCGCGATGCAACTCAATCAATATTCTGTGGATTTCTCAAATTTCCCCCCAGATAATTGTCATGAGTGTTTCCAAACGCCGTTCTCAAAAAGACACATGTCAACATCTCCTTCCAAACCAATTTTCTCTCTGTTGCTTTCAACAAAGATCCACTTCCAGGTTTTCCAATTATCCTTTCAAACAAGGCTTTCTCTCCACTCTTTAGCAAGAAGCTGCTTCCAGGTTTTCAACTCTCAGAATTCCTTTGCCTTGAATTGCAACATGCATCCAAAATTCTGCATAAACTCAGGTTTATCAGTCCCTAACAGAATACAATTGCTTCAACATCTGGATTTAAGGACATTAAACCTTCCCACTGTTTCAGATGTGTGACTTGTCTGTCGCCAACCTCATCAGTTCTTTTTTTCCCAGGTCTGAGTTTAACTTCCATGAATAGTATCCCATTCCAAAGACAATGCTGTTCCTTTTTTACTTCAATATTCCTGGAGCCTCTTTTCCATTCCCGGGTTTCTCAAACCAACTGTCCTTTCACACACATTACTCTATTGTGTGGCTTGCCTGCTTTTTGCAGACTGAGGGGTGCTCACCCTCTCATTTCCACATCCCAACTGCTATAAATTCAACTAAAACTACACTCAAAACACATTCTCACCCTAAAGGTGCCCCTGGTTGCCATGCAACAATGCATTATTTCTCCAACTTCATGTTTATTTTTCACGCCATAAACTCTCTCAGTACAACAGGAACACAATTTGAATTGAAACCTGTCCCTCACACATGCAAACACCTTTGTTCAACAGGAATCCAACCAAAACTCTACTCCTCCTACACTAAATCAAACATAATTAAATTTATACTTTATTTCTAGTATTTAACAATACAAAAATAGATGACTTAAAACTACCTCCTGACATGAGTGACTTAGAGAGGAACTTCCAGGTGGTGACATTCTCATGTATCTGCTGCCCTTGTCCTTCTAGGTACTAACGTTCCTGGGTCTGTAAGATGCTGCCCAAGGAGATTTGGTGAGTTCCCGCAGTGCATTTTGTAGATGGTACACACTGTTGCTATTGCCCATCAGTGGTAGAAGGAGTGAATATTTGTGGTGAGTGTGTTGATCAAGTGGGGCTGCTTTGCCCTGGATGGTTTTGAGCTTTTTGAGTGCTGTTGGAAGCCACGCTCATTCAGGCATGTGGAGAGTATTCCATCACATTCCTGACTTGTGTCTTGTAGATGGTGGACGGGCTTTGGGTGGGGGAGTCAGGAGGTGAGTTATTCTCCGCAGGACCGCTACAGTATCTATGAGTTTCTGGTCAATGGTAAACCCACCACCCCAGGATATTGATAATGGAAGGGAGTTTCAGTGATGGTAATGCCCTTGAATGTCAAGGGATGATGGTTAAATTCTATCCATTTGTAGATATTTATTGCCTTGGAGTTACGTGGCATGAATGTTACTTGTCACTTGTCAGCCCAAGCCTAGATATTGTCGTATTTGGATTTGGGCTGCTTCAGTATCTGAGGAGTCACAAATGGTTCTGAACATTGTGTATTCACTGGTGGACATCACCACTTCTGACCTTATAACAGAGGGAAGATCATTGATGAAGCAGCTGAAGATGGTTGGGCCGAGGATATTAACCTGAGAGATCGCTGCAGAGATGTCCTGGAACTGAGATGACTGACCTTCCACAACAACAACCATCTTCCTAATTGCCAGGTATAAGTCCAACCAGCAGAGAGTTTGCTCCTTGATATCCATTGATTCCAGTTTTGCCAGGGCTCCGTGGTATGGGTGGCACAGTGGTTAGACCAGTTGGCTCAAAGCCCCAAGGACCCAGGTTCGATTCCGGCCTTGGATGACTGTGTCGAGTTGGCACCTGGTTCATCAGCTTTTTTTTGTGGGTCATTTCAGTGGAAATGTGCTCTCACAGACTCAAAGAACATCAGCCCACTGGAAACAAAGCTGTGAGACCGGCCAGTCCAGCAGAAAGAAACCCTCCAACCCTCCCACTACACCAACTGACAGAATGAACATAGTTCAGTCCTGGATGTGATTAACAGCAGCAATAACAGCAGAATCCAACTCCTGTGATCATTTGTGAACTCGGTGTCTCAGCAGGTGGGATGACTGAGTGAATCCCTTTGTGAATCCTTGTGAACTCGTTGGTGTGTCTGCAAGTGGGATGACTGAATGAATCCCTTTCCACACTCAGAGCAGATAAACGGCCTCTCCCCAGTGTGAACTTGCTGGTGACTCTGTAGATAAGATGAAAGAGCGAATCCTTTCCCACACTCAGAGCAGGTGAATGGTCTCTCCCTGGTGTGAACACGTTGGTGTGCCTGCAGGTTAGCTGAACGAGTGAATCCCTTCCCACACTCAGAGCAGGTGAACGGCCTCTCCCCGGTGTGAACTTGCTGGTGATTCTGCAGGTCGGATAACTGAATGAATCCCCTGTTACACTCGGAGCAGGTGAATGGCCTCTCCCTGGTGTGAACCTCCTGGTGTGACACTAGGTGGGATGATTGAACAAAACGCCTCCCACACTCATGGCAGACGAATGGCCTCTCCCTGCTGTGAACTCCCTGGTGTGACATTAGGTGTGATGATTGGATAAAACGTTTCCCACATTCGGGGCAACTGAATGGTCTCTCCCTCGTGTGGGTTCCTTTGTGAGTCACTAGGTGTGATAACTGAATAAAACGCTTCCCACACTCGGAGCAGGGGAAAGGCCTCTCCCTCCTGTGAACTCCCTGGTGAGTCACTAGGTGTGATAATTGAATAAAACATTTCCCACACTCGGAGCAGTTGAAAGGCCTCTCCTGAGTGTGGGCTCGCTGGTGTATCTGCAGGTGGGATGACTGAGTGAAACCCTTTCCACAGTCGGAGCAGGTGAACGGTCGCTCCCCAGTGTGGATTTGTTGGTGATTCACAAGGTCAGATGAATGATTGAATTGCTTCCCACACTCAGAGCAGCTGAACAGTTTCTCCCCAGTGTGAACTTGCTGGTGGGTCAGCAGGTGGGATAAGTGAGTGAATCCCTTCCCACACTCGGAGCAGGTGTACGGCCTCTCCCTACTGTGAACTGCTTGGTGATTCCACAGGTCGGCTGCCTGGAGAAAACCCTTCCCACACTCAGAGCAGATGAAGGACCTCTCCCCAGTCTGGCTACATTGATGAATCTTCAGGGCAGATGGGGAGAATTCTCCTTCCCCACATTTGGAGCAGGAGAACAGTTTCTCCCCATGTTGATGAGTTTGCAGTGCAGACGGGGTATGGAATTCCTGACCACAATCCTCACCTTTCCCCAGTTTCTCCATGGTGTGGGTGTCCTTGTGTCTTTCCAGGTTTAACAATCAGTTAAATCCTCATTCACACAGAGCATGTGTGCTGTCTGTCCCCACTGTAAATAATGTGATATTTTTGTAGTCTGTGTAACTGGGCTTTTCACAGTCAGTGATTCTTGGTGCCTTTCCAGTCACACTGATGTGACAGAGAAAACAGACAAATATTTCTCCTTCTAGATTCAAAGTCTGATGTTATTCAGGTTCTGATAATTTAAGCGACTCCGTTAAGCCTGAACATGTTTTGAGATTGTTGGCAGCCAATCTTCCCCTTATAACTTCCTGTAAAATGAGTTTACAAAAGTCATCACTGTCAGACAGAAATTCAGAGCAGATAATTCTAGTTTCTGTGGAATGTTTTTTTCCTCTCTCATCCTTCTGAATCTGTACATCTCCATCTCACACACAATCCCTGTATCCTCACTCTGCTGTACATATAATACACCCTCCCGGTTCTCCTGATGGTATTGATTCATGCTGATCAACAAATCCATGCTCACTGCTTCTTTTCCAGCACTGAGATATCTTCATGCAGGCTGCTAGTCTAAATATGGAAACATACTCAGTGTAGTAAAACATATGTAACATAGGGCACTGGTTTAATAATTAGAAGTACAGTAAACGATGAGATACAACATTATTTTGACAGCGAATGTCCTTGAATATCAATTTTTTGTCTAAGAGGGTGCTGCATTTCGATATATTCAATATTTTAAAATGAAATTAGACGGGCAGTCAAAATAGACTGGTGGGGAACAGGAATATAGAGGGAATGAGGAGCATATCAGCCATGATAGAATGGCGGAGCAGATGCAATGGGCCAAATGGCCGAATTACGTTCCGATATCTTATGAACTTAACAGCGAATGGGACTGACTGGATGCTCTACAGAGAGTCAGCATGAACTTGAGCTGCTGAATGGACTCCTTGTGTGCTACAATAATCTGATGACTGAAAATGAACTACTTAGTTACAGTATTAACAAAACTAAAAAAAATAAAAAAATGAACTTTATTACTGGACCATGCACAATAGATCTAATTTGTACCATATACAAAACCGCACACGTTCTGTCCTATATTAATTTACTGCACCTTAAATTTCAACTATTTCCCAGGGAAACCATCTTTTTAAATTTTGAACATTAGGAAAGAGACCATCCTCTTAACCAGACAAATTGTGTCAAGTTGAAGGAGCAAAGGATGGCAATGTGTTTAAGAGAAAGAGAGAGAGAGAGAAACCTGGGCCAACTTTTCCAGAGTCTGCACCCTCCTTGGATTCACTTCCTTTCCCTTCAGTCGCTGCAAGTTACAATTTAACCCCAGAATGAGGAAAAAAAGGGAAGGATAAGAAAAGAAAGTGTTTGACTCACAGATGTTGAAGACAGGAGGAGGTTTCTGTCTGTCTGAAACGCAGTCTGCATTGTCACAAAACCCGCACTCTGATTGGCTGGAGGACCAGTGTCCTTCCGGTCCTCCAATTCCTCCCATTGGTCAATACTTCTCACGCCGACAGCTGTGCAGCGGAAGTGACTGGAAGATACTTTGACCCCGGGTCGCTTTTGGGTATTGGCCAATGGGAAACGCTATCCTCCGCACATGAGCAGCACTTCTCTGGGTTAATCATGCGCAGTCCTACTCAGCGAATAGAGCGATTTCCTCAGCGCGGGGGATTGTGGGAGCTGCGGCCGCCATTACTCAGCCGGATCCCATTCGACTGGGATGGAAGGGAAGGAAAGGAGACGCAGTGACTCCATCCAGACATAATGCACATTTCGGTGGTCACTGGAATTGATAGAGACGCCGCTTTAGCAAAACAGTTAAATTCAGGTGTAAAAATTTAGACACCTGGGTGACATACTGGGGAGTGGAATAATTTAGTGTGAAACTGAACCCCAGAGTCAGCAGCTTCCTTGGGGAGAACTGGGGAAAAAGAAGGAGGATGGTAAAAAAAATTAGGCTTACAATTGATAGGGAGGAAACAGATGTTTATAGTTTGAAATTTGATTTGATTTGATTCATTATTGTCACATGTATTAGTATACAGTAAGAAGGATTGTTTCTTGTACGTTTTACTGACAAAGAGAAGGAAAATGGAAGATGCAGAATGCAATATTACAGTCATAGCTAGGATATAGAGAAAGATCAAATTAATATGAGGTAGCTCCATTCAAGAGTTTGATGGCAGCAGGGAAGAAGCTGTTCTTGAGTTGGTTGGTACATGTCCTCAAACCTTTGTATCTTTTTCCCAATGGAAGAAGGTGGAAGAAAGAATATCTGGGTGCGTGGGGTCCTTGGTTATGCTGGCTACTTTTCTGAGACAGTGGGAAATGTCAGAGTCAATGAATAGGAGGCTGGTTTTTATGATGGATTGGGCTTCATTCATGATCCTTTGTAATTTCTTGTGGTCCTGGACAGAGCAGGAACAATATCAAAGTTGTGATATAACCGGAAAGAACGATTTCCACAAAGAGAGGAGAATGTTATGTGACAATCAGAATATCAGTTTCAAATTTCTATTCTGTGCTTATATTCGTTGCTTTGATACATGTTTTTATTTACAAGGGAAACAACGGAAGGATTTTCAATCAGAAATATCTTGATTCATTTGGACACAACTATCATCAGCGATCAAATGTCAGAGGAACACTGATACCCCGTTCAAAAAGATTTCAAAAATCGGTGCGAATGGAAAAGCTGCATGATGGACATTCCCAAGAGAGAGATTTCCAGGGAAAGAGCCACAGAATATATAAACAAATGAACTAGGAACAGGCTACTCAGTTCCCCCAGCCTGCTCCACAATTCAATAAGATCATGGCTGATCTAATTTAGCCTGAATCCCACAGGTCTGGCTGCCCCTTAATAACCTTTCAGTTCCTCATTAATCAAGAATCTTTTTGGCTGTGCCTTTAAAATATTCAAAGACTATGCTTTCACTTTCTTTTGAGGAAGAGTTCCAGAGACTCACAACCTTCTAAGATAAAACATTTCTAATCTCTGTCATAGATGAACAATCTCTTATTTGTAAATATTTCCTCCACTCCTGTCAGTTCTAGATTCTCCATTAAAAGAAAACATTCTCTCCACATCCGCTTTGTCAAGCCCCTCAGGTTTTGATCAAATCACCTCATACTCTACTAAACTGGGTAGTGAACCGGGCCAAATGTTAGATTTGTTTGTGGGACAGCACTTTGGAGACAGTGACGACAATTCAGTGTCTTTCATTATTGCAATGGAGAGAGATAGGGTCACACGGCAGGGCAAGGTTTATAATTGGGGCAGGGGTAATTATGATGTGATTAGGCAAGAATTAGGGAGCATAAGATGGGAACAGAAACTGACAGGTAAGGGCACAAATGAAAAGTGAAGCTTGTTCAAGGAACAAATACTGCGTGTCTTTGATAGGTATGTCCCTGTCAGGCAGGGATGAAATGGCCGAGTGATGGAAACACGGTTCACAAAGGTGTTTGAATGTCTTGTCAAGAGGAAAAAGGAAGCATATGTAAGGATGAGGAAACAAGGTTGGGGCTAAAGGAATATTGGGGGAAGGCAGTATTTGGATATTAAATTTGTGGTCAGCCAAGATCAAAATGAATGGTGGAGCAGGCTCAAAGGGCCAAATGGACTTCTCCTGCTTCTGTTTTCGATGTTTCTATGTCTATGTTTCTGTGCACTGTAGAGGGTGTCAGGGCGTTGACCCTAACTGAACACACAACAATGAGAACAATTTGAGTTGAAGCTTCAGTTTGAGGTGATGTTGCTTTTCTCTTCAAAGGGCATTTCAGCAGCCGACCATTCCACTGTGTCCTATTCACTCCACTCTGACATGTTAGTGAGAATCATTGTTTCATCATCAGCAACATCCTCGTCAGTGTGTCCATTAGAACATCTCGGTTACAGAATTGAAATGATGGATTTAAACTGGGAAGGAATTATTGATTTAGACATGAATAATGAGCAGTAACCTTGTTCCACAAGAACTGTAATTGCAGTCTGAGAAATCCTTATCAGAGACAGAAATTGGTCTGCCACCAACTATCACGTGTGTTTTCAGATTTCAATCAATGGCATTGCAATGAGTGAATACAATATTTACCTGTTTCCTTCTCCAAACAGGCATTGTTGAATTTTCTGCTGTTCAAAGCAGTTATGCACAGTGTATTACAGCAAACCTTTTAGAATTTGGAATAATACATATCTCTGTTAATTAATTGATCATTGGAGGCACAGTGGTCAGTACTGCTGTCTCAGGTTCAGTTACTGCCTTGGGTGACTATCTGTGTGAAGTTTTCACATTCTCCTCATGTCTGCCTGAGTTTCCTCTGGGTACTCTGGTTTCCACCCACACACCAAACATGTGCCAATTAGGTTGATTAGCCATGCCAAATTGGCCCTCACTGTCAGGGGGATTAGCAGGGTAAATTCACCAAAGATCCTTAGACAGCATCTTCCAAACCACTTCCATCTAGAAGGACAAGGACAGCAGATACATGGGAGCATCACCACCTGCAAATTCCCCTCCAGGCCACTCACCACCCTGACTTGGCAATGTATTGGTATTCCTTCATGGTCGCTGGGTCAAAATCTTGCAATTCCTTCCCTAATAGCATTTTGGGTCAACCCACAACACGTGGTCTGCAGCAATTCAGGAACGCAGCTCACCACCACCTTCTCAAGGGCAACTAGCAATGAGCTCCCTGACCTCAGCCTCAAAAACTTCAAGCAAAATCAGAAATGTTGTAGTTTAGGATGCAATGAGAGGAAAGAAATGTTTGTATTTTGACACTGTGTGGATATTGGCAACTCATTCAGTCCACAACAGATTTTAATGCATTTATAAATGCAGACTAACACAGATAATCACCATCTGGAACATGTCTAATAGTATTCATAGAATCATAGGATCCCTACAGTGTAGGAGGAGGCCATTTGGTCCATCGAGTCTGTAGTGACCACAATCCCATCAAAGCCCTATTCCCGTAATCCTACACATTTACCCTGCTAATTCCCCTAACACTAGGATCAATTTGGCATGGCCAATCCACCTATCCCGCACATCTTTGGACTGTTTTGTGTGCTCATAAAGACAGACACAAGCCTAGCACCAGTATCATGAACATTCTCTGGGTTAAAGGTTCCTCCTGGTTCTTGCAATCTGTTGTGTGTCCTTTGTCACAGTCTGTACCAGTACATTTCTATTGAAAGGTTGTTAAGAAATTCCAGTGAATTCCAGCCCCTTATGTAACGTGTGCATCAGATTCAGAGATGTCCACATGTGTGTGAAAAGGGTTCTGGGTAAGGGTTTTAGCTCTTCTTTACCTGTTAGTAACAATGCACCCTTTATTCAATACTAAAGTATAAAGTCCTCATTAGATATCAATTCTATTATCTACATTTCATTGAACCAGTCTATATTTTCATCACAAGACTACACTGGGAGTACTGTCAACATTTGTGATCTCCATTTAGAAAAAGGAAATAGAAACACAGGAAAAGGCACAACAGAGATTTACAAGAATAATCCCAGAACTGTAACCACTTGTGAACTTGCTGGTATTTCACCAAGTTTACTGACTGAGTGAATCCCTTTCCACACACACAGCAGGTGAGCAGTCACTCCCTGGTGTGAACCCGCTGGTGTACCCGTAGGCTGGATGACTGAGTGAATCCCTTCCCACACATGGAGCAGGTGAATGGTTTCTCCCCAGTGTGAACTGGCTGATGTTTCAGCAGGTCAGATGACCGATGAAACCTCTTTGTGCAGTGAGAGCAACTGAACGGTCTCTCCCCAGTGTGAACCCGCTGGTGTGTCTGCAGGTCGGATGACCGATGAAATCTCTTTGTGCAATGAGAGCAACTGAACGGCTTCTCCCCAGTGTGAATTCGCTGGTGTGTCTGCAGGTCGGCAGAGTGAATGTATCCCTTCCCACACAGAGTGCATTTGAACGGTCTCTCCCCAGTGTGAACTTGTTGGTGTGCCCGCAGGGTGGATGAATCATTGAATCCTTTCCCACACACAGAGCAGATGAATGGTTTCTCCCCAGTGTGAATTCGTTGGTGTGTCCGCAGATCAGATGACTGAGTGAATCCCTGCCCACACTCGGTGCAGGTGAATGGCCTCTCCCCCGTGTGAACTCGCTGGTGTCTCAGGAGATTGTTTAACTGAGTGAATCCCTTCCCACACACAGTGCAGGTAAATGGCCTTTCCCCCGTGTGAACTCGCTGGTGTCTCCAGAGATGGCTTAACTGAGTGAATCCCTTCCCACACATGGTGCAGGTGAAAGGTGTCTCCCCGGTGTGAACCCGTTCATGTTTCCGCAGTGTGGATGACGTTCTAAATTTTTTTGTGCAGTGAGAGCAGCTGAACGGATTCTCCTCAGTGTGATTGCGCTGGTGGTCCCTCAGATCCGCAGCACGTTTGAAGCTGCTCCCACAGTTAGAGCATTTAAAGGGTCTCTCATTGGTGTGGGTGACATTGTGACTCTGTAGACTGGATGACTGGGCGAATCCCTTCCCACACACAGAGCAGGTGAATGGTCTCTCCCCAGTGTGAACTCGCTGGTGTCTCTGCAGTGTGTATAACCTTTTAAATCCCTTCGAGCAGTGAGAGCAGTTGAATGGTCTCTCCCCAGTGTGAATGCGCTGGTGGGTTACAAGTTCTGCAGTGCTTCTGAAACCACTCCCACAGTCAGAGCATTTAAAGGGTCTCTCCTGGGTGTGCGTGAGATTGTGTGCACGCAGCCTGGATAATTGAGTGAATCCCTTCTCACACACAGAGCAGGTGAATGGTCTCTCCCCAGTGTGACTGCGTTGATGAATTTCCAGCTGAAATGGGAACCTGAATCCCTTCCCACAGTACCCACATTTCCACTGTTTCTCCATGGTGCGGGTGTCCTTGTGACTCTCCAGGTTAAACAATCAGTTAAATCTCACACAGAACACAGGTAGTCCCTCCCCACTGTGAATGCTGTGATGTATTTTCAGGCTGTGTAACTGGTTAAAGCTCTTTCCACAGTCAGCCAGTGCAATGGAACATTCACTCGGATGTTTGTGTGTCTCTCAGTAACTTCCCAGTCACACAGATGTTTAAAGTCTTTAGAAGTAGACAGAAGAGAGAAATATTTCTCATTGTAGAATTAAAGGCTGATAATATTCAGGTACCAATGAATTGAGTGACTCTGTCAGATCTTGACTTAATGTTTGATTTGAGATATCTGTCTGCAAATCCTCCACCTTCTGGTATCCTGTGAAAGGGGTTTACAAAAATAATTACAAAAATAAGCACAGGACAGAAATTCAGAACAGACAATTCTGGTTTCCATGGAATATTTTTTCCTCTCATTCCCCAAAAACTGTAAATCTCCATCCCACACACTCTCCTTCCATTCTCACTCTGCTGTATCTAACATTCCCCCTCCCAATTCTCCTGAAGGTGCTGATTGACAGACCTTAGAATCAATTAGAATCATAGAATCTCTACAGTGCAGAAAGAGGCCATTCGGTCCACTGAGTCTGCACCGACCACAATCCCAGGTCCTTTCCCCATATATTTATCCCGTAAATCCCCTGACACTAAAGTCAAATTAGCATTGCCAATCCACCTGACCCGCACATCTTCGGACTGTGGGAAGAAACCACAGCATCCAGAGGAAACCCACACAGACATGGGAGAATGTACAAACTCCACACAGACAGTAACCCAAGGCTGGAACTGAACCCCGGTCCCTGGTGCTGTGAGGCTGCAGTGCTAACCACTGTACCACTGTATCGCCCGAAATTCAAATTTCATTACCTGCCGTGATGGGATTTGAAGCCAGTCCCCAGTGCGTCACCCTGGGTCTGTGACAATACCACCAATGCCACCACCTCCAATGCTCACTGCTTCCTGTCCTGGACACAGAGATCTCCATGCAGGCTGCCAGACAGATATCTGTCTATCTGACTGGACTGACAATGTGTGGAATGTACAGACTGGGGGGAACAATAGGCGGGGGCGGGGCTCCCGGGTCCACGGGCCTGAACCCGGAGACGTCACCGCGGAGCAGAGTGATTACTATTGGTTGATTCAGGTTGGGCTCCATTGTGCCGTCACAATGAGAAGTCTGACAACGAACTCTCCATTCACCTGACGAAGGGACTAACCCGAAAGCTTGTGAGTATATTATCAAATAAATAGGTTGGACTAAAACCTGGTGTTGTCAGACTTTTCACTGTGTTTACGCCAGTCCAACGCCGGCATACCCACATCATGACTACTATCGACACCACAAACTGCCGGATCCAAGTGGAGAGAATCTCCAAGAAGATTGCGCATATCGACACAGACATCAAGTTTTTAATCAGTAATCTCTAAACTGTCTGTGCTTTATATGCTCTGTCTAAAGCCAGAACTCTCCATTCACCTGACGAAGGGACTAACCCGAAACCTTGTGAGTATATTATCAAATAAATAGGTTGGACTGAAACCTGGTGTTGTCAGACTTTTCACTAAGTCTGACAACACCAGGTTTAGTTCCCACTGATTGGTTTGACAGTAAACCAATCACAGTTTTCCTGATGTCAGGAGGAGGCCTCAACTATCCTGCTGTAAAGTTCAGTTTCTAGCTTCCCCTCTCTTTTCACAGGGTGCTGCTGGAGCTGCCAGAACTGGCAATTTAATAGACCTTCTATGATAACAGCACATCATGGTGGCCCATAATAACATTCCCCCCATCCCAATGGTCATCCCCATCCTGATTATTTCCCACCACTTAGTTTCCTGCTGTTCCCGGAACAAATCCATCCGACCAGTGGTGTCCCCCCCAATTGTTTCAGTCTGGGTAGTTTTCAGTGGAACACTCACAGATGTTGGAGACAGTCCCGGACCGGGGGGAGGGGGAGACCACCGAGCGGCTTCTCGCTCTGGCCGGAACCGCTGGTCTGGAAACCTTGGCTCGAGGAGGGGGAGGGGAACAATGGGTGGGGGGCGGGGCTCCCGGGACCGCCCGTGCCTGCGCACTGGAACGCGGAGACGTAACCGTGTGATTCCTATTGGCTGATTCAGGCAGGGCTCCATTGTGACGTCATAATGCGGAAGCTCGCCAATGAGCTTCAGAGTGAAACTTCCTCCTCTGTGCAACATCTGGGAGGAAATCAATGTTTCCCCCTTTCCATTTCTTTCCTCATTCTGGGGGAAATTGGGGACTTGCAGCAATTGAAGGGAAAGGACGCGAATCCAGTTGGATATTCCACACAGTTTTAGTCCTGTCATACAGACATAAATCTGCCTGACAGCCTGGATGGAGATTTTCAGCTCTCTGTGTCCAGGACAGGAAGCAGTGAGTATAGGTCTGTTAATCAGCCTGAATCAGCACCTTCAGGAAAATTGAGAGGGTAAATGTTACACAGCCTGAAAATACATTGCAGGATTCACAGCGGGGAGAGACTGTACCTGTGTTCTGTGTGAGATTTAGCTGATAGTTTAATCTGGAGAGTCCCAAGGACACCCGCACCATAGAGAAACCATGAAAATATGGGGACTGTGGGAAGGGATTCAATTACCAATCTGTACTGCAAACTCATTGGCGCACTCACACTGGGGAGAAACCATTTACCTGCTGTGTGTGTGGGAAGGGATACACTCATATAACAGATTTGCAGAGGTGACTTCACACTGGGGAGAGGCTCTGAGTGTGGGAAAGGATTCACCCAGTTATACAGTCTGTGGAGACACAAACGATTTCACACTGGGGAGAAGCCATTCATCTGCTCTGTGTGAGGGAAAGGATTCACTCAGTTAATTGATTTGCAGACCCATCAGCGAATTCACTCTGGGAGAGGCCATTCATCTGCCCTGACTGTGGGAAAGGATACACTCATTCAAGGACCCTGCTGACACACCAGCGAATTCACACTGGGGATAGGCTGTTCACCTACTCTCACTGTGGGAAGAGATTCACTCAGTTATCCATTCTTCTAACACACCAGCGAGTTCACACTGGTGAGAGACTGTGGGCAGGGATTCAGTCGGTTCTCTGATCTGCAGGTACACCAGCGACTTCACACTGGGGAGAGGCCATTCACCTGCTCTCAGTGTGGGGAGGGATTCAGTCAGCTATCCAACCTACAGACTCACCAGCGAGTTCACACTGGGGAAAGGCCATTCTCCTGCTGTGTGTGTGGAAAGGGGTTTACCGTGTTATCCACTCTTGCAACATACCAGCGAATTCACACTGGTGAGAAACTGTTCACTTGCTCTGAGTGTGGGCAGGGATTCAGTCAGTTCTCAGACCTGTGGGCAGTCCAGCGACCTCATACTGGGGAGAGGCCATTCACCTCTCTCAATGTAGGAAGGGATTCAATCGGTCATCCAACCTGTGGAAACACCAGTGAGTTCACACTGGGGAGAGACCATTCACCTGCTCTCAATGTGGAAAGGGATTCACTCAGTCATGCAGCCTACAGAGACAGCAACGCGTTCACATCACTGAGAGACCTTTTAAATGCTCTGATTACTGTGGCATTTTTATAACCTCTTCAGATCTCATTGTCCACCAACACATTCACATTGAAGAGAGACCCTTCCCCTGTCCCATCTGTGGGAAGAGATTCAGTGCTGCATCTAACCTGAGGGCACACCAGCAAGTTCACACTGGAGAGAGGCCATTCTCCAGCTCTAAGTGTGGAGAGAGATTCACTCTATTACATGGCCTGCAGAGACACCAGTGATTTCACAAGTAACGACAGGAATGAGGCCTTTTTCAAATAAACAAAAACCTGGGAGTCAGTCATTCCCTGTTTTGTACCTTCTGGCAATGCCTTGACCAATCCAAATTGACCCACTTGGTTTAAACTTGGACGAAACCTTAGGAATTAACTGTTCCTTGGTGCATTCTCCGTAACAATGACTTATTAAAGTTAATTGTAGTGAACTCACAGTAAAACATTTTTGAACAGAGGTCTAAATCAATTTCCAGAAACAGTAAGATTTACTCCCTTCATCACTGTAGCCAATGAGCTATTGTTTAATACAAAAATGGCCAAACACTATGTTGAGGTAGGCCTGAAGCAAAGGCAATTAGATATATAGATATTCCATTTCATGCTAGCAATATACAATACTAATCGCAATGGAGTACAATAGTCCGAGAAATATCATGGGGCTAGCTGACTTGACCACGTTCTAGGGGGCATTCAGTAATTCAGTAAGCTTTGGGAACCCACACTATCCATAACTTCTGCTGATAAAAATATACACATTCTGTGGTTTCATTGTTCCAAAGAACATGGTTCATCTCACTCAGCCTTCAGCCATCATACTCTGCAGCAACCTGCTTTTGGCTAAAATGTACAGATCATTTTAAAAATCATCTGAAATACATTTCAAAGTCCAAAATACATCAGAAATACTTTTTCAAATCTCTTACTTGTTTAAATCTCTTACTGTGGATTTGTGTTTCTTTGTGCAGACAGTATCTCTGTTAGTCTGATCTTATGTTAATTCTCTCAGTGCTCATAGTTTTATTATAATTTTTTTATTATTGGTCTTAAATCCCTGATTATTTGAAATTTCTCTCTCAATGATTTTCTTTGTTAAGTGGAGTCGCACATGGTCAGCCCTTGTGGCTTCTCGCTGCTGGCGTAACCCTATAAACTATTTGTTGATTGAATCAGGCTTGAGTGTGGAACGATTCTTCTGAGTTCATTCCCCCTAATAGGTATTAATGAATATTTGAAAGCCAACAAATCTGTTGTTCAAATCTGGGACAATTCCAACATCGGAAAAGGTGCTGTGAGCAAGTTACCTTATAAAATGATGCTATTTCAGACAAAGAACAAGTAATCAAAATATATTCCTGTCGGGAATCAGATAGAAATGATTGATTCCAGTTTTAAAGATGCTATGAAGCCAATGAGATAGGGTTATGTAATTGAGGGTAGAGACCTGAAATTAAACAGCAAATAGGAACTGGGATATTGGACACAATTCAGTTCAATAGAATATTTCAATCTGGCACTGATGTATAATATAGACAGGTCCAGTAAATTGATAGCTTAATTAGGTCTGTTCACTTGGAATCTAGTGTTCAATTCTGGTTGCAACACTGCCAGAAGGATGTGGAGGCTTTGGAGAGGGTACAGAGAAGATTTATCAAGAAGTTGCCTGGTATGGAGGGCATTAGCTATGGGGAGAGGTTGGAGATACTAGGTTGTTCTCACTGGGACAATGAAGGTTGAGGGGTGACTTGTTAGAAGTCTAGAAGATTGTGAGATGCATGGACAAGAGTGGATAGTCAGAAGCTTTTTCCCAGGGTCAAAGAGTCAGTTACCAGGGAGCATAGGTTTAAAGTGCAAGGGGCAAGGTTTAAAGGAGATGTACAAGGCAAGTTTTTTACAGAGAGGGTGGTGGGTGCCTGAACTCGCTACTGGGAGAGCTGGAGGAAGCAGATACAATAGTGACTTTCAGGGGTGTCTTGACAAAAACATGAATAGGATGGGAATAGAGGGGTTTGGTCCTTGGAAGGATAGGGGGTTGTAGTTCAGGTGCAGACTTGGAGGGCCAAAGGGCCTGTTCCTGTGCTTTAATTTTTTTTTCTGTTTTTTAATACTCTAACTGCCACACTAGGATTGGGGTCATCTATGGAGAGATATTTTCTGCTCCCACTAGTGAGTTCCAGGCCTGGGTACCTTTTGTGTAACTAAAGTTTCATCTAACATCCTGTCTGCCTGCCTATGTTTCGATGTAGCTGTTTAGGTTACCAGCATGCAGGACAGGAAAACAGGAGTAAAGATCTGATTAATGATTAATTATCCTAATTAGTGATCACTGACCGGGAGGCAGTCCGGTGAGGGCTATGAAATTTATTATAACATTTCCACAGGAAAACACATCCAATGGGATCTAATCAGTACGGGGAGGGGGGTGGGGGGGGGAATGTTATTATGGGCCACCATGAGGTGCTGTTATCATAGAAGATCTATTAAATTGCCTGTTCTGGCAGTCCCTCACCATGCTCCAACGGCAATGTTAAAAGAAAGAAGGGGGAAGCTGGAAACTGAACTTTACAGAGGAATAATTTAGGATACCTCCTGACATCTGGAAGAGTGGCCAGATTTGGAGAGGTATTCTCAACATTATATTGGCTTTTTTGAGTGGTAACCTCATCACTAAAGGGGAGTCTCAAAGGGTTAATAATCACAGAAGTTGCAAAATCACATAAGCGGCAATGGGACGAGCCACAGATCTTTATTGAAGTAGACTCAGATAAACATTGAGGCCTGGTTACAAGAGAGACAACCCCAGAGTATAGGTTTATTTAACAAAGCCTCTTAGTCTCAGAGAATTCATGAAATCAAACATCTGGACATGAGAGAGATAATGGAAATGTGGAGTTGAGGTTACAATCAGATAAGCCATGATTGTACTGAATAGTAGAGCAGGCTCGAGGGGCCAGGTGGTCTAATCCTGCTCTTAATTCATATGTGATCACATCCTTTATAATAAATTGTAGCATTTTCCCTCTACTGATGTCAGGCTAATGGGTCGGTGGTTCCCTGTTTTTTCTCTCTCTCTACTTACAGTAAGAAGTGTCAGAACACCAGGTTAAAGTCCAACAGGTTTATTTGGTAGCATAAGCTACCCCTTCATCAGGTGAGGGGCGCTGCCCTTTCATCAGGACTTGCCTGATGAAGGGGTAGTGCTCCAAAAGCTTGTGCTACAAAATAAACCTGTTGGACTTTAACCTGGTGTTCTCAGACTTCTTACTGTGCCTACCCCAGTCCAATGCAGACATCTCCACATCATGGCTATTTTCCTCCTTAAACAGTGAGGTTACATTTACCGATCTGCAGCAACCATTCCAGAATCTATAGAATTTGGAAAGATGACCACCAATGTATCCACTATCTGTACAGCCACCTCTTCCAACACTCTGGGATGTAGGTCATCAGCTTTTGGGGATTTATTCAATTTCAATCCCATTAATTTCTCCAGTACCACTCTCTCACTCATACTAATCTCTTCCAGTTCCTCATGCTCACTACTCCTTTGGTTCTCCAGTGTTTTTGAGATGATTTCTATATCTTCTTCTGAGAAGGCAGACACACATTGTTTAGTTTCTCTGCCATTTCCCCATTAGAAACTCTCCTGTCTCTGCCTGAAATAGACCCACATTTGGCTAATCTTTTCCTTTTCACACACCGATAGGAGCTTTTCCAGCCGGTTTTTATGTTTCTCACCAGTTCGCTCTCTTATTCTATTTTCTCTTTCTCAGTTTCTTGGTTCTCCTTTGCTGAATTCTAAAATAAATTCCCAATCCTCAGGCTAACAACTATTTTGGCCACTTTATGAGACTCTTCCTTTGATCTAATTGAATCTTTATCTTTACGGTTGCTACACTTTTCTGTTGGATTTTTGTTCAATGAAGGAATCTATATTTGATGTCAATATGTAATAATTATTTATATTTGAGAGATTGACTGTCTACCATCACAGTGGGACAGTGATTAGCACTGCTACCTCACAGCGCTAGGCATCAAAGTTTGATTCCCGCTTGGGTCACTGTCTGTGTAGAGTCTGCACATTCTTCCCATGACTGCGTGGTTTTCCTCCGGGTGCTCCAGTTTCTTCCCACAGTCCAAAAGACGTTCTGTTAGATGCACTGGCCATACTAAATTCTCCCTCAGTTTACCCAAACAGGTGTCAGAATGAGTCGATTACAGGGATTTTTACAGTAACTTCATTGCAGTGTGAATTTAAGCCTACTTTAATACATTACATTAATAAAGCCTACATTAAGAAAATAAGTACATTTTATTATTATTTCCCAGCTGTGACAGCTAATGTACCCCTCATAGTTTGATGGTTTTTTCTGCGAGAAACACCCAAATGGATTAAACAAAAGAACAATGTAAACAGCACAGCCCATCTTCATGGCAACATGGCATGTTTTGGGACATTCCAAACAGAAATAGGAACTAAATATTTTCTAACTTCCTAATACCCTGTCATTCTGTGATACTTGTGAAATTTGAAACCAGGTGTTCACAACAAGGTTCAAAGAGAATCAGCCCACTGGATGCAAAGTTGTGCGACTGGTCAGTCCAGCAGAAAGAACCCCTCTGACTCTCCCCACTGACCAACTGCAAGAATGAACAAAATGCAGTTCTAGATGTAATTCAGAGCGTGAACAATAACAGCACAATCCAACCCCTGTAATCACTTGTGAATTTTTTGGTGCCTTCGCAGACGAGAGGCATCACTGAATCCCTTCCTACATTGAGAGCAAGTGAATGGCCTCTCCCCACTATGAACTTGCTGGTGAGTCTGTAGGTTAGATGAATCACTGAATCCCTTCCCGCACTGAGAGCAGATGAATGGCTTTTCCCCAGTGTGAACTCGCTGGTGTCTCAACAGGTTGCATGAAAGAGTGAAACCCTTCCCACACTCAGAGCAGGTGAATGGTCTCTCCCCAGTGTGAACTCGCTGGTGTCGCAATAGCGGGGTTAACAAAGTGAATCGCTTCCCGCACTCTGAGCAGGTGAAGGGTCTCTCCCCAGTGTGAAACTGCTGGTGTCTCAACAGCTGGTGTGACAAAGTGAATCCCTTCCCACACTGAGAGCAGGTGAATGGTCTCTCCCCGCTGTGAACTCGCTGGTGTGTCCGCAGGGTGGATGAATCATTGAATCCTTTTCCACATTGAGAGCAGATGAATGGCCTCTCCCCAGTGTGAACTCGCTGGTGTCTCAACAAGTTGCACAAAAGAGTGAATCCCTTCCCACACTGAGAGCAGGTGAACGGCTTCTCCCCAGTGTGAAATCGCTGGTGTCTCTGCAGGGTGGATGAATCACTGAATCCCATCCCACACCGAGAGCAGATAAATGGCCGCTCCCCAGTGTGAATTCGCTGGTGAGACTGCAAGTGGGCTAACTGAGTGAAATCCTTTCCACACTGAGAGCAGGTGAATGGTCTCTCCCCGGTGTGAACTCGCTGGTGTGTCTGAAGGTGGGATGATAGAGTGAATCCCTTCCCACACTGAGAACATATGAATGGTTTCTCCCCAGTGTGAACTTGCTGGTGAGTTTCTAAGGTAGATGAACGACTGAATCCCTTCCCACACACAGAGCAGGTGAATGGCCTCTCCCCAGTGTGGCTGCGCCGATGAGCTTCCAAGTCTGATGGGGATCTGTATCTCTTCCCACAGTCCTCACATTTCCACGGTTTTTTCATATTTTAGATCTCCTTCTATCTCTCCAGGTCAGACAACCAGTTAATCACCTGTTCACAACGAAAAACAAGTACAATCTCCCTGTTGTGAATGATGTGATGTTTTTTCTGGCTGTGCAATTGGTACAGCTTTTTTCTGCAGTCAGTTCACTGGAACATTCATTGGGGTGTTGCTTTGCCTGTCATACTGATGTTTAAAATCTTTTGAAGCTGACAGAATAGAGAAACATTTCTCCTTCTGGAATCTAAACTGATGATTATCAGGTCCCAAGGAATCGAATAACTCTCTCAGATCTAAATGTGATGATTGAGATTTCTGTCTGATATTCCTCCGCTTCTAATATCCTGTGCAAACAATTTACAGGAGTCATTACAGTCAGTACAGGATTGAAATTCAAAACAGACAATTCTAGTTGCTATGCAACATTCTTTCCTTTCTCATTCCCAAAAGCTGTAAATCTCTATCCCACACACTCTCCCTCCATTCTCACTCTGCTGTATCTAATATTCACCCTCTCAATTCTCCTGAAGGTGCTAATTGAGTCTGGTTGACAGATCTATGCTCTCTGCTTCCTGTCCTGGACACAGAGAGCTGAAAATCTTCACATTGGTTGCCAGACAGACACATGTCAAAATTCCTGCACTAAAAGTGTAATGTCCAGGACATTATCACTTGAGTGGGCGTGGAGCAGAGATTTGAGGAAGATTGATACTTAGGCAGGGAGAGCATGATCTGGAACTTGTGCCTATGAGGATGGTGGAACAACAGATGATAAATAATTTCAAAATGAAACTGGGTGGGAATTTGAACGAAATAAAACTTGCAGGAAATGTTGATATAGAGATTGAATAGGACTGATTTGGATAGTTCAACAAGATGTGCAGGTTAGGTTGACTGGCCATGCTAAATTGCCACTTAGTGTCCCAGGATGTGTGGGTTGGGGGGATTAGTCGGGCAAATCCGTGGGGTAACAGGGATAGGGCCTGGGAAGAATGCTCCGTTGGAGAGTCAGTGCAGACTTGATGGGCCAAAAGGCCTCCTTCTGCATTGGACTCTATGACTCGAGTCACCCAATTAGCTCCTTCTGTGCTGCGATGACTTTATGACTGGAACTATATAATGTAGCTGCAGTAATAATTACAAAACTAGAAATAATAAGAAATGGAAAGGGAAGAAAAGAAAGTGTTTCACTCACAGACGCTGGAGATCTGAGTCTGTCCGAAGCTCAATCTTCATTTGCGCAAAGCCCGCACTCTGATTGGCTGGGGGACCAGACTCCTTCCGGTCCTTCAACTCTTCCCATTGGTCAATACCTCAGCATTAAGGTTCGAGGGTGGGCTCTTCCTCGAACATGCGCATGTTCCCCCTCCCTTGGACATGCGCAGTCCCTTCAGTTGCTGCAAGTCCCCAGTTTCCCCCAGAATGTGGAAAGAAATGGAAAGGGGGAAACATTGATTTCCTCCCAGATGTTGCACAGAGGAGGAAGTTTCACTCTGAAGCTCACTGGCCAACCTCCACGTTGTGATGTCACAATAGAGCGCTGCCTGAATCAGCCAATAAGAATTACTCTGCTCCGCGGTGACGTGTCCGGATTCCAGTGCGCAGGGCCGGGCGCGCGGATCCGGGAGTCCGCCCCCACCCATTGTTCCCCTCCCCCTCCTCGAGCCAAGGTTTCCAGACAAGCGGCTGGCGGCTCCGGCCAGAGCGAGAAGCCGCTCGGTGGTCTCCCCCTCCCCCCGGCACAGGACGGCGCATGTCCAAGGGAGAGTTGAAGCCGCGCATGTGCGAATCAGGGTCCGCCCTCTGACCTGCTTGCTGAGATGTTGACCAATGAGAAGAGTTGGAGGACCGGAAGGACTCTGATCCTCCAGCCAATCACAACGCGGGCCTTGTGTGAATGACGATTGAGCTTCAGACAGACTCAAACTTACAGGACTCGAACCTGGTCCCCGGTGATGAGTGAGAATGAGGGAGAGTGTGTGGGATGGAGATTTACAGCTTTTGGGGAATGAGAGAGGAAAGTATATTCCATAGAAACTATGGACTGTAGACTATAGACTTGTCTGTTCTGTTTATTCAACTTCTCCTCATAGTCAACACCCTCGAGACCAGGCAATATCTTAGTGAATCTCCTTTGCACTCTCCCCAAAAATTCCATGACCTTCTGATAGTGTGGTGACCAGAACTACAATACTCCAAATGCAGCCTAACCAAAGTTTTATATAGCTACAACATGGTCTCCCTACTCCTGTACTCTGTGCCCCGGCCAGTAAAGACAAGCATGCCATATCATTTAATAACTTCTTAAAATTGTCAGTTAGAATGTCTAAACAACTCCCTGTTGGGATAACTCTTCTAGACCTTTTGAAACACAGCCAAACATTCTTGATGGGCTTAACTATAACAATAAATGTGGGGCCTGGTTAGCTTAGTTGACTAGCTGGCTATCATGTGGTTCAGAATAATGCCAACTGTGTGGGCTTGATTCCCATTTCAGCTGTGGTAAACTTGTAATCTGCTTCTCCTTTTGCCCCCAAGAGTGAAAGGTAATGGCAAACCACCACTGACATGAGCTGTCATAAAAAAAGGCTCAGGATGAAATACCAGCGGACAGTGAGCCAGGAACCTGCCATTGTGCAGAGCACGTGACAAAATTACAAAACAGGGCCTGGTTGGGATTGTGGTCGGTGTAGAATTGATGGGCCAAATGGCCTCCTTCTGCACTGTAGGATTCTATGAATTTCTGTGCTATACTGACAGTGATGAATTTTATAAATTTGTTTTACAGGATATTGAAAGAGGAATCACAGGCCGAAATCTCATGTCTAGATCTGACAGAGACCTGAATATCATTGGCCATTGACTCTAGAAGGAGAAATAGTTGTCCAGTCTGTTGATTTGAAACAATTTCAACCATCAGTGTGACTGGAAAAGCACCAACACACTGCCACACTCGAGTGAGACTGTTCGAGTGCACTGACTAAAGAGCTTTAACCAGTTACACAACCTGGATAAATATCACACCATTCACAGCGGGGAGAGACTGTACTCGTGTTGTGTGTGTGTCGACGAGGCTTCAACTGATTGTCTACCCAAGAGACAGGCAAGGACACCTGCACCATGGAGAAACCATGGAAATGTGCAGACTGTGGGAAGGGATACAGAGTCCCATCTCTGCTGGAAGCTCATCGGCGCAGCCACACTGGGGAGAGGCCGTTCACCTGCTCTCACTGTGGAAATGGATTCACTCTGTCATCCCACCTGAAGACACACCAGCGAGTTCACACTGGGGAGAAGCCATTGATGTGCCCTCAGTGTGGGGAGGGATTCACTCAGTTATCTGGCCTGCAGGCACATAAGCGACTTCACACTGGAGAGAGACCCTTCATCTGCTCTCAGTGTGGGAAGGGATTCACTCAGTCATCCCATCTGTGGATACACCAGCGAGTTCACACTGGGGAGAGGCCATTCGCCTGCTCTCAGTGTGGGAAGGGATTCACTCAGTTATCCAGCCTGCAGACACACCAGCGAGTTCACACTGGGGAGAAACCATTCACTTGCCCTCATTGTGGGAAGGTATTCAGTCAGTTACCTGCACTGCAGATACACCAGCGAGTTCACACTGGGGAGAGGCCATTCATCTGCTCTCAGTGTGGGAAAGGATTCAGTAATTCATCCAACCTGCAGACACACCAGCGAGTTCACACTGGGGAGAAGCCATTTACCTGCTTTCAGTGTGGGGAAGGATTCAGTCATTCATCCAGCCTGCGGACACACCAGCGAATTCACACTGGGGAGAAACCGTTCATCTGCTCTCAGTGTGGGAAGGGATTCAGTCATTTATCCAGCCTGCAGACCCACCAGCGAGTTCACGCTGGGGAGAGGCCATTCATCTGCTCTGTATGTGAGAAGGGATTCATTGACTTATCCAGCCTGCGAACGCACCAGCGAGTTCACACTGGAGAGAAACCGTTCACCTGTACTCAGTGTGGGAAGAGATTTAATCAGTCATCTGCCCTGCAGACACACCAGCGAGTTCACACTGGGGAGAGGCCATTCCTCTGCTCTGTGTGTGGGAAGGGGTTCACTCAGTTATCACACCAGCAGGCACACCAGCGAGTTCACACTGGAGAGAGACCATTCAGCTGCTCTCAGTGTGTGAAGAGATTCAGTCGGTTATCCAACCTAAAGGCACACCACCGAGTTCACAGTGGGGAGAGGCCGTTCATCTGCTCTAAGTGTGGGAAGGGATTTGGAGTTTCATCCCACCTGCTGAGACATCAACAAATTCATGAGTGATTCCAGGGGTTGGATTCTACTGATTTTGTCACTGCTCTCAATTACATCCAGGATTGCATTTTGTTCATTCTCACAATTGATCAATGGGGACGGTCAGAGAGTTTCTTGCTGGACTGGCCGGTCTCATGACTTTGACTTCAGTGGGCTGATGCTCTTTGAGTCTTGTTGCGAATCCTTGGTTTCAGATTTCACAAGGATCACAGAGTGACAGGGTGTTAGGAAGTTATAGAGGTATAGAGATTTACAGCATGGAAACTGGCCCTTTGGCCCAATATATCCATGCTGCTCAGTTTTTACTACTAAGCTAGTGCTAATTACCTGTATTTTTTCCATATCCCTCTATACCCATCTTACCCATATAAAGGTCTGAATGCTTTTTAAAAGACAGAATTGTCCCCGCCTCTAATATTGCCTCTGGTAACTTGTTCCAGACACTCACCACCATCTGAGTGAAAAATTGCCCCTCTGGACCCTTTTGTATCTCTCTCTCACTTTAAACCTAAAACTAAAAACAACAAACGTATTGATGAAATGATTCGAGAATAGAGCCAACGTTTTTAGTCTGGATGATACTTCATAAGAGCTGTTATTAAGGGTCATCCAGTATCAAAACTTTGGCTCCATTCTTCACAGGTGCTGAGATTTTCCAGCATTTTCTGTTTTTGTTTCAGATTCCAGCATCCATAGTATTTTACTTTTATGATAAAATGATTTGGTCTGATTGGAATCCCCACAACCCTCCCAAAAAACAGAGGGAGCAGTGGAAAAGGGAGAAAAAGGATAAGGATAATAAAGTCTGGATTCTGAATCTCCGAGCCCATGTAGAATTAACAAAATGCGTGAACGATTGAGAAAGAACATAAGTTACCCATCCCTAACAAAAACTATTAAATTAATTAGGTTGAGGAAGTGAACAAAAAGATTAATAGATGAATTTTAAAATCAACTTTGTTTTGTTGTTAGAGAAGTTTTTTAAAATTATGTAAAAATGACAGAAGTGTGTGCCAAATTTCTTCTCTCATTCCCCACCCCTTTAGATTCTGTAGAAAAGTTAACCTTTCAGCAGACAGTTGATTTAGTCATAGAGTCATGGAGGTTTACAGCATGGAAATGGGCCCTTCAGCCCAACTTGTCCATGCTGCCCCTTTTTTAACCCCTGTGCTAGTCCCAATTGTTCACATTTGGCCCATAATCCCTTGACACCCATCTTACCCTTGTAACTCTCTAAATGCTTTTTAAAAGACAAAATTGTACCTGCCTCTACTACTACCTCTGGCATCTTTTTCCAGACACTCACCACCATCTGTGTGAAAAAAATGCTCCTCGGATCCTTTTGTATCTCTCCCCTCTCACCTTAAACTTATGCCCTCTAGTTTTAGACTCCCCTACATTTGGGAAAGAATGTTGACTATCTAGCTGATCTATGCCCCTCATTATTTTATAGATCTCTATAAGTTCACCCCTAAGCCTCCTACGTTCTAGAGAAAAAAAGTCCCAGTCTATCCAGCCTCTCTTTATATCCAAACCATCAATCCCCAGTAGCATCCTAGTATGACAGTGTGAGTTAATGCAACTTGCATTCTGATCAGCATTCTGTAAACTGTGTGTGTCTTTATATGCCTTTCTCTGACCAGAACCGTCCACACACCTGACGAAGGAACACCGTTTCCGAAAGCTTGTGGGATTACTATGAAATAAACTAGTTGGACTTAAACCTGGTGTTGTGAGACTTCTTACTGTGTTTACCCCAGTCCAACGCCAGCATCTCCACATCCTGTCCTGGACACAGAGAGCTGAAAGTCTCCATGCAGGCTGCCGGACAGATATCTGTCTATCTGACTGACAATGTGTGGAATGTACAGACTGGGGGAACAATGGGCGGGCCTCCCGGGTGCGTGTGTCCGAACCCGGAGACGTCACCGCGGAGCAGAGTGATTGCTATTGGTTGATTCAGGCAGGGCTCCATTGTGCCGTCAGAATGACTCAAAGGGACGTTCCCAGCACACACTGTCCCATTGGCAGCAATATCACTGGTTACAGAAGCAAGACACTGCGGATTGGACACCAGCTCAGCGCGGCTGGCGGTCAAAGCCCCGCCCACACCCACGTGGGCTCGGGTTCCGCCCCCTCATTGTCGACATGCGGGAGATTGACCAATGGTAACGCGTGGAGGACCGGATGGAAGCTGGTCCTCCAGCCAATCAGAGCCTGGGCCTTGTGTCAATCCCTGCATGAAGCTTCCATTCCTGCCCAGCAAAGTTGCTGCTGGTTCCTCTCCCTGAGTGAAGACTGAGCCTCAGACAGACTCAAACTTCTCCTATCAGCAACATCTGTGAGTAAAAGACTTTCTTTCACCTCCACCCCCTTTCCATTTCTTTTCTCATTCTGGGGGAAATTGGGGACTTGGAGCATCTGAAGGGAAAGGAAGTGAATCCAGGGAGAGTGCAGCCTCTGGAAAGGTTGGCCCAGGTCTCTCTCTCTCTGAAACTCATTGACATCCTTTGCTCCCTCAGCTTGACACATTTATTTGTCTGACTAAAAGGATGGTCTGTTTTCTAATGTTGACAATTAAAGGGCCGTTTTCCCCAGGAGATGGCTGACAGTTAAGGGGAGAGTAAATTAATATTGTGCACATTAATCATAGAATCTCTACAGTGCAGAAGGAGGCCATTTGGCCCATCAAGTCTGCACTGACTACAATCCCAAGCCCTCTTCCCAGAACCCCTCAGATTACCCTGATAATCCACCTGACACTAGGGTCAATTTGCCATAGGCAATCAACCTAACCTGCACATCTTTGGATTGTGTGAGGAAACCGGAATACCTGGAGGAAACCCACACAAACACGGGAGAACGTGCAACTTCACACAGACAGTGACCCGAGATCAGAATTGAACCCGAGTCCCTGGCGCTGTGATGCAGCAATGCTAACCACTGTGCCATCGTAAGGCCTAGCCTTACTGATCCGAATGTGTCAGAATTATGATCAGTAATTTCATAAATGTGATAAATGATGAGGAGCAAAGCCTCAGATTATAACAGGGTGCAAATGGGCTGGTTAGATGAACTGAGCAATGGCAAATTCAATTTAACCCTGGAAAGTATGACATAATTCATTTCAGGAGAACTAACAAGACAAGGGAACATACAATGAATGGTTGGTCCCAGGAAGTACAGAGGACCAGAAGAATCTTGGGGTGCATGTCCATCAGACCCTGAAGATAGCAGAATAGATTAATGAAATGGTTAAGAAGGGATTTGGGATACTTCCCTTCGTTAGCTGAGGCATAGAATATAAGAAAAGGAGGTTATGATGGAGTTATGCACAATACACAGCTAGAATACTGTGTGCAAATCTGGTCACCACACAAAAACAAGGACACGATTGGGTCCTGGCAACTTGTCCGCCCTTAGCCACTGAATAGAAAATAAGTGAATCCACTCTGTACATTCCACACATTGTTAGTCCAGTCATATAGACATATACTTGTCAGGCAGCCTGCATGGAGATTTTCAGCTCTCTGTGTCTCAGGTCGGAAGCAGTTCACATAGATCTGTCAATCGGTCTGAATCAGAACCTTCAGGAGAATTGGGAGGGTGAATATTAGATACAGCAGAGTGAGAACGGAGGGAGAGCGTGTGGGATGGAGATTTACAGCTTTTGGGGAATGAGAGAGGAAAGAATATTCCATAGAAATTAGAATTGTCTGTTCTGAATTTACTGTACTTACAATAATTACTTTTGTAAATTTCTTTTACAGGATATCAGAAGATGAGGATTTACAGACAAATACTCAAAACAACATCACATCAACATCTGACAGAGTCATTCAGTTTATCAAGACTTGAATATTATCGAGAATTTAATTCTAGAAGAAAAAATGTTTCTCTGTTTTTCTGCTTCAAAAGTTTTTAAATGTCTGTGTGACTGGAAAAGCACCAAGACACACAAACACACCCCCGAGTGAGAGTGTTCCAGTGCAGAGTATGGAAAGAGTTTTAATCAGGTGCACAGCCTGAAAATACATCACAGCATTCACAGCGGGGAGAGACTGTACCCGTGTGAGATTTAACTGATTGTTTAACCCGGAGAGTCACAGGGACACCCGCACCATGGAGAAACCGTGGAAATGTGGGGACTGTGGGAAGGGATTCAAAGTCCCATCTGATCTGGAAATTCATCGACGCAGTCACACTGGGGAGAGACCGTTCACCTGCCATGTGTGTGCGAAGGGATTCAGTCATTCATCCAGTCTGCAGAGGCACCAGCGAGTTCACACCGGGGAGAGACCGTTCACCTGCTGTGTGTGTGAGAAGGAATTCACTCACTCATCTGATCTGCAGACACACCAGCGAATTCATACAGGGGAGAAACCGTTCACCTGCTCTCAGTGTGGGGAGGGATTCACTCGGTTATCCAACCTGCGGACACACCAGCGAGTTCACACTGGGGAGAGACCATTCATCTGCTGTCAGTGTGGGGAGGGATTCACTCAGTTATCCCACTTGCAGACACACCAGCGAGTTCACACTGGGGAGAGGCCGTACAGCTGCCCTCAGTGTGGGAAGGGATTCAGTCATTCATCCACCCTGCGGGCACATGAGCGAGTTCACACTGGGGAGAGGCCGTTCACCTGCTCTCAGTGTGGGAAGAAATTCGCTCAGTTATCCACCCAGCTGGCACACCATCGACTTCACACTGGGGAGAGGCCCTTTACCTGCTCTCAGTGTGGGAAGGGATTCAGAGTTTCATCCCACCTGCTGAGACACCAGCGAGTTCACATTGGAGAGAGGCCGTTCACCTGCTCTCAATGTGGGAAGAGATTCAGAGGTTCATTTACCCTGCTGAGACATCAGCACATTCATGAATAATATTCCACGTGGGATTCTGCTGTTATTGTTTCAGCTTTCAATTACATCCAGAACTGCATTTTGTTCATTCTCACAGCTGGTCAATGGGGAGGGTTTCTTTCTGCTGGACTGGCCGGTCTCACAACTCTGCCTCCAGTGGGCTGATGCTCTTTGAGTCCTGTTGTGAATACCTAGTTTTAAATTTCACAAGAATCACAGAGTGACAGGGTGTTAGGAATCATCGAATCCCTATGGTGCAGAAGGAGGCCATTCAGCCCATTGACTCTGCACAGACCACAATCCCACCCATGCCCTATCCCCATAACTCCATGCATTTACCTTAGCTGGTTCCCCCTAACACCTAAGGGGCAATTTAGCATGGCCAATCCACCTAACCTGCACATCTTTAGATTTGGAGAGGAAACCGGAGCACCCGGAGGAAACACATGCAGACACGATGAGAATGTGCAAACTCCAAACAGAAGTGACCCAAGCCAGGAATCGAGCCCAGGCTGGAAGTTAAGAGATATTTAGTCAGCATTTCTGTTTGAAAACCCCTGAAGTGCCCATCCAATTTCCTTTGTAATTGTCTCCACTTCCTCCACCTTCACAGACAGCGAGTTCCAGGTCATTACCATTCACAGCATCAAAATATTCTTCCTCACTCTTGTCCACCTCTATCAAATCTCCCCTCAGCCTCCTTTTCTCCAAGAGGAACAACCCGAGCCTGACATCAACAATAAACAACAGAAAATGTTAATACCTGAAATTAAATGGGAATGTTTAATTTCTGTTTCAAAGATTTGTGAATATACTTTCCTGGACAATAAAGAAATTGGAATAATGTGGTTGAATGGAATATATCAATTTGGTATCCACCTACAGTCTAGTGAAAGTCTGGAATGTATAGCTGGAAACCCCTCCCTAACAGCACTGTGGGTGTACTTACACCTCAGGCATTATAGTTCAAGAAGGCAGTGTTGGGGTTGACCATGGCCAAGGCAGCTATATACTGCCACATATTCTGTTATAATGGAAGGACTGCAGATTATGGGACTGGACTATCTTGACTACATTCCTGTGACTGCTCAGTTTCTGCAATTGTGAACCATTAAGGCTGCTTAGCAAGGCCACAACTACGGACCTGTTGAGAATATTTACTCAGAATGAGTTAGAATTAAACTTATTCCAGGACTGGCTGGTATTCAGCGGCTGAGAGACCTGAATCTGTAAAAAGGGGATCTGACCAATCGACAAATGGTGATAGGTAGTTGGTTTAGGGCGTTCTCAGGCATTGTTTAAATTATTGTATCATATATTTGTGACCTGATAGTCAGTGACGTGACGGTATTCTCCAAGTAGCACTGGACTGAAAAGCGGATCTCTGAGAGTAGATTCTAATGGTTATAATCCTACCCAAGCATGGATAGGATTATAACCAGAGCTCAGGAGGAGACTGGACAGGTCTCTTACCTGCTATTTGGAAACTAAGAACAAGAAACTTATCAATACAATAATAAGAGAATTGAGCCAACGTTTTGAGTCTGGATGACATTACAGAAGAGCTCTTATGAAGGGTCATCCAGACTCGAAACATTGGCTGTATTCTGTCTCCACAGATGCTATCACAGCTGTTGAGAGTTTCCAACATTTTCTGGGTTTTTTTCAGATTCCAGCATCCACAGTATTTTACTTTTATGATAAAAAGATTCGGCCTGATTGGAATCCCCACAACCCTCCCTCAAAACAGAGGGAGTGGTGGCAGAAGGAGAAAAATGATAAGGATGATAAAGTCTGTGTTCTGATTCTGTGAGCCCATGTAGAATTAACAAAATGAGTGAACCAGTTTATAAAGAACAGAAATAACCCGTCCCTAACAAAAACTGGTCAAATTCAAATTATTCGGTTGAGGAAGAAAACAAAAAAAATTGTAGATGACGCTTAAAATTAAGTTTGATTTGTTGGTGAAGATTTTTAAACTTGTGTAATATGATGTAACTGTGTGTCAAGTTTTTTCTGCTCACTCCCCACCCCTTTAAGTTCTGTAGAAAAGTTAACCCTTTCAACGGACAGTTCATTTGTTTTTAAATCACCCAAAAACTTGTGTGTCTATTTTGGTTTATAATTGAGGATTTGTGGGAACCAGTTAAATGTGGAAATTTAAGCGTAGCCACCAAGACCATATTTGCTTGCGGTGCGACCCCAAGTCAGGAACAGTTTCAGAGTCAGCAATCATTACTGAGAATGTGGCAGAGGGTCATGCTGCTGTGGATGTTCACCAGGAAATGGTTCCTGTGTTTCCAGCTTTGCCAGTTGACTCTGCTGTGGGAGTGGAAGAGGAACATTCATGTACAGATTCTCAAACTACCCCTTCATCTCCCATTCCAGAAACACCATTACAAGATTTACCAGTGATATTGTACAGGTCGCAATGCAACCGCAAAGCTCCTGACAGAGTTCCATGTTGTTAAAAACATTATTTTTGATGTATTTCTGTCCTGATGGGGGATTGAAATTTAAGGGAAGGAGAAGTGTTGCAGAGTGGTCTAAACCTCTCTCCCTTTTGAACACGTGTGAGCTTTGGGCAGGGTTTCAGTCTGCAACTCCAGGCTGGTTTTAATGCTCCTGTTTCCTTTTGTTTACCACTGTTTTTTAAACTTTGTTATTTATTTATATCCAGAACATTCTGCTTTTAACAATACATTTGACTTCCTTATTTGTGGACTGAAGTTCCCACAATGGGAAAGCAGCCAGATTAGTTAAATAGACAGCCTGAATTGTGAGACAATTAAAGAATAAATGATTCATTACTACACATGTTAAAAAGGCTGGAAATGTAAATTTGAACACAAAAGTTTATAACTTTTAGAATTATAAACATTAAGAATGGTTAAAATGCTGTGGGGATTATAAGAGCCCTTAAGTTCTCTTCTGAGGACAACAGAATAAAAAAAGGTAACGAGACTTGTTCGGATGGCATGGTGCCACAGTGGTTAGCACTGCTGCCTCACAGTGCCAGGGACCTGGGTTCGATTCCCAGCTTGGGTGACTATGCGGAGTCTGTATGTTCTCCCTTTGTCTGTGGGTTTCCTCTGGGTGCTCCAGTTTGTTCCTATGGGTTAGATGGATTGGCCATGCTAAATTCTCCCTCAGTGTACCTGAACAGATGTCGGATTATAGTGACTAGGGGATTTTCCCAGTAACTTCATTGCAATGTTAATGTCAGCCTACTTGTGACACTAATAAATAAACTTTAAAACATTGTTAACATTGATTGAAGGGAATGAATAGGCTCCTGTTCAGATGTCTCAACAGTGACTGATGTTAACCAATTAATAGTCGACACTCAGGCTACCCCAAGCTAACAGATATCGGTTGAGAGAATTAACTGTCTTAAAATTCAGACAATGTGTGCAATTATCTAAAAACCAAACCAATTTCAATATTGACAAGTTATAGACCAATTGGCTAATTTCCAACAATGAGCTGAACTGGGCTTTCTACATTTTGAAAATATAAAAAAAATTCAAGAAACCAATTTGGCAAAAGGTTTTAAAAGTTCAAGGTTTTTAAAGTTTATTTATTAGTGTCACACATAGGCTTATATTCATACCGCAATGAAGTTACTCTGAAAATCCCTCAGTTACGACACTCTGGTGCCTGTTCGGGTAAACTGAGGGAAAATGCTCAATGCACCTAACCAGCAAGTCCTTTGGACTTTGGGAAAAAAAACCCACACAGACAGGGGGAGAATGTGCAGACTCCATGCAGACAGTGACCCAAGGTGGAACTCAAACCTGGGTCTCTGGGGCTGTCAGGCAGTAGTGCGAACCACTCTGTCCTTCAGAGAGGTGTTGGGAGCTGTTGATTTTATAAGTTATCCTTGTCTTCACAGCCACCACTTCATGTCCTGGTCTGAGAGGGATGGAGAGAAGTTAAAGTTAAGCTTTCTCCTTTACTGTTGATCGATACTTTGCTTTTTTTTTATCTTGCTGACTTGTTACATTTTTAATGGTGAATAAACTTTTTCAATTCACCATTTAAAGTGTTGTTTTTTTCCATATGATTAAGTCACTGGAGCCTGGGTGATTTATGATTAGGGAGGTTGTTGTAAACAAGTGAACCCCATAAATCTTAGTTCAAACAAATCAAAATTCTTACAATGGAATGCAATCTTTTATTATGAGAGAAATTGAACATATAAGTAAAGATATTGTGCTTCAGTTATACAGGAGGTTGCTGAGACTGCATCTTGAATACTGGGTGCAGTTTTTGTCTCCTATTAAACAAAGGATTGTAGAATCCCTGCAGTACAGCCAGAGGCCATTCTGTCCATCGAGTCTGTACCAAATACAATCCTACCCAGGCCCTATTCCCATAACCAAATGCATTTATTCTGGCTAGTCCACCTGATACAAAGGGCCAATTTAGCATAGCCAATCAACCTAACCCACACATCTTTGGACTGTGGGAGGAAATCGGAGCATCTGGAGGAAACCCACACAGACACAGGGAGAACATGCAACCTCCACACAGACAGTGACCCAGGCTGGAATTGAACCTGGGTCCTTGGTGTTGTGATGCTGCAGTGCTAACCACTGTGCTGCTGTGCTGTCTTATTTTATAAATACCACGGAAGCAGTTCAGAGGAGGTTTACTAGGCTGATTCTCAATCCAGCAGTGTGAAATGGTAACTCTGTTTCTCTCTCCACAGATGCTGCCAGACCTGCTGCATTTTTCCAGTTTTTTCAGTATTTATTTTAGATCTACCTGAAGTGGGGGGAAAATCACTATTTACTGTCCAGGATAAAATGTTCTTCATCAGCTTCTGTGGGTCGTTTCGTGGAAATGTGCTCTCCCAGGCTCAAAGAGCATCAGCCCACTGGAAGCAAAGTCGTGAGTCCAGCCAGTCCAGCAGAAAGAAACCCTCCGACCCTCCCATTTCACCAACTATCAGAATGAACATGGTTCAGTCCTGGATGTGATTAACAGCAACAATAACAGCAGAATCCAACACCAATTATCAATTGTGAACTTGCTGGTGTCTCCGCATACTGGATGACTGAGTGAATCCCTTCCCACACACACAGCAGATGAACGGTCTCTCCCCAGTGTGAACTCACTGGTGTTGCTGCAGATTGGATGAGGTTTTGAACGTCTTTGTGCAGAGAGAGCAGCTGAACAGTCTCTCCTCAGTGTGAATGCGCTGGTGGATCATCAGATCCCGAGAACGTTTGAAACCACGTCCACAATCAGAGCATTTAAAAGGTCTCTCCTGGGTGTGAGTGAGATTGTGGCTCAGCAGGCTGGATGAATGAGTGAATCCTTTCCCACACACAGAGCAGGTGAATGGCCTCTCTCTGGTGTGAATTCTCTGGTGCTCCCGCAGGTGGGATGACGTCCTAAATCTCTTTGTGCAGTGAGAGCAGCTGAACGGTCTCTCCCCAGTGTGAATGCGCTGGTGGATCATCAGTTCCCGAGAGCTTTTGAAACCACTCTCACAGTGAGAGCATTTAAAGGGTCTCTCATTGCTGTGAGTGATTTTGTGTTTCGACAGGTTGGATAACTGCGTAAATCCTTTCCCACACTCTGAGCAGGTGAATGGTCTCTCTCCAGTGTGAACGCGCTGGTGTCTCTGCAGACTGGGTAAATTAGCGAATCCATCCCCACACTCAAAGCAGATGAACGCTCTTTCTCCAGTGTGAACTAGTCGATGTCGCTGCAGATGAGATAACCGAGTGAACCCCTTCCCACACACAGAGCAGCTGTACGGCTTCTCTCCAGTGTGAATACGTTGATGAGTTTGCAGCTCAGAGGGGTTTTTGCAACCCTTCCCACAGTCCCCACATTTCCACGGTTTCTCCATGTTGGAGGCGTCCTTGTGTTGCTCCAGGTTTGACTCTGAGTTGAAGTCTCACACAGAACAAGATTATGATGCCCTGCTGTGATGGTGCAATTTTTTTACAGCTGTGTAACTGAGAAGCTCTTTGCACAGTCAATGCATGGGAAAATCTCAGTTAATTTTGTGTGTGTGTGTGTGCCAGTCCTGTTCCAGTCACACTGATATTTCAAAACTGCAAAAGCAGACAGAACAGAGAAACATTTCTCCTTCTAGATTCAAAGGCCGATAGCATTCAGGTCCTGATGATTTGAGTGACTGCCAGATGTTGATGTGATGTTTGATTTGAGATTTCTGTCTGTAAAATCCTCACCTTCCGATATCCTGTAAGAGGAGTTAACAAAATTCATCACTTTCAATATAGGATAGAAATTCAGAACAGACAATTCTAGTTTCTATGGAACATTCTTTCCTGTCTCATTCCCCAAAAGCTGGAAATCTCCATCCCACACACTCTCCCTCTATTCTCACTTTGCTGTATCTAATATTCACCCTCCCAATTCTCCTGAAGGTGCTGATTGAGGCTGATTGACAGATCCATGCTCCCTACTGCCTGTCCTGGGCACAGAGAGCTGAAAATCTCCATGCAGGCTGCCAGACAGATATCTGTCTATCTGACTGGACTGACAATGTGTGGAATGTACAGACTGGACTCACTTCCTTTCCCTTCAGTTGCTGCAAGTCCCCAGTTTCCCCCAGAATGAGAAATGGAAAGGGGGAGAAAGGAAAGTGTTTCACTCACAGATGTTGCAGACAGGAGGAAGTTTACAGGGGGTGGGATCTCCGGCGCGCGGACCCGGGAGCCCCGCCCCCACCCATTGTTCTCCTCCCGGGAGCCCCGCCCCCACCCATTGTTCCCCTCCCCCTGCCCCTCCTCGAGCCAAGGTTTCCAGACAAGCGGCTGGCGGCTCCGGCCAGAGCGAGAAGCCGCTCGGCGATCTCCCCCGGCCCGGGACTGCGCATGTCCAAGGGAGAGGGGAAGTTGCGCATGTGCGGGGCAGTGCCCTCCCCTGTCCGGTATGCTAAGATGTTGACCAATGGAAAGAGTTGGAGGACCGGAAAGAGTCTGGTCCTCCAGCCAATCAGAGCTCCCTGAATGCGGAAGTTGGACAATGAGCTTGTTCATTCCTACCCAGCAAAGCTGCTGCTGCTCTCTCTCTGAATGAAGATTGAGCTTCAGACAGACTCAAACCTCCTCTTTTCTCCACCATCTGTGAGTAAAACACTTCTTTTCTCCCCCTTTTCATTTTCAGTTTCAATTTTGAACTTCCAGGTCACCAACCGCTGCCTAAATAAAAATCCCCCTCACATTCTTCATGTATTTGTAACCAGGTAATCCAGTGTATTACACACAACATCAGGCTGCTCACTTACATCCAAATGTAAAACTTTAACGTGGCTGTCAGCTTGAAGATTAATCATGGATCATTTGCATGAGGCAGCGGGTTCCAGATAATGACCTTTCTGCACAGAAGTAAAATTCTTCCCCACATCCTTCTCTTCTCCCAACCCAGTAATTCAGTCCCGCATATGGCACAGATTTTAATTCTGGCCGGTCGTTACACGTAGATTTTCAGATCTCTGTCCAATCCAGAAAGTAGTCAGCATGGATCCGTTAATCAGCCTGAGTCAATAGACTTGGGAGGTTGTATATGCAGGAGAGCAGAGTGAGAATTGAGGCAAAGTGTGTGGGATGGAGATTGACAGCTTTTGGGGAATGAGAAAGGAAAGAATGTTCCATAGACACTAGAATTGTCTGTTCTGAATTTCTATCCTGTACTGACACTGATGTCTGTTGTAAATTCCTTTCATAGATATCAAGAGGTGAGGATTTACTGACAGAAATTTCAAACTAAACGTCACATGAAGATTTGATAGAGTCATTTGATTTATTGGGACCTGAATATCATCAAGCTTTGAATCTAGAAAAGCAATGTTTCTCTGATCTGTTTGCTTAAGGAAATTTTAAACATCAGTGTGACTGAAACACACCCGAGTGAGGGTGTTCCAGTGCACTGATAGTGGAAAGAGCTTTACCCGGTTACACAGGCTGAAACAACATTGCACTGGTTACAGTGGAGAGAGACCGTACATGTGTTCTGTGTGTGGACAAGGATTCAACTGATCATCAAACCTGGAGAGTCACAAGGACACATGCGCCATGGAGAAACTGTGGAAATGTGACGATTGTGGACAAGGATTCATGTTGCCCTGTGATTTGGAAATTCATCAACGCAGTCACACTCGGGAGAGACCCTTCACTTGCTCAGTCTGTGGGAAGGGATACATTAAGTTCTCCCACCTGCTGAGTCACAATCTCACTCACACCAATGAGAGACCCTTTAAATGCTCTGACTGTGGGAGCGGATTCAAAAGCTCTGGAGAACTGGTGTCCCACCAGCGCAGTCACAGTGAGGAGAGACCATTCAGCTGCTCTCACTGCACAATGAAATTTAAATGGTCATCCACACTGCGGAGACACCAGCGAGTTCACACTGGGGAGAGACCGTTCAGCTGCTCCATGTGTGGGAAGGGATTCACTCGGTCCTCTGAACTGCGGGCACACCAACGAATTCACACTGGGGAGAGACCGTTCACCTGCAGTGTGTGTGGGAAGGGATTCTTTCGGTCATCTGCCCTGCTGACACACAAAGTCACTCACACCAATGAGAGACCCTTTAAATGCTCTGACTGTGAGAGTTGCTTCAAAAGTTCTCGGGATCTGATGTCCCATCAGCGAGTTCACACTGAGGACAGACCATTCAGCTGCTCCCACTGCTCAATGAGATTTAGATCACCATCAAACCTGCGGAACCACCAGCGAGTTCACTCCAGAGAGAGACCATTCACTTGCTCTGACTGTAGGAAGGGATTCACTCAGTTATCTGCCCTGCTGACACACCAGCGAGTTCACACCGGAGAGAGGCCATTCACCTGCTCTGTGTGTGGGAAGGGATTCACTAATTTATCCAACCTGCTGAGTCATAAAGTCACTCACACCAGTGAGAGGCCCTTTAAATGCTCGGACTGTGGGAGTGAGTTCAGAATTTCTGGGGAACTTGTGTCCCACCAGCGCATTCACACTGAGGACAGACCGTTCAGCTGCTCTCTCTGCTCAAAGAGGTTTAAGAGGTCATCCACACTGCAGAGACACCAGCGAGTTCACACCAGGGAGAGACCGTTCACCTGCTCTGTGTGTGGGAAGGGATTCAGTCAGTCATACACACTGTTGACACACCAGCGTCTTCACACTGAGGAGAGACCGTTTACCTGCACCAAGTGTGGGAAGGGATTCACTCAGTCATCCAGCCTGCTGACCCACCAGCGAGTTCACAGCGGGGAGAGACCGTTCACCTGCTCCGAGTGTGGGAACGGATTCACTCGGTTATCCAGCCTGCAGAGACACAAAGTCACTCATTCCCAGGAAAGACCCTTTAAATGTTCTGACTGTGGGAGTAGCTTCAAAATTTCTGAGCATCTGATAGACCACCAGCGCAGTCACACTGGGGAGAGACCGTTCAGCTGCTCTCTCTGCACAAAGAGGTTTGGAAGAGCGTGCACACTGCGGAGACACCAGCGAGTTCACACTGGGAGAGACCATTCACTTGCTCTGTGTGTGCAAAAGGATTCACTCAATACCCCAGCTGCTGATGCACAATGTCCCTCACACCCGGGAGAGACCCTTTAAATGCTCTGACTGTGGGAATAGTTTCAAAAGCTCTCAGGAACTGATGATCCACCAGTCCATTCACAGCTGCTGTGTGTGGGAAGAAATTCACCAGTTTATCACTCCTGCTGAGACACCAGCGAGCTCACAAGTGATCACTTGTGGATTCTGCTGTTATTGCTGCTGTTCATCACATCCAGGACTGAACCCTGTTCATCCTGACAGTTGGTGAAGTGGGAGGGTCGGAGGGTTTCTTTCTGCTGGACTGGCTGGTCTCATAATTTTGCTTCCAGTGGGCTGATGCTCTTTGAGCCTGGGGAAGCACATTTCCACTGAAATGACACACACAAACTGATGAAGGACATTTATTTAATCCTGTATAGTAAATAGTGTTTTTCCTACCACTACAGGTAGATCTAAAATAAGTACATTTGTCTCTGTTCTATTGATTCTACAGCACAGGGCCAGGCCAGTCAGCTCAATTGGTCTGTGTCAGTATTTATGCTCCATATGAGCCTCCCCCCACCCCCTCTTCATCTCCCCCCACCCCCTCTTCATCTCCCCCCACCCCTCTTCATCTCCCCCCACCCCTCTTCATCTACCCTCATCAGCATATCCTTCTATTCCTTTCTCCCTCACGTAAAAGATCTACCTCGTACATCTCCTTTAAACCTTGCCCCTCGCACCTTAAACCTGTTCCCCCTAGTAATTGACTCTTCCACCCTGGGAAAAAGCTTCTGACGATCCACTCTGTCCATGCCTCATAATCTTGTAGACTTCTATCAGGTCTCCCCTCAACCTCCGTTATTCCAGTCAAAACAAACCAAGTTTCTCCAACTTTTCCTCATAGATAATATCCTCCACACCAGGCAACATCCTGGTAAATATTTTCTGTACCCTCTCCAAAGCCTTCACATCCTCCTGGTGGTGTGGTGACCAGAATTGAACACTATATTCCAAGTGCGGCCTAACTAGGCTTCTATAAAGTTGTAACATGAGTTGCCAGTTTTTCAACTCAATGCCCCAGCCAATGAAGGCAAGCATGGCGTATGCCTTCTTGACTACCTTCTCCACCTGCATTGCCACTTTCAGTGACCTGTGTACCTGTACACCCAGATCCCTCTGCCTATCAATACTCTTAAGGGTTCTGCCATTTACTTTATATTTCTTATTTGTGTTAGACCTACCAAAATGCATTACCTCACATTTGTCTGGATTAAACTCCATCTACCTTCTCTCTGCCCAAATCTCCAACTGATCTCATTGTTTCCAGAGGAGCAGTTGGAGTGGTGATTCAGTGACGAGAGCTTGTTGGGAAGAGGGATATTTTACCTTACTTTTCTCAGTTTTTTTTCCTAAGCCGGGAGTGTAAAACCGGAAGTAGGGCCCAGTGAGACCTGGGAAGGTTTTTGTTCCTTTGAAAGGTTAGCGGGTTCGACCTCATTGTTTCCAGAGGAGCCGTTGGAGTGGTGATTTAGTGAAGAGAGCTGCCCCATCTGGTAGTTATTTATTAGCTACCAGTCATTAACAAATGAGAAAGCCTTAAATGAGTTATAGTTAATCAATGAATAACAAATCAGTAGTTACAGTAAAAGATTGAGTTTTATTTGCTGTAAAAGCTTAATTGCTGTGTGTATAAAGAATGTGCATGAGGATAAATGTACTGGCAGGAGAGACCTTCAAGCTCTGATTAGCCTCAACATTTGAAACTGTGTAAATAAGGGATTGTACAGAATCAGCTAAAGGGATAGTATGAACCAGTTCTCTTGCATTCCTCTCTAAGAGAAGGTGGTGTCAGTAATTGAGGATCCAGTTAAATGAATCTACTGATCAAATTGACCAATTGTCCTGATACAACAGCCCCAACTCTGATGTAAGGTAATCATCACTTTGGGGATAAAAGTAGAGATTCTGCAGGTCTTCCTTGCGAGCCAAATATTGAAGACTCCTGAGGCTGTGTTCCAAGGAAATTCCTGTCAGAGAAGGAGCCAGACTCCCGAGGCTGAATTCCTGTGAAAGAAGGAGCCAGAGAGGGTTACGCTTCTACAGACTGATCACCCACATGAAGTTGTAAAAGTCAATGTCTTAAAGCTGTTCAGTAAAACTTTTTCATTCAATAAACTTCTTTTTAAATTTACTATCCAGAGAATTCTGCCTTTACCACAAAGAGGGCAAAGAACAGGCTACAGATGAATTAAAGAGAAACCATTTGTGTCCAGAACGTTGTGAATATCCTTTTACTCTGGTTGTCTTTGATGCTCAAGTCATTTTCTGTTTGTTTTAACCATGTTCTGTTTGATAAAGTTTTAACAGTAAAAATATTTGACCTTTCTGAACATTTCCTGATGAGATTGATGCACTTTCGGGAAAGTGGGTGAGAGGGGTTGGCAGGCTCTTTAACAGAAAGTGAGTCTCTCTAAGGTAATTGGCAAAGGAGCCTGAGGGGGAGATGAGATCTTATTTTGACACAGCGAGTTGTTCCGATTTCCCTGAAAGCAGATCAATAAAATCTTTCCAAAGGGTAAAGACTTGGAAGGGAAGAATTTGCAGGGCTGTGGGGAACGAGCAGAGCAGTTGGATAAATTCAACAGTTTCAAATGAGAGTCCTTTCAAAGAGATAGCAGGGACACAATGGGCTGAATGGACTCCTCCTGCAGCCTGCTTTTGCACAGGTTGAAAGGGACAGATTTCATTGCAGCCTCTTCCCTGTATATGTATTTAAGGAGACAGGTTTCTCTTTAGCTCTGAGTGACTGATATAACAATTGTTTGGAGGCCCTTTTCCCACTCGATCCTCCAGCACCTTCCTGTCTCTACTAGTGCAACGCCAATGGCAGTTTTCCAACCAGGGCACTGGCCCTGTTATTCGCAGCTAAATTCAGCCCTCAGCTCCGTTGCCTGGCTTGACAAGAGCAACAGAGAAAGAAAGACTCAAATGGAGAGTCAAAACTTGGGACTTTAAATGAACTGTTAAGATTTCTGTAATGATCAACAATTTAAGAAAAATGGATTCTAAACCCAGTGAGTAAATTAAAGAATCGCACGACAAAACTTCAAGTTTATGGCGTTTACTCCAATAAACTGGAGGCAACAATGACTACTTTTTTGAAGGGAATATTGCCCTTAAACTGTAAAATTGAACTTTGAAATTTCGCTCTTAACACAATCAAATGTCCCAACCAATCTACGTTGATTCTGTTCTCGAATAATTTAATCAATCAATAAGTCTCTTGTTCTCAGTTTCCAAGTAGCAGGTAAGAGACCTGTCTGGTCCCCACTCGAGCTCTGATTTTTCACTGGCCATGCTTGGGTAGGATTATAACCATTAGAATCTACTCTCAGAGGGTCCGCTTTTCAGTCCAGTGCTATTTGGAGTATACCGTCACTTCACCCACTGTTGGGTCATAAGTCCCTCACTGTTTTTAATCACAAATTTAGGATAAATTAAACAATGCCTGAGAATGCTTCTTAATTTCTTAACCAACTACCTACCACTGTTTGTTGATTGGTCAGACCCCCCTTTTTACAGATTCGGGTATCTCAGCCGCTGAACACCAGCCGGTCCTGGGATAAGTTTAATTCCAACTCAGGCCGAGTAACTATTCCCATCAGGTCCTTTGTCAGGGCCCTGCTCAGCAGCTTTAATGGTCTGTAATTGCAGGAACTGAGCTGTCACAGGAATGTGGTCAAGACAGTCCAGTCCCATAGTCTGCAGTCCTTCAGTTATGACAGAATATGTGGCTGTATGTAGATGCCTCAGCCATGGTCCCAACACTGCCTTCTTGAACTGCTACAATGCCTGAGGTGCGAGTACACCCAACAGTGTAAATACATCCACAGTGCTGTTAGGGAGGGATTTCCAGCTACACATTTCAGACTTTCACTAGACAATATTGTCCAGGACAATAAATTCACAATATCTTTAAAACAGAAATTCAACATTCCCATTTGATTTCAGGTATTAACATATTCTGTTAGTTTGTTCTTTATTGTCAATGTCAGGCTGCAGTTATTCCACTTGGAGCAAAGGAGGTTGAGGGGAGATTTGATAGAGGTGGACAAGATTCTGACAGGTTTAGATAAGGTGGACAAAGAAAAGTTGTTCCCATTCACTGTTAGGCAAGGACAAGGGGATCACAGATTTAGTTTCAGTCTGAGATGCACAGGGGGATGTGAGGAGAATATTTTGATGCAGTGAATGGTAATGACCTGGAACTCACTGCCTATGAGGGTGGAGGAAGTGGAGACAATAAATAATTACAAAGGAAATTGGAAGGGCATTTGGGGGGTTTTAAACAGAAATGCTGATTAAACATCTCTGAACTTCCTAACACCCTGTCACTCTGTGACCTGTATGAAATTTGAAACCAGGTCTTCGCAACAAGACTCAAAGAGCATCAGCCCACTGAAGGCAAAGTTGTGAGACCGGCCAGTCCAGCAGAAAGAAACCCTCTGACCCTCCTCATTGATCAACTGTGTGAATGAACAAAATCCAGTTCTGAATGTAATTGAGAGCAGAAACAGTGACAGCAGAATCCAACCGCTGTAATCAGTCGTGAACTTGTTGGTGTCTCAATAGGGCGGATGAAACACTGAATCCCTTCCCACATTGGGAGCAGATAAATGGCCTCTCCCCAGTGTGAACTCGCTGGTGTGTCAGCAGGCTGGATGAGTCAGTGAATCTCTTCCCACATTGCGGGCAGGTGAAGGGCCTCTCTCCAGTGTGAATTCGCTGGTGTTTCTGCAAGTTGGATAAGTCAGTGAATCCCTTCCCGCACTGACAACAGGTGAATGGTTTCTCCCCAGTGTGAACTCGCTGGTGTGTCCGCAGAATGGATAATCGAGTGAATCGCTCCCCACACTGAGGGCAGGTGAACGGTTTCTCCCCAGTGTGAACTCGCTGGTGTGTCCGCAGGTTGGATGACTGAGTGAATCCCTCCCCACATTGAGAGCAGGTGAATGGCCTCTCCCCAGTATGAACGCGCTGGTGTGTCCACAGGTTGGATAACCGACTGAATCCCTTCCTGCACACAGAGCAGGTGAATGGCCTCTCCCCAGTGTGAACTCTCTGGTGTGTCCGCAGGCTAGATAACTGACTGAATCGTTTTGTACACTGAGGGCAGGTGAACGACCTCTCCCCAGTGTGAACTTGCTGGTGTCTCTGCAGGCTGGATGACAAAGTGAATCCCTTCCCACACACAGAGCAGGTGAACGGCCTCTCCCCAGTGTGACTGCGCCGATGAATTTCCAGATCACAAGGAGCTTTGAATCCTTTCCCACAATCGCCACATTTCCACGGTTTCTCCATGGTGCGGGTGTTCTTATGACTCTCCAGGTTAAACAATCAGTTAAATCTCACACAGAACACGGGTACAGTCTCTCCCCGCTGTGAATGCTGCAATGTACTTTCAGGCTGTGTAACTGATTAAAGCTCTTTCCACACTCAGTGCACTAGAACGCTCTCGGTTGAGTGCGTGTGTGTCTCGGTGCTTTTCCAGTGATGCTGATGTTTAAAATCTTCTGAAACAGACAGAACAGAGAAATATTTCTTCTTTTAGATTTAAAGGCTGATGATATTCAGGTCCAGTTGAATACTGTCAGATGTTGACGTGGCATGTGGTTTGAGATTTCTGTCTGTAAATCTTCACTTTCTGATTTCCTGTAGGAGGAATTTACAAAAGCCATCACTGTCACTACAGGATAGAAATTCAAAACAAACAATTCTAGTTTCTATGGAACATTCTTTCCTCTCTCATTCCCCAAAAGCTGTAATCTCATCCCACACACTCTCTCTCCATTCTCACTCTGCTGTATCTAATATTCACCCTCCCAGTTCTTCTGAAGGTGCTGATTCAGGCTGATTGACAGATCCATGCTCACTGCTTCCTGTCCAGCACACAGAAATCATAACTAAAAGGAGCTGAAATCAGTGATTCGAGTCTGCTCAACCATTCATAGAATCATGGAATCTACAGGACAGAAGGAGGCCATTAGGCCCATCGAGCCTCCACCAACAACAATCCCAACCAGATCCAATCCCTGTAAACCCCCATATTTACACTTCAAATCCCCCAACACTAAAGAGCAATTTATCTTGGCCAATCAATCCAATCCACACATCTTTGGATTGTGGGAGGAAACTGGAGCACTGGAAGAAATCCACAGAGAGATCACGCAAACTCCACACAGAGAGTGACCCAAGCCAGGAATCGAACCCAGGTCCCTGATGCTTTCAGACAGCCGTGATAACCACTGAGCCACCATGCCACACAGATGTACCTTAGCACCATTTTCCCCACAGTTTCCCCTGGATCTCTTGATATTTCGAATATCTAGAAACCTATCAAACCCTCACTTGAATATTCTTGATGACTGAGCTTTACAGTCTGGGGTAAAGAATTCCAAAGCTTCACCACATGTTGAGTGAAGAAATCCCACCTCATCTTCACTTTCTCTTCAAATAAATGTACTTTATTGCAAGACCATAAATAAAATCCAATTTGTACAATAAAACAAAACTAAACATATCGCTGCCCTATATTAGTTTATTATTCCCTTAAATGTCAGGCATCTCTGGTGGAAACCAGCCTTCAAATGTGAAGATCAGGAAAGAGACCATCCTTTCAGCCAGACAATTAAATGAGCCAAGTTGAGGGAGCAAAGGAGGCTGATTCTTTAAGAAAAAGACCTGAGCCAACCTTTCCCGTCTGCAGTCTCCTTGGATTCACTTCCTCTTCCTTCAGTTGCTGCAAGTCCCCAGTTAACCACAGAATGAGAAAAGAAAGTCTTTTACTCACAGATGTTGGCCACAAGAGGAACTTTGAGTCTGCCTGAAGCTTCATCTTCATTCGCGCAAGGCCCGCGCTCTGATTGGTAGGAGGACCTGAGGCTTTCCGGTCCTCCAACTCTTTCCATTGGTCAGAGCTGGTGAGGGGCGGTGAATTACAAGTGCGCGTGTGCAGGTTTTGAGTGAATGCGCATGTGCGGATGCGGGGCGGGGCCCGGGACAAAGTCCGCGCACTAACCATTGTCTGTCCGGGTCTTCTAGCCTTTCCCATTGGACAACAGCTCAGCACGGCCGGAGGGCAAAGTCCCGCCCACCCCCCACGTGGGGCTCCGCCCCCCATTGTCTGATTACGGGGAATTGACCAATGGGAACTCGGGAATGGAGCCACAGAATTTGTCAGTGAAGTTTCTAACAGAAAGGTTTTCAAGGCAGCTCCATGAATAGGATTCATTCACACTGTCCACATCAGACAGTGCCTTTTCAGGCATGAAAATCTGCATTTGTGTGGTTGGCCAGTGGCAGAGTAAGAGCCGGTGGGAACAGTAACTTTGATCTTTATAGCTAAGCGTCTGGGGTTGCTAAGCAATAGAGGAAGTACGTCAACAATAGCAGGAGGAAGCATCCGGATTCTATGGACAAATCCCATTGTGTCAGAGGATAAAATGCAATTGGCTAAAGTATATGACATATGTAATTAATGATTTTTTGTATGGAAAATGATTGATTCACACCTAATGAAAGGTGGGAGAATTTGACATGAAAAATGTATAATTGATCGATCCTAAGCATTTTACATCAGAGTTATTGCAGAGATCAGGATACTTCTAGAGAGGTATTACACTGTCCAATAATGTTTCTCTTCGATCGTTGGTCAAATAAAAGGTAAATCATTAAACTGGGACACTGGCTTTTGTGAGTCTTTGTCTTGTCTGAAGGTTTTGGCAATACATGGTCTCCAGTGGTAATGTACCCAATGTGTTGGGGGCAATGAACTCAGAAAAATCATTCAACACTCAACCCTGATTCAATCGACAATCAGTTTATTGAGTTACCATTACCACCTGTAAATTTTTCTTCTTTATCTGGGGTTGAGGTGACAATGACAGAATTCTCACAGTTATTCCAAATTCCTCCAGGCTACATTTAAAATTTCCAGATTTAACTGGTTTGAATAAATCCACAATTATAAACTGAAATAGACACGAGTTGCCGAGTGATTTAAAAATAAATCAACTGAATGCTGAAAGGGTTAACTTTTCTACAGAGCCTAAAGGGGTGGGGAGTGAACAGAAAAAACTTGGCACGCAATTATGGCACTTTACATAATTTCAAAAAACTTTTCTAGCAACAAAACAAACTTGATTTTAAACTTCATCTATTCATTTTTTTGTTACATTCCTCAACCTAATTATTGTAATTTGATCAGTTATTGTTAGGGATGGGTAACTTTTGTGCTTTATAAACTGATTCACTCATTGTGTTAATTCTACATGGGCTCGGAGAATCAGAAGACAGACTTCTTCATTCTTACCCTTTTTTTCCTCTCCCACCGCTCCCTCTGTTTTGGGGGAGGATCGAGGGGATTCCAAATCTCATTTTATCATAAAAGTGAAATACTGCGGATGCTGGAATCTGAAACAAAGACACAAAATGCTCGAAAATCTCAGCAGGTCTGACAGCATCTGTGGAGAGAGAATAGAGCCAATGTCTTGAGTCTGGATGACCCTTTATCAGAGCTCTTATGAAGTGTCATCCAGACTCGAAATGGCTCTATTCTCGAACCATTTTATTGATAGGTTTTGTGTTCTTAGTTTCCAAATGGCAGGTAAGAGACCTGTCTCGTCCCCACTCGAGCTCTGATTTTTCACTGCCCATGATGGGGTAAGATAATAACCATTCGGATCTACTCTCAGAGGGTCCGCTTTTCAGTCCAGTGCTATTTGGAGTATACCGTCACTTCACTGACCATCGGGTCACAAATCAGTCACCATTTTTATCACAAATTTAGGATAAATTAATTTAAACAATGCCTGAGAATGCTTCTTATTTTCTTAATGAATAACCGACCACTGTTTGTTGATTGGTCAGACCCCCCTTTTTACAGATTCGGGTATCTCAGCTGCTGAACACCAGCCGGTCCTGGGATAAGTTTAATTCCAACTCATTCCGAGTAAATATTCTCACCAGGTCCTCTGTCGGGGCCCTGCTAAGCAGCTTTAATGGTCCGTAATTGCAGGAACTGAGCTGTCACAGGAATATGGTCAAGACAGTCCAGTCCCATAATGCCTCACATTCAATCTGCAGTCCTTCAATTATAACAGAATACGTGTCTGTATGTAGCTGCCTCGGCCACGGTCAACCCCAACACTGCCTTCTTGAACTGCTACAATGCCTGTAAATACACCCACAGTGCTATTGGAGTGATTTTCAGCCACTCATTCCAGACTTTCACTAACTGTTGGTGGATACCAGATTGATATATTCCATTCAACCACACCCAAGGTGAGTTATCCCAATTTCATTATTGTCCAGGACAATATATTCACAATATCTTTAAATCAGAAATTCAACATTCCAATTTGATTTCAGGTATTAACATATTCTGTTAGTTTGTTCTTTATTGTCAATGTCAGGCTGGGGTTGTTCCCCTTGGAGCAAAGGAGGTTGAGGGGAGATTTGATAGAGGTGGACAAGATTCTGACAGATTTAGATAAGGTGGACAAAGAAAAATTGTTCCCATTCACTGATGGGACAAGGACGAGGGGGGACACAGATTTAAGGTTTTGAGTCAGAGATGCAGGGGGAGGAATGTGAGGAAGAATATTTTGCTGCAGCGAATGGTATTGACTTGGAACCCACTCCCTACGAGGGTGGAGGAAGTGGAAACAATCAATTACAAAGGAAATTGGATGGGCATCTGGGGGGTTTCAAACAGAAATACTGACTAAATATCTCTGACCTTCCTAACACCCTGTCACTCTGTGATTCTTGTTAAATCTGAAAGCAGGCAATCACAACAAAGCTCAAAGAGCATCAGCTCACTGGAGGCAAAGCCATGAGACCAGCCAGTCCAGCAGAAAGAAACCCTCCCCATTGACCTGCTGTGAGACTGAACAAAATGCAGTCCTGGATGTAACTGAGAGCTGAAACAGTAACAGCAGAATCCAACCCTGAATATCACTCGTGAACTTGTTGGTGTCTCAGCAGCTGGGATGAAATTCTGAACCCTTTCTATACACTGAGCTGGTGAATGGTTTCTCCCCAGTGTGAACACACTGGTGTCTCCACAGGCTGGTTGAATCACTGAATCCCTTCCCACGTGCAGAGCAGCTGAATGGTTTCTCCCCAGTGTGACCACGCTGATGTCTCAGCAAGTGGGATAGTCGAGTGAATCCCTTCCCATACTGAGATCAGGATAATGGCCTCTCCCCAGTGTGAACTCGCTTGTGTTTCTGTAAAGTCGATAACACAGTGAATCCCTTTCCACACCGAGAGCAGGTGAAAGGCCTTTCCCCAGTGTGAATTCGCTGGTGTGTCCGCAGATTGGATAACTGGTTGAATCCCTTCCCACACTGAGAGCAGGTGAATGGCTTCTCCCCAGTGTGAACTCGCTGGTGTCTCCGCAGTCTGGATGAGTCAGTGAATCCCTTCCCACACTGAGAGCAGGTGAATGGTCTCTCTCCAGTGTGAACTCGCTGGTGTGTCCGCAGGTTGGATGACTGAGTGAATCCCTCCCCACACTGAGAGCAGGTGAACGGCCTCTCCCCAGTGTGAATTCGCTGGTGTGTCTGCAGAATGGATAACTGGTTGAATCCCTTTCCACATTGAGAGCAGGTGAAAGGTTTCTCTCCAGTGTGAACTCGCTGGTGTGACTGCAGGTGGCGGAACCGAATGAATCCCTCCCCACATTGAGAGCAGATGAACGGCCCCTCTCCAGTGTGGCTACGCCGATGAGCATCCAGCAGACATGGGTATCTGTATCTCTTTCCACAGTCTGCACATTTCCATGGTTTCTCCATGGTGCAGGTGGCCTTGCCTCTCCCTTGGGTGTTTAATCAGTTGAAGCCTCGTCCACACGCTGTGAATGGTGTGATAATTATTCAGGCTGTGTAACAGGTTAAAGCTCTTCAGTCAGTGCACTGGAACACACTCACTTGAATTTGGCAGTGTGTGATGCTTTTCCAGTCACACTGATGTTTGAAATCTTTTCAAATCTCCTTCCCGACTCAATGGCCGATGATATTCAGGTCCCGAGGAATATGACTCTGCCAGATCTAAACCTCATGTTTGAGATTTCAGCCTGTGATTCCTGTAAAACAAATTGACACAAGTCATCAGTGTCAATACAGGATAGAAATCCAGAACAGACAATTCTAGTTTCTATGGAACATTCTTTCCTCTCTCATTTTCCAAAAGCTGTAAATCTCCATCCCACAAACTCCCTCCATTCTCACTCTGCTGTATATAATATTCAGCCTCCCAATTCTCCTGAAGGTGCTGATTGAGGCTGATTGACAGATCCATGCTCATTGCTTCCTGTCCTGGAGACACATAGCTGAAAATCTCCATGCAGGCTGCCGGACAGATCTATGCCTGTATGACTGGACTAAAAATGAGTGGAATGTACAGACTGGATTCACTTCCTTTGCCTTCAGTTGCTGCAAGTCCCCAATTTCCCCAGAATGAGAAAAGAAATGGAAAGGGGGAAACATTGATTTCCTCCCAGATGTTGCCCAGAGGAGGAAGTTTCACTCTGAAGCTCATTGGACAACTTCTGCATTGTGATGCCACAATAGAGCCCTGCCTGAATCAGCCAATAGGAATCACTGTAGCTCTGTTCTATGTTTCCACTCATCGAGTCATTACAGCACAGAAGGAATCCATTCAGTAACTCAAGTCCATGCCGACTTCTGTCAAACAATCCAGTCAGTCCCATTCCCCTTCTATATTCCCTTTCCCCTGCAAGTTTATTTCCTTCATGTGCCCATCTCATTTCTGAAATATATTATAGGGGACAGTATACAAATATAGGACAGCGACGTGTCTGATATTGTTATATGGTAGAGGTTAGATATATTATTTATGGCTCTGTAATAAAATGCACTTATCTGATTGTGTAACATTGGACTGGAGCTAGATTATATATTTGGACAAATCTCTTCCCTCAGAGAACTGTTGGTATCTGGCTTCCTCTTCCATGGGGACTAGTGGAGGCATTGAATATATTCAAAGATCAGTTAGACAGTTTTTGAATGACAAGGGAGTCAAGACTTATTGGAACAGGCTGGAAAAATGGAGAGAAAGCTCAGATGAGGAAGGATTTCTTCACTCAAGGATGTGGTGAAGTTTTGGATCCCTTTTTTGCAAATTGCATCCCTTTTTTGCAAATCCTTCCATGACATTATTGTTTCCTATTTCCAGTCACACCAGTGTTTGGATGGTTTTCTACAGACACACTTACATTCAGGTTCTAATGAATGGAGTGGACTCTGTCAGGTTTTGATCTGATGTCTGGTTTGAGTTTCCCTTCAAATTTTGTGGTCAAATTTGCTGTAAAAAAAATCATCACCGTCAGTCAAGCATAGAAATTAAGCGAGAAACGTTTCTCTTGGGTTGCGTTTTCTGTGTGTAAATCCTCCCCTCTAACTCCCTGTAAAAGGAGTTTCCAAAGTCCATCACTGTCAGTCCAGGATAGAAATGCTCAACATTCTCTCCTCCTGCTGTCAGGGAGCACCGCGCATGCGCATTGCTGTCCATCGCCCCGGTAAAAATGCCTGCCGTTAACTCGGGGCCTCCAACTCAGGCATCTGTGGTCGCGACCCCCAGTGGTACGAATTCAGCACCGAACACTTATTATTCGGGGTTTCCTGTCTCCACTGGGTGCTTTTGAAGCCTCCCCATCCCGCCGCCGCCTCCATTACCCTCCAGAATAAGCCGTTTCCCTGGAAACCCGGAGCCGATAAAACCACCTTGCTGCGACTGCAGCAGCAACACCCACTGCGCATGCACTTTAGATCGACAGTACGCATGCGCAAAGTCTGTTGAGAGGCTGGATCATATTCTGATTCCCTGTGAATGCTGGGTAAAATAGCCACCATTGAAGTCTGCTCTTGCATAAACATAATCATGTTTTGTGATTCAATTACGACTGAAGCCAAAGCACCAAGGTATAAAATTTAAATAACTAACACAGCAGCTACCAAACCATCACATCAATACTTGGAGTAAATGAGTGCGCTGAGATCTGGCTTGGGTGAAATCATGAGGATCACTTGTCATCACAGAATCTAAGAAATTTACACTACAGGATGCCATTCAGTCCATCATGTTTATAACAGATGAAAATGAGCTATCTAGTCCAGTACCACCTTCCAGGTATAGGTTGATGGTGCTAGAGAACACAGCCTGTCAAGTCCATATATGACTATCTCCTGCATGTGAACATTTGTCTCCACTACCCCTTCAGAGAGTGAGTTTGATACCCCACCACACTCTGGGTGAAAACATCTCCACACTTCTCTAATCCTTCTGCCAATTGCTTTACCTCTCTGACCCTTAGTTCTTGAAATCTCTGTTAAGGAACTGGGACCTTCTGAGCCACACTCTCTGGCTAACCACTCCCTAACTAGAACGGTGCTGAATACTCTAGCTGTGAACTAGCTACTGTATTTAATAGTTCCAGGATAACTGCTCTCTCACCTTCCATTGATTCAGTATAATGGAAACTAAGACTTGCAACCTGTCAGCATTTGAAAGATATTCACAAATGATTGGAGGGTTTCTTATAAACAACAAAGAAAATAACAGCACAGGGACAGGCCCTATGGCCCTCCAAGCCTGCACCAACCATGCTGCCCAACTTAACTAAAACTCCCTACCTTTCTGGGGACCATATCCCTCTATTCACATCTCATTCATGTACTTGTCAAGACACCCTTTAAAGTCACTACCGTATCTGCTTCCACTACCACCCCTGACAACGAGTTCTAGGCACCCACCACTTTTTGTGTAAAAAATCTGTATCATACATCTCTTTTTAACCTTGTTCCCTCGTAATTGAATCTTTCACTCTGAGAAAAAGCTTCTAACTGTCCATGCCTCTCATAATATTGTAGATCTCTATCAGGTCTCCCCTCAATCTCTATCACTCCAGTGAGAACAAAGTTTCTCCAATCTCTCCTCATAGCAAATGCCCTCCATACCAGGCAACATCCTGATAAATCTTTTGTATATCCTCTCCAAAGCCTCCACATCCTTCTGGTAGTGTGGTAACCAGAATTGAATACTATATTCCATGTGTGGCCTAACTGAATTGGGATCTTCCTCTGTTCTGTCCACTCGATGACTTTCTTCTGTGAATATCTAGCTGGAGTATTGGGCCCTGGTGTGTTTCCTTGTTCATCTTGTTGACTCTAAATATTGAATCTTGTGATTTCAGACACCAGATATTTGAACGCCCAACAACAGGTAATCTTCTACTGACTGTATTAATAGCACTGCATTACTACACAGTATAGTTACCCCATCCAGAGAAAGGGAGAATGCTGGGGTAGAGATTATTTCCGAGCTGAATGTGAAAATGGATTCACACAGTCTTTCCAATTACTGACAGAGAGCACAATTACACCAGAGGAAGACCACTCAAACACTTAACGTTTGCAAAGGGATTTGCTGAGTGGTTAACACCAACTTTAAAAGCTCAAAGCATTTGATCCAATTTCAGCATTCTTATTGGCGAGGGCGATTTAACTGTTCTATCTAGGAGTACACAAATCACTTGTTCATCTCAACAAGTTCACATCTAACTGTAGGTGTTTGTTGTGTTGTCAGTCACACCCAGGACAGCACTCTGGTGGAAGGCCTTTGCTGCTTAATTGCTATATGAATTGATTTAACACACTTGACCCTTGACCCAATGGTATCAATCATAATCAGATTGCAAATCGTACTTTCTATTGAAAAACGTGGGTTTGAATGGCGAGGTGATTACCCAACATTCTCTGCGGGTGAGACTGTGTCCTATCCACATTACTGCAATTGTTGCACATGCGCGATACCAGGCTCTGACTGGGACATGCGCAGTGTCTGACTCTGATCGGAGCATGCGCATTCCGGGCTGTGACTGGAGCTGCGAGGAGTCGGAAACAATGGAGTGAGGTTCAGTAATGGAGCCGCTGGGTGACCGGGGAGGGATAGAAGCAGCGGAGCGGGCTGGGAGGCTTCATAAAACACCTTGTGAATGCCTCAATCCAGATAATATGTTCCCGGTACCGTTTCAATCGGGCACCGAATAGAGTCGGAGCTGAGCGGCTCCAGGCCCGGGTTACCGGCCGCCATCTTTATAGGAACAATGTACAACAGGGCGCATGCGCTGTGAGCCTGGCCCAGTTACCAACTCTCCCGGATTGGACTGGAGTCTCCAGGAATTTTTTATTTGTCCATGGGATATGGGAGTCGCTGGCTGGGCCAGTATTTATTGTCCATCCCTAATTGTCCTTGCGGCACGACAGCACAGTAGTTAGCACTGCTGCCTCACAGCATCAGAGACCTGAATTTCATTCCTGGCCTGGGTCACTCTGTGTGGAATTTACTTATTCTCCCTTTGTTTGCGTGGGTTTCCTCCCACAGTTCAAAGATGTGCAGATTAGGTGCATTGGCTCTGCTAAATTCTCCCTCAGTGTACCCGAACAGGTGCCGGAGTGTGGCGACAAGGGGATTTGTACAGTAACTTCATTGCAGTGTTAATGTACATCTAATTGCACAAAAAGATGAGTCTAATTGTCCTTGGACCCAGTGGTTTGCTAGGCCATCTCAGAGGACATTTTAAGAGTCAACCACCTTGCTGTGGAGATATATTTAGACCAGACTGGGTAAGGATGGCAGATGTTTCTCCTAATTTATTCACACAATGTGGGTATCACTGGCTGGACCAGCATTCATCGTCCACTCCTATTTACCCTTGAACTGAGTACATTTCAAAGGACGTTTTAAGAGTCAACCACACTGCTGGAAATCTGGAGTCACACATAGGCCAGACTAGTAAGGACAGCAGATTTCCCTCCCTAAAGGACATTAGTGAACCTGATGTGTTTTTGCAACAATCAACAATAGTTTCATGGTTATCAGTAGGCTTTTTATTCCAGATGTGAATTAAATTCAAAATTCACCATCTCCTACACCATAGGATCATAGAATCCCTACAGAGCAGAAAGAAGACATTTGGCCCATCAGTTATGTGCTGACTCTCCAACAAAGCAGCTTACCTAGGCCCACCACCCAGCCCTATCCCTGTAACCCTGTGCATTTAGCATGGCTAATCCAACTAACCCACACATCTTTGGACTGTGGGATTCAAACCTGGTTCTCTGGAAAATTGTTCGGACATTAAAAAATATACTTTTTTGTAATTTTTCTTTGAACATTTTGTTTCACCTGCTATTAAAATATTGACAATAGATAAAGGTTGTTTGGTTGACCATCAGTCATTATCCTGTAAAGTGATGAGTCTTTTTGCTTTTCAATTGGCCTAGGAAAGCAGTGTGGGATTGATGTGTTGACTGATTAGTGGTTGAAGATGGGGGCAATATAAAAGATGTGATAAGATGTCCAGGAACTCATTGAATCACAGTTGGCGATTATAGAGGAGAGAATGTTGTGAATTTCTATCCTGGACTGACAGTGATGGTTTCTGTAAATTTACAGGGTGCTGGGAGTGGAGAATTGACAGACAGGAAACACAAATCAAACATCACATCGTGATGTGACTGAGTCATTCAACACGACAGGACCGGAATGTCAGCAGAATCTGAATGTGGAATGTTACAGGTTTGTTGATTCTGTCAGAGAGAAGATTTCAGGTCTTACTGTGACTGGAAAAGCCCTGAGATTCACAAATCCTGGTTAGACCACACCTGAAGAACAATGCTTAGTCCTGGGCAACATACCTCAGGGGGGACAGAATGGCCATGGAGCGAATGTAGTCCAGATTTACCTGAGTGATATTTGAACTCCCTGGGTTAAATTACAAGGTGAGATTCCAGGAAGTCATTATACCACAGAGGAGGCCATTTGGCCCATTGAGTCCATGCCATCTGTCTAGAGCAATCCAGTGCTCTATCCTCGTCTCTTTGCAGCTTTGTTTTCCTTTAATGCCTATCCAATTTCCTTTTGAAATTATTCATCATGTCCATTTCCACCCCAATCTTAGGCAGCAAGTTTTGGATCATTAGCACTCACTGTCTAAAAACATTCTTCCTCACATCTCTTGTACTAAGGAACAAAATAATGAACAAAGAAAATTACAGCACAGGAACAGGCCCTTTGGCCCTCCAAGCCTGCATCGACCATGCTGCCTGATTGAACTAAAACACCCTACTCTTCCGGGGACCATATCCCTCCATTCCCATCTATTCGTGTATTTGTTAAGACTCCCCCTTAGAAGTCACTATCATATCTGCTTCCACTACCTCCCCCGGCAGCGAGTTCCTGGCCCCCACCCTCTGTGCAAAAAATCTTGTCTTGTACATCTCTTTTAAACCTTGCACCTTAAACCAATGCCCCTAGTAATTGACTCCTCCATCCTGGGAAAAAGCTTTTGACTATCTACTCTGTCCATTCCCCTCATAATCTAATAGACTTCTTTCAGGTCGCCCCTCAACCTCCGTCATTCCAGTGAGAATAAACCAAGTCTCTCCAACCTCTCCTCACAGTTAATGCCTCTCCAAACCAGGCAACATCCTGGTAAATCTTTTCTGTACTCTCTCCAAAGCCTCCACATCCTTCTGGTAGTGGGGCAACCAGAATTGAACGCTGTATTCCAAGTGTGGCCTAACTAAGGTTCTGTATAGCTGCAACATGACTTGCCAATTTTTAAACTCTATGCCCAGGCTGATAAAGGCAAGCATGCCATATGCCTTGACTACCTTCTCCATCTGCTTTGCCACTTTCAGTGACCTGTGTATCTGTACACCCAGATCTCGCTACCTATCAATACTCTTAAAGATTCTGCCATTTACTGTAAAGAAGCATTTGACTTGATGTAACATTGAGATAATGTTGAGCAATTAATTTAAATCATGCAGACTTTGCACATGTTTAATGAGAAAGATCCAACGTGTTTGGCCTGGTTTTGAACCGGGGACCTTTCGTGTGTGAAGCGAATGTGATAACCACGACACCACAGAAACAAATGACTGTTTACGTAAAAATTAGGAGCAGCATTCAGCTCCGCTCTCCCATTCAGTAGGATTGTGGTGATCTAATTTTAATCTCAACTTCACGTTCCCGCCTGCTCCCGATAACCTTCCACTTCCTTGTTTATCAAGAATCTATCTAGCTCTGCTGTGAGATATTCAAGGACTCTGCCTCAACCACCTTTGCAGGAAGAATGTTCCAAAGTCTCACAATCCTTTGAGAAAAAAAATCTTCATCTCTCATTTAGATGGGTGACCCCTTACTTTGTGGTGCCTAGTTTAAAATTCTCCCACAAAAATAAATGCCCTTTCCACATCCACCCTGTCAAGTCCCTTCAGGATCTTAAATGGTTCAATCAAGTTTTTACCCAAAGCATTAAATCTGAGTCCTCCTAGTCATTGTACGATCAGCTTTCTTTATCCATCTGATCGAAACCTGTCAGAATCTTGTGTACCTGAATCAAAAACCCCCGCAACCTCCTTTACTGGAACCATTCTGGTAAATCTCCTCTGCATTTTCTCAAGGACCTTAATATTGTTCCTGAAGAGTGGTGACCAGAGTTTTATAAATATTCAGAATAACTTCCCTGTTTATGTATCAATATCACACTTTATGAAGCTCGGGGTCAAATTTACTTTGCTGACTTCTCTCTTACTATGTCTTGTAGATATAAAAAATCCCTCTCCTTCACCTCTTTCTCTTTCCTCCCATAGAGACCAGTTGGGTTTTTGTGACAATCCAGCAGTTTTCATGGTCAATGTTTCTTAGTGCCGGCCCCAGAAATTACCAGATTCATTCAGATCAATTTCACAACCTGTCTTTGTGTTTTTGTGGGCTCTCTCTCACTCCTTTTTTTTTACCTATTTTAAATCAATTTCACAGGGTATTAGAAGGGGAGAGTTTGCAGTTGGGAAGCTAATGGAGTGGCTCAATTTATCTTAACTTTGATATCATCAGATTTTGAACATGGAAGGAAAAAGTACATTTCACAGCGGAGAGAAACCGTACACGTGTTGTGTGTGTGGACGAGGCTTCAGCCAATCATCTGACCTGTTGAGACACAATTGCAGTCACACTGAGAAGAAACTGTGGAAATGTGGGGACTGTGGGAAGGGATTCATTTCCCCATCCAAGCTGGAAATGCACTGGCGCAGTCACACTGGGGAGAGGCCATTCATCTGCCCCACATGTGGGAAGGGATTCACTCAGTCATCCTCGTTGTTCACACACCAGCGAGTTCACTCCAGCGAGAGACCATTCATCTGCTCCGAGTGTGGGAAGGGATTAACTACTTCAGCCCAGTTGCGGAGTCACCAGCGAGTTCACACTGACGAGAGACCTTTCAGGTGTCCAGACTGTGGGAAGTGCTATAAAAGTTCTGGGGAACTGATGCGCCATCAACGTGTTCACACAGACGAGAGACCGTTCAAGTGCTTTCACTGTGGGACTGGGTTCAGACGATCGTCTGACCTCACTGTTCACCAGCGAGTTCACTCTTGGGAGAGGCCATTCACCTGCTCCGAGTGTGGGAAAGGATTCATTCAGTCATCTGACCTGCTGAAACACCAGCGAGTTCACACTGGGGAGAGGCCATTTATCTGCTCTGAATGTGGGAAGGGATTCACTGCCTCATCTAGCCTGCTGACACACCAGCGAGCCCACACAGAAAATAAACCTTTTAAATGTCCAAACTGTGAGAAATGCTACAAAACCTCTGAGAAACTGATATCCCATCAACGTGTTCACACTGAAGATAGACCTTTCAGATGCTCTCACTGTGGGACTGGGTTCAGACGATCAACTCAACTAACTGCGCACCAGCGAGTTCACACTGACGAGAGACCTTTTAAATGCCCAGACTGTGAGAAGTGCTACAAACGTTCTGGGGAACTGACGCGACATCAACGTGTTCACACTGATACAGGTGCTCTCACTGTGGGACTGGGTTTGTGCAATCTTCTCAACTCTCTGTACACCAATGAATTCACACTGTGGACAGACCATTCACCTGCTCTGAGTGTGGGAACGGATGTACGACTTCATCCCACCTGCTGAGACTCTGGTGAGTTCACAAGTAACGACAGTGATTGGATGTTGCTGTTACTCACATTCAGGGCTGAACCATCTTCATTCGGGTCTGTTTACACTGGTAATAAACCTCAGCCACTTTAGGGGCTAATATTCTCATTAAAAGTCAAATAAATCAGCTTTGCATCAAACTCACACACTGTGTTGACTTTTTTTTAATATCTCAAACACACATTTTGGGCTCTCTCTCTCCTGTATTTCCTCCATCCTCACCTCCAACAACAAGTGTGAGGAGCTCATGGAGTTTCTTTGTCACGAAGATGGAGACAATCTGATCAGCTGCCTCTGCTGTTTCCCTCCCTTCCCTCGCTCATCTGGGCCAACCTGTCTGTAAATTTCATCCTTTCCTGAGTTCTGAACCTACATTACTTTCTCTCCCTTCTCCCCTCATGTCCTCTCAGGACACATCTTGTCCATGAGCCCCACCTCCTGGTTCACTGGCTCTATTCCCATTCAATCTCCCACTAAACTACTGATATCCAACACCCCTGTGTCTTCAGACATTGTCAACATATCTCTCTCTTCAGGTTCTGACTCTGTCCTTCAAATCTGCCATCAACAGTCCCTTCTCAACAAACAAACCCTTGACCCCACCATCCTTACCATCTACTCCCCTATCTCCAGCCTCTCTTTCCAAACTCCCTGAATATGCTGTCACCTCCAAAATCCGTGCCCATCCTTCTCAGAACGCCTTGTCTGAATCTCTCCAATCCAGTTTCTGCCCTGCCACAGCACTGAAACACAACGAGACAAACAGAATGTAACCCTGAGAGAAAAAGAGACCATCAGGGAGCTGAGGTCCAGTGTCGATACGATCATAAAACCAGAAGACAAGAATAGCAACACCGTCATTATGGACAGACAACAATACTCGTTGGAGGCAGACAGACAATTAAACAATGTGTATAACTACACCAAGCTACCTAGGCCCATATACCAGAGACAGGAAGGATAATTGGAGACAGCCTGGAAAAGCTCAAAGATTCCAGACACATTAACTAAAAACAGATGGAATATCTGAGAAGACAACAGCCAAGGAAATTCCAGCTGCTCCTGAAAATACACCAACACCCAAACACAGACAGTGCCAGGAAAAAATGCCCCCAGACAGACACATCCAATCAGACTGTGGGAGGGAATCCTACAGAATGTCTGAAAACATCAACTCACTCTCCCTGGTAGTGGATAGATCAGAGTACTTTCTAGATGGTATGAAGTTCAATGCAATGGATGTCCAAAGAGACTTGGGGATTCAGACTGAGAAAATAATCAAAAAGGTTAAGGAAAGCTGGCTTTACATTGAGAGGACTGGAGTATAAGGACAGAGAAGTTTTCCTGCAGCTACACAAAACACTGGGTTAGACCCCACTTGCAGTACTGTGAGCAGATGTGGGTACCACATATAGAATCCTACAGTGCAGAAAGAGGCTAGTCGACCCATTGAGTCTGCATCGATTACAATCCCACCCAGGCCCTATTCCCATAACCCAATGCATTTATCCCAGTTCGTTCCCCCAACACTAAGGGGTAATTTAATGTGGCCAATCCACCTAACCCACACATCTTTGGACGGTGGGAGGAAACCACAGCACCCAAAGGAAACCAATGTAGACACAGGAAGACATGGGCAAATTCCACAGTGACCCAAACCGGGAATCAAACCTGATGCCGTGGCACTGTGAGGCACCAGTGCTAACCATTGTGCCACCATGCCAAGCCTATGAGGAGAGATTACACAAATTAGACCTGTTTTCTTTAGAATTTAGAAGGGTGAGGACTTATCTGATCAAAGTATTCAAGATACTGACAGGAAAAGACAGGGTGGATGAAGATAAACTATTTCCACTGGTTAGAGATTCTAGATCCAGGAGGCAGTCAATTAGGGTTAGACCTTTCAGGAGGGATATTAGGAAGCACTTCTACTCAGAAAGGATGGTAGAGGTTTGGAAATCTCTTTTACAAAAGGCAGTTGATGCTAAATTAGTTGCCACCTTTAAATCTTGAGATAGATACATATTTTGTTAAGTAAAGGTATTAAGGGATATGGGCCAAAGGCAGGTATATGGAGGTAGGCCACGGAACAGCCATGATCTCATTTAATGGGGCGGAACAGGCTCAAGGGACTGAATGGCCTACTCCTGTTCCTATGTTCGTACGTGGGGAGTTTCGACCCACACCGAGGTAGAAATGGAAGAATTTTTTTAAAAACTGTTAAACTGAAAGCCACATCAGATAAAACTGAAGTTGATTTCTCAGACACTGCAGTGATTAAACTAACACAAGGAAACAACAGGCAGCAGTTAGCATCGGGTTCTTCAAACCAACACAGACAGAGAGAGAGAGACAGACACTCCCACACCGACACACACACACATACTGACACACAATTGTTCGTAATATATATAAATGATTCTGTTTGTAATATATATAAATGGTTTGGAGCAAAATGTAACTGGTTTTATTAGTAAGTTTGCGAACGACATAAAGGTTGGTGAATTTGCAGATAGCAATGAGGACTATCAGAGGATACAGCAGGAAATAGATCGACTGGAGACTTGGGCGGAGAAACGGCAAATGGAATTTAATCCGGACAAATGTGAGGTAATGTATTTTGGAAGATTTAATCCAGATAGGAAACATACAGTAACTGGCAGAACCCTTAAGAGCACTGATAGGCAGAGGGATCTGGGTGTACAGGTACACAGCTCACTGAAATTGGCAACACAGGTGGAGAAGGTAGTCAAGATGGCATATGGCATGCATGCCTTCATTGGCTAGGGGAATTGAGTTTAAAAATTGGCAAGTCACGTAGCAGATTTATAGAACCTTAGGCCGCACTTGGATATAGTGTTCAATTCTGGTCGCCACACCACCAGAAGGATGTGGAGGCTTTGGAGAGGGTACAGAAAAGATTGACCAGGATGTTGCCTGACATGGAGGGCATTAGCTATGAGGAGAGGTTGGAGAAACTTGGTTTGTTCTCACTTGGAACGATGGAGGTTGAGGGGGTCTACAAGTCTACAAGATTATAGAACATAGAACATAGAACATTACAGCGCAGAACAGGCCCTTCGGCCCACGATGTTGCGCCGACCAGTTACAAAAACAATGACCCACTAGCCTATACCAATCCCTTTTCGTCCATAAACCTATCCAGAGATCTCTTAAACGCCCCCAAACTAGACGCATTTACAACTGCAGCAGGCAGGGCATTCCAATCCCTCACCACCCGCTGGGTAAAGAACCTACCCCTGACATCCGTCCTGTAGCTACCCCCCCTTAATTTAAAGCCATGCCCCCTCGTGCTAGCTTTCTCCATCCGAGGAAAAAGGCTATCACTATCCACCCTATCTAAACCTCTAATCATCTTATATGTTTCAATAAGATCCCCTCTTAGCTGCCTTCTTTCCAACGAAAACAACCCTAAATCCCTCAGTCTCTCCTCATAGGACCTCCCCACCATACCAGGCAACATCCTAGTAAACCTCCTCTGCACCCTCTCCAACGCCTCCACATCCTTCTTGTAATGCGGGGACCAGAACTGCACACAGTACTCCAAGTGCGGCCGCACCAGAGTTGTGTACAGTTGCAACATTACACTGCGACTCCTAAATTCAATCCCCCTACCAATAAACGCCAAGACACCGTACGCCTTCTTGACAACCTTATCTACTTGATTCCCAACTTTCAGGGATCTATGTACACACACACCTAGATCCCTCTGTTCATCCACACTATTCAAAGTCCTCCCGTTAGCCCTATACTCGACACATCTGTTGCTCCTACCAAAGTGAATTACCTCACACTTCTCCGCATTAAATTCCATCCGCCACCTCTCGGCCCAGCTCTGCAACCTATCTAAGTCTCCCTGCAGACTATGACACCCTTCCTCACAATCTACCACACCTCCAACTTTGGTGTCATCAGCAAATTTACTAATCCACCCAACTATACCCTCATCCAGATCATTAATTATGAGGGGCTTGGACAGAGTGGATAGTCAGGAATTTTTTTCCCAGTGTGGAAGAGTCAATTACCTGGGGGCACAGGTTTAAGACATGAGGGGCAAGGTTTAAATGAGATGTACAAGGCAAGTTTTTTTAGACAGAGGATGGCGACTGCCTGGAACTCTCTGCAGGGGGAGGTTGTGGAAGCAGACGTGATAGCGACTTCTAAGGGGCGTCTTGACTAATACAGGAATAAGGTGGGAATAGAGGGATATGGTCCCCGGAAGGGTGGGGGCTTTAATTCAGTCGGACAGCATGGTCAGTGCAGACTTGGAGGGCCGAAGGGCCTGTTCCTGTGCTGTAATTTTCTTTGCTTTGTTCACAAACAAATAGACTGACACATAATCTGATATTCACAGACACACACACACACAGACACACAGAAACAGTGAACCCATTTACTTAACAGTTGAAGCCAAAATTTGATTGCCAAATCTGGGACTGAGAAAAACAGCTCTGAACAATGAAATTGCAGGACATGTAAACAGATGAAACAAGAATCAGGCACTGAAACAGATAAAACTGTATAATAGAACCCCTACACTGGAGAAGGAGGCCATTCAGCCCATCAATCCTGCACCGACAACAATCCTATCCAGGCCCTATTCGCATAACCTCACATGCTAATCCCCCCTGATTTGAAGGAGCAATTTATCATGGCCAATCAACCTCACCCATGCATCTATGGACTGTGGGAGGAAACTGGAGCACCCGAAGGAAATGCACGCAGACACAGGGAGAACGTGAAAACTCCACACAGTTATCCAAGGCTGAAATTGAACCCGGGTCCCTGCTGCTGAGAGGCAGCAGTGCTAACCACTGTGCCACCATGGCCGTACTGGAACCTTTTTCCCATTTTTAATCCTAGTTCCACCATCCCTGGAACTCCACACATAAACACAGCAAGATCCCAATTTCTGTCTGCATTCTCAGCACCAAAACCAAGATCCCAACCTCCACCCTGAATCCTAATCCTAACTAACACCTCACCTCTAACTAATACCTCACTCTAATCCTAATGCTGGACCTGCTCCCAAACAGTACATTGAATTTATTTGTTAGTTAAAAAGGAAATCTTGACAAACACCATGTGTACACCTTTGGTGAATTACAATTTCTCCATCTTCCCTCTCCTTACCTTTCAGCTCCTGTGCAGCATATATTTTAATCTGTTAACAGTAAATACCAGTTGTTGTCACTGCCTTACATCAGAAAACTCAGGAATGTCACATAAACACTTGGAAACTTCAGATCAAAGACATTTTCAGACTGGAAGCGTCACTTACAGTCAGGAACAGTTTTACATCAATTTCTGATTTGACAGCATGTTTTGATAGAAATCCCAATCAAATCTTCACAAAATGTCAAGAAATTTATTGAATATTAACAGAAAAGGGTGCTCTCTTATGAAGGACAGTAAGAAGTCTCACAACACCAGGTCAAAGTCCAACAGGTTTATTTGGAATCACGAGCTTTCGGAGTGATGCTCCTTCATCAGGTGCGAGACTTCTTACTGTGTCCACCCAAGTCCAACTCCAGCATCTCCACATCTTATGAAGAAAGCTTCCACACAGTTTACCGGGTGACAAACACAGGATAGGTCTGTTCTCTCTACCCAGAACATGTCTCTGTCACAAATCCTGAAAGAAGACATTTCTAAACTGGATAAGGTTGGATCTGATGACCCGGATGTTAACTAACTCTCTGAGTGAAAATTAAACAGGCTCGAGGGGGAAAATCACTCTGGACAGGAAAGAGTTTTTCAAAGTGATCGGTGCTGGATCCAGACTGACACCAAATTGACTGGATCCAGAGGAATGAGATCTGGAGACCCTCACCTCCAGCTGCAGAGATCAACTTCAGCCGTCCGAGTGTCTGATTGGAGACCAGTAAACCATTCTGAGGAGACTGTCACCTCCAAACACAGAGTTCAGCTTCCCCCCCGATTTGGGATCAGTAAACCATTCTGAGGAGACTGTCACTTCCAGATATGGAGCTCAGCTTTCCCCGATCCAGAAAACCATTCTCACTTGTTATGGGTCATCTGTCTTTTCTGCCTATTTAACTGATGTACCATATCAAAACTGTTGCTTCTGAATAAAATGATTTAAAATCACCAATGACACTGACTGCCTTTTTAGGGAATCTCTGACTCCCAGAATAAAATCTTACAGTTTCGAACATTCACCGTTGTTCTTCCTGACTCTAAACACAGTTGTAAAGAAGCTTCTGTTCTGCATCCAGAGCTACTGAACCATGGAAGAGAGTGGCTGGGGCACATTTCTTACACACCTCAGATTAACCCACACGTTCAGTCCTCAATGGGATTAACAGCAGCAAAAACAGCTGAATCCAACTCCTGCAGACACTCGTGAAGTTGTTGGTGTCTCAGCATTTGCTGTAAGTCAGTGAATCCATTCCCACATTCGGAACAGGTGACCGGTCTCTCCCTAGTGTGAACTTTTTGGGGTATCATTGGATTGTTGCTGCTTTTAATGTTTTGCTCGTAATCAAAACATTCATAATGTTTTATACTATAGTGAATTTGCTGATGTTTCAGCAGATTGTATGACTGAGTGAATCCCTTCCCACACACAGAGCAAGTGAATGGTCTCTCCCCAGTGTGAACTCGTTGGTGCATCATGAGACCATTGCTGCTTTTAAAGCTCTGCTCACAGTCAAAACATTTAAAAGGTTTTATATCGGAATGAATTTGCTGGTGTTTCAGCAGGTGGTATGACTGAATGAAGTTCTTCCCACACACAGAGCAGGTGTATGGTCTCTCTCCAGTGTGAATTCGCTGGTGTACAGTGAGTTCAGATGATCGCCTGAAGCCAGTCCCACAGTGAGAGCATCTGAATGGTCTCTCATCAGTGTGAACACGTTGATGACACGTCACTTCACCGGAGGTTTTAAAGCACTTCCCACAGTCTGGACATTTAAAGGGTCTCTTGTCAGTGTGAACTCGCTGGTGTTTCTGCAGGTTGGATGTAGCAGTGAATCCCTTCCCACACAAGGGGCAGGTGAATGGCTTCTCCTCACTGTGAATGTGTTGGTGCCTCAGCAGATACTTTGTGCTTTTAAATGTTTTCTCACAGTCAGAACATTTGAAAGGTGTCTGATCAGTGTGAACATACTGGTGTGTCAGCAGGCTGGATGACTGAGTGAATCCCTTCCCACAGGTGGAGCAGGTGAACGGCCTCTCCCCAGTGTGAGCGCGTCGATGCATTTCCAGTTCAGAAGGGTAACTGTATCCTTTCCCACAATCACCACATTTCCATGGTTTCTCCATGGTGCCGGTGTCCTTGTGTCTCTCCAGGTTGGACAATCAGTTGAAGACTTGTCCACACACAGAACCTGTGTACGGTTTCTCCCCACTGTGAATGGTATGTTTTTTTTCAGGCTTTGTAACTGGTTAAAGCTCTTTCACAGTCACTTCACTGGAACACTGTCACTCAGGTGTGTGTGTGTGTGTATGTCTTGATGCTTTTCCAGTCACACTGATGTTTAAAATCTTTTCCCACAGACAAAACAGACAAATATTTTTCTTTTCACATTCAAAGGCTGATGATATTCAGGTTTGAAAGGGTGGAGGTGGTGAGCTACTTTCTTGAACTGCTGCAGTCCGGGGTGTAGGTGCACCAACAGTGCTATTTCGGATGAAATTCTAGGATTGTGAGCCAGCGACCGTGAAGGCTGCTCAAAAATATTTTCAAGTCGGGATGGTGAAGATTGGAGGTGAACTTCCAGGAAATGCTGTTCTTGAATCAAGGGAAAACATCACAGATGTTGGTTTCAAAAAGGGACTTTACAACTCCAAAAATCTGCAACATAGCCAAGATATTTAAGAGGCAGCCAGTTATAGAGTTTGTTAATATCAGCAGGAGCAAGCCAAATATTATCAGGTTATCAGTATTAAAATGTGATTAATAGCAGCAAAAATAACAGAATCCAACAATGCAGTTACTTATGAATTCGCTGGTGTGTCAGCAGGTTGGATGGCTGAGTGAATCCTTTCCCACACACAGAGCAGGTGAATGGCCTCTCGCCAGTGTGAGTGTGTTGGTGTACCACTAGGTTAAAGGACTTTGTGAATCCCTTCCCACACACAGAGCAGGTGAATGGCCTCTCCCCTGTGTGAGTTCGCTGGTGTATCAGCAGGTTGGATGGGTGAGTGTATTCCTTCCCACACACAGAGCAGGTGAATGGCCTCTCCCCTGTGTGAGTTCGCTGGTGTATCAGCAGGTTGGATGGGTGAGTGTATTCCTTCCCACACACACAGCAGGTGAACGGTTTCTTCCCCGAATGAACTCTCTGGTGGGCAATGAGATTGGGTGAAGACCTGAACCTCTTTCCACAATTGGTGCAGCTGAATGGCCTCTCCTCGCTGTGGGTTTGCTGGTGTTCCAGCAGATGGGAGGATCGAGTGAATCCCTTCCCACACTCGGAGCAGCTGAATGGTCTCTCCCCGGTGTGAACTCGCTGGTGTGCAGTGAGGTTGGATGAAGCCCTGAATCTCTTTCCACAGGAAGTGCAGCTGAATGGCCTCTCCTCAGTGTGAGTTTGTTGGTGTGACTGAAAACAGGACAACTGAATAAATCCCTTCCCACACACAAAACAGGTGAATGGTTTCTCCCCAGTGTGAATGCGTCAATGGTTTTCTAACAGGGATGGATACTTGAATCCTTTACCACATTCCTCACATTTCCATGGTTTCCCCACATTGTTGGTGTCCTTGTGTCTCTCCAGGTTGGACGATCAGTTGAAGCTTCGTCCACATACAGAACATGTACAGTATCTCCTCGTTGTGAATGGTGTGATGTTTTTCCAGGCTGTGTAACAGGTTAAAGCTCTTTTCATTGTCAGTTCACTGGAACACTCAATTGGATGTGTGTGTGTGTCTCGGTGCTTTTCCAGTCACACTGATATTTAAAATCTTTTCCCGCAGACAGAGAAACGTTTCTCCTTCCACATTCAAAGGCCGATGATATTCAGACCCTAATGAATTGAATGACTGGTTGCAGTCTGTAAATCCTCCATTTCCAATATCCTGTAAAACAGTTTGGAAAAGTCATCACTGTCAGTCCAGGATAGAAATTGTAAACAGACAAATCTTGTTTCTCTGGAACATTTTTCCCTCTCTTGTTCCCCCATATCTTTAAGTTCCTGTCCCACACACTCTCCCCACTCCCTGGGCTGAAATCCAAACCTATCTCACCATTTCTTTCCTCCACTCCCAGTTTTCTCCCTCCCTCCTTCTGGGTTCAGTTCTCCAGCTCCTGTCTGCAGACTGACAATAAAACCCAATGGTTCTTATTGGGGGTGTTGGGTCCTCCAGCGGGTGTTTGTGAATCCTCCCCGCCCACCTCCCAGGGTTTCCTTCCTTCCCAGAGATCAGAGTCCTCACTGATTTGAGGCCAAAGTGTAACCTCTTATTTACTGTCCCCCTCCCCCATCCTCTGATGTGAACCATCCTCCAGTGTCTGAGCCAGGATGGGGCCGTTAACCTGGGCCTGTTCCCGGGAGGGAGGGAGAAGCCCCGCAGCTGCAAACCAGGGAGCTGACAATGATTCTGAAGGGTTTGCGGATCCACAAAGTGTTTCCAGACCCTCCCAGCCACCGCCTAACGCTGACTCCGCTTCTCCGGGACAAACAAGCGCCAAGGACAGCAATGACACTGCGCATGCTCCACATCACAATACTTGGAGACTGATTGACGGCAGCTCCGGACCAATCGGAAGAGTGGGCAGGGCTGGAGGACCGAGCGGGAGCGGCTGGTCCTCCAAGCAATCAGAGTGCATGAGGGACCTGAAGCATGCGCAGTGCGGGTAATAAGGGAAGACGGACAGTTTTAACTTGGAAGCGAGATCAATACGAGGTAGAGGGCAGCGTGCGGGGAAAGATAAACGTTGCGGGTGGGTGGAGAGGCTTCGTAAACATGTTTTTCAAACCCAAACCCCGGAAAACAACTTTCCGGTTCTCCCCGTTTGTACCAAATGGAGCCGCAGCTTGTAGTGTTGGACCCGGGCTGACTGCCGCCATTGAGGCTGAATGTGGGAGGCCGGCAGGGATTGTGAATGGAGAGTAAAGCCCTGACGTCAGAATGGAATGGGTGTGACGTCACAACAGAACGGGAGAATGTATGACGTCACAATTGAACGGGTGAATGAATGTGACATCACAATGGAATGGGTGAGAGTTCCAGATGAGCTGAGACTGGGGTGGAGTCGGGCGATGGCACTGACATGTGGCCCGGTGGCACAGTGGTTAGCACAGCTGCCAAACAGTGCCTGGGACCCGGGTTCAATTCCAGCTTTGGGTTGCTGCCTGTGCAGAGTTTCTACATTCTCCCTGTGTCTGTGTGGGTTTCCTCCGGGTGTTCCGATTTCCTTCCACAGTCCAGACAGTGGAACTCCCTCTCTCTCCTCTGTCTGGGAGCACCAATAGTTTCAAAATAGTTCTGGAAAAAGATAGGACAGGTCCACAGCTCAAGGCCCTAAACTGGAGCAGGGCCTCTTTTGTGGGCATTAGGCAGGATCTAGCAGATGTCGATCAGCTGAGTTTGTTTGAAGGGAAAGGAATGACTGGCAAATGGGAGGTTTTAAAAGTGTGATATCAAGAGTCCAGGGGCAGTATATTCCTGTTAAGGTGAAGGGAAAGAATGGGAAATTTAGGGATCTCTGGCACTCAAGGGACATTGAGGCTCTGGTCAGTTAAAAGAAGGAAGCATACATTGGGTTTAGGCAATTGGGGACAAGTGAATCACTCTGACTATAAAAAGTGTAAGAAAATCCTGAAGAGGGAAATCAGGAGGACAAAAAGAGGGTATGATATGGGTCTGGCAGGTAAGATTAAAGAAAATTCTAAAAGGTTCTATAGCTATACTAAGAGTAAAAGGGTGGCTAGAGAGAGAATGGATCTCCTTAAAAATCAGTATTGCCATCTGTGTGTGGAGCCACAGGAGATGGGTGAGATTTTTAATGAATACTTCTCTTCTGTGTTTACTGCGGAAAGCACCATGGGTGCTAAAGAAATAAGGGAAACAAATGGCGATGTCTTGGACATGCGCATGTTACTTGGGAGGAGGTATCTGCAGCCTTATAGAAGCAAATTACTGCGGATGCTGAAATCTGAAACCAAGAAACAAAATGCTGCAAAATCTCAACAGGTCTGGCAGCATCTGCAAGGAGAGAAAAGAGCTGATATTTCTTGTCTAGATGACCCTTTGTCAAAGCTCTGAAACACCAGTTCTTTGGTCCATACAGATGCTGCCAGACCTGCTGAGAGTGAGGAGAGAGTGTGAGGGACAGAGATTTACAGCTTTTGGGGAATGAGAGAGGAAAGAATGTTCCATAGAAATTATCAGTTCTGAATTTCTATCCTGTACTGACACTGATAACTTTTGGAAACTCATTTTACAGGATACTGAAAGAGGAGTCACAGGCCGAAATCTCAAACGTCACGTCTAGATGTGACACATCATATTCCTTGGGACCTCAATATCATCGGACTTTGAATCCAGATGGAGAAATGATTGTCCAGTCTGTCAATTTGAAAAGATTTGAAATGTCAGTGTGAGTGAAAAAGAGTCAAAACATGCCACACTTGAGTGAGTGTGTTCCAATGCACTGACTAAAGAGCTTCAACCAGTTACACAGTCTGAATAAATATCACACCATTCACAGCGGGAAGAGACTGTAATCTTGTATGTGTGGACGAAGTTTCAACTCATTGTCCACTCGAGAGAGGTAAGGACACCTGCACCATGGAGAAACCATGGAAATGTGTGGACTGTGGGAAGGGATATGGAGCCCCATCTAAGCTGGAAGCTCATCGGCGCAGCCACACTGGGGAGAGGCCATTCACCTGCCCTCAGTGTGGGAAGGGATTTAATCAGTTATCCAGCTTACGGATGCACCAGCGAGTTCACACTGGGGAGAGGCCATTCACCTGCCCTCAATGTGGGAAGGGATTCAGTCAGTTATCCGACCTGCAGACACACCAGCGAGTTCACACTGGAGAGAGACCATTCACCTGCTCTCAGTGTGGGAAGGGATTCACTCGATCATCCCACCTGCAGAGACACCAGCAAGTTCACACTGGAGAGAGGCCATTCACCTGCTCTCAGTGTGGAAAAGGATTCACTCGGTCATCTCACCTGCAGAGGCACCAACGAGTTCACACTGGGGAGAGGCCGTTCATCTGTTCTCAGTGTGGGAAGGGATTCACTCAGTCATCCAACCTGCGGACACATGAACGACTTCACACTGGGGAGAGGCCGTTCACCTGTTCTCAGTGTGGGCAAGAGTTCAGTCAGTCAGCCGACCTGCAGAGACACCAGCGACGTCACGCAGGGGAGAGGCCATTCACCTGCTCTCAGTGTGGGAAGGGATTCACTCTGTCAACCCACCTGCAGAGACACCAGCGAGTTCACACTGGGGAGAAACCATTCACCTGCTCTCAGTGTGGAAAGGGATTCGCTCAGTTAGCTGACCTGCGGATACACCAGCGAGTTCACACTGGGGAGAGGCCATTCACCTGCAGTGTGTGTGGGAAGGGTTTCAGAGTTTCATCCCGGTTGCTGAGACACCAACAAGTTCACGAGTGATGACGGGTTGGATTCTGCTGTTATTGTTTCTGCTCTCAATTACATCCAGGATTGCATTTTGTTCATTCTCACAGTTGGCCAATGGGACTGGCTGGTCTCAGCCTCCACTGGGCTGATGCTCTCTGAGTCTTTTTGCGAATACCTGGTTTCAAATGTCATAAGGATCACAGAGTGACAGGGTGTTAGGAAGTTTAGAGATATTTAGTCAGAAAAAAAAAGAGGTTGGCAGTACAAAGGTACATTTCTGAATGGAGGGCTGTGACAAGTGACATTTCTCAAGGATCAGTGATGGGACTTTTGCTGTTTGTAGTAAATATAAACGATTTGGAGGAAAATGTGAGTGGTTTGATTGGTAAGTTTGTGGGTGACACGCAGGTTGGTGGAATTGCGGATAGTGATGGGAACCGGCAGAGGACACAGCAGGATATAGGTCAGTTGGAGACTTGGGCGAAGAGATGGCGGATGAAGTTTAATCCGGACAAATGTGAGGTAATGCATTTTGGAAGGTCTAATACAGATGGGAAATATACAGTAAATGGCAGAACCCTTAACAGTATTCATAAGCAGAGGGATCTAGGTCACAGGTCATTGAAAATGGCAATAATAATCAAGAAGGCAAACGGCGTGCTTGCCTTCATCGGCCGGGGTACTGAGTTTAAAAATTGGCAAGTCCTGTTGCAGCTTTATACAACCTTAGTTAGACCGCACTTGGAATCTGGTGTTCAATTCTGGTTACCACACTACCAGAAGGATGTGGAGGCTTTGGAGAGGGTAGGGAAGATATTTATCGGGATGTTGCCTGATGTGGAGGGCATTAGCTATGAGGAGAGGTTGGAGAAACTTGGTTTGTTCTCACTAGAATAATGGAGATTGGGGGCTGGAGATGACCTGATAGAAGTCTACAAGATTATGAGGGACATGGACAGAGTGGATAATCAGAAGCTTTTTCCCAGGGTGGAAAAGTCAGTTACTCGGGGCATAGGTTTAAGATGCGAGGAACAAGGTTGAAAGGAGATGTACAAGGCAGGTTTTTTACACAGGCCCTTCGGCCCTCCAAGATTGCACTGACCATGCTACCCCACTTAACTAAAAACCCCTACCGTTCCAGGGACCATACCCCTCTATTCCCATCCTATTCGTGTCCTTGTCAAGACGCACCTTCTTGAAAGTCCCTTCCGAACAGCACTGTGGGTGTACATACACCTTAGGCATTGCAGCAGTTCAAGTTTACGGGTGGCATGATTGCACAGTGGTTAGCACTGCTACTTCACAGCTCCAGGGACCTGGGTTCGATTCCCGTCTTGGGTCACTGTCTGTGTGGAGTTTGCACATTCTCCTTGCATGTGCATGGGTTTCCTTCGGGTACTCCTGTTTCCTCCCACAGTCCAAAGATGTGTGGGTTAGGTTGATTGGCCATGCTAAAAATTGCACTTAGTGTCCTGAGATGCATAGGTTAGAGGGATTAGTGGGTAAATATGTAGGGATACGGGGTTAAGGCCTGGGTGGGATTGTAGTTGATGCAGACTCAATGGGCCAAATGGCCTCTTTCTGCACTATAGGGACTCTCTGATTAAAAGAAGGCACCCTTGGGGCTGGGGTTTACCATGGCCAAGGCAGCTACATACAGCCACATATTCTGTTATAATTGAAGGACTGCAGATTGAATGTGAGGCATTATGAGACTGGACTATCTTGATATCATTCCTGTCACTGCCAAGAAACTCATGTCTATTTTAAAGAACAAAGAACAATAAAGCACAGGAACAGGCTCTTCGGCCCTCCAAGCCTGCACTGATCACATGTTCCTAACTGGACCATCCGCTTGTATCCCTCTATTCCCAGTCTGTTCATGTGGTTACCTAGTTAAGTCTTAAATGATCCCAGCGTGCCTGCCTCAACCACCTTGCTTGGTAGTGCATTCCAGGCCCCCACCACCCTCTACGTAAAATAAGTCCCCCACATATCTGTATTGAACCTTGCCCCACTTACCTTGAACTTGTGATCCCTTGTGTTTGTCATTTCTGACCTGGGAAAAAGCCTCCAACTGTTCACCCTATCTATGCCCTTCGTAGCTTTGTAAACTTCTATTAGATCATCCCTCAACTCCGTCTTTCCACAGAGAACAACCTTAGTTTAGTCAATCTCTAATACCCTCCATACCAGGCAACATCCTGGAAACCTTTTCTGCACTCTCTCCAAAGGCTGCACGTCCTTCTGGTAATGTGGTGACCAGAACTGGACACAGTATTCCACATGTGGACTAACCACTGTTCTATATAACTGCAACATCATATGCCAACTTTTAGACTGTATGCCCTATCCAATAAAGGCAAGCATATCATATGCCTTCTTCACCACCTTTTTCGCCTGTGCTGCCACCTTTGAGGATCTGTGGAGTTGCTCACCCAGATTTTTCTGTGTGTCTATACTCCTGATGGTTCTGCCATTTATTGTATAGCTCCCCCTTGCATTAGATCTACCAAAATGCATCACTTTGCATTTATCTGGATTAAATTTCATCTGCCATTTCTCCACCCAATTTTCCAGCCTATCTATATCCTGCTGTATTCTCTGACAATGTTCATCACTATCTGCAACTCCAGCAATGTCTGTGTCATCCGCAAACTTACTCATCAGACCAGCTAGATCTTCTTCCAAATCATTTATATATATCACAAACAGCAGAGGTCCCAGCACAGAGCCCTGCGGAACACCACTAGTAAGAAGCCGTTATATGCTCTGTCTGAGGCCAGAACTCTCCATTCACCTGACGAAGGGCAAACCCCGAAAGCTTATGAGTTTACTATCAAATAAATTGGTTGGACTTAAACCTGGTGTTGTCAGACTTATTGCCATATTTACTGGCCAGAGACAGGATTCCAGGATATTTTGCTAAACATGTGGGGATTTTAATTCGGATACAATTCACTCATGTGAGAATGAGAGTTTTAATTTGTAATGGTTATTTAAAATTTGACACATATGAAATGATTCTGACCAATCCTATGTTGGATTGATCTTGGATTAAACTCCCTGTCAGCTCCAAAGATTTATTCCTGACGCAAGTAACACAAAGAAAAGGAAAATTCTGGAATTGGATACTGAAGGAGAGAGTTTAAAAAGAGTATTAAATAGAAATGTTCCCAGACCATGTGGTCATTAGATTAAAACAAAGGAAGATTGCTGACGTCCATTTGAGAACTTTTAATCCACCCCATTTCTAATGAAGGGAGTCTATGTACAAAGAAAGCCCAAGAAAGAACCTCCCCAAGGGGGCTCTGGAAAGCATCATGATGGGGGCACCTGCCCATGAGATGATCACAAAGCCCCATAATGCCCAGATACTAATTTTATTGAACCTATAATGTATGTAACCTATCACCATTCTGATTGGATTATGTCCAGCCGGGATGGGCTGAGTAACTGGATAAGAATTGATGAAATTCTTTGTTGGGTGGAGTTGCACACGGTCAGCTCCTGTGGCTTCTCCTCGCTGGTGTAACTCAATAAACTGTTTGTCGATTGAATCAGCCACAACACACTGGGTACATTACCACTTCATCCTTGGGAATGGCCTGATAGGCCATTCCTTGATGCTGCAAGGAATCTCTGACAAAAGCTATAACCAAGGAAAATAATAATAATACATGTCTTTGTCAGTCATTTTACACACACAGATATTAGTCGTGTGGGGGTGATGGTCCAGACTAAATGTGGCCTTGGGTGGGGGGGGGGTCTTTCATGAATCACGTGTCTAGTCATTGTAAATGTGCATTCAAAATGGTTAGAAGCATAGATCATGAGTAATATTCCAGCTCCTGTGACAATAGAGAAGCTCTGTCAAATTCTCACAAGCCCTGGGTTAGCAGATCCGCTTGTTTTAGATTACGACACACTGTTTACAAGTCAGGTGTTTCAAGAGTTCATGTAAAGGAAATGTGTACGCCATCTGACCTGCCACTCACATTTGTGTAGCTATATGCTTTTCCTTTAAGTTTGATGCTTTGAGGAAGGAGATAGGGAGATGGAGAGCCCTTCAAAAGGAACTACTTAAAAATAATAACAACAAATCATGGGTTGTAGGCATTGCTGGAAAGGCCAGCATTTTAAATCCATTTTTTGAGATTCCCGTCTGAGCTGTAAACCTTTGGATTAAATCCCATCATCAAAAAAGTATTTCCCAGCTGAATGTGAAAATTGATTTACTGATTCATCCCAATTATTGATAGAACAGCAAAATTACACCAGAGGAAGACCACTCAAACACTTAATGTTTTCAAAGGGATTTTCTCAGTGGTTATCACTCTAACTTTAAAAGCTCAAAGCATTTTAACTACCCCTCTTGTGGGCGAGGGATAGTTTAACTGTTCTTTCTATGATGGGACAAATCACTTGTTCACTCCAACGAGTTCACATCTAAATGCAGCTGATTGTTATGTTGTCAATCACACCCAGGGCAGAAGTGTGCTGGAAGGCCTATGCTGCTTAGTTGCCAAATAAATTGATGTAAAACATTTGAACCTTGGCCCAATGGTACCAATCGTAATCAGATCGCAAATCATATTTTCCATTGAACATTATGGGTTTAAATGGCAGAGTGATTACCCAACATTCTCTGCGGGTGAGACTATGCCCTATCCACATTGCTGCAATTGCTGCTCTGACTGGGACATGCGCAGTGTCTGAACTCTGACCGGAGCATGCGCGTTCCAGGCTGTGACTGGAACTGCGAGGAGTCGGAAAGAAACAATGGAGTGAGGTTCAGTAATGGAGCCGCTGGGTGACCGGGGAGGGATCGAAGCAGCGGAGTGGGCTGGGAGGCTTCATAAACACCTTGTGGATGCCTCAATCCAAATAATATGTTCCCGGTACCGTTTCAACCGGCACCGAATAGAGTCGGAGCTGAGCGGCTCCAGGCCCGGGTTACCGGCCGCCATCTTTATAGGAATCATGTTCAACGGGGCGCATGCGCTGTGAGCCTGGCCCAGTTACCAACTCTCCCGGATTGGACTGAAGTCTCCAGGAATTTTTTTATTTGTCCATGGGATGTGGGAGTCGCTGGCTGGGCCAGCATTTATTGTCCATCCCTAATTGTCCTCCAACTGAGTGGTTTGCTAGGCCACCTCACAGGGCATTTTGAGAGTCAACTAAATTGTTCTTGATATACAATTAGACCAGACCAGATAAGGATGGCAGATATTTTTCCCAATTCATTCACACTGAGCCATAAATAATATATCTAATCTCTACCAGATAACAATATCAGACAGGTCTCTGTCCTATATTAGTGTACTGTCTCCTTTAATATATTTCAGAAATGAGATGGGCACATGAAGGAAATAAACTTGCAGGGGAAAGGGAATATAGAAGGGGAATGGGACTGACTGGATTGTTCAACAGAAGTCAGCATGGACTTGAGTTACTGAATGGATTCCTTCTGTGCTGTAATGACTCGATGAGTGGAAATATATAACAGAGTTACAGTGCCTCATTACAAGACGAGAAATAATAAATGTAATTTGTTACAGAACCATAAATAATATATCAGACCCACAATATAACAACACTCGGCATATCTCTGTTCTCTAATAATTTATTATTCTCTTAAATGTCAGCCATCTCCGAGGGAAACCAGCCCTTTAATTGTGAACATGAGGAAAGAGACCATCCTTTTAGCCAGACAAATAAATGTGTCAAGCTGAGGGAGCAAAGGATGTCAATGTCTTTGAGAGAGAGAGAGTCATAATGCGGAAGTCAGCCAATGAATTTCAGACTAAAACTTCCTCCTCTGTACAACATTTGGGAGGAAATCAATGTTTCCCCCTTTCCATTTGTTTTGTCATTCTGGGGGAAGTAGGGGTCTTGCAACAACTGAAGGGAAAAGGAAGTGAATCCAGTCTGTATATTCCACACATTTTTAGTCCAGTCATATGGGCATATTGTCTGTCTGGCAGCCTGCATGGAGATTTTCAGCTGTGTGTCTCCAGGACAGGAAGCAGTGAGCATGGATCTATCAATCAGCATCTTCAGGAGAATTGGGAGGGTGAATATTAGATACAACAGAGTGAGAATGGAGAGAGTGTGTGGGATGGAGATTTACAGCTTTTGAGGAATGAGAGGAAAAAAAAATTGCATAGAAACTCGAATTGTCTGTTCTGAATTTCTATCCTGCACTGACACTGATGACTTGAATCAATTTGTTTTACAGGATATTGAAAGAGGAATCACTGGCTGAAATCTCAAATGTCAGGTCTAGATGTGGCAGAGTCATATTCCTCGGGACCTGAATATCATCGGCCATTGAATCCGGAAGATTTGAAAAAAATTCAAACATCCACGTGACTGGAAAAGCATCAACACACTGCCAAATTCAAGTGAGTGTGTTCCAGTGCACTGACTGAAGAGCTTTAACCAGTTACACAGCCTGAATCAATATCACACCATTCACAGCGGGGAGAGACTGTGCACGTGTTGTGTGTGTGTGGACGAGGCTTCAACTGATTGCCACCCAAGGCAAAGGCAAGGACACCTGCACCATGGAGAAACCATGGAAATGTGCGGACTGTGGGAAGGGATATGGAGCCCCATCTAAGCTGGAAATTCATCGGCGCAGTCACACTGGGGAGAGGCCGTTCACCTGCTCTCACTGTAGGAAGGGATTCAACCAGTTATCCATTCTGCAGACCCACCAGCGAGTTCACACTGGGGAGAGGCCGTTCACCTGCTCTCAGTGTGGAAAGGGATTCACTGTGTTAGCCACTTTGCAAAAACACCAACGAATTCACACTGGGGAGAGGCCGTTCACCTGCTCTCAGTGTGGGAAGGGATTCACTGTGTTATCCAATCTGTGGAGACATCAGCAAATTCACACTGGGGAGAGGCCGTTCACCTGCTCTCAGTGTGGGAAGGGATTCACTGACTCATTCAGCCTGCGGACACACCAGCGAGTTCACACTGGGGAGAGACCATTCACCTGCTCTGAATGTGGAAAGGGATTCACTGTGTTATCCACCTTGCAGAGACACCAGCGAATTCACACTGAGGAGAGACCGTTCACCTGCTCTCAGTGTGGGAAGGGATTCACTCGGTTTTCCCACCTGCAGATACATCAGCGAGTTCACACTGGGGAGAAACCGTTCACCTGCTCTCAGTGTGGGAAGGGATTCACTGATTCATCCAGCCTGCAGAGACACCAGCAAGTTCACACTGGAGAGAGACCATTTACCTGCTCTCAATGTGGAAAGGGATTCGACCAGTTATCCAATCTGCGGACACACCAGCGAGTTCACACTGGGGAGAGGCCATTCACCTGCTGTCAATGTGGCAAGGGATTCAACCAGCTATCCAATCTGCGGACACACCAGCGAATTCACGCTGGGGAGAGGCCATTCACCTGCTCTCAGTGTGGGAAGGGATTCACTGTGTTATCCAGTTTGCAGAGACACCAGCGAGTTCACACTGCGGAGAGACCGTTCACCTGTTCTCAGTGTGGGAAGGGATTCAACCAGTTATCCAACCTGCGGATACACCAGCGAGTTCACACTGGGGAGAAACCGTTCACCTGCTCTCAGTGTGGGAAGGGATTCAGAATTTCATCCCAGCTGCTGAGACACCAACAAGTTCACGAGTGATATTCAGGGTTGGATTCTGCTGTTACTGTTTCGGCTCTCAGTTACATCCAGGACTGCATTTTGTTCATTCTCACAGCTGGTCAATGGGGAGGGTTTCTTTCTGCTGGACTGGCTGGTTTCATGGCTTTGCCTCCAGTGGGCTGATGCTCTTTGAGCTTTGTTGCGAATACCTGGTATCAGATTTAACAAGAATCACAGAGTGACAGAGTGTTAGGAAGGTCAGAGATATTTAGTCAGTATTTCTGTTTGAAACCCCCCAGATGCCCATCCAATTTCCTTTGTAATTGATTGTTTCCACTTCCTCCACCCTCGTAGGGAGCGGGTTCCAAGTCAATACCATTCGCTGCAGCAAAATATTCTTCCTCACATTCCTCCCCCTGCATCTCTGACTCAAAACCTTAAATCTGTGTCCCCCCTCGTCCTTGTCCCATCAGCGAATGGGAACAACTTTTCTTTGTCCACCTTATCTAAATCTGTCAGAATCTTGTCCACCTCTATCAAATCTCCCCTCAACCTCCTTTGCTCCAAGGGGAACAACCCCAGCCTGACATTGACAATAAAGAACAAACTAACATATGAGACGAGTTGTATCCTTTTGAGGGTGGGAGGGAGGGGGTTCGAAAATTTTTTCACATAAAGGGTAGTAATAGAGACAGGTACAATCTTTGTCATTTAAAAAGCGCTTAGACAGTTCCATGAGTAAGATGGCTATTGAGGGATATGGGCCAAACACGGTCAATTGGGACTAGCTTACTAGTTAAGAAAGGGCGGCATAGACGTATTGGGCCGAGAGGCCTGCTTCCATACTGTAAACCTCTGTGACCCTGTGACTCTATCTCATCTTCCTGATTCTTACTGATTACAGATGAGTCAGCCTCCGATTTAAATGGATGAAGGAGATATCATTACGCTGGGTTGTAAAATGCAATTGGCTGAGCAAATTGTCATTATTATTGATGTGTGTTTACTGAACGTAATTGATTTTTAAACTAATATGAGGTGGGAATGATCAATAAGAAAATCTATTGTTGATTTATTATTGATTGTACATGTTAGATTCATTGGAAAGATTCTGCCACTGTATCCCAGAGCCATTTAACTGTTTTGGTCAACTCCCAGCAGCTGCTTGTTGTGTTTTTATTTTAAATAAATGTTATGTCTTTATACAGATATATCTGCCTCATGAGTTTTATACTGTTTGTAGTTAAAGGCAGTATTGGTCACCTCAAATTATCCCACAATACAAGCCATAATTTGGAAATTTGTAATCTATTATGTACTTATGTGAAATACATCTCAGTCCCTTGGTTTCACCTCACGGTTTGCACCTCTGTTCTGTATGTGTTTTCTATCTAGCTTGTGGTATGCCTTCCTTGAAAATATTTCATCGGACGATGTATAGAGAAATTCACTCTGAAGCTGTAGCGACTCTGATAGTGTTTTTAAGGGGCAGTGTAAAGGCAACTATTTCCTGCCAAACACTGTCCTGTATCACCCTCTGATGAAGCAGATCTTCTGCTATTTAGAATTTTCTGAAACTCAGTCAGTGACAGATCAGTTTATGAGTGAAATCGCTGAAGTTCTCCTCATTGTTCACTCATTGTATCTCTGGATTGTCTCATAAAAAGGCAGAGATGAAGGTGTATTTACACGGATGGGTCACTGGGTGGCGGAGTGGCTCTTTCACTGAACGGCCTTGAGTTCAATCACATCCCCCACATGACTGGGGGAACATGTCTGTCTGGGAAAGGAAGGAAACCGTATAATAGGGAAAATGGAGGGGAGTTGATGAGTATTGGAAAACGAAATTAAGCCAAACCAGAGATGGTTAAATTTTCATTCAACATTTATTTTAAAAATTCAGAGAATATTTTATAGCAACGTTATTTTTTAAAGTTAGAACAGTGAATATAACGATTGAGCTTCACATTGAGAACAGAACACATACACATAGAATCCGTCAATATTTGTACATCTGTTACATACACCAGAAACTGAAAACAGGACCTTGAAGAAAGAGTAAATAAGAATGAGAAACGTTCCTTATTTATACATGATATTTAAACTATGCAGAAACTATTAACCATAATTACATTATAACAAAAAATGCCCCCTACATTTCACACTGAAAACTGAAATAACATCTGAAGTTGCTTCAGATACAGATTCAGAATGATAAACTGAGAGAAATTTACTGGTAGAGCCACCAAGAGGAAATATTATATATGAGCCATACAAATCAGCTGATGGAAATCTGCAGCGTCCAAAATTCAACCCATCACTTGATCTGTAAAAGAAAGATACAATAATGAAGCAGATGTTTATGATGCGGGACAGTAATGTTGGAGTTTTTAATCAGTGAAACATTGAGAGATTTTTCAAGTCCATTCTGCCAGTTTGAAATGTGAGTGAATTGAATCATCTCACCTTCACCAGAGTGACGGCAGTGCTGTAGAAAATGCTCAGGAAGAACAGGACGATGAATGTGGAAGCAGTTGTCCAGATGTTGCTGTTATCATCCTCATTGTCGTCAATCCAGATACGATCAGTGGGGTCTAGGGGACAGAGACCAAGAAATGAAATTAGATTACTTTATTGATCCAGGGAATCTTATTGTTATTTTTCTTTTCCTCGTTCTCTTTCATAAGCTGTTAATTCATTCTCTTGTATAATTTTCAATGTATATTTACTGTTAAATTCAGGCCACTCAGTAGCCGATCTCCGTAATTATTTTCACACTTGATCTCTATTGGCATTCCTTGGACAGTCCATGTCAGAAAGCACTGAAGATGTTTGTTGAGAATCAGTTCATTTCCGAACTATTTGCCACTATCCCTTATTGAAGAATGTTATGAGTGATATTGAGTAACATTCACTGATCAATGATTGTTTTCACAGATGGTGACTGATCTGTAAACTGTGAATGCTGTTGTTTAACAGCTGGGATGTAGTTTCTGATCTTTTCTTATTTATGGTGGAAATGGTTCGTGGATCATTGGCTTATTTCATTTTCTCAAACTGTTTGTCGGTGCAATGTACATTGGCATAGCTGTCGGTGGATATGTTCATTAAAATTCACGGTTAAGTTTTACTTTCATCATTTACCTGTCGTTTGTATTTACGAATTTGCGTTTGTGTGAGTGTGCATGAGCATCTCGTGGTCTGTATTAATCTTTGGTCCTGAGTTGGTGTATCCGGGTTAATGAACGTGTTCATTTGTCTGTGTTTGTTGATTTGTGCGGTTGTCTGCTGCGTTTGTATATATATTTTATTCTTCTGACTTTGTGGATATATGACTATTATAGTGTGAAGTCTACGTCTATTTATTAATGCCACTCTTAACGTGTGCACGTGTTCCTGCCTATTTCAATGTGCTAATTTCTGTCACTCGAACAACGTTTCCTTCCCTTTCTGTGTGTGTCTGTTCCTCTGTGTGTTTGTGTGCTTATCTGTTAACATGTAGTGTATGTATATCCTGATTGATTGTTATTTATAACGATGTGATAATGTATGCTTGTGTTTCCATGTGTAATAATGTGTACTATGGTGTTCTGTTCTGTATGAACATGTGAATGTTGCGTCCATTTGTTTGCGTGAAAATGTTTGGCTGTCTGTTCATCTCTATGCAGTCAGTTAATGTGTTTATATGTATTTCCCTGTGTCAGTGTTAATGCATATAACATTGTGTGTTTCTATATCTATATTCCCATCAGCGTGAAGGTGTGATAAAATGTATTTGTGTGTTTGTCTATGTGTGTGGATCTGCATGCATGTGTATCTGTCTTTATTGTGTGTATGCATGTATGAATTTGTGTTTAGGTCTGTGTACCTAGTTACGTATGCAAAGGTGTGTGCATACTTGTGTGTTTGTATGCGTATATGTGTGTGTTTCTACATATTTGATAATTTGTGTGCATGCTTTTGCTTTTGTGCCTGCGTGTCTATGTGTGCATGTGCGTGTGTGGGTGTATGTGTGTGTGTTTGTGTGTGTATGAGATAGAGAGAGAGAGAGATAATGTGTGTGTGCGCCTGTGTATGGGTGTATTTGCCTGTGTGTATTTGTGTATTTTTGTTCATATATGTGTTGTCCATGAGTGTATTTGTGTGAGCGTGCTTGTTTGTGTTCGTTTCTGCATATATTGTGTGTACTTACGGTCCATGAATATGTATTTGTATGTACGCATCTATCTGCGTTTTTTGTGTTTCTGTGATTGTCTGTATTTGAATGCGCGTCCATATTTCTGTATATGTATGTGTGTGGGATATGTGCATGAGTTTGTGTGTGTGTATTTACATGTATCTTTCTGTATTTGTATGCATATATATGAGTATGTGTATTTGTGCATGTATTTGTGCATTTGTGTCGATGTGTGTGTGTGTGTGTGTGAACACCTATATGTGTATTTATAATTGTGGCAGTTTTGTGCAGTATTGTCAGTGTGTGTATTTTTTAACTGTTGTTCCAAGTTTCACTGCTAATCATTAACTGAACATAATCCAGTCAATACGGATAAGGGAATATATTTTCAGGGTTTGCTGTATAAATTTATTTTATGTGAGTGGCACGGTGATATCAGGAGAACGAATGAAATCATTCATCGATGCATCTCAGAAACCTCAGGGACAGAAGAGTAAAATACCGGGGAGGATTCAATCGCTTGTTTAAATTTGTGTTACGGGAAATCAATGCCAGCACATGTTTAACAGGGACAAGAATGTTGAAATATTTTAAAATTACGTTACAAAAGTATATATATTACACTGATTAAGATAATGATATGTCCAAATCTGCAGCAAACAAACCGGAAGCTAATTTGTATTGTTGACAACTGAGCCCTTATCGTAGAGAACTGTTCCCACCCAAACACGCTACTTGGAGGAGAGTGAGCTCTCTCTACCCGGTGAAGAAATGTCCCTAATGGGTCTAACCACTGAGGAGGTGGAGGTACAGTGGATAAATAATGTCATTCCTCCTCTTTTCATTGAGGAAGTGGTGGTATATGGGTTGGCTATTGCTCCTCCCCTCTCTTTATTGGGCGAGTAGGAATCCGGTATGTTAACAATTTCACTCCCCTTCTCTCTGATGGGGGGATTGTTGCTCCATGTTTCTGTGTGACCCTCACTTCAGTTCCCAGTGGCTTTGGTGCAGCAGCTGACATCAATGGATAAAGGCATGGACAATGAGAGAAGCAGGAACACCGAGATCTAAATGTTGTGTTTGTTTGTCAGAAATGTTGAAACAGTAATATTTCTCCTCAGTGGAGGAAAGTCGGTGAAGATATTTTGCAGAATCCTGTAATGAATATACTCTATTGTATCTGGGTGTATCTGAGCTGGTTCAACAAGACTTGGGCCAGAGACCTGAAAATATCTGACCCAAACTAAAGATTTCTAATGGAAGTAAAACTGAAAAAACAATCTATTAAGGAATTGTGAATTTCATTTATCGTTAGAGGAAAAAGATTTTATTCTTTTTATTGAAGTTTTTAATGTAACCGAGTGATTCTCATTGACATGAATTAACGGTGTCCATCAGTGCAAGAGAAATGTTCACAAAACTGGGTTTACCGCTGGATTTGTCAACTGTTCTGTTGATGATCTTCAAGGGGATGGCTTCATGTCCCACCACACAGGAGTAAGAAGCGCCGCTGGACCATTCCTCTGCTGCAATGGATAACAGGCTGTACATGAAGAAGGAGCTATTGCCGTTCTCCGCCACCACCTCGGTGTTCCTGTAGTTCCCAGGATTCACCGGCTTGTCGTTGACGGTCCACTTGACGAAGATCTCTCGGGGGGAGAAACCTCTCACTAAGCAGCTGAGGGAGGCGAATCTCTGAGTGGAGACTTCTTCTGTCGAGGGCAGGAGGACAGAGACGGACGGTTCCCGTGGATTTGGATCTGCAGAAAATGTACAATAAATGTCAATAAACTGGAGAATTCTGGAGACAATGAAACCACTGGTTGGATACCAGGAAAATATGCTTCGATTTTGATTTTAAACGTTTCCATTTTTGACTTCCAGCTTGGAGGGGAGGTGAACAGAATTGTTTTCTCAAATAACTCGGGGGGTTGGACTGGAAAGTTTCAGAACATTTACAGCACAGAATCAGGCCATTCGGCTCAACTGATCTACTTTTCTTTTTGGTTTTCTGTTTTTTTTGCTCCACATCAGGCTCCTCCCTTCTGTTTCGATCGAAACCCAATAACATCGCCTTCAGTTCACTTTTCGTTCATCAACACATCAAACTTCCCCGTAAAAATATCGGCCCAGAGTCGTTTAGTTCAGGGGAGAACATTAATACGCTGCATATTAAATATTGACTTGTACACTTCCACTGGAGATAGACACAGTGATGCATTTACATAGAAACATAGAATAGTACAGCACAGTAGAGACCCTTCGGCCCGCAATGTTGTGCCGAGTTATGTCCAAAACCAAGATCAAGCTATCCCACTCCTTATCATTCTGGAGTGTTCCATGTGCCTATCCAATAACCGCTTGAAAGTTCCTCAAGTGTCCGACTCCACTATCACAGGACGCAGTGTATTCCACACCCCAAACACTCTATGCATGAATAACCTACCTCAGACATCCCTCCTATATCTCCCACCATGAACCATAAATTTATGCCCCCTAGTATCAGCTACATCCACCCGATGAAATAATCCCTGCACGTCCAATCTATCAATCCCCCTCATCTTCTTGTAAACCTCTATTAAGTCGCCTCTCATCCTCCTCTGCTCCAAAGAGAAAAGCCCCAGCTCCCTCAACCTTTCCTCATAAGACCTACCCTCCAAACCAGGCAGCACCCTGGTAAATCTCTTCTGCATTCTCTCCAATGCTTCCACATCCTTCGTATAGTGAGGTGACCAACACTGAACACGATATTCCAAATGTGATCTCACCAAGGTCCGATATAGTTGCAGATAACTACATAGCTTTTAAACTCAAACTCCCTGTCAATAAACGCTGACACACGATAAGCCTTCACTGTTCTATCCATTTGAGTGGCAACCTTCAGAGATCTGTGGATATGAACCTCAAGATCTCTCTGTTCCTCCACATTCCTCAGAACTCTGCTGTTGACGCGACATTTATTTCTTCAATCTCTCAGCTCACCTGTTTCCTTGTGGATAGATGTTCTTAAAGGAGTCGGCAGATCCTGATGGCTCACCACGCAGTAAAACACAGCCCCACTCAGCCAGGATTGTGTCGAGATGTTTAATTTGCTGATCACGCTGTCAGAATCCTCTCCAGGCTTTTCTGCAATCTCTGATTTCAGATAATTCCTGTCTCGGATCCAGGACACGTTAACTCCATAAGGAGCATTGGAAATGATGCAGGTTAAGGTCACGGTCGCCTCCAGTAAGACCTGTTCTATTGGTGGTGGTTGTATCTTCACTGTGGAATCATGGCACTGGAGAGGATCTGTGAATGAGAAATGGAAATCAACCCTAGTTCCCCTTCAGAAACAGGACAGCAGTCTTCAGCCTGAAGGAGGCGAAGTCGCCTTTAATATATCAATCTCTAACTATCGCCTTTCAACTTCAATGGAAGATGAAAAGACAGCTTGTTCTATGAACTTATTCCCTCTATTAAACATTGTAGCAGCGGTACCATTTTCATGAATCAGCATTGCAGAATTCCCAAACAAATACACCATCCTGAACTCAGGAAATAAATAAAAAGTACTGGCTGTTAGTTTATAAATAGGATGGATGCACTTTCCAAAATTTTACGCCTATGCTGTGACCTGTGAAAGAATCCGATCCCCACTGTCTCTCTAAATCTTACCAGCTGTCTCAGGAAAAAGAAGCTGACATCAAGGCCATCTCTCTCACTATATTACTTCAAACCGGAAGGGGGCACTCTTTCAAGGGCAGGCAGTGGCATATGGTGTTGTCAATAGACTTGCAACCAACTGTAAGATTCTAGGGACACAGATTCGAATCTCACCCTGCAAGTTTTAAATCTGAATTCTATAAAAATGTATAATTAAAAGTTGAGATGATTATCATGAAGCCATTGCTGTAAAACCCCTTCTAGTTCACAAATCCTATTTAACAAGTAAATCCGCTGTCTTTATCTGGCCTGCCATGCATGTGACTCCAGATTCACAGCAACGTGGTTGACACTTAAGTGCCCTCAGGTTTGGGAAATAAATGCACATCTCATGGAGGGATAACAAACAATTGCTTTTCTGATGAAATTCTGAACGAGGCCTTGTCCTAATGCAGCAAACTGCATGACCATAACTTAGAAGCTGTTTTATGGTTTGTACCACCTTTAATAGATCCCTAATTCTGGTGAACATCGGAATGACATATTGTATCCTCTGTTTGAGTCTCTTACCCTGAGATGCGCTGATGTTCTGACTCTGAGTGAATCCTTGATGAGTGACCTGGCAGGTATAGACCGCTTTGCTGAGCCATTCCCGCGCGGAGACTGTCAGCCGGCTGCTGGCCGAGAAGTTCCCGTTCACTTGACAGGCGGGAGAGGTGACAATTCCTGAATCCATGGGTTCCCCATCCTTCAGCCACTTCACCGTCAGTGACTTTGGCTGGAAATCGATGATTGAACAGACGATGGTTGCAAATTTCCTGCTTGTGATTTCTTCATTGGAACTCACAGTGAGGATAACAGTTGGGGGGATTTCACCTTCAACAAACACATGTTTAGACATTACTTGAAAATTCAATTGACAACAATTAAAATTAGTTCTTTTATTTTAGCACCAGAGCTGCCGATTTGAGAATTGTGCCCATGGTTTTGTTGAATTGGCAGGGAAATGGCGAATAGAATTCAACCGTCAAAAGTGTCACGCAATGCATTTGCGGAGGACAAACAAAGCAAGGAAATATTCAATAAAACAGAAGGCTGAGAGAGATTGGGGAAATGCAAGACCTTGCAATGCATGTCCACAGTTGTTTTTAGATGGTAGGGTAACTGGACAAGTTGATCAAGAAAGCATTTTGATTAATTCCTCCAATGTGTGAGGTATTGAACACAAAATCAGTGATGTAATGATGGGGCTGTATAACGCACCAGTTAGGCCACGTTTGGGTTTGCTGCACAGTCCTGGCCACCACGCAGGAATGACGTAATGACTCTGGAGAGAGATGAGGTTTTCAAAAATGTTGCCAGGGCCTGAACATTGCAGCCATGAGGCGAGATTGGATAGGCAGGGGTTGTAAGCAAATTACATGACCAGAAAAAGAGAAGACTGAGGCGTGATGTAATTGTGGTTCACAAAATTATAATGGACGTAGGCAGAAATAATTCATTCCCGAAGTGCAGGGCTCAATAACCAGGGAGCATGGTCATTTCAAAGATATCTGGATCTGCATCTCAAGTGCTTTAACCTGCAAGGCTACGAAGCAAGGGCTAGAAAGTGGGCTTAAAATGCATGGCTAGTTTATGCGTTCTCGCTTCTGGCCAGCACAGACATGATGGGCTAAATGGTCTCGTTCTGCACCGTAACATTTCAATGGTCCTCTGATTTGGAGCAACTTTTCAGTCATTAGACATTTACTTGGATTTTGCACAATTTTTTTTTCAGAATACAACAAATCAGTTATAACTAAGATCTTCCACAGTTCAATCACAGCGTCCCTCTCTTACCCAAGTTTCACAACACTTACATGGCATTTCAACGCTCTTGACTGTGCCGCTGTGTCGAACCTCACAGTCAATTTTGGGGCATTCTCCCGCTGAGTCGCTGATGGTTAACTGGCTGCTCAGGGTGTAGGTTCCCTTGGTGTTTCTCACTGACGGGTAAGTCTTAAACCCAGAGGAGATCTGCTGCCCATTTTTCTTCCAGGTCAGTTTGGAGACATCTGGAAAGTAATCCATCGCCAAACATCCATAGGTGATGGAGCCGTCTGCGTTCTGTTGCTGACAGGAGGAGACCAGGCTGTAGAGAGTGGGCGGAGACGGTGTTGCTGGGAAAGGATAGCCGATTGAACAAGTTATACTCTCATTTGCGTTTATTAAGTCATCAAACATGTTGTTACAAATATGTTTCTATATTAGATATAGCTCTTGGTGTTAAAGGGATATGGGTAGAGGTATGGATTAGGTATTGACGAGCTCTGACCAAAGTGAATGGTGGAGTAGGCTCAAAGGGCCGAATGGCCTACTCCAGCTGCTATTTTCTATGTTTCTATCTCGAACATTGATTAGAATTATGAACTTATCCTAATATTTCCCGATTAAAACCACGTCTACCTTTGAGATTATGTTAGTTCTATATTTGGGAATCGCCATCTCTGTAGAAACTCGTATCCCTGTTTCCACCTCTATCAGATTAGGAAGAAAAAAACATTCTGATATTCTCAAAATGACATATCATTCATTGGATTAACAGAGAAGAGCAACGATTTTCTCCATTATTGCAACAACTATTTATTTCTCAAACACCAGCACTTTGTGATGAAGAAGTTGTCTCTTCATTCATATCATCCACTCACCTGATGAGGGAGCTCCAAAAACTCGCGATTCCAAATAAACCTATTGACTTTAAGCTGGTGTTGTGAGAATCCTTACTGTGCCCACACCAACCTCACTCCGGCATCTCCACGCTAGTTTTGGAAATTGCCTGTGTTCAAACTGATTGATGCCCCTTCCTCTCTCCAACTCACTGCCTCTCACTCCACAAAACGAAGATTCGTGACTTTGCGTCAAAAATACCGACAGAATGAATACTTACTGAATGATCAGGAATCTCTAAATGTGATTATAATTTCAAATAAATGCAACATTGACTAATTGAAGGATCATACATTAATAGTAAGAGTTGGCCATTCGGGTCCTGAAGTCTCCTCCATCATTCACTGAGATTACACTTGAGCTGATTGTGGTGCTAGCTCTATTTTGAACCTCCTTTCTCCGCCAGTCCGTCACCCGCTCTCTTCCCATTTTCCCCAGCTCTTTGCCCCTTTCCCATGGCTCTCTGCCTTTCACAATGGCTTTTTTCCCCTTTCATGTAGCTCTCTGTATTTCCACTTGGTTCTCTACACTTCCCTCCAGCTCTATGCCCTTTCCTCCGGCTCAGCACCCTACGCTTTCCCCCAGCCCTCTGCCCTCTGTCCCTGCTCCCTACCCTCTTTCTCCTTCCCCCCGGCTCTCCTTTCCCTCTGACTCTCCTGTCCTTCCCTTGCGCTCTCTGCCCTTTCCCACGGCTCTCCTGCCCTTTCTCCTGCCTCCCTGCCCTTTCTCCTGGCTCTTTCCTCTTTCCCTGGTCTCTCTACCTTTTCCCCTATCTCTGTCCTTTCTCCTGGCTCTCTCTCCGTTTTCACTGGTCTCTCTGCTCTTTCCCCTTGCTCCCTGCCTTTCTCCTCTCTCTCTGCCCTTTCCCCCGGCTTTTCGCCCTGTTCCCCGGCTGTGTGCCCTTTCCCCCGCCTCTCTGCTCTTCCCCGGCTCTCTGCTGTTTCCCCTGGCTCTCTCCCTGCCCCACCCCGGCTCTCTGCCCTTTCCCATGCCTCCTGTTCTCCCCTGACGCTTTGCCATTGTCCTTGGCCCCGAGCCCCCTGTGATTCCCTCCAGCTCTCTGCACTCCCAGAACATCCAACTGCCGCTTGAGATCTTTCTTCTCTTTGGTTGCAAACCTCCCCACACAGATTCAGTGAGTGTGAGTGAGAGAATGTGAGTGCGTGAGGGTGAGTGATTGAATGAGTGAGAGTGGATGAGTGATGTGTGAGTGACAGAAGGTGGGTAAGTGAGAGTGAGTGAGTGGAGTTCTTTGAGTGAGGATGAGTGATTGAGGGTTAGTAAGTGTGGGTGAGGGTGAGGGAGCGTGAGTAAATGAGGGTGTGTGAGAGAGGGTGGGTGAGTGAAGGTGGCTGAATGTGAGTGAAGGTGGCTGGATGAGTGTAGGTAAGCAAGAATGAAAGAATGAGGGAGAGTGAGTGAGGATGTGTGAAGGTTAGTGGAGGTGGGTGAGTGAGAGAGAGTGAATGAGGGTGAGGAAGTGAATGTGACTGAGTAAGTGAGGGGTGAGAGAGAGTGAGTCAGGGTGTGTTATTGAGGGTGGTGTGTGAGGGAGAATGAATGTGGATGGGTGGGAGAGTGAGAGTGAGTGAGTGAAGGTGTTTGAGGGAGGATGAGTGATTGAGGATCTGTGAGTTAGGGTGCGTGAAGTTGAGTGATGGTGAGTATGTGAAGGTGAGTGAGTGAATGTAGGTGCGTGAGTCTGAGTGAGTTTGAATGGGTGAGATGGCATAAGTGTGTGTGAGAGAGAGGGTCATTGAGCTGTGGGGGTGAGTATGGGTGAGTGAGGGTGGGTAGGTGAGTGAGTGTGAGAGAGAGTAAGTAAGACTGGAAGAGTGAGAGTGGATAAGTGCGGTGAGTGAGTGAGATTGGATGAGTGAGGGTGGGTAAATAGGGTGAGTGAGTGAGCATGAGTGAATGGGGTGGGTGAGTGAGAGTGAGTGAGACTGGGTGAGTGAGAGTGGATTAGTGGGATAGGTGAATGAAGGTGACTATGAATGTTGGTGTCTGACTTAGGCTGTAAGTCAGTGAGTGAGGTTTAGTGAGTGAGGTTGAGTGAGTGATGGTGTATGAGTGTGGGTGGCTGGGTGACAGTGAGTAAATAAGGGCGTGTGAGTGAGGATGTGTAAGGGTGAGTGCGTATGAGTGAGTGAATGTGAGTGCGTGAGTGAGGGCGTGAGAGTGAGTGAATGGAGGTGAGTGAGCGAATGTGAGTGAGTAAGTGAGGGTGTGAGGATGAGTGAATCAGGGTGTATGATCGAGGTTGAACCAGTGAAGTTGAATGAGGGTTTGTGAGTGAGTGTGGGTGAGTGAGTGAGGATGGATGAGAGTGAGTGAGCGAATAGGAGTGAGAAATTGTGAGTGAGTGTGTGAGTGCGTAAGCATGAATGGCTCAGGGTGAATGAGGATCGGTGAATTTCTCAGGGTGAGTGCGTGCAGTTGAGTGTGTGAAGGTAAGTGTGTGAGGTTGGTTGAGTGAGCAAGGGTGAGTGAGTGAGGGTGAGTGAGTAAGCGTGAGTGAGGATGAGTGAGTGAGAGTGAGTCAGTGAAGTTGAGTGATTGGGGATGACTGAGTGAGGGTGAATGAATGAGGGCGAGTGAGTGAGATTGTGTCAGCAAGGGAAGGTGGGTCAGTGAGGGTGAGTGAGGGAAGATATGTGAGTGAGGATGAGAGATTGAGGATGAGTAAGTGTGGGTGAGGGTGAGAGAGTCAGTGAGCCACCTCCTCCTCTCCCTCTCCATCGATCTTTTCCCGATTCTCTCCATTGATCAGCTTTCAGTAACAGGGCTGTGTAAAGTCAGGAATCAGTGTAGATCACCGGGCAGCTGCTTTAATGTCGGTGCCTTTCTTTAAGAAACACGGATCAGTGAACAAATAGACAGACTGAGGGAGCTGGAAGGGAAGCTTACAGCAAAACTAGGGTCACACAGGAATCAAACACCAAGTTTACACCAGTATTGGAGAGCCAGGCGGACTTGTTTGGGTGTGTGTGTGTGTGTGTGTGTGTGTGTGTGTGTGTGTGTGTGTGTGTGTGTGTGTGTGTGTGTGTGTGTGTGTGTGTGTGTGTGTGTGTGTGTGTGTGTGTGTGAGAGAGAGAGAGAGAGAGAGAGGGTGTTTGGGTGCGTGTGTGTGACAGAGAGGGTGAACGTGTGTGTCAGGGTATCTGTGAGTGATAGACTGCGTTTGCACGTGTCTGAGACAGTGGGCTGCGTTTGCAAGAGGGGACAGTGTGTCTGTTGGAAAGCAAAATAATATGTGCATGAGTGTGTGAAAGGGTGCATGGGATTGCGCGTGAGTGAGAAAGATGTGTGCAATGCGTGTGGGTGATAGAAGCAATGTGTTTGAGTGTGTGTGTGTGTGTCAGAGAGAGAGAGTTTTCGCGTGTGAGAGAGAGACGTTGTGTGTGAGAGGGTGTCAGACACATGAATACTTTTGCACGTGTGTGAGACAGTGATCTGTGTGTGCAAGAGGAGTGTGTGTGAGAGAAAGGGTCTGTGAGATAGAGTGTGTGTGTGAGAGAGTGTGTGTTTGAAGAGTTATTCTTTATGTGTGTGAGAGTGTGTCTCTGTTCTTCAAAGTGTGTGTGTGTGTGTGTGTGTGCGCGGGCAGAGCATGTGTGAGCGAGAAAAAGTGAAAATTAGACACAGTGGATGTGTGAGTGTGTGTGAGTGAAATAACTGTTGAGAGAATGTGTGTCTGTGATAGTTGGAGTATTTAAGAGAGATACATTGCGTACACATGTGTGTTCGTGTGTAGGAGACGGAGAGACGGTGTGCGTGTGATAGAATGATGTTTGTGAGAGACAGAGTGTTTGAGAGCAAGATTGTGCTGTGTGACACAATGCATAAGGGAGTGAGCGTGTGAAAAGAAATGTGTGCCTGTGTGAGTGAATGCGTCTGCAAGTGTTCGTATGAGAGAGAGAGCATGTGAATGAGTGTGAGACGGAGTGAGAATACCGAAGAGAGAACGTGAGAGGGATAGTGCGTGTGTGTGTATGTGTGTGTGTATGTGTGTGTATGTGTGTGTGTGTGTGTGTGTGTGTGGGTGTGTGTGTGGGTGTGGGAGTGGGTGTGGGTGTGTGTGTGAGTGGGTGTGTGTGTGTGTGTGGGTGTGGGAGTGGGTGTGGGTGTGTGTTTGTGTGTATTTGTGTGTGAGACGGAGAATATACGCTCGAGACTGTGCTTATGTAAGAGATTGTGTCTGTGTGTGAGTGCGTGTTAGAGTGTCTGCATGGGTCTATGTTTGAGAGAGGTTATTCGTGAGAGAGCTAGTGTGTGAGAGCAAGAATGTACAGGTGCGAGATTGTGTGTGCAAGAGAGACAGAAATATATGTGTGTGTGTGTGTGTGTAAGTGTGTGTGTGAGAGAGAGAGATGCGTGCGCAAGAGGATTTGTGAGAGAGTGTGCGTGAATAAATGTGAGACAACAGCGTGTGTGACAGAATGTGGGGGAGACGGTCTGTGTGCGAGAGCGTGAGACTGTGCTTATGTGAGTGTGTGTGATGCGTGTAAGAGAGAATGTGTATGGGGTTGTGTGCGTGAGTGCTTTTGTGTATGAGGGTATGAGAGACTGATTGAGAGAGCGAGAGTATGTCTGTATTTGTATTTGAGAGAGAGTATTTGGACCGTGAGAGAAAGAGAATATATGTGAGAGATATCGTATGAGAGAAAAAGTAATTGGACGGATGTATGTGTGCATGTGTGAGAGAATATGAACGTCTGTATGTGTGTATTTATGTGTGTAAGTCTCTATCTGGCTGATTCTGTCTGGAAAAGCACACTCACTCCACACGTACTCACCCACGCACACAGTAAGTGGGAGTGACAAGTGAGCACAATAGGGGCTGCGGGGCAAAGGTTGGAAAAACATTTAAATCTTTCACAAGTCAATCACAATTGAATAATTTCCTCTTTCCTCAAGGAGCGAAATTTGTAAAATCTCAAATTTGACACAATCCAGGGCAAAGCCACCCATAGGATTACACGCCCCCTCATTACACCCCCCCTATTCGCTCTCTCCATCACGAACAAGCAGTGTCAGCAGTGCGTATTATGTGCGACATGCACTGCAACAATTCAGCAAGGCTCCATAGAATACACTGTCCAAACCCGCTGCCTTTACATCCTAACAGGACAAGGGTAGCAGTCACATACGAACGCTATTAGCTGCAAGCTCTCCTCCACAACACACACCATCCTGACTTGAAACAATATCTCAGTTCATTCATTGTCGCTGGGTCAAAATCCTGGAACTTTCTGCCTTACAGCACGGCGAATGCCTGCAGCATATGGACTGCAGTCAGTCAAGGATGCTTCATATCAACACTTTGTGAAGGAACAATTAGGGAAGGTTAAAAATTCTGGCCGAACAAATGACTCTTAAACGCCTTTAGAAGATTAAAAATAAGATGCAAATGAATTTGGCCCTTTAACTGTCATACTAAACAGGTCAGGGACTGCTGTAGTATGGAGCACAATATAGTAAATCTCACGTTGTATTTGCTCATCGAACATTCCCACCCTCTACAATCTGAAGTTTCTGCTCTCTCTGATGGTCACAATATGCTTTAGGGATCTCATTTCTGAGACACCGAGTCAAATATCAAGTCAAACTGTCACATTTCTCACAGATACAAGTGTATTGAAGAAATAAACGAAATTTCACTCCCCGAAATACAGCAGAAGAAACCAAAAGATTTACAGCCAGTCAGGGAGATTCCTGGTCCCAACACAGTGATCACGCGCACAGAAACAGAACAGACACAAACGGCGCAACAGTCGAGTTCCCAACAGGTTAATCTGTTCAATCTGTAAATTTCATTCAAACTGTTGGATTCTCATCAATGATCAACTTACAACAGATAATCAATAACTTATTTTAAATTAAACTGATATTCATTTGAAAACTCCCTTTGACTTTTAGTTATTTATCTCTGTCTGTATCACCTCTCGAAAACAATGTAAAATGTAATTTCACTGAAAACGAGCAATCAAAAATAACAGATTCGGGACAGTTCAATGTCCCTACAGAGATGCAGTGACACAGTAACAGTTCAATGTCCCTACAGAGATGCAGTGACACAGTAACAGTTCAATGTCCCTACAGAGATGCAGTGACACAGTAACAGTTCAATGTCCCTACAGAGATGCAGTGACACAGTAACAGTTCAATGTCCCTAACAGAGATGCAGTGACATAGTAACAATTCAATATCCCTAACAGAGATGCAGAGACACAGTAAGAATTAAAGTAACCAAGAAACATTTACATTGAAAATCATTACCTGATTCGATCTAATTTCTTAATTAAATGTAATTAATAAAATAATCAAGGCAAAATACTTTATCGAGCTGAGCACAGCTGAGTAAAGAAATGTTTTGTTTCTGAATTCATTTTCGATACAATTAAGTATTCTCTAAAATGGATGATATTTTATACGCCGATACATTATTCACGGTCTTTTGTTTTGAATTAATTAGCACCAATATTATATTTTGTGATTGTTAATTGGCAGTTAGTTCTCCTGTTACTGGTTTGTACTCCGTAATAAAATCAGTTTCCAATCATTCAAAACTTGCCTTTGCCTGGGACATTGTGAAGTAATTAGGTTCCAACTGAATCTTAAACAATAAACTTCAAATTACTGAGTGGAAATATTCAGACATCTGTAATTCATTTGCTTAAATCGAATCACATTATAAATGTTTTTCTTTTCCATTTTTAATCCAGATGTCTTATTATAACATACAGACGCGTTAAAAATGCATGCTTCTGAATTTGTATTTGCTATAACGGCCTGGCAGTTTAAAATCAATGAAACTGCGTCTTAGATTTAATAATTTAGACAATCCATATAATTTAGTTACTGAACATATCGTTTAATTTAAGAAAATCTGAATTAAACAGTGAAAAATTCAATGAGGACAATTGATTCAAATCCTGTGCAACACTGAAACATGATGCACAAAATAAGTCGAGACTTTTTCTTCAATATAATACTTAATAAGAATTCAACGTAATGTTCAAATAGAATCAATTCTTCTATTCCGTCATGTATTCATCCAATAACTCTATTCTGTGTTCAGCAGTAATGGAGGCAGGATGTTATTATTAAGCGCAGAGCAAATATTACTTTTATAATATTATCATAATATTTTTATATAAATTAATTTTTTTGAATTTCAAGTATTAACTTGTCAGTCTCTAGCCAGTTTCTGTTGACACCTTACGACAATTCAAACACCATTATAAAAACAATTGCTTAGTGTTAGCGAATTCCACCTGTCAGAAAACTGTGTTCACTCTGCCAAGTTCATTCAAACTGAGGGATTCTAATTGATCAATTGTCACATTACGACAACAAAAATCAATAACTTATTTTAAATTAAATTGATATTCATTTCAAAATTCCCTTCGAATTTTATCTACCTCTCCCCGTCTGTCTCAAATCTCGAAAACTGGGCATTTTTTTTCCTGAAAATAAGCACATCAAATGTAACAGATTCAGGGTAGTGTAATATCCCTAACAGGGATATAGTGACGCAGTAAGAATTATAATCGATTTATCTTAAACTGTAAGCATCCGTTAACATGAATAAAATGCTCTAACTTATTTTTTTTTCTGATACCTGTTTGTTTCATCCTGACAAGGATTTTTAAACGCAGTTTGTTTTGTTTTCATTTAGCTGGAAAAAGTATCACCGCTCAGGATCACCGAGCTTAAAAAAATACAGAAACTATTGAGAAATGCCAACCTATTTCACAAATTGAGATTAGCTTAGTGATTAATTACTAATTACTTGGAAGGAATGTTGCGCCTGCACAGAAAAAAAAGTAATAATCGGACGCAAAAATTGCCAAATAGCAACGTCTTATTCTCCAAAACTCATATTTAAGTGAATGCGAACTTCATCGGGATATAACAATTAACGCAAAATATCTTGTTGAACTTGTTATCATTGAAATAGTTTTTGGAATTATCACAAAATATTTCCAGCCTAGAAGCTTTTCTGGTCATGTTAGTTGTGTGCAAAACACAACAGAACTAATGAATAATGATATTAATATAAAATAATCTTTGGTGAATATGGAGCTATATTACCAATTTAAAATGTTTAATTTATATTAATTTTACGATTAAACTTGTTGATGACAAGCTTGTCGTTGCAGCAACGACTCAGTGTCTGAATGAACATTGATTTATTTTAACTTATAAACGTTAGTTAAAATTTATAAAAATGCTGTGATACCTTTTTTTGCCCCAAAACCTGCCTGTTTCCTCCCTACAAGGATTTTCAACCTCATAGATTGTTTACATTCAACCAGAAAACATGTAACCGCTCAGTGTCACCGAGTTTAAACAATGCAGAAACAATGCTGAAACACCAAACCATTTCACACACTATAAACATTCACAGTGACCGAACCACAGAACCTCCTCAACAGAAACACACCAAAACACATCAATGAAGAAATGAATCCGTTTCACGGGGACGCAACTCAATTATCCATCCAACAAAATCAAAAATATCATTTGCAAAAAAATCTCAATATCCAATCCGGCAAACCAGCCCATCACCAAATATATGAATGGCTAAACTAAATAGAAATCTGGAATAAGAGCAATAGCATTGCGAGGAGGTGGAATGTGTCTAACAAATTAACATTGCAACTTTACCACATTTTATTCATATTGGGCCATATTTCAAACAGATTTCAAACATACTTAAACATTTGGATAGTAAAAGCTACAGCCATCTAGTGCCACCGAGGTAAATCATTGCACGTATCCCAAATTGTAAATGCAGTGGCAAACTAGATTTTGGACGAGTGGCATAAACCGTGATTTGGTTTAACAGCAATTATCAGTCACAATTTAAAAAAAATACAAATACAATAAAGCCTGATTGCTGTGTGCAGGCATACGTCAAATAGTTTAAAACCTGCAGACTTTGTATTCAATCATAAACCGTGTAACAGCTCAGTATCACAGAGTGTGAACAATGCAGAATCGCCAAACCATTTCACAAATTTTACTTATTCAATGTCATCCAGACAATCTCCTCACCAGAAAAATGCATCACTGAGGGACTGAAACCCGGTTTATGCAGAAGCAGCTCAATTCTACAAACAGTTTCAACAGAATCAAATTTCACATGGGCAGAAAATCTCAATTTAAAATCCAGGCAATTCGCCCATCACCAAAGTAACTAATAATTACAATGAGCACAACAATAACATAACAAAACCAGCATTGTGAATAAGCGGAACATGTTCATGACATTAATGAAGAAACTTTAACACATTTTGTTAAGATTAGGTTAGATTTCAAACACTTGTGGAGTAGATGGTGCAACTCGCAGCCACTAGATGTCACCGAGACTAAACATTGCAGAAACACCGAACTGTTTAACAAAAGAAAAGCATTTAAAGTTATCCAGCCACACACTGTCCTCAGCAGATAAACACCAAATCACAACAAGAGACTGAATCACTCAGTATTAACTTTTGTCAAATAACAGTAGAATTCTATAACCCCCATTTTAAGCAGGAGCACATGAAACATTGTAAAGATTTTCAGCACAGAATCCACCAAACCACATTTCAGTGAACATGTGAATTAATAAAATCGAGAAAAATATAAAACAAAAACTCAAATCAAACACTGACTAAATAAATGCATGGTTCTTACCTGTAGTCACCGTCACCATGGTCCCTTGTCCCCAGTAGTCCATGGCATCACAGTGTCACATTCTCTAGGCCGCGTCATACAATAACCATCCCTGCACAAAATGGACAGAAATCCATCAGTATTTTTTAAAAAAATCACAAGCCAGAGGGAAAGTAAATCACTGCATTTTCATGGAATTATTATCGTACTGGCGGATACCGTTCGCTTTACGTAAATAACCCCAATGTTTTATATTTCACAGAGGATCACACGATCAAGATATTGAAAACTCTAACTGATAATCAAATGGTTATCATAAATTTTCCATATTAATTCTCGTTACTTGTGTAGTACTGGGACATAAATAGTACAGCACTGTAAATAATGCTGGATTGTAAAACATAGCACTGCCCTAGCCTCGGTCAATTAGTGCTGAGGGGTTTTTGTATTGACAGTAACTGCTGTGCCACCCATGTATCACAGTGAGACACAGCATGTCAAATACTGTGCCCGCCTGCTAACTGTAAAATACAGAGATTTAGTTCCACTGCTCTCTCAAAAATCTGATTCCACCTCATCCACGAGCGAATGAGTGAGTTACTTCAGCCTGACCTGGTCATTATATTTATAAAGGATATCGGATTGCTTTTAAACTCTGTGTAGATTTAGCACGTCAGTCAATATAGATTTTACGGGAAAAGTTTTATACCTTTTTACAAACTGATATTACTTCCACATATTATTTCATTGAAGCCTCGTTTATTTTGAAAATTCTGCTGTGGTACTGATTACCAATTTGAACAATCTCTTTCCCTGAGGTTTTTGTATGAGGATGTCGCTGTGCTCAGCACTGTGACCCAGTGTAGTATCACAGTGACACACACCCGCTCAAAAACTGCACTCACAGTCTGTTCAGTACTGCCGCTCAATATTTACTTCAAATAGACCATTATTTCGATGTAATTTACAATTTATGCAGCAGCTTACAAAACACAATCCAGAAACACCTCCTCCAAGTATCAGAAATAGTAAAACGAGCATTATATCCAGCTGTGTAATTGCTGAACCTGTTAACATTTAATATAAACAGTGTGAAAATCTCAGCCCATTATGTCTGTGTGTTTTCTTGATCTAATGTTCTATTTTCACTAAGTTGGGTTTGTCAGAATAGGTTTGTGTTTTGGTTCTGATCACTGTCGTTATTATTATATTTGAAACAGATACTGACCTTCAGGTTACGGTGGAAGTTGCTGAATTCCCTCTGGAGCAGTTCTTGTCCGGGTCCATCCCCGGTTCCTCTCGCTGTGGCCTCTGGCACAGTAATAGATGGCGGTGTCTTCGGTCTTCAGCCTCGTCATCTCCAAAGAGAAGATGTTGTTTGAAGTGTCTTTGGACGCAGTAAATCGATCCTTAATCGCTGGGGCGTAGTAGTTGTTTGATGAACTATAGTAGCTAACCACAAACTCCAGCCCCTGTCCGGGAACCTGTCGGACCCAGTTCATGCGGGAGCTGCCAAGATTGAAGCCGCTGGTTTTACAGGTCAGTGTCAGGGAGCCTCCGGGACGCCCGGTCTCTGCCTCTGGCTGAGTCAACACAACCTCCGACTGGACACCTGTAAAAAAGATCAAAAAACCCCGCGAATTAATCCCGGTGAAATGATTGCTGACTTTGCAACAAAGATTGAGACAGTAACAGTGAGAGACTTGGACAATTACAAAAAAAAACTACTCACCGGATAAGAAAGTCAGCAACAAACTGAGAGAAATCGCTGACCTCATCTTTCTGGTCATTTGAGGGAAATGGTTGTGTCAGGAACTCAGTGAACAAACCAGCTCCCGGACTGTTGGATTCCGGTCCTATTGAGCGGTATTTAAATACCCGGCAGAAGGGGGCGGCTTTCCAGGCGCCGCCTGTTGATTCCCTGCTGGAGGCGGCGATTGGATCCACGTCCCACCTTCCACACCCCCAACAGAATGGGCTCCCAGATTTACAATAGGTTAATATTAAAATGGACATTTTATCTGTATCGGGATATTTGTTTGAATCTGTTTATTGTCCCCATTATTTCTGATGATGACATTGCAATTCATCATTTATTTATTTAAATAACTAATTCCATTGTAAAAATGGTGATTTTATTACCACACCCCCAACAACAGAAATCTAAAAATGATGAAATAACATTTTGGAAAATTGGACAATTTTGCAACAATTCCTTGTCTCTGCCACATTATAATAATAAAGCACAATTTGTCAGAAGAAATACCATCGATTTCTGTAACTAAATGCGTAGAATATACAAAGTGATTCTATTTTCAGTGTGGATGGCTATCGCTGTACAATTTGGGTTTGGAGATGAGAAGAAACTCTCACACAATACAATGTTTCTCCTTATATTTTCAAACTGCCCCAATCTCGAAGACAGACCTTTGAAAATAATAAGAATCCCAACCGCCTGATAATTAAATAGTGAGTTGACAGAGAAACATAAAATTAAATTGATTTTTGACACAGAAGTTAATGAATCGGAACGGACATGGAGATCATTGAAGTTCTCCTTCAGTATCCAGTTCATTGCAGCTCATTCTAATGGCCACCGGCTGTCTAACATTTGCTGGTATTGGGAACACACATGGTACATTGCACAGTATCACAAGAATAAATGTTTTATCTTTCATTGAATCAGGTTATAAACTAATCATTTCTCCATTCATTGGCAGCTCTGACAGGAACAGTTCAATAACAGAAATCAGATTATACTGTACAATAGAGCACGGTGCGAATCTGGTACAAGAGATGCTGTTGTTTCAATAGGGCGCAGAACTTTCAGAATATTACAGGAATCCCGGTTGTTCATGTCAGTTTTATGATGTTTTTAATATTATTTCATGCCATTGCATTGATTTCACTTCACTGGGGAATCGGTCCCATCAACAACTCTCTCTCACATTTCATGAAGTGATTAATAAACATTAATTATTGGAATAAAATTTACTTGGAAACTATACGAATGAAAAAAAAGTCACTTTATTGTTTTGTGATATTACTTACTCACATAATGAACAGGACATTGAATGAAAATATTTGATTAGAATGATTACGATTTAAAATGTGTCTTTCTTGAGGAAATGAAACATTTATTGTTTAAATGGCTGAATCCCATATTTTCCATTCACATTCACGCTAATCTGTCCCACACAGTATTTGGCAGCAATCCAGGCTGCTGTCAAATGCTCAAAGTTATTGACAGGAAACATCTGGCGGTGTTTGTGCAGTAGATCAAAGATTTGTTTCCTCAGTACTGACCGCTTGGCTGCAAACCAACTTAAAAACCTTCATGTTGTCAATACGGACTATTTATTTACAAATCTACCCAGCAACAGTACTGGAGGCACTTTAATTGTTAAAAGTTGTGAATCTAGATGGTTTTTCCCATCATTAAAGAAAGGAAAGTCACCTCGCTTCTTTGACACCCCGTTAGCAACAAAAAAGATTTTTTACCCCCAACGCATCAGGATATTGTGATAGATGGATGGATATAAAGAATTACAGGCAAACTGAGAGATGTCTCAGAGAGATGATACATGAACATGTATGTTTGTGTTTTATTTCCCTTATTTTTCCATGGAATGTTTGAGTTGGTAGAAAGACCAGCAGTTTTTCCTGTCCCAAATTCCCTTGGACTGACTCCTTTTCCAGGCCACTTCTGAAGGTATTAAAACACCCATCATTTTGCTCTCCGTCTGGAGTCACATCCTTGTGAGACCAGGTAGTGATGGCAGATTTCCTCTATTGGGGAATCTGAGAGATCCCTGTGGTCACTATTAGTATCTATTCCAGATTTACTAATTGAATTCAGATTCTACCTTCTGTAATTGCCCTATTTATATTCTTGACTTCACAACATTGTCCTGGGCCTCTGGATCACTGGATCAATTAAATGAATATTATGTCACAATCTACGCAAACAATAAATGTCTTACTGTGTTGATGCAGGAATGAATGACATTTGGATGAACGATAGTTTGATGCCTGAATATTTGGAATATATGACTGGATACATTGATAGATGGCATTGAATTATGCTATTCTACATTCCCCTATTTGTACTTGATTATTTCATAATATGGATCAGCTCCTTTATTCCATTTCTGTCAGCCTAATACCTCCAATTCTTCCAGAGTGTCTGGGTGAAATCCATTCCGAGTTTATCGGGAGTTTGCAAGCTGATCCTCACGAAGAGAAGGAGGAAACATTCCTGCGGCTCGGTTGGTTCATTTCTCTGCTGATGCTGAATCTTCATATCCAATATGAAAAGAGTGAAGATGATTAGTTTGAGGATAGATTGTAATATTTGAAACATGTGGCTCTTTGACGTACAACACATCACCAAACATACCCTCACCAAATTAGTGAAGGTAACAGGGTGAGAAATAAATGACGTAGGAACAGGAACATTGTGAGACTCACTGGACAACTGCAAGTGTGACATTACTTCCCAAAACAGTGTAATAATAAATCAGGATTTAAAGATTCTGTAACTTCACATGAGATACAGCTGGTTTCATTCATATCATTATTTTGAAAATCATCACACACTCCAGCTATGTACCAGGACTTTCTGTGTGAGGATGAGGTGATTATATGTTAATGAAGTGCAGAGGCTGCTGGGTAGCTGTTCATTATCCTCGGGCTGAATTAATTCCATTCCCCACTGAATTCTGGGACAGGTTTTATTCCTTGGTCACAAAAAGGTCAATATATTGTCAATAAATGTTCATATCAATAAATCATTCGAAACAAATTGCAATTGTATGATGTATAGAATGAAATACTGAAAACAAACTGAAAATGCTGCAAAATCTCAGCAGGTCCTACAACATCTGTGCAGACAAAATAGAGTCAACGTCTCCAGTCTGGAAGACGCTTCGGCAGAGTATTCCTGATGCGTTCTAGAGATCGTCATTGTTTTTGACAAGGTGTCAGAGAAGCTGCATAACTTTCCTGTGAGATGGGAATAGTTTAAGTACTTACTGTTTGATGATATACACTATTTCGAGCCAGACACAACTTACATCCATTCACATACTGATCCCAAATGTCATAATCAATTTCTCCATCCTAACTAAACAAATCAAACCATAATCACTAACCTTAAACAAAAACTTCCTAATCCTTATCCATTCTCATCTTTTCCCAATTTAACCATCCTCTTCAAATTTCTCCAAATATAAAAAAAGGCTTTCCCGACTCAAAACGTTGGCTTTATTCTCCCTCCACAGGTACTTCCAGAGCCGTTGAGATTTTTTCAGAATTTATTGCTTTTGTTTCAGTTTCCAGAATCCGCAGTATTTTGTTTTATTTCCAAAGTGCTGGATATAATTGGTGAAATAATTGTTTATGTGTATTAATTGATGATGATCGGTGGATTGGAACAACCCTGCCTGAAAATTCCACTCCAAGACTTTCATCAACCTGATTTGAACAAATATTACCATTCCTATACAGTCGCTGGGTCGCAATCCATGAGCACCCTCCCTAACAGCACCATGGGAGTGCCTACACTGCAGGTTTTGCAGCGGTTCAAGAAGGCAGCTCACCACCACTGCAGTTAATGGGAATCAGAGGGAACACAGTTCATTGGCTGTATCACAAAGGAAGGTGGTTGTGGTTGTTAATGGTTAATCATCTCAGTCACAGAGTTTTGCAAGAATTCTTCAGCTCAGTGACCTAGCCCAAAGCTTCAGCCATCATCAAAATTCATATGTGGGATGTTCGTTGAGGATTGAATAAAGTTCAGCACCAGTTCTGATTCCTCAGCATTGACAGAGCCTGTGTCCATTTGAAGCAAGGCTGAGAAAACATTCAGTCTTGGGCTAATGAATGGCCAGTAACATTAATGCCACACAAGTGGCAGGCAATGACCATCTCCAATAAGGGAGACTCCAACGATTTCCCTTTGACACTCAGTAGCATTATTATCGCAGAATCCCTCACTATCAACATCCTGGGCATTGGAATTCATGAAAATCCGAACTGGAACAGGCATTTAAATCATGTGGCTGCAAGAGCAGTTCAGATGCCAGGAGTTCTGCTGTGAACAGCTGACTTCCTGAATTCTCAAACTCTATCCGTCATCTACAAGGCAAAAGTGAGGAGTATGAACAAAGAACAAAGGGCAATATCGCACATGAACAGGCCTCTGTTCCAACATAAACGATTGAATATTCTCTACTTGCCCGACTTGTGCCACTCAAAAATCTCAATACCATTCTGGAAAAAGTAGCTGTCTCGAAGAACACCCCACTCACCTGCTTTCCAAAGCCTGTCACCACGTTCTCGAAGGAAATTAGGATATAGCAACAAAAGTTGACTTTACCGGTGACGCCAAAATCTCATGAAATAAGGTGGCTAGGGGAGAAAAAAAAACAGAGGGCATGGGTTAAGGGTGAAAGAAGAAACGTTGAAAGGGAATATAGGGGGTGGGGGGGGGGTGCTTCTTCACGCAGAAAGTGGTGGAAGTGTGGAATCAGCTGCCGGATAAAGTGGTAAATGCGGGGTCACATTTAACATTTGAGAAAAACTTGGACGGGTTCATGGATGAGAGGGGTTTGGAGGGATATGGTCCAAGTGCAGGTCAGTGGGACTAGGCAAAAAATGTTTCGGCACCGACAAGAAGGGTCAAAAGGCCTGATTCTGAGCTGTAATTTTCTATGTCTGTTTTTCTAATTTTAAACGTATTATATTTCTGCCTATACTCAAGTCGCCTCTGACTCTGTCCGTGTTACACTAGGCTCTGCCTGGATCACATTCCAGGAGTTCCTATCTAAGTTTTATTTTCCTGCACTCGGCTCAATTTCAGGTATTCATATATGAGGTAGCGGCCCTGTTAATATTTCTAAGTTATGATCGCAATTAGCTATGTCTCTTCTAATCTGACAAGAGGCTGTATCTTAATTCTTACTGCCTCACAACATTTGCCACCTTATACTAAACTGGAAATACAGTCTTCAAGCGTTACACATGGTTCTGCCACAATTACGATGCTAATAGTTCATTAGTCATGTCTAAATTAACGCTGCACAATGAATGCGTTTGATTATTTAAGACTACACAATATGTCAATTTTATTGCACTTTGCAATACCTTCTCTTTGCTGCATTGTCCGAATCTCAGTGTGTATCCGTCTCGGTCCTGTATCAACAATTATTACGAATAAAGTAGGCTCTGTCTTAGTTTATGTCAGTCAGGGTTCTGTATCAGTAGTTATCACTAACACTCTGGACTCTGTTTCAGACTAAACATGCCTCAATCCTGTACCAGTTATTATTACTAATGCACTTGGCTCCATCTCAGCTCATATAAATCTCAGTCCAGTATCACTAAATACTCGGCGCTGTCTCAGTTCATGTCATACATGTTCCTATATCAGTAAAACTGTAGAATACTCTGTTTCAGTTTTCTTTTCCTTGACAATGTCATTTTTTAAAATGTTTCTTTCATGGGATGTGGGTGTCATTGGAATCTGGCATTTGACCACCCCCACATGGCACTCGGCACTAACTCATTTCTATTTTGTTGGATCAGGCCCCTGTTTATATTAAAATACAGTCTGGCTCTGTTAATACTCTGCTAGATCAGAAGTCAGTTTACATTGCACCAGACATTCTCTCTGGATATGTAATGTTCGATACTGACCCTGTATATATTTCAGTAGAATGTGTCAGTGTTATTCCCGCACTTAAGTAAACCTCTATTTGAATTACCTCTGTGTTAATACACCGTTCTTCGAGAAGAAGAGATAATATGTCGGGATAAAAATATTGCTATCAGACAGGATCCAGAAACGGGCAGTATTGGGTCGACAGTGTTTGGTTGGTGCAGTCTTGGAGGGCCGAAGGGCCTTTTCTTGTCCTGTAATTGTCTTTGATTTTTGTTCTTTGTTGACAGTGCATTCTATACAGGAATTGGTATCCATTTTGAATGCAGTCAGCAGAAGTAGATTTCAGATATCGCTTCTTCTTTTCCAAAGCCCAAAATCTCATAGAGTTTGCAGTTGCAGAAGGATGCAGAGAATTGTGTTCTTCCAGCCAGTTTTATCATTACTGGCCTTGACCAGTGCAAGAAAAACTGAGACCATGTCTAATGCAATATATACATGGACACGGTCAATTTCAAAAACAAGAATGCATCTAGTTTGATACAAACAGAGAAAGATCTGAATTAATGTAAACAGAGACAACGTCTCACTTCATATAAAGAGCAAAATTACGAACAACATAAACAGGGACAGCGTCTAACTTAGTATAAACAGATAAAAGATTCAGTTTAATATGAGTAGAGACAGGCAATATAAAATTCGACATGCAATAGAAAATGAGTTAGGCTCTCGTGAAAAATAAAGAAATACATAGCCTCATAATATAAGTTGACACAGGGTAAAATTACTGTAATATAAAGAGACAAATTCAATCCCCATGAAATTTGCAGAGATGGCCACTGCACCACCATAAACTTCTAGGATAGGAGTAACAAGGGCTTAGCTGCAGAATGCAAAATTCCCTCTGCATTGCCAAATTAAATACTCCCAAGTCAGGAATAGCATGAATTAGTACAAAGTGAATCTCCTTCTACACTATTCAAATCAAACATTCTCAGAACAGTATCGTGTATAGAAACAGAGCGAACCTCCTTGTACAAAGTCTGCTCAAACAAAATGAAGGCAGAAGGAGAATGGACTCTCTTTGACGTAAAACCTCTCCTGTACTTTTCCTTTAGAGGTTCGGGAGGCAGATGCTAGGTACAGGGGAAAGATCGGCTACACACTTCAATAAAACACATCCAGCTCAGGTACAACAGAGATTAGATACGGATTAAATCTTGAAATTGACAAAGTCATATCAAACATTCAAAAGGCAGCTACAGTGAGTTTATATGCAGAGTTAATATTCCTCGACACTGTCCAGTCAAATATTCCAGGGACAGGGATAACGCCGGCTAAATCTAGGGAAAGATCCCTTGGGGATGACACGTCGAATTCTTATCATTAGCTACAGACGAGGCTAGATGCAGAAGAAAAAGTAGCAAGCATTTCAAGAAATTGGAGTGTTCAAGAGATCTTTTAGAGGAAATCTCGCTCCCAAATTCTAAATAATTTCATTACATATTTTGGAAGCCTGTAACTCTGGCTGAGAGAATACATTGGACAGATATTGACTTCATCTGTGGAGTGAAGACGATGAACCATCGTGGAGAGACAAGACACAGAACCAGACAGGAGAAAGACAGAAAAAGAGATGAAACACAGGAGATGTTCTGTGTTTTCTGTGTCATTTTATTTCGGGATCAGAGGGATTATTCCCTAATTCCCTAATAGAAATCATCATGATGTTTTTTCCTCACATAACTGATGAATAAATAATATTGAAAAACAATCATTACTGGAATCCGTTGATTGATTTGCATGGCTGTCTCTATTTCTGTGCTGTGGTGGTGGGGAAATATTTGTTGTGTTTTTGTCAGTCAACAATCTAATTTGGAATTGCTATTTTTATATTTATTTACATAAATACCTCACTGTTTATGCTGAAATGTTCATGACAGCAAAACCAGACAAACCGTCACTTGTTGATCAGTTTCAACTCAAAATAGCGATTTATTTTAAGAATTTTAACAGTTGGTTCAAAATGAATAGAAACTTTTGAACATTCATAACACCCGTTGTATTTAATTAAAAGAAAATGATACACTTCATTTCAGAATTAGTTCTGAAAGTTCTGATGTCACAATTAATAAAGCATCTGTGTACAGGCTGATATTCCGCTGAATGTTAATTTGATTGAGGATTTAGCCCGTTTAAACTAGACAAGTTAAATTTAAAACAAAAGATCTGATGCCTCAATATTCCTGTCACAAATAGTGATCACATTCGCACGACAGAAGAATAAAAAATCCAATATGGTTATATAGAGATACAATTAGATTTGCAGCTTCACAGGGAACGGGTTCGCTTCCAACCCTGGGTGAATGTGAATGGTTTTCACATTCTACCCATGTCCATGTGTGTTTCCTTCTAGTGCTCCAGTTTCCTTCCACAGTCCCAGGATGTGCAGGTTAGGTGGATTGGCAATGATAAATTGCCCCTTAGCGTCCAATGATGCGCAACGTAGAATCATAGAATCCCCACAGTGCAGAAGGAGACCATTCAGTTCTTCAAGTCTGCAGCAGCTATCCAGCAAAGCATCCTTCCCAGGTCCAAGATGGATTGTCTATGCTAAATATCTTCTTAGTGTTCGACAATGTGTAGGTTCGGGGGATTAGCCTGTCAATATGCGTCGCAGTCTGGATAGGGTGAAGGCTGGACCAAGGTAGGAAGCTCTGCTGGAGAGCCACTGCAGACTTATTAGACCGAATGGACCTCCTTTTGAACTGCAGGGATTCTATGATGTTATGTTGTTGTGATCAGGCAGAAGCTTGACTGTGTTCGCATTAATCTCAACGCTTCCAAAGAATTACAACGTTCATTTTGATTGAACTTGCATTTATAGAACACTTTACCCGACCTCATATCGTCCTAAAGTTTGAGTGGCGCAGGCGTGGAAGGCCGAAGGGCCTGTCTCCTGTACTGTATTGTTCTTTGCTCTTTGTTTGTCCTTAAAACTCACTGATGTCCTTTTGCTGAATGTAGTCACTGCTGTCATGTTGCAAATACAGCAGGTAATTTGCGTACAACAAGCTACCACAAACCGAGATGTGGTAACTTGACAGTAAATGTGTGATTTTGTTTGAAGAGTCAGTATTAGGGTAGAATATTGGAGAGAACTGTTTTGTTCTTTAGAATTATATCAATGAGATTTTGCATCCTGGCATCGATCTTTAATGTGAACCTAGTTCTCTCTCTGATGATGCACATTGACCTGTTGAGTAACATTTGTGTTGTTTTCGTTTTAGATTTCCACAATCTGCAGCACTTTACCCGGTTGTTATTGATCCACTGGATGTGAGCATCACTGACAAAGCCAACATTTAGTTGTCCCTGTTGAGAAGGAAGTTGTGATCCACCTTGTTGAAACCTGCCCTCTGGATGATTTTATTCTTTGATTTTCCACAGCAGCTTTGATACAAATGACTGGCCTGCCCGGCAATTTCAGTAGTGGCTAAGAGTCATTTTCATCACAGTGGAACTGAAGACTATGTAGGACACACAGGATAAATATAGGAATCTTCCATTTCCAGTTATTTCCAAAGAAAAGATGCCGTTTGAAGTATAAAAGCAAATTACATCAAATTGAAACCAAGAGACAAAATACTAGAAACTCTCAGCAGGCCTGGCAATATTTGTGAGGATTGAAAAGAGCTGACTGTTCGAGTCCAGATGACCTTTCGACAAAGCTTCTCTCTCCTTACTGATGCTGCCAGACTTGCTGAGATTTTCCAGCATTTTCTCTGTACGTTGTTTGTCTTTGGGCGGAGCAAATTGATTCTGAATCCCTGTGGCGGAGTAATTGTAGGTTCTTCCGAGACTATCATCTGAAGAAGACACTGTGAACACTGACCAGGGACTGGTCAGACTCAGACCATCCTGTTGCTGCCAGTATTGAACGCTTTGTCTTTACAGCTCAGCCTCAGAGAACCTCAGGGACGCTCGGTTTCTGCCCCTGGCTGAGTCAACACAACCTCTGATTCGACACTTTTTACAAAATATGAAAAAAAACTATGAAAACAAAACGCCACGCACCCCGGACATACTGTCTCATCTTTTGCCATCGGGGACAGATACAATATTTGAGGACACTGCAAACTGATTCAAAAACAACTTATTTACTGTTGCAATCAGATTACTGAATGGACCTACATGCGTTAAATAGATTTTTTTCCTAGGCCCTAGCTATGACTGCAACATGACATTCTTCACTCTCTCCCGTCCTTCCCCATGTACGGTATGCTCCGTCTGTATAGTGTGCAAGAATGAATAGTTTTCTCTGTGTATTAATATATATGATAATAATAAATCAAATGAAATCAAGTAAAATATATAGAAAATACTGAGAATTATTCCCAGTTAATTGATTGCTGGCACTGGAACATTCAAGAGACAGACTAACACTGAGGCAGTGAGAGTGAAATCCATTGTAGCGACTCTGCTAGTCCAAGAGGTGAAATTGCATTTGAGCATCTGTATTAGAGGGAAAAAAATAATTTGATTGTAAATTAACTCCCTTCATTTCTGCACCCTTTCACAATGGAATAAACATAAAGAAGATGGCATTACCTTACAGGATAAATACGTCAGTCTGATTTGTAATAATTCTGTTTCTCTAACACATTGCAGGAAAAATAATCATTTGAGGAATTATTACCGATTTTTGTAACTAAATGCTGGGATGATTATATTTCCGGTGTGGATAGTTATCACTGTAATTTGAGACCGGATATACGAAGAAGAGAAGCAATAGCCTACTGTTATTGTCACTGACAATTCATCCACCAACTTAACTAATATATTCAGGACCTGGCTTCGAATCCCAGAACAACAGATGGTAGAATTTAAATTTAGTAAAAACATCTGGAAATAAGAATCTACTTATGATCATGATATCATTGTCGATTGTGTAAAAAAAGACTATTTGCTTCACTAATATATGTTAGAGAAGGGAATCTGCCGTCCTTAACTGGTCTGGCCTGTCTGCAATACCAGAGCCACGGCAATGTGGTTGGCTCTCCATTGCCCCTGGCAAAAGATGGGCAATAAATTCTGGTCATCCAGCGGTGCGCATGTTCATAGAATCCCACAGAGCAGAAGGAGGCCATTTGGCCTATCAGGCCCGCACCGATACCATTCTTACCCAGGCCCTATCCCCAACACCCAACTATATTCCCTGCGAATTTCCTTGACATTATGGGTCAATTTATCATCAGCAATCAACCTAAGCGACACATTATTTGACAGTGTGAGTTAATCGGCAGGCAATTGGAGAATGTGCAGACTCCACACAGGTAGTGGTTACACATTGACCAAAATCTGGAACTGAAGCTGGGTCCCTGGCGCTTTAAGGCAGAAGTACTAACAAAGATGTCACCGTACAACTCGCAAATACATTCAAAAAAAATCCTCATATGCTGCAATGTTACACCTTATATTCCCCCAATAGCTATTTAACCCTGTGAAAATTAACCGTGAAAGAAAACTGGTTGATTTATGATCACTTGAGTTGACAGAGGAACATGAAATTAAAATCGACTTTGGAGAGAATTTAATGAATCAGAACGGACACGGGGATCAGGAAAGTTCCCCGTCAGCATCCAGATCATTGCAGCTCATTTTATCAGTCACCGGCTGTCTAACATTCACTGGTAGTGTGAAAACAGAACATCAGGACTTTGCGGCATATTGCACAATATCACAAGAGTAAATGTTTTATCTCCCACTGAACCAGGTTATGAACGGGTCATTTCTTCACAGATTAGCAGCTACGAGAGGGACTGGTAAATGATCGAAATCAGATTATGCTGCACAACAGAACATGGTGCTAATCGGATGTAAGAGAGGGGCAGAGCACTGAGAATATTTCAAGAATCCGCGCTGTTCAAGGCAGTTATATGGTTTTCTTCTACTTTTAATTATTTCTGATTTTGGGGCCATTACACTGATCCCATTGAACTGAGGGATTTTAATAATCTCCTCCATGCACATCATGCAGTAGCTCACAACATGGCTTTAATTGTTGAAAGGGTATTTATTTGGAAGTTATAAAAATGAAATAGCACCTGGCCATTTTACTAGTTTCTGATATTGTTTAATCACATAGTGAACAGTGCATTCATTTAAAATATTTGCTGAGAAAGAATACAAATTAAAACGTGTCATTCTTGTGGAAATCAAACAATTATTATATGACTGACTAAGTTCCATTCTATCCTTACAGATTCACGTTAATCTGTCCGACGCAGTATTTGGCAGCAGTCCAAACTGCTGCCAAATACCCGAAAATATTTACAGGAAACATCTGATGGTGTTTGTTCAGTAACTCAAAGATCTGTTTACTCAGTACTGAGCGCTTGGCTGCAAGCCAACTTCAAACTCTTAGCATTGTCAATGGGGCCTATTAATAAACAAATCTGCCCAGCAACACTGCTGCAGGCCTCTTACTCGTTTTTTTAAAGTTGTAAACCTATACCAATGCTTCCCATTTCTTAGGAAAAGAAAGTTTCCAGCTTCTCCGGCACCTTGGTAGCAATAATGCTGATCTCTTCAACACAACCAAACACTGTGATAGTTGGATAGAAATAAATACAGGCAGATTGCGAGAGTTGATACAGAGAGATGGTATATTTTATACTCCATAAACATGTATGCTTGTGTTTTATTTCATTTATTCTTCCATGGGATGTGGGGATCTCTGGGAAGACCAACTTTTGTTCCCTGTGCTTAACTTTTATTCCAGGACATCTCAGAAGTCATTGCTCAGTTACACATACTGCTGTCCGTCTAGTCACATCCTGCTGATGGTGGATCTTCAAATCGAAGCTGGAAAGAGTGAAAATGATTAGGTTGATGAGAGTGGGTTGTTATATTTGGAACATTGTGAAATTGATTTGTGCACAACTTGACATTTTCCAGACAAAGCACACAGCCCAAACACACAGCCACACATTCTCTCTTGTTCTCACTCTGTCTCACATATTGTCTTCTTTTCATGTACACATGCACGTAGACACACACACACACACATACACACACATATGAATACACACATTTTCCTTCAACTTAAGACTCCACCTTGCCTTCCTAGGAGGCTTCAGAGATAATGACCCCAACTATCTTTCAGGTGGAATGATGAAGGAATAAACTTTCCCCAACGCCATGATTGCCGAGCTGGACGTTAAAGATGCCATGGTCTCCAACAGAGCCTTGGTCAACATTCTTCCTTCTAACAAGGATTAACACAAATATATTGACATGAATTGAGGCATTTTGCTCTGAGGCTGGCTTGGCAACATAGGAGCAGGAGTGGGCCATTCAACTCCACAGACTCGCCCTGCCATTCTTTAAGATCTTGGCTGATCTGTAACCAAATTCCATGTGCCTGCCCACGATCCATATCCCTTGATACCCCTGCTCAATTAAAAAAAAACTTAGACTTAAATTTAACAATTGAACCTGCATCCACCGGCGTTTGAGGAAGATAGTTCCAAACTCCGCCACTCTCTGTGTATAGAAATGCTTGGTATCAACTCTCCTGCATGGCTTGGACTTTTTTTTAATTATGGTCCTCTATTCTCGAGCCTTCAACTGGTGGAAACATTTTATCCTTGTCAACTCTGTCCTTCCCTGTAAATATTTTGTTGATTTCTGTGAGTGCACCCTTCAAACTTCTGAATTTGAGCGAAAAACTCTTAATTTGTCTAAATTCTCCTCGCAACCTAACCCCTTAAAATCAGGTATAATTCTTGTAAACCTGCGTTGGACTCCTTCCAGGGTGAACACGCTTCCAAAGTTTGTTGCCCATACCTGCTCAGAGTTCTGTAATTGGGGTCTAACAAAGATTTTGCACAATTGCAGCACAGCATTTGCATCCCTATACTCCTACCCTTTAGATATGAAAACCAGCATTCCTTTGGCCTTCTTGGCTGTTTTCTGCATCAGTTCGTGGCATTTTAAGAAGCTCTGCACCGGACCTCCAAATCTCGCTGGACATTAACTGAATTTAACTTTGTACTTTCTAAAAATATATCTTAATCAATATCAGTTGGACATTTGACTATTTTTGTAATTATTTAAGTCGCTGATGAATATTATCAATAATCGAGGCCCCTAGATAGATTCCGATGGGACACCACTTAACCTACATTATTCAACAGCGTACATATACAATTCTTTGAACCTTAAATTTTGGCACCTTCCACAGAAGGGGATGTGGTATATTTATGAGTGTGAATTCTTGACACATCATACCTGATAATGATAATGATATTGTCACCGTTAACTGTAATTGTAGAGTTTTGTCAGCAGATGGAATTGCAATCTTGATCAGTTACATTAGATGATTCAGGCACTGCTTCAATAAATACTACACTGGATTCTGTATCCGTTCATTTTGAATTGGCCTCCATAGGTATATATGTGGAATGAGCCCTGCCTCTGATTATAATATGTGATTTCATATGGCACCTTGTTTCAACTAATTTACACAGATACATGTCAATGTATACATCACATGACTACCCTGATCCGATTTTTTACAGGCAGGATGTAACGTTGCAGTCCTCCCGCACACAGTCCTGAATGGTAGTTTAAAGTAAAACGCAGCAGAAGTCTCAAATAAAATCCCAATTTTTAAGATGGGGGGGGGCTCAGCAAGAAGGAAAAGAAACAAGACTGAAACAATTGCCAATATCTTCAGCCAGAAGTGCCAAGAGGATGTTCCATCTCGGCCTCCTCTTGTGGTCCCCAGCATCACAGATGCCAGTCTTCGAGCAGTTCAACTCATTTCACATGATCACATAGGAAGATAGGGACAGGATAGGGACAGGAGTTGGTCATTCATCTCCTGGAGCCCGCTCGGCCATGCAATATGATCATGAATGATATGCGGCCTACCTCCATGTTAAAAGCATTGGACAATGTAAAGATTATTCGTCCTGACAATACTTCAGCAACAATAATAACGATTTTTGCTCTGGGACTAGCTGTGCCCCAGCCAATCTATGCAAGTACAGCTAAGAAACTATCAAAGACACAACATTGTGGAATTTTGGCAGACATGCCTGATCGCAAAAGTCAGGACAAATCCAATTAGACTAAATTCTGCCCAATGAGCGGAACTCGGTCAACCTAGTAGAAAGTATCAAAGATTATTGAATAAGCAGTAATAATCTTGGTAATAAAAATAATAATAATTAATAATAATTTGGTCAGTGATGCTTTGTTTGGGTCCCACTAGGAACACTCATTTCCAGAAATCATTTAAACTTATTCCAAATATAGTGGAAATAACTGATTTAATAAAGAGAGAGCCTGCCCTCGACATCAGCGCAGCGCTTGACCGACTGTCACAGCAAGGAGCCTGAGCAAAGTTTCAATCAATGGGGATCCGGGGGTAAATATTTCACTGGCTGCAGTCATACCGAGCACAGAGGAAGATGGCTCTGGTTGTTTAAAGCCAATCATCTCAGTCACAGAGTCATAGAGGTTTACAGCATGGAAACAGGTCTTTCGGACCAACTTGCCAAGCCGCCCTTTTTTTAAACACCAAAACAAATCCCTATTGCCTGCATTTGACCCATATCCTCTATACCCATCTTCCCCATGTAACTGGCTAAATGTTTTTTAAAAGGCAAAATTGTAACAGCGTCTACTATTGTCTGTGGTAGCTTGTTCTAGACACTCATAACCCTCTCTGTGGAAACAAATGCCCCTCTGGAGACTTTTGTATCTCTCCCCTCTCACCTTAAACTTGTTCCCTCTAGTTTTAGACTCCCCTATCTTTGGGACAAGATATTGACTATCTTGCTGATCTGTGTCCCTCATCATTTTATAGAAGTCTATAACATCACCCCTCAGCCTTCTACGCCCCAGAGAAAAAAAAGGGCCCAGTCTATCCAACCTCTCCTTATAAATCAAACCATCAATTCCCAATAGCATCTTAGTAAATCCCTTCTGCACTCTTTCTAGGCCCGCCGTAACTGCAGTAAGACTTCCCTAATTCTGAACTCATATCTTCTTGCAACAAAAGCCTTCCTAATTGCTAGTTGCACTTGCCTCTAAAATTTCATTGAGTGGTGCAAAAGGATACTCAGATCCATTTTTACATCACACTTCCCAATATATGTTGCTTTTGGATATACACACCAGTATATAACTGCACATTTATCCCCGTTGTAAGGCACCTGCCACGTGTTCACCCATTCATTCAAATTGTCCAGATCACATTGAAACCCTCCTCCATGCCCACCCCATCAGTCCCCCGCGCTACCCCCAGGACCCTCCTCACAGTTTTGTCAAACTTTGTATCACCCGCCATTTTGGACATGCTACAATTGATTCCCTCATCTAGATCCCACTGGCCACAGTGCCGAGGACCTGGGTTAATACCCCGGATTCGGTCATTGCTGTACGGTATCTGCACGTTCTCTCCGTGTCTATGTGGGTTTCATCCAGGTGTTCAGGTTTCCTCACACAGTGCCACAGTCATTCTGCGTAGGTGCATTGGCATAAATTCTCCCTCAGGTGTGTGGACCCGAAAGTGAGCTGGAGTGTGATGTCTCAGGAATTGTCACTGTAACCTCATTGCAGTGTTACTGTAGTGTACTTGTGACGAATAAATAAATAAAGTAAATTCAGAGCCTGTGGTACCCCATTTGGAGCTGAAAAACTACTAGGGAAAAATCCCCATCTATTTCCACTCTCACTTTCTTATCTGTCAACAATTTATATACCTATGTTTCTACGTTGCTCCCTATCCCACGTGCTTTAATTTGGCCTTCTAATATTTTATGAGAAACCTTCCCAAATATCTTCTGAAAGAGAAAATACACCACGTACGGTGGTCCACCCCCTCCCCCTTCCCTATTCTATTATTTACATTAACCCAAAAAAACGCAAGTAGGTTTGTTAGGAATAGCATGGCTTTCATAAGATCATCCTGTCTTCATCCAAATCCGTTGATGCCTTTCAAATACTTTGTTATCATATCTTTGATAACAGTCTCTGACATCTTCACTGATACAAAAATCAGGCTGTAATTCATCATCGTCACTCTCCCTTCCATCGTATACATTGGAGTTACTGCAGAAGTTACAAGAGGTACAAGAGGTTACTGCAGAAGGTCAGAGAACATGGAGTTGGGGGTAGGGTGTTAGCGTGGATAGAGGATTGGTTGTCAAATAGGAGGCAGAGAGTGGGGGTCAATGGGTGCTATTCGGATTGGCGGTTGGTGACTAGTGGGGTGCCCCAGGGGTCGGTGCTGGGGCCTCAGCTATTTACCATTTATATAGATGATCTGGAGGAGGGAACCGAGTGTAGGGTGTCGAAATTTGCTGATGACACCAAGATTGGGGGAAAGGCAAATTGTGCGGAGGGTGTGGAGAGTCTGCAGAAGGATCTAGATAGGCTGGGCGAATGGGCCAGGAAATGGCAAATGGAATTTAATGTTGGCAAGTGTGAGGTGGTCCACTTTGGTAGGAAGAATGGTAGGAAGGACTATTACTTACGGGGCGAAAAACTGCAGCAGGCGACGGTGCAGAGGGACCTCGGGGTCCTTGTGCATGAGTGGCAAAAACCTAGCTTGCAGGTGCAGCAGGTGGTCAGGAAGGCGAATGGGATGCTGGCCTTCATAGCGAGGGGGATTGAATATAAAAGTAGGGAGGTCTTGCTGCAGCTGTATAGGGCATTGGTGAGGCCGCAGCTGGAGTACTGTGTGCAGTTTTGGGCGCCGCACCTGCGCAAGGATATTTTGGCCTTGGAGGGAGTGCAGAGGAGGTTTACTAGGCTGATACCGGAGTTGAGGGGGTTGAGCTATGAGGAGAGGCTGAATAAACTGGGCTTGTACTCGTTAGAGTTTAGAAGAATGAGGGGAGATCTCATTGAGACGTATAAGATGATGAATGGGATGGATAGGATAGAGGTGGAGAGACTCTTCCCGCTCAAAAAAGACAGTAGGACTAGGGGGCACAGCCTCAAGATAAAGGGGGGGCGGTTTAGAACGGAGTTGAGGAGGAACTTCTTCACTCAAAGGGTGGTGAATCTCTGGAATTCTCTGCCCGTTGAAGTGGTGGAGGCTGCCTCGCTAAATATTTTTAAGAAGCGGGTTGATGGGTTTTTGATAAGAGAGGGGATTAAGGGTTATGGGGAGAGGGCGGGAAAGTGGAACTGAGCAGCGACAGATCAGCCATGATCTTATTGAATGGCGGGGCAGGCTCGAAGGGCCAGATGGCCTACTCCTGCTCCTATTTCTTATGTTCTTATGAGTTACAATCTATAGAAACTGCTCCAGAGTGTATCGAATTTTGGAAGATGACTACCAATGCATCCAGTATTCCCCGGGGCCATTTCCCTTCATATTCTGGGGTGTAGATTATCAGGCCCCGGTGATTTTTCAGCTTTTAACCGTATTAATTTCCCCAACATGATTTTCCTACTAATACTAGTATTCTTCAATGCCGTCTTCCAACTATTCCCTTGGTTCCATAACATTTTTTGAAGGATAATTGTTTCCTCTTTTGTGAAGGTGGAGTCAAACTTTGTTGTCTATTCCACCAACATTTCTTCCTTCCCCACTATAATTTCTCTGGTTTCTGAATGCAAGTTACATACATTTGTCTTTATTAATCTTTACGCATTCAGATATTTATAGACGCTTTTAGAATTAGTTCATTAAAAAAAATAAATACAGATAAGGCTTACATTAGCATCGCAATGACGTGACCGTGAAATCCCCAAGTCACCGCAGTCTGGCGCCCATCCGGGTGAATTCTTCTGACCAACACAGAATGTGCATGGAAATCGGAGCACTCAGAGGAAACCCACGCAGACACAGGGAGAACGTGCAGGATCACCCAGACAGTATCTCAAGAGGGCAATCGAATCCAGGCCGCTGTGAAGCAGCAATGCTCACCACTGTGCTACTGTGCCGCCATTATATGTCTAATGTTCCCTGCAGTTTTACTCTCAAAATCTATTTCCCCCATCAATCATTTTGTCTTCATTCGTTTAATTCACAATCCTCAGGCCTGCTGCTTCTTCTGACAATTGTCTATACTTTATAAGTAAGAAGTAAAATTTTCTCTCATTAAAGCCACTAGAGAAGAAGATGAGCTTTGATGAAATATGATTGTTATTAATTACAGAAGAATGTTTGTTTCAGTTGAAACAAATTAATTGAATTGAAATTCCCCAGCTGTCGGCTTGGAATTTAAACCCCTGTCCCCAGAGCATTATTTCAAAATTCTGTATTACCAGCTTAATAATAATATTGTTACGATTAAGTATGATCGCATCTAATAATGAAATAATTGAACATTCATCACTGGGTCACAGGTTGGATCATGAGTTCAGGTATCTGTTGTGGGAATTGAACATATTATCATCTGTTTCAAAAATGATGATGATTCCTGTGAGATAAGACTGTTAACTGATCACATTTTGTGTTTTGACATTATGCCATTTAGCTTACTGTGTCTGAAGTCTGAGATCAGTGTCCAATATTACACGGATGTATTTAATTGTTAGAGGCAAGTTTTTTTTTCCTAGTCTTCAATCTTATCCAGACTCGATGGCAATGATTAATGGGAATCCATGTGAAACTTCCATCAATTCTTAAAATAACATCTGGAAATACGCGAGGCACAAGGTCTGAGAGTTTGACGTTAATGATGCATGAGCTCCACTATCATAACAGCTGAACACTGAGTTTGTTTCTCTTAGAACTGAGCAGTCTATGAGAGATTTAGTACAAAATTCAAAGCTATGAATGGGAATGTTTTACTCATTAGGAAGAATCTGTTACCCACTGGCAAAAGGGCCAGTTTACAGAAGACACTGCTTTATTAGTTACGAATTAACGGAACCATCTCTCTGATTACATCACACCAGTCCATATTCCTATTTATTTTGTACCAGATCCAACCTTTAGTTGTACGTCGGTAGATCCTGATCCTCTTTATATTGCATTCGCTCATGTCTCTCGTTATTCTCACTGGACCATCCCTCTATTTATGTGACATTAGGTCCTCTCAATTAGTACTAATGTCCACCACGGATCTGATTATATTAAATGAGATCCAATCTATTTTTTATATTACACAAGGTCTGTCTCTTTACATGACGGAAGAACCTTTCTCTGTTAATTCAATATAGGGCAATGAATATGTTTCCTGTCAAGATCACGATATACACCGGATGTGCCTGTCCGATACCAGTCATTCTTGTTTGGAAGTGTAGGTTTATTGTTTGCTAATCTCTATAAGTAACTGAGAGAAACGTCGAATTGCTCAGTTATTGTATTTAGCGTGAACGTTCTAACAATTTCTAAGTGATTAACTGGCACTGGGGGACAGGTCAGTATCTGAACAATAGTGCAGCACTCGTTGTAACACTGTCAGGCAATCCCTGTTGAGATACATTTTAATAGTTGAATATTGTGTTGCGTTGTGTCAATTTACCACAGATTTTACCGAAAAATGTTTCGTCTGTCTCATTTTATTAAAAACATTCACTGATACGCTGACAGTGTGAGACTGAATTGTGGACTTACAATATCTCAGATGGATCCAACAGGCTGAATATCTATCCAATCATTAATTGCTTACCTCCGTCCTAAAACAAAATTGCCACAGAACAGATCTTGACAGTTACGTTACGATAGAATATAATTCAACGTGTATACTTTCTGCAGTTTGTATTGTTATATTTTAAATTATTGTTTTTTTCAACTTGAAATGTGTTCAACTCCTTAGGCCCTAACCTCTGGTATTCCCTCCGAAATCTACTTATCTCAGTTTCCTCGTCTACATCAATCCATAAAGCTTTCCCTTCATTGACCATCCTTTTTACTAATCTGATCAAATAACTGTTGATCACAAAAAAAAATGCAGATGCATGGGGTCTGAAAACATGCCACAGACACTCAGCAGATCATTCACCATATGTGGAATGGCATGAGTGTGCATCTCGCTCTCTCTCCCTGCCTCTTTCTCCCTCTCCCCTACTCCGCGCCATTCCTGCCTCTCTCCCTCCCGCTCTCTCTCTCTTTGTCTCTCCTTGTCCCCCTCTCTCTCCCTGGCTCCTTCTCTCTCTCTGTTTTCCCCTCTGTCTCTCTCTCCTTCTCTCTCTCTGTCTCAGATTGTGCCGAAATCGGATGACTTCTCTTCTTTCACTCAATCTCCAACACGTCAATTTTACAGGTACCCAAGAGACGGATCCAGCTATTAGTTGAAAAGAAAGTTCTTTTTTTTGCAGAAGGCACCTTGTGACTGAAAAGATGAAGCACAAAAATTCCATCAAGGAAAATTCAATGGCGGAAACAGACCTGTTCACTCACTTAACCTCTCTCTTCGATTTCTCTCACACGACGCCTAACACACTTAAAGTGTTTTTGTTTTAATTTTAGAATTTCTCTGTAGGACAAAATGTTCCCTCTTTTAATTTTCCCTCGTTTCCCTCAGTGATAATTTCCAGTCCGTCTTCCCTTCAATTAACCTATTTAAAGACCAAATACGACTATTATCTTGATTCACTAAAATGGAAGTCGACGTGAATGTAATGCTGAGACCAGCAGCAATCTGTGTGGCTGTTTTTGATGCTGTCAGAGTGAGTTCTCCCTCACAGGCAGGAAGACTGTTCACGGTGATAACATCAATCTGCCCCGGTTGTTTCATTCTCAGGTAACACAACTTCCTGTTTCTCTGCTGCCGGTTCCAAACCGCACATCTCACTTCTGAGCAGAAAATAAATCCAGGGACCACAATCTGGTGAGAACATCTGTCAATGCGGCCTATATGTGTCCACAGAGTCGGGGCAGAGTCACACAGATCACATTGAGGTGACATTTACAAATGAGTCTGTTGTGATCTGTTCAGAGTTTCCATTCCCGGACATAACTGATGGTCAGTGGATCAGTCACTGAACTCCCGGTCTTCATGAAGGAAGGAAGTCATAGCTGTTATCTTTCATTGTTGAATCATTTTCTCTCTATCTGCTATTTATTTTTTGTTCCTCAGTTTTTATCTGTCAGCACCCCGTTTTTCTTTGTCTCAAATCTCCAAGTCTCTCTCTCTCTCTATTTCCTTGTCAATCTTTTGAACACTTTTATTAGTACTCAAAATCATGAAGTTGTGATTGGGGCAATTAAAGAGAGAGTATTTCAGCTGGGAGGGCGGTCAGCAATCATTCGGCAAAAGTTTATTTTATTGAGCTGAGAGACAGAAATGAAATTATTTATTTTTACGCAAGGTTTGTTATGAACTGGAATGAACAGCTTGAAAGGGTGATCGAATCAGATTTCACAGTAATTTTGGAAAATAAATAAGACATGTCCTGCATATGTTTAAAATTTCAAGGATTTTCGAGAATGGGAGCATTTTAATGGTTCATCTATATCATTGTCCCAGCCTCCTTTTTGTGTCTCTCCCTGTCCTTCACTGAGACTGAACAAAATGCAATATTTATACAGCTGTCGTCTTGTGTAAATCTTAACTTTTGACAGAACTTGTGTGTGTGCGCGTGTGTGTGTGTGTGTGTGTGTGTGTGTGTGTGTGTAATTGCCAGGAACCATTCCGAAATTCTATTTACAATCCATCGCTTTGAACAAATTAGCATTGGTTCGAACTTGATTCGGAAAAGCACAATAACCCTTAACATTTATTGCACTGTTCTTTTTGCCTCCGGAGACGTTTTCATACTTTGTCTTTTCAATCTTCACATGTCCTAATTCTGACTATCAATGCGGAACTGTTTGTAAGAATGAAAAGGAACAGATCATTTTCTGTTCCTCTGATAGATTCACTATTGTTATCTCAGATAACAGAAATTTATAGAGTCGGCCATGACTGTCCCCCCTTTGGGAATATCAGCTCTTAGACAGGTGGAGTCAATCACTCCTGCGATTGTCATAGGATTTCCAATCCGTGTTTGCCACACAAATCCCTGCGTCACTCATCTTGATAAAGAAACCTGCCCTAAGGCCCTAGAAATGATTGCTTCTTTATATCAGGTCCCAGTCTGACTCCGGGCCCAACTGTCTCTGTTAGTGATACACTGGAGCCAGTCATTCAAATTATAATGTTCTAATTCTCTACGATTATTTTTGGAAACCGTCACCCAATCAGTTGTGAATTAGAACCTGTGTCTGATTTTGCTTCATTTGACCCCTGCCTGTCATTATTGGACAAATCACTTTTTCTAGAATGATCACACGCACAAAAAATGTTTATTTAAATGTTATATCATGTTCTGTCTCTCTTACTCTAGAGAATCCATACATTGGTTTACGTGATTCTCCTGGCCAGTTTATGTCATCATTGCGCTAGCATATCTGTCTATATTAGATTAGATTCTTCTTCTGTTGTTAGAGCATAATTTTTAATCATTTATAGGATGTGGCAGCACTGACATCTGTTGCCCTTCTCTGATTGCCCCTGACAAAGTGGTGATGGGCTGCTATCTGAAATCGCTGCAGTCCATGTTCACCAGGCAATATCACTGTTTATATCATATAAGGTCTGGCCACCCTTATGATACACCTGATCCTGATTCATTGTATTACCGAGATTGTACAACCCATACATAGTAGAAAATATTTAGGATGGTTACCATGGAATTGGCGAAGGTAACGGTTAAACAGAAATATTGTTCCTTCTCTGGAGAGTAGCAGATGTTTCAATCCTTTGTATCAATAGAAATAAGAAGTGTGAGAATTCCAGGTGTAATTATCTCCTATCGGCTATATATCCAGGGTCATTTTCGGAATCATTTTCACAAATCAGCACACAATTGTGTCTTATATCAGGAGGTTTAGTGAGACGCTGAGAAGATAATTTCCGAAATCTCCTCGTCATTCGAGATGTGATTTATTCATTTTCCAACAGATCCCTAAAGACAGATAAGTCAAAGCCGGGAACAAAATAGTGAAGCTGAAATCATGTTGTACGCAAGAGCAAACAACAGAATGGTTGTTAATGAATAGTTATATATTAAATGTTCTTCAGGTGAAATACATGAACTGTTTGGTGTTTTCATGCTTTCATGGAAGGCAGAGATGGGCTGAAGGTTATCAGTGGGAAAACTGAAGGGGAATTGCTAAAAGAGATCATTTCTCCAAATGGGGTTATTAGAAAATAGAATATTTAAAATAAATAAGCACGCAAATGTCTATGATGTATCTTGGACATAGAGCCATCGAATTCCGACAGTTCAGAAAAAAAATCTGGCCCACCGAGTCTGCGTCCCACCCAGCTCCTCCCCTCTGCCCTATCCCCGTTAGCCCCACACAGTTATCATGGCTAATCCACATATTCTAAGGGAAAATAACGGGCAATTTTGCATGGCCAATCCAACTAATATGATCTGTTGTAATATAAACAAGGGATGGGTTTTGTGCAGTAATATAGAGACAGGGCCGAATGAACCAGATATCGATACAGCACCTGTACTAATATGAATGCAGACTGGGTCCAGTTCAGTCATTACTGAGAGAGTGTATACAGTATGTTAGTAACCAGCGTGTTGTTTTCTCATACAAACAGAGGCATACCATACCAACTTTTGACAAAGACAAGGTCTATTCTAATATATGCAGAGACAATCTGCGCTGTAATTTAAACTGAGACTCGTTCCAACGTATCAGCGCAATCAGAAAATAGAGACGTGGTCTAGTGTGATATAAATAGAGATGTGGCCCAGTGGAATAAAAAGTGAGGCAACGCAGAGTAAAGTAATAATTGAGGAAGGATAATGTGTAAAATGAACAGAGGTATGGTTTGACGCATTAATAAAGGAGACAACTGCTGGCGCAATAAAACTGTCACCCAGTGTAATTTTGTCTGATTCTGGCCATTGTATCATATTAACTGAGACAAAACCGATGCAGTAATTTCAAACCAAGCCTTCAGTCTGATATAAGCTTTGACAGGGGCAATTGCAGCAATAAATAAATCTTGAAACGGAATAATAATTATAAACGGGATATTATTCGATATGAACAGGAAGGTGGACTAGTGCAGCAGTGATTGAGATATTGTCAATGTTTCTTTATACGTGGCAGGTTCCAGCAATGTAATAACTGAGACAGAGCCTCTTTTAATGCAAACAGTAACATGTCGTGGTGCATTATCAGGAGAGAGAGGGTCTAGTGAAGTAACAGCGGAGATATGGAGTTTCATGACATTAGACGAGAATTAATTCCGTGCTGTCATAACTGCCAGAATGAACGGTGTAATGTCAGATGAGGCTTGGTGCAGTATAGTAACAACAGAGATTTTGCCATATAATCAGAAATATGATTTCGTGTTATATAAACTGGGTCACGTTTAGGATGGACAAAGACTGACTCTATTACAGAAATAACTCAGATGACCATCTGTATCGTGTCATGCCAAAGGCACTGTTTTACTGCCATCTGCTGGACGACTTTTGCTATTGCAGGTGTGGTGAAATGCTGATTTCAGTTGCTGTTTCTTATTCTTTGATGAGCTGCATGTCCAGCTGGTAAGGCCAGCATATACTGGCAATCGTTAATACACTGAATTTACTGGTTTTCTAGACCATCATAGGCGGAACGTAATCGCCAAGCACGTGTGCGCCTGGAGCCACCTCTGGGCCAACCCTGGGGAATGATGGAAGTTTTCCTTTTCTGCAGGGCACTGGAGAATCTGATATATTTCTCGTCATGGCCGCAATTAAGGAAACGAGCTTTACATTCAAAATTGTAATTGTATTTTAAAACCTTTAGTATTTGGATTCGAATATCTTGAGAAATTTGCCTATCCTCGGAATTACTGTCACAGAGATATTACCACGATGCCACTGTCTCCCCTTCATCATTGATAGAGCACTTACAGCAGAGAGTAAGGCCATTTTGAAACGTCATGTATGTGTTGGCCCTCTAATGGAGCAATTCATCCAATAACACTCTGTACCCCACAGTCTAGCATTTTGTTCATTTTCAAACAATTATCCAATCCCATTTTGAAACCATTAATTGGCGCTGCCTGCACCACACTCTCAAACAGCACATTCCAGATTTGGATCACTCTCTGTCTGAAAATGTTTTTCGTGATGTCTCCATGTTTCTTCCACCAATTTACTTCAACCCGCGCCCTCTGTGTCAAGATCCTTCTGCCATTGAACAGTTTCTCACTGTCTGCTCTGTCAAGACCCCTCAGGATTTTGAATGCCTCATTAAAGTCACATCAGCAACTTCCTGTCAAGGAAATTAGTCCGAACCTCTCCAAAATATTTTCGTCACTGAAGTTCCTGATCGCTGGACTTATTCTCGTGTTTTACGTTACACCCAGCCTATTGACTTTACACTCTGCCTTACGTTCGGTGCCGAAAATTGGACCGAATTTTTCGGTTGACGATTTTCAAAGCGTTTTCTACAAATTTAGCATAACTTACTTGCTTCTGTATTCTTTTCCCCAACAGACAAAAACTATTGACTTTTTTGTTTAACGCTGTCTCAACCTGTCTTACATCATGAATGATTTATACACAGATTCACTCAAGTCCCTCGGCGTCTATATTCACTTTCGTAGCGTTTTCATCATTCCCATTTGTCTCTTCACATTCTGCTGAACAAAACTGATCTTGTTACTTTTCTCTGCAATAAATCAAATATGCGAATTACTCGTCCATTCAACCAATCAGTTCTTTTTGCCCTGCCACCATTTACCTTAAATCAGCATCCTCTGCTCTCCAACCTTTCCCCCAATGTGCCGATTATCTCCAAGCTGATTCCCCAATTTCCTTCTAATCATTTATATATCTATCACAAACAGCAAAGGTACCAGAACTGATCCCTGAGCCACAACATTCCATTCAGAAATGCACACTTGCACAGCGACACTCTGTTTTCTATGACCCAGTTCTCCATCCACCTAGCCAGCTCACCTCTGATCTCATTTTACTGCACCTTCTGTACCAGTCTGCCATGCGGGACCTTGTCAGAGGATTTCTTGGAGTCCATGTTGAATAATATCCACTGCCCTATCCTCATCAATCATCTTCATCACTTCCTCGAAAAAACTCGATCAAGTTAGTGAGACACGATAGGACCTTCAAAAAAGAAACATGTTGCCTCTCACGACTACATCCATTTATTTCCAAGTGGGTTTAAATCCTGTCTTCAATAATTTCCCGACCACTGACATAAGGCTCACTGGCCTGTGCTTACCTGTTTTTTCGTTGCTATTATTCCTAAACAAAAATCAGCTATTCTCCAATCTTCGTGCTTCCCCTGTAGCTAGTGATGATACAAAGGTTTCTCTCAAGGCCCCAGCAATTTTCTCCTGGCCTGTCTCAGTATTCTGCAATATATCACATCAGGCCCTGGGGACTTGTCTACCTTACTGTTTCTCACGAACACCAATATCCCCTCCTTTTTGATCTCAACATGACTCAAACTATCTACGCATCCTTTCCCAGACTCATCATGCACTAAGTCCTTCTCTTTAGTGAATACTGATGTAAAGTATTTAATCCCTCGCCATTTCCCTGGTTCCACGCATAGAATCACTCACCTGTCCTCGAGTGTGCCAGCCCTCTCCCTGGCTAACCTTTTGCCCTTTATGTATATGTAAAACGCCTTAGGATTTTCCTCCATCCTGCGGCCAAATAATTTTCGTGACCCCTTTTAGCCCTCCTTACTCTTTACTAAAGTTTCTTTTTCTTGTATTCCATAATTGCTTTGTGTCTTCCTAGGCTAGAAAAAATCTTCCTTTTTCACTTTGACTAGGCTCATAATTTATCTCATTTTACAATGTTTCCAAAATTTGCCATACCTATCCTTCATCCTCATTGGAATGTGCCAGTCTGGAATTGCTATCAACTTGCACTTCAGAGCCTCCCATGTGCCAGATGTTGATTTGCTCTCAGACATCTGCCCCAATCTACATTCTTCAGTTTCTGCCTAATATTGTTATAATTAGCCTTCCCCCAGTTTAGGATCTTCACTTGAGTATTACGCTTACCTTTCTCTGTCCGTACCTTAACACTTACTGAGTTGTGGTCTATGTTCCCCAACTGCTCCCTTACTGAAATGTCGACCACCTGTCCAGGCTGATTCCCTATTACCAGGTCCAGTTCAGCCGCTTCCCTAGTTGGACTATTTACATAATGTTTCAAGAAGGCCTCCAGGATGCTCCTTACAAACACTGCCCCATCCACACACTGAGCACAAAATGAGTCCCTGTCAATTTTGAGGAAGTTAACTCTCCCACCACAACCCTGTTACTTTAACACCTTGCCAAAATCTCATTCATACCTGTTTCTCAATCTCCCGCTGGTTGTTGGGAGGCCAATAGAAAATGCCGAATCTTGTGACTACACCCTTCCTATTCCTGCACTCTACCCATATTGCCTCGCTGTATAAGCCATGCAAAGTACATTGGGTGCAGTCCTCCTGCAATATTCTCCTTACCAGTCATGAAAATGTCCCTCCCCTGGTGCATCACTCTCTATCCTGCTTGAATCATCTGTATCCTTGTACGTTAAGCTGTCATTTCTCTCCATTCCTTAACCAAGTCTCTGTAATAGCAGCAACCTCACAGTTCCAAGAATGAATCCAAGCTCTACGTCCATCAGCCTTACCTGTTACACTTTTTGTATTGAAACAAATGCACTTCAGTCTGCCAAACCCTCTTTAATTATGAGCCACACTATTTCTGCTCTTTCTCTGAGTCTTACTGGCCCTGTTCTCTCGTTCCACTTCCACTAATTCACCTTTGCTTTATTCCCCTCTCCCTGGTAGATTTCCTTCCCTAAAGGACATTAGTGAAAGAAATTGGTCCTTTCGACAATAAATATGGTTTTATGGTCATCAGTAGATTTTTATTTCCAGACAATTTTTATTTAATTCAAATTCCATCAGCTGCAGTTCCGGGATTCGTACCTAGAACATTAACAACATCAGGAATGCTTCGTGAAGTTTTGGCATCAGCAGGGGCTACTCAGAAAATTCCCTCAGTTTTCCTTCCAAGGACTTTTCTACAACCAGCTGCTTCCGTTTGTCCCACGTCACTTTCTGAACTGTAATGTCTGGTCGACACCTACCCAACTGGACATGACAGTATGGAACGGGTAGTAAGGGACACAAGACACAGCAACACCCCTCCATCCACTTCCCTAAACTCCCTCACTTTCCCCAACTCTCAGCGTTGCACGCTTTGCAGTTTACGTCTGTGGAGATCCCTCAATAGGCAGATTTCACAGGCCTCAGTTCCGTAGTTTATATTTGACTATGTCCAACTCATTCATCAATTTTAATTATTACACCCCTCCACCTCTAGGTCTGAGTAACCGCCGAGGGCTGACGGCCTTGGAAGCCTTTGTTTGGAATTTCAATGCTGGGTCCGGTTCCTCCTGCTCAGCCTCAGTGGGGTTCAGCAGACCCGAGCTCGCCTCTTCCACCATGAGTGTTGTGGCCCGAGTTCCCTTTATCGGGAGACAATGTGGTCGAGATTCGAAGCCCACTGTTTCCATTTCAACTCCGAGTTTCTCACCGGTGGAGATGGAGACCAGGAGCCGGAGTACCTGGAATTCTTTCCAAAGTTCCGGATGTGCCGGGAATTGATTTTCCCTGAATGTCTTGGGGTTTCATGGCTTGTAGATGTTTGAAACATTCTCATAGGATGGCATCTCCCAAGCTGACTTGATAGGAAACTGGCCCAGTTCCTGACCTGTACGTGCCTCATAACCACGCGGATCCATTGCCATGATTCTTAACGAATCGCCGAACAACTGCCTTTAAGTGCCTGTCCCAGTTGGTGGGAACGGCTCTGGGTGTCAGCTCCCGCCCTCGGAAAATCAGACTTAACTTTGGGAAGCGTGATCATGAGCAACTCTACTTGGGCTATTCCATTTGTTGGGGGGGGGGGGGTAGTGGTGATTGGGGGCATGTTGTCCTGCAATTGAAGAGAAATCTGGATAGTTTGGTGTCAACGGAGGCTGTGGGATGGTTTTTTGAACCTGTTTTTAGTGTTTGGGCCGCTTTTTCTGCCAGGCTGCTGGGTGATGGGTAATATGGGCGCTGTCCGAACGCGTTAAATTCTGTTCAACTTCATGCAATGCACAAATTCCTGGCTCATGAAGGGTGGTCCATTTTCAGAAACCAACACCTGCGGGATCCCGGGTGTCAAGAAAGAGGCATGAACTTTCTTCACTCTTGTCTTTGTGTTTGATTAACTCACCCTGTGTACGGCCATTCACTTTGAATCAGCATCTATCATCATCAGGAACTTAGACCACATGAACGGTCCGGCACTGTCCATGTGCAGCCACGTCTACGGCCGTTCCAGCCATTCCCAAGTGTGAAGAGTAGTGACTGGTGACATTCGTCCCTTGTTGACATTGCCAACACTGACCCACAACCAAATCCCTGTATTCATACCTGGCCACAGACGTGGCAATTTGGAGGTTCTTCAGTTTGTCACTCCTGGGTGGCCATGAGTACCGCGAGGATGGGATGGTGAACCTTGGCTGAGGATGACACTCTTAAACCCCATAGGAGTATGCCATCTTCCACAGTCAGCTGCTCTCTGCCACTCCAATATGGGTGCAATTCAGGCTGTAATGGCCTTTTGGTTTTCCCCATCAGCACTAGCTGCTTCAGTTTATTGAGGACTGGGTAATTTTGTATCCATAGCCGAATATTATTGGCTGCCACTGGGAAAGTTTTGAAAAAGTTCATGATTACTGTCTCTTCCATTGGGGATATGACCAGTGTCCGTTAATTGTAGCCAACTCAAGGCATCTGCCTTTGCAACTGTGCCGCCTAGTTGCCCATGTTCAGAGGGCAATTAAGTGTCAACTACATTGCTGTGGCCCTTCCCTAGGACACTGATAAACCAGATGGGTCTTTCTGAAAATGGACAATATTTTTTATGGTCACTAACGGATTCTAAACTCCAGATATATTTATTCAAGTTCCACCATCCGCAGTGATGTGATCGGAACCCGTGTGCCCAGAACATTACATGAGTTTCTGTATTAATGCTCTGGTGATGAAACCACCAGTCGGTCACATCCACACCTGAGTGTACACGCCCTGAATTCTGGTTACCCAGACACACCATATTCTATACGTCTGCAGGGCTCCCGGATTGGACAGCATTAACTGCCTCAATCAGGGAGCTAATCTTCCAAAGCTCCACCTGATGATTATCGTTAAAGTCCTTAAATATATCTCTCGACTTCTTTCTATGTTTCTTGTGGCTCTCTCTCTGTCACTCTTTCTCTGTGTCTCTCTGTGCCTCTGTCTCTCTCAATGTTTTACTCTGCCTTTTGCTGTCTCCCCGCCTCTTCCCCACTCTCCCTCTCTCTACCCTCTTCCTCTGTCTCTCCTGCCCCCCCCCCCCTCAGTGTCACTCTCCTTCTCCCACTCCCTGTCCCTCTTTTACTTATTTGTCCGTCTGCCTCCCCCCAACTCACTCTGACTTTTGCTCTTGCTTTGTTCATTGTACTTTTTCAGTCTCACTCTTTCCCATTCACTCCTGCTCTGTGTCTCTATATCTCCGTTTCTATCTGTCTCTGGCTATTTCCCTCTGCCTCACTTTTTGTCTCCCGCTTCCCCCCTTGTCTCCCTCTCCCTCTCTTATTACAACCTCCAATCTGTCTTCCTCTGCCTCCCTTTCTCATTCCCTGTATATCTCCCTCGCCATTTTCCTCACTATTTCTGTCTGTCTCGTTCTGTGAGATTCTTTCTTTGTCTCTCTTTTTTCTGTCTGTCTCCCTGTTTATTTTCCTGTACTTGTTAGAAACGCTTTCAAATTCTGTTGCTCTCCAAGTCTTTGTCCCTTTCCCTCTCTCTGCCACTCTCTGCCTATCAATCTCACTGTTGCTAACATTGTCCTCTCTCTCTATCTTTCACTCATTCTGTCTCTGTGAGGCTGTTTAGTGATTTACAGTTTGAATGCCCAATAGGAAGAGTCAGAGGTCTTGTTGTTGTCATTTCCTCTCAGGCTGTATTGAGATGAAAAATTGCAGTAAGGGGATCTTTCAGTACATTTTTTAGCTGCTGTCTGAAGTGAGTTTGTGTCACGGCATAAATAACAGTATTTGTACAACAGCTTGTGAGTTGCAGCATGAAGCCCAATTCCATCACAAAAAAATCTAAAGTGAAATGATAGCCCAAATCATACATGCGATTCCATACTGAATAAATCATGAATGTTGACCATAAGAGGATGAAATTGGCTGAGATAACAAATAGCAAAATGATGGATTTCCTTCGACTCTCCATCTCTGGGTCTCTGGGATTCTCCCCACTGCTGTGAGCCCGGAGTCTCCTGTGGGCTCTGCTGCTCACTAAGTTGTGTCTGACGGTGAGAGCATTCAGCAGCAGAATCAGGACGAATGGGACACACGGGGTTAGAATGTAATGGAGGAACTCGATTGTTCCCCAGGCCAGAGATTGCACAACATCACCTGTGAAATCACAAAACCAGGGGACATTCCCCAGCCAATATGTATTTAATAACATAAAATACCAGATAATGTTCTTTAAACAGCTCAGCACTGTCACTGTTCCCAGAACCACAGCTGCCGATTTCTCAGTGCAATATTTACTTTTCAGCTTGGGGCAGCAAATGGCCACAAATCGATCAAAAGTGAAAGTGACGGTGAACCAGACAGAACAGTCAGTGGCTGCATAAAGCAGGACGGCGTGGATGTTACACACGGGGAGCGAGCGCACGAAATAAAAGTGTTCCTGATAAACAATGGGAATGTGTCTCAATATCAGGTCGAGGATAACGACCAGCAGATCCCCCACTGACATGGCCACCAGGTAACGAGTGACACATTTGGACAGACCACAGTTTCTGCTCGTCAGTGTCACAATTGTGATTATGTTCACTGTCAGGGAGGGAAATACAGAATAAAATTAGATATGATTCAATGGAAGAAATTTCCATTTAGACTGACGATGTGTTAAAATAAAAAAATACACACACACAACAGTTTGATATTTTTTTAAAACCAGCACGTATTTTGGAGTGTGAGAGGAAAGTGGAACATCTGGAGTAAACCTGTACAGACACAGAGAAAATGTATAAAGTCAGCACAGACAGTGACCCAAAACTGGAACTGAACACAGGTCCCTGATGCTGTGAGTCAGCAGTGCTAACCACCATGCCACCGTAGTGCTCCTTGGTAGCGACACAAAGGTTAACATTTGGGAGAGAGCTTTCTGGGGAGTCCTCAACATTGTCCCTCGCTCAGCTACAGGTAAATAGCCCTCTACCTGTGAAGGATTTGGAGGGTAAGCAGGATGAGGCAGTAAACCCTAACAGAAGATCTGGAGTGGAGTCCTGTAGGTGTTCATCTGTTGTCTCTCAGACAGCTCTCTGACAACTCCCACAACAGAGCTGGTACCAAACAGTGTTTGTTTGACCCTTTCCTCTGGACAATACTAATAGTTGGCAGAGGGAGAACCAGATGCCTTGACAGCACAGAATCTCTGTTGTATTTACATCTCCATGAGTCCTCTCTCGGCAGGAAGGTTGCCAATGTATGCACCAGGTAAAAACTCAAACAAAGGCCAGAACCAAAGGAAAAGCCAAGCAGGCTGACTAATGACTATCGTCTGGTGACACCAAAATTCAATATTATGAAATGTATCAAAAGGTTAGTCATGGCATGAATCAGTTCCAGCTTCCCAGATTGCCTCGATCCACTACAGTTCACTACATCCACAACAGGTCCAAAAATGCCATTTCTCTCACCCTACAGTCAACCTCGTAACACCAACTCATGTTTATCAACGACAGTTCAGCCATTAACACCATTATCCCTATGCATGTGAGTGTGTGTGTGTGTATGTGTGTGTGTGTGTTTATAGGGCGTGGGCGGGCGGGGGTGTGTGTGTCTGGGGTGTGTTGTGTGTGTGCAACAGAGTACCTGATGAGCGCTCCTAAGTGTGTGTTATTCTGGAGTCTTACAACAATTTTGGCTTTTGAATTTGTATGTGAGTGGGAGTGTCTAAATCTGATTCCTTCTATCAGTAAATTTCTCTAATAGTATTTGTATTTTTGTGTTTCTGTGACTCCAGGAGACTTTGTGGTGGTACAGAGGATAGTGTTGTTGCCTCATAGCACGAGGCTCCCTGGTTCAATTTCAGGCTTGGCTACTGTCTGTGCAGAGCATTCTCACTGTGTCTGCGTGGGTTTCCGCCAGGTGCTCCGGTTCCCTCCCAAAATCTGAAAGTTGTGCTGGTTTGATGCATTGGCCGTGCTAAATTCTACTTCAGTATACCTGAACAGGAGACAGAGTGAGGCCACTCGGGGATTTTTATCGCAACTTCACTACAATGTTAATGTTTGCATACTTGTGGCATTGATGAATAAATTTCAATATGAAATATGTTCTCTCTTGATATCCTGCTGTGCATTCATGATTAATAAAATGCATTGGTCAGGAAGGCGAATGGGATGCTGGCCTTCATAGCGAGGGGGATTGAATATAAAAGTAGGGAGGTCTTGCTGCAGCTGTATAGGGCATTGGTGAGGCCGCAGCTGGAGTACTGTGTGCAGTTTTGGGCGCCGCACCTGCGCAAGGATATTTTGGCCTTGGAGGGAGTGCAGAGGAGGTTTACTAGGCTGATACCGGAGTTGAGGGGGTTGAGCTATGAGGAGAGGCTGAATAAACTAGGCTTGTACTCGTTAGAGTTTAGAAGAATGAGGGGAGATCTCATTGAGACGTATAAGATGATGAATGGGATGGATAGGATAGAGGTGGAAAGACTCTTCCCGCTCAAAAAAGACAGTAGGACTAGGGGGCACAGCCTCAAGATAAAGGGGGGGCAGTTCAGAACGGAGTTGAGGAGGAACTTCTTCACTCAAAGGGTGGTGAATCTCTGGAATTCTCTGCCCGTTGAAGTGGTGGAGGCTGCCTCGCTAAATATTTTTAAGAAGCGGGTTGATGGGTTTTTGATAAGAGAGGGGATTAAGGGTTATGGGGAGAGGGCGGGAAAGTGGAACTGAGCCACGACAGATCAGCCATGATCTTATTGAATGGCGGGGCAGGCTCGAAGGGCCAGATGGCCTACTCCTGCTCCTATTTCTTATGTTCTTATGTTCTTATTCTGTGGCCTGGTGACTGGGTGGGCAATTGGCAGTGAACTGGTGTTACATGTAGATGGTAAAAAGGATTCTGCCTTAATCTTTTTCTCACGAAGGGTTAGTGTTAGGTTAAATGTCTATGGATAGTCACAGCACACAGAAGATACCCTAGCCCATAGGCCCTGAGACAATTGTCAGCGGCGGCTGAAAGAATTTATAACTGGATATAGGGACTCAACAGAAACAACAACAGCAGCAAACCCAGTATAGTAAATGACAAGGAAATCAACACAGTTAAACAGCCTTTCTAGAATTAGGAACTGGACACAGGGGACGGGCCTTTACAGCCTCACTTTTCCCAAAACTGCAAAATCCTTCCCATGCTCCGAGCCTAGCCTGCTCCGATTCCAGTGGCAGTCGGACTGGTACAATTTCAGACAGGTTCTTACCCGGAACGCCAACAATCGCCAAGATGGGATAGTAAACGTACTGAATCGCCTTCAGTAGACATTCAATCCGATAAGCTGATGGTATCCTCCCATCATCTGAGGTAAACATAGAAATCCAATAGAATAAACTTTTGTCCATGGCTGGAAGCTTCCAATCCATTGTTCCCAGATTCTGACCCATTGTTGGAACGTTCTGGGTCATTGCTCCCAGATTCTGATCTCTCCTCTCCCTCCCTCTCTCTCTACAGCCTCTTATACCTGCTAGTGTTAGAGTTGTCGCTCCCGTTAACTCAATGGGACAACACATTGAACGGAATCCCTTATTATTAGAAGAGCGAAATCCCTCCAGGCACATTAATCAGGTCCATGGAGACTCACATCAATTACAGTCACTAAACAAACAGCTTCACGTCACCCTGTTCAATCCAACACTTTTTACACGCAAAGAATTTACAGCCTAGCTGGGGTGTTGAGGTTCAGGGAAGTATGGGAAGTTGGAAATAATGGAGAGTTAGACATGACAGTGCAGAAGGAGGCCATATGGCCCATCGAGTCTGCACCGAGTCTCCGACAGACCATCTTACCCGCATTGCAATGATCATAGCTCATGGTTTCTTTTAAGATCAATGTTAATGTTTAAATGTGGAGACCTGAACGCGCTTTTCAATGCACAAATATTGTTGGTTTCGACATATTTTACTTCAAACTTTAACATAAACCTATTTGTTTTATATCAGGATATGCCTCTAAATATTACTGTAAGGATAATGTCCATCATTGAACTTTTTGCCATTCATCCCCTCCAATAAATTCGTAACGTGATTAATTAAGCGCTAAAATCATTCATCATTTTTTCAGGCTTTAGAGTAAGAACAAAGAAAATTACAGGACAGGAACAGGCCCGTTCGGCCCTCGAAGCCTGCACTGACCATGCTGCCATGACTCAACTAAAACCCCTACCCTTCCAGGGACCATATCCCTCTATTCCCATCCTATTCATGCAGTTGTCCAGACGCCTCTTAAAAGTCACTATCGTATCCGTTTCCACTACCTCCCCCTGCAGTGGGTTCCAGGCAGCCACCACCCTCTTTGTAAAAAATCTGTCTTGTACATCTCCTTTAAACCTTGACCCTCGCACCTTGAACCTGTGCCCCCGAGTAAATGACTTTTCCACCCTGTGGAAAAAAAAACTTCTGGCTATCCACTCTGTCCATCCCTGTCATAATCTTGTCGACTTCTATCAACCCCATTGTTTAAAACGAATTTCAGGAACATTATCATTAAATAGCATAATTGCAAAGCATGCCAATGTTGTAGTGTGGCTGAGCGGTCTAAAGTACTGGGTTAGGCCTCTAGCCTCTGCAGAGGCGTGGATTCAAATCCCACCGTGGCCAAAATGGGTTTAAATTTTCGTTCTTACTGCTGTAGTCTAACAGCTCACATTGAAAGCAGGAGTGTGTGTCGTGTTGTTTTCGTCATGTGATTTTTTTCTGTGAAATGTCCGTCATTTCCTCTATTTCACTTACAGTATCACTTGTGTCTGTCTTTTTGAGCACACACTATTATCAGATATTTCAGATGGTGATTAACCTTATTAGTCTGCACCTATAAACCCATTAAATTCTGCGTTGACTGATGTGCTCGATGTCAAAATCTAACTTTCCTGTCAGTGTGTCAAAAGAAGTTTCTTATTTCACAGAAAGCATTTGAGGGTGAAGTCAGGTCAATGATAACATGCCTTTAACATCGAGGTTCGGATAATGTTGAGCAACAAACAGAAAACAGGCAATTTTCCCTTATCCGACATGAGAAAGTTTAATGAATGTTTCTGCCCGGTTTTGAACCTGGGATGTTGCCATGTATGAAGCTGAACGTGATAACCACTGCACCACAGAAACAATTTAACAAGCAGTAGAGAGAATTTGTTATCTGCAATGTTCAACTAGGCTGTGTTGCTGCAGGTTCCGATGGTCAGACTGTGAGCCCATGTCACTGAATTCAGGAAGATAACTGTTATTTTCAATCTGATTGTACAACTTATCCCGAACATCAAAATTTAAAAGCGTTCGTCTCACAAATATCTAAGGGAACAATGATTTCTGCCCATTCATTAATGCATCATTTTCATCTTTCATCGAATAATCTCAATCAATTTTACTCAGTAATAAAAACAAATTACTGCGGATGAGAAAAGAGGAAATGCTGCAAAATCTCCCAATGTCTAACAGCACCTGTAATGAGAGAAAAGGGAGGACGTTTCGAGTCCAGATGACACTTTATCAAAGCTCATTGTACAATTGTATTCTGTATTTGTTTCTATATTTAGTATCAACGCATTTTTAACACTTATGGCTTCATTATAAAATTGAACATCACTGAGTTGCAAACATAACTGACCTATAGAACCAATCGAATCACCGGGTAATAAAAATCGCAATTTTGAGATTGTCGTCAGCTTTTAAACAAAGCCATCTGCATTTAAATGGTGGTGAATCAAGAAGTATCTGTTCATGACACTTGAGCGTTTTTTATTATGGGTACCAGATGCAAATGGTCACTAAAACGTGTAACTTTCGTTCAATGCGGCAGCAACAGCAAGTGGGTCAAATGTTTTGAGTGAACATTTGCAGATGCTGCTATGTTAAAGGTTCTCTGGTCTCATGGTGAGCATTCTGAACCCAGCGAACTGAGTTTAAATTTAGGCAGATCCTTGCTCTTCTTTGCCATTGTTGAGGTTTCACTTGCCGAAGAACCTTTTGATTAAATTCTTCACAAAGCAGGAATCACGAGGACAATTTGTCAGCCAGTTGAACTTCCATTACACTGCACAGTGCTGAACCTCTGGTGGCAGATGCCCGTATTAGCAATTTTTTTTCATCTTTTCGCTATTCTTTAACTCCTCTGTTGAAAAAAAGGAACAGTTGGTGCCACACAACAACAACCTTTCCACTGGCAATGTGTTTGTGTATGTGTTTGTGTGTGTGTTTGTGTGTGCATGTGTTTGTGTGTTTGTGTGCGTGTATGTGTGCGTGTTTGTGTGTGTGTGTTTGTGTGTGTGTTTGTGTGTGTGTTTGTATTTGTGTGTTTGTGTGTGTGTTTGTATTTGTGTGTGTGTGTTCGTTTGTGTGTGTGTTTGTCTGTGTGTGTGTTTGTGTGTCTTTTGGGAGAAAGGAGAGTGTCATAAGACAGAGTGCTGTAGCTTCCATGGTTTGACTCTTGTCAATCTGGACTCTCACCATCCCACCTCTTGTTTAAATTGGTTCAGATGAGACAGTGAATGGCACCCCTCGGTGGACACCCGACACAATATATGTTGAGTTCGTAACATATTCTGAAATGATTAACCCTCATTTTGTGTTATTTCATCTCAAAGAGAGTGACACATCGTTATATCTTATTATTAATTAAAACCTCAACACTTTAACTATGCAAACAGGTAAAATTCAGTCAAAGAAAACTAATCCACATTGAATTAGAAAAAAAAACGCTGAAGTTACGGCAAATCCGTAAGACTGCACCTAGTGTACAATGTGCAGTTTTGATCTCCACATTTAGTAAATAATATATTTGCAGTAGAGTGAATGATCATTCGAACCATGGGATGAGGACGCTGTCCTATCATGAGTGGGTGTGTCCACTGAATTTATATTAATAGAACCAAAGAAACTAACAGCACCAGCAAGCCATTTGTCACACTAATCCCATTCTGCCATTTAATATCATTGTAGATGATTATCTACTTCTCACCAACCCATTGACGCCATTAAAATCTAATGCATTGTTTATTTATTACTTGGTTTAATACAACAACTTAACCTCCACAGCCTCTGCGATTTCCATACTTTAGCTACATTTTTAGTTAGAAGTGTTTCCTCATTTCAATCCTAAATAACCTGGACAGTTTTCTGAGACTGACACCTGGTCCGTGATTCTCCTACCAAGAAAATTATCCTCTCTGAATCTAACTCTATCACCTCTTGCTCCCATTGATTTAAATTGTCTCATGCTCAAAAGTGACCAGCGAATGAGGCAATAAAGACCTTGTCTTCACCGATATATTTTGGTTAAACTTTCTAGATCTCCTTCTGCTCAGATGCTCTATAATTTTTCCACCACTATGTCTTTCGACAATGATGCCTTGAACTGTACTCGCAGACTGTAGTTTCTTGACATACATTTGAAAGATACTTCACGAAAAAGGAACAATAAACCTATTGTAATTTTCCGACTTGCCTGGAGCCTCTGGAGAATATATTGCTTCTCATAGATTCATGACCTAGACGCAACTTGTTTCCAAGAAGTTCCTTGGATTGTATCTGGCCGGAGGGTTGATTCAATTGAGTTTGTATAATCATTTCACAAATGTGATGTTGGTAACACAATGAAGAATTTCGACTGAAGCTCGCTGGAATCGTAATTCCAGATCAAAAGGTTATAACTTTTCCCAACTTGTTAGAACATGAAACGAAAATATTCATAATGCGCAATTACATCTTGTCTCATAACAATTCTCCTGGCTTCAATGAATCAGGTTTTATACTTGGACGAATAATTTATTTATTTGCTGAAACCACCATATATTTTTCGTAGCATTCTCTTCTCTTGTTATAATTCACTGGATTATGTTCATTATTATCAATAAGCATCGTGATTATTTAATCATGTATTTCAATATCTTTCACGTTCTTACCTCACTGCATCACCTATCCTTTCCGTCAGAAAACGTGGTGCTAAGCCTTCAACTTCACTTGTTTCCAGCAATGCGGAAAACATATGAAGTGCAGGTACATTTTAAGGACAAAAAAGTTAATCAATAATGCGAGACAATTACACAATTAACTGGACATTGTCAACCATTCATTAATTTATTTCGCAAATATCATGAACGCTTACATTGAAATCATACAATACTTCAGAAGTTGTGTGTGCATTCATAACAATGGAAATCCGACTAATGTCTCTTCAAAGAGGGCTGCTATAGCAATTGGGTGGGTGCAAAATAGTGAATTGGTTTTAGAACGTTCAAAGTAGAGACATAGGTAGTTTTGTTGGAATGCATGGTCAGGTACTGAAACAATGCCTCTCCGTATACTAATGGCGTGAACCACATTGTGCAACGAGCTGATTATTTGGACCAAAAAATTTTCAGTCAATGATCAATACAATAGGAGAAAATCTGTCTCTCCCCCACCACCCACCCCCGATTTCAGGTGGCACGGTGGTCAGCACTGTTGCCTTTCAGCGCTAAGGACCCGCGTTCAATTCGGGCCGGGGAAGCTGCTGGTGAGAAATTTGCATATTCTTCCCACGTCTGCATAGGTTTCCTCTGGTTCCCTCTCCCAGTCCAAAGATATGTAGATTGAGTTGATTTGCCATGCTGAATTGTTCCATCGCGTCAGGGGGACTGACAGGGTAAATCCCTGTTGTTACAGTGATAGGCCCCTGTTGGGATTTTTGCCGGTGCAGACATGATGGGCCCAGTGGTCTCCATTTGAACTGCAGGGATCCCATGTTTATCTTCTGTGATTCTCTGTTCAATGGCATTAATATGGTTGTATCATATATCTGATGCTAAGCAACATCAGCTGCAGACGATCAGGGGAAACAGACACGTGGGGGCAAAACTGCTGGCAATTGATTCTTCAAGGCTGACTTGAATGTGTGTCCTTAATTCTTTTTTCAGCGACTGTGTCTCAAAATCTTGAAACTTATTTCCAAGCACCATCGTCAGTGTGCCTACACCATATTGATTACAATTTCCAAGAGGTTGACTGTCTACTAGTTGCTAGGTACTATTCATGATTGTCAGAATCAAATCATAATGGAATTATTAAATTTTGTCTTTGCTATATAATAATAAAAACACATTTCAAGGAGTGTTATACTGGGAGGCAAGATTATGGAGGCTTTGGACATGTATTTGTGTGTGAGTAATTTAATTAACCTAAATACATTTCGGACAAAATGTATAAATTATCAAAATAACGAGGTGCAAGAAACATATGTTTGAAGTGTAGATGATCAAGCTAAGATACCAGAAGAATGCAGAGTTGGATCATTACCTTAGCATCAATGGCTTAAAATTGCGTCAGGTTGTTCACAACGACTGTTATGCTGGATTCACCCATCACTGAGATGCTGGAAATGTTTTTGAGGCTATGCTGCCGATTAGACTTTAATTTCCACGGCCACTTATAACTGAAAGGGACATGACTGCAGAGTTTATAGTGTTGATCTGTCGAGTAAATTTACATAGTTCTGTGATTGGCACAGGTGATTTACCATCATAATATGGTTGTGGTCGTCCCTGGTAGAGCAAGTGGACCTGTCAGTTGTTTGCTTCATTGGTACAGTAAGTTTGCTTGACAGTAAATTGGAAGATTTAGGTGATTGGCACAAGGAGATTACCTGCCTGCACATTGGAATGGTTGTTCACCTGGGCAAGAGGCTCAGTTGTGAGTAGACTGAATAGTTTTCTTTCTGGTCCAGCAAGGCGACTAGGAAAAATTGGAATGCTTGTTTGTTCAGTTACAGGATGAACAATTATCGGTAGGTTGTGATATATTTCTCAGTGACATTTGAATTCCAAACGCTATAAAATTGGTCTAACAGTCAATGTGGTGCAGGAATATCATTCGTCATTAAGGTGGGATTTTTGGATCTCTGACACCAATAGGATTACCTATCAACAGATTGTGATGTGTATGTGTCTACCAGTGTAATGTTATCTGTCAATAAATTGGGATGTTTTTGACTTTGATTTAAGAATGTGTGTTTGTGTATCTGGTACAGGAAGTTATAAACTTGCCACAAAGCAGATTTTAAAAAATACATTGTGCATACAAACTTTATTCCCCAAGTATAAAGCAAATCAGCGTTGTCTATATAATCCAGAAATTATTTAGTATATGTTGTTTTCATTATCAAAACAAGTTATCGATCATGACTCAGCGAATTGTCAACATACTTTTCAACTGTTCTCTAAATTTTCTCTGTGTAATTGCATAAATAAAGGTGTTTGTGCAGCAGCTCAACATTTGAAGCATGTATCCACTTTCTTTAAAAATAAACGTAGGGTCACCAGATCCATTTATTTTATAGTTCTTCATAAATCGGTGACAAAAGAACTCCACAACATACGTCATCCACAATAGGATGAAACTACCCGAGATAGCAAATAGTAAAATGATGGATTTCCTCCTGCTCTCCATCTCTTTGTCGTTCCTATTTTCTCCACTGCCCTGGGTCTGGAGTCTTTTGCGTGATCTACTTGCAGCTAGAATGTGTCTGACAGTGAGCAAATTGAACAGAAGAATCAGAAAGAATGGGAGACAGGGAGTTATAATGCGGTCAAACCAATCAAATGCTGTCCATAACCATGAAGTATAGCGTATAATCTTCTGTTTGCAATACCAGGGGATATTGCCAATTACATAAATAGGTTCATGCATAAAATACCAGGGGATGTTGATTAAAACACCCAAAGTGCAAACTGAGCCAATAACCACCGCAGCTGTTTTCTGGGTGCAATACTTTGTTTTAAGTTTCTGGCAACATATTGCCAGAAATCGATCAAAAGTGAAAGCGACTGTTAACCATACAGAACTGTCCCTTGCTGAATATATCAGAACAATGCTGAGACTGCAGACAGGAGTAATAGACAATAAACTGTCTGGGAAATAAATTGCAGGAATACGGTTCATTATCACGGCAGTGATGATGACCAGGAGATCAGTCACTGCCATAAAGACTAGGTATTGTGAGATACATCTGGAGAGACCACACTGTCCTCGGGAGATGACCACAATCGCCACCAAATTAACTGCAAGTAAGAGAGAAAAAACGTCATTCCGTGGCAACAGTTCGTAACCATATATTATAAAGAGACATTGGAAGATGTCACTGGATAACGACTATTAAAATGAAATGAACATAAAATGCGGAATTTGAACCAGCACAGAGAATTGTGGGGGAAAAAACGTAATAAGTCCTATAGCCTCTGAAGGATTAGAAAATGGATTTAATATTTCCAGTCCATTTGACTCTTTCTCAGAATTAAAGGGAGGGTGAATGTGTTGGATATTTAACTGTAGGTGAAAGCAATTGCAACACATTGTAGGGACATTGAAAACAAAAGACAGATAGCCTGTGGCAGAGGGATAGGCAAATCAAGGGGTTTTGTACTGAGACAACAAAAATATAGAAAATTGAACAAAAATAGAGGTTTAAGATAGAGGAAAAAAGCGACTGCTTAAATTTGTTAAGTCAATGTCGAGTCCTAAGGCATGTAATAAGCATAAATGGATGATGCGGTGCTGTTCTTCAGCTTGCACTAGTCTTCACTAAATCATTGCAGTAGCCTGGATATGTGAGCATGAGAAAAAAAGCTAATGGGATAAAATGTTTTGCAAATTAAGTTGCCATGGAAGAGTTTTCGGGAGTTAGGCATCATGGAGAACTGGATCAAGGAGTTACAGAGATATCCGTACTTTGGAATTAGAATAGAAGAACATCGAACATTACAGCACAGTACAGGCCCTTCGGCCCTCAATGTTGTGCTGAGCTATGTCCAATCCCAAGATCAAGCTATCCCACTCCCTATCATTCTGGTGTGCTCCATGTGCCTTTCTAATAACCGCTTAACAGTTCCTAAAGTGTCCGACTCCACTATCACAGCAAGCCACACGCCAACCACTCTCTGAGTGAAGAATCTTCCTCGGACATCCCTTCTATATCTCCCACCATGAACCTTATAGTTACGCCCCCTCGTAACAGCTACATCCACCCGAGGAAATAGATCCTGCACGTCCACTCTATCAATCTTTCTCATCACCTTACAAACCTCTATTAATTCAGAGAGGGGCAAAGGGAATGTGTGTGATAGGGAAAAGGGAAGATGAGGTGCTGCTCTTCCAGCTTGCACTAAGCTTCACTAGATCATACGCGCCCAGCTGATAACAGTTAAAGGCCAGAAGACATGAGGACAACGCCACCACCGTTGTTAGCAGTTGTGACCACAAGGGCAAATGTGAATCTAAGAGGACGAGTGCGGGGAGTCAAGAAGGAGATATTAGTGTGAGTGATGGGGAAAGGAAAATTGGACCAGCCAGTGCCGCGCCGACAGTTTTCAAAGAAAGGATCAACAGCAGGTCGGAGGCCAGAGGGTGGGTCACAAGTTGTGCGAGGAAAAATGACATTACTTGAAAAAATATCCGTCAAACCCGCTCTTGCAAAATGAATAGAGGATGGAAATGGGGATAAACAAAGTAATTTGAACATTGTGTCGAGTCCGAAATGAATTGAGGTGAGGAGGGAAGAGAATTAGCTGAGTAATTTCCTAAGTGTTTTGTACTTTATATCCATTCAAGGGCATATACATAATGTATTTTAAATGCAAACGGCTTTTCTGGATCCATGACCCACCAACTAGAATGTTATCAAATCCTGCAGTCAGAATCAACATGCAATGCTTCCCTCCACGCCCCCGCTCCCTCCTCGCCCCCCCCAACCCACCCTCCCCCCCGCACCCCCGCCACACACACACAAACACACACACACACACACACACACACACACACACACACACACACACACACACACACACGCTAAAGCCTGTCGATTACCTTGAACCAATGAAAGCTGTTTTATTCGCTTCTCTGATAACTATCAGTTTCAGTTCTTCAGTTAAAACCTCATTACTATGTACAGTTTAATTACATCTCGCAAAATCAACCTGGATTCAAGTTCATGTTTTTATTTTACATAAATTGATGACAATTCCTGTGAATAGTTATTCATTCGGTCAAAATTCCAGAACGTTTTTATTTTAACTTTGTTTATATTATCAGTGTTCTGATAGCCCATCCCTCTCTACCAGAATTAATCCCTTGAATATTTTTGCAACAGCGATTTTGATGACTACGTAGGTTGTTATCTTCCACAATTTAAAAACCACGTTTAAAGAAAATAGTCATCAGAAAATAATCGTTCAAGCTTTTCTATCCACTGGCTTCTATGCAATCCATGTCTTCCAGCAAAAGATATGCTTCTAAAGATGAATGCTCAGATCTTAGTAAGGCTTCCCAGACACTTCTAAACACTGTTTCACAGGCTATTGTAGAACTTCAATCCTTCCACAATAAATGATTCCTCTGCATATTGCTTAGTTATCAGTGCGATAACAAAAATATATTGTCAACACTTTACCTGGAACTGCGATGACTGCAAGTGCAGTGTAGAAAATAGCATATGCGGGACCTCTTGGTGGGTTATGCATTTTATGTCAGGAGTCGAGACGTCCGTTTGAGAATCTGCTGCGTTCTGTGCAAAATTCAATGCACCCATTTTTATATGTGTTGCCAGTCCGCCAGAGACACACTTAAATTAACTCATCGTTTATGTTAACTGCACTAATTGAACAATTTCATTTGGTTACATCACCTCTTTGATATTTACGGTCATTAAACAAATTGATATAATTACATCATCATCAATGTTAGTTACATTTATGAACACACCGAGCTCGATACAAAGGCAATAAAATAATCTATTTCAACAATTATTGCCATTATTTTCTCGTTTTAGTGTCCATCCAAAGGAATGAATAAAATATGATTTTCTGAACGTTATGGCAAAGTTGTATGCCATGTGTGGAGTTTGCACGTTCTCCCCACATCTATGAGGGTTTCCTCTGGGTGCTCCGGTTTCCTTTCATAGTCTGAAAGCTGTGCTGGTTAGGTGCACTGGTCATGCGAAATTCTTCATCAACGTCTCGAACAGGCGCCTGAGTGTGGCGACTAAGGGATTTTAAGACAAACGTCATTGTTGTGCTCATGTAAGCCGACTTGTGAATAATGAATGAACTTCAAACTTTAAGACTGCGATTGATCCAACCCAGCCCAGCGGACTTGTCTAACATAATACAGTTTATGATTCTCAACATTTCCTCCTTCGATATATTGGCATTCTCGAGAGTGTTCACACATCTCTCCCTGACCTCAACATCTATCATCTCCTTCTCAGTGTTGAATACACACACAAAGTACTTATGAAGGATCTCACCGAATTTTTGTGGCTACACACATAACTTTTCACCACTGTACATGACATTTTTCATTCTGTTCCTGGGTCATGGGCATCGCTAGCTGACCAGCATTTGTTGTGTCCGCCTAATTACCCTTGACAGAGGGCAATTGAATGTCAATCACATTGTCATGGCTCCTGAATCACATGCAGGCAAGGCCAGGTAAAGAAGGCAGATTTCTTCCCCTAAAGGACATCAGTGATCCAATTGGGTTTTCTTGACAAACGACAATGTTTTCAAGATCATCGGTAATTTTTTTTAATTCCAGATTTTTTGTTTATGAATTCAAATTCCGCCATCTATTGTAGCGCGATCCAAGAATGTGGTCCCAATACATTGGCTGAGTTTCTGGATTAATAGTCTAGCAATAATACTACCCAACTATTATTGCTCCCCCGTGCAACTAATCTGTTCTTGCTATCCCTTTGCTCATCTTGCATGCATTAAAAAAGTTGGAATTCCTCTTGTTCCTATTTGCTAAATACATTTCATGACCCCTTTTAGCCCTTCTGATTCCACGTTTAAGTTCCTTTCAATTTTCACTATACTCCTCACGGATCAGTTTTTAAATGCCTCGATCTACAGTTTATTTTGTTATCTCCTGTTAACAAATTTTACAACTTCCATTGTCATCCATCGGGTTTTAATATTACGACATCACATTTGAGACGGCAAATACAGAACGTGGCTTCGCATCTCATCCAGTATTTGGACCACGCCTGAGTTCAGGACTCACCGATTATTGACAACACGGAACACTTTGTGCAACAGGAGATACCCTAAATACATTAAGGGTAGGATGTTGAACGTGGGACTTCCAAATTCCTGAGTGTGCGTATGTGTGTGTGTGTGTGAGTGTGTGTGTGTGAGTGCGTGAGTGTGAGTGTGTGTGTGTGTGTGTGTGTGTGTGTGTGTGTGGGAGAGAGAGAGAGAGAGACAGAGCGAGAAAGAGAGGGAGAGAAACAGACAGAGCGAGACAGAGACTGACAAACAGATAAAGAGAGTCAGAGAGACAGAGACAGCTACGCACTGGGCCACTCTGATGGTCCTGCGAAATAATTGCTACTTTTTCCACTGTTGAAATCCACCAGCGAGCGTGGTGAACGGACAAATTAGTAATTTCTTCAGCTCCTCTCTGAACTTGTTCTGGGCCACCGCATAGATAAAGACATTGTTGCAGGAACTGAGAGACTGGAACATGTTGGTTGCCTCTTGAAGGATATAGTCAGGGCTATTGAAATCCAGGCTGGTGAGGTAACCCGCACCTGCGAGCCGTGCGTAGAGGAAATGTCCGACGTAGGTAGCCCATAGGAGAAGAAAACTGAGCGAGATGGCGAAGAGCAGGACAATGGACCTCCTGCGGTTTTCCATCTCTGGGTCTCCCTGGTTCTCGGTGCCCCGGAGTCTCCTGCGGGCTCTACTGGCCACTAAGATGTGTCTCACAGTCAGGGCGTTGAGTAGCAGGATGAGAAGGAACGGAAGAAGGGGAGTTAAGATTTTGTCCAGCCAGTCATAGGCCAGCCAGGCTGGCGATATGTAGAAGGCGACCTTCATATCGCAGAACCAGGGCACCCCATCCAGGATGTATAAAGGCCGGTAGACAAAGTAGTAAGGGAAGTTTTCCATACAGCTGAGGGCACAGACTATTCCTATAACCCACAATGCTGTTTTCTCGGTGCAGTATCTGGTCTTCAGGCTCTGACAGCAGATGGCGACGAAACGGTCGATGGTGAAAGCCACAGTCAACCAAACTGAACCATCCCGAGTGGCAAAGGCCAGCAAGGCGATGGCTCTACAGGCGGGGGTGGTGGATAGGACACTGTTAGAAAAGTAGATGCGACCGATCCGATTGAGGATGACGGCAGAAATGATGACCAGGAAATCACTCACGGCAATCGCCACCAGGTAGTAGGTGATGCACCGGGAGAGTCCACACCGCCCTCGGCATAAGATTACAATCGCCAACAAGTTGGCTGTGAGAGGTAAAAAAAAAGTGAAACGTTACAGAGCGGAATCTAAACACCAGTTACTGACTCATCCAATCAATTACCAAATCCGTCCTGATCTTACCCTGAGCCTCAGACTCCCGCAGTTGGTGTTCGTTCAATATCCAATGCTGAACTAAACATGTGTCATTGTAGAAAACATTGCAATCTGAGCTCGCCACAAACTCTGTATCCTGGTCAGCTCGTGGTTAGTTACCCAACTTCAGCTCATTCGGAATAATTACCACTGATGCCGTTGTTCATAACAGGCCCAGTACATTAATCAAGTCTATGCTCGCTGATCTTTACTGATTCCCAGTACAGCAGCGTCTCGTTTTTAATAATATCATCCTCCTCATCTTTCAATACCTTCATAGTATCTTCATTCTAGGTCCTTGTCGCTTCCTGCAGCTTACCTCCAACTCTGTCCCCTGATGTGTCCCTGATATTTATCCCGCCATAGTTGCATCTTTAGCTGTCGAGGCCCTAATATCTGGAACTTCAGCTCTCAACGGTTGTTTCTCGCCATCTCTCTTTAGGACTTCCATTGTAACCTAACTCTTTGATCAAATTTTGTATGAAATATCTACTTATGTCCTTCGGTTTTAAATGTCTTTGTGAAAGCTTCCCCCATAAGTACTGCAGTGGCTGAAAAAACAAGAGCAGCTTTACCTTTTCCACTGGCAATCAGAGATGAGTAATAATTGGCGGCATGGTGGCACAGTGGTTATCACTTCTTCCTCACAGTGACAGGAACCCGGGTTAAATTGCGAGGCACTGTGTGGAGTTTGTATGTTCTCCCCGTTTCTGCATGGGTTTCTCCTGGGCAGTCCTATTTCCTCCCACAGTCCAAAGATGTGAGTGTTAGGTTAATTGGCCATGCTAAATTGCCCCTTTGTGTCAGGGGTGCTAGCACTGTAATTGCGAGGGATTAAGGGGATAGGGCTGGGTGGGATTATGGTCGGTGGAGACTCGATGGGCCGAATGGCCTCCTTCTGATTCTTCGCTTCTAAATGTTGACCTTGCCACAGACACCCATAAAAATATCCAAACGAAAAATCAAATGTAGAAATTTATCAGCACAAGAAAAACGTGCATCACAGATTTAAACTCTTGAGTGTCCATTCATCCGATTGAAACCTTTCCTTAATTAAATCCTATGACTACATTAATACTGGAGGCTGTCCAGTAATAAATCATGGTATTGTAACTATTAAGTCATTGCAGCTGCCGCACTGCAAATTCTTGTGATCACGATATGATTTTTCTTTAATATCGGATTTCATCTAATTCAAAGAATGCAATGTAATAGTTAATTCACCAATAAATCACAGCATGAAAATACATGGTACTTCTCTGTTACGCGGTATTGTTCCAAAATTGCATTCAGAACACCAGAGAATTTTGCTACCTTTAATGAAACTCAGAGTTAAACAATATAGCAGATGCAAAGTCATCAATTATAGTTCAAATTAGGCTACCCAGTTAAATGCATTTCTACCTTTGTGCAGCATATTAAGTTGAATAATATCTTGGAATGTTCTATGACTCAATCAAGTAAAGCATAGAATTTACCATTATACGGTATAATATCAAATAAGGCACCTATATACATACGGCAGTACCCCGTTGGAGTCCCTTAAACTCATTAGTGCTAAATAGAATAATTAGCCCGTTCCTGAAAGAGAAGATACCCAAATTATTGTTTTTTTTTAAAAACGAAACAATGTAAATAACTTTTTTTTGAGATTTGTCTCTTACCAGGGACACCAATAGCAGCAAGAATAGGATAGTAAATGGCATAGAAGAGACCTTTCGCTGGCCCATGCATCGTCTCTCAGGAACTAAAGGGTTTTCAGAAGCTTAAAACTATTCTCTGCGACACATTCAAAGAGGCCCTCATTTATTCTGAATGAGAGTCTCTGGAGGGACAATTAGGTAACAACTTGCTCCTTCGTCACACTTCAGTAAACAAACAGATTAACTCACCATTTCATGTGTTCCACTTGCCATAACGGCAGCGTGGATAATTACATTTTGCATTTGGGCCGATTGAGGACAACAGATTTTGTGTTTTGCCTATCCCCACAAAACCATGGCTTTGTGTCCCCTCCAAGTGGAATGGATGGCGGTAGACACTGAACTGTGGTCCGATATTTAACCAAATATTGTCACTTCCAATCTCTGACACACTACCAACTATTGACTGTTTTCTGGTGCCAGATCAGCTCTTGCATTTGGTTTATTCATCAGTTCATAATGCTCCCAAAGTATTTCAGTGAACTATTACAAATCACGACCAGTTCACATGGGGGGAGGGGATCAATTCAGCTGGAGATAGTTCCATTTAAATTCTGGGCCATATGGAAACTGTGCAATGCTTCCTTTGTCCAGCTGAGCTACAAAGGCAGTGAAGGCCTCCAAATACTCGCGTTCGGAGTCTCTGATGTCGTCACATTTGTCAAATGGCCTCTTGTAAAATAAACACAAACACCATCAGATGAAAAAAATTCTGAAACCTGGATTAGAAATTTTATCACAAAGTGCACTGGGAACAGAGACACTGTCCATGTAATATATATAAAAAATAAATACACTGAAACGGGAATAGCTGTGACAGAACAGACCATAATTTGAACAGTGTCAGTCATAGTTTGATGCAAAATGAGACATGGTTAACGCAGTAGCAATTCAAATAGCGTTGCATGCAATAACAAATAGTCAGGGTTAATGCCGTAATTAACGTGTCAGCTAACTGGAATATAGACATGGTCCAATGCAATTATAACTGGGGCAGGGTCTGGAATATCGAGGTTTCAATAACCGTGGTAGGAAATTCCACGGGTAGGGGAAAATAGGCCAAAACATATCCAGAAACAGAAAATTAAAACAGGTTAAAATGAAGAGAATTGGAAATAGAGTCGTAAAAGAGAAGTTAACATGCAAAATCCGAATGAGAGGAAGACGCAGCTGAGACTTACAACAAGAATACGTAAAAAGCACAGAAAATTCAGAACCAATGGAAAGGGAAGAGGAGGAAAATTAAAAAAAACAATGAGTGTGATGCATAGATTTAAAAATCTGGTGAAATCGTAACTGAAGTGACTCAGAAATTCTGTAAAACGGCTTCTGTTTTAACTTCAATCAGATTTCCTTGATAGTTCGACAGTTTATGGTTTGACAACTGGCTGGTGAGGATTTACCATTCGGTCTTGTCTCATAAATAAATATACACTCTGTTCATCCTTCTGACAGTGTCAGTACTTCCCGCTGGAGATGCTGCCAGAGAGCATTGTGGTCCTACTTTCTTCCCTGTTATCCATTGAAAATTACCGACAAAGATCTGGCGGTAACACAGCCAGATGCAATCCCGAAACAGTATGTTCTCTCTGACCTACCATGTCTGCCCCTTGCTATTTGAAATATTTTCCTGCTTGTCATCCGTTGAGTCGGCAGTTACTCGGGAAATCTGTGTTTTTTATTCATTTGTGGGACATGGGAGTCACTGGCTGGCCAGCATTTATTGCCCATCCCTAGTTGCCCTTTAACTGAATGGCTTGCCTGGCCATTTCAGCGGGCAATTCAGAGTCAACCACATTGCTATTGCTCTGGAGTCACATGTACATCAGACCGGGTAAGGACGGCAGATGTCCTTCCCTAAACGCCATTTGTGAAACAGATCGTTTTTTTTTCTACAATCGAGGTTGGTTTCATGGTTATCAGTAGACTCTAAATTCCAGATTTTTTTTAAAATTCAAATTCTACCATCTGCCGGGTATTCAGAACATTAGCTGATTTTCTGGACTAATTTTCTAGCGACATTAGCACTAGGCCTCCCATCATGCGATTTTTGAAACGATTTCCTTCAATTCAGATGCACAGAAACAACGAACATTAAATGTTTATTCCCCCGTTTTCAGGATGTGTTGAGTGTTGGGGCCTCGAAAGTTTCCAAATGATTTGATGACAGGACCCAAGGTCTGCTGCTAAATCTACTAACCACCAATATATTTAGGAAAGTAAATGCCAAAGAGAATGTTAGGCGTTTACAAACAGAGATAGATGTGTTAAGTGAGTGGATACATACCCATTGAATGAAGTTTAACGTGAGCAAATGTGGCATAATTAATCTTGGCAGTAAAAAGTTGAAATAATTTAAACACCTAAATAGTGAGAGACTGCAGAGGTCTGAGATTCAGGGGGACCTGCGTGTCCTAGCGAATGAATGATAAACTGGAGTATACAAGCACAGCAAATAATGAGAATATTGTCGTTTATTGTGAGTTGGTGTCAATCAAAAAAGGGTGTTAATGCGTTAGTTGTGGAGGCCATGAGTGGGGTCACATCTGGCGTACTGTGCAGAAGATTGTCTCTGTAGCAATTTCACAACTGTGTTTATCACTGAGGGGCTTAGATTCGGTTTTCCTTCGGGGGTCCTTTTAGCTCAATTGGCTTCACAGTTGAATTGTGATGCAAAGCAGCACTTACAGCGTTCAATTCCCGTACTAGGTGAAGTAATTACTGAAGTTGCCGCCTTCTCAAACTTATCCCCTTGTTTTGGGTGTGGCGTGAACCTCAGGTTAAATCACCACCAGCCTGTAGTCATCTGGGACGATATCGACGTTACCTTTATTGTTTCTTTTTATCAATGTTAGAGCGCTGTCTCCGAAACATTACTGTGGGGTTTTTTGTATGGGACTCGCTACATACAGTGTAGCAGTGCGGGTTCCAAGGAACGGAAACATACCGCACTGTCAGTCATGAACATGCTGTCGTCCATCAGCTCGACAATCTTGGCAGTTTTATTCAATGTAGCTGAAAAGATGTCACTGATGTCGGTGTGTTTGTACAGTACAGAATGTGAAGCATGTACTGTGGATACTGCTGGAGACTCTGACTGTACCAGGGCACATAAGATTTGGAATCGCTTGTCTTTAATTTGGAGGTTATTGTGACGTTACTTTCTTTTTCAACTGTCTTTTCGGCAACCGGCTGCTCCACTGTGTCTTGGTAACTCCATTCTAACGTAAAATTATAGTAACAGTAAAAAACAATCAGTATCAGCCTCATTCTATTAATTCCAGCCTTCCGGACTACCTGGATCCACTGCAGAATGCTTACTGCCACAACAGGTCCACAGCAGACAGCATTTCCCTGCCCCTGTGCTTAACCCTGGAACACCTCGATAACACATTCACCTATCTCAGACTCCTATTCATTGACTACAACACAGCCTTCAACACTATTATTCCCACCAAACTCATCTCCAAACTCCATGTCCTGGGCCTCGGGATCTCCCTTTGCGGCTGGATCCTGAACTTCCTAACTCACAGACCATAAACAGTAACGATAGGCAACAACGCCTCCTCCACAATCATCTGCAACTCCACTGCCCCACAAGGCAGTGTTCTCAGCAGCTCTTTGTACACCTGTGTGGCCAAATTCCCCTCCAACATGATTTTCAAGTTTGCTGATGACACCACCGTAATGGGACGGATCTCAAACAATGACGAGACAGGGTACAGGAATGAGATAGAGAATCTGGTGAACTGGTGCAGCAACAATAATCTCTCCCTCAATGTCAACAAAACGAACGAGATTGTCATCGACTTCAGAAAGTGTAAAGAACATGCCACTGTCAACATCAATGGGAATGTAGGAAGTGTCGAGATCTTCAAGCTTTTAAGTGTCCAGATCACCAACAACCTGTGCTAGTTCCGCCCCCCCACCACACCCCCATGCCGACACTATAGTTAAGAAAGCCCACCGATGCCTCGACTTTCTCAGAAGAATAAGAAAATTTGGCATGTCAGCTACGACTCTTACCAACTTTTACAGATGCACCATAGAAAGCATTCTTTCTGGTTGTATCACAGCTTGATATGACTCCTGCTCTGCCCAACAAAACAAAAGGAACTGCAAAAGGATTTGAATGTAGCCCAATCCATCAGGCAAACCAGCCTCCCCTCCAGTGGCTCTGACTGCATTTCCCACTGCCTCGGCAAAGCAGCCAGCATAATTATGGACCTCACGCACCCCGAACATTCTCCCTTCCACGTTCACCCTTCAGGAAGAAGATACAAAAGTCTGAGGTCAGGTACCAACCTGCCAAGGAACAGCTTCTTCTCTGCTGCTGTCAGACTTTTGAATGGACACACCCTGCAATATGTTGATCTTTCTCTACAAGTTCGCTATGACTGTAACACTACATTCTGCATGGTCTCATTTCCTTCTCTATGAACGGTATGTTTTGTCTGTATAGCGCAAGAAACAATACTTTTCATTGTATGTTAATACATATAACAACATTAAATCAAATCAAAGTTTGAGATTTTTACCCTTTGAGCAACAGGAGATAGATTGGCGAAGGAACTCAGGAAAGCTTTAATAAGTTTTAGATACCTATTAAAGATGAGGCTGAGTTTAACTGGCACACTTTTGCTTTCCACTTCAGCCTTGGGTACATGTAGACACTCGATCACTTCCTTCTCTCCTTGTAACCCTGCTTCCCTCTGGACAGGAGTCATTTGCTGTGCAACTTGCTCAATGAAAGCTTCTGCTGCCGCATTCATTGCAAACAACAACCCACAGCGTGATCAATGAAGTTACTGCAATTTGATTGGCCTAAGTGAGGCTAATTCTTAGTTGGCTGAAGGGGTGCGTGATCAGCCTGTAACTGGACACAGTGGGCATCATAAATTTCAACTTGTTTTCTCGATGGTGTTGGTCATTTGCTGACGCTATTTCCCATTAATAGAGACATCATAGAGTCATAGAGTCATTGTACCCTGACCGGCCGTCTAAGGTGTCATTTACTCATGGAACTATCCTTGTCATTAAGAAATGTTTTGCTATCTATATCGCTATTTGTTCAGGATGGAATATATATAAATTATATGTACAATGGATAAAAATTAGAAATGCATATCTACAATTCCTTTCCAGAATGCTCACATCCCAATGATGAAGGAAGCAGTAAATGCTAAAATCCAGCTAGATTATCGAATTTGCTGCCTCAGAATTTAGAGACGGCGTTAGGGTTATGTGAAGTAGATTTACTGGTATGGAATCATAGATGTTGGACATCAAACATAGGCAATGACTAGATGTGCTAAGATTATTTTCATTTGAGCAAAAGACGATTGAGAGGAAATTCAGCACAACTGATGAAAATCATAAGTGGTTTAGATTGAGCAGATGAGAAACACATGCCTCAATTGGGACAAAACGTTTAATTAGGATGTCACTGTCGTAATCTGATTGAAAAAAGAGTGAGACTGGAGATGGCTCTTTTTAATGTACTTGAAATGATTTGCTCGGAAGAGTAGTCGAAACAGATTGAACAGTACCAACCGAAAATCGATTAATATATTCTAAAGGGACAAACTTGTTCCAATTTTGGGAGGGAAATGCAGAATCCGTAGCGAAATCGATAGATGTCTCAAAGAGCAGTATTAGTAACGTAGTTAATGAGACATTTCCTCAGAAGAGTACTAGTGTGATTCAGTTCAAAGGAAGTGGAAGTTTGCAACCTCCTTCTAACCACAATGAAACTCATCGGGTGCCAAAACAGGCCGCAGTCAGTTTTTGTATGAGAGAATCATTGAGTTCTATCACTGTGTCAAACTGATCTTGCGAATCCACAAATGTACAGTGCAGTGTCACTCAGCTGTAGAACAGTGACAGTTAAAGTTGATAATTTTGTGAATTTGTTTAGTTCAGAGGTGAACCGATTCCCGATATTTTTGGCTTTTCCCGAACTGCCACTGGCACTTCTCCACACAATCATCTCCGGGGCTTCGCCTGGATACTTTCGGTACCAGTACAGATCATACCGGCTTGCTGTTGTCGAATAGTTACATTCAGTTCGGAAAGTCTGTCCCATTTTCAGAATGACTGATGACCAATCTTGGGACACAGAATCTTGGCTGGTACCTAGTTGATAGATTGAAAGAACAGCTTCAAGTTAATGGTGAATTATTAAGAACGAATACTTTTGTTCAAAAGTTTGCAGCAGAACAGCCCGTGGACACTTACCGAATGCTAAGTAGGTGAGGGTAATTGAAAAGAAGAATTTGAAATGCATGATATCAAGCAATCCCAGTCACAATATATCTCTCCAATTTGATTTGACTATCAAGATTCTCTGCTTTGCAGGGAAGCCGATGGAGTGTCTTGTATCTTATACAGAGAAGGTCGCAGTAATATTTGCCAATGAGAAATCGAATGTGCCGGTTTAAACAAATCAGCAGCATCCAATAGCCGCCTCTGAAATGAATTAGCATATGAAAGGAAAGCGGGAGAGCAAGTTTGATTGGATGAAAATACAAGGCATGTTAATTAATCCCCGGGATGTTGTTCTCGCTGGTGTTTCCTCACTTATTTCAAAACAAAATCCCGAGAGGAAGACTTCAACCCGATGGACACATGGCTCTTATTAAATATTTGATACAATGCCCCAGCAGGATATTTAGTTTTATAGGGTAAATAAGGATAACCGATAAGTTGCATCTTGCCAGCACACGCATATCCAAAACCCAAAAATATTCCGCACGAATTCAACCCACACTCACTTTATATATATTGGTATGTTGAATGTATGTTGGTATGTATGTTGGTAAATTGACACTTGACCCTCGTTTATTATGGAAGTGAAACATTCAGGTGTATAACTTCTACCATTTACTGCAGTAGATCCGCAGTGAGTCTCGATTCTCTCATCTGTCATCTGCTTTTCCTTTTTCTTCGTGATGAAGAACGATTAAAAAAATCTGTGAAATGTGTGCCATTTCCTTTAGTTCACTTACATTATCACTTATGTCTGTCTTTTTGAGCACGCACTACTACCAGGTATTTCAGATAGTGATTAACCATATTAGTCTCCAACTATAAACCCATTGAATTCTGTGTAGACTGATCGAGATGCGAATATCTGCCCGCTGTCAAAATCGAACTTCCTTGTCAGTGCGTCAAAGAAAAGCGTTTCTTATTTCAGAGAAAGCATTTGAGGATGAAGTCAGAGCAATGATAATATGCCTTTAACATAAAGGTTCGCAAAAGTGTTGAGCAACAAACTGTAAACAAGCAGTTTTCCATTAACAAGTGGCAAATATTCAGACGAGAACTTTGAAGGCCGAAGTGGAGAAGGGTTCCATGTGAACAGCAGTTGAACATGGGTCAGTCGGTCCTAAGACATGAAAAAGATTAATGAATGTTTCTACCCGGTTTCAAACCGGGGACTTTTCGCGTGTCAGGCGAACGTGATAACCACTACACTACAGAAACAGGTTGATATGAAAGCTGGAGCAAGCCTGCCTTTCTGCAATGTTCAACTACGCTGTGTTGCTGCTGGTTCCGATGGTCAGACTGAGAGCCCATGTCACTTAACTCAGGAAGACACCGTTACTTTCAATCTTATTGTACGACCTAACCCGAACATCAATATTTAGAAGTATTCGTGTCGCAAATATCTAAGGGAGCAATGATTTCTACCCATTTTTTATCCCATGATTCTCATCTTCCTTCGAATAAGGTAACCGCGACACTGAATTCGCATGAGGTTCAGCAATGAACTTACATCATGTACACTTCGCTCATGCTTAATGAGAACGACCCAACAATGCTTCTGCCCGGTTTCGGACCCCAGATCTTATGCTTGTGAGATGAACGTGACAACCACTACACTAAAGGAATAGCTGATACCTGTATTGCAGTATCACCTGTACCTGTCTTTTTGAGCACACAATACTATGAGACATGTTTCAGGTGGTGATTAACTATGTTAGCCTGCACCGATTAACCCATTAAAGTCTGTTGTAGATTGAGCGAAATGCTAATGTGCGCACGTTGTCAAAATAGCAATGTTTCTTCCCTGTCAGTGCGTCAAAATATTCAATATTTATTTTACAGGAAGCATTTGAGGCCGACGTCAAGCAAAGATAATATGAATCGGGATTCGGATAATGTCCAGCAACAGACTGAAATCATGCAGATTTTTCTCAGCCGAAATGAAAAACCTTAATGCATTCTTCTGCCCAGTTTGGGACCGGGGTCCTTTACAGGCACTACACTCCAGAAATAAATGGCAGCATATCGCCGCTAGTCGGCCTGACTACAATACTCAACTCCACTGCGTTGCTGCAGGTTGGCATGGTCAGAATGAGAACCCATGCCACTTAGTACAAGAACACATTCGTTCCGTTCAAACTGATGCATCAGCTTATGTTGTAATTCCAAATTTAAAAGCGTTCCTCCAGCAAATGTCTCAGGGAATTCAATGAGTTAAAGCTCAATTGTTTTAGTTCAGAGGTCAGAAGATGTTGAGTAATATTCTGCCCGATGATGACAGGTTCATTCTTGCCCAGCTCACAGCTCCTTTGTCTTACATTTCATCCAATCAGCTCCGAGTATCTTCATTCTCCAATTCATGACGTCAGAGAGAGGAGCAGGAACCATTTGAATCTGATCTCAGAACAATGAGCTGTACAGAAGAACATCAGAGAATAGGGAAGAGGAGTTGCAATAGACCATTTGCTCCTTCATTAGGGCCGGTTCTGCCATTCAGTAAAACAATTGTTTATCTCTCTCACAGTAAGAAGTCTCACAACATTAGGTTAAAGTCCAGGAGGTTTACTTTGTAGAACGAGCTTTCGGAGTACTGTTCCTTAATGAGGCGAATTGAGTTTAAAAACAGGGCACATTTAAACACGGACTCAATTGCAAAATTATGGTTGGAATGCGAGTCTTAACAGGGAATCAAGTCTTTACAGGTACATACAATGCGATGGAGAGGGGGATAATGACATGTTAAACGGTGTGAATTGTCGCTAACCAGGCCAATTAGTAGGATTTTGCAAGCCCAGGCCAAATTGTGGGGGTTAGACGTCGTGTAACATGAACCCAAGGTCCTGGTTGAAAGGTTCTCATGTGTATGGAATTTGGCTATCAGTTTCTGCTCAGCCATTCTACGTTGTCGTGCGTCTTGAAGGCCGCCTTGGAGAACGCTTACCCGAAGACCAGTGGCTGAATGCCCGTGACCGCTAAAGTGTTCCCCAGCATGAAGGGAATACTCTTGCCTGGTGATTGTCGAGTGATGTTGATTCATCTGTTGTGGTAGCGTCTGCATGGCCTCGGCGATGTACCATGCTTCAGGACATCCTTTCCTGCAGCGCGTGAAGTAGACAATTTTGGCCGAGTTGCATGTGTATGTACCGTCTACCTTGTGCATTCTGTTCTCACCTGTGATGTTGGCATCCACGTCGATGATTCAACACGTCTTGCAGAGGTGGCAGCAGCAGGCTTGTGTGGGGTGTGGTGTTCACTGCTCTCTTGAAGGCTGGTTAGTTTTCTATGAACAATGGTCTGTATGTGGTTGCTTTGTTATTTGAAGGCGAGGGGTGGGGTCATTGAGATGGCCTCCGCGAGATATTCGTCTTCATCAATGATATGCTGAAGGTCTCCGAAGAAGATGTCATAGCTTCTCCACCGCGAACAAGGTGTCTTGTTGTCTGCACTCTGGGGACGTAGTGGAGGAGGAAGGGCACTCTGTCGGCCATGTCCCATATTAGTCTTCTGCTGTGGCTGTCGATCGATGAGTCAAGCGCAACATCTTGTTCTTAATCGGTCGTCTGTCAAAAGCGACACAGCACACACTCCTGCATTCAACGGGAGCTGGTGGAGTTCAGCTTCAAAAACTAAAAACAATTGCGGTAGTGGTGGGATTCGAACCCACGTCTCAGAAGAGACCAGCGCCCAAATATAGTGTCTTAGACCACTCGGCCGCGCTTCCATATAGAGAAGGGTGGCAATCATTTCGTTTAATTGCATTGGCACTGAAATACATCAAAATCCGCGAAGTTGGAATGAGTCATGACGAAATGGTTACCGAATCAGATGATCCTGAAATGTGCAACAAAAATCATCTCCAGTCAGAAACACAATGAGCTGCAGTGAAGGGCCGTCTCCATTTAAACTGTCCTTAACCTCGTCTGGTTCCCAGAAAGGGCAATATAACTTCCTGTTGAATTTGTTCAGGGTCTTCACTTCAGAAAGGACAGGACACAAGGCGAGACTGAGATTTGTGTTTTCTCCCTGGAAATAACTGATATTTGTTTTCATGGATTGCAGAAGAGCAATAAATCTTCATTTGCTGACATGCAATCAAAACCGCAGTGAAAGTGTCAAACTCTAGCCGCCAGACCAGCAGATTACAGCGTGTTTTACGATTTGCTTTGCCCACGATCCTTTTGTTATTTTAGTTTCCAGGCCATACCACTTTCACTACAAACTTCTCCTGCAAAATGACACATTCCGTTTCAATACCAAAGAAGTGTTTAGCCAATTACGGCAATAATTCTACGACAGTTATCGTGTCCGCCTCCCACGGCATGAAACTGGGAAGATTTTTTTTCCAAGTCCTTTTCAGTGCAGAGTGAGGGAAAATTATTCATACATTTACAATTTTTAACCAGTCCGATGGGATTTCCCTACATTTTCTGATTTTAAGATCGGGGCCACTCCTTAAAACGGGCAGAAGGTGAGGCTCGGTACGGAAAACAAGGGAGGATTTATGATTTGACACAAGGAATGGTGAACAAGGCAACATTGAGCTGTTGATTGCAGAACTCGGGTGTTCCAATGGTGTAAAGTCATGGTTCTCACGACCATGGGTTCGATGGCAGGTGACAGAAGCGGAGCATTTTGTTTTAATGAGAATCCTGGCCATTGTGTGACGGACAAGAATTTAGATAATGGCTGAAATGATCATGATCCGCTGATTGGGAAAGTCACTGTAAGCTTCCCTGTTGGTCTAGTGGTTAGGATTCGGCACATTCATCACTGTGGACTGAATTCAATCATCGGTCAGAGAGTAACTCGTTTGTATTGCTGTCTGAACTGACACCTTAAAATGGAATTCCGCATTGAATTAAACTAAGTCTGGCGGCGCCTGTGGTGTGAGAAATCGAGTTAATCTTCCAGCTGGATGGCCTTCCATCAGAGCTGGAAAACGCAGAAATATTAGAGATGGAAAACAAGTGCTTGGCTGTGATTCCAAAATGTTGTGATAGGCTTGGGGGGCTAAATGTTCTATCCCCAATCCCAATTATTTTCTAAATCGCTGCGGGTGCCACTTATAAGAACATAAGAAATAAGAGCAGGAGTAGGCCATCTCGCCCTTTGAGCCCTCCCCGCCATTCAATAAAATCATGGCTGATCTGAAGTGGATCAGTTCCACTTTCCTGCTTTCTCCCCATAACCTTTAATTTCCCTGTCTATCAGAAACCTATCTACCCGTAACTTAAATATGTTCAGCGAGGTAGCCTCCACCACTTCGACGGGCAGGGAATTCCAGAGATTCACCATCCTTTGAGTGAAGAAGTTCCTCCTCAACTCCGATCTAAACTGCCCCCCCCCCCCCTTATGTTGAGGCTGTGTCCTCTAGTCCTGCTATCCTTTCTAAGCGGGAAGAATCTCTCGACCTCAAGCAATAGTCATAATCCGTTTCCTGTTGTAGTGTTGTCGAGTGGTCTAAGTCGCTGAACTTAGGTTGCAGTCTCTGAGAAAACATGGGTTGAAATCTCACCACTGCCAAAAGAGGACAGCTTGTCCGTCTGTTCACCGAGTAGCATTTTGTGAAGAAGAAAGACGAGAGGAATACAAGTTGCAGGATGACCTCTGAGGGCCGAATGTTCCCCTTTGTTATTGTAACTATTCAATGGTTTTATATGAGTAACACCAACACAGTAACATCTGTTGTAACATCGACTAAGGCGCTGGATTTGAAATTGCTGTTTTCTCACGAACATTAGAACCTCACCCACTGCGCTGCTCAGCATTTATTCCTTTAGGTGACTGCAGAATTAATTATTCGTTCAACACAATCAAACCCTTCCAAATATTCTAGCCTGTTTTTCCTGCTTCATTTCCACATTCCTTCATTTATGTTCATCAGCGATAATTTACTAAACTCCAGCCAGAAATGGAACAAAACTGAACCCAGTTAGTGGTATCGTTGATTTATGAATATTTGCGTCTCCTCAGGCCTCTGTCTCTCTCGATGTCTGTGTTTATTGCTCTGCGCATCAATGTGATTCTGTTCTAAGAAGGAGTGAACACATTTTTACATCACAAACTGCGTCCACTTATTCATACACTTCAATGGCAAATGGTACAGAAAATAACAACATGTTTGAAAATTGCGAGAAAGATTGACTGATTCTGGCTTTTTTTGACTGGATACTGCTTATTGACTCAGTGTCGGTATGTTACAGAGGATGATTGGCATTTTCACTGATCAACATTTAAACAGATAGTAGATTCACTCGGTGTGATGGTGGGTTCCAGTTCTATCTCTGCAATCACAGCATCAATTTCTATCAGTTACTGTGAACCCAATGTTTCAAATAGTTTGGAAATATAACGAAACATGATCTAATACCTCTTGTGTTATTTGAAATTAATATTCATAGATCTATTTGCATGTCAACTTACTGAATAACAGCGAGACTGGCAAAGCTTGAACAAGGTTTCTTTGTTACAGAAGACACAAAATATATCTATGTCGGGACTTGATGGATTGAGTTATAGGGCGAGGGTAAATACTCTGGGACTGTTTTTTCTGGAGCGTATGGAACTGAGGAGTGATCTTATAGAGGTCTATAAAAAATGAGGGGCATAGACAAGGTAGATAGTCAATATATTTTCCCAAAGATAGGGGAATAGAGGAAATCTGTGCGGCTTATGGTTCTCTCAAATCTCAAGCCTTTCCTGAATAATTTTGTTACAATAATACAGCAGCAGTTTAAATTCAGGGCTTTCGTTGCCTGGATTGAATTCAATTCAATCTGTCTCGATGTTGTGCAAATTGTTATAACTCGAAGATGTTACTGGTTTGAATAGTATTACATCGGATTCTGAAACTTAACTCTGTTTTCTCTTCATATTTGCTGCCGACTTGCTCATAGAGCCATAGAAGTTTACAGCATGGTAGCAGGCCATTCTGCCCAATTTGTCCATGCTGCTCGTTTCTTAAAAAAACCCAAAGATAATCCCAATTGCCCGCATTTGGCCCATATCGTTCTATACCCATCATACCAATGTATCTATCTAAATGCTTTTTTAAAAGATAAAATTGTACGCACCTCTACTACTACCTCTGGCACCTTCTGTGTGAACAAAATGCCCCTCTGGACACTTTTGTATCTTTCCATTCTCACCTTAAACCTATGCCCTTAGTTTTAGACTCCCCAACCTTTGGGAAAATATATTGACTATCTGCCTTGTCTATGCCCCTCATTATTTTATAGACCTCCATAAGATCACCCCTCAGTTTCATACGCTCCAGAGAAAACAGTCCCAGTCTATTTAGCCTCACCTTGTAACTCAATCCATCAAGTCCCGGTAGCACCCCAGTAAATCTTTTCTGCACTCTTTCTAGTTTAATAATATCCTTTCTATAATAGGGTGACGAGAATTGCACACAGCATTCCAAGTGTGGCCTTACCAATATCTTGTACAACTTCAACAAGACGTCCCAACCTGCTGAGAACTCCTGGAGCTTTCTGTTTTTATCAAAACATAAATTACTGGTTTTTTTTCATACAAATAAACGCAATAAATAGGAGCAGGAATAGACTACTCGGCCTATTGAGCCTGTTCCACCATTCAATGACATCATGGCCGACCTTGGGCTTCAACTCCATTTTCCCGCTAGCTCCCTATATCCCTTAATTCCCCGACAGACAATAAATCTTTCCATCACATTCTGAAATGTGTTCAGTGATGGAGCATCCACAACCCTCTTTGGGAGAGAGTTTCAAAGATTCACAGGACTTTGCGTGAAGTATATTCCCCTGATCTCATAGAATCACTGCACTGCTGAAGCAGGCCATACAGCCCGTCTGACTCCGCAACGACTATCAGACTGACCACCCCATCAAGGTACCATTTCCGCAGCCCCATACATCCATCCTGCTAATCCCCCTAACCTGCACATCTTTGGACACTAAGGGGAAATTTGCCATGGCCAATCGACCTAACCTGAACATATTTGAGCTGTGGGAGAAAACCGGAGCACCCGGAAGAAACCTACGCATACACGGGGAGAATGTGCAAACACCACACTGCCCTAAACGTTCCTTTTGCTGATACTGTTTTTGATTCCCGCCCAGTGGAAACAATCTCTCAGCGTCCACTCTCTTGATCCCATTTAGAATGGCGCAGGTTTTTATAAGATCACCTCTCATTCCTCTAAACGCAAGAGAATTTCAGCCGAATTTACTCAATGCCTCATCACAGCATAAAGCTGTCCTCTCGGGGCAAACTAGTGACCCTTCACTGCACTGTTTGCAATGCAAAAACATGTCTTCTTAAATATAGAGACCAGCGTTGCGCAGAATTTTCCGCATGGGGTCTCAACAAATCCTATCAACTGTAGTAATACCCTATTTATTGTTGTACTCCAATCTTTTGGTAAGAAAGGCCAAAATGCCATTTCCCTTTCTAACTGATTGCTAACAAACGAACTTCCTTGTACAAACAAACACTACCATCAGCTTTTCGAACATGCCCTGTTTTTGCTATTTTCATGATCAAGGGAATAATTAATCACTTTCCAAAAGTGCGCTGGAAATATCAACTCACATGAGACCCGCCTTCACCTATTTTGAACTCCACATTAGACATTAAGAAACTAAACGCACCAGCGAGAATTATGCAGGCTATAGGCTCCAGCGAGAGTCGAACTCGCGACCCCTGGTTTACGACACCAGTGCTCTAACCACTGAGCTAAGAAGCCAGCTGCTGTTAGCTGCATACGGCGAGGTTATCATAATCAGATAAACAAGGAACATGCTGAATTTACAGATGGGTGATATTGAGTGGATGTGCGAGCAATTGAGATGGGCAGGAAGTTAAAAGATGCGATGTGAAAGCGGCAGAATTTAAGGAGTGTCAACCACTTTCAGTGCCTGCCATGTGTCTGCTTTGCGAATTTTCTTCAGAGCTTACTGTTGATTTCATACCTCTGATTTTTCCAGATCCGATACAAGTTCATCCCGCAGGATGATTTACTTTGTTACTCAAAGCCTCGCTGCGTTTTACATTTAATAAAGAATTCAATAAAAATGTGTTCCCTCCTTGGCTAGAAACCAAACCCGGGTCACGGTGGCGAATCCTGAACACGAGCATCCCAAGAAAGCTGATGCGAGGGATTTGCAATTAATTGAACATTTCTCTACTCATTCCGGTTCAGGTCACTTTTGCAACAAACACTGTACAACATTCAGTCTGTCATCTTGTATCCAATTACAGCAAAAACACGTTCTTCTCCCCTTTTTTTCGGACCCTTTTGCCCTCTGGTATGGAACAACTTCTACTTTCAAAATGTTCTGATTTTTTAACCGTTTCCCATGGAGCCCGAGCCCTTTGGGGAAAGCATTGACTCTAAACCACCAGACCTCACGGGCTCCAGCATCACCAGCTCAATAAGATCAAGGGAAAATAATGTGAATGCCGGGATTTGAAATACAAAAAGAAAATGCTGGAGAAACTCAGCAGGGCAGACAGAATCTGTGGAAGAACGTTTCAACCTTGACTCTGTTCTCTTTCTGTAGATGCTGTCTGAACTGCTTCTCCAGCATTTGCTGTTTCAGCATCGCCAGCTCAACGTTGCCATGTCCACCATTCCTTATGACAATTAACCATCCTGCCTGGCTCTCTAGCACAGACCTTCCTTCTTGAGAATTTTTGCCGAGTGGTTCCTAAGTTTCGAATCAGAAGCTGTTGAAAATTTTTCAAAGCTCAGTTAATGTTGGTGGCAAATCTTCAAATCCGAATGGCTTCGAAATTCAAAGTAATTGGAGACGGATGCTATACTTACGGTTATACGGCAATGGCCGTACTTGAAGCAAGGTCGGATTCATAAGAACATAAGAAATAGGAGCAGGAGTAGGCCATCTAGCCCTTCGAGCCTGCCCCGCCATTCAATAAGATCATGGCTGATCTGAAGTGGATCAGTTCCACTTTCCTGCTTTCTCCCCATAATCCTTAATTCCCTTGTCTGTCAAAAACCTGTCTACCCGTGTCTTAAATATATTTAGCAAGATAGCCTCCACCACTTCAACGGGCAGAGAATTCCAGAGACTCACCACCCTTTGAGTGAAGAAGTTCCTCCTCAACTCCGATCTAAACTGCACCCCCCCCACACCTTATCTTGAGGCTGTGCCCTCCAGTCCTGCTATCCTTTCTAAGCGGGAAGAATCTCTCTACCTCTACCCTATCCATCCCCTTCATTATTTTATACGTCTCTATAAGATCCCCTCTCATCCTTCTAAACTCCAGCGAGTACAGACCCAGCCTCTCTTCATAGTCCAACCCCCTCATCTCCGGTATCAGCCTAGTGAACCTCCTCTGCACTCCCTCCAAGCCTGAAATATCCTTGTGCAAGTGCGGCGACCAAAACTGCACACAGTACTCCAGCTGCGGCCTGACCAGTACCCAGTACAGTCGCAGCAAGACCTCCCTGCTTTTATATTCTAACCCCCTCGCTATGAAGGCCAGCATCCCATTAGCCTTCTTGATCACCTGCTGCACCTGCAGACTGGATTTTTGCGACTCATGCACAAGGACCCCCAGGTCCCTCTGCACCGTAGCATGCTGCAGCTTTTCACCCTTTAAATAGTAATTCCTCCTACTATTGTTTCTGCCAAAGTGGATAACCTCACACTTGCTAACATTATACTCCATCTGCCAGGTCCTCGCCCACTCACTCAGCCTATCCAGATCCCTCTGCAGACTTTCCACACCCTCCACGCAATTTGATTTTCTACTCATCTTCGTGTCATCAGCAAATTTCGTCACCCTACACTCAGCCCCCTCCTCCAGATCATCTATATAAATGGTAAATAGCTGAGGCCCCAGCACCGATCCCTGCGGCACTCCACTAGTCACCAACGGCCAATCAGAATAGCACCCATTGATACCAACTCTCTGCCTCCTATTAGACAACCAATCCTCTATCCACGCTAACATCTTACCCCCAACTCCATGCCCCCTAACCTTCTGACAATTAACATTCCTTTAATTTCTCCACATTCCTGGTGGAGAAATTAAACTGGTTCCACAAGCCGGTCTCTTGTCCACATCAATTTATATCCAGATTGCCCCTGCTTCTTCCTCCTGCTAAAACCAGCATTGATGCATTCCACTGTTGTTTTTGTTGACTTGAAAAGCGAAATGTATTGCATGACCTTAAAATAAATTAACATTTGGCAGTGGTGTGTTTCGAGCACACTCTCCTGCAGTTATTGCTATGCTGAATTTAGTGATATAAACTTGTCATCACCGCTACCACAGGAAACAATTGACGTCATATCTGGTGCTGCCAGGAAACTGAATAAATGGAGTAAGACAAAGTCATAAATCTCATTCAGCCTCCTCCACCATTTAATAAGATCATGAAAAAATAAAGTCACCTTAGTCCCAACTGAACATATGTTGTTACTTATTCATCTGATAATAAAAGGAAAATGCTGCGGATGCTGAAAATCTGAAATTAAAAACAAAAAGTGCTGGATCAACTGAAGCAGTCTGGAGAAAACAGAGTGAACGTTTCAAATCTAAACAATTATCCTCCAGGGATATTCATCTTATTTGTTTCCCTTTGGATTAAGATGTTATACAAAGGTAAACGGAACAGTTTAAAAGTTGTGGACATTTTTTATTAGGTAGCTGAAAGTGCTCGAAGAGCCGAAAGGCCCAATTCTGACCATATTTCCCATATTCTAATTAGTGCGGACAAGGCGATGGTTATGGTGATGTGAATGTGTCAGCGTGGCTGGACGAGCTAAGGTATAATTTCAGTTTCTAGTGCCTGTGGCGATTCTGCTTCAGTTCCTGCCTCTGACAAATTTCCAGCTGGTTTTCTCTTTGAGGCGTGCTTGTATCTCCTGAGGCCTCTATCACTCTTTGTGTGTGACTCAGCTCACCGATGTGAACACGTTTATCTTTTTCCAACACAAACCTGTTTCACATTAGGTCAAAAGGTCATGTCAAAATGTTTCGGACAAAAGTAGTTAAGGTGAAAGATGTAAGATGCGTTTGTTATGCTTAGAAGGAGCTGCAACAAAAAATGTGAATGATGTTAATGGTGATTCTCAGGAGTGCATTGTAAGCTTGGCGATTTTGCAGGTCGAGTATCTTTTACATTTTCAAATCAGAACAATATGAGATGCCAATTGGGAAAGCGCATTTACTGTCCGCTTATTCTCGGACTTGAAGGAGTGCTGGCGAAACTTGCCCGGCCAGCTCAGTCGGTAGAGCATAAGACTTTTAATCTTAGGGTCGTGGGTTCGAGCCCCACGTTGGGCACCTTTATTTTAAAACGTTGCTGTTTCCCTGAGTGAGCTCCAGCTCTCCATTTCTCCGACAGTGCCACTGCTGAAAATGATTTTTTCTCCATGCCGCTTTGTTAATCCCTCAGTTATTATTTTCTGAATGAAATGTGCCCCCATCCTTTGGAAGTCGGAGAGTTTAGTGCTTAATTCAATAAGAAGCTTTTTTTCAAATCATTTAGCATCAGATTTGGACCCAGATCTGGGAAATACTTGTGTCAGTGGGAAAAATAAAATCTATCCCATTATTAGCGGGATTTTATCTTGTATCATCATTTCTATCGTCAAGCTTCCCAACCTATCATTGCCCTTTTCCTGTTCTTGATTTTCTGAGCATGACATTTCGAATTCAACGCAAAATGGTACAATTCCGTGATTTTCACACAACAAAGTAAATAACAGTTGTTGCACAACAATAAATTTTCGTCACGGGCATTCGGCCTCTGACCTTCGGGTCAGCATTCTCCAAGGCGGCCTTCACGACACACGACAGCGCAGAGTAGCAGAGCAGAGACTGATAGCCAAGTTCCGCACACATGAGGACGGCCTCAACCGGAATTCTGGGTTCATGTCGCACTATCTGTAACCCGCATGACTTGCCTGGGTTTGCAAAACCTCATTTACTGTACTGTCTGGAGACAATACACATCTCTTTAACCTGTGATCAGTGCTCCTTCCACTCACATTGTCGGCCACTTTAAGACTCGAATAGCAGGTTAGGTGTAAAGATTCGCATTCTAATCAGTAATCTCTAAACTGTCTGTGCTGTTATATGCTCTGTCTGAGGCCAGAACTCTCCATCCACCTGACGATGAGGGAAACCTCGAAAGCTTGTGAGTTTACTATCAAATAAATCGGTTGGACTTAAACCTGGTGTTGTCAGACTTCTTACTTTGTTCAGCCCGTTCAGAGTACAGTTAAGAATCAACCAAATTCCGATGGATTTGGAGTCACCTGTCGGTCAGACCATTTAAGGATAGTGGTTTGCCCTCTGCAGCTTTTCCAGTGCTATCACATTACTCCTGCAAGGTGAGTTTCAGAACTCCACAAAATACACCAGCTATTGCCTAACCAACAGTTTATATCGTTACAACATCAGCTCCATTCTCTCATAAACTCTTTGCCTCGGCTAAAAATGGCAAGCATACCACATGCCTTTATCAACCTCTTTAACCACCTGCCCTGCTGCATATCCACAACAGAGCCCCTCGGAGCTTCACAGGATCCTTCTGGTCATGGTGTATTCCCTTGCCTGCTTTGTCCTGCTCGAATACATCATTTCACATTGATCCAGATCGAATTCAATTTGCCACTGATTAGCCCATCTCACCAGCTCATCTATATTGTCCTGTGACTGGACTCTATCCTCCTGTCAATTTATCGCCTCACAAATGTTTGTATCCCCAGTAACTCACCGATCAAGTTCCCACTTTCAAGTCTAAATCATTCATATAAATAACAGATGCAAGGACCCCAAAACCGATCCCCATCGGACCCCACTGTACTAACGCTTCCAGTTTGAAAAAAACTTATTAACCGCTTTATGCTCTTGTTCTGCTACATTAATGGACCGCTGTACATGCACTCCACGTTTCCTCGGAAATTCCAAGGGTTCTGTGTCTATCATGTTTTCCCTTGGTCTTGGTTGTTCTGCCTGAGTGCATCACCTCAAACTGACAGGATCGAATTCCGTTTGCGATAGATCAGCTCAGCTGGCCAGCCCGTCTATATCCTCCAGAGAACCAAAGCTATCCTCCTCCCTATTTACCAGTTGAAGCAGGGAACGGGTTAACGAACTTTGTAATACTTAGAGATTTGTAAAAAAAACTGTAAAACCTGTTTTCGTGTATCCAAGAACAGATAGGAGAACAGAGACACCAGTTATGATTTTCCCAGCTCATTGTATTCAGGAATGTGGCTAACGCAGGCAGTATCAATTTTGTGTCTTTTAATATTGTGTTACATGCATGCCTTTTGTGATCGGATAACAATAAATTCGTACATATCTATTACATACTACCGACATAAATCCTTACCATATACATTGCAATACAGGTACCTTCGAATAAAAAATTGTTATGCAGGTTCCTGTACCCTTGGATGTCATTTGACATGTTTCTGCAAAACCTTATTAAATGCCTTCTGGAAATCTAAGTACATTATATCCCTTCACCCACAGCACATGTAACTCCTTCAAGGAACTCCAATACATTGGTTACATGTGATTTTCGTTTCGCAATACCATGCTGACTCTGCCTAATTACCTTGAACTGTGCCCTGCTATAACATCTTTAATAATCTCTTCAACCATTTTTCCTCCGACTGATATAATGCTAACTGTCCTACGGCTTACCTGCTATTCAAAAAAAAAGTCACATTTGCGATCTTTACTCCAATAGGATTTTCTTCGAAACTCGAGAGTTTTGAGAAATTGGAAACAATCAACAATCTGATCAGCCACTTCTTTAAGAACCAGCCAGTGAGAGCCATTCAGACCCCCGGAATTTGTCAGCCCACAGAACCAACAATTTGCTCAATAACATTTGCTGCTTATGCTGACTTTCCTGAGTTCTTCCTCCCTTCCACTTCCTGATTTACAGCTATTTCTCGGATATTACTTGTGCCCACTGAAATGAAGCCCAGTGTAAATACCTCTTTTAGTAATCTGCCACAGCCCAACTTTCCATTACCGATTTCCCAGATGCACTTCTATTGGGCCATCGCTCACGTTGTTAATTCTATTCTCAGTTAAATCTCTAGAGAAATTCTTACTTTTCATGCTAAAGTTAATGGTTAGCTGTCACTGATACTCCAGTGTTTTTTTCTCTTTTCTATAATTTTGCCGTCCTTTTAAATGCTTTATATCTTTTCCAATCTTCTGATGTGCTATTCACCTTTGCACAAGTTTGATTTTGTTTTCTTCAATTTAATGTTGTCTTTAACTTTTTTTGATGATCTCTGAGATTCGGTCCCTGTCTGAATTTTTACTTTCTAATTGGAATATATCTATTTTGTATTCTGAAGTGTCTATTCAAATGTCTTTCATTGAACCTCTTCTGATTTATCCTTTAAAGACATTTTATTGTTCTCTCTCGCGAGTTCCACTTTCATGCCCCCATAGTTACCCTTATTTAAGTTTAAAATAATAGTCTTTTCTCCCTCAAACTAAAAGCAAAATTCAATCTTATTATTATGATATCTGCAAATCAACAGTGCCTTCATCAAAAGTTTCAATGAATCCTATCCCATTGCACAATATCAAGTCTAGTATAACTTACTCACTTGTTGGTTGCAAAACGTATACTTCTATGAAAAAACCCAGGGGAAAAAGATATATATTATGTCCTCATTTATGCTACGTTTACCCATCTGATTTTTGCTTTCCATATGTAGATTAAAATCATCCATGATTATTGCCGTACCATTCTGACAAGAACACATTATCTCTTGCTTTATATTCTGTCCTACCATATAGCCGCAGTTAGGGCCCACAAATGACTTATTACTTTTATCACTTCTTACCCCAACTCAAACTGCCTCCACATCATGCTTTCCTGATCTTAGGTCATTCCGCTCTAATGTCATCATTAATTATCAGAGACACACAACATAGAGAAAGAAGATATTGCAGAAGCCAGGAGACATTTGGAACACAATAGACATTGAGGGCAGTCCATTGTTGGCTTTGATTTAATGGTATAGTCACTACGTTGTGAAATAAAAACCGAAAATGCCGGATAAACTCAGCAGGTCTGAAAGTTTCTGCAGAGATAGACAGAATTAACCTTTAAGATATAAATGATCTGTTTACAGAACTGAGGAAAGATTTTTAAAAAACTACATAGTAAGAGATGGAGCAGAATAAAAGAATATAGGTAGGTCAGCGCCAAAGAAATATGGACAATTCTTTCCTGAACATAAGAGAAAGAGGAGTATTAATGATTCCATGGAGGCATGAAGGATGTTAGTGGTGGCAAAAGGCGAGCTAATGGAATGATGGAACTGACCAAACAGTGACAGGTGCTCAAATGGGTGGGTGTTTTCTCTTGTGTTGGAGGAGGGCAGGAGAGCGGAAAGAAACAACTAACAGCAATCTACAAATGTTGGCGGGGGGGGGGGGGTGGGTGTTAAAATTGATAGGGATGAGGAGGAGGGTTAATATCCATAGTTTTTGAAATCAACGTTGAATCCAGTAGCCTGCAATGTTCTGAAAGGGAACATGAAGTTTTGTCATTCAAATCATTTGGGCGTCAGCAAAGCAAAGCAGTAGGTTTACGAAGGGCATGTGGGCATGAGGTGAATTATCTGACATGTTTCCCTGCTAATATTACTCAAGGCCCTAGCTCATTTACAGAACGATCATTTGCTCTTGACAAGCTAGATGATGATTAATTCTCTCGATTGCATTTGCACTACACTCTGCGCTGTCTCCGATATCAATGTACAAGGACAATATTTTTTATATATATTCCATTATATTCCATAATACCTTGGTACTGCTCGCATTTCATGAGGTTTAGTCTCAATTATTATTGTACCAAAAAATGTATCTTTCTATTTTATTCCGACAGTGTCTCCACGTTCACTGCACTTGGTGCTATAAGTTCTAAACCACGCCTCGGCAATTATTTGCCCCAACGATATATCAAAATATACACAACAGGGCACGTGTCAATAGTTCCTTCACTTGAAATTCTTAATTCATTCTTGATCTTTTGAAAGCACTTTCAACATGTATGGTTTATCAGAACAACAGAAGTGCTGTGGTGTTTCCACTGAGCGCAGCATTTGCTTGTGATGGGTTCCACTTTATACACCTCCTCCATGTTAGCGAATGGTTATTTCAACTTGTTCGATTGTAAATCTGTTCAAATCTTTGTATAACAATAGAGTACTAAACACCAGAAAGTTAACAAAAAACCAAATCAACTCATCAATTATAACCACATTATGGTAGGATAGGAAGAGATGGTTTGTATACTGACCTCAGCTCAGTATACAAAATAGGCACTTTGAGTGGTGCAGATGCCAGGACCGAGACTTGGTGGAGACTTGTGGGCCGAGTAGGTGCCGCAAATTTGCAGACAACAATTCACCCACGTTAGCAATGTATTCAACTCCCTTACTAATGTAACAAATGAAAGGCATGAAATCATCTTTTAATCCGTTTGTTCTCTGACCTGTTAATAATGTAGATGTTGTAATTTAACTATCCCTCTGGAGACTGTTATCTGGTATAAAGGAGAGAGTCTTTTGCTCTTGCGCTGATCGTATGCGCAACTTGCAGAATTCAATTAGTTTCTGAAAGGTGATGCATGGGCCAGCGAATGGACCATTTTATGCTATTTATTATCCGATACTCGCTGCTATAGGTGTCCCAGGTAAGAGATGAATCCCAGCTAAATTACTCATTTGTCTTGTGGTGATAAACGTCTCATTGTATTTTAGTGTATAAGAGCGCATTACTTCCATTTGCATTATGCAGTATGACATTCGCGTTTCAGCATATTGCATTTCATACCTGTAGAAAAACTGCTTACGAGAATGCAGGAATATAAATTATAATTGTAACATTGCACACACGCTGTGTGTTTCAACATTTCTACTGAACCAGAGAAATGTGTATCAAGCAAGAGTGCTAAATGTTTGATCAAAGAAGTACGTTATCTCAATAAATCTCAGATAAGGTAACGGAGAAAAAAAACCTGATACTTTGACGATGAGAATTCCAGGGAATAGGGCCCGGGCAGCGAAAGTGATAACTACAATGATGGATTGTTATTATCTGGAATTGACAAGAGGGCAAATATAGATATGCATTACCATCTCAGATAGTTGTAGGGCTGCTGCATATTACAAGGATAAGGAGTGGAGAGGCTGACGAGGCTAACGAGGTAATGGATCATTATGGAAGGATTACTGAAATTGAGGTGTAACTACTCAGTGTTCATAACAGCTCAGCAAGCACAGTGCTACTGGGTGAACGGGGTGGGGGCATGAGTAAGAGCATTGGAAACAAATGTTTTGGGTCAGTTGCAGTTCACCGAGAATGCAGGGAGTCTATTCCGATGGTCATGGGTCTAGGTGTCAGAAAGGATTTCAGTCGCTGTTATCCTGAGGCACAGTTTGATGACACGCAACGTCATGGGCTACACTAGAAAGTAAACATATGCAGCGTCGGTTCTTACTTTGTTTTAAGTTGAAGTTTATTTGTTAGTTACATGTAAACTTGCATTTAACACTGCAATGAAGTTGCTGTGAGAATCACCTAACCGCCTCAGCCTGGCGCCTGTTCAGATACATAGCGGATGAATTTGGCAAGGTCAATGCACTGAACCAGCACGTATTTCGGAATGTGGGAGGAAACCAGAGCACATGGAGGAAACCTGCGCACACACGGGGAGAACGCGCAGGCTCTAGGTAGACAGCGACTCAAGCCTGGAACCGATCCCAGGTCACTGACGCTATGAGGTCACAGTGCTAACCATTGTACCACCATGCCGCTTATGGTCAACATGGGATTGTGGGTATCTGCATGTTCAGCCCACCATCAAAACAGAATATCAATATTTTAAAGAGTCACCACCGCAATCAAAATCAGTGGTCAGAGAACGGAATTTTTGACAATGAGTGATTGTTATCTTCTATGAAATGACAGATATTTAATCCAGCAGTGGCCGTATAATAAATAGCAATGGCTTTGCAATAATTGAAATCCGGAGGTGACAAATGAATGGATCAAAAAAGTTTCAGTCACTGATTGGTTCAGTGAGTAGCTGTTTTTTGCAGTCCGCTCGGTAACATCTCTCTCTTTTTTTCCCTCTTCCAGCCAACTTGATGGCGATCATCATCCTAGCCCGTGGACGGTGCGGACTCTCGCGGTGCATCACCTACTACCTAGTGGCGATAGCAGTGACCGATTTCCTTGTCATGGTTACCGCTGTTATTCTCAACCGGATAGGCGGCATTTACTTCAGGTACAGTGTCCTATCTACCACCCCCGGATGTGCTGTCAGCACTGTGCTGGTGTACGCAACACGGGATGGTTCAGTCTGGTTAACAGTGGCTTTCACCTTAGACCGGTATGTGGCCATCTGTTGTCAGAGACTAAAGGCCAGATACTGCACTGAGAAAACAGCGTTGCTGGTTATAGGACTTATCTGTACTCTAAGCTACGTCAAGAACACCCCTTTCTACTTCACCTACCAGCCCTTGTACATCCTGGACGGGGTGCCCTGGTTCTGTGATATTATGTCCAGCTATTATTCTTTGCCCGCCTGGCAGGCCTATGACTGGCTGGACCATATATTAACGCCCTTTCTACCATTCCTCCTCATTCTGATTCTCAACGCTGTAACAGTGAAGCACATTTTAGTGGCCAGCAAAGCCCGCAGGAGACTCCGGAGCACCGAGAATCATGGAGATCCAGAGATGGCAAACCGCAAGAGATCCATTGTCTTGCTATTCACCATCTCACTCAGTTTCCTCCTCTTGTGGGCCACCTACGTCGGACATTTCCTCTACGTGCGGATTACGGGTGAGGCCTACTTCACCGGCCTGGATTTCAATGACCCACACTTCATCCTTCAAGAAACTACAAACATGCTCCAGTTACTCAGTTCTTGCAACAACACCTTTATCTATGCAGTAGCCCAAACTAAGTTCCGAAATGAACTGAAGAAAGTTCTGTTACTTCCCTTCTCCATTTTCACCAGTTGCTTTAGGTTGAACATTATTTTATCATCCAGTTAATGACTAGTAATGCTTTGTTTACAGAAGTTAAGTTTGAAACCGTACTGGCTTACTGAGAGCGTACCGTCGCAATATTTCCCGTTCTTACAAAAAGAAAATGAACGTTGCTATGTAAAGTCAGAAACATGAAGTCATTTGCAATACCAATCTCGCAATACAGCAATCAGAATTAACATGTGGTATATGAGGAGTAAAGAATAAAAGTTATCCACAAAACAATAGCGCACATGAAATGGCAGATGGGAACAAGGCAGATCCCATGGGTTTTCCGTGATTTCAGATGGATGATATCAGAGAGAACAGAACAGGGAGAAAGGGTCCCTGGGGTAATGCTCAGTGAATTCTGGGCATTCGTATCGGGGGAATGGATGTGATCAGGGAGAAATGCAGACTAGAAACAGAAGGCAGTGGGAGATGCTTGATGGTTACAACCAGAGTTTCATTGTGTTTTCCAGTGAGTGGTGTCTTTCTCTATCTCATGAAAAAGTAAGAGAAAAAAATCTATCTTTGTGAATTTTAACCAAATGTGAAGCTGAAGTCTCTGTATCAGTAAGGCCCCAGCCTGGGAGAATAAATAGTTACTTGTGTCAAATGGGCCCCAGTTTTTGAAACTTCTGCTCTTTTTTCTCTCTGGTCAATCCCATTGGTTTCAATCTAGTCATAATTTGAACATTTGTAATCGATGATGTGCTTATGTGAAATACGACTGAGGGGAAAATTATTAACCAACTTACACGGTTTTTGACAGAATACATAAGATACTACAAACAAAGAGTTAAATGATTCTTGAAACAATAAGGTAATGAAATAATTACTTTACACACATGAGGATGAATAAGAAAATGAAATAAATAATTATGACTATAAAAAATATATGCTCTTATTTTAAATGCATTTTATGTATTGAATGAATTGTTGTTCAATTCAACCAAAAACAAGTCACTGTAAGGTATGATGGTAACATCGAAGAGTTGAGAGCCTATGGCTTGGGAACCTTAGTCGTCAGCAGAATTAATATCTGAAAGTTTCTGGCGAGGGAACACATTTTGAAACTTTATGAATGGGGCCATTCAATGCTTAGACATAGAATGGATTGTGCCGGGATGCAGAATCACGTGTCTATCTAGTCCTGGGAATGAGCCGGTGGGAATGCTCACTTTGACCTATAGATGAGTGTCCTTAGTTAGACAGCAACAGGGAAGTGAGTTCAGCCAAGAAGGGAGTCAGCATCCAAATTAAATGGACAAATGAGATATCATTATGCAGGGATGTAAAATGTGATTCGCTGAGAAATTTGTCACGAATTATTATTGATGTTTATTTGCTGAATGTAATTGATTTTGAAATAATATGAGGCAGGAATAATATCAGGAAATCTATAATCAATTTGTTTTTGATTACACATGTTTGATTCATTGGAAAAGTTCTGTCGCTCTATTCCAAAGCTACTTCAGCCTTTTGGTGATCTCCGAGCAGCTGCTTTTGTTTTGTTTTCATTTTCAACAAATATTACGTCCTTCTACGGAGATACCTGCCTCGTGAGTTTTATATTGTCTATAGTTAAAGACAGTATTGGTCGTCTCAAATTATCCCACAACACTTAGTAATACTTTGGAATTAGTAATAATTTGGAAATTTGTAATCAATGATGTACTCATATACATACACCACAATCTCTTGGTTTCGCCTCATGGTTTGCACTTCTGTTCTGTATGTGTTCTCGGCCTAGTTTGTGGTATGACTGCTTTGGAAGTATTTAATTGGAGGATATATAGAGGGATTCACTCTGTTAACCCATGCTGCAGCGACACTGATAGTATTTTAAGGGGCAGTGTAAAGGAAACTATCTTCTGCTGCACACTGTCCTGCATCGGTCTCTGATGAAGCAGAGCCTTTGCTGTTTAGAATTACCTGAAACTCGTCAGTGACAGACCAGTTTATGAGTGAAATCACCGAGGTTCTCCTCATTCTTCACTCATTCTGTCTCTGGATTTTATCATAGGAAGGCAGAGATGAAGGTGTCTTTACACGAATTGTTAATGGGTGGCGCAGTGGCTCTTCCACTAAAACGCCTTGAGTTCAACCATATTCCACACATGACTGGGGGAACATGCCTGTTTGGGAAAAGGGGAAATCCGTTGTCATAGGGAAATGGAGCGGAGTTGATAGGTTTAGGAGAACGAAATTAAGCCAAGCCATGGTTAATTTTTTATTCAATATTTATTTCAAAAACAGAGAATATTTTACAGCGAAATTATTTTTTAAAGTTAGAAAAGTGAACATAGCGATCGAGCTTCACATTGAGAACAGAACACATATGCAGGGAATCCGTCAATATTTTTACACCTGTTACATACACAGAAAGAGAAAACAGGACCTTAATAGAAAGAGGAATTAACAAACGTGAATAAGGAATGAGGAAAGTTTCTTATTCACACGTGACATTTAATCTACGGGGAAACTATTAACCACAATTACATTATAACAAAAAAAATCGTACTTTTCACACTGAAAACTGAAATAACGTCTGTGATTGCTTCAGTTTTAGATTCAGGATGATAAACTGAGAGAACTTTACTGATAGAGTCACCAAGGGCAGATATTGTACTTGTGTCGTACAGAGATCTTGATAATCAGTTGTGGGAAGTCTGCAGCGTCCAAAATTTAACTCATCATTTGATCTGTAACCGAAAGATACAATAATGAAGCAGATGTTTATGATGCGGGACATTAATGCTGCAGTTTTTAATCAGTGAAACATTGAGAGATTTTTCAAATGCATTCTGCCAGTTTGAAATATGAGTGGATTCAATCATTTCACCTTCACCAGAGTGACGGCAGTGCTGTAGAAAATGCTCAGGAAGAACAGGACGATGAATGTGGAAGCGGTTGTCCAGATGTTGCTGTTATCATCCTCATTCTCGTCAATCCAGATACGATCGGTGGGGTCTACGGGACCAAGAAATGAAATTAGATTACTTTATTGATCCAGGGAATCTTATTGTTATTTTTCTTTTCCTCGTTCTCCTTCATAAGCTGTTACTTCATTCTCTTGTATAATTTTCAATGTATATCTACTGTTAATTTCAGGACACTCAGTAACTGATTTCTGTAATTATTTTCACACTTGATCTTTATTGACATTCCTTGGACAGTCTATGTCAGAAAGCACTGAAGATGTTTTTTGAGTATCAGTTCATTTCCGAACTATTTGCCACTATCCCTAATTGAAGAACGTTATGACTGATATCGAGGAACATTCACTGATCAATGATTGTTTTCACAGATGGTGACTGATCTGTAAACTGTGAATGTTGTTGTTTAACAGCTGGGATGTAGTTTGTGATCTTTTATGGTGGAAATGGTTAGTGGATCATTGGCTTCTTTCATTTTCTCAAAGTGTTTGCCGGTGCAATGTACATTGGGATAATTGTCGGTGGATATGTCCATTAAAATTCATGTTTAAGTTTTACTTTCATCATTTACTTGTCGCTTTTATTTACGAATTTGCGTTTGTGTGTGTGTGCATGAGCATCTCGTGGTCTGCATTAATCTTTGGTTCTGAGTTAATATGAGTGTATCCGGGTTAATGTACGTGTCCATTTACCCGTGTTTGTTGATTTGTGTAGTTGTGTGTCTGCGTCTGTATATATATTTTATTCTTCTGACTTTATGGATATATGAATATTATTGTGTGAAGTCTATGTACATTTATTAATGCCACTCTTAACGTGTGGACGTGTTCCTGCCTATTTCAATGTGCTAATTTCTGTCACTCGAACAATATTTCCTTCCCTTTGCGTGTGTGTCTGTTCCTCCGTGTGTTTGTGTGCTTATCTGTTAACATGTTAGTGTATGTATATCTTTATTGATAGTTATTTATAACGGTGTGATAATGTATGCTTGTGTTTCCATGTGTAATAATGTGTACTATGGTATTCTGTTCTTTATGAACATGTGAATGTTGCGTCCATTTGTTTGCGTGAAAATGTTTGGCTGTCTGTTCATCTCTATGCAGTCTGTTAATGTTTCTATGTGTATTTCCCTGCATCAGTGTTATTGCGTATAACATTGTGTGTGTCTATATCTATATTCCCACCAGCGTGAACGTGTGATAAAATGTATTTCTGTGTTTGTCTATGTGTGTGGATCTGCATGCGTGTGTATCTGTCTTTATTGTGTGTATGCATGTATGTGTTTGTCTTTAGGTCTATGTTCCTAGTTACATATGCAAAGTTGTGTGTATACTTGTGTGTTTGTATGCGTATATGTGTGTGTTTGTACATATTTGATAATTTGTGTGCATGTTTTTGCTTTTGTGCCTGCGTGTCTATGTGTGCGTGTGTGTGTGGGTGTATGCACGAGTGTCCGTGTATGTGTGTGTGTTTGTGGGTGTGTGTATGAGATAGAGAGAGAGAGAGATAATGTGTGTGCGCGCCTGTGTATGGGTGTATTTGCCTGTGTGCATTTGTGTATGCGTGTATTTTTGTTCGTATATGTGTTGTCCATGAGTGTATTTGTGTGAGCTTGCTTGTTTGTGTTCGTTTCTGCATACATTGTGTGCACTTATGGTCCGTGAATATGTACTTGTATGTATGCATCTATCTGTGCTTTTTTGTGTGTGTTTTGTACTTATGTGATTCTGTGTCTGTATTTGAATGCGCGTCCATATTTCTGTATATGTAGGTGTGTGGAGTATGTGCATGAGTTTGCGTGTGTGTATTGACATGTATCTTTCTGTACTTGTGTACATATATATGAGTATGTGTACTTGTGCGTGTATTTGTGCATTTGTGTCGATGTGTGTGTGTGTGTCTATGTGAACGCTTATATGTGTATTTATAATTGTGATAGTTTTGTGCAGTATTGTCAGTTTGTGTATTTTTTAACTGTTGCTCTAAATTTCACTGGCAATAATTAATTGAATATAATCCACACGATACGAATAATGGAACATATTTTCAGAGTTTGCTGTACAAATTTATTTTATGTGACCGGTGAGAAGATCAAGAAGGAATGGTGGCCTTTATCGCGACGGGGATAGAATATAAAAGGGAGGTCTTGCACTGGTGAGGCCGCAACTGGAGTACTGTGTGCAGTTTTGGTCCCCTTATTTGAGAAAGGATATATTGGCCTTGGAGGGAGTACAGAGAAGGTTCACCAGGCTGATACCGGAGATGAGGGGTTTGGCTTATGAGGAGAGATGAAATAGACTCGTTGGAGTTTAGAAGGCTGAGGGGAGACTTACAAGATAATGAAGGGGCTAGATAGGGTAGAGAGATTCTTTCCACTCAGAAAGGAAACCATAACTAGAGGGCACAGCCTCAAAATAAGGGGGGGGGGGGGGGTGGAGTTTAGAACAGAGTTGAGGAGGAACTTCTTCACTCAAAGGGTGGTGAATCTCTGGAATTCTCTGCCCATTGAAGTGATGGAGGCTACCTCGTTGAATATGTTTAAGACAGGGGTAGACAAATTTCTGATAGATAAGGGAATGAAGGGTTATGGGGAGAAATCGGGAAAGTGGAACTGATCCACTTCAGATCAGCCATGATCTTATTGAATGGCGGGGCAGGCTCGAAGGGCTAGGTGGCCTACTCCTGCTCCTATTTATTATGTTTTTATGTTCTTATATCAGGGAAACGAATGGAATCATTTATTGCTGCATCTCAGAAACCTCAGGTACAGAACAGAAAAACCGGGGAGGATTCAATCATTTGTATAAATTTGTATTACGGGAAATCAATGCCAGCACATGATTAACAGGATCAAGAGTGTTGAAACGTTTTAAAATTGTGTTGCATAAGTATATATATTACACTGATTAAGATAATGATATTTCCAAATCTGCGGCAAGCAAACCGGAAGCTAATTTGTACTTTTGACAACTGAGTCCTTATTGTAGAAAGCCGTTCCCATCCAAACACGCTACTTGGGGTGAGGGAGGAGAATGAACTCTCTCTACCCGGTGAAGCAATGTCCCTAATGGTTCTAACCGCTGAGGAGGTGGAGGTACAATGGGTAAATAATGACATTCCTCCTCTTTTCATTGAGGAAGTAGTGGTATATGGGTTGGCTATTGCCCCTCCCCTCTCTTTGTTGGGCGAGTAGGAAGCCGGTATGTTAACAATTTCACTCTCCCTCTCTCTGACAGGGGGATTGTTCCTCCATGTTTCTGTGTGACCCTCACTTCAGTTCCCAGTGGGTTTGGTGCAGCAGCTTAAAGCTGACATCAATGGATAAAGGCATGGACAATGAGAGAAGCAGGGACACCGAGATCTAAATGTTGTGTTTGTCAGAAATGTTGAAGTAGTCATATTCCTCCTCAGCGGGAGGAAGTTCGGTGAAGATATTTTGCAGAATCCTGTAATGAATATACTCTACTGGATCTGGGTGTATCTGAGCTGGGCGCACTGGTTCAACAAGACTTGGATCCGAGACCTGAAAATATCTGACTCAAGCTAAAGATATATCACGGAAGTAAAACTGAAAAACAATCAATTAAGCAATTGGCAATTGCATTTATCGTTTGAGGAAATTTTTTTTTATTATTTTTATTGTAGTTTTTAATGTAAGTGAGTGATTCTCATTGACATGAATTAACAGTGTCCATCAGTGCAAGGGAAATGTTCACAAAACTGGGTTTACCGCTGGATTTGTCAACTGTTCTGTTGATGATCTTCAAGGGGATGGCTTCATGTCCCACCACACAGGAGTAAGAAGCGCCGCTGGACCATTCCTCTGCTTCAATGGATAACAGGCTGTACATGAAGAAGGAGCTATTGCCGTTCTCCGCCACCACCTCGGTGTTCCTGTAGTTCCCGGGATTCACCAGCTTGCCGTTGACGGTCCACTTGACGAAGATCTCTCGGGGGGAGAAACCTCTCACTAAGCAGCTGAGGGAGATGAATCTCTGAGCGGAGACTTCTTCTGCCGAGGGCAGGAGGACAGAGACGGACGGTTCCCGTGGATTTGGATCTGCAGAAAATGTACACTAAATGTCAATAAACTGGAGAATTCTGGAGACAATGAAACCGCTGGTTAGATATCAGAAAAGTATGCTTCTCTTCTGATTTTAAATGTTTCCATTTTTGACTTCCAGCTTTGGGGAGTGGTGAACACAATTGTTTTCTCAAATAACTCAGGGAGTTGGACTGGAAAGTTTCAGAAAGTTCAGAGCACAGAATCAGGCTATTCGATCCAACTACACTGTTTTTGTTTTTTTTTGGTTTTTATGTTCCACATCAGACGCCTCCCTCCTTTTTCGACCTAAATCCAATAACATCGCCTTCAGCTCACTTTTCATTCATCAACACACCAAATTTCCCTGTAAAAATATCTACCGGCCCAGAGTCATTTAAGAACATAAGAACATAAGAAATAGGAGCAGGAGTAGGCCATCGAGCCCTTCGAGCCTGCCCCGCCATTCAATAAGATCATGGCTGATCTGTCGCTGCTCAGTTCCACTTTCCCGCCCTCTCCCCATAACCCTTAATCCCCTCTCTTATCAAAAACCCATCAACCCGCGTCTTAAAAATATTTAGCGAGGCAGCCTCCACCACTTCAACGGGCAGAGAATTCCAGAGATTCACCACCCTTTGAGTGAAGAAGTTCCTCCTCAACTCCGTTCTAAACCGCCCCCCTTTTATCTTGAGGCTGTGCCCCCTAGTCCTACTGTCTTTTTTGAGCGGGAAGAGTCTTTCCACCTCTATCCTATCCATCCCATTCATCATCTTATACGTCTCAATGAGATCTCCCCTCATTCTTCTAAACTCTAACGAGTACAAGCCCAGTTTATTCAGCCTCTCCTCATAGCTCAACCCCCTCAACTCCGGTATCAGCCTAGTAAACCTCCTCTGCACTCCCTCCAAGGCCAAAATATCTTTGCGCAGGTGCGGCGCCCAAAACTGCACACAGTACTCCAGCTGCGGCCTCACCAATGCCCTATACAGCTGCAGCAAGACCTCCCTACTTTTATATTCAATCCCCCTCGCTATGAAGGCCAGCATCCCATTCGCCTTCCTGACCACCTGCTGCACCTGCAAGCGAGGTTTTTGCCACTCATGCACAAGGACCCCGAGGTCCCTCTGCACCGTCGCCTGCTGCAGTTTTTCGCCCCGTAAGTAATAGTCCTTCCTACCATTCTTCCTACCAAAGTGGACCACCTCACACTTGCCAACATTAAATTCCATTTGCCATTTCCTTGCCCATTCGCCCAGCCGATCTAGATCCTTCTGTAGACTCTCCACACCCTCCGCACAATTTGCCGTTCCCCCAATCTTGGTGTCATCAGCAAATTTCGACACCCTACACTCGGTTCCCTCCTCCAGATCATCTATATAAATGGTAAAAAGCTGAGGCCCCCGCACCGACCCCTGGGGCACTCCACTAGTCACCATCCGCCAATCCGAATAGCACCCGTTGACCCCCACTCTCTGCCTCCTATTTGACAACCAATCCTCTATCCACGCTAACACCCTACCCCCAACTCCATGTCCCTCGACCTTCTGCAATAACCTCTTGTGAGGTACTTTGTCAAACGCCTTCTGAAAATCCAGAAAGACCACATCCACCGGCTCTCCTCTATCCACCGCCCTAGACACATCCTCATAGAACTCCAGTAAATTTGTCAGACACGACTTCCCTTTAATGAAACCGTGCTGCGTCCGCTCTATCAAGCAATTCCCTTCAAGATGCCTCGCAATTTCCCCCTTAATGACAGATTCTAACATTTTACCTACCACAGACGTTAAACTGACCGGCCTGTAATTCCCCGCCTTTTCCCTGGCACCCTTCTTAAACAACGGCGTAACATTAGCCGTTTTCCAATCATCCGGCACTTCCCCGGAATCCAGCGACGTCTGGAAAATAACCACCAAGGCATCCACTATCACCTCCGCCATTTCTTTCAGAACCCTCGGATGCATTCCATCCGGTCCTGGGGACTTGTCCACAATCAGCCCCTCCAGTCTGTCGAGCACCGCCTCTCTAGTAACAGTAATGCCATTAAGACCCTCCAGTCCTACCACCTTTCCATCGCTAACACCCGGCAAATTATTCACGTCCTGCTCCGTGAAGACAGAAACAAAAAAGTTATGCAATACCTTAGCCATATCCCCATCCCCTACCACTAGGTCCCCTTTCTCATCCTCTAAAGGACCAACATTCACCCTAGCCAGCCTCTTCCTTTTTATATATTTATAAAAACTCTTGCTATCCTTTTTTATATTAAGCGCTAGCCCAGCTTCATAGTTTCTCCTACCCTTCTTTATCAACTTCTTTGTCAATCTTTGTTGACATTTAAACCTCTCCCAATCCTCTTCTCGCCCACTACTCTTAGCTACTCTAAATTCCTCCGCTTTTAGTTTAACACTTTCCTTCACCTCCTTCGTTATCCACGGCTTATTACCTCTCCTCCTACTATCCTTTTTGACCATCGGAATAAATTTCTGCTGAGCACCAAGAAAGATCTCCTTAAAGATCCTCCACTGCTCCTCAACAGACCCTCCCTCCAACGCGCTCCCCCAGTCCACATTCGCCAATTCTTCTCTCATCCTACCGTACTCCCCTCTATTCAAACAGAGGACGCGTGTCCGGGAACCCACTTTCTCCTCCTCCATCTGCACCAGAAACTCCACCACCCAGGGGAGACCATTAATACACTGAGTACTAAATATTGACCATTGCACTTACACTGGAGATAGACACAGTAACACATTTATTGCTTCAATCTCCCAGCTCACCTGTTTCCTTGTGGATGGATTTTCTTAAAGGAGTCGGCAGATCCTTATGGTTCACCACGCAGTAAAACACAGCCCCACTCAGCCAGGTTTGCGTCGAGATATATAATTTGCTCACCACGCTGTCAGGATCTGCTCCAGGCTTTTCGGCAATTTCTGATTTCAAATACTTCCTGTCTCGGATCCAGGACACGTTGACTCCATAAGGAGCATTAGAAATGATGCAGGTTAAGGTCACGGTCGCCTCCAGTAAGACCTGTTCCATCGGCGGTGGCTGTATCGTCACTGTGGAATCATGGCACTCGGTAGGATCTGTGAATGGCAAATGAAAATCAACACCAGTTACCCCTTCAGAAGCAGGATTGTAGTACTCAGCCTAAAGGGGAAAAGGTCGCCTTCGAGATATCAATCTCTAAGTATAACCTTTAAACTTCTATAGACAATGGCAAACCAGCTTGCTCTGTGAAATTAATCTCTTGATTAAAATATTTTAGCAGCAGTATCATTCTCACGAATCAGCATTGCAGCATTCCCAAATAAATATACCATGTGAATTCAGGAACAAGGTACTTGTCATTGATTTATAAATAGGATGAATGCACTTTGCAGCATTTTACCCCTATGCTGTGATCTGTGAAACAGTCCGATACCTACTGTCTCTCCAAATCTTACCCGCTGTCTCAGGAAAAAGCTGACAGCAAGGCCACCTCGCTAACTATATTTAAAATGGAAGGGAGCACTAATTCAAAGGGAGGAAGTGGCATGGTGTGTTGTCAATGGGCTTGTAACCTAGGGCAAGACTGTGGGGAAATAGATTCGAATCTCAGCACTGTAGATGGTGAAATGTGAATTTAATAAAAATCTATAATTCTAAGTCAAATGATCATCATGAGGTCATTGTTGTAAAAGCCCACCTGGTTCACGAATGTTCTTTAGAAAAGTAAATCTGCCGTCTTTATCTGGCCTGGCATGCACGTGACTCCAGATCCACAGCTTGGTTGACTATTAAGTGCCCTCAGGGATGGGAAATAAATGCACATCTCATGAAGGAATAACAAAAATTGCTGCTGGGATCAAATTCTGAATGGGGCAGTGTCCCAATGCAGCAAACAACATGTCAGTAAATTAGAAGTTGTTCGATGCTTTGCACTAACGTTAATAGATCCCGAATTCCGATTAACATCAGAATGGTGCATTTTATCCTCGGTTTGAGTCTCTTACCCAGAGATGCGCTGATGTTCTGACTCTGAGTGAATCCTTGATGAGTGACCTGGCAGGTATAGACCGCTTTGCTGATCCATTCCCGAGCGGAGACTGTCAGCCGACTGCTGGCCGTGAAGTTCCCGTTTGCTTTCCAGGCGGGAGAGGTGACAATTCCTGAATCCATGGGTTCCCCATTCTTCAGCCACTTCACCGTCATTGACTTTGGGTGGAAATCGATGATTGAACAGACGATGGTTGCAAATTTCCTGCGTGTGATTTCTTCACTGGAACTCACAGTGAGGATAACAGTTGGGTGGATGTCATCTTTAGGACCTTCAGAATACACACATCAGTCATTTCCTGCAGAAGATGTTGATCAATCACACTTCTTTCTACATTACTAACTCATTTGCAGTCAATAGACACTAACCGGGACAATCCATGGGTCCAGGTTATGTACATCTATTTAAATGAGTTATAACCAAGACCCTACACAGATTTTCCACAGCGTTTCTGTTTTACGCAAGCTACACAACACTTACATTGCATTTCAACGCTCTTGACTGAGCTGCTGTGTTGAACCTCACACTCAATTTTGGGGCATTCTCCCGCTGAGTCGGTGATGGTGAACTGGCTGCCCAGGGTGTAGGTTCCCTTCATGTTTCTCACTGATGGGTAAGTCTTAAACCCAGAGGTGATTTGTTGCCCATTTTTCTTCCAGGTCAGTTTGGAGACATCTGGAAAGTAGTCCATCGCCAAACATCCATAGGTGACGAAGCCATCGGAGTTGTGTTGCTGACAGGAGGAGACCAGGCTGTAGAGTGTGGGCGGAGATGGTGTCGCTAGGAAAGAATAGGCGATTGAACAAGTTATACTCTTATTTGCGTTTATTAAGTCATCAAACATATTTTTACAAAGATGTTACTGTATTAGATATAGCTTTTGGTGTTAAAGGGATATGAGTAGTAGGTATGATCAGGTATTGACGAGCTCTGACCAAAGTGAATGGCGGAGTGGGCTCAAAGGGTTGCATGGCCCACTCCAGCTGCTATTTTTTATGCTCCTGTCTCAAACATTGATTAGAATTATGAACTTATCCTAATATTTCCCGATTAAAACCAACATCCACCTTTGAGGTTATGTGACTTCTATCATTTGGGAATCACCATCTCTGTAGAAACTCATATCCCCGTTTCCACCTCTATCAAATTAGGAAGTAAAAAACATTCTGATAGTCTCAAAATGACATATCATTCATTGGATTAACAGAGAAGAGCAAAGATTTTCTCCATTATTGCAGCAACTATTTATTTCTCAAACAACAGCACTTTGTGATGAAGAAGTTGTCTCTTCATTCATATCATCCACTCACCAGATGAGGGATCTCCAAAAGCTCGCGATTCCAAATAAACCTATTGACTTTAACCTGGTGTTGGGAGAATCCTTACTGTACCCACACCAACCTAACGCCAGCATCTCCACGCTAGTTTTGGAAATTGCCTGTGTTCAAACTGGCATCTTGAGGGGAACTGCTTGATAGAGCAGACGCAGCACGGTTTCGTTAAAGGGAAGTCGTGTCTGACAAATTTACTGGAGTTCTATGAGGATGTGTCTAGGGCGGTGGATAGAGGAGAGCCGGTGGATGTGGTCTTTCTTGATTTTCAGAAGGCGTTTGACAAGGTACCTCACAAGAGGTTATTGCAGAAGGTCAGGGGGCATGGAGTTGGGGGTAGGGTGTTAGCATGGATAGAGGACTGGTTGTCAAATAGGAGGCAGAGAGTGGGGGTCAATGGGTGCTATTCGGATTGGCGGATGGTGACTAGTGGAGTGCCCCAGGGGTCGGTGCTGGGGCCTCAGCTATTTACCATTTATTTAGATGATCTGGAGGAGGGAACCGAGTGTAGGGTGTCGAAATTTGCTGATGACACCAAAATTGGTGGAAAGGCAAATTGTGCGGAGGGTGGGGAGAGTCTACAGAAGGATCTAGATAGGCTGGGCGAATGGGCCAGGGAATGGCAAATGGAATTTAATGTTGGCAAGTGCGAGGTGGTCCACTTTGGTAGGAATAATGGTAGGAAGGATTATTACTTACGTGGAGAAAAACTGCAGCAGGCGACGGTGCAGAGGGACCTCGGGGTCCTTGTGCATGAGTGGCAAAAACCCAGCTTGCAGGTGCAGCAGGTGGTCAGGAAGGCGAATGGGATGCTGGCCTTCATCGCGAGGGGGATTGAATATAAAAGTAGGGAGGTCTTGCTACAGCTGTACAGGGCATTGGTGAGGCCGCAGCTGGAGTACAGTGTGCAGTTTTGGGCGCCGTACTTACGCAAGGATATTTTGGCCTCGGAGGAAGTGCAGAGGAGGTTTACTAGGCTGATGCCGGAGTTGAGGGGGTTGAGCTATGAGGAGAGGCTGAATAAATTAGGCTTGTACTCGTTAGAGTTTAGAAGAATGAGGGGAGATCTCATTGAGACGTATAAGATGATGAATGGGATGGATAGGATAGAGGTGGAGAGACTCTTCCTGCTCAGAAAGGATAGCAGGACTAGGGGGCACAGCCTCAAGATAAAGGGGGCGTGGTTTAGAACAGAGTTGAGGAGGAACTTCTTCACTCAAAGGGTGGTGAATCTCTGGAATTCTCTGCCCGTTGAAGTGGTGGAGGCTACCTCGCTAAATATTTTTAAGACGCGGGTTGATGGGTTTTTGATAAGAGAGGGGATTAAGGGTTATGGGGAGCGGGCGGGAATGTGGAACTGAGCCACGACAGATCAGCCATGATCTTATTGAATGGCGGGGCAGGCTCGAAGGGCTAGTTGGCCTACTCCTGCTTCTATTTCTTATGTTCTTATGTTCTTATGATTGATGCCCCTTCCTCTCTCCAACTCACTGCCTCTCCCTCCACAAAACGAAGATGAGTGACTTTGCGTCAAAAATACCTACAGGATGAATACGTACTGAATGATCAGGAAACTCGAACTGGAATTACAAATTCAAATAAATGCAACATTGACGAATTGAAGGATCAGACATTAATAGCAAGAGTTCGCCAACTAATAGCAAGGGTCCACCTTGTTGTCTAACGAGGGGCATGCACACGGTGGGTCATGCGTGGGCTGCTCTTGGATGTTTTGAGAGTAGCCTAGTACTTCGCGTCGTTTGTGTATGCTTAAAACTGGACCAGCAGATGGGCACCACAACAGCTCAGTGACTATCACTGTTTGCTGGGCAGATACATGGATTTGGGCCAATGTCTGTGGCAGTTTGCGCATTCTCCCTGTGGTTGCGTGGGTTTCCTCCGGGTGCTCCGGTTTCCTCCCACACCCCAAAGATGTGCTCTTAGGCTGATTGGTGTAACAAATTGTCCCTAAATTATTCTCCCCTGAATCTGGTTTCCAATGGGGGTACCATAAGCAAAGACATGGGTCGAGGGAGGTGTAGGAAAAACACATTGTTAAGATGGCGGCGTGGGCTCGTTGGGCCGAAGGGCCTGTTTCCCGTGCTGTGTTGGTCTTTGTTCTTTGTTTGTTTATTCGGGCCCTGAAGTCTCCTCCATCATTCACTGAGATTACACATGAGCTGATTGTGGTGCTAGCTCTATTTTGAGCCTCCTCACTCCGCCCGTCCGTCTCCCGCTTTCTGCCCATTTTCCCCAGCTCTTTGCCCCTTTCCCCTGGCTCTCTGCCTTTCACTGTGGCTCTTTTTGCTTTTCATCCAGCTCTCTGTATTTCCACCTGGCTCTCTACACTTCCCTTCAGCTCTATGCCCTTTCCCCCGTCTCAGCCCCCGACGCTTTCCCCCAGCTCTCTGCACTCTGTCCATGCTCCCTATCCTCTTTCTCCTTTCCTCCAGCCCTCTGACCTTTCCCCCTGACTCTCTTGCCCTTTCCCCTGCGCTCTCTGCCCTTTCTCCTGCCTCTCTGCCCTTTCTTCTGGCTCTTTCCTCTTTCCCTGGTCTTACGACCTTTTCCCCCATCTCTGTCCTTTCTCCTGGCTCTCTCCCCTTTCACTGGTCTCTCTGCTCTTTCCCCTTGCTCCCTACCCTTTCTCCTCTCTCTCTGCCATTTCTCCTGGCTTTTTGCCCTGTTCCCCAGCTGTGTGCCATTTTCCCCGCCTCTCTGCCCTTCCCCCGCCTCTCTGCACCCCCCACCCCCCACTGTCTGCCCTTTCCCACGCCTCCTTTTCTCCCCTCACTCGTTGCCATTGTCCCTGGCCCCGAGCCCCCAGCGATTCCCTCCAGCTCTGTGCACTCCCAGGGCAGATCCCACATTTAAACAACAAACTGCTCTCGTTGCAGACTTCCCCACACAGATTCAATGAGTGTGAGTGAGAGAATATGAGTGCGTGAGGGTGAGTGATTGAATGAGTGAGAGTGGATGAGTGATGTTGTGTGAGTGACAGAAAGTGGGTAAGGGAGGGTGAGTGAGTGAAGTTCTTTGAGTGAGGATGAGTGATTGAGGGTGAGTAAGTGTGGATAAGGGTGAGAGAGCGTGAGTAAATGAGGGTGTGTGAGAGAGGGTAGGTGAGTGAAGGTGGCTGAATGTGAGTGAAGGTGGCTGGATGAGTGTAGGTAAGCAAGAAAGCAAGAATGAGGGAGAGTGAGTGAGGATGCGTGAAGGTTAGTGGAGGTGGGTGAGTGAGAGTGAGTGAATGAGGATCAGGAAGTGAATGTGACTGAGTAAGTGAGGGTGAGATTGAATGAGTGAGGGCGTGTTATTGAGGGTGGCCTGTGAGAGTGTGTGAGATAAAATGAATGAGGATCGGTGGAGGAGTGAGGGTGAGTGAGTGAAGGTATTTGAGCGAGGATGAGTGATTGAGGATCTGTGAGTTAGGGTGCATGAAGTTGAGTGATGGTCAGTATGTGAGGGTGTGTAAGTGAATGTGGGTGCGTGAGTCTGAGTAAGTTTCAATGGGTGAGGTGGTGTAAGTGTGTGAGAGAGGGTCATTGAGCTTGAGTCTGTGGGGGTGAGTATGGGTGAGTGAGGGTGGGTAGGTGAGTGAGTGTGAGTAAGAGTGAGTGAGACTGGACGAGTGAGAGTGGGGAAGTGCGGTGAGTGAGGGTGAGTGAGAGTGAGTAAGACTGGGTGAGTGAGAGTGGACTAGTGGGATAAATGAATGAAGGTGAGTATGAATGTTGGCGTCTGACTGAGGCTGTAAGTCAGTGAGTGAGGTTTAGTGAGTGAGGTTGAGTGAGCGATGGTGTATGAGTGTGGGTGGCTGAGTGACAATGAGTGAATGAGGGCGTGTAAGTGAGGGTGTATAAGGGTGAGTGTGCGTGAGTGAGTGAACGTGAGTGCGTGAGTGAGGGTGTGGGAGTGAGTGAATGGAAGTGAGTGAGCGAATATGAGTGAGTAAGTGAGGGTGTGTGGATGAGTGAATCAGGGTGTATGATTGAGGTTGAACGAGTGAAGTTGAATGAGGGTTTGTGAGTGAGTGTGGGTGAGTGAGTGAGGATGGATGAGTTTGAGTGAGCGAATATGAGTGAGAAATTGTGAGTGAGTGTGTGAGTGTGTGACGGTGAATGACTCAGGGTGAATGAGGATCAGTGAATTTCTGAGGGTGAGTGCGTGAGGTTGAGTGCGTGAGGTTGAGTGCGTGAGGGTGAGTGCGTGAGGGTGAGTGCGTGAGGTTGAGTGCGTGAGGTTGAGTGCGTGAGGTTGAGTGCGTGAGGTTGAGTGCGTGAGGTTGAGTGCGTGAGGGTGGATGCGTGAGGTTGAGTGCGTGAGGGTGGATGCGTGAGCAAGGGTGAGTGAGTAAGCATGAGTGAGGATGAATGAGTGAGAGTGAGTCAGTGAGAGTGAGTAAGTGGGGATGAGTGAAGTTGAGTGATTGGGGATGAGTGATTGGGGATGAGTGAGTGAGAGTGAGTCAGTGAGAGTGAGTAAGTGGGGATGAGTGAAGTTGAGTGATTGAGGATGAGTGATTGGGGATGAGTGAGTGAGGGTGAATGAATGACGGTGAGTGAGTGAGATTGTGTCAGTGAGGGAAGGTGGGTAAGTGAGGGTGAGTGAGGGAAGTTCTTTGAGTGAGGATGAGAGATTGAGGGTGAGTGAGTAAGTGTGGGTGAGGGTGAGAGAGTCAGTGAGCCACCTCCTCCTCTCCCTCTCCATCGATCTTTTCCCGATTCTCTCCATTGATCAGCTTTCAGTAACAGGGCTGTGTAAAGTCAGGAATCAGTGTAGATCACTGGGCAGCTGCTTTAATGTCGGGGCCTTTCTTTAAGAAACACGGATCAGTGAACAAATAGACAGACTGAGGGAGCTGGAAGGGAAGCTTCCAGTAAAACTAGGGTCACACAGGAATCAAACACCAAGTTTACACCAGTATTGGGAAGCCAGGCGGCCTTAGTCTCAGGAAAGTTCCTCTTTATTTATTGTGCCTTTATGTCCAGTGTAACACATGGAAATCCCTACTTCTGACCTCATGTTGGATGGAATGTGTCATTGATGAAGCAATAGAAGATTGTTGGTCCCAGAACAGTCCCCTGCCGAACTCCTGCAGTGATATCTCAACTTAAATGTTTGACCTCCAACAACAAATACCATCTTGCTTTGTGCTGAATATAACTCCAAACAGAGAAGAATTTCCCGCCGAAACTTATTCACTTGAGTTTTACTCGGGCTCCTCGATCCCACCCTCTTTCAAATGTTATTTGGGGGTTGGGGGGGGTGGGGTCGGGGTGGTATGGGCGCGGTGACAGTGATTAGCGCTGCTACCTCACAGTTCAATTCCCGATATGGGTCATTGTGTGTGGAGTTAGCAAGTTCACCCTGTGTCTGCTTTGGTGGCCTTCGGGTGCTCCTGTTTCCTCCCACAGTCCAAACATGTGCGGGTTCGGTGGATTGGCCATGCTAAATTGCCCCATGGTGTCAGGGAGACTAGTTAAGGTAAATACCTGTGGTTATGGGTATAGGACTTTGGTGGGATTGCTGTTGTTGCAGACTCGATGGGTTAAATGTCCTCCTTAACCACTGTAGGATCCTATGATTCTATTCTATGATGCCAAGGACAGTCACTCTGACGTATGTGAGATGGAAAATGTGTGAGAGGGTGTTTGGGCGTGTGTGTGTGTGTGAGCGCGTGTGAGAGAGAGAGGGTGAACGTGTGTGTCAAGGTACCTGTGAGTGATAGACTGCATTTGCACGTGTCTGAGACAGTGGGCTGCGTTTGCAAGAGGGGACAGTGTGTCTGTTGGAAAGCAAAATAATATGTTCATGAGTGTGTGAAAGGGCGCATGGGATTGCGTGTGAGTGAGAAAGATGTGTGCAATGTGTGTGGGTGGTAGAAGCAGTGTGTTTTAAGTATGTGTGTGTGAGTGTGAGTGTGTGTGTCAGAGAGAGAGAGAGTTTCGTGTGTGAGAGAGAGACGTTGTGTGTGAGAGGGCATCAGACACATGAATACTTTTGCATGTGTGTGAGACAGTGATCTGTGTGTGCAAGAGAAGTGTGTGTGAGAGAAAGGATCTGTGAAATAGAGAATGTGTGTGTGTGTGAGAAGACTGTGTTTGAAGAGTTATTCTTAATGTGTGTGAGAGTGTGTCTCTGTACTTCAATGTGTGTGTGTGTGTTGTGTGGATGGGCGAGCAGAGCATGTGTGAGCGAGAAAAAGTGTGAAAATTAGATACAGTAGATGTGTGAGTGTGTGTGAGTGAAATAACTGTTAAGAGAACATGTGTCTGTGATATTTGGAGTGTTTAAGAGATACATTACGTACACATGTGTGTTCGTGTGTAAGAGACGGAGAGAATGTGTGCGTGTGATAGAGTGATGTTTGAGAGAGTGTGTTTGAGAGCAAGATTGTGCAAGTGTGAGACAATGCGTAAGGGATTGAGCGTGTGAAAGAGAAATATGTGCCTGTGTGAAAGAATGCGTCTGCAAGTGTTCGTATGAGAGAGAGAGAGAGCATGTGAATGAGTGTGAGACGGAGTGAGAGTACTGAAGAGAGAACGTGAGAGGGACAGTGCGTGTATGTGCGCGTGTGTGTGTGAGTGTGTGTGTGTGTGTGTGTGTGTGTGTGTGTGTGTGTGTGTGTGTGTGACAGAGAATGTGTGTTCGAGACTGTGCTTATGTGGGAGATTGTGTCTGTGTGTAAGAGTGCGTGTTAGAGTGTGTGAATGGGTCTATGTGAGAGGGTGTTTGTGAGAGACTAGTATGTGAGAGCAAGAATGTACAGGTGCGAAATAGTGTGTGCAAGAGAGATAGAAATATATGTGTGTATGAGAGAGAGAGAGAGATATGCGTGTGCAAGAAGAATTGGGGGAGAGTGTGCGTGAATAAATGTGAGACAACAGCGTGTGTGACAGAGTGTGGGGGAGAGAGTCTGTGTGCGAGAGCGTGAGGCTGTGCTTGTGTGAGTGTGTGTGTCTGCGTGTAAGAGAGAATGTGTATGGGGTTCTGTGCGTGAGTGCTTTTGTGTATGAAGGTATGAGAGACTGATTGAGAGAGCGAGAGTATGTCTGTATTTGTATTTGAGAGAGAGTATTTGGACTGTGAGAGAAAGAGAATGTAGGAGAGAGATATGGTATGAGAGAAAAAGTAATTGTGCGTATATATGTGTGCAGTTGTGAGAGAATATGAAGGTGTGTATGTGTGTATTTATGTGTGTGAGAGTGTGTGATGTGCGTAAGTCTCAATCTGGATGATTCAATCTGGAAAAGCACACTCACTCCACACGTACTCACCCACGCACACAGTAAGTGGGAGTGACAAGTGAGCACAATAGGGGCTGCGGGACAAAGGTTGGAAAAACATTTAAATCTTTCACAAGTCTGTCACAATTGAATAATTTCCTTTTTCCTCAAGGAGCGAAACTTGTAAAATCTCACCAAATTTGACACAATCCAGGGCAAAGCCACCCACAAGATTACCCGCCCCCTCATTCGCCCTATTCGGTCTCTCCATAACTAACAAGCAATGTCAGCAGTGTGTATTATATACAAAATACACTGCAACAACTCACCAAGGCTCCATAGAATACACTGTCCAAACCCGCTGCCTTTACATCCTAACAGGACAAGGGTAGCAGTCACATACGAACACTATTAGCTGCAAGCTCCCCTCCAAAACACACACCATCCTGACTTGAAACAATATCTCACTTCATTCATAGTCGCTGGGTCAAAATCCTGGAACTTTCTGCCTTACAGCACGGCGAATGCCTGCAGCATATGGACTGCAGTCAGTCGAGGATGCTTCATATCAACACTTTGTGAAGGAACAATTAGGGAATATTAAAAATTCTGGCCGAATGACTTTAAACGACTTTAGAAGATTAAAACTAAGATGCAAATGAATTTGACCCTTCAACTGTCATGCTAAACAGCTCAGGGACTGCTGTAGTATGGAGCACAATATGGTAAATCTCACTTTGTATTTGCTCATCGAACATTCCCAAGGCCAGTCCATCATTGCTAAAAAAATTACCCTATTCTCCCTCTACAGTTTGAAGTGTCTGCTCTCTCTGATGGTCACAATATGCTTTAGGGATCTCATTTCTGAGACACCGAGTCAAACATCAAGTCAAACTGTCACATTTCTCACAGATACAAGTGTATTGAAGTAATAAATCAAATTACACTCCCCGAAATACAGCAGAAGGAACCAAAAGGTTTACAACCAGTCAGGGAGATTCCTGGTCCCAACGCAGTGATCACGCGTACAAAAACAGAACAGACAAACGGTGCAACAGTCGAGTTCCCAGCAGGTTGATCGGTTCAATCTGTGAATTTCATTCAAACTGTTGGATTCTCATTGATCAATGTTCAACTTACAACAACAGATAATCAATAACTTATTTTAAATTCAACTGATATTCATTTGAAAACTCCCTTCGACTTTTAATGATTTATCTCTGTCTGTATCACCTCTCGAAAACAATGTAAAATGTAATTTCGCTGAAAACGAGCAATCAAAAATAACAGATTCGGGACAGTTCAATGTCCCTAACAGAGATGCAGTGACACGGTAACAGTTAAATGTCCCTAACAGAGATTCACTGACACAGTAACGATTCAATGTCCCTACAGAGATGCTGTGACACAGTAAGAATTAAACTAACCAAGAAAAATTTACATTGAAAATTACCTGATTTGATCTAATTTCTCAATTAAATGTAATCAACAAAATAATCAAAGCAAAATGCTTTATCAAGCTGAGCATAGCCGAGTAAAGAAATGTTTTGTTTCTGAATTCATTTTCGATACAATTAAATGTTCTCTAAAATGGATGATATTTTATACGCCGATACACTACTTAAGGTCTTTTGTTTTGGATTAATTAGCACCAATATTATATTTTGTTATTATTAATTGGCAGTTAGTTCTCCTGTTATTGATTTGTACTCCGTAATAAAATCAGTTTTCAATCATTCAAAACTTGTCTTTGCCTGGAACATTTGTGAAGTAATTAGGTTCCAACTAAATCTAAAAGAATAAACTTCAAATTACCGAGTGGAAATATTCAGACATCTGTAATTCATTTGCTTAATTCGAATCACATTATAAGTGTTTTTCATTTCCACTTTTACTCCAGATGTCTTATTATAACATACAAACGTGTTAAAAATGCATGCTTCTGAATTTGCATTTGCTATAACGGCCTGGCAGTTTGAGATCAATCAAATTGCTTCTTAGATTTAATAATTTAGACAATCCATATAATTTAGTTACTGAACATATCGTTTAATTTAAGAAAATCTGAATTAAACAGTGAAAAATTCAATGAGGAGAATTCATTCAAATCCTGTCCAACACTGAAACATGATGCACAAAATAAGTCGAGATCTGTTCTTCAGTGTAATATTTAATAAGAATTAAACATCATGCTCAATTAGAATCAATTCCTCTATTCTATCATTTATTCACCCAATAACTCTATTCTGTGTTCAGCAGTAATGGAGACAGGATGTTATTATTAGTTTTATAATATTATCATAATATTTTTATGTAAATTAATCTTTTTGAATTTCAAGTATTGTCAATCTCTAGCCCGTTTCTATGGACACCTTATGACAATTCAAACACCGTTATAAAAACAATTGCTTAGTGTTGGCGAATTCCACCTGTCAGAAAACTGTGTTCACTCTGTCAAGTTCATTCAAACTGAGGGATTCTAATTGATCAATTGTCACATTTCGACAACAAAAATCAGTAACTTATTTTAAGTTAAGCTGATATTCATTTCAAAATTCCTTTCGAAGTTTATCTACCGCTCCCTGTCTGTCTCAAATCTCGAAAATTGGTCAAAAAACATTTTTTTCTGAAAATGAGCGCCTCAAATGTAACAAATTTAGGGTAGTGTAATGTCCCTAACACAGATATAGTGACACAGTGTGAATTATAATTCATGATTTATTTTAAACTGTAAGCATCAGTTAACATGAATAAAATGCTCTAACATATATTTTGTTTTTTTCCGATACCCGTTTGTTTTATCCTGACAAGGATTTTTAGACGTATTTTGTCTCTTTTGTCATTTAGCTGGAAAAAGTGTAACCACTCAGGATCACTGAGCTTAAAGAATACAGAAGCAATTGAGAAACACCAACCCATTTCACAAATTTTGAGATGAGATTAGTGATTAATTATCTCGGCATCCAACTATAAATTACTTGGAAGGAATGTTGAGCCTGCGCAGAAAGAATGTAATAATCGGACACAAAAATTGCCAAATAGCAACGTCCTATTCTCCAAAACTCATATGTAAGTGAATGCGAACTTCATCAGGATATAACAATCAATGCAAAGTATCTCGTTGAACTGAGCGCCGCTGTGGAAACAGCTTGTTATCATTGAAATAGTTTTTGAAATTATCACAAAATATTTCCAGCCTAGAAACGTTTCTGAAAATGTTCGTTGTGTGCAACGCACACCAGAACTATTAGGAGGGATTAATGAATAATGATATTAATATAAAATAATCTTTGTTGAATATGGAGTTATATTAGCGATTTAAAAATATTTGCTTTATTTTCATTTTACGATTAAATTTGTTAATGAGAAGTTTTTAGTTACAGCAACGAGTTAGTCTCCGAATGAACGTTGTATGTCATGATTTATTTTAATTTGTAAACGTTAGTTAAAATTTATAAAAATGCTGTGATATCTTTATTTTTTCCCAAAACCTGCCTGTTTCCGCCCTACAAGGATTTTCGAAATCATAGATTGTTTGCACTCAACCAGAAAACATGCAACAGCTCAGTGTCACCGAGTTTAAACAATGCAGAAACAATGCTGAAACACCAAACCATTTCACGCACTACAAACATTCACAGTGACCGAACCACAGAACCTCCTCAACAGAAACACACCAAAACACATCAATGAGGGAATGAATCCGTTTCACGGAGGCTCAACTCAATTATCTATCCAACAAAATCAAAAATATCATTGGAAGAAAATCTCAGTACCCAACCCAGCAAACCAGCCCGTCACCAAATATCTGAACGGCTAAACTGAACAGAAATCTGGAATAACAGCAATAGCATTGCGAGGAGGTGGAATATGTCTAACAAATTAACATTGAAACTTTACCACATTTTATTCATATTGGGCCATATTTCGAATAGATTTCAAACATACTTAAACATTTGGATAGTAAAAGCTACAGCCATCGGGTGCCACCGAGGTAAATCATTGCATGTATCCCAAATTGTAAATGCAGTGGCAAAGTAGGTTTTGGATGAGTGGCATAAACAGTGATTTGGTTTTACAGCAATTATCAGTTACAATTATAAAAAAATACAAATACAATAAAGCCTGATTCCTCTGTGCAGGCATACGTCAAATAGTTTAAAACCCGCAGACTTTGTATTCAACCACAAACCGTATAACAGCTCAGTATCACGGAGTGTGAACAATGCAGAATCGCCAAAACATTTCGCAAATTTCTTTTATTCAATGTCACCCAGACAGACAATCTCCTCACCAGAAAAATGCAACACTGAGGGACTGAAACCCGGTTCATGCAGAAGCAGCTCAATTCTACAGTTTCAACAGAATCAAATTTCACATTGGCAGAAAATCTCAATTTAAAATCCAGCCAATCCGCCCATCACCAAAGAAACTAATAATCACAATGAGCACAACAATAACATAACAAAACCAGCATTGTGCATAAGCGGAACATGTTCATGGCATTAATGTAGAAACTTTAACACATTTTGAAAAGATTAGGTGACATTTCAAACACTTGTGGAGTAGATGTGCAACTCGCTGCCACTAGATGTCACCGAGACTAAACATTGCAGAAATACCGAACTGTTTAACAAAAGGAAAGCATTTAAAGTAACCCAGCCACACACTGTCCTCAGTAGATAAAGACCAAATCACGAGAGGCTGAATCACTCAGTATTAACTTTTGACAAATAACAGTAGAATTCTATAACCCCCATTTTAAGCAGAAGTACATGAAACATTGTAAAGATTTTCAGCACAGAATCCACCAAACCACATTTTAGTGAACAAGTGAATTAATAAAATCGAGAAAAATATAAAACAAAAACTCAAATCAAACACTGACTAAATAAATGCATGGCTCTTACCTGCAGTCACCGTCACCATGGTCCCTGGTCCCCAGTCGTCCATGCCATCACAGTGTCACATTCTCCAGGCTGGGTCATACAATAACCATCCCTGCACAAAATAGACAGAAATCCGTCAGTATTTTAAAAATTCACAAGCCAGAGGGAAAGTAAATCACTGCATTTTCATGGAATTATTATCGTACTGGTGGATACCGTTCGCTCTTATGTAGGCCCTAATGTTTCATATTTCACAGAGGATCACATGATCAAGTCATTGAAAACTTCTAACTGATAATCAAATAGTTATCACAAATTTACCATCTTAATTTTCGTTATTTGTGTAGTGCTGGGACATAAATAATACAGCACTCTAAATAATGCTGGACTGTAAAACAGAGCACTGCCCCAGCCTCGGTCAATTAGTACTGAGGGGTTTTTGTATTGACAGCAACTGCTGTGCCATCCCAACTATCACAGTGAGACACAGCATGTCAAATACTGTGCCCGCCTGCTAACTGTAAAATACAGAGATTTAATTCCACTGCTCTCTCAAAAATCTGATTCCGCCTCATCCACGAGCGAATGAGTGAGTTATTTCAGCCTGACCTGGTCATTATATTTATAAAGGATATCGGATTGCTTTTAAACTCTGTGTAGATTTAGCACATTGGCCAATATAGATTTTACGGGAAGAGTTTTGTACCTTTTCACAAACCAATATTACTTCCACACATTACTTCATTGAAGCCTCGTTTATTTTGAAAATTCTGCTGTGGTACTGATTACCAATTTGAACAATCTCTTTCTCTGAGGTTTTTGTATGAGGATGTCGCTCTGCTCAGCACTGTGACCCACTACTGTAGTGTCACAGTGACGCACACCCGCACAAAAACTGCACTCACTCTCTGTTCAGTACTGCCGCTCGATATTTACTTCAAGTAGAACATTATTTCGATCTAATTGACGATTTATGCAGCAGCGTACAAAACACAATCTAGAAACACCTCCTCTAAGTATCAGAAATAGTAAAACGAGCATTATATCCAGCTGTGTAATTGCTGGACCTGTTAACAGTTAATATAAACAGAGTGAAAATCTCAGCCCATTATGCCTGTTTTCTTGATTTAATGTTTAATTTTCACTATGTTAGGTTTGTCAGAATTGGTTCGTGTTTTGGTTCTGATCACTGTCGTTACTATAATATTTGAAACAGATACTGACCTTCAGGATACGATGGAAGTTTCTGAATTTTCTTTCGAGCAGTTCTTGTCCGGGTGCAGCCCTGGTTCCTCTCGCTGTGGTCTTTTGCACAGTAATAGATGGCGGTGTCTTCGGTCTTCAGCCTCGTCATTTCCAAAGAGAAGGTGTTGTTTAAAGTGTCTTTGGACGCTGTAAATCGATCCTTAATTACTGGTGCGTAGCTGTTGTCAGATGAAGTATAGTAGTAAAGCAACAACTCCAGCCCCTTTCCGGGAACCCGTCGGATCCAGTACATGCTGTAGCTGCCAAGATTGAAGCCGCTGGTTTTACAGGTCAGCGTCAGGGAGCCTCCGGGACGCCCGGTCTCTGTCTCTGGCTGAGTCAACACAACCTCCGGCTGGACACCTGTAAAAATAGATCAAAAAACCCCGAGGATTAATCCTGGTGAAATGATTGCTGACTCTGGAATATTCCAGAGATAAACTAACATTGAGACAGTAACAGTGAGAGACTTGGGCAATAGAAAAAAAACAACTCACCGGATAAAAAAGTCAGCAGCAAACAGAGCGAAATCGCCGACCTCATCTTTCTGGACATTTGAGGGAAATGGTTGTGTCAGGAACTCAGTGAACAAACCAGCTCCCGGACTGTTGGATTCCGGTCCCAGTGAGCGGTATTTAAATACCCGGCAGAAGGGGGCGGCTTTCCAGGCGCCGCCAGTTGATTCCCTGCTGGAGGCGGCGATTGGATCCACGTCCCACCTTCCACACCCCCAACAGAATGGACTCCCAGATTTACAATAGATTAATATTAAAATGGATATTTTATCTGTGTTGGGATATTTGTTGGCTGAATATGTTCATTGTATTGTTCCCATTATTTCTAATGGTGATATTGCAGTTCATCATTTCTTTGCTTTTTCAAAAAAAACTAATTCCATTGTAAATATGGTATTTTTATTACCACGCCCCTAACAAGAACACAAATCTAAAAATTATGAAATAACACTTCCGGAAAATAAAGAAACCGTCAGTCTATTTTGCAACAATTTCGGTTCTCTGTCACATTACAATGATAAAGCATAATTTATCGGAATAATTGTTATCGATTTCTGTAACTAAACGCGTGGAATGTACAAAGTGATTCTATTTACAGTGTGGATGGCTATCACTGTACAATTTGGGTTTGGAGATGAGAAGAAACTCACACAATACAATGATTTTCCTTGTATTTTTCAAACTGCCCCAATCTCAAAGATTTTGAAAATAAGAAGAATCCCTCCTTCCTGAGATTTAAATAGTGAGTTGACAGAGAAACATAAAATTAAATCAATTTTTGACAGAGAAGTTAATGAATCGGAACGGATACGGGGATCATTAAAATTCTGCTTCAGCGTCCAGATCATTTCAGCTCACTGTCTTGGCCACCGGCTGTCTAACATTCACAGGTATTGGGAACACAGGATATCAGAACTTTGCAGCACATTGCACAATATCACAAGAATAAATGTTTTATCTTCCATTGAATGAGGTTATGAACTGATTATTTCTCCACTCATTGGCAGCTATGAGAGGAACTCTCCAATAACAGAAATCAGATTATACTGTACAATAGAACACGGTGCAAACCAGTGATGCTGCTGTTTAAATGGGGTGCAGAACTTTCACAATATTACAGGAAGCTCCGTTGTTCATGTCAGTTTTATGATGTTGTTTCAATATTATTTCATGCCATTGCACTGATTTCAATTGACTGGGGAATTGGTACCTTCAACATCTCTCTCGCATTTCATGAAGTGGTTAATAAACAGACATTAATTATTGGAATAGCATTAACTTGGAAGTTATCCAACTATAAAGCATCTGGTCACTTTATTGTTTTGCGATACTATTTATTCACAAAATGAACTGGACATTGAATTAAAATATCTGATTAGAATGACTACGATTTAAAATGTGTCTTTCTTGTGGGAATGAAACATTTATTGTTTAAATGGCTGAATCCCATTTTTTCCATTCAGGTTCACGCGAATCTGTCCCAGACAGCATTTGGCAGCAATCCAGGCTGGTGTCAAATGCTCGAAATTATTGACAGGAAACATCTGGGGAGGGGGGGGTGGCGCGGGGAGGGAGCGGCTGTTTGTGCAGTAGATCAAAGATCTGTTTCCTCAATACTGACCGCTTGGCTGCAAGGCAACTTAAAACCCTTCAAGTTATGAATGAGGCCTGCTTATAAACAAATCTCCCCAGCAACAGGATTGGAGGCACTTGAATTTTTTTGAAGTTGTAAATCCAGGTGATTTTTTCCAATCTCGAAAGAAAGGAAAGTCATGCAGTTTCTCTGGCACCCTGTTAGCATCAGTGATGATTTTTCCAACGCATCAGGATATTTTGATAGATGGATAGAAAGAATGACAGGCAAACTGAGAATTGTCCCAGAGAGACGATACATGAACATAAATGTTTCTGTTTTCTTTCCGTTTATCTTGCCATGGGATGTTGGGCTGGAAAGACCAGCACATTTTCCCTGTCCTAAATTCCCTTGAACTGATTGGTTTTTAGGCCACTTCTGAAGATATTAAAGAGTCAGCTATTTTGCTGTCCACCTGGAGTCATATTCTTGTGTGACCAGGTTACGATTGCAGATTTCCTCCACTGGGGAATCAGAGAGATTCCAATGGTCGCCATTAGTATCTATTCCAGTTTTATTAATTAAATTCAAATTCTACCAGCTGCAATGACCCGATTTAGATCTATGCCCTCACATCATTGTCCTGGGCCTTTGGATCACTGGATCAATTAAATTAATATTATGTCACAATCTACGCAAACAACAAATGTCTGACTGTGTTGATGAAGGAATGAATGACATTTGAAAGAATGACGATTGGGTGAATGACAGTTTGATGCCTGAGTATTTTGATTGAGGATTCAGTGAATGGATTGATGGATGCAATGATAAATGGCATTGAAAGATGCTCTTCTACGTTCCCATATTTGTACTTGATCACTTCATAAATTGAATCAGCTCCTTTATTCCATTTGTGTCAGTCTAATCCCTCCAGTTCTTCCAGAATGTCTGGGTGAAATCCATCCTGAATTTATCAGGAGTTAGCAAGCTTCTCCTCACGGAGAGAAGGACGAGATATTCGGCTTAGATGCCAGGAGTTCTGCGGCGAAAAGGTCATCTCCTGAATTCCCAAACCCTATCCATCATCTACAAGGCAAAAGTGAGGAGTATGAACAAAGAATAAAGAACAGTGCAGCATATGAACAGGCCCTTCTTCCCACCAGGTCTGTTCCAACAAAGATGTTTGAATATTCTCCACTTGCCTGACTTGTGCCACTCAAAAAGCTCAATGCCACGCTGGAGAAAGTAGGTGTCTCGAAGAACACCTCATGCACCAGCTTCCCAAAGATTGCCATCACATTCTCAAAGGAAATTATGGTTTGGCAATAAAAGTTGACTTAATCAGTGGCGTCAAAATCCCATGAAGTAACGTTAAACATATCATATCTCTGCTTATATTAAACTCGCCTCTGGCTCTGTCTGTGTAACACTAGGCTCTGCCAGGATCACATTCCAGAAGGTCCCATTTAAGTTCTTCTTTTCTACACTCGGCTCAATTTCAGGTGTTCATATACGAAACAGAGGCCCTGTTAATATTATAATTTCTAATTTATGGCTGCACTTAGCCATGTCTCTTGTTTTCTGACAGGAGGCCATGTCTTAATTCTTACTGCCTCAGAACAGTTACCACTCTATACTAAACTGGAAATAATGTCTGCATGCATTACACATGGTTCTATCACAGTTATTTTGCTAATAGTTCATTAGATTTTAATAATCTATGTCTTTTTATGTTAATGCCGCATCAGTCCATATATTTGATTATTTAAGACTCTGTCATGTCTCAGTTTTATTGTACTTTTCAATACCTCCTAATTGCTGCATTGTCAGAATCTCATTGTCAATCAGTCTAGGGTCTGTATCAACAATTGCTATGAATAAAGTGGGCTGTGTCTCAGTTTATATCAGTCAAAGTACTGTGTTAGTAATTATCACTAACACACTGGACTCTGTCTCAATTGAAACCTGTCTCAGTCCTGTATCAGCAATTATTACTAATGCACTTGGCTCCATCTCAGTTCATACAAATCTCAGTCCAGTATCATTAATTACTCGGCGCTGTCTCAGTTCATGTCGCAGAAGTTCCTATGTCAGTAAAACTGCGCTAGACGCTGTCTCAGTTTTACTTTCCTTGACAATGTCGTTTTTAGAAATGTTTCTTTCACAGGATGTGGGTGCCATTGGAATTTGGCATTTGACCATCCCCTCATGGCACTGGGTACTAACTCATTTCTATTTTCTTGAATCAAGCCCTTGTTTATATTAAAATACAGCCTGGCTCTGTTAATACTCTGCTAGATCAGAACTCAGTTTACATTGCCCACGACATTCTCTCTGGTTATGTAATATTTGTTACTCACTCTGCATATATTTCAATAGACTGTGTCGATTTTGTTCCTGCACTTAACAACACTTCCCTTTGAATTGTGTTTATTTTACTCCAGGTTTTGCGAGAAGAAGAGATAACATGTTGGGATTTAAAAAGTTGCTATCAGATAAGATCCAGAAACGAGCAGTATTGGATTACCAGTATTTTGTTGTTGCTGTCTTGGAGGGCCGACGGGCCTTTTCCTGTGCTGTAATTTTCTTTGTTTTTTTTGTTCTTTATTAACAGTTCATTCTACACAGGGCTTTCCACTTTCAATGCAGCCAGCAGAAATAGATTTCAGATATCTCTTCTTCTTTTCACTGCCACAAACCTCATAGAGTTTGCATTTGCAGAAGGATGCAGGGAATTGTGTTCCCCCAATCACTTTCATCATTACTAGCATTGACCAGTGCAGTAAAAACTGAGACTATGCCCAATACAATATCAACGTGGACACGGTCAATTGCAGAAATAAGACTGCAAATAAATCTATTTGATACAAATAGAGACAGGTGTAAATTAATATAAACACATACAACGTCTAGCTTAATATAAACAGAAACATGATGATGTATAACATAAACAGGGGCAGCTCTAATTTAGTATAAACAGATAAAACATTCAGTTTAGTATGAGTAGAGACAGACAATATAAAATTCTACGTGCAGTATAAAAAGAGTTAAGGTCTAGTGAAAAATAAACAAAAGCATGTCCTCATAATATAAGATGACACAGATTAAATTTACTGTGATACAAAGAGACTGGTTCAATCCCTATGGCATTTGTGTAGACGGTCGACTGTCCCATCAAAAACCTATAGGACAGTAGTAACAAGGGGTTAGCTGCAGAATGCAAAGTACCCTCTGCATTGCCAAATTAAACACTCCCAAGGCAGGAATAGCATGAATTGCATACAAAGTGAATCTCCCTCTACATTATCCAAATCAAACATTCCCAGAAGAGTATACTCTCTAGAAACAGAATGAAACTCCCTCTAAAAAGTCTACTCAAACGAAGTGACGGCAGAAAGAGCGTGGACTCTTTTCTACGTAAAATTTCTTCTGCACTTTTTCTTTAGAGATTCGGAAGGCAGGTTTAAATTAATGTTAGTTACAGGGTAAAGATCGTCTACACAGTTCCATAAAGCACACCCAGGTCAGGTACAGCAGAGATTAGGTACGGATTAAATCTTCCTGACAAAGACATATCAAACATTCAAAAGGCAGGTACAGTGAGTTTAGATGCAGAGTAAATATTCCTCTACCCTGTCCAGTCAAAAACCCAAGGACATTAACGGCACCGGCTAAATATACGGAATGATCCTTCGATACTGCCACATCGAATCCTTATCACTAGGGACAACTGAAGTTAGATATGGCAGAAAATGTATCAAGTATTTCAAGTTCATAGACTGCTCAAGAGATCTTTTAGAGTAAATCTCACTCACGGATTCCAATATACTGAATTATATTCTTTGAGAAGCCTATAACTCTGGCTGAGAGAATACATTGGGCAGACATTGAATTTATGCTGGGGAGTGAAGACGATGAACCATCGTGGAGAGACAAGACACAGAACCAGATAGGAGAAGGACAGAGAAAGAGATGCAGGAATTTTACACAAACACATTTGCCGTGTCATTATATTTCGGGATCAGAGGGATTATTTCCTAATTCTGAACATAGATACCATCATGATGTTTTTCCTCACCTAACTGATGAATAAATAATATTGAAAAACAACCATTACTGGAATCCGTTGATTGATTTGCATGACTGCCTCTATTTCTGTGCTGTGTTGGTGCGGGAAATATTTGTTGTGTTTTTGTCAGTCAACAATCTAATTCGGAATTTCTATTTTTGCGTTTATTTACATAAATACCTCACTGTTTACAATGAAACGTTCGTGATAGCAAAACCAGATAAACCGTCACTTATTGACCAGTTTCAACTCAAAATAGCGGTTTATTTTAAGAAAATTAACAGTTGGTTCAAAATGAATAGAAACTTTTTGAACACTCATTATATCAGTTGTATTTACTTAAAAAAGGTACATTCCATTTCAGAATTAGTTCTGAAAGTTCTGATGTCACAATTAATAAAGCATATATGAACAGGTAGATATTCTACTGAATGTTAATTTGACTGAGGACTTAATCTGTTTAAATTAGACAAGTTAAATTAAAAAAAACAGATCTGATGTCTGAAGTATTCCTGTCACAAATAGTGATTAGAGTCACACGAGGGAAGAATAAAAAATCCAGTGTGGTTATCATTAAGAGATACAATTAGTTTTGCTGCCTCAAAGGCGACAGGGAAGCGGGTTCGATTCCAACCCTGGGGGATTGTGTGTCGTTTTCACATTCTACCCCTATCCATGTGGGTTTCTTCCGGATGCTCCGGTTCTCTTCCACAGTCCCAGGATGTGCAGGTTAGTGGATTGGCTATGAAAAATTGCCCCTTAGCGTCCAGTAATGTGCAAATTAGAATCATAGAATCCCTAAAGTGCAGAAGGAGACCATTCGGTTCATCAGGTCTGCAACAGCTATCCAGCAAAGCATCCTTCCCAGGCTCACAGTGGATTGTCTACGTTAGATTTCCTGTTAGTGCCCAACGATGTGTAGGATCGTGGGGTTAACCCTGTGAATATGTGTCATTGTCGGGATACGGTGAAGGCTGGGCCCAGGTTCTCCGCTGGAGAACCACTGCAGACTTGTTGGGCCAACTGGCCTCCTTTTGAACTGTAGGAATGCTGTGATTTTATGCTGCTAGAAGATTGACGATATTCGCATTAATCTCAGCACTTCCGAAGAATTACAACTTTCATTTTGGTGGAACTTGCATTTATGGACCACTTTATCCGTCCTCATGCCGTGCCAACGTTCTTGAAACTCACTGATGTACCTTTGTTGAATTTAGTCACTGCTGTAATGTTGGAAATAAGCAGGTAATTTGCGTACAACTTCCCCCCACAAGATGTGATAAATGGCCAGTAAATTTGCGAGTTTATTTGAAGGATGAGGATTTGGGTAGGATTTGGGCAGAACAGCCTTACTCTTCATAATTCTATCAAGAGATTTTGCATCGATCTTAAACGTGAACCTGGTTCTCTCTCTGCTGATGCCCATTGAGCTGCTGAGAAGCACTTTTGTTGTTGGAGTTTGAGATTTCCGGAATCTGCAGCACTTTACACTGTTTTTATTGATCCTCTGGATGTGAGCATCACTGACAAAGCCAACATTAATTGTCCATGCTGAGAAGGTGGTTGCGAGCCAGTTTGTTGAAACCTGCCCTCTGGATGATTTTATTGTTTGACTTTCCAGTAGCAGCTTTGACACAACTGGATGGCTTGCTGGATAATTTCAGTCGTGGCGAGGCATCGTTTTCATCACAGTGGAACTGTAGGACAGACAGGGGAAAGATAGGAAACTTCGATTTTCATGTTATTTCCAAACAGACGATGTTGTTTGAGGTACAAAAGTAAATTATTGCGGATTCGGCAATTAAAACCAAAAGAGAAAATGCCGGAAAATCTCAGCAGACCTGGTAATATCTGTAAGGAGAGAAAAGAGCTGACGTTTAAAGTCCAAACGGCCTTTTGACAAAGCTTTGACAAAGGGTCATCTGGACTCAAAATGTGTTTTATGTCATAGAATCCTTACGCTGCAGAGGGAGGCCATTCGGTCCATCGAGTCTGCACCAAACACAACCCCACCCAGACCTTACCCCCATACCCCTACATATTATACCCACTAATCCCTCTAACCTCCGCTATCGTGGACACTAAGGGCCAATTTCTTAGCATGGCCAATCAACCTAACCCGCACATCTTTGGACTGTGGGAGGAAACCGGAGCACCCGGAGGAAACCCACGCAGACACGAGGAGAATGTGCAAACTCCACACAGCCAATGACCCGAGGCGGGAATCAAACCCGAGTCCCGGGAGCTGCAAAGCAGCAGTGCTAACCACTGTGCTACCGTGTTTTAAGTACCTTTAGGTGGAGTAAATTGATTCTGAATCCCTGGGGCGGAGGAATTGTCGGTTGATCCAAGACGATCCCACAGAAGAAGACACTATAAACATTGTCCAGGGGTCTATGGGACCCAGACCATCCAGTTGCTGCCAATATTCAACGCGTTGGCTTTACAGCTCAGTCTCAGGGAGCCTCAGGGTTCTGCTCTGACTGAGTCAACATAACCTCCCATTCTATAAAATATTTGTTAAAAAATGAAAACAAAACGCCACACACCCTGGACATCCTCTCTCACCTTTTTACACCGGGAACAAAATTAAAAAGTATGAGGACACCTTCAAACCGATTAATAAACAACTTCTTCCCTGCTGCAATCAGACTTTTGAATGGACCCACCCCGCATTAAGTTGATCTTTTTCTACATCCTAGCTATGACTGTAACACGATATTCTGCAGTCTCTCGTTTCCTTCTCTATGAACAGTATGCTCTCTCTGTATAGTGTGTAAGAAACAATAATTTTCACTGTGTACTAATAAGCATGACAATATATCTGATGAAACCAATCAAATAAATCAAAAACCCTGGGGATTATTCCCGGTGAATTGATTGCTGACACTGTGATATTCCAACAGTGAGATCCATTGTCATGTCTCTCCTGGTCCAAGAGGTGAAATTACATTTGAGCCTCTGTTATAGGGAAAAAAAATTAATTGTAAATTAAGTCTCTTCATTTATCCACCACTCCACAAGTGAATAGACATAAACAAGATGACATTGCCTTATCAGGGTCAAAACGCCAATCTGATTTGCAATAGTTCTGTGTCTCTAACACATCGCAGCAAAACTATAATTCATTAGAGAAATTGTTATCGGTTTATTGTATTTCAGGTGTGGATCGCTATCACTGTAACTTTGGACTCAATATAAGAAGAAGGGAAGCAATGGCCTAGTGTTATTATCGCTAGACAATTAATCCTCAAACTCAACTAATGTTGTCAGGACCCAGCTTCGATTCCCACTACGGCAGATGGTGGAATTTAAATTCAATAAAAACATCTGGAATTAAGAATCTACTTATGAACATGGTATCATTGCTGATTGTGTAAAAAAATGTATCTGGTTCACTAATGTCTTTTAGCGAAGGGAATCTGGTGCCCTTACTTAGTTTGGCCTGCATGTGATTCCAGAGCCTATTCAATGTATCTCAGCTGCCCTCGGACAAGGGGTGGGCAATAAATGCTGATCGTCCAGCAGCACTGATGTCCATAGAGTCTCTGCAGAGCAGAAGGAGGCCTTTCGGCCAATCGGGCCGAACACCGTTCCCACCCACGCCCTATGCCCATCATCCCATGTATATTCCTTGCTAATTCCCTTGAACCATGGGACAATTTATCATCGCCAATCAGCCTAAGCAGCAAATCCTTGTACCGTATGACTAAATAGCCAGACAATTGGAGAATGCGCAGACTCCACAGACAGTGACTCCACACATAACCAAACCAGGAATTGAACTCAGCTCTCTGGCGCTGTGGGGCAGAAGTGCTAACAACTATGCCACCCTGCCGCCCGTGAATGAATTCAAAAAAGAAAATCCTCGTATGATACAATGTTACACCTTATATTTCTCCAGAAGCTTCTCAACCCTGTGAAAATTAAGATTGATTTCCTCAAGAAAGACTCGTTTTAAATGGCATTCATTCCAAGCAAATATTTTAAATGTATGCACTGTTCATTATGTGATCAAACAATATCAGAAACTAGAAAACTGGCTAAGTGCTATTCTATTGTATAACTTCCAAATAAATATCCTTCCACTTTGTGAGCAACTTCAGGAAGTGCAGGTTTTGTGAAAGAAACCTAGCTGGCTTATAATTAATTGAGTTAACAGAGAAACATAAAATTGAAATCGGCATTTGACAGAGCATTTAATGAATCAGAATGGACACCGCGATGAAGAAAGTTCTCCATCAGCATCCAAATTATTGCAGCTCATTTTATGGGCCACCGGCTGTCGAACATTCACTGGTAATAGGAGAGCAGGACATTAGGATTTTGCGGCATATGGCACAATATCACAAGAATAAATATTGTATTTTGATTGATCCAGGTTGTGAACTGGTCATGTCTTCACAGATTGGCAGATCTGAGAGGTACTGTGAAATAATCGAAATCAGATTATGCTGCACAACAGAACATGGTACTACTCAGGTACAAAAGAAGTTGTTTTTTAATGAGGGGCAGAAGACTGAGAATATTCCAGGAATCCTCGTTGTTCAAGGCAGTTATATGACTTTCTTTTGCTTTTAATTATTTTTATTTTTGCTCCATTACACTGATCTCATTGGACTGAAGGATTGGGGACATCAACATGTCTTTCGTGCACTTCACGAAGTTGCTCACAAAGTGACTTTAATCGCTGGAAGGACATTTATTTGGAAGTTATACAATTGAATAGCACCTAGCCAATTTTCTAGTTTCTGATATTATTTGGTCACATCATGAACGGTGCATTCATTTAAAATATTTGCTTGGAATGAATGCAATTTAAAACGTGCCTTTCTTGTGGGAATCAATCATTTATTGTATAACTGGCTAAGTCCCGTTTTACCCGTAATATTCACGTTAGTCTGTCCCACACAGTATTTGGCACCAGTCCAACCTGCTGCCAACTACCCGAAGATATTTACAGGAAGCATCTGAATGTATTTGTTCAGAAACTCAAAGGTCTGCTTCCTCAGTACTGAGCACTTGGCTACAAGCCAACTTCAAATTCTTAGCATTGCCAATGGGGTTTATTTATAAACAAATCTGCCGAGCAGCAGTACTGGAGGCAACTTAATTATTTTTAAAGTTGCAAACCCTATATGAATGATTCCCATTTCTTAGGAACAGAAGGCTAACCAGCTTCTCTGGCACCTTGTTAGCAACAATGATGATCTCTCCAACACAACAAACACAGTGATCGATGGATAGAAATAAATACAGGCAGATTGTGAGAGTTATTCAGAGAGGTGATATAATTTATACTACATAACCATGTTTGCTTGTGTTTTATTTCACTTCATTCTTCCATGGGACGTGGGAATCTCTGGAAGGAACAACACTTGTTTTCTGTACTTAATTTATTTTCGACTGAGTGGTATGCTAGGGTATCTCAGAAAGCATTGCCCAGTTACAGATATTGCTGTCTATCTGGAGTCACAAATAAGGAGGGTAGATTTCTTTGATTGGGGAATCAGAGTGGTTAATCTGGTCGCTGTAAGTATGAGTCCAGATTTATTGATTGAAATCAAATTCCATCAGCTGCCGTGATCGCATTTAATCTCGTGTTCCCACATCACTGGCCTGGGCTTCTGGATTACTGGTCCACTGGCATTAATATTGCGTCATCATCGACACAAAAAATAACGAATTGCTTCTCTTGATATAGGGATGGACGTTATTTGGATGCCTGAATGTTTTGTTTGAAGAATCAATGAATGGATTGATGGATGTGACGATAACTGGCCCTGAAATTTGTGGTCCTACATTCGCATACTTGTATTTTACTACATCAAAAATCGAAGCTGGTCCTTTATTACAATTGTGTCAGTCCATAGCCCTTCGAGATTTTCTGGATGAATTCCATCCCCGGGCTTTCGGGAGGAAGTGAACTGGAGCTCTGTCAGAGTAGTCTGATTCTCCACCCCCTTCCCCTACTGATGGTGGATCTTCAAATCCAAGCTGGGAACAGTGAACATGATTATCTTGATTAGGGTGGATTGTAATATTTGGAACATGCGGCTCTTTCGAGTGCAACAAATCGCTCAACATATCATCATCCAAATTACTGAAGGTAACAGGCCAAAAAAGTAAATAAAGTGGCAAGAGAAATATTATGAAACTCACTGGACAGCTTCCAGTGGTGAATTACTTTCCAGAACAATGTAAAAAATAAACTGGATTTTAAGCTTCAATAACTTCACATTAGATACAAATACTTTCAGTTCTACAGTCATTTCAAAAATGGTCACACACTCCAATTATGTACCGGGAGTTTCTGTGTAATGGTGAGGTGATTACTTGTCAATAAAGCGCAGAGGCTGCTGGGTAGCTGCTCTTTATCCAAGGTCTGATTTAATTCCATTTCCCGCTGAATTCTGGTGCAGATTACTGGTGAGGTCGCAGCTGGAGTACTGTGTGCAGTTTTGGTCGCCGCAGTTGTGGAAGGATATATTGGCCTTGAAGGGAGTACAGAGGAGGTTCACTAGGCTGATACTGAAGATGAGGGGGTTGGCCTATGAAGAGAGACGAAGTAGACTGGGCCTGTAGTCGTTGGAGTTTAGAAGGATGAGGTGGGATCTTATAGAGACGTATAAGATAATGAAGGGGATGGTTAGGGTAGAGGTAGAGAGATTCTTCCCGCTTAGAAAGGATAGCAGGACTAGAGAACACAGCCTCAAGATAAGGGCGGGGGGAGAGGCATCTTAGATCAAAGTTGAGGAGGAATTTCTTCACTCAAAGGGTGGTGAATCTCTGGAATTCTCTGCCCCTTGAAGTGGTGGAGGCTACATTGTTAAATATATTTAAGTCACGGGTAGATAGGTTTCTGATAGACAGGGGAATTAAGGGCTATGGGGAGAAAACGGGAAAGTGGAACTGATCCACTTCAGATCAGCCATGATCTTATTGAATGGCGGGGCAGGCTCGAAGGGCTAGATGGCCTACTCCTGCTCCTATTTCTTATGTTCTTATGAAAGGTCAGTATGAGCTCAACACATTTGAATCCCAATAAATTATATTAAATAAACTGCAACTACATTTGTATCAGATAAAACGCTGTAAATAATCGGCGAAATATTAATTTATTTTTGTGAATTGAAAATTATTCATAATACTCGCGCCAGGCGATGACCATCTCCAAAAAGGGAAAATCTGCCCATTGCCCATTGCCACTCAATGATATTACGATACTGAATAAACATTGTCGGGGTTGCCATTGGCTAATCGCTGTATTAACGAGGTGTATAAATGCTCCAGCTGGAATATAAAGTCAGCTTGCTGTGAGTAACCCACCCCCTGACTCCCCAACCCTGTCCACTACCGACAAGGCACAAATCAGAAGAGTAATAGGTTCCTGCCCACTTGATTGAATGCGTGCAGCCCAAACAACAGTTAAGAATATTTGTACTATTAAGGACAAAGCAGCCGGCTTGACTGGCCTCACATTTGGAAATGCTCACTCCATCCAACACAGACAAACAACAGCAACATTATGTACCATCCACAAGCTTCACTTCAGGAGCTCACCAAGACTCCTTAGGCAGCACCTTCCAACCACACCGCAGTTACCACCTGGAAGACAAACGTAACATTTACCTGGCAGTATCGCCAATAAATTCCCCTCCAAATCATGCATATGCCTGATTTGGAAGTATATCGCCCTTCCTTCACTGTCGCTGTGTCAAAATCATGGAACTCCCTCTATAACAGTTTAGTGTTTATACCTATGCTACAGGTTCTGCAGCAATTCAAGAAGGCTGCTCACCACCAGCTTATGAAGGCAACCTCCTAACCAAGATGAACAAAAATATGGTACCATGGATTGAGACATTTTGCTCTGATGCCGACCTTCCAACTTTGGAACAGGAGTAGGCCATTCAGCTCCTCGAACTCGCCCCGCCATTCTATAAGATCATGGCTCATCTGTAACCTAATTCCATGTACCTGACCTGGGCCCATATCCCTTGATAATTCTGTTCAATAAAAAAAAACTATCTCAGACTTAAATTTAACAATTGAACCATCACCCACCGACGTTTGAAGAAAGTTTCAAAGTTCACAAGTCTCTGCGTGTAGAAATGCTTTCCATCAATTCTTCGACAGGACTTGCTCCTTTTTAAAAAAAATTATAGGCCTTTATTCTCGAGTCTTCAACTGGTGGAAACATTTAATCCTTATCCACCCTGTCCTTCACTGTAAATATTTTGTCGATCTCTCTCAGAGCGCCTTCAAACTTCTGAATTCGAGAGAAAAAGTCTTAATTTGTCTAATTTTTCCTCGCAACCTCATCCCTTAAGACCAGGTATAATTCTTGTAAATCTGCGTGGAACTCCTTCTCGGGCCAATACCTTCCAAAGTGTGTTGTCCATACCGGCGTGCAGTACTCTAATTGGGGTCTAACAAGGATTTTGCACAGCTGCAGCACGACATCTGAATCCCTATTTTCCTGCCTTTTAGATATGAAGACCAGCATTCCGTTGGCCTCCTTGACTGTTTTCTGTATCAGTTTGTGGTATTTTAAGAAGCTGTGCGCCTGAACTTCCAAATCTCGCTGGACATCAACATTTAATTTAGTGCCTTCTGAAAAATACCTTGATCAATATAATTTGGATACTTGACTATTTATGTCATTATCTAAGCCGCTGGTGAATATTGTGCATAATTGAAAACCCTAGACAAATTCCTGTGGAACACCACTTAACTGCATTATTCAACAACGTACATCTACAATTCGTTGCACCTTAAACTTTGGCACCTTCCACAGAGGGGGATGTGATATTAATTTATGGATGTGAATTCTTCATACATTAATATCTTCGATCGTGCCCGACAATGATATTGTCACAGTTAGCTGTAATTACAGAGTTTTGCCAGCAGATGGAATTGAAATCTTGATCGGTTACATTTAATGATTCAGGCATTGCTTCAATAGATACTATACTGGATCCTGTGTCGATTCATTTTGAATTGGCCTCCATATGTATATATGTTGGAATAGGCCCTATCTCTGATCATATGGCACCTTGTTTCAACTAATTTGCAGCAGTACATGCCAATGCATACATCACACGTCCACTCTAATCCGATTTTTTACAGACAGGATGTAACTTTGCGGTTCTTCCACATGCAGCCCTGAATGGGAGTGGAAACTTTGTAAAAACGCAGCAGAAGCCTCAATTAAACCCCCACTTTTAAGGTGGTGGAGCTCAACAAGCGGGAAAAGGAACACGACTTAAATAATTGCTACTATCTTCAGCCAGAAGTGCCAAGAGGATATTCCATCTCGGCCTCCTCCTGGGGTCCCTAGCAGCACAGATGCCAGTCTCCGAGCAGTTCCGCTCAATTCACATGATAACATAGGAAGGTAGGGACAGGAGTGGGTCTTTCATCTCCTGGAGCCCGCTCGGCCGTGCAACAGGATCATGATTGATCTGTGGTCTAACCCCATGCTAAAAGCATTGGACTCGGTAAAGATTATTCGTCCTGACAATATTTCAGCAACAATAATGACGATTTGTGCTCTCGGACTAGCTGCGCCCCATCCAATCTATTCAAGTACAGCTATGACACTATCAAAGACGCAACATTATGGAATTTTGGCAGACATTCCCGATTGCAAAAGGCAGGACAAATTCAACTCCACCAAATTCCGCCCAGTGACCTCTTACTCGACCAACGTAGTAGAAAGAATCAAGATTATCCAAAAAGCAATAGTAATAATGACAATAATAACAATTTGCTCGATGAAGCTCTGTTTGGGTCCCAAGAGGAGCACTCATTTCCAGAAATCATTTAAACTTACTCCAAATATAGTGGAAATAGCTGATTTAATAAAGTGAGGTGGCATCTTGAGGGGAATTGCTTGATAGAGCAGACGCAGCACGGTTTCCTTAAAGGGAAGTCGTGTCTGACAAATTTACTGGAGTTCTGTGAGGATGTGCCTAGGGCGGTGGATAGAGGAGAGCCGGTGGATGTGGTCTTTCTGGATTTTCAGAAGGCGTTTGACAAGGTACCTCACAAGAGGTTATTACAGAAGGTCAGGGGGCATGGAGTTGGGGGTAGGGTGTTAGCGTGGATAGAGGACTGGTTGTCAAATAGGAGGCAGAGAGTGGGGGTCAATGGGTGCTATTCGGATTGGCGGATGGTGACGAGTGGAGTGCCCCAGGGGTCGGTGCTGGGGCCTCAGCTATTTAGTATTTATATAGATGATCTGGAGGAGGGAACCGAGTGTCGGGTGTCGAAATTTGCTGATGACACCAAAATTGGTGGAAAGGCAAATTGTGCGGAGGGTGGGGAGAGTCTACAGAAGGATCTAGATAGGCTGGGCGAATGGACCAGGAAATGGCAAATGGAATTTAATGTTGGCAAGTGCGAGGTGGTTCACTTTGGTAGGAATAATGGTAGGAAGGATTATTACTTACGTGGAGAAAAACTGCAGCAGGCGACGGTGCAGAGGGACCTCGGGGTCCTTGTGCATGAGTCGCAAAAACCCAGCTTGCAGGTGCATCAGGTGGTCAGGAAGGCGAATGGGATGCTGGCCTTCATCGCGAGGAGGATTGAATATAAAAGTAGGGAGGTCTTGCTGCGGCTGTATAGGGCATTGGTGAGGCCGCAGCTGGAGTACTGTGTGCAGTTTTGGGCGCCGTACTTACGCAAGGATATTTTGGCCTTGGAGGGAATGCAGAGGAGGTTTACTAGGCTGATGCCGGAGCTGAGGAGAGGCTGAATAGATTAGACTTGTACTCGTTAGAGTTTAGAAGAATGAGGGGAGATCTCATTGAGACGTATAAGATGATGAATGGGATGGATAGGATAGAGGTGGAGAGACTCTTCCCGCTCAGAAAGGACAGTAGGACTAGGGGGCATAGCCTCAAGATAAAGCGGGGGGGTGGGGGGCGGTTTAGAACAGAGTTGAGGAGGAACTTCTTCACTCAAAGGGTGGTGAATCTCTGGAATTCTCTGCCCGTTGAAGTGGTGGAGGCTGCCTTGCTAAATATTTTTAAGACGCGGGTTGATGGGTTTTTGATAAGAGAGGGGATTAAGGGTTATGGGGAGAGGGCGGGAATGTGGAACTGAGCCACGACAGATCAGCCATGATCTTATTGAATGGCGGGGCAGGCTCGAAGGGCTAGTTGGCCTACTCCTGCTCCTATTTCTTATGTTCTTATGTTCTTATGAGAGCCTGCCCTCGACATTAGCGCAGCATCTGAACGATTGTGGCAGAAAGGAGCCTGAGCAAAGCTTCAATCAATGGGGATCCGGGGGAAAACATTCCACTGGCTTCAATCATACTGAACACAGAACAAGATGGTTGTGGTTGTTTCAAGCCAATCATCTCAGTCAGAGAGTCATAAAGCTTTACAGCATGGAAACAGGACCTTCGGCCCAACTTGTCCATGCCACCTATTTTTTTAAACACCGAAACTAGTTCCATTTGCTTGCATTTGGTCCATAACCCTCTATATCCATCTTGCCCATGTAACTGTCTAAATGCTTCTTCAAAGGCAAAATTGTACCCGCCTCTACTACTACCTCAGGCAGCTTGTTCCAGACACTCACCACGCTCTGTTTGAAAAATTGCCCCTCCGGACACTTTTGTATCTCTCCCCTCTCACCTTAAACCTATGCTCTCTAGTTTTAGACTCACCTACCTTTGGGAAAAGGTATTGACTATCTTGCTGATCTATGCCCCTCATTATTTTATAGAACTCTATAAGATCACCCCTCAACCTTCTACGCTCCAGATAAAAGTAGTCCCAGTGTATTCAGCCTCTCCTTATAACTCAAACCATCAAGTCCCCGTAGCATCTGGTAACTCTTTTCTGCACTCTTTCTAGTTTAATAATATTCTTTCTATAATAGAGTGACCAGACACAGGAAATTGCTGCGGGAACTCCTCGGGATGGTGTGCTCTGCCTAATCTTTACCTTTCCTTACAGGGTCAGAACTGGGACCTTCTTTGATGAATGCACAATGTTCAGCATATTTGCGATTCCTCAGATACTGAAGCAGTTCTTGTCCATAAGCAGCAAGACTGAGGAAACATTCAGGCTTTGAAATGAAGTGGCAAGTGACATTCACGTCACCCAAATGGTAAACAGTGGCCCACTCAATTAACAGAGATTCCAAACATCTTCCTTTGTCATTAAATGGCATGGCTACGGCTGAAACCCCTACTATCATCATTCTGGGAATTGCCATTGACGAACAAGTGAACAAGGATAGCCATGTAAACAATATTGCAACAAGCACAGGTCAGAGGTGGGATTGTGCATTGAGTAACTCACCTCCTGACTTCCCAAAACCTGTACATCACATACAGGGAGAAAGTCAGCATTATAATTGAATATTCTCCATTTGTCTGATCAACACCCGAATAGCTCAATATCATCGAGCAAAACACAGCCGGCTCGATGAACACCCCACTCACTACTTCAAACATTCACTCTCTGCATCAAAGACATACAACTCCATCAGAATTATACTTCTTGTAGGGCAGCAACATAATCCTTCAATAGCAGCTTCCAAGAACGTTAACTCTGACACATAAAAGGACAAGAGAAGCAGATGCATGAGAACAAAATTGCCTGCATGTGCCCATGAAACCAACACACCATTTTGACTGGGAACTATATCACTATGTTTCAGTGGCATGGGTGAAAATCTTATAACTCCCTTGCTATCAGCACTGTGGGTATACTTACTCAGTATGGAATGCAATGGTTCAGGAAGAGAGCCCACACATCATTCTCAAAGGAAAAAAAGTAATGGCATCATATGTTACTTTCCCAGAGATACTAAAATGTCATGAAATAATTTTGAACATGTCATATCCCTGCTTATTTTCAACGAGCCCCTACCTCTGTTTGTATTGTAATAGGCCATGTCTAGATCACATTATAGCACATCCTGTCTTCGCTATTTCTCTAATCGGCTCATTATCAGTTGTCCATACGTGAGGCCAAAGCCCTCTTTACACGATACTTTCTGAATTATGACTGCGCTGAATGATGCCTCAGTTAATCTGAGCAGCGCGGTGGCACAGTGTCTCGCACTGCTGCCTCACAGCGTTAGGGACACGGGATCAATTCTCCGCTTGGGTCACTGTCTGTGGAGAGTCTGCACATTCTCCCTGTGTCTGTGTGGGTTTCCTCCGGGTGCTCCAGTGTCCTCCAACAGTCCGAAAGAGGTGCTGGTTAGGTGCATTTTGACCATGCTAATTTCTCCCTTAGTGTATTCAAACAGGCGCCAGAGGATGGCGTCTAGGGGATTTTTATAGTCACTTAATTTCAGTGTTAACATAAGCCAACTTGTGCGCGAATAAAGCTTTAAAACTTTAATCTGGCAAGAGACTGTGTCTCAATTCTTACTGCAGCAGAACCCTTTTCTGCGCACACTAAACTGGAACAACATTCTCCTTACATTACAAGATTTTCGGTCACAGTCATTGCTCAAATAAATAATAAACAAATAAATAGTTCATTAGATGAAATTAATATTTCTCATCAGATTTTACGTTGAGAAAAGCATGGATGTTAGGGAATTTGGGGAAATAAATAGTGATGTCTTGAGGAGAAAGAAAAGGAGGTGCTGGACGATTTAAAGCGCATCAAGGTAGATAAATCCCCGGGACCTGATGAAGTGTATTCCAGGACATTGTGGGAGGCTAGGGAGGAAACTGCGGGTCCCCCAGCTGAGATATTTGACTCATCAATAGTCACGGGTGAGGCGCTTGAAGATTGGAGAGTGGCAAATGTTGTGCCATTGTTTAAAAAGAGCTGCACCGAAAAGCCTGGGAACTACAGGCCATTGACCCTCAGACTTGTGGTGGGTAAATTGTTGGAAGGTATTTTGAGAGGCAGGATCTACAGGCATTTAGCGATGCAAGAACTGATGGAGACAGTCAGCATGTGTGTGGAAAATCATGTCTCACAAATTTGATTGAGTTTTTTGAAGGGGTAACCAAGAAAGTAGATGAGGACAGTGTAATTGATGTTGTCTACATGGACTTTAGCAAGGCCTTTGACAAGGTACCACATGATAGGTTGCTGCATATGGTGAAATCTCACGGGATCCAGGGTAGGACATACAAAATTAGCTTCTTGATAGAACCCGGAGGTTGATTGTAGAAAGTTTTTTTTCAAACTGGAGGCCAGTGACCAGCAGTATGCCTCAGGGATCAGTGCTGAGTTCAATATTACTTGTCATTTATATTAATGATTTGGATGAAAATATAGGGGCCATGGTTAGTAAGTTTTCAGATGACACTAAGGTTGGCGGCACAGTGGACAGTGAAGAAAGTTATCTCCAATTGCAACGGGATCTTGATCAATTGGGCCAGTGGGCTGATGGATGGCAGATGGAGTTTAATTTAGACAAATTCAAGGTGATGTATTTTGGTAAATTGAACTAGGGCAGGATTTACTCAGTTATTTTTTTGGAGAGAGTTACAGAACAAAGAAATCTACAAGTACATGTTCATAGCTCCTTGGAAGTGGAGTCACAAGTGGACAGAGTGGTGAAAAAGGCATTTGACATGCTTTGTTTCATCAGTCAGAACATTGAATACAGGAGTTGGAATGTTTTGTTGAAGTTGTACAAGACATTGGTAAGGCCACACTTGGAATACTGTGTGCAATTCTGGTCACCCTATTAGAGAAAGGATATTATTAAACTAGAAAGATTGCAGAAAAGATTTACTGGGATGCTACCGGGATTTGATGGATTGAGTTACAAGGAGAGGCTGGATAGACTAGGACCTTTTTCCTCTGGAGCGTAGGAGGCTGAGGGGTGATCTTATAGAGGTCTATAAAATAATGATGGGCATAGACAAGGTAGATTATCAATATCTTTTTCCAAAGATAGGGGAGTCTAAAACTAGAAGGCATAGGTTTAAGGTGAGATGGGAGAGGCACAAAAGTGTTCAGAGGGGCAATTTTTTTCACATAAAGGGTGGTGCATATCTGGAACAAGCTGCCAGGGGTAGTAGTAGAGATGGGTACAATTTTGTCTTTTAAGAAGCATTTGGATAGTTACATGGATACGATGGGTATAGAGGGATATGGGCCAGATGTGGGCAATTGAGATTAGCTTAGGGGTTTAAAATTGGCAGCATGGACAATGTGGGCCGAAGCGCCTGTTTCCATGCTGTAAACCTCTATAACTCTATTACTCAATGACACTATGTGTCTATCTCATCTTTAATAATGGACTCTATAATCTTGCCAATGACCGAAGTCAGGCTAACCAGCCTATAATTTCCCGTCTGCTGCCTCTCTCTCTTCTTAAACAGAGGTGTGAAATCAGCTGCTTTCCAGTCCTCTGGGACCATTCTTAAGCATTTTTAAGCATATTTTAAGCGTTTCTTTTATGGGATACGGTTGTCTATTATAAGGCCAATATTTTGCCTTTAACGTCTCACAAGGCACTGTGCACAACCTCTTTTTTTATTTTACTGGATCCAGCCTCTGTTAATACTCCGCTTGACCAGTTTATGTTGCACTAGACCCAATCCGTGTTTGCATGATATTTGATCCTGACTCTATACTGTCCATTCAAACAATTTGATGCTGGTACAGGACGTGTAAGATGCAAGGAATTATCACGATACATTTTGGAATACTACAGGCTCTGATTGATTGAATTAGATCCATTTAGTTCGAAGCTTATGAATCGGGCTGAGAGATACATTAGCTGGGGTTTGGCTTGAAATTGTTGAGTAAGATAATGACCCATCGTGGAGAGACAGGGCATGACACAGGATCAGACAGGAGAAAAACATGGAGAGATTAAGCACATGAAATATCCACAAATATATTTGCCATGTCCTTATATTTCGAGATTAGAGGGTTTTTAAAAAAATTTTGGACATAGATATGATCGTTGGTTGTTTGTGCGTAAAACTGATGAAAAATATGTCCAAAAACAATCATGTTTTATTTGCATGTTTGCCTCTATTTCTGTGCTGTATTAATGGGGAAATATTTGTTGTGTTTTGTCAATCAATAATTCTAATCTCGGATTTCTATTTCTGTATTTATTTACATAAACAGCTCACTGGTTATAATGAAATGCTCCTGACAACAAAATTAGATAAACCGTCACTTCTTGATTGATTTTAAGTGAAAATATCGATTTAATTTAAGTGTATCGACCAGATGGTTCAAAAGGAATAGAAGCTTCATGAATACCCATTTTGCCAAACGCTACTTAATTCAAGTAAAAACAAACCCTTCTGATCAAGAATTTGTTCTGAATGTTCTGATGTCACAATGAACAAAACATATTTGAACGTGCTGGTATTCAACAGAATGTCAATGTGATTGATGATTTAATCTATTAAAACCAGGCAAGGTTAAACATCAGGCAGAGGAGTGACCATAATCACATTAATCTCAGAGCTTTCAACATAACAGACCTTGCCTTTTATAATGTTAACACTTGGAAAGAACTTGCATTTTTATAACGCTTTACCTGACCCCAGGTCGCCCCAAAACTTTTAAAACTTACTGATGTATTTTCGCTGACTTTATTCACAACTGAAATGTTGGAAATACAGCAAGTGTTTTCTGCACAGCAAGCTCCAACAAACTAAGATGTAATACACGAGTAATAATTTTGTGATTTCAGTTGAAGAATGAATGGCCCAGAAAGGGGAGAAGAGCCATATTTTATAGAATTATATCAGCGAGATTTTACATCCTGTCATTGACCTGAAATAACAAGATGTTTCACCCTCTGCTGACGCCCACTGACCTGCCTTTTTTGCTGGTTTTGTTTTAGATTTCTGAAATCTAGATTTTAGATTTCCGGAATGTTTATTCTCTGGAGTGGGCATCACTGACAAAGTCAGCATTAATTCCCCATTCTGAGAAGGCGATTGTGAATCAACTTTTTGAAAAGAAAAAAGCTCTCTGGTCGGTTTTATTTGTGTTTGTCCTTCTGCAACATCTTTGAACCAGCTGAATGACCATTTCGGCAATTTCAGAGGCAATTAACAGTCGACTTCATCACTGTGGAACTGGACTCACATTTAGGACAGACAGGGTAAACACAGTTTTATTTATTCATTCGTGGGACTTGGGCTTCGCTGGTTGGCCAACATTTGTTGTCCATCCCTAGTTGTCCTTGGAGAGAAGTTGAGAGTCAACCACGTTGCTGTGACTTGGAGTCACATGTAGGTCGGACAAGGTAAGGACAGCATATTTCTTTCCCTAAATATTAGTGAACCAGATGGGGTTTTACAACAATCAACAATAGCCTCATCGTCATCAATAGATTCTTAATCCAGATTTTTTTTATTGAATTCAAATTCCACCATCTGCAGTGGTGGGATTCGCACCCTGGTCCTCATAACATTAGTTAAACATTAAATACAAAGAAACAACGAGCTGGAGTAGTCGATTCGAGCCTGATCCACTCGTCATCATGATCATGGATTATTTCCCAACTCAAAGTCACATTTTTACATTCTGCCCACAGCCCTTGATATCATTAAAATCTGATCACAAATCAATTCAATTTATTTTTTGAATACGTTCTGTGCTAGAGCACTCCACGGGTTCACTGGCCTCTGAAGTTAAGAAACCTTTCCTCATTTTTGTCCTAAACTGGCTACCCTGTGTCTTGAGACTGCATCCCTGGTTTGAGACTCCCTAACCAACGAAAACATCCTTACTTCATCTAGCCTGCCCAGCCCTATTAGAATTTGCTTAATTAATTATAAGATGCCACAAGTAGGCATACATTAACACTGCAATGAAATTATTGTGAAAATGCCCCATGGTCACACTCCAGCACCTGTTCAGGTACACTGAGGGAAAATTTAGCAAGGCCAATGCACCTAATCAGCACACGTGCCTGATTGCAGGAGGCAACTGGAGCACCCAGAGGAAACACACGCAGTAAGGGAGGAATGTGCAGACTCTGCAAAGACAGTGACTCAAGCTGGGACTCAAACACTGGTCTCTGGCGCTGTGAGGCAACAGGCAACTATGCCACCATGCTGCCCTCATTTTACATGTTTTATATGTTTCAAACACAATTTTATATGTTTCAATCAGATTTCCACTATCCTTCTACAGTCAAGTGAATAAGTGAGGTGGAGATGGCAGCGTTGGATTGGGGTGGGCACGTTTAGGTGTCTTACAACACCAAGTTAAAGTCCAACAAGTTTATTTGGAATCATCAGCTTTCAAGGCACTGCAACTTCATCCGGTGATTCAAGTGAATAAAGGTCCAATCGAAACAATCTCGCCACATAGGAGAGTCCCACCAATCCCGGTATCAGCTGCTCTCCCCATGCACACTTTATTAGGAAGGGAGAAGAGAACTACAGTTCTACACCAGGTGTGATCTTATGAAGTCCCGGCATAACTGCAGTAAGACTTCCTTAATTCAGAACTCAAATTTTTTTGCAACAAATGCCTTCCTAACTGCTTGCTGTACATATCTCTAAATTTCATTGACTGGGGTACAAGGACACCCAGATTCATGCAAACATCATACTTCCTAATGTATGTTGTTTTCTGCTTTACACGCCAGTGTCTAACTGGACATTTAGCCACGTTATACTGCATCTGCCACGTGTTCACCCATTCACTTAGATTGTCCAGATCACACTGAAGCTCCATACCATATCCTTCTCCGCCCCACCACCCCCTTCCACACCCCCACCCCATAGCTCACAATTCTGCCAAGCTTTGTATCGCCAGCCATTTTGGACATGCTACAACTGATTCCTTCATCCAGATCCCACAGGCCACAGAGCATGGTTCAAAGCCCGGTTTGGGTCACTGCCTGTACAGTGTCCACACGTTCTCCCCGTATCAATGTGGGTTTCTTCCAGATGCTCCAGTTTCCTCCACAGTCCGAAAGTCATTCTGTTTAGGTGCATTGGCCATAATAAATCCTCCCTCAGGTTTGTGTACCCGAACAGGAGCTGGAGTGTGCTACATTGCATCATTGCAGTGTTAATGTAGCATATTTGTGACGAATAAATAATTTTGGACTCTTACTGCCATTCAGAAAAAAAGTCCCCACTTATTTCCACTCTCTGTTTCTTATCTGTCAACAAATTCTATACCTGTGCCTATACGTTACTCCCTCTACAACGTCCTTAAATTTGGCCTACTAATATTTTATGGGGAACCTTCAAATGTCTTCTGAAAGTGAAAATACATTAAGTACACTGGTCCCCCCTCTCCTTGCCTATCCTATTAATTACATCTGCTAAAAACGCCAGTAGGTTTGTTGTGAATGACACGCCTTTCTTAAGGTCATGCTGTCTTCATCTAGCTCTGTTAACGCTTTCCAAATATTTTGCTATCATATCTTTGATAACAGTCTCTAACATCTTCACTGATACAAAAAATCAGGCTGTAATTCATCAAAGTTACCTTCCTCTCCTTTGTATACATAGGGGTTACATTCTATAGGGGCTGCTCCAGAGTGTATCGATTTTTCGAAGATGACCACCAATACATCCAATATTTCCAGGGCCATTTCCTTTCATACTCTGGGATGTAGATTATCAGACCCTAGTGATTTTTCAGCATTTAACCCCATTAATTTCCCCAGCATGATTTTCCTACTAGTACTAGTATTCTTCAATGCCGTCTTCCAACTATTCCCTTTGTTTCGTAACATTTATTCGAGGATATTTGTGTCCTCTTATGTGAAGATGGAGTCAAACTTTGTCTTCTATTCCACCAATAGCTCTTTGTTCCCCATTATTATTTCTCTGGATTCTGAATGCAAATTACCTACAGTTGTCTTTACTAATCTTTGTTTCTTCAGATATCATACAAGCCTTTATAACTAGCTGATGAAAAATTATTTATTAATTAGTCACAGAGAAGGCTTACATTAACACTGCAATGAAGTTGCCATGAAATCCCCCAAGTCGCCACAGTCCGGCATCTATTTGGTGAATTCTTCCAACAACATAGAATGTGCAAGGAGCACTCAGAGGAAACGCACGCAGACACAGGGAGAATATGCAAACTCATCCAGTCACCAAAGATAGCAATCAAACCTGGGCCGCTGCGAAGCAGCAGTGCTAAATACTGTGCTACCATGCTACCATTGTATGTCTAATGTTCCCTGCCATTTTACTCCCATACACTATTTCCCCGTAATCATTTTGTCTTCTTCTGTTTATTTCACAATCCTCAGGCTCGTTGCTTCTATTGGCAATTTTCTACATCTGATAAGTAAACCCACCTGTAATTTTGACTTCTGAAAAAGATTGCTTGAGCGGCATAGAGAAAGAATTATTTTGTGTCATACATATGCTTGGAATATCCTGACATTTTTTAATTAAAGAAAAGGGAACAAGGAGAATTTCTTTGTGACCAAACAATGTTTCTTGTTAATACATTTGAATGGCGACCAACAAACACACACACACACACACACAAAGACACTCACACACACACGAGTATGCACATACATACACACGAACACACACACACACACACACACACACACACACACACACACACACACACACACACACACACAACTAATTTAGAATCATAGAGTCGCTACAATGCAGGAGGAGGCTATAAATCCATCGAGCTTGCACTAACGTGCTGACAGAGTATCTTACCCAGGACATTTCCAACACCTACCCCCATTAACAGTGCATTCACCATGGCTAATTAATCTAACCTGCCCATCTTTGGACTGTAGGAGAAAATCTGTAGCACCTAGAGGGAACCCAAACAGACGCGGGGACAACATACATCAGGGAGCCCAAATGAAGACTGAGTGACCAGTCTGCAAAACATCTTCAGTCCTTCAGCAATCAGGACCCAGACTTTCCTATCACCTGCAGACACAGACACGAAAACACACACACGCGTACACACACACACACACACGTGCGCGCGCGTGCGCGTGCACACACACACACACACACACACACACACACACATGCAAACACATAGGCACATACTTACACAAAAATACACACATATGCACACACAGGCACAGGCATGCTCAGAGATAGAGGCAGACACACTCACACACACATAAACACACACACATGCAAACAGACAAAACACACTTAGAAACAGACAGAACTATTTGCCCTCACACACTCTGATACTAACAGATGCATAGACATACAGAGATGTGTATACACACTGACAAACAAAGATACATACACACACGTGCATACGGACACACAGGCACACACACACGTGTGCACATAGACATTGCAAATTATTCATCACCCTTCACTGATGAAAATGTTCAATTTTGATGTTTGTCTGTCCTTGATTGTTAGCTGTGAATCCAGAGGCAATGTGAGTCTATGTCCATGTGAAATATTGAATGTAGATGGTGCGGGAGTCAGTTCAGAGACAGTATGAGTAGATGACGTAAGTATGAAATGTTGAGTGTGGTGCATTTGGTGCGAGCTCAGAGACAGTATATCTCCATGGCCATGTGAAATATGGAATGTGGGATCCAGTGTGAGCTCAGAGACAATCTGACTGTGTCAGTGTGAAATATTGATTGTGGAGCGTCCATTGTGAGCTCGGATGCCCTGTATATTTACATCTCCCTTAACTCGCCCCCACCACCCTGCCCTACCCCACTTCCTTAGTTTGAATTCTGTGGGATTAAATAGATGTCACCTCTCTCTAGCGACATCTGAATGGTCTCACATCTTCTACCAAAGCTCCAGCCCCTCCCACTCTCCCTGTAGTCACAGCTCGTATAGGGTGAGCAGGTGAGGATTTCTACCTAATGAGCGTGAAATGGTGGATTAATGAATATTTGCACCAACACTTGTCAAGCAGAGCTTACAGGGACTGCTTTCTTTTGAATTTGTGTGAAGCATCAGGGTGTTGAACAGTTGGATTGGCCAACCAGAGAGGAGGAATTGCAATGTTTTTTTGTTTTCAATGCCCCATCACAGTACTCCTGGACATTTCTAAAATGGTACACTTTGCAAACCCTCACTATTTCAGTTGGTCTCATTTTTGAATGAATTGGACAATTACGATGAAGGGTTTTTTCACCACATTCTTCAACTGCTCTCTGAACTTAGTTTGGGTGACGGTGTAAATCCCAGTGTTTGTGCAGCAACTCAGGAGTTGCGTCATGAAGCCTAATTCCAGAACATAAAAATCTAAGTGCATAGACCGAAACCCTAAATCTTGCATCCGTCTCCATATGGAAAATATCATTAACATTGACCATAAAAGAATGAAATTGACTGAAATAGCCAACACTAAAATTATGGATTTCCTTCGACTCTTCATCTCCGGATCTTTGTAATTTTCGTCACTGCTTTGACACTGTAATCTCCTGCGGGACCTGCTCATCATCAAAATGTGTCTGATTGTGAAAACATTCAGCAACAGAATTAGGACAAATGGAACACATGGCGTTAGAATGTTGTGGATGAATTCGATTGATACCCAGAATGTAGAGAACAGAATGCCTCTTCTGTAAGCACAAAACCAGGGGTCGTTTAACAATGTATAATCACCTAATAACATAAAGAACCAGAAAATATTCTTTAGGCAGCTCAGAGCTGCCACTGTTCCCAGAACCACAGCTGCTGTTTTCTCCTTGCAATATTTACTTCTCAGCCTCTGACAACAAATGGCCACAAATCGATCAAAGGTGAAAGTGACAGTGAACCAGACTGAACAGTCAGTAGCTGCATAGAGCAGAACAGCGTGAACATTGCACACAGGAATGGAATATAGGAAATAAAACGATTTCTTATAAACTGCTGGAATTTGTCGCAATATCAGGTCAAGGATAAGGACTAGTAGATCAGCCACTGACATCGCCACCAGATAACAAGCAACACATTTGGAGAGACCACATTTTTTGCACTTCAGAATGACAATCGTGATTAAGTTCGCTGTAAGGAAGGAAAATAAACACTAAAGAATACATCAGGCTGTGGGCAAGTTGCCAGTTTAATAGAATCAATAATGAGATGCGCTATTGCATGCTGTGATGTACTGAAATAAAAAGACCAGAAAGGAGAAACAGGAAGGTCTGTGAAATACAACGGGATATTTATAGACTGGTTGATTGGGCAGATATATGGCAAATGGAGTTTAATCTGGATAAATTTGAGGTGAAGCATTTTGGCCAGAATAATGTAGGGGGGAGTTATATGATAAAGGGTAAGCCCATAAGGAGTATAGAATCGCAGTGAGACCTGCGGGTGCAAGTGCACAAGTCCTTGAAGGTGGCAGTACAAGTGCAGAAGGTTGTGAAGAAAGCCTATGGTATGTTAGCCTTTATAGGAAGGGGTATAGAATATAAGAGCTGGAGGCTAATGTTGCAGTTGTATAGAACATTGGTTAGGCCGCATTTAGAGTACTGCGTCCAGTTCTGGTCGCCTTACTACTAGAAGGACGTGGAGACTCTGGAGACAGTGCAGAGGAGGTTTACCAAGATGTTGCCTGGCATGGAAGGACTGGGGTATGAGGAAAGATTGAACAAATTGGGGCTGTTTTCCCTTGAAAGACGGCGACTGAGGGGCAATCTAATAAAGGTATATAAGAAAGAGTAAACAGAGGTAAGCTATTTCCTATGTTAGAGACACATGTACGAGGGGCCATGGGCTTAAGGTGAGGGGGGAGAGGTATAACACAGATATTAGAGGGAGGTTTTTCACACAGAGGGTAGTGGGGGTATGGAATGCTCTGCCAAGTAAGGTGGTGGAGGCAAGCACGCTAGAGTTGTTTAAGAATAACTTAGACAGGCACATGAGTGGGTTGGAGATGGGTGGATATAGGAGATTGTTTTAAATAAGGTTCATTAGCATTGGGGCGTCCCTGGTAATGTAAGTGGATATGGTATGATAATAATGGTTTTTCTCTTTTAATTCGCAGGTTTTAAGTCGGTCCACCTTGTTGTCCAATGAGGGGCATACACGCGATGGGTTGTACTTGGGCTGTCGTTAGTGTGTGCTTAAACTGGACCAGATGCTGGGTAATACGACAGCTCAGTGACTATCACTGTGTGCTTTGAAGACACATGGATTTGGGCCAGTGTCTGTGGGAGTTTGCGCGTTCTCCCCGTGTTTGCGTGGGTTTTCTCCGGGTGCTCCGGTTTCCTCCCACACCCCAAACATGCGCTATTGGGCTGATGGGATGTAATAAATTGCCCCTAAATTAGTTTGCCTCAATGTGGATTGCCATAAATCAATAGATAAGGGTCATGGGTGGAGGGGGGGGACTGGTAATGTTAAAATGGCGGCGCGGGCTCGTTGGGCCGAAGGTCCTGTTTCCTGGGCTGTTTTTGTTCTTTGTTCTTTAAAATCTGGGAGAAGCAGATGTGAAAAAAAAACGTGAGAAGAGAGAGGAGGCAAGAATGATGTGGCATGCAAAGGTGATGGAGAGACCCAGAAGCAAACGATTAGCTGATGAGAAACTAGAGGAGCAAGAGTTGGCGATTCTATTACGGGCAGAGGATAGATGAGCGATAATTTCAAAGGAGTTTGAAGGGAAGAACATGGAAAACATGATAAACTAAAGAGACAAGTTTTAAATCAAGTGCGGGGACGGATAGACGGATGATGGGCTGGGTTTGCCTGTTAAACTCAAGTCGGATTAATTCTCCAGTTTTGAAACCTTCAATCTCATATTCACATAAGTCCGACCATATGTTCATCCGGGAAAAACTGGGACAAGATAAGGGTGCATGTCCAACTTTGTGTTGGGTGTGGGCTCGAGTTTAAATTCTGAAGAGCTCAGGGGTGATTTTACCTGCCCTCTTCACCTTAGAACGGCATTAAAGGCGTTATTTTACATTGTTGAATACGACCCTAAGTGACCACTAGATAAGAATTCTGATCTGTCAACTGCAAATACTTACAGACATGCTGCTGATCGATGAGGCATTGTTGAGCTGTGGGAGCTGGTTTATTAAGAACATTTCCCCTGTTGTGAAGAGCAGCTATTATTCCATCCACACTTCAGCTCCATTACCACTCTAACATCTGTGCACCACGCTGTAATAATCAGTAACTGTGCCCTGCTCAGATTCCAGCTCCTGTTTTATTTTTGACTTCAATCTTGAGTTAAACTTATCTTTTCTCTCCCAATTTCAAAAGCGAAATATTGTTCAGTCTCTGGGGCTTGTTTTCCTGCCCATCACTCAATTTTCCACTTCTTTCCTTCTGACAGAGCTGCGAGAATAATCTGTGAATGGGAATGGACATGTCATATGCACTGTTTGGAAAATTTCCACATCCAGAGAAGTTGACGGAAACTTTGAACTTAATTGCCATGGACAACATTGCCTTTACCCTGACATGAGGCTCCAGGTCTTGTTCAAGGAGGCAGAACAGATCTATGACCATAGATTTGTTGAATCAGCATCGCTTGGTGTCCTTGTTCTTGGTAATGTGAAGGTTGGCAAAAGCTGGGACTGGTTTCTTCTCCATCTCGCGCTTTGCAGAGCTTCTTCTCTGCAGCGCTTGTTCCGTTTGTTGGTCATGTTGAATACCGAGATCTACTGAATTTGCATTTCGGATATGTTACCGAGAACTGAGTCAAAATGTCTTCTGACAGGAACGCATGTATGCAACAGCTCACAGCACAACATCCAGAAACCCATACACAGCAGCTTCATTAACTTCCTCGCAACATAACAGGATCCATAAGCAAAAGGTAAAGTAACTGTTTGCTGGAATATGGGGAATGGAGAGGGCAATCGGGATTATTTGGTGGGATGGAGCCACAGAGGAATTTAACTGCAAGCATGACAATAATAAAAAGGAATTCCTGCCTAAAGGAAACCATTGTAGGCCAGAGAGCAGAGGAATAATTTTGAGCACAAATTGTGTGTTGAGATGCAGACAGATTTTGTTGACCTGCCATTCATGAACATGTGGAACTGGAGTAATATGGCTAGGACAACATTAAAATTGGTCAAATCAGGTTGGTCAAGGTAGTCTTTTGGAGGATGTCATAGAATGTCTCCGCGATAGCTTGTTTCAACAGTATGTAATGGAACCTGCGAGGGAGCAAGTTATCCTAAATCTGGTAGGGTGCAATGAGCCAGGAATAATTAATAATTTTACAGTTAGGGTGGTAGAAGCGATCACAGTGTAGTTGAATGTAAAATACAGATGGAGCATGACACGGTAAAGTCCAATATCAGTACCTTGTGCTTAAACAAAGGAGTCTACGTTGGATTAAGGGAAGAGTTGGCGAAGGTCGCCTAACAGCAAAAACTTTATTGTGGGATAATTGAGGAACAGTGGAGGATCTTAAAAGCAATTGTTCATAGTGCTGAGAAAACATTTACACTAGTGATTAGGAAGGGCGATAGGAAAATAGATAATCAGCCATGGATTTCTAAGGGAATAAAGGAGGGTGTCAAATTGAAAGGAAATTCATACAAATTGGCAAAGACTAGTGGGAAGCTGGAGAATTAGGATATCTTTAAAGGTCAACAGAAAGCCAGGAAAAAAAGCTACAAAGCAAAATAAGATGGATTATGAGAGTAAACTAGCCCAGAATATCAAAACAGACAGAAAACATTTCTGCAAATATCTAAAATGAAAAAAAAGTGGCTAAAGTAAGCATCGGTCCCTCAGAGGATGAGAAGGGAGATGTAATAACTGGAAACGAGGAAATGGCTGAGGCAATGCAACAATATTTTGTGTTCGCTTTCACAGTGGAAGACAAAAATAACATGAAAGTAATTGATGACACGAAGGCTATGGCAGGTGAATGTCTAGAAACTACCATCATCACTAAAGAAGTAGCGTTGGACAAGCAAATGGGGCTAAAAGTAGACAAATCTCCTGGCCCTGATGGAATGCATCCCAGGCACTAAAAGTGACGGCAGGAGAAATAGCAAATGCACTAGCAGTAATTTACCAAAATTCGCTGGACTCTGGGGTGGTTCCAGCAGAAAATAGCAAATGTGATGCCACGGTTTAAGGAAGGAGGTAGACAAAAGGCAGGTAAGTATAGGCTGGTTAGCTTAACTTCTGCAGCATGGAAAAGTATTGAATCTATCATCATGGAAGAAGTAGCGAAACATCTGAATATCAATTGTCCTATTGGGAAGACACAGCATGGGTTCGTGAAGGACAGGTCATGTCTGACTAATTTGGTAGAATACTTTGAGAACACTATCTGCACATTAGACAATGGGGAACCAATGGATGTGGTGTATTTTTAGAAGGCGTTTGACAAGGTGCCGCACCAAAGGCTGCTGGATAAGATAAAGGTTGATTCCAGAGTTGAGAGGATTGGCATATGAGGAGAAAATGAGTAGACTGGAGCTATACTCATCGGATTTCAGAAGACTGAGGGAAGATCTTAGAGAAACATGTAAGGTTATGAAGGGAATAGATAAGAGAGAAGCAGAGAAGTTGTTTCCACTGGCGGGTGAAACTAGAACTAAGGGAAATGGCCTCAAATTAACAGGGAGCAGGTTTAGGGCTGAGTTGAGGAGGAACTTCTTCAACCAAAGGGTTGTGAATCTGTGGAACTCCCTGTCCAGTGAAGCAGTTGAGGTTGCCTCAATGAATGCTTTTTGAGGCGAGGATAGATAAACTTTTCAACAGTAAAGGAAATAAGGGTTATAATGAGTGGTCGGGTTAGTGGAGCTGAGTCCATGAAAGACCAGCCATGGTCTCGTTGAATGGTGGAACAGGCTCGAAGAGACAGATAGCCTACTCTTGCTATTAGTTCTGATGTTGTTATGATCTCATTACTGAATTGGCATATAACAATCATGATGACTGGATCTGAAGAAAATGCCTTCATTTTTTTCCCAAAATATATGTGAAAAGAGCAAAAATAATTCAACATTGTTTATGGAATAACAAATTCATAAGGAAACTTACCGGGGACACCAACAATTGCCAAAATGGGATAATAACCTGCTTGAATAACGATAATTATATTTTCGATCCACATGGCTAATGTTAATGGCATCCGATCCTGATTAAGCATGAAAAATGCCATGGAAAAACTCCGATCCACTGTTGTAACATTGCAACCGACCGTTCTCAGATTCTGATCCACTGTTGTAACATTGCAACCGACTGTTGTCAGATTCTGATCCACTGTTGTAACATTGCAATCCATTGCTCTCAGATTCGTCTCCACTCCAATCTGTTGCTCTCAGATTCTGACCTCTTCTGCTCTCCTCTGTGGAGCTGCGGGTCTCTTTCAATGTTGGAGGTGATGTACCCGCTCACGCTATTGTGCTAAAAGAGGTCCCTTACCAATAGAAATGGGAACATCCCTGGTGCCACATTCAGGTTCCATTGAGACTGACATTAGTTGCATTCACTTAACAAACAAGTTCTGTTAACTCCTTTCAATCCAAAACTTATTTATATAATAATATCGCAGAAGATATATGCCATCTGAACAGCACACAGGAGGCTAAGGGCAGTAATAATGGAAATAATGGTGGGGAGCATTCCATAATCATCCAATGAATATGGGAATGGTATCAAAAGAATGGAGGTTGAAAATGCTCCAACTTGCTTTAAAAAGCAGAAGGGGATAAAACCAGCATCTGAAAATTTACCAGCGCAATATTAACCATGAAGAAATCACAACAGGCCACAACAGAGGACAGAAATTTTTGCTTCTTGGTTTAAATCCGAGACATCCTAACCTGCAATCCGCAGTCAGGAAGGATCGGGAAAAATACCACCTCCATTATTATCCTCAACACCAGTGCTCCACAAGGCTGTGTCCTCAGCCCCTTACTAAACTCCTTGTATACCTTTACAGTGCGGCCAAATTCCACATCCAACTCGATTTTCAGATGTGCTTGTGATACCCGTTTTGTGAGTCTGATCTCAAACAATGATAAGACACAGTACAGGAAAGTGATAGAGAATCTGGCGAACTGGTGTGACGACAATAGTCTCTCCCTCAACGTCAACGAAGGAGATAGTCATCGACTTCAGGAAGCATGTTGGAGGCCATGTCCCTGTATAATCAGTGGGGACAAAGTAGGAATGGTTGAGAACTTCAAGCTTTTCGGCAGCCAGATTATCAACAACCTGTCCTGTTCCCTGCATGTTAAAGTTATGGTTAAGAAATCCCACCAACGCCCCTATTTTCTGAGCAGACTCAGGAAATTTGGCACGTCCACTACAACTCTCATCAAAATTTCTACAAGTGTGCCATAGAAAGCATTCTTTCTGGTTTTATCACTAGTTGGTATGGCTCCTGCCCTGTCCAAGACCGCAAGGAACTACAAAGGGTTGTGAATGAAGCCCAGTCCATCACTGAAACAAGACTCCCATCCATTGACTCTGTCTGCACGTTCCACTGCTACAGAAAAATAGCCAGTATAATCAAGGATTTCTCACACACCAGGCATACTCTCTTCCACCTTTTCCCTCGGGAAAACGATACAAAAGTCTGAGATTGCAGACCAACAGCTCAAAAACAGCTTCTTTCCGACTGCCATGACACTTTTGAATGGACAGTCCTCGCATTAAGTTGGTATTTCTCGACATCCAAGTTATAACCGTAGCAATACATTCTGCACTCTCTACTTTCATTCCCCATGTACGGTATGCTTGTCTGTAAAGCACACAGGAAACCACGATTCTCACTGTATACAAATGCAAGTAACAATCACAAATCAAATCAAATTAAATCAAAAACATAAACAAGCAAAAAAACGAATATGATCATGGAAAAAGATATTTGGTAAACTCAATGTGGTTCATTATCTAAGTAACAAAGGGCGCACGAACATGAAGGTGCTGGTTTGTCATGAATGACATTTGATCAAGTCTCATTTTATGAAGTTGTTCGGAAGCTGCGCCACGTGTATTAAAGGGATAGCTACAGTGCGACTTTTATAGTGGATTACAGTCAGAAAGCAGTGAGAGGCCGTGAACGATACTAATTCTGCCTGCAGCAGTGCATACAACAATGTTACCTGGAGTCAATATTAGGGCCCTTACTCGTTATGGTGCAGAAAAATAACTCCAACTTTTAGAAAAGAGATTATTTCAACACATCGAGATATGGAATTCAAAGTGGGAAACACTGAGGAGGATAGTGTTAAGATTCAGAAGGATAGACACAGATTCTAGAAACATATAACAATAGAGCAGAAGAGTCTTCGGCCCTTGGAGCCTGCTGCGACATTCATTATGATAAAAGCTGATTGTGCAGCTCAGTAGACTGATCCTGCCTTCCCCATATCCTTTGGTTATGAAGAGACACGAGGCAAACGGACCATAATGCAAGGATATGTGAAAGACACATTTGGGATGAGGGCATGTTACATCATTAATATTAATGATTTGGATGGGAATATAGGAGGCGTGGTTAGTAAGTTTGCAGATGACATCAAGATTGGTGGCAGAGTGGACAGTGAAGAAAATTATCTCCAGTTGCAACGGGATCTTGATCAATTGGCCAGTGAGCTGACGAATGGCAAATGGAGTTTAATTTAGACAAAGGCAAGGTGATGCATTTTCGTAGATTGAACCTGGGTAGGATTTACTCAGTTAATGGTAGGGCGTTGGGGCGAGTGACTGAACAAAGAGATCTCCCGTGCATGTTCATAGATCTATGAAAGTGGAGTCACAGGTTGACTGAGTGGTGAAGAATTCATTCGGGATGCCTGGTTTCATCGGTCAGACATTGAATACAGGAAGTGGGACGTCTTGTTGAAGTTTTTACAAGACATTGATAAGGCCGCACTTGGAATACTGCATGCAATTCTGGTCACCCTATTACAGAAAAGATATTGTTGAACTAGAAGGAGTGCAGAAAAGATTTACTAGGATGCTCCCGCAACTTGATGGATTGAATTATAAGGAGAAGCTGGATAGACTGGGACTTTTTTTTTTCTCTGGAGTGTAAGAGGCTGAGGGGTGATCTTATAAAGACCTATAAAATAATGAAGGGCACAGATCAGCTGGATAGTCAATATATTTTCCCAAATGTAAGGGAGTCTTAAACTAAAGAGCATAGAGAGCGATACAAAAATGTGCAGAGGAGCATTTCTTTCACACAGAAGGTGATGCGTGTCTGTAACAAGCTGCAAGAAGTCGTAGTAGATGTGAGTACAATCTTGTGTTTTAAAAAACATTTAGATAGTTACATGGGTACGATGAGTATAGAGGGATATGGGCCAAATGTGGGCAATTGGGATTAGCTTAGGGGTTTAAAAAAACGGCGGCATGGACAAGTTGAGCCAGAAGGCCTGTTTCCATGTTGTAAACCTCTACGACTCGATCAATGACTTTAATCAGGCCATGCAATGTGAACTAAACGCGACTGTTACAAAAGTGTGCCACAACAGAATGAAGGCAGGCACAGACGGATATCAAAGAACAAAGAACAGAACAAAGAACAAAAAACAGCACGGGAAACAGGCCCTTCGGCCCAACGAACCCACGCCGCCATCCCAACACCACCAGTGCCCCCCCTCCACCCATGACCGTTGCCTAATGTTTTATGGCCATCCACATTGATCACTGGGATGAGCAGGTTATAAAATTGTTCATAATCTGCAGAGTGATTGGGACAATTACGTTAGCCACATTTAAGACTTAACTTGACAGACACATGGGCAAACGGGGAATAGAGGGATGTAAGCGGTTGATTTCGGTAGGTAAACATGATCGGCACAGGGTCGAGGGCTGAAGGGTCTGCTCCTGTGCTATATTGTTCTTTCTTCTTGTTCAGATTGCGTGTCAGCTTGAATAGACATTCAGCATTGCAATGTGACCTCACTCTCAGGGAGTATGTTCGATAAACTTGCACTCATATGTGACAGAGGTGGTAGTTATAATCAGTATTGTTTAATTGAAATCAAGTTGATTGCAAACACCGTTGGCACCTAAGGTGTGCACTAGTAAAGACAACTAAACTAAAAGAGCGCTCAAAATCGATCATATTGGCGCAACAGTTACGGGCGGTTCAGACTATTTTGACCATAGAGGAAGTTATTACATTTCCAGCGTTGTGAACGCGGCGGTATCAGACATTGGAGTGTTTAATGAGCAGGGACACACGGTGTGACTGAGACACACTGGGTCAATGCGATACCAGCTACAGCTTCATTCAAATCAATCAATACACATATGCTCGTTTTTCTGAATAGGTTGACATTTTTAGAGTGAACTTTCCCACAGTTTTCTTCCATCTTGTAAGAAAAAGGCAATTAGACTTTCCCCGATGTGCTGACTATTTTGTGAAGCGTATAGCCACAGACATACCTTACTAAGTTTAACATTTATTTTGGCCCCCGTATTTGCGAAAGGATATATTGGCCTTGGAGGGAGTACAGAGAAGGTTCACCAGGCTGATACCGGAGATGAGGGGGTTAGCTTATGAAGAGAGACTGAATAGACTGGGCCTGTCCACGTTAGAGTTTAGAAGACTGAGGAGGGATCTTATAGAGACTTGCAAGATAATGAAGGGGCTAGACAGCGTAAAGGTAGAGAAATTCTTCCCGCTTAGAAAGGATAGCAGAACTAGAGGGCACAGCCTCAAAATAAGGGGGGGGGGGGGGCGGGGCAGTTTAGATCAGAGTTGAGGAGGAACTTCTTCACTCAAAGGGTTGTGAATCTCTGGCATTCTCTGCCCATTGAAGTGATGGAGGCTCCCTCGCTGAATATATTTAAGTCACGAGTAGATAGGTTTCTGATGGACAAGGGAATTAAAGGTTATGGGGAGAAAGCGGGAAAGTGGAACTGAGCCACTTCAGATCAACCACTATCTTATTGAATGGCGGGGCAGGCTCGAAGGGCTGGATGGCCTACTCTTGCTCCTATTTCTTATGTTCTTATAATTATTAGTGTCACATGTAGGCTTACATTAACATCTGCAAATACACTAGTGCGTAAATCCCCTAGTCACCAGACTCTGGCGCCTGTTCGGATACACTGAGGGAAAATCTGGCATGGCCAATGTATCTAACCAGCTTGTCTTTCCGACTGGTGAAGGAAACCAGAGCAGCCAGTGGAAACCCACGGAGACATGGGGAGAACGTGCAGACTCTGAACAGGCAGTGACCCAAGCAGGGAATCGAACTCTGGTCTGTGGCACTGTGAGGCAGCAGTTTTACTGGGAAATAGCTGTTTGAATTTTCCGTATTTTGTCTTTCCTTAACTACAGTTCCTCAGGATCCATTCACTCTGTAAAGGGATTGACAGAGTTCGACGACTGGCTATTTCTCTCAGTCAAGATAACAAAGGGATGTGGTTCCCGTCACTTCCCCTCACCGGGAAGGGAAGACGCGACTACTCTTTAGACAATTCATATGTTCAAATATGGACCACCGGTAAAATAAGAAGCTATGGAAAAAGGCTGTACTTACATCAGATCAATAATATCCGTTTCCGGGAAATGCAAGGGCGACAAAACTACACGAGCTAGACTTGTGTGGGCGTCACTGATATAAATCAGCCGACATTTCAATGTCCCCTCCCCATTCACTTCCTTCTGCTGTGAACTGTGTGCGGGTTTCTTATTGAGATTTCAAATACAATGATGTACTGCATTGTGCAATTATATCTATTGCCTCTCATTCTGGTGATGCTAACATGTACGGACAGGAGTTGGACCCAATAACAAAAATTGATTGTTAATTTTATTTTCATGTTTTTTTCAATGATTCATCATGTGAATTTTATTCCAGGTCCTTGTCTCTCCGACCGTGTGCTTCAATCCCCCGCTCGGAAAAGTGTCCAGAGAGGGTATTCCGTGCAGTTAGATTGTAGTTACGAGGTATCCGACTTTTATGCGATGCATTGGTACAAAGAGAAACCCGGTGAGGGACTGGAGTGGATTACAATGGAGACGTCTGGCAGAGGCCGAAGTGGTCGTTTTGAACTGAATCTTGATACCACTGCGAAACGCGGCCAGTTGCTCATTAAAAACACGGAGAACGCGGATGCTGCAGTTTATTACTGTGCGACTCAGCCTCACACTGAGACAAAACATGACAGTCGCTGTACAAAAACCTCGCTCCAAGTTGCAGTTCCGGAACAGCTGCAGCAACCACTCCAATAACACAAGACAGGCCAGGAGGCACAAACGGAACCTGAAGTGTCTGCATCCATAATTCGCATTAGATAGGCCCTTTGACCAGAGACACTGGCGGGCACAGCATTCACTATGCTCACTTTTCAAGGGGTCTGCCCTAAAGGGTTTCCAAATTCAAGCAAATGCTGTTCCTCTTCACTCGCCCTGAAATGGCCGAACACTTCACTCATTGATATCAATCCCTGCAGAAAAATAGCCTTCGTCCGTACACACTGCGGAGGGTGTCAGGAGGGTTGACCCTAACAACACATAACAGTGAGAACAGTTTGATCTGAGTTTGAGGTTATATTGTTCTTCTCTTCGTCAGTTGGGGACTCACCTGACGAAGGGGCAGCGCTCTGAAAGCGAATGGCTTTTGCTACCAAATAAACCTGTTGGACTTTAACCCGGTGTTGTGAAACAGAATCCTATTTCGGGTGTGAAACAATGTCTGAAATGAAAAATAAAAGGCAAAGGTTGAATACATCAATTAGATTTTTGAAAGCAGCAACAGTAACTTCCCTAGCGGCCTAATGGTTTGAGTTCAGTGTTTTTATCTCTGCAGCCTGGGATCGATTCCCGGTCAGGGAATTAAAAACTTATTGTTATGCAAAAACTATTATTTAATCAGTTGCCTGCACCAGTAAGACAGATATACCATTTTGCGTTGAGATGAAAATGTCATGTTCAGATAATTAAGAACAGTAAAAGGACAGTGATAGTTTGCAAAACTCTGACAATAGAGCTGATGATGCAAGGTAAAATCTGGCTAATAGTGGAGTAGATTTTACTTTTTCCACTTACACACATAATTTCCAGATTTGGGTTCAAATCTGGTGCTAAATGATTAAAAAAAAACTTCTCACTGAATTCAGCACAAAACTGTCCGACTTCCAAAGGAGTGGAGGCGCCTTTCATTCAGAAAATAGTGATTAAGGTATTAACAAAGCAACATTGAGAACGACTCATTTTAAGCGGTGACATTCTGGGGAAACAGTGTTCACCCAGTAAAGTTTTAAGAAGAACGGCGCCCAGCGTGGGGCTCGAACCGACTACCCTGAGATTAAGAGTCACATGCTCTACCGACTGAGCTAGCCGGGCACATTGCGCCAATGCTCCTTCGAGTCCTAAAATAGGCGGACAACAAATGTGCATTTCCAAATGGCATCTCGTTATTCTGATTTCAAAGTGTAAAATGTAGTCGGTCGACAAAATCGCCAAGGTTACAATGCATTCCTGTCAATCATCACTAACATCATTCATATCTTCCGCTTCTTTGTCGCAGCTCCTTCTAAGCATAACAAACTCCTCTTACATCTTTCGCCTTAATTATTTTTGTCGGAAACATTTTGCCATGACCTTCTGAACTAATGTGAATCAGGTTTGTGTTGGAAAAACGAACTTATTCACATCGGTGAGCTGAGTCACTTTGGCACACAGAGAGTGGGAGAGGCCTCAGGAGAAACAAGCCCGCCTCAAAGAGCAAACCAGTTGGAAATTTGGCAGAGGCCGAATCACCACAGATACTAGAACCTGAAATTATAAGATCATCCAGCCACACTGACTCATTCACATCACCATAACCATTGCCTTGACCTCACTGATTAGAATATGGGAAATAAGGTCATAAGGGGGCCATTTGGTCCCTCGAGCATTCTCAGCTGCTCAATAAGAATGTCCTCAACTTTTAATCTGTTCCGTTTACTTTTCTGTAGCATCTTAATCTGAAGTTACACAAGTAAGGTGAATATCCCTGGAGGATGATGGTTTAAATCTGAAACGTTAACTCTGTTTTTCTCCAGACTTGTTGAGTTGATCCAGCATTTTTTTGTTTTAATTTCAGATTTCAATACCCGCAATGTTATTCTTTTATTATCTGAAAAATAAATAACAACATTTGTTCATCTGGGACTATGGTGACTTTATTTGCCTTGATCTTATTAAATAGTGGAGCAGGATGAATGGGATTTATGACTTTGTCTTACTCCATTTATTCTGTTTCCTGGCAACACCAGATACGACGTCAATTGCTTCCTCTGGCAGCGCTGATGACAAGTTTATGTCACTAAATTCAGCATGGCAAATAACTGTGGAAGAGTGTGTTCGAATCACACCACTGCCAAATGTTAATTTGTTTTAAAGGTCATGGAATACATTTCGTTGTTCAAATGAACAAAAGAAAAATGCAATAGAATGTATCATTGCTCATTTTAACAGGAGGAAGCAGCAGGAGCAATGTGGATACAGATTGATGTGAACAAGAGACAGGTTTGTGGAACTAGTTTAATTTCTCCTCCAGGAGGCCGAATTTGTTTCGAGTCGTGCTATCGCCGTGTATCCTTAATGTACTGATTATCATGCCCATCTCCAAATGCTTTGAATTTCAAAACCATTCGGATTTCAGGATTTGCCACCAACATTAACTGACCTCTGGAGAATTTTCTGCATCATCTGATTCTAAACTTAGGAATCACTCGGCAAAAATTCTCGAGAAGGAAGAACGACATCTAGTTTCTTCTTGAAAACACACAACGTTTTGGCCTCAACGGCTTTCCTGTGGTAGTGAATTCCATGACTTCGCTACTTTCTGGGTGAATAAACCTCTGCTCACCTCAGTCCCAAAAGGTTTAAACCTTACCCTCAAACTGCCACTCTTAGTTCTGGACTCCACCGACGTCGGGAAAATTCTTTCTGGATCTATGCTGTCTAATCATCGAGAGGGAGCACAGCGAAGATTTAACAGGCTGATTTCTGGGATGGTAGATTTATCATATGAAGAGTGAATAAATCGGTTAGGATCGTATTCACCGGAGTTTCGAAGAGTGAGAGGGGATACCATAGAGACTTTTAAAATCCTAACAGATTTAAGCACTGTAGAGTCAGGAAGAATGTTCCGAGTGATGAAGGAATCCAGAACTCGGCATGGTAGCAAAGTGGTTAGCACTCTCTGTGTGGAGTTTGCACGTTCCCCTCGTCTGCATGGGTTTCCTCCGGGTGCTTCAGTTTCCTCTCACATCCCAAAAATGTGCGGGTTAGGTTGATTGGCCAGGGTAAAAAATGGCCTTCGTGTCCTGAGATGCGTAGGTTAGAGGAATTAGTGGGTAAATATGTAGGAATATGGGGGTAGAGACTGGGTGTGGTTGTAGTCGGTGCAGACTCGATGGGCCGAATGGCCTTTTTCTGTACTGTAGGGTTTCTATGATCCTAACTAGGGGCCATAGTTTGAGGAAAAAGGGTAAGTCTATTAGAACTGAGGTGGGAAGAAATTTCTTCAGCCAAAGGGTGGTGAATGTATAGAATTCACTACCACAGAATGTATTTAAGGCCAAAACGTTTTCTGATTTCAAGAAGAAATTAGATATAGCTCTTGGGACTGAAGGGATCAAAGCATATGAGAGGAAAGAGGAATCAGGATATTAAATTTGATGATCAGCCATGCACAAAATGAACGGCGGAGCAGGCTCGATGGGCTGAATGGCGTATTCCTGCTTCTATGTGTCTATGTAATCCTCCTGGAATTTTATCAGTTTCTATGAGATCTCCTCTCACTCTTTTCAACTCCAATAAATAGAATTCTAACTGATTAATTCTCCACTGAAATGACAAAACTAACATCCCAAGAAACAGCCTGGTAAACCTTCTCCGCACTCCCTCTGTAGCGAGGACATCCTTTCTCGGATGAGGAAGTCAAAGCTACACACAAGACTCCAGATATGGCCCCAGCAATGCCCGATAGAATTGCAGCAAAACATCCCTATTCCTGTACTCAAATCCTCTTGCTATGAAGGTTAGTATATCATTTTTCTTCTTTACTGCCTGCTGTAACTGCACGTTTACTTTCAGCGACTCACACGCGAGGACATCAGGCTGTCGCTGAGTATCCATCTCTCACATACTCTACCACGTTGGGGGGATAACAAACTTCAAGCCCAAACTTTCAAATCAAAGTTTAGTATAACTACCAAGATCACTGAGGTAATGATTAACCAAGTCCTGATCTCCGACACCGCTGTGTATTTCAATGTTATGAGTCCCCACACAGCTGCAGAGATGTAGCGGGTCCCAGTCAAAATTCCATAGCGACAACTCCAGAGACTAAGCAACAGAGGGCGCTCTCACACCGGTGAAGAGCAGCAATAATTCACTGAGCGGTGCGAGAGCCAGAGGGATCTTTCTCAACCTGCAAATAATACAAAACACAACAGTACATTGTGAGGTCCACTCGGAGAACTGTATTACGTTATGATTTCAATTCGCAACATATCAAAAATAGATTCCACAAATACATCTGTGGAACCTTAATGTTTACAAGTTAATTGTCCTTGTTTCTTTCAATTTATTTTCCCAGTCTGTCCCTTGCTGCCTTCAGTTTCCACTTTTTACCTGTAATTGTTTTACTTTTTTCCCAATATTTAGTTCAACGATTCAGAACCTAATTTTCTGCTCGGCATCTGAAATCAGTCCTGTAAAATTCTACTGAGCCACAAAAGGAAACTCTCAGGCGAGACCAATGAATAACAAAGATTCTCTCCCCTTCTGTCCACCGCCATTGGAATACTTCTCCGAATAGACACCAATGGGCGGCACGCTGGCACTGCTGCCTCACAGTGCCAGAGCCTCTGGTCACTGCCTATGTGGAGTCTGCATCTTCTCGTCTGGGTCTTCCGGTTTCCCCTCACAGTCCAAAGTTAGGTTGATCGGCCATACAAAATTGCCCTTTAGTGTTAGGGAAACTAGTAGGGACTGTGGGGAATGGGCCTCGGTGTGATTGCGAAGGATGCAGACTTGATGGGCCAAATAGCCTCCTTCTGCACTGTTTGCAATGATAATTTAAATGCTTGAACCCAATTTGCTTCAATGTTTTGAAGAAGATAAAGTGGCCAATAATCATTACAAAAACACCCGCATTGTAGCAGGATTGGAGTCTGATATTGATCAGAGGCCAGAGCGATTGACAGAAGGAGTGTCTGATGTGGAAAAGGATATGAAAATGTGAATGAAAACCCATTGTGAGAGCTGCTTTCTGAATTATTACACTGTAATCATTTCAGCACCATATTCATTTATTTTATGAATGGAAGTGACACTGAAAAGTTTTTCCTAGCCGGCTGGTATTGAATTGTAGGTAATGAGGACAAGCTTTACATATCCTCAGGAGACTGTATATCTGCTGTCTGAACTTTACTCTCGTGTTTTGAACACACGATTATCGAGTTACTGGAAGTGCTGACATTATTGTCTCTTAAACAAATTCCAAACTCCGAGGGTGGTGGCTCATTGAATACACGATAATGAACCCGATTGAAGTTGTTAATTTTAAACAGAGGTGCCATTGAGAGACGTTACATTAGTGGAAATGTTTATACTTCAACATTGTTCCACGGAATGTACAGTGACAGCCAGTACCTTTGTCCAATGCGGCAGGTATACTTTTTAAGCATATCATCACAAACACATGTCCCTTCCTTTGAACTATGTTGGGAAGGATTCTATAACTGATTATCAGACCCGCTGAACGGCGGTAGAACCGCTCCTTCCTTCACCAACAAATGCTCGCTTTACCCTTGAATTGGGAGTTTCTCTTCGAACGGCAGGGACGCTGACAATGTGGAGAGTCAATCAACCACTCCGACATAAAATGCAATAACTGTTCAATAATTGTCTCAGTGTTGCATGAGGGAAATCTCGCAGTCATGGCTGAGCCGATGGTAAGGCTTAAACGGACTGATCCTGAATGAACCAAATCCTGGAGCAAGCCTGAGTTTGACGGTCACAATAATCAGAATCGGGTTTAACTGTCACCATCTGCTGCGTAAAACGGAAATATTCCTTCCATAAAGCACTGACTGTTCCCCGGCTCTGAGTGTTTCCAATCATTGGCAGCCAGCCATTGGCAGCCAGCTCACCAGCCTGCCTATTCTCAATGTCACTGGGATCATCAGGAAGTGAAGTGAAAACATCCTGAGACTCACAGCAGATTACTGAGGGCGGGGTTTAGAACATGTCTTCAAAATCCCCAACTCCTCTTCTACAGAGCAGACAGAGACAATGCGGCTGCTCAGCATCTGGGTTGTGTGGGTAATATTTCTGACAGGTAAATGTGGACCAAACACATTTCAACTTTGTTTTTTACATTTTTGAAACATGGTGTAAAACAAAATGTTCTACACTCGCCAGTCACACCTTTTTATATTTATTTTTCAGATCTGATTCATGGAGATTCTGTCACTCAGTCGCCTTCCTCAGATGTTAGGACAGAAGGAGAAGCGGTGACTTTAAATTGTAAATATGATACTAAACAGAGCGACTACTATCTGTACTGGTACCGGCAGCACCCAGACTCACAGCCTGAGTTTATATTGTGGAAAGGCTCGATCAGTGGTGAAGATACAGCCGATTTTGCCAAAAGCCGTTTCTCTGTTGAGCTCCAGACTGAGAATAAATTCACTAGTTTAACTGTCCGGGGTCTGAAGCTGACTGACGCCGCCGTGTATTACTGCGCTTTCAGACTCACAGTGACAGAAAACAAGCTCAGCCCTGTACAAAAACTGCTCTTTTTACTGCAGAATGCAGTTCCTGTCTGTTGTCGCTTCTGTAAAATCGCGGTCGATGTCGCCACAATGCGCAGAGAAAGGAAACCAAAGCAACTTCGAATGAAACTGTTCCCAGGAGCAGCTACACAAACAAACTGCCGATTTCAGTCCGACAAACAGATCAGCACAGAGTCAGATTTGAAGATACTAATCCCCGCCTTTAATAATTTGTTCTCTGCCCTCAGGATGTTCATGCCTCACTTCCGTGTGTGTCTCTAGTTCTGTGAGACCACTTGGTGGCGATCTCGTGGTGACATGGAAAGAAAAGGGTCCGAGCATGGCTACAGTCATGTCTTGATAGGGGAACGGCCGCAGTCTCAGAGACTGGGGGAGGTGGAAGAGGTGGTCGGGGAAAGTAATCCTGATCTGTGTATTATCATCAGAAAAATTTGCATTGTTACTGCTGACAGAAACCACAGCAGCCTCCAGGAAACATTCTGAAGCTCAGTGGGCACGAGGGAAAATCTACTTGGGGTTGATGTAAAGATCACAGTCACCGCTTTGCGAAATCTGTTCAACGCGTATAAGTTTTCTCTTATTCGGCAACACACTGTTTAAATAATCTGTGTGAGCAGGCCGCGGTCAAAAGCTCCAGAAAACTGGGAGGGGATATGGAGAGATGATTGTTCAATGTTACAGTCACAGAAAACACATCGAAAGGAAAAAAGCACATTGAAGTAATGAAATTTATGAAGGTTGCTGTCTGTATAACTGAACACTGGAGTTAACTAGTACCATTCCGCAAATGTTCTTGATGTTGTTTTAGTTTTGAGGCTGCCGGTGACCCAGACTTTCGAGGCGGAACTTTTGATTTGGTTTCGCAACGAGTGCGCTGTTTGGAACTCCCAGTGTGGGATTTTTGTCCTGAATCTGTTACTTCTCTGCTGGCTGTGTAGCTCAGAAATGCAGTATCAGAGAAAACATCTCCGTGATATTTCAAGGGACCGTTTTGTTTCTTTTGTGAAAATCAGCAGAGGTCTTGTCTTGTACGTTTGGAGACATTTTTCAGCCCTCAGAAAAGGAGAGAGTCTGGAGAATGTATCCACAAGAAAGATCCCATCAGCTCCGAACAGAGGAGTTAGATGTGAGGCTCACTTCAAACTGAGCGATTGGATGCAACCCTTTAACGTGTATTTGATAAACCAACCTTTTTAACATACACTAAATTTGGAAGTTTCACCTATTCACTTTTGTAGTATATCCCCGCTCTGTTTGATATGTCTCTATCACAGGAAAAATCTTAAATCATCTTTCCAATTGACCCCCGTCTCAAACTCAGTCTGATTCATGACAGTGACTGAAATACTTGGAACATCTTCATCCACATTCAACACTTGCATTTCCTTCTTCAAAGCCATTTCTTTCAGGTCAATTGAAGGTAAAACAATGTCTCTTAGCTCAATTAGGATCAACCTAGCTGTGTTTACTCGCCTCGCTCTGAACAACAGAGTGTATGGTCAATGTCTCAGTTCTCTCGAATCAACAATTGTGTTGAAGTCAATGACGTCAGACCAATCAGATCCAGTGATTTCAGCTCTTCCTGCCATACGTCCTGTAGGAAGTGACATCAGACCAGCCTCAGCCAATGGTCTCAGCCTTATCTTGTTCGCTATTCTGAGCTTTCGGAGACACAAGAGTCCCTGGAATCCAGAAACAGCAGCAATGCGGCGCTCGGTCCTCACTGTGATCTGGGTGACATTCATTGTCGGTAAGTTTAACTCTTTAAAAAGGGTTGTAAAAAGGAGTTTAAAAAGGAGAAGTAGAGGAATAAATTTGAAAAGCAGGGCGCTCCAGTTAATCAGACATCGGGCCTGCCTTAGAGCACTTGAGTCTTTGCTCTTGGCTTTTCCTTACAGGAATATCGTTTGGCAAAACTCACAGCAAGCCTGATACCAGAATTGGGAGATGGCATCCATCAGAATGAAATCTAAACATTATGGTTAATTTATCTTCTGGCAGAAGATTAAAGAGTAACCTGATTGATGTATTTATAATGATGAAGAGGTTCAGTACGGTAGACGGGGAAAGGGTGATTCCACTCGGGGAGAATTCCAAATCGATGTCCCATAAATCTGAGTGAAACGAAAAGATCAACTGGAAATTATAACGAATCTCCTTTCGAGGGAGTTCTGTAGAAAGTGACTGACATGAACACAATGAACACTTGAAGAGAGGAGTAAAGACACAGTTGGGATGGGGAAAGATTAGCCGCTGAGGGAGAAAGGGACAGGGGCATTGAGATAGCGGAATCTTCTGGGGATTCTGAACGGAACGTAGATCAGTTGGGGCGAATTTGATGTTATTTAATGCCTTTTTTATGTTACATCGTCTTTGAGTTGTCACCCTCAGTTCAGCTGAATGTTTTTTATTTCTTTTACCGTGTTTTCCAGATCTGAGCAATGGAGATTCTGTTCCTCAGCAGGAATCCTCACTCACACGGACAGAGGGAGAAAGTGTCACTTTAAGCTGCACCTATACCGACGATGCAAATTATTTATTCTGGTACCGTCAATACCCAGGCAGACAGCCCGAGTTTGCAGTCCGGAGGCATAAGGGCGGCGGTGATGAACTGAAGGCGGATTTCGCTCAGACCCGGTTTTCTGATACAATCGAGAAGTCAGAAAAGTTGTACCGATTGACCATCTCGGAGCTGCTGCTGTCTGACACCGCGGTCTATTACTGTGCACAGAGTCTCACAGTGATGAAAATGAGTGAAATCCTCGTACAAAAACTGCCGCAGGTTTCTGGGTCACAGCTGCTGCCTGCTGGGTGCCGTTTATAACAGCGGGTCTGACGTTGACACGTGAATGTATTCCCGTGAACACAAACCCCGAGAACAACCCACATAAACACCTTTCAAAACCGCTGACATGGAAGGCAGATTCCTGCTGATTCTTAGATTCGCTATACGAGGGAAGAATTGGCTGCTCTTTATTTGGGGGTCACTTGGCACTAACGTTGAAAATACAAGGGAAGTATCATTCAATAGTGTAAACTAAAACCTGCCAGCTGGGGCAAATCCCAATAACTAACCGTAACTAAACACCTCTCATTTAAATTCACTTACAGACTGAGAATTATTAACATAAGGAATACAAAAGGATTGTTCCAGTCACGATTAGGAGCTGATAAACGATTAATAGAATTAATGATTTCAAGCGGAAGAATTGGTATGGCCTCAGCAGTGGAACAGATGATATGAAAACAGGCTAAATGCAGTCACCAGTTTCTGAGTGAAAAACTGCTTCCACTTCACTGGAGGTCGGAGAGTTTACTGTTTAATTCAATTATAGCATTTCTTGTCATTGAGCCCGAGATTTGAACATAGATCTGCGAAATATTTATGTCAGTAGAAAAAATAAAATTTACCCCATTAAAAAACCATATCCTAACCCGCATCACCATTTCTATCATCAGTGCTTTGGACCCTATCGCTCTGTTCTTTCCTGTTCTTTACAGTTGGTATTTCCAATTCAGACGCAAAAGAGGAAATCTCAGTGATACTGATTCGGACAAGACCCGTGGTGACCAGGAAGTAACGCAGTGTCGTTACACAGCAATAAGTCTACATTACCTGACCAGGAATCGAACCGGGGCCACGGTAATGGAAGCGCCGAATCCTAACCACTAGACCATCAGGGAAGATGGTACAAGCTGTCAAAAAAGAACTAATTTATCCATGAACCATCTGCCTTCCATTTTTTTTTTACTTCAGACTTTCGTTTCACCACAAACAAGCTTCTCCTTTCATCTGTCATATTTAGATGGAACACAAGGGACTGTATCAGCCAATACAAACAGCGTTTCCTGTTCGCTGGAACATGAAATCGACAGTGAGGTGAAATAGTCCCGCAAGCTGCTCGTGTGACACCTTCAATTCCTAAATCCCACCAACCTCATTACTGTGGCTTCTGTGAAACTTACAAGGTGACACACGGCAGGCATTCATCACGGAGAGCAACTGGCACAATCATTTACCAAATGCTATCATATCGCTTCTCTTCCTGTTTCTGTCGCTGCCTCTCATCCAGCTCCCAGAGCCAATTAGCTGCTTGATAGAAGCATAGACAGTTGGCGAACCCGAGCTTTACCTGGAAAGCAGGGAAAGCGAATATATGACGCACGGCATTGAGAGGAGATGAAGTTTAGAGATGACAGTACAAAGAGACAGAGATATCTCATCTTCCTGATCCAGTTACTGATGACAGGAATGTACACACTGCGAATTATCCACTGTCAAACTCTCCTTCCAGTCTTGAGCACGGAGTTAAGTTTTGAAGTGTTTGAAGTATTGCTACAGTTATTCAGGGTTTTGTTGAGACCACATTTGGAATATTGTGTACAGTTTGGATCCCCGCATTTTAAGCAGAATAAAAGCAAAATCTGAGGATGCTGGAATCTGAATCAAAAACAGAAAATTCTGGAAATTCTCAACAGTTTTAACGAGAAGGAATAGTTAGCATTGAAAACCTGCAGGGATTCTATGATTCTATGAGTTTGATAGGGTGGAGGCTGAGACATTATTTTCCCTGATCCGGGAATATAAAACACGGGGCACAATCTCAGGATAAGGCGCTGATAATTCAGGACAGCGATGAGGAGAAATTGCTTCACTCAAAGGGTAGTGAATCTTTGAAATTCTGTGCGCCAGAGGGTTGTAGATGCTCCATCATTGAAGACATTTCAGTTTGGGTTAGGCAGATTTATGATCGATAGAATAATGAATGGAAGCAGCGATATGGAATTGGAACAAATGCTCGGTCACAAATTCATGTCTGGATTTTAATTGTTAAGTTTAATGGTATAATGGAAGCATGTATACAATGTTGTATGTAAGATGTCGGCAGCCAATAGTCATGAAATAATGTTGGTGACAACAGATAACAGTACAGCCGGTAACACTTGAGAGCTGTTTTTAATTGATGCCCATGGAACCCATTGCCAACCCGCAACGGTTCGCTTATGAATGGTGATGGTGAGAAAATAGTGCAAACTTCGCCCCTGGGTGGGCTCGAACCACCAACCTTTCGGTTAATAGCCGAACGCGCTGACCCATTGCGCCACAGAGACTGAGACAGGCGCTGGTGCAGATATTCTAAACAAGGAGGTCAATGACCACAATTCTATTTCTGCAAAGTTTTATTCCAGAACTGCAGCATGACAGCACAGTGTACAATTTCATACCAGTCTCTTTGGTTATGTTGATCCCGCAACATTGCTGTAGTGTGTTGGTCATTCCCTTTCTCCTGTGAATGTGCAGGTGAAATGAATCCATGTGTCTTGTCGCAGGGAGGAATTCAATGGGACGGAAGGGAACTGACAACCAGAAGCCCAAGGATCCAATATTTTCCACTCAGTCATCAATAACACCATTCCCAGCTGCAACTCCTTCCAAATATTGTGATCCATTTCCCTCAGGATCTGTTCCAAGATTTAATATTTACCTTCTTTTCTCTTCATTTTGAAATTCGCTTCAATACCCAACATAAATTGAATTGCAAACCTGAGGGCTAACCGTGGGAAACAAGTCTCTGGGTAAAACAGATGCTCATTTCCAGATTCACAGCACTCAGCGTTTCACGCAAATGGAAGAATTTAACACTGAAAAGTTTTGGAAACTTGGTGTGAATATTGACTGTGATTCACTCAGGTATTGTGTAAATGCTGCTCGATAGTTCAGTGAGAGGGATATAATCTATGTATGTTTTGCTGAGCTTGTGTTCGTTGTACTGGGAGGCTTCAACCGGGTTGAATTTTGTGTCCCAGAGATATGCAGTAATCCACTGATTGAAGCTGCAGTCGCGGGGAACGTAGACAGGAAAACAGAATTAAATGGTTTTATTTATCCGGGATTCCTTTTGTTCAATATTCCACTTCCTCCTTCTTTGGCCATTAGTTTATTTTTCTAATGTGATTTTCAAAGGATAGCCACTGTTAAGTTTTGGACACTAAGCAACTGATCTCCGCAATTATCATTACAGCTTTTCTCCCTTTACTTTCCTTGAACAGGCGGTGTTAGAAAGCAAGACAGATACAGCTGCTGCTTGGGAGCTCAAAAGCGACTGGAGTCTACGCTGGAGATGTCTATGCAACCGTGTCAGGTAATTGTTCCATCCTATGTTGGTGAGTGTTTATCACAGATGGATATGAATAGTGGGTCGATGAACAGGGTTTTCTGATCGATTGCCGTAGACTGTGAAACAGTGCTGTAATAAATGAGGAATGGCATGCCATGACATAGATGGAGGCATGAGATAAGTCAACAGTACATGAGAAACTGCTCGGATTTGTTTCATCATTGAGTACAGGCAGACACTTAGTTTATGCATCAAGAGGAAGCTCGCTCATCTGTGCAAGTACATTGTGTAATATTCCTTGTCATTCAGCTATTTAAATTTTACAATTTCATAACTTTTCTTGTTTTGCCATTAACTGCTTTCTTTTCCCCCCTGTTGCCTTGTCTATTCATTGTTGCCTCTTTATTTGATGTCATTTCCTATTTTTGTTCGCCTCATTCTCTTGGGAATCCCCAGATTCCCTATATATCGGGTTCCTTGGTAACAGTGAGTAGTTTTCAGCTTGTGTGTGTGTATCCTTGAGTTTCATTAGGTTTCAGTTTTTCATTCTGTGTGTCCGTATAAATTTCTGGCATTCAGGCTTTGTTTTTAAGGCCGGAATATTTCATGAGGATAGGTTAGAGAGACAAGGTTTATATCCACTGGATTCAGAATAAGAGTAGGCTACTTGATTGATATGATAAAATACAAAGGGGTCTTGACAAGGTGGATGTGAAGAGGATAGTTCCTCTTCTGCGTGAATCTATAACTAGGTATCACTGTTTCAAAAGAGGGATTCGCCCATTTAAAATAACACTGCACCACAGCCTCCTCTGATGAGTATTTATAAATACTCACTTGTAGCAATGTCCTTCCTTGGTGTGTCTCTGTATCATTCACTGCTCTCAGGCCACGTTCATCTTTGTCCCTTAGTTGGATTGTCTCTGTATCATTCCGCTTAAACTCACTCTTGCCTATGTCAATGTCTTTTATATCTCTCTCAAAGTGTATAGGTGCACTGGGTGATATAGGAAGTGTACAACTTCGGGAGTAAGAATATACTTGCCTGCATAGCACAGTTGATCAAACGTTTAAACATGGAGAGTTAGCGAGCACTGAGCCGATGCTCTGCTGAGGTCTCATTCAGCCTTTGAAATTTCTTAGATACTAAGCAGAGGGTCCAGATAGTGACAGGGCTGATCCACTGAAGGATTCCTAAAACAGTTCCATGGCTAAACGTCTCAGATGTTGCAGCATTGAATACAGGAAGCCATTGAGCTGATGCACAGACCGGGCCACGCTCACCTGCATAGGAAGATTGCTCAGGTTTTTAACAGGAAGTATGCACAGGGATAGGAAAACGTACCTTTCAAGTTATCACCAGTTTACACTTGTATCTTGCTCAGACCCTACCTTACAGTCACATTCTTTGACCTGCTGCATTATTTTGATCGCTGCTTATTTCTCGGTTCTCAGATTGAACTGTCTTTAGACATACATTTCTCCCCACCTGTTCTATCTTGTGTTCGCTCCCTCAACCTTATCTTCATCACTCCCTGTGTCAGCCGGAGATATCCCCTACCGTCCCTCCCCCTTTTCTATCGTCCCATTCCCGGGTTAAATCTCGCAGCTCCGGAATCCATGAGCTGCTGTCAGGCAGCTTTGAAACATTTTTAAGTCTGAGGAACCTTTATTTGGTGAAACTGATCTTCCCAGGCAAGCCTGGATTGAAACAAATAACAATTGGAAACGAAACACAAACTCTTTAACTGGTAGCTGCTCTCTCTCTCCCTCTTTCTCTCTTTCGCTGATTAACCTTTCAGTCTGTTGGGATTCTGCTGTGTGTTGTCTCAGCCGATCCTGGATTGAATTGGGTGACAGTTTGATTCGAGGTTAATGTGGTTTCCTCTGGGTGTGTGTCTGAGAGGCTGACAGCGCCGCTGCTCAATCTGACTGTTACTTTCTGCGATTCTCCACACAAACCTCAACAGACTGGAGCACCCAATGATAGCTGCAAAGCAGTTTTTGTACGGGGGTGAGACTGTTTTCTATCACTGTGAGACTGAAAGCGCAGTAATAGCGGCCAGCGTCAGTCAGCTGCAGGTTCGAGATGGTTAAAGTCGTTAATTTAGCCGAGGTCTGGAGTTCAGCAGAGAAACGGGATCCAAAACCCTCCCCTCTCTCTTGTGCACCCCCGGATCTTTTCCATATAATGAACTGCAAATCCTTCTGTGGCTGCTTTCTGTACCAACACAAGAAATAGTCGCTTGCTGTAGTGCTGTAGGTACATCGGATAGTCACCGTTTCACCTTCTCTCCCCTCTGAAGACTGCGGCTGAGAAACAGAATCTCCATCACTCGGATCTGTAACATGTGTTCAAAAAGAAGAAAAAAAATCTAAGTGTTGGACGTGCTGCTGAAATAATATTAACACTTTATATTCACCGAGACATAACTGGAGTTATGAAATAAAAACAAATGATGGTGGAAATACACAGCAGGGTCAAGAACCACCACTGGGGAGAAGCAGAGCTAAAGGTTCAGATCGCGATAACATTTAACCAGATTGGAGTCATCCTTACTGATAAGAAACAGCCCGAACACAATGCAGACAGTGAGGAACTCCATGGCGGCTGCAGAGCCCGGGGCTGTGACTACCTTTAAAACTCCAAGCACTGCCGGAACAGGATCTGTTTTTATAGTCACTTTCTGATCTCAAACTTCCCGTCCAATCAACAATTTGCAATCTACCCGTCATAGATTGAGATAAGATTTCAATGAGTTTCAGTGATAGGCTGAAGCTCTTTGACCTTCACTATTACATATCTGAGACTCAGTGACTGAGTGGGTACAGTGTGTGGTGAGAGGGAAGAATCAGCTTCACTGACAAGGCCATAAGAGATAGGAGCAGAATTAAGCCATTTGGCCCATTCGTGCCTATTCCACCATTCAATCATGGCCGATATGTTTAAAATCCCGCAGAATCAGAGAATCCCTACAGTGCACAAGGAGGCCATTCGGCCCATCTAGTCTGAACCGGCCACAATCCTGAACCGAACACTCCAAGGATGTTGATTAGGTTGATTAGCCACGGTAAATTGCTCCTTAATGTGAGGGGGATTAGAAGGTAAAAGTGTGGGGTTGCGGGGACAGCACAGGACCCGGGTGGGATTGTTGTCCTTGCAGGCTCGATGGGCCAAATGGCCTCCTCCTGTACTGTAGGGATTGTATTCTATGATTCAATCCCACCCAAGCCTATTCCTGTAACGCCACATATTTACCATGCTAACTCCCTAACACAAGGGTCAATTTGTCATGGACTATCAATCTTACCCGCGTATCTTTGGACTGTGGGAGGAAACAGGAACATCCGGAGGAAACCCACACAGACACGGGGAGAACGTGCAGACTCCACACAGACAGTAATCGGAGGCTGAAATCGAACCCGGGTCCCTGGCGCTGTGAGGCAGCAATGTGAGTGCCTCAATGTCGCTCCTATGGGGTTTCTCTATCCCAATTTCGTAGCTCGATCCCATAATCTTTGGTCCCTTCCCTAAGCAGGAGCCTAACTACCTGTCTTAAATACACCCAATGATCTGTCCTCCACAGTTTTCTGTGGAAAGGAATTCCATAGATTCACCACCATCGCCCTGAAGAAATTCCTCTATATCTCGATTCTAATGGACGTCCCTTTACTCTGAGGCGCTGCGCTCGGATCCCTGTCTCCCCTACTAATGGAAACATCTTCCCCACGCCCACTCCAACCAGACCTTTCGCTATTTTGTAAATTTCAAAGAGACCCCCCACATCCCTCTAAACAGAATCGAGTACAGACCCAGAGGCTTCAGATGGTGGAAGTTTTATTTGATCGGTTTCAATCACTCATGTTGAATTTTATTTATTTTTATGTAGCTTTGTGACGGCTTCTCAAGAATATTAATCTCATCGTCATGTGCGTGACTTGTTCACACTGAACGCTTCATTCTGAACGGTAGACTTCGTCGGGTTGTGACTTTAAATAAAACAATATACGGATTGTACAACAGCGGATTTAGGTGCAGATCCCCTGAGAGAAACAAATGCAGCAACCCGAAACATCCAAGCTAACAAATGAAGATAAACGAATAGAAAGGCAGTGAGCGTATCAAAGGCCGATACAATGATCGAAGGAGAGAGATGAGTAGAGAGGAACAGATGGAGAGGCGGAGAGATAAGCAAGAGAAAAGGGAATGACAGAAATGAGGCAGTGACAGGGTGATAAATAGCGGGGGCAGACATTGAGATAAGTGAGGGAGAGGCGGGAAGGAAATAGATGATGGTACCCTGAAGGGAACAGTTGCAGTTATGTAGGGATAATACAGAGGGAGACACAAAGAGAGACAAACGAACAGATGACAAGAGAAACAGAGATAGACAGTGACAGAGAGAAAAGGATCTAACTTGAAAATCAATGGCCTAAATCCAATCAGAATTCCAGAAAGGGAAAGAAAATAATTTAATTTAGAACGTGATGCCAGCAGGGAGATTTCCGAGAACCCCCAAAACACCCTCAGAGTGAAACCAGTGTCACTATTACATTGTGATCCTTCCCGTGCCCCTGCAGGAAACACGCACATGCAGTGAGGCAGCTCCATCTGGCGGCGATCCGAGGTAATTTATTATTTCCTGGAAAACCACCCAATTCCCAGAATATGGAAGGAAGTTACTGCATTAGTTTCAAGCCTATGTTTATTAGTGTCACAAGTCTGGACTAATAAATTCTGAGTTTCACTTTTGCTGCAGGTTTGGAAGCCCGAAGTGCCTGCTCCTGTGTTGTAACTTCCATTCTTCTTTGTTTTTTGCTGATGTAACGTGGGAAACACAGCAGCAAAGTCCACTGAGCAAGAATCCCGTGCCCGCCCCCACACAAAATAAAGTAATGAGAGAAATAAACATACACTGATTTTTGTGGTGTTAAATGAGGGTGAACAAAATCTGGTTTTAATATTATGACATTGCATTTGAGGGGGCAAATACAGAACGTTGTTTAGCATTTCATCCAGTCTATGGACCACGCCTGAGTTCAGGACTCCTTCAGCACTGACAACACGGAACGCTAAATTTTGTGCCTAAATACACGGAGGGTGGGATGTTGAACGTGGGATTTCCAAGGTTGTGTGTGTGCGTGTGTGTGCGTGTATGTGTGAGTGGGAGTGAGAGAGAGATAAAGAGAGACAGACAAACAGATAAAGTGAGACGAAGAGGCAGACAAAGAGGTAAAGTAGAACATAGAGACAGCAACAGCTACACACTGGGCCACTTTGACGGTCCTAGGAAATATTTCTTATTTTTTCTACTGTTTAAAGCCGCCAGTGAGCATGGTGTATGGACAGATCAGCAATTTCCTCAGCTCCTTTCTGAACTTGTGCTGGGCCACCGCATAGATGAAGACATTGTTGCAGGAACTGAGTGTCTGGAGCATGTTGGCTGCCTCTTGAAAGATATAGTCTGCGTTATTGAAACTCAGGGTGGTGAGGTAGCCCGCACCTGCGAGCCGAGCGTAGAGGAAATGTCCGACGTAGGTAGCCCATAGGAGAAGAAAACTGAGCGAGATGGCGAAGAGCAGGACAATGGACCTCCTGCGGTTTTCCATCTCCGGATCTCCCTGGTTCTCGGTGCCCCGGAGTCTCCTGCGGGCTCTACTGGCCACTAAGATGTGTCTCACAGTCAGGGCGTTGAGTAGCAGGATCAGGAGGAATGGAAGAAGCGGGGTTAAGATTTTGTCCAGCCAGTCATAGGCCAGCCAGGCTGGCGATGTGTAGAAGGCGACCTTCATATCGCAGAACCAGGGCACCCCATCCAGGATGTACAAGGGCTGGTAGACAAAGTAGGAAGGGATGTTTCCCACACAGCTGAGGGCACAGACTATTCCTACAACCCGCAATGCTGTTTTCTCGGTGCAGTATCTGGTCTTCAGGCTCTGACAGCAGATGGCCACGAAACGGTCGATGGTCAAAGTCACAGTCAGCCAAACTGAACCATCCCGAGTGACAAAGGCCAGCAAGGCGATGGCTCTACAGGCGGGGGTGGTGGATAGGACACTGTTAGAAAAGTAGATGCGACCGATCCGATTGAGGATGACGGCAGAAATGATGACCAGGAAATCGCTCACTGCTATCGCCACCAGGTAGTAGGTGATGCACCGGGAGAGTCCACACCGCCCTCGGCATAAGATTACAATCGCCAACAAGTTGGCTGTGAGAGGTAAAAGGAGTGAAAAGTTACAGAGCAGAATCCAAACACCAGTTACTGACTCATCCAATCAGTTACTGAATCCATCCTGATCTTACCCTTTGCCACCCCCAGACTCCAGCAGTTGGCATTCGTTCAATATCAAATGCTGAACTAAAAACGTATCCTGCCCCTCAGTATCTTCTGCAAAAGCTTCCCCGTCACTAACGTCAGGGTCACTGACTTATAGTTTCCTGGATTACTACTGCTTCCTTTCTTAAACAGGGGAACAGAAGACTATTCTCAGCCCTCTTGAATCTCACCTGTGGCCAAAGAGGATGTGAAGACGTCTGTTAAGGCTCCAACTATTTCTTCCCTTGCAACCCACAGTAATCTGGGGTAGACCCCATTCGGCCGGGGGATTGCCTATATTAATGCAATTTAGGGTACTCAACATTTCCTCCTTTGATATATTGGCATTCTCTGGAACATTCACACATCTATCCCTGACCTCAACATCCATCATGTCCTTCTGTTCGATGAATACCAATACAATGTACTCATTAATGATCTCACTCACTTCCATGTATAACTTCCCCCAATTGTTTTTGAGTGGGACTACTCTTTTTCTCGCTAACCTCTTGATCCTAATATTGCGCAAAAAAGCCTTGGAATTCTCCTTGACCTTGTTTGCTGAAGACACTTCATAGCCCCTATTAGCCCTCCTAATTCACGTGTAAGGGATTACCGATTTAAGATCGAGATAAGAGGAATTTCTTTTGAATTGATTTGATTTGATTTATTATTGTCCCATCTATTGAGATACAGTGAAAATTACTGTTTCTTGCACACTATACATACAAAACATACCATTCGTAGAATAGTTGGGGCGAAGTTTTCAGTTTACTGAGAACTCTGCCTGTTGTGTGTTCATCCCGCCGTTGCCAGCAGTTGTGCCTTCAGCTGCCGAGGCTCTAATCTCTGGAACTTCTGCTTTCAACAGCTGTTTCTCGCCGCCTTTCTTTAGGACGTTCCTTTTAATCTAATTATGTGATCTACATGTGCCGTTCGGTTTCAAATGGCCTTGACCAAGTTCCCAGCCTGCATACTGCAGTGGCTGAAGAAATAAGAACAACTTTACCTTTCCCACTGGTAACTATAAATGAGCAATAAATGTTGACCAGGCCACGGACACCCACAAAAATATCCAGGATAAAAGTCAAATGTACAAAACCGATCAGCACAAGAAAAACATGGATAGCAAATTTAAAATCTTGATTCTCCATTCAGGGAACCCTACACTGCAGAAGGAGGCCATTCGGCCCATCGAGTCTGCACTGACAACAATTCCACACAGGCACTAACCCCATGGTGTCATGCATTTACTCTAGCTACTCCCCCTGAAAATAAGAGACAATTTAGCACGGCCAATCCACCTAACCTGCACACCTTTGGATTGTGGGAGGAAACCGGCGTATCCTCTTGAAACCTTTCCTTAAATGATTCCTATAAACACATTAACATTGAGGGCTGCCCAGTAATAAATCACGGTATTTTCACTATTAAATTGTTGCCGACGGCGCGCTGTAAATTCTTGTAATCACTATAAGGTTTTTAAAAAATATTTAATTGCATCTAATTCAAAGAATGCAGTTTAATAGTTAATTCCCCCATGCTGTAATAAGATCACTGCGTGGAAATGCATGTTACTTCGCTGTTATGCGGTATTATTGTAAAATAGCATTCAGAACACCAGCGAATTTTACTACATCTAATGAAACTCAGAGTCGAAAATATAACAGATGCAAAGGCATCAATTGGTCCAAATTAGGCAACCCAATAAAATGCATTTATATCCTTGTGTGCAGCAGAGTAATTTGAATATTGTCTTGGAATAGTCCTTGATTCAATCAAATGCGTCGTAGAATTTACCATTACTTGGTATAATATCAAACAAGGCGCCTATAGACAAATATTGATGCCCGGTTGAAGTCCCTTAAACGCGTGATTGCAGAATAGTAGACACAATGATCCCATTCCTGAAAGAGAAGAGATCCAGTTTATTGTTCTTTTTAAACATAAATAACTTACTTGTGATCCTTCACTTACCAGGGGCACCAATAGCAGCAAGAACAGGATAACTAATGGCATAGAAGAGGCCTTTCGCTGGTCCGTGCATTAGTCTCACAGAAACTAGAGGGTTCTCAGAAGCTTAAAACTTAGCTCTGGGACACATTCAGTGAGGTCCTCATTTATTGTGAATGAAAGTCTCGGGGGGCGCAGGGCGCAATTAAGCAACAAACTGCACCTTACTTACGTTTCGGTAAATAAACACATCAGCTCACCATTTCACGCCTTCCACTTGCCACATTGGCAGCGTGGACGATTCCTTTCCTATAGATGGCCGGAATATGCGCCTGAATGTTTCACTCACATAATAAAAACAGTCTCAAGTTTAACTAACAAATAATTCTTCAATTTCTTCCATTTCAGAATGGTTGAATTCGTTTAAAAGCTGACGATGGTCAATCTCAAATCAGCACCATGGGATCTATATTACCCGGTGACTTCATTCCTACTGTTGGCCAGTTATGTTTGCAATTCAGTGAGGGAGAGACAAACAGAGACAGAGAGAGAAAGAGAGAGAGAGAGAGACAGACAGACAGAGAGAAAGAGAGAGAGAGAGATACACAGGGAGATAGACACGGAGAGGGAGACATAAACAGAGAGAGGGAGAGAGAGAGAGAAAGAGACGCAAAGAGTGAGAGAGGCGCGCAAGGAAAGAGATAGAGAGAGAGAGACGCACAGAGAGAGAGAAGCCCATGGAACAGACACTGATCATTCAAACGTTGGCTTAATGCTGGAAACTTTCAGTCACATCAACATTGCAATGAAGTTACTGTGAAAATCCCTCAGTCGCCTCACTCCGGCGCCTGTTCGGATACATTTAAGGGGAAATTTAACATGACCAATGTACCTAGCCAGCACATCTTTCTGACTACGGGAGGAACCCTGCGCACCCGGAAGAAACCCACGCAGACTCCACAGCGACAGTGACCGAGCCCGGATCCCCAGCGCTGTGAGGCAGCAGTGCCAACCACTCTGCCGCTATGTCAAATTATATTTTGCCATACTTTTATTAATACAATGTAAATTAATCCAGTTGAACGTGTACATGAGAGATAATCCTAAGGTTATTTTAGTTGCTGGCGATTCGCTGTATTGAATTAATAATGGTTATAAAAGCCCATCTTAAAAAAAGAAGCCATCAAGATTCCGATAAGATGCTTACCCTAAAATAACAACACAAGACATGGCCCTGGATTCGTATTCATTCCCTATATTCGTTAGTTATTTGCATTTACATCTTTCCATCATAATGTTATCCCTCAAGCCCTGTTGTTAACTTCATCAATTATTGCTGCTCCAATATAGTGAGTAATTTGATGGATTCTTTGAGATGGGACAGTGGGAGAAATTGGATTGTCTCAACCCTAAACTTTAGGGAAAAGAGAAGAAGGAGAAGAACCTAGAGCATGTGCGAAGACAGAGACGGTCAGAAGCAGAGCAAAGGGAGATAGACAAACCGAGGCGGAATGACAGAACAAGGTACATAAGTCCCAAACGACGAGAGAATCGGACAACCAGAGAGGAACAGGGAAAAAGTGAAACTCAGAATTTATTAGTCTAGACTTGTGACACTAATAAACATAGGCTTTAAACTAATGCAGTAACTTCCTTCCATATTCTGAGAATTCGGTGGTTTTCCAGAAAATAATAATTTACCTCAGATCGTCGCCAGATGGCGCTGCCTCACTGCATGTGCGTGTTTACTGCAGGGACAGGGGCAGGATCACAATGTAATAGTGATACTGGTTTCATTCTGAGGGTGTTTAGGGGGTTCTCGGAAATCTCCCTGCTGGCATCACGTTCTAAATTAAGTTATTTTTCTTTCCCTTTCTGGAATTCTGATTGGATTTAGGCCATTGATTTTCAAGTTAGATCCTTTTCTTTCTGTCACTGTCTATCTATGTTTCTCTTGTCATCAGTTCGTTTGCCTCTCTTTGTGTCTCCCTCTGTATTATCTCTACATATCTCCAACTGTTCCTTTCACCGTACCATCATCTATTTCCTCCCCGCCTCTCCCTCACTTATCTCAATGTCTGCGCCCCTGTTTATCTCCCTGTCGCTGCCTCATTTCTGTCATTCCCTTTTCTCTTGCTTATCTCTCTGCCTCTCCAGCTGTTCTTCTCTACTTATCTCTCTCCTTCGATCATTGTATCGGCCTTTGATTCACTCACTGCCTTTCTATTCGTTTATCTTCATTTGTTAGCTTGGACGTTTCGGGTTGCTACATTTGTTTTTCTCAGGGGATCTGCACCTAAATCCGCTGTTGTACAATCTGTTTATTCTTTTATTTAAAGTCACAACCCGACGAAATTTACCGTTCAGAACGAAGCGTTCAGTGTGAACAAGTCACGCACATGACAATGAGATTAATATTCGTGAGAAGCCGTCACAAAGCTGTATAAAAATAAATAAAATTCAACGTGAGTGATTGAAACCGATCAAATAAAACTTCCACCATCTGAAGCCTCTGGGTCTGTACTCGATGCTGTTTAGAGGGATGTGGGGGGCCTCTGTGAAATTTACTAAATACTGAAAGGCCTGGATGGAGTGGGCGTGGGGAAGATGTTTCCATTAGTAGGGGAGACAGGGATCCGAGCGCACCGCCTCAGAGTAAAGGGACGTTCATTAGAATCGAGATATAAAGGAATTTCTTCAGGTGGTGAATCTATGGAATTTCTTTCCACAGAAGCTATGTAGGACAGATCATTGGGTATATTTAAGACAGAGATAGATAGGGTCCTGTTTGGGAAACGGACCAAAGATTATGGGATCGAGGTACGAAATTGGGATAGAGAAACCCCACAGGAGCGACATTGTGGCACACTGATTTCCACTGCTGCCCCGCAGCGCCAGGGACCCGGGTTCGATTTCAGCCTCCGATTACTGTCTGTGTGGAATCCGCACGTTCTCCCCGCGTCTGTGTGGGTTTCCTCCGGATGTTCCTGTTTCCTCCCACAGTCCAAAGATACGGGGGTTAGATTGATTGCCCATGACAAATTGACCCTAGTGTCAGGGGGATGGCATGGTAAATATGTGGCGTTACAGGAATAGGCTTGGGTGGGATTGAATCATAGAATACAATCCCTACAGTGCAGGAGGAGGCCATTTGGCCCATCGACCCTGCACCGACAATAATCCCACCCAGGTCCTGTGCTAGCCCCGTAACCCCATACTTTTACCTTCTAATCCCCCTGACATTAAGGAGCAATTTACCGTGGCTAATCAACCTAATCAACATCCTTGGAGTGTTCGGTTCAGGATTGTGGCCGGTTCAGGCTCGATGGGCCGAATGGCCTCCTTGTGCACTGTAGGGATTCTATGATTCTGCAGGGATTTTAAACATATCGGCCATGATTGAATGGTGGAAGAGGCACATAAGAACAGAAGAACATAAGAAATAGGAGCAGGAGTAGGCCATCTAGCCCTTCGAGCCTGCCCCGCCATTCAATAAGATCATGGCTGATCTGTCGTGGCTCAGTTCCACTTTCCCGCCCTCTCCCCATAACCCTTAATCCCCTCTCTTATCAAGAACCCATCAACCTGCTTCTTAAAAATATTTAGCGAGGCAGCCTCCACCACTTCAACGGGCAGGGAATTCCAGAGATTCACCACCCTTTGAGTGAAGAAGTTCCTCCTCAACTCCGTTCTAAACCGCCTCCCCTTTTTTTTGAGGCTGTGCCCCCTAGTCCTACTGTCTTTTTTGAGCGGGAAGAGTCTCTCCACCTCTATCCTATCCATCCCATTCATCATCTTATACGTCTCAATGAGATCTCCCCTCATTCTTCTAAACTCTAACGAGTACAAGCCTAGTTTATTCAGCCTCTCCTCATAGCTCAATCCCCTCAACTCCGGTATCAGCCTAGTAAACCTCCTTTGCACTCCCTCCAGGGCCAAAATATCCTTGCGTAAGTACGGCGCCCAAAACTGCACACAGTACTCCAGCTGCGGCCTCACCAATGCCCTATACAGCTGCAGCAAGACCTCCCTACTTTTATATTCAATCCCCCTCGCTATGAAGGCCAGCATCCCATTCGCCTTCCTGACCACCTGCTGCACCTGCAAGCTGGGTTTTTGCGACTCATGCACAAGGACCCCGAGGTCCCTCTGCACACGTTGGGCCGAATGGCTTAATTCTGCTCCTATCTCTTATGGCCTTGTCAGTGAAGCTGATTCTTCCCTCTCACCACACACTGTACCCACTCAGTCATAAGAACATAAGAAATAGGAGCAGGAGTAGGCCATCTAGCCCTTCGAGCCTGCCCCGCCATTCAATAAGATCATAGCTGATCTGAAGTGGCTCAGTTCCACCTGAGCCTCAGAGTCACTGAGTCTCGGATATGTAATAGTGAAGGTCAAAGAGCTTCAGCCCATCACTGAAACTCATTGAAATCTTATCTCAATCTATGACGGGTAGATTGCAAATTGTTGATTGGACGGGAAGTTTGAGATCAGAAAGTGACTGTAAAAACAGATTCTGTTCCGGCAGTGCTTGGAGTTTTAAAGGTAGTCATAGCCCCGGGCTCTGCAGCCGCCATGGAGTTCCTCACTGTCTGCATTGTGTTTGGGCTGTTTCATATCAGTAAGGATGACTCCAATCTGGTTAAATGTTATCGCGATCTGAACCTTTAGCTCTACTTCTCCCCAGTGGTGGTTCTTGACCCTGCTGTGTATTTCCACCATCATTTGTTTTTATTTCATAACTCCACTTATGTCGCGGTGAATATAAAGTGTTAATAATATTTCAGCAGCACATCCAACACTTAATTTTTTTTTTCTTCTTGAACACGTTACAGATCCGAGTGATGGAGATTTTGTTTCTCAGCCGCAGTCTTTAGAGGGGAGAGAAGGTGAAACGGTGACTATCCGATGTACCTACAGCACTACAGCAAACAGCTATGTCTTATATTGGTACAGACAGCAGCCACAGAAGGATTTGCAGTTCATTATATGGAAAAATTCCTGGAATGCAGGAGAAGACAGAGGGGAAGGTTTTGGTCCCCGTTTCTCTATTGATCTCCAGACCTCAGCTAAATTAACTACTTTAACCATCTCGAACCTGCAGCTGACTGACGCTGGCCGCTATTACTGCGCTTTCAGACTCACAGTGATAGAAAACAGTCTCATAACAGTACAAAAACTGCTTTGCAGCTATCATTGGGTGCTCCAGGCTGTTGAGGTTTGTGTAGAGAGCCGCAGAAAGTAACAGTCAGATTGAGCAGCGGCGCTGTCAGCCTCTCAGACACACACCCCGAGGAAACCACATTAACCTCGGATCAAACAGTCACCCAATTCAATCCAGGATCGGCTGAGACAACACAAAGCAGGGGTTTTATGATGTTATGAATTTGAAAGGGTGGATACTGAGAGACTATTGTCCCTGATCTGGGAATCTGAAACACAGGGGACACAATCTCAGGATAAGGCGCTGATGATTTAGGACTGAGATGAGGAGAAATTGCTTCACTCAAAGGCTCGTGAATCTTCGGAATTCTCTACTCCAGAGGGTGTTGATGTTCCATCATTGAACACATTTCAGTTTGGGTTCGACAGATTTATGCTCTATCCGGGAATGAATGGAAGCAAGGATATGGAATTGGAACAAACGCTCAGCCTCAAGTTCATGTTTCAATGGCATTTTTTTTAAAGTTTATTGGTGTAATGGAACATATATTGTTAAATTTGATATGTTTGAAATCAATAGTCATCAAATAATGTTGGTAATACCAGGTAACAGTCCAGCTGGTAACAATTGAGAGTTTTTTTTTATTGGCACCCACGGACCCATTGCCAACTGGCAACTGTTTACCCGTGAATGCTGACGGTGAGAAAATAGTGAAATCCCGTCTCTGGGTGGCCTTGAACCACCAACCTTTCGGTTAACAACTGAACGCGCTGACCAATTGCGCCACAGAGACTAAGACAGTAGCTGTTAAATGCATTCTAACTTAGTATGTCACTGACCATAATTCTATTTCTGTAAAACCTATTCCAGACTGCAGCATGAGTACTGTTTACAATTCTATACAAGTCTCTTTTTTTCCGTTGATCCCGCAGCACTGCTGCAGTGTGTTGGTTATTCCTTTCTCCTATGAACGGGCAGGTAAAATGAATCTATCTGTCATCACAGGGAAGAATTCAACGGGAGGCAAGGGAACTGACCACCATTTTTATTATGGGATTGAAACATTCAGGCGCATAAATCCGGCCCGTTACAGGAAAGTCCAGTAGATCCGCACTGAGACTCGATTCCCTCATCTGTCTGAATGGTTTTTCCTGTTTCTTGCTGATGAAAAACGATTTAAAAATTCGTCTGTGAAATGTGCGCCATTTCCCCTAGTTCATTTACAGTATCATTTGTATCTGTCTTTTTCAGCGCACACTGCTATCAGATATTTCAGATGGTGATTAACCACATTAGTCTGCACCTATAAACCCATTAAATTCTGTTGTCGACTGAACTAGATGGGAATATGTTCTCGGCGTCAAAAGCGAACTTTCCTGTCAGCGCGTCAAAAAATGCGTTTCTTATTTCACAGAGCGCATTTGAGGGTGAAGTCAGTAAAATGATAACATGTCATTAACATCGCGGTTCGGATAATGTTGAGCAACAAATTGAAATCAAGCAATTTTCCCTTATTCGGCATGAGAAAGCTTAATGAAATTCCTCGTCACTGTGAATATTTTTTCAGCCATTTCTCTGTTATGAAGGCAAATCTTTTTTAAAAAGTTGATCTCCAGTCATTTCCTCTACTTCGGTTACAACATCAAATGTGTTTGTCTTTTTCAGCACACGCTACTATTAGACGTGTTTCAGATGGTGATTAACTAAGTTACCTCCGTCTATAAACTCATTACTGTTGAAAGAAGGAGCTACTATATCTGCACCGTTGCCAAATAGGAATATCATTGTACAAAGAACAAAGAAAATTACAGCACAGGAACAGACCCTTCGGCCCTCCCGCTCTGCACCGGCCATGCTGCCCGACTGAAGTAAACCTTTCCAGGGACCATATCCCTCTATTCCCACCCTGTTCACGTAATTGTCAAGACGCCCCTGAGAACTCACTATCGTATCCGCTTCCACTACAACGCCCCCCCCCACCCCCCAGCAGCGAGTTCCAGGCAACTACCACTCTCTGAGTGAAAAACGTGCCTCGTACATCTCCTTTAATAATTGCCCCTCGCTCCTTAAAGCCTCGTAATTGACTCCTCCGTTTTGGGATAAAAAGCTTCCGACATCCATTCTGTCCACGCCTCTCGTAATGTTGTAGGCTTCTATCAGGTCGCTCCTCAAACCCTGTCTTCCAATCAGAACAAGCCAAGTTTATCCAACATCTCCTCGCAGCTAATGCACTCCATGCCAGGCCACATCCTAGTAAATCTTTTCTGTACCATCTCCAAAGCCTCTACATCCTTCTGGTCGTGTGGCCATCTGAATTGAACACTAGATTCCAAGTGTGGCCCAACTAAGGTTCTACAAAGCTGCAACGTGACTTGCCAATATTTAAATTCAAAGCCCCGGTAGATGAAGGCAAGCATGCCATATGCCTTCATGACTACATTCTCCACCTGCGTTGCCACTTTCAGTGACCTGTGTACCTCTACACACAGGCCCCTCTGTCTATCAATACTCTTAAGAGTTCTGCTATTTACTGTATATTTCCTATCTATATTAGACATTCCAAAATGCATTATCTCGTATTTGCCTCTCATTGTTCCCTCAATATTCAGCACTTCTGATTTTAATGAATTAATTTTGAGGCCCAAGTCAGAGCAAATAATTATCCCCAGGAAATACCAGATTCAGTTAAGATTGGGCAAGAAAATAAGCATGGCCAAACAACCTAACCCACACATCTTTAGACTATGGGAGGAAAGCGAAGCACCTGGAGGAAAACCACGCAGACACTAGGAGAATGTACAGACTCCACAAAGACAGTGACCTGAGCCAGGAATCGAACCCAGGTCCCTAGAGCTGAGAAGCAGCAGTGCTAACCACTGTGCTGCTGTGGCGTCGTGCCGCCCCCTAACCTAATGCTTCAGACACGAGGGTTCATTCACATTTTCCTGACTCAATCATCTGCTTTAATTTTCATTACATTTTTAGAGAAGTCAATGCGATTCTACAATGGACTTTAAATTTCAAATATAACCAGGTCCGCTACTTCCATGGAATCGATCTTCCCTTTCATCTGAGCATAAAATACAAGTCTGACGGCAGCTGCACTAAACCCCAATAAAGTTTAAAACATCCAAACAAGTTAATGATGTCCCTGGAGGCTGACATCGCGTATAAATCTGACAAGTAGTGACTGGAATAAACAACGTGTTGAGAGATTCTGTTCGCAATGCACGGAACACCACAAGGATGGCAGTATGCCGTTTACTATCCTGTCCTTGCCGCTATCGGAGTTCCAGGTTAAGTATTATGGCGTTATTTTGGGGAATGTGTTGATGTATTGATTGCTCTTCTAAACGATGTGTCTCTTTCATTATATTTTCCTATCTTCCTCTGCAGTTTTCTTCAAAGTGAATGTCTGGTTGTGTTCTGTCATTAAACTGCTATTTTGTGTGACTTACCAGACTGTTTACACGGTGTAATTGTAGTTCTGTTGTGTTAGATACGTTGTAAGCATGTTTGAACATTAACTGTGTTATCACAGTGTGACTTATTTTCCCCAGTGTCTTAGCGGTATTGTGAGTGAATTACCGGAAGGATGACAGGCAGTATATGCAGCTAGCCTACTTATTTATTCAATCTACTAGCACAATTACCTTGGCCAGAATAGTACATTGTCATCAAGGTACATGCATTTATATTAGGTTAGTGTCGATGATACTGCCATGTAATCGCTACATTATCACGCCAGTTTACATTAAATGTCAATATGTTACTCACATCCAAGCTCCAGGGAAATAACCAAACTATGATTTCGTTGTGAAAGTACATCCATTGTGATTTGAAAACACGTTTTTGACAAATCGTCGCACGTGAAAACGAAGTAATTTTAACTTACTGTGTTGTTAATGCTGCCCTGTGTGAATTATCGGAAGCTTACCCTCGTCATGTGAGTTAATTGTCACACTGTTCGCACAATATGAAAGTGTGTTAGATAGTTACGTGACAGCATTTTCCACAGATAATTAATTGTGTACTGATTATTGAACCATTAAATCATGCCAAAAGAATATCATGAATTTACTTATTGAAATGATGTTGCTGGCATTGTCGTCTACATTAGAATATTACAATGCTTTACTGCTCCTTAATAAAAATATTTATTGTCACTGCAGAGGTAAATGATCGTCCTGTTAATTGTAATCTGTGCCCCCATACTGTAGATTCTCCAGCCATTGTAAACGCCTGTCAGTTTCTTTCCTGTCAATGTTCTTCAGAACACTGAATATTTTAATGAGATTAAACCCTATTCATCTGAACTCCGGAAAATATCGACAAAATATAGTCAGCTACTCATCATAGACGATACTGTCATAAAATGAACAAGCATAGCCACCCTTAACTGTTCTGCCACAAATTTCAGTATTTCCCCCTTTAAATTGGCGATATAATGCAAAGATACAGTTATGGTCACGCCAAATTCTGCACAACGGTTGAAAGACATCTTTAATCCATCTGCTGCACAAAGTTTACGAGAAAGACCAATTTTACATTGTTACATTGCTGTTTTATTAAACGCTACCAATCCTCAGACTTTCCACATTTTTTTTACAACATTTGAAGCCCCTTCTTATGACACTATGTATTCCTTTAGTTAAATAGCAAGAATGGGTGAATATTTCTCGCTGAGTTTTTGATTTTCAATAGCATTCATTCTTGTTGATTTTCTTGATTGTTTCTTGCTTGTTTCCATCTGTTATTTCTGGCACTATGCTTTAATCTAATTTGCCAACACAAATTATCCAGTTTTTCCCATGATAACAATGTTATCGGCTTCATTTAGGTTGATTTATTTTCTGACTAATTCAACCACATGGCTTCTGCAGGAGAAGCATTTACTATGATGCTACGAATCAGCCCTGCCACATTACACAATATCAGATGCCTTCATCATTAAGTTGTTTCTACAACATAGAAATATAGAAAAGTAACATAGAAAGAGAAGCGGGAGTAGACCAATTTACCTGGCGAGCCTGCTCCACTATTCATTCTGATTGTGGCTGATCATCAGAATCGGCATTGTCGTCCCACCTTCTTGCCCTATCCCCAGATCCCTTTAGAAACACGAGCTATACATTTCTTCCTGAACTCACACGATGTTTTGTCCTCTACTGCTTACTATTGTAGTGCTTGCCACACATTCAACGTTCTCCTGTGAAGAACTTTCTCCTCACCTCAGTTCTTAACCTCACACCCCTAGTTCTGGACTCCCCTACCATGGAGAATATTCTATCTGAACCCACCCTGTCTAATTCTGTCTGAAATTTGTAAGTCTCATCAGGTCCCCTTCCTCTCGTCTCAACTTCAATGAAGTCAATCTTAGCTCTGATGAAGTGTCACCTGGACTCGAAACGTTGGCTCTATTCTTTCCCCGCAGATACTGTCAGTCGTCTTTTCGTTTCAGATTCCAGCAGCCCGCGCTATTTTGCTTTTGGCTTTCAGCATTTCTGTTCAGTCTTGCTCAATCTCTATGTCGTTCTTTATTACAGCTAACTTAGTAGTGATTGTGATCTTGTCAAGAGGAAGATGTGGTCTGTCCAGATGCATCACTTGCTATCTTGTTTCCATGGCGGCGACTGATCTACTACTCCTTGTCAGCTTTGTGATATTGAACAGGATTGCTGGTATCTATTTCCCATTCAGTTTTCTGTCCATCACGCCAGCGTGCAGTTTTCGTTGTGTCCTTAATTATGCTGCAATAGACAGTTCCGCCTGGTTAACGGTGTCTTTCACCTTTGATCGATTTGTAGCCATTTGTTGTCAGAAGCTGAAAATCAAATACTGCACTGTGAAGACATCTGCACGGGTCATAACAATAGTGTCCATACTCAGTTGTTTCAAAAATTCTTTCTTATATTTTGTATATGAACCTTTGGTCATAATTAACAATGTACCCTGGTTCTGCGGCACAAAATCAACTTTTTATACCGCACCTGAATGGGTTGCATTTGACTGGATTCAGAGTATTTTAACCCCTTACCTCCCATTCATTCTAATTTTACTACTCAATGCTCTGACTGTAAGACACATTATAGCGGCCAGCAGGGCTCGTAAGAGACTACGGACTGGAAACAATGGAGAGAAACAGAGTGACCCAGAGCTGGAAAACAGGCGAAAATCTATTGTTTTACTCTTTGCCATTTCAGGCAGTTTCATCATCTTATATTTCATATTCTTTATCACCATCCTTTACGTCCGAATAGCGAAGGTGACTTATTTCTCAGGTGCTAATGTCAGCCAGTCTACATTTGTCCTGGAGGAATACGGGTATATGCTTCAGCTCTTGAGTTGCTGCGTCAACCCTTTCATTTACGCAGGGCCCCAGAGCAAGTTCAGAGAGGAATTAAAGAACGGGGTGAAATATCCACTGTTTTTAATTGTTAAATTATATAAGAGATGAAAAGACTAAAATCAAACATGATTTTAACATTCTAGTCCACCTGATCTGATTTGTGTCTCATTTCAACTTCAGTAAATTCAATGAAGCCAATCCTAATTCATTTAATCTCTCGTCATGTGACAAGCCTGTCATCCCAGGAATCAGCCTGGTGAAACTCCTCTTCTATAACCAGGATATCCTTGGTCTGATAAGGACACCAAAACTGCACACAATATTCTGGTTGCCACGTAAAATTTCAGGGAAATACCCAATCCCTTTAATGAAGTCCTCTCGCAATGAAGACCATCATACCATTTGTTCTCTTGACTGCCTGCTGATACTCTTTGTTCTTAGCTCTGATGAAGGGTCATTTGGACTCGAAACGTTGGCTCTATCCTGGGTGCTCCGGTTTCCTTCCACATCCCAAAGATGTGCTCTTAGGCTGATTGGTGTAACAAATTGTCCCTAAATTAGTCTTCCCTCAATGTGGAATGCCATAAGCATACACAGGGATCATGGGTGGAGAGGGGACTCATAATGTTTAAATGGTGGCACGGGCTCATTGGGCCGAAGGGCCTGTTTCTTGTGCTGTGTTGTTAATGACATGTGACTTCAAACATATTACATATAACATTATATACATGTTTCCATTATACCATTAAACTTAAAAAAACAATCGAAACATGAACTTGTGGCTGAGTATTTGTTCCAATTCCATATCCCTGTTTCCATTCATTCCTGGATAGATCCTAAATCTGTCTAACCCAAAGTGAAATGTGTTCAATGATGGAACATCAGGACCCTCTGGAGTAGAGAATTCCGAAGATTCACGAGCCTTTGAGTGAAGCAATTTCTCCTCATTGCTGTCCTAAATCATCAGCGCCTAATCCTGAGATTGTGTCCCCGTGTTTCAGATTCCCGGATCAGGGGAAATAATGTTTCAGTTTTTTTAATACTATTTATTGTTTCTCGTTAAAGATGTTGAGATTTTCCAGCATTTTTACAGGAGGAACCAGTAAGAGCAATGTAAGTGTGAATTGGTGTTGGCCATTGACGGGATTGTTCAACGGGACTTACGTTTCATAAGAAATAGGAGCAGGAGTAGGCCATCTAGCCCCTCGAGCCTGCCCCGCCATTCAATAAGATCTTGGCTGATCTGTCGTGGCTCAGTTCCACTTTCCCGCCCTCTCCCCATAACCCTTAATCCCCGCTCTTATCAAAAACCCATCAACCCGCGTCTTAAAAATATTTAGCGAGGCAGCCTCCACCACTTCAACGGGCAGAGAATTCCAGAGATTCACCACCCTTTGAGTGAAGAAGTTCCTCCTCAACTCCGTTCTAAACCGCCCCCCCCCCCTTTATCTTGAGGCTGTGCCCCCTAGTCCTACTGTCCTTTCTGAGCGGGAAGAGTCTCTCTACCTCTATCCTATTCATCCCATTCAACATCTTATACGTCTCAATGAGATGTCCCCTCATCCTTCTAAACTCTAACAAGTACAAGACTAGTTTATTCAGCCTCTCCTCATAGTTCAACCCCCTCAACTCCGGAATCAGCCTAGTAAACGTCCTCTGCACTCCCTCCAAGGCCAAAATATCCTTGCGTAAGTGCGGCGACCAAAACTGCACACAGTACTCCAGCTGCGGCCTCACCAGTGCCCTATACAGCTGCAGCAAGACCTCCCTACTTTTATATTCAATCCCCCTTGCTATCAAGACCAGCATCCCATTCGCCTTCCTGACCACCTGCTGCACCTGCAGGCTGGGTTTTTGCGACTCATGCACAAGGACCTCGAGGTCCTTTCTCTCTGCTATTCAAGGTGGCAGGAATATTGAACGACGATTTTCAGGCTACTACTGGCTGTTGGTTTCCGTGGTATAATGGTGAGCACTCTAGACTCTGAATCTAGCGATCGGAGTTCAAATCTCGGTGGGACCTTGTTATCATATGCAGATGGTTGATTTGCTGAAGAGTGTTTTGTTTAAATCTATTACAAAGCACCAATCGAGAGGACAATTTGTCGGCCAGTTCAATTGGTATGACAATGCACAGTATGAGAATCCTCAGTTGACAGATGTCTGCAACGTCAGTGGTTCTCGTGTTTTTGCTACTCTTTAACTCCTCTGTTGGAAAATAAAAAGAAGCGGATGGTGTCACACAATAACAATTCGACTGGAGTCTGGCAATTATTGAGCAAGTGTGTGTGTGTGTGAGTGTGAGAGAGAGAGAGTGAGTGAGTGAGAGTGTGAAAGAGAGAGAGAGAGTGTGGGTGTGCGTGCATGTGTGATGCCCCCGCATTGCCCCAAATCTTATAAATTGCCACCCCCCCCTCTAAACTTGCCCTAATCTAGTCTACCTGAATCAAATCACTCGTCAATCTCCTTCTCTCCAATGGACAACAATCCCAGCATCAGAAACCAGAAACTTCTGGCTAATTTGAACTTTTCAAAATAAAGCTTACTCCAAAGAAATCCCTCCATCTGTTTTAACGGAAATTTGTCAACTTTAAAAAAAATCTGTGTATTTTGCTTCTTAAAATTAAACATGCTTAGAAGAAATTCTTCAACAGGTTTCATCATTTTTTTTGGAAATTATTTTCACCATTCTGAAAAATGTAATGTTTCCATGTTTCTTTTCGAGAAATTTCCAACTTTTCAAAAGGTAGCTTAAACTTGCTGATCTTTTTTTTCCCAATACTTTAACGAAAAATTGTCATTTAAAAAAGAAACTATTATTTTTTTTCAAAAGAAAAGTTTTTCAGTTTTTTTTTAGTCAGCATTGTTTTTGAAAAATAAGTAGGTAAGGTAAATATCTTCATAGAAACTGATTACATTTGGTCAACATTTCCCTGAATTGGTCTAAAATCAGTGAAAAAATATTTTTCATCAACACAAATATGGAGTTTTTGAACTAATGTCACAATAACATAGACGAACCAGCCAGGAGTCGAACCTACAATCTTCTGATCCGTAGTCAGACGCGTTAACCATCGCGCCACTGACCCACGGCAAAAACAGTTGCAGCACTATTTACATATCCGTCGGAAACTTCAAACTTGGCAGAAACATGGTCAAAACATGTTCGATTTAGTCAGGAAATGTTGCATTCTTGAAATTTTCTATTCTCACTCACAGTCATTCCACTTTGCCTTGAATTGAGTTAACCTGCTGTGTTGGAGATTCGAACCCTGGTCCCCAAAGCTTCATTTACTTCTCTGCGTTATCAATCCAGCGTCAACAACATGACTCGAAACAGCACCCCTCCCGCCAGTGAATCCACTATTGAATATTGCCTGAATATAGTATCTTACAATCATTTGGCATTGGCTCTTACTTGAGCCACAAAATACATTCAAGAAAAGACAAAAGTGCTGAAAATTCACGACAAACTGAGCAGGAAAGAAGACACACCTATTCTGACTCAGCACACTTGTTATCAGTTCGTTCAGCGGCTAAAAGAGCAGGGCAGAGGCTGGGAATCCTGCAGGAGTAACTCACCTCCTGACGCCCAAAAAACATCGAACATAGAACAGTCCAACACACTGCAAATCATTCGTCTCACGATGTTGTGCTGAGCTTTGTCCGAAACCAAGGTCAAGATCAAGATCAAGATCAAGTTCAAGCTATCCCACTCCCTATCATTCTGATGTGCTCCATGTGCCTATCCAATAACCGCTTGAAAGTTCCTAAAGTGTCCGACTCCACTATCACAACAGTGAGTCCATTCCACACCCCAACCACTTTCTGAGTAAAGAACCTACCTCGGACATCCCTCCTATATGAATCCTACAGCTATGCCCCCGAGTGACAGCTACATCCACCCGAGGAAATAGTCTCTGAATCAGTGGAATAGTCCACCATCGACGTGGCACAAGTCAGGAGTGCGACAGAACGTTCCCCACTTGTCTGCCTGATGCAGGAATCCACCAAAGGCACCCTAGACAGCACCTTCCAAACACAAGACCACTTCCACCCGGCAGCACCCCCGCACCCCTCCAACACCACACAGACAACAGCATCACCAAGCCTCTCAGCATTCTGTGTGGCGCCAATGTTACTTGCCATTTGTCAGCTGAAATCATAAACATAAAGTAGCCTACTGCGGACTTTCCAAATCTGAAATAAAAACAGAAAATACTGGGTGATGTCAGTATTCCTGGCTCTATCTGTGGAGCGGGAATCAGAACGAACTTGCCCCGTCCAGACGTCGCATGGCAGGCGCGGACAGGATGGGTGTGGGTGTCCGAGTGGGCTCTTTCCGTGCTCTTAAACTCTGCCTTTTTATCAAGCCAGTCAGCAGAAAGCCATTTGGTATTTGTTCTGTTGCAGCTTGTGTGAACTGATCTTTGAAGACAGTGCGAGACAAAATACAGTGCCCATTAGCACAGAAAACCAGCCACAGGATCGTGCCGAAACCCGGGATTGAACCAGGGACCTTTAGATCTTCAGTCTAACGCTCTACCGGCTGAGCTATTTTGGCTGCCGGTAAGTCTAGATGCTTCCGTCTCCCCAATATCTAAGAGAGCAATGATTTCTGCCCATTCGTTAATGCATCATTTTCATCTTTCATCAAGTAATCTCAACCAAATGTCCTCAGTGATAAAAGCAAATTACTGTGGATGGGAAAAGAGGAAATGT